>NW_026947560.1:0-1200000 GCF_034190915.1 Cavia porcellus | reverse complement strand
GGCCATGGGGTGGTCAGCATTTGGAGATCAGGAAACATGCAGTGGCAATGTAGGATAGGATTCTGAAAAACATCGCGGGGTGGTGCACATTGTAAGGGTTTCTAATAGGACATTCACTAGTAAGTGTGAGAAAAAATCACGGGGTTGTGTGAATCGGAGGCCCTGAATTAGGTTAGGCAGTGAGTGGCAATGTAGGATGGAGAAAAGCGCCACGGGTGGTCAGCATCGGAAGGTCAGGAAACATGCAGTGCCAATGTAGGATAGGTTTCTGAAAAACATCGCAGGGTGGTGCGCATTGTAAGGGTTTCTAGCAGGCCATTCACTAGTAAGAGTGAGAAAAATATCACGGGGTGGTGTGAATCGGAGGGCATGAATTAATACAGGCAGTGAGTGGCAATGTAGGATGGAGAAAACCGGCACGGGCTAGTCAGCATGTGGAGGTCAGGAAACAGGCAGTGGCAATGTAGGACAGGATTCTGAAAAACATCGCTGGGTGGTGCGCATTGTAAGGGTTTCTAATAGGCCATTCACTAGTAAGAGTGAGAAAAAATCACGGGGTGGGGTGAATCGGAGCGCCTGGATTTGGATAGGCAGTGAGTGGCAATGTAGGATAGAGAAAAGCGCCACGGGGTGGTCAGGATGGGGAGGTCAGGAAAGTTGCAGTGGCAATGTAGGATAGGTTTAGGAAAAACATTGCGGGATGGTGCGCATTTTAAGGGTTTCTAACAGGCCATTCACTAGTAGGAGTGAGAAAAACTTCACGGGATGGTGTGAATCGTAGGGCCTAAATAGGGATAGGCAGTGAGTGGCAATGAAGGATGGAGAAAAGCGCCACGGGATGGACAGAATTGCGAGGTCAGGAAACATGCAGTGGCAATGTAGGATAGGTTTGTGAAAAAAATTGTGGGGTTGTGCGCATTGTAAGGGTTCCTAAGAGGCCATTCACTAGTAGGAGTGAGAATAACTTCACGGGGTGGTGTGAATCGGAGGGCCTGAATTAGGATAGGAAGTAAGTGACAATGTAGGATGCAGAAAAGGGCCATGGGGTGGTCAGCATGGTAGGTTACGAAACATGCAGTGGCAATGTAGGGTAGGATTCTGAAAAACATCGCGGGGTGGTGCACATTGTAAGGGTTTCTAACAGGCCATTCACTAGTAGGAGTGAGAAAAACATCACGGGGTGGTGTGAGTCGGAGGGCCTGAATTGGGATAGGCAGTGAGTGCTAATGTAGGATGGAGAAAAGCGGCACGGGGTGGTCAGCATTGGGAGGTCAGGAAACATGCAGTGGCAATGTAGGATAGGATGCTCAAAAGGATCGGGGGTGCTGCGCATTTTAAGGGTTTCTAAGAGGCCATTCACTAGTAAGAGTGAGAATAATATCACGGGGTGGTGTGAATCGGAGGGCCTGAATTAGAATAGGCAGTGAGTGGCAATGTAGGATGGAGAAATGGGCATCGGGGTGGTCAGCATGGGGAGGTCAGGAAACATGCAGTGGCAATGTAGCATAGGATTCTGAAAAACATCGCGGGATTGTGCGCATTGTAATGGTTTCTAACAGGCCATTCACTAGTAAGACAGAGAAAAAATCACAGGGTGGTGTGAATCGAAGGGCCTGAATTAGGATAGGCAGTGAGTGGCACTGTAGGATGGAGCAAAGCGCCACGGGGTGGTCATCATGGGGGGGGTCAGAAAACATGCAGTGGTAAGGTAGGATAGGATTCTGAAAAACATCGCGTGGTGGTTCGCATTGTAAGGGTTTCTAACAGGCCATTCACTAGAAGCAGTGAGAAAAACATCACTGGATTGTGTGAATCAGTGGGCCTGAATTAGGATAGGCAGTGAGTGGCAATGTCAGATGGAGAAAAGCGCCACGGGGTGGTCAGCATGGGGTGGTCAGGAAATATGCAGTGTCAATGTAGGATAGGTTTCTGAAAAAACATAGCGGGGTGAGGCACATTGTAAGGGTTTCTAACAGGCCATTCACTAGTAGGAGTGAGAAAAACATCACGGGATGGTGTGAATCGGAGGGACTGAATTGGGATAGGGCATGAGTGGCAATGTAGGATGGAGAAAAGCGCCACGGGGTGGTCAGCATGGGGAGGTGAGGAAACATGCAGTGGCAATGTAGGATATGTTTCTGAAAAACTTCGCAGAGTGGTGCGAATTGTAAAGGTTTCTAACAGGCCATTCACTAGTAGGATTGAGAAAAACATCACGGGGTGGTGTGAATCGGATGGCCTGAATTGGGATAGGCAGTGAGTGGCAATGTAGGATAGAGAAAAGCGCCACGGGGTGGACAGAATGGGGAGGTCAGGAAACATGCCGTGGCAATGTAGGATAGGATTCTGAAAAACATCGCGGGGTGATGCGCATTGTAAGGGTTTCTAATAGGCCATTCACTAGTAAGAGTGAGAAAAAATCACGGGGTGGTGTGAATCGGAGGGCCTGAATTGGGATAGGCAGTGAGTGGCAATGTAGGATAGAGAAAAGCGCCACGGGGTGGTCAGGATGGGGAGGTCAGGAAAGCTGCAGTGGCAATGTAGGATAGGTTTAGGAAAAACATCGCGGGATGGTGCGCATTTTAAGGGTTGCTAACAGGCCATTCTCTAGTAGGAGTGAGAAAAACATTATGGGATGGTGTGAATCGGAGGGCCTAAATAGGGATAGGCAGTGAGTGGCAATGAAGGATGGAGAAAAGCGCCACGGGATGGACAGAATTGGGAGGTCAGGAAACATGCAGTGGCAATGTAGGATAGGTTTGTGAAAAAAATTGTGGGGTTGTGCGCATTGTAAGTGTTCCTAAGAAGCCATTCACTAGTAGGAGTGAGAATAACATCATGGGGTGGTGTGAATCGGAGGGCCTGAATTAGGATAGGAAGTAAGTGACAATGTAGGATGAAGAAAAGGGCCATGGGGTGGTCAGCATGGGGAGGTTAGGAAACATGCAGTGGCAATGTAGGATAGGATTCTGAAAAACATCGCGGGGTGGTGCGCATTGTAAGGGTTTCTAACAGGCCATTCACTAGTAGGAGTGAGAAAAACATCACGGGGTGGTGTGAGTCGGAGGGCCTGAATTGGGATAGGCAGTGAGTGCTAATGTAGGATGGAGAAAAGCGGCACGGGGTGGTCAGCATGGGGAGGTCTGGAAACATGCAGTGGCAATGTAGGATAGGATTGTGCAAAAGATCGCGGGGTGCTGCGCATTTTAAGGGTTTCTAAGAGGCCATTCACTAGTAACAGTGAGAATAACATCACGGGGTCGTGTGAATCGGAGGGCCTGAATTAGGATAGGCAGTGAGTGGCAATGTAGGATGGAGAAATGGGCAACGGGGTGGTCAGCATGGGGAGGTCAGGAAACATGCAGTGGCAATGTAGCATAGGATTCTGAAAAACATCGCGGGATGGTGCGCATTGTAAGGGTTTTTAACAGGCCATTCACTAGTAAGAGAGAGAAAAAATCACGGGGTGGTGTGAATCGAAGGGCCTGAATTAGGATAGGCAGTGAGTGGCAATGTAGGATGGAGAAAAGCGCCACGGGGTGGTCATCATGGGGGGGGTCGAAAACATGCAGTGGCAATGTAGGATAGGATACTGAAAAACATCGCGGGGTGGTTCGCATTGTAAGGGTTTCTAACAAGCCATTCACTAGAAGCAGTGAGAAAAACATCACTGGATGGTGTGAATCAGTGGGCCTGAATTAGTATAGGCAGTGAGTTGCAATGTAGGATGGAGAAAAGCGACACGGGGTGGTCAGCATGGGGAGGTCAGGAAACATGCAGTGGCAATGTAGGATAGGTTTCTGAAAAACATAGCGGGGTGAGGCACATTGTAAGGGTTTCTAACAGCTCATTCACTAGTAGGAGTGAGAAAAACATCACGGGGTGGTGTGAATCGAAGGGCCTGAATTAGGATAGGCAGTGAGTGGCAATGTAGGATGGAGAAAAGCGCCACGGGGTGGTCATCATGGGGGGGTCAGAAAACATGCAGTGGCAATGTAGGATAGGATTCTGAAAAACATCGCGGGGTGGTGCGCATTGTAAGGGTTTCTAACAGGCCATTCACTAGTAAGAGTGAGAAAAAATCACGGGGTGGTGTGAATCAGAGGGCCTCAATTAGAATAGGCAGTGAAGGGCAATGAAGGATGGAGAAAAGCGCCACGGGGTGGTCAGCATGGGGAGGTCATGAAACATGCAGTGGCAATGTAGGATAGGTTTCTGAAAAACATCACGGGGTGGTGCCCATTGTAAGGGCTTCTAACAGGCCATTCACTAGTAGGAGTGAGTAAAACATCACTTGGTGGTGTGAATCGTAGGGCCTGATTTAGGATAGGCAGTGAGTGGTACTGTAGGATGGAGAAAAGGGCCATGGGGTGGTCAGCATGGGGAGGTCAGGAAACATGCAGTGGCAATGTCGGATAGGTTTCTGAAAAACATCGCAGGGTCGTGCGAATTGTAAGGGTTTCTACAACGCCATTCACTAGTAGGAGTGAGAAAACCATCACGGGGTGGTGTGAATCGGAGGGACTGAATTGGGATAGCCAGTGAGTGGCAATGTAGGATGGAGAAAAGCGCCACGGGGAGGTCAGCATGGGGAGATCAGGAAACATGCAGTGGCAATGTAGGATAGGATTCTGAAAAACATCGCCGGGTGGTGCGCATTGTAAGGGTTTCTAATAGGCCATTCACTAGTAAGAGTGAGAAAAAATCACGGGGTGGTGTGAATCGGAGGGCCTCAATTAGATTACGCAGTGAGTGGCAATGTAGGATGGAAAAAAGCGCCACGGGTGGTCAGCATGGGGAGATCAGGAAACATGCAGTGGCAATGTAGGATAGGTTTCTGAAAAACATCGCGGGGTGGCGCGCATTGTAAGGGTTTCTAACAGGCCATTCACTAGTAGGAGTGAGAAAAACATCACGGGATGGTGTGAATCGGAGGGACTGAATAGGGATAGGCAGTGAGTGGCAATGTAGGATGGAGAAAAGCCCCACGGGGTGGTCAACATGGGGAGGTGAGGAAACATGCAGTGGCAATGTAGGATATGTTTCTGAAAAACATCGCAGAATGGTGCGCATTGTAAGGGTTTCTAACAGGCCATTCACTAGTAGGAGTGAGAAAAACATCACGGGGTGGAGTGAATCGGATGGCCTGAATTGGGATAGGCAGTGAGTGGCAATGTAGGATAGAGAAAAGCGCCACTGGGTGGACAGAATGGGGAGGTCAGGAAACATGCAGTTGCAATGTAGGATAGTATTGTGAAACACATCGTGGTGTGGTGCGCATTTTAATTTTTTCTAACACGCCATGCACTAGTAGTAGTGAGAAAAACATCACGGGTTTTTGTGAATCGGAGGCCTGAATTAGGATAGGCAGTGAGTGGCAATGTAGGATGGAGAAAAGGGACACGGGTTGGTCAGCATGGGGAGGTAAGGAAACATGCAGTGGCAATGTAGGATAGGTTTCTGAAAAACATCACGGGGTGGTGCGCATCGTAAGGGCTTCTAACAGGCCATTCACTAGTAGGAGTGAGAAAAAATCTCGGGGTGGTGTGAATCGGAGGGCCTGAATTAGGTTAGGCAGTGAGTGGCAATGTAGGATGGAGAAAAGCGCCACGGGTGGTCAGCATCGGAAGGTCAGGAAACATGCAGTGGCAACGTAGGATAGGTTTCTGAAGAACATCGCAGGGTGGTGCGCATTGTAAGGGTTTCTAACAGGCCATTCACTAGTAGGAGTGAGAAAAACATCACGGTTTGGTGTGAATCGGAGGGCCTGAATTAGTATAGGCAGTGAGTGGCAATGTAGGATGGAGAAAACCGGCACGGGCTAGTCAGCATGTGGAGGTCAGGAAACATGCAGTGGCAGTGTAGGATAGGATTCTGAAAAACATCGCGGGGTGGTGCGCATTGTAAGGGTTTCTAATAGGCCATTCACTAGTAAGAGTGAGAAAAACATCACGGGATGGTGTGAATAGGAGGGACTAAATAGGGATAGGCAGTGAGTGGCAATGAAGGATGGAGAAAAGCGCCACGGGATGGACAGAATTGGGAGGTCAGGAAACATGCAGTGGCAATGTAGGATAGGTTTGTGAAAAAAATTATGGGGTTGTGTGCATTGTAAGGGTTCCTAAGAGGCCATTCACAAGTAGGAGTGACAATAACATCACGGGGTGGTGTGAATCGGGGGGCCTGAATTAGGATAGGAAGTAAGTGACAATGTAGGATGCAGAAAAGGGCCATGGGGTGGTCAGCATGGGGAGGTTAGGAAATATGCAGTGGCAATGTAGCATAGGATTCTGAAAAACATCGCGGGGTGGTGCGCATTGTAAGGGTTTCTAACAGGCCATTCAATAGTAGGAGTGAGAAAAACATCACGGGGTGGTGTGAGTCGGAGGGCCTGAATTGGGATAGGCAGTGAGTGCTAATGTAGGATGGAGAAAAGCTGCACGGGGTGGTCAGCATGGTGAGGTCTGGAAACATGCAGTGGCAATGTAGGATAGGATTGTGCAAAAGATCGCGGGGTGCTGCGCATTTTAAGGGTTTCTAAGAGGCCAATCACTAGTAAGAGTGAGAATAACATCACGGGGTGGTGTGAATCGGAGGGCCTGAATTAGGATAGGCAGGGAGTGGCAATGTAGGATGGAGAAATCGGCAACGGGGTGGTCAGCATGGGGAGGTCAGGAAACATGCAGTGGCAATGTAGCATAGGATTCTGAAAAACATCGCGGGATGGTGCGCATTGTAAGGGTTTCTAACAGGCCAATCACTAGTAAGAGTGAGAAAAAATCACGGGATGGTGTGAATCGGAGGGCCTCAATTAGAATAGGCAGTGAATGGCAATGTAGGATGGAGAAAAGCGCCACGGGGTGGTCATCATGGGGGGGCTCAGAAGACATGCAGTGGCAATGTAGGATAGGATTCTGAAAAACATCGCGGGGTGGTTCGCATTGTAAGGGTTTCTAACAGGCCATTCACTAGAAGCAGTGAGAAAAACATCACTGGATGGTGTGAATCAGTGGGCCTGAATTAGGATAGGCAGTGAGTGGCAATGTAGGATGGAGAAAAGCCACACGGGGTGGTCAGCATGGGGAGGTCAGGAAACATGCAGTGGCAATGTAGCATACGATTCTGAAAAACATCGGGGAGTGGTGCGCATTGTAAGGGTTTCTAACAGGCCATTCACTACTGAGAGTGAGAAAAAATCACGGGGTGGTGTGAATCGGAGGGCCTCAATTAGAATAGGCAGTGAATGGCAATGAAGGATGGAGAAAAGCGCCACGGGATGGACAGAATTGGGAGGTCAGGAAACATGCAGTGGCAATGTAGGATAGGTTTGTGAAAAAAATGTGGGGTTGTGCGCATTGTAAGGGTTCCTAAGAGGCCATTCACTAGTAGGAGTGAGAATAACATCACGGGGTGGTGTGAATCGGAGGGCCTGAATTAGGATAGGAAGTAAGTGACAATGTAGGATGCAGAAAAGGGCCATGGGGTGGTCAGCATGGGGAGGTTAGGAAACATGCAGTGGCAATGTAGGATAGGATTCTGAAAAACATCGCGGAGTGGTCCACATTGTAAGGGTTTCTAACAGGCCATTCACTAGTAGGAGTGAGAAAAACATCACGGGGTGGTGTGAGTCGGAGGGCCTGAATTGGGATAGGCAGTGAGTGCTAATGTAGGATGGAGAAAAGCGGCACAGGGTGGTCAGCATGCGGAGGTCTGGAAACATGCAGTGGCAATGTAGGATAGGATTGTGCAAAAGATCGCAGGGTGCTGCGCGTTTTAAGGGTATCTAAGAGGCCATTCACTAGTAAGAGTGAGAATAACATCACGGGGTGGTGTGAATCGGAGGGCCTGAATTAGGATAGGCAGTGAGTTGCAATGTAGGATGGAGAAATGGGCAACGGGGTGGTCAGCATGGGGAGGTCAGGAAACATGCAGTGGCAATGTAGGATAGGATTCTGAAAAACATCGCGGGGTGGTGCGCATTGTAAGGGTTTCTAACAGGCCATTCACTACTAAGAGTGAGAAAAAATCACGGGGTGGTGTGAATCGGAGGGCCTCCATTAGAATAGGCAGTGAATGGCAATGAAGGATGGAGAAAAGCGCCACGGGGTGGTCAGCATGGGGAGGTCAGGATAAATGCAGTGGCAATGTAGGATAGGTTTCTGAAAATCATCACGGGGTGGTGCCCACTGTAAGGGCTTCTAACAGGCCATTCACTAGTAGGTGTGAGTAAAACATCACGTGGTGGTGTAAATCGTAGGGCCTGATTTAGTATAGGCAGTGAGTGGCACTGTAGGATGGAGAAAAGGGCCACGGGGTGGTCAGCATGGGGAGGTCAGGAAACATGCAGTGGTAATGTTGGATAGGTTTCTGAAAAACATCGCAGGGTGGTGCACATTGTAAGGGTTTCTAACAGGCCATTCACTAGTAGGAGTGAGAAAAACATCACGGGGTGGTGTGAATCGGAGGGCCTGAATTAGTATAGGCAGTGAGTGGCAATGTAGGATGGAGAAAAGCGGCACGGGGTGGTCAGCATGCGGAGGTCTGGAAACATGCAGTGGCAATGTAGGATAGGATTGTGCAAAAGATCGCGGGGTGCTGCGCATTTTAAGGGTTTCTAAGAGGCCATTAACTAGTAAGAGTGAGAATAACATCACGGGGTGGTGTGAATCGGAGGGCCTGAATTAGGATAGGCAGTGAGTTGCACTGTAGGATGGAGAAATGGGCAACGGGGTGGTCAGCATGGGGAGGTCAGGAAACATGCAGTGGCAATGTAGCATAGGATACTGAAAAACATTGCGCGGTGGTGCGCATTGTAAGGGTTTCTAACAGGCCATTCACTAGTAAGAGTGAGAAAAAATCATGGGGTGGTGTGAATCGAAGGGCCTGAATTAGGATAGGCAGTGAGTGGCAATGTAGGATGGAGAAAAGCGCCACGGGGTGGTCATCATGGGGGGGCTCAGAAAACATGCAGTGGCAATGTAGGATAGGATTCTGAAAAACATCGCGAGGTGGTTCGCATTGTAAGGGATTCTAACAGGCCATTCACTAGAAGCAGTGAGAAAAACATCACTGGATGGTGTGAATCAGTGGGCCTGAATTAGGATAGGCAGTGAGTGGCAATGTAGGATGGAGAAAAGCGCCACGGGGTGGTCAGCATGGGGGGGTCAGAAAACATGCAATGGCAATGTAGGATAGGATTCTGAAAAACATCGCGGTGTGGTGCGCATTGTAAGGTTTTCTAACAGGCCATTCACTACTAAGAGTGAGAAAAAATCACGGGGTGGTGTGAATCGGAGGGCCTCAATTAGAATAGGCAGTGAATGGCAATGAAGGATGGAGAAAAGCGCCACGGGGTGGTCAGCATGGTGAGGTGAGGAAACATGGAGTGGCAATGTAGGATAGGTTTCTGAAAAACATCACGGGGTGGTGCCCATTGTAAGGGCTTTTAACAGGCCATTCACTAGTAGGAGTGAGAAAAACATCACGGGGTGGTGTGAATCGGAGGGCCTGAATTAGTATAGGCAGTGAGTGGCAATGTAGGATGGAGAAAAGCGGCACGGGCTAGTCAGCATTTGGAGGTCAGGAAACATGCAGTTGCAATGTAGGATAGGTTTCTGAAAAACATCGCAGGGCGGTGCGCATTGTAAGGGTTGTAACAGGCCATTCACTAGTAGGAGTGAGAAAAACATCACGGGGTGGTGTGAATCGGAGGGCCTGAATTAGTATAGGCAGTGAGTGGCAATGTAGGATGGAGAAAAGCGGCACGGGCTAGTCAGCATGGGGACGTCAGGAAACATGCAGTGGCAATGTAGGATAGGATACTGAAAAACATTGCGCGGTGGTGCGCATTGTAAGGGTTTCTAACAGGCCATTCACTAGTAAGAGTGAGAAAAAATCATGGGGTGGTGTGAATCGGAGGGAGTCAATTAGGATTCGCAGTGAGTACAATGTAAGATGGAGAAAAGGGCCATGGGGTGGTCAGCATTTGGAGATCAGGAAACATGCAGTGGCAATGTAGGATAGGATTCTGAAAAACATCGCGGGGTGGTGCACATTGTAAGGGTTTCTAATAGGACATTCACTAGTAAGTGTGAGAAAAAATCACGGGGTTGTGTGAATCGGAGGCCCTGAATTAGGTTAGGCAGTGAGTGGCAATGTAGGATGGAGAAAAGCGCCACGGGTGGTCAGCATCGGAAGGTCAGGAAACATGCAGTGCCAATGTAGGATAGGTTTCTGAAAAACATCGCAGGGTGGTGCGCATTGTAAGGGTTTCTAGCAGGCCATTCACTAGTAAGAGTGAGAAAAATATCACGGGGTGGTGTGAATCGGAGGGCATGAATTAATACAGGCAGTGAGTGGCAATGTAGGATGGAGAAAACCGGCACGGGCTAGTCAGCATGTGGAGGTCAGGAAACAGGCAGTGGCAATGTAGGACAGGATTCTGAAAAACATCGCTGGGTGGTGCGCATTGTAAGGGTTTCTAATAGGCCATTCACTAGTAAGAGTGAGAAAAAATCACGGGGTGGGGTGAATCGGAGCGCCTGGATTTGGATAGGCAGTGAGTGGCAATGTAGGATAGAGAAAAGCGCCACGGGGTGGTCAGGATGGGGAGGTCAGGAAAGTTGCAGTGGCAATGTAGGATAGGTTTAGGAAAAACATTGCGGGATGGTGCGCATTTTAAGGGTTTCTAACAGGCCATTCACTAGTAGGAGTGAGAAAAACTTCACGGGATGGTGTGAATCGTAGGGCCTAAATAGGGATAGGCAGTGAGTGGCAATGAAGGATGGAGAAAAGCGCCACGGGATGGACAGAATTGCGAGGTCAGGAAACATGCAGTGGCAATGTAGGATAGGTTTGTGAAAAAAATTGTGGGGTTGTGCGCATTGTAAGGGTTCCTAAGAGGCCATTCACTAGTAGGAGTGAGAATAACTTCACGGGGTGGTGTGAATCGGAGGGCCTGAATTAGGATAGGAAGTAAGTGACAATGTAGGATGCAGAAAAGGGCCATGGGGTGGTCAGCATGGTAGGTTACGAAACATGCAGTGGCAATGTAGGGTAGGATTCTGAAAAACATCGCGGGGTGGTGCACATTGTAAGGGTTTCTAACAGGCCATTCACTAGTAGGAGTGAGAAAAACATCACGGGGTGGTGTGAGTCGGAGGGCCTGAATTGGGATAGGCAGTGAGTGCTAATGTAGGATGGAGAAAAGCGGCACGGGGTGGTCAGCATTGGGAGGTCAGGAAACATGCAGTGGCAATGTAGGATAGGATGCTCAAAAGGATCGGGGGTGCTGCGCATTTTAAGGGTTTCTAAGAGGCCATTCACTAGTAAGAGTGAGAATAATATCACGGGGTGGTGTGAATCGGAGGGCCTGAATTAGAATAGGCAGTGAGTGGCAATGTAGGATGGAGAAATGGGCATCGGGGTGGTCAGCATGGGGAGGTCAGGAAACATGCAGTGGCAATGTAGCATAGGATTCTGAAAAACATCGCGGGATTGTGCGCATTGTAACGGTTTCTAACAGGCCATTCACTAGTAAGACAGAGAAAAAATCACAGGGTGGTGTGAATCGAAGGGCCTGAATTAGGATAGGCAGTGAGTGGCACTGTAGGATGGAGCAAAGCGCCACGGGGTGGTCATCATGGGGGGGGTCAGAAAACATGCAGTGGTAAGGTAGGATAGGATTCTGAAAAACATCGCGTGGTGGTTCGCATTGTAAGGGTTTCTAACAGGCCATTCACTAGAAGCAGTGAGAAAAACATCACTGGATTGTGTGAATCAGTGGGCCTGAATTAGGATAGGCAGTGAGTGGCAATGTCAGATGGAGAAAAGCGCCACGGGGTGGTCAGCATGGGGTGGTCAGGAAATATGCAGTGTCAATGTAGGATAGGTTTCTGAAAAAACATAGCGGGGTGAGGCACATTGTAAGGGTTTCTAACAGGCCATTCACTAGTAGGAGTGAGAAAAACATCACGGGATGGTGTGAATCGGAGGGACTGAATTGGGATAGGGCATGAGTGGCAATGTAGGATGGAGAAAAGCGCCACGGGGTGGTCAGCATGGGGAGGTGAGGAAACATGCAGTGGCAATGTAGGATATGTTTCTGAAAAACTTCGCAGAGTGGTGCGAATTGTAAAGGTTTCTAACAGGCCATTCACTAGTAGGATTGAGAAAAACATCACGGGGTGGTGTGAATCGGATGGCCTGAATTGGGATAGGCAGTGAGTGGCAATGTAGGATAGAGAAAAGCGCCACGGGGTGGACAGAATGGGGAGGTCAGGAAACATGCCGTGGCAATGTAGGATAGGATTCTGAAAAACATCGCGGGGTGATGCGCATTGTAAGGGTTTCTAATAGGCCATTCACTAGTAAGAGTGAGAAAAAATCACGGGGTGGTGTGAATCGGAGGGCCTGAATTGGGATAGGCAGTGAGTGGCAATGTAGGATAGAGAAAAGCGCCACGGGGTGGTCAGGATGGGGAGGTCAGGAAAGCTGCAGTGGCAATGTAGGATAGGTTTAGGAAAAACATCGCGGGATGGTGCGCATTTTAAGGGTTGCTAACAGGCCATTCTCTAGTAGGAGTGAGAAAAACATTATGGGATGGTGTGAATCGGAGGGCCTAAATAGGGATAGGCAGTGAGTGGCAATGAAGGATGGAGAAAAGCGCCACGGGATGGACAGAATTGGGAGGTCAGGAAACATGCAGTGGCAATGTAGGATAGGTTTGTGAAAAAAATTGTGGGGTTGTGCGCATTGTAAGTGTTCCTAAGAAGCCATTCACTAGTAGGAGTGAGAATAACATCATGGGGTGGTGTGAATCGGAGGGCCTGAATTAGGATAGGAAGTAAGTGACAATGTAGGATGAAGAAAAGGGCCATGGGGTGGTCAGCATGGGGAGGTTAGGAAACATGCAGTGGCAATGTAGGATAGGATTCTGAAAAACATCGCGGGGTGGTGCGCATTGTAAGGGTTTCTAACAGGCCATTCACTAGTAGGAGTGAGAAAAACATCACGGGGTGGTGTGAGTCGGAGGGCCTGAATTGGGATAGGCAGTGAGTGCTAATGTAGGATGGAGAAAAGCGGCACGGGGTGGTCAGCATGGGGAGGTCTGGAAACATGCAGTGGCAATGTAGGATAGGATTGTGCAAAAGATCGCGGGGTGCTGCGCATTTTAAGGGTTTCTAAGAGGCCATTCACTAGTAACAGTGAGAATAACATCACGGGGTCGTGTGAATCGGAGGGCCTGAATTAGGATAGGCAGTGAGTGGCAATGTAGGATGGAGAAATGGGCAACGGGGTGGTCAGCATGGGGAGGTCAGGAAACATGCAGTGGCAATGTAGCATAGGATTCTGAAAAACATCGCGGGATGGTGCGCATTGTAAGGGTTTTTAACAGGCCATTCACTAGTAAGAGAGAGAAAAAATCACGGGGTGGTGTGAATCGAAGGGCCTGAATTAGGATAGGCAGTGAGTGGCAATGTAGGATGGAGAAAAGCGCCACGGGGTGGTCATCATGGGGGGGGTCGAAAACATGCAGTGGCAATGTAGGATAGGATACTGAAAAACATCGCGGGGTGGTTCGCATTGTAAGGGTTTCTAACAAGCCATTCACTAGAAGCAGTGAGAAAAACATCACTGGATGGTGTGAATCAGTGGGCCTGAATTAGTATAGGCAGTGAGTTGCAATGTAGGATGGAGAAAAGCGACACGGGGTGGTCAGCATGGGGAGGTCAGGAAACATGCAGTGGCAATGTAGGATAGGTTTCTGAAAAACATAGCGGGGTGAGGCACATTGTAAGGGTTTCTAACAGCTCATTCACTAGTAGGAGTGAGAAAAACATCACGGGGTGGTGTGAATCGAAGGGCCTGAATTAGGATAGGCAGTGAGTGGCAATGTAGGATGGAGAAAAGCGCCACGGGGTGGTCATCATGGGGGGGTCAGAAAACATGCAGTGGCAATGTAGGATAGGATTCTGAAAAACATCGCGGGGTGGTGCGCATTGTAAGGGTTTCTAACAGGCCATTCACTAGTAAGAGTGAGAAAAAATCACGGGGTGGTGTGAATCAGAGGGCCTCAATTAGAATAGGCAGTGAAGGGCAATGAAGGATGGAGAAAAGCGCCACGGGGTGGTCAGCATGGGGAGGTCATGAAACATGCAGTGGCAATGTAGGATAGGTTTCTGAAAAACATCACGGGGTGGTGCCCATTGTAAGGGCTTCTAACAGGCCATTCACTAGTAGGAGTGAGTAAAACATCACTTGGTGGTGTGAATCGTAGGGCCTGATTTAGGATAGGCAGTGAGTGGTACTGTAGGATGGAGAAAAGGGCCATGGGGTGGTCAGCATGGGGAGGTCAGGAAACATGCAGTGGCAATGTCGGATAGGTTTCTGAAAAACATCGCAGGGTCGTGCGAATTGTAAGGGTTTCTACAACGCCATTCACTAGTAGGAGTGAGAAAACCATCACGGGGTGGTGTGAATCGGAGGGACTGAATTGGGATAGCCAGTGAGTGGCAATGTAGGATGGAGAAAAGCGCCACGGGGAGGTCAGCATGGGGAGATCAGGAAACATGCAGTGGCAATGTAGGATAGGATTCTGAAAAACATCGCCGGGTGGTGCGCATTGTAAGGGTTTCTAATAGGCCATTCACTAGTAAGAGTGAGAAAAAATCACGGGGTGGTGTGAATCGGAGGGCCTCAATTAGATTACGCAGTGAGTGGCAATGTAGGATGGAAAAAAGCGCCACGGGTGGTCAGCATGGGGAGATCAGGAAACATGCAGTGGCAATGTAGGATAGGTTTCTGAAAAACATCGCGGGGTGGCGCGCATTGTAAGGGTTTCTAACAGGCCATTCACTAGTAGGAGTGAGAAAAACATCACGGGATGGTGTGAATCGGAGGGACTGAATAGGGATAGGCAGTGAGTGGCAATGTAGGATGGAGAAAAGCCCCACGGGGTGGTCAACATGGGGAGGTGAGGAAACATGCAGTGGCAATGTAGGATATGTTTCTGAAAAACATCGCAGAATGGTGCGCATTGTAAGGGTTTCTAACAGGCCATTCACTAGTAGGAGTGAGAAAAACATCACGGGGTGGAGTGAATCGGATGGCCTGAATTGGGATAGGCAGTGAGTGGCAATGTAGGATAGAGAAAAGCGCCACTGGGTGGACAGAATGGGGAGGTCAGGAAACATGCAGTTGCAATGTAGGATAGTATTGTGAAACACATCGTGGTGTGGTGCGCATTTTAATTTTTTCTAACACGCCATGCACTAGTAGTAGTGAGAAAAACATCACGGGTTTTTGTGAATCGGAGGCCTGAATTAGGATAGGCAGTGAGTGGCAATGTAGGATGGAGAAAAGGGACACGGGTTGGTCAGCATGGGGAGGTAAGGAAACATGCAGTGGCAATGTAGGATAGGTTTCTGAAAAACATCACGGGGTGGTGCGCATCGTAAGGGCTTCTAACAGGCCATTCACTAGTAGGAGTGAGAAAAAATCTCGGGGTGGTGTGAATCGGAGGGCCTGAATTAGGTTAGGCAGTGAGTGGCAATGTAGGATGGAGAAAAGCGCCACGGGTGGTCAGCATCGGAAGGTCAGGAAACATGCAGTGGCAACGTAGGATAGGTTTCTGAAGAACATCGCAGGGTGGTGCGCATTGTAAGGGTTTCTAACAGGCCATTCACTAGTAGGAGTGAGAAAAACATCACGGTTTGGTGTGAATCGGAGGGCCTGAATTAGTATAGGCAGTGAGTGGCAATGTAGGATGGAGAAAACCGGCACGGGCTAGTCAGCATGTGGAGGTCAGGAAACATGCAGTGGCAGTGTAGGATAGGATTCTGAAAAACATCGCGGGGTGGTGCGCATTGTAAGGGTTTCTAATAGGCCATTCACTAGTAAGAGTGAGAAAAACATCACGGGATGGTGTGAATAGGAGGGACTAAATAGGGATAGGCAGTGAGTGGCAATGAAGGATGGAGAAAAGCGCCACGGGATGGACAGAATTGGGAGGTCAGGAAACATGCAGTGGCAATGTAGGATAGGTTTGTGAAAAAAATTATGGGGTTGTGTGCATTGTAAGGGTTCCTAAGAGGCCATTCACAAGTAGGAGTGACAATAACATCACGGGGTGGTGTGAATCGGGGGGCCTGAATTAGGATAGGAAGTAAGTGACAATGTAGGATGCAGAAAAGGGCCATGGGGTGGTCAGCATGGGGAGGTTAGGAAATATGCAGTGGCAATGTAGCATAGGATTCTGAAAAACATCGCGGGGTGGTGCGCATTGTAAGGGTTTCTAACAGGCCATTCAATAGTAGGAGTGAGAAAAACATCACGGGGTGGTGTGAGTCGGAGGGCCTGAATTGGGATAGGCAGTGAGTGCTAATGTAGGATGGAGAAAAGCTGCACGGGGTGGTCAGCATGGTGAGGTCTGGAAACATGCAGTGGCAATGTAGGATAGGATTGTGCAAAAGATCGCGGGGTGCTGCGCATTTTAAGGGTTTCTAAGAGGCCAATCACTAGTAAGAGTGAGAATAACATCACGGGGTGGTGTGAATCGGAGGGCCTGAATTAGGATAGGCAGGGAGTGGCAATGTAGGATGGAGAAATCGGCAACGGGGTGGTCAGCATGGGGAGGTCAGGAAACATGCAGTGGCAATGTAGCATAGGATTCTGAAAAACATCGCGGGATGGTGCGCATTGTAAGGGTTTCTAACAGGCCAATCACTAGTAAGAGTGAGAAAAAATCACGGGATGGTGTGAATCGGAGGGCCTCAATTAGAATAGGCAGTGAATGGCAATGTAGGATGGAGAAAAGCGCCACGGGGTGGTCATCATGGGGGGGCTCAGAAGACATGCAGTGGCAATGTAGGATAGGATTCTGAAAAACATCGCGGGGTGGTTCGCATTGTAAGGGTTTCTAACAGGCCATTCACTAGAAGCAGTGAGAAAAACATCACTGGATGGTGTGAATCAGTGGGCCTGAATTAGGATAGGCAGTGAGTGGCAATGTAGGATGGAGAAAAGCCACACGGGGTGGTCAGCATGGGGAGGTCAGGAAACATGCAGTGGCAATGTAGCATACGATTCTGAAAAACATCGGGGAGTGGTGCGCATTGTAAGGGTTTCTAACAGGCCATTCACTACTGAGAGTGAGAAAAAATCACGGGGTGGTGTGAATCGGAGGGCCTCAATTAGAATAGGCAGTGAATGGCAATGAAGGATGGAGAAAAGCGCCACGGG
Source organism: Cavia porcellus (assembly GCF_034190915.1). NCBI lineage: Eukaryota > Metazoa > Chordata > Mammalia > Rodentia > Caviidae > Cavia > Cavia porcellus. The sequence goes on along the minus strand of NW_026947560.1, from coordinate 1,182,759 downwards.
GTGGTCAGCATGGGGAGGTCATGAAACATGCAGTGGCAATGTAGGATAGGTTTCTGAAAAACATCACGGGGTGGTGCCCATTGTAAGGGCTTCTAACAGGCCATTCACTAGTAGGAGTGAGTAAAACATCACGTGGTGGTGTGAATCGTAGGGCCTGATTTAGGATAGGCAGTGAGTGGCACTTTAGGATGGAGAAAAGGGCCATGGGGTGGTCAGCATGGGGAGGTCAGGAAACATGCCGTGGCAATGTCGGATAGGTTTCTGAAAAACATCGCAGGGTCGTGCGAATTGTAAGGGTTTCTACAACGCCATTCACTAGTAGGAGTGAGAAAACCATCACGGGGTGGTGTGAATCGGAGGGACTGAATTGGGATAGCCAGTGAGTGGCAATGTAGGATGGAGAAAAGCGCCACGGGGAGGTCAGCATGGGGAGATCAGGAAACATGCAGTGGCAATGTAGGATAGGATTCTGAAAAACATCGCCGGGTGGTGCGCATTGTAAGGGTTTCTAATAGGCCATTCACTAGTAAGAGTGAGAAAAAATCACGGGGTGGTGTGAATCGGAGGGCCTCAATTAGGTTAGGCAGTGTGTGGCAATGTAGGATGGAAAAAAGCGCCACGGGTGGTCAGCATCGGAAGGTCAGGAAACATGCAGTGGCAATGTAGGATAGGTTTCTGAAAAACATCGCGGGGTGGCGCGCATTGTAAGGGTTTCTAACAGGCCATTCACTAGTAGGAGTGAGAAAAACATCACGGGATGGTGTGAATCGGAGGGACTGAATAGGGATAGGCAGTGAGTGGCAATGTAGGATGGAGAAAAGCGCCACGGGGTGGTCAACATGGGGAGGTGAGGAAACATGCAGTGGCAATGTAGGATATGTTTCTGGAAAACATCGCAGAGTGGTGCGCATTGTAAGGGTTTCTAACAGGCCATTCACTAGTAGGAGTGAGAAAAACATCACGGGGTGCTGTGAATCGGATGGCCTGAATTGGGATAGGCAGTGAGTGGCAATGTAGGATAGAGAAAAGCGCCACTGGGTGGACAGAATGGGGAGGTCAGGAAACATGCAGTTGCAATGTAGGATAATATTGTGAAACACATCGCGGTGTGGTGCGCATTTTAATTGTTTCTAACACGCCATGCACTAGTAGTAGTAAGAAAAACATCACGGGTTTGTGTGAATCGGAGGGCCTGAATTAGGATAGGCAGTGAATGGCAATGTAGGATGGAGAAAAGGGCCACGGGTTGGTCAGCATGGGGAGGTAAGGAAACATGCAGTGGCAATGTAGGATAGGTTTCTGAAAAGCATCACGGGGTGGTGCATATCGAAAGGGCTTCTAACAGGCCATTCACTAGTAGGAGTAAGAAAAAATCTCGGGGTGGTGTGAATCGGAGGGCCTGAATTAGGTTAGGCAGTGAGTGGCAATGTAGGATGGAGAAAAGCGCCACCGGTGGTCAGCATCGGAAGGTCAGGAAACATGCAGTGGCAATGTAGGATAGGTTTCTGAAAAACATCGCAGGGTGGTGCGCATTGTAAGGGTTTATAACAGGCCATTCACTAGTAGGAGTGAGAAAAACATCACGGGGTGGTGTGAATTGGAGGGCCTGAATTAGTATAGGCAGTGAGTGGCAATGTAGGATGGAGAAAACCGGCACGGGCTAGTCAGCATTTGGAGGTCAGGAAACATGCAGTGGCAGTGTAGGATAGGATTTTGAAAAACATCGCGGGGTGGTGCGCATTGTAAGGGTTTCTAATAGGCCATTCACTAGTAAGAGTGAGAAAAAATCACGGGGAGGTTTGAATCGGAGGGCCTGAATGGGGATAGGCAGTGAGTGGCAATGTAGGATGGAGAAAAGCGCCACGGGGTGGTCAGGATGGGGAGGTCAGGAAAGCTGCAGTGGCAATGTAGGATAAGTTTAGGAAAAACATCGCGGGATGGTGCGCATTTTAAGGGTTTCTAACAGGCCATTCACTAGTAGGAATGAGAAAAACATCACGGGATGGTGTGAATCGGAGGGCCTAAAGAGGGATAGGCAGTGAGTGGCAATGAAGGATGGAGAAAAGCGCCACGGGATGGACAGAATTGGGAGGTCAGGAAACATGCAGTGGCAATGTAGGATAGGTTTGTGAAAAAAATTGTGGGGTTGTGCGCATTGTAAGGGTTCCTAAGAGGCCATTCAGTAGTAGGAGTGAGAATAACATCACGGGGTGGTGTGAGTCGGAGGGCCTGAATTGGGATAGGCAGTGAGTGCTAATGTAGGATGGAGAAAAGCTGCACGGGGTGGTCAGCATGGTGAGGTCTGGAAACATGCAGTGGCAATGTAGGATAGGATTGTGCAAAAGATCGCGGGGTGCTGCGCATTTTAAGGGTTTCTAAGAGGCCAATCACTAGTAAGAGTGAGAATAACATCACGGGGTGGTGTGAATCGGAGGGCCTGAATTAGGATAGGCAGGGAGTGGCAATGTAGGATGGAGAAATCGGCAACGGGGTGGTCAGCATGGGGAGGTCAGGAAACATGCAGTGGCAATGTAGCATAGGATTCTGAAAAACATCGCGGGATGGTGCGCATTGTAAGGGTTTCTAACAGGCCATTCACTAGTAAGAGAGAGAAAAAATCACGGGGTGGTGTGAATCGAAGGGCCTGAATTAGGATAGGCAGTGAGTGGCAATGTAGGATGGAGAAAAGCGCCACGAGGTGGTCATGATGGGGCGGGTCAGAAGACCTGCAGTGGCAATGTAGGATAGGATTCTGAAAAACATCGCGGGGTGGTTCGCATTGTAAGGGTTTCTAACAGGCCATTCACTAGAAGCAGTGAGAAAAACATCACTGGATGGTGTGAATCAGTGGGCCTGAATTAGGATAGGCAGTGAGTGGCAATGTAGGATGGAGAAAAGCGATACGGGGTGGTCAGCATGGGGAGGTCAGGAAACATGCAGTGGCAATGTAGCATAGGATTCTGAAAAACATCGCGGAGTGGTGCACATTGTAAGGGTTTCTAACAGGCCATTCACTACTAAGAGTGAGAAAAAATCACGGGGTGGTGTGAATCGGAGGGCCTCAATTAGAATAGGCAGTGAATGGCAATGAAGGACGGAGAAAAGCGCCACGGGGTGGTCAGCATGGGGAGGTCATGAAACATGCAGTGGCAATGTAGGATAGGTTTCTGAAAAACATCACGGGGTGGTGCCCATTGTAAGGGCTTCTAACAGGCCATTCACTAGTAGGCGTGAGTAAAACATCACGTGGTGGTGTGAATCGTAGGGCCTGATTTAGGATAGGCAGTGAGTGGCACTGTAGAATGGAGAAAAGGGCCATGGGGTGGTCAGCATGGGGAGGTCAGGAAACATGCAGTGGCAATGTCGGATAGGTTTCTGAAAAACATCGCAGGGTCGTGCAAATTGTAAGGGTTTCTACAACGCCATTCACTAGTAGGAGTGAGAAAACCATCACGGGGTGGTGTGAATCGGAGGGACTGAATTGGGATAGCCAGTGAGTGGCAATGTAGGATGGAGAAAAGCGCCACAGGGTGGTCAACATGGGGAGGTGAGGACACATGCAGTGGCAATGTAGGATATGTTTCTGGAAAACATCTCAGAGTGGTGCGCATTGTAAGGGTTTCTAACAGGCCATTCACTAGTAGGAGTGAGAAAAACATCACGGGGTGGTGTGAATCGGAGGGACTGAATTGGGATAGCCAGTGAGTGACAATGTAGGATGGAGAAAAGCGCCACGGGGAGGTCAGCATGGGGAGATCAGGAAACATGCAGTGGCAATGTAGGATAGGATTCTGAAAAACATCGCCGGGTGGTGGGCATTGTAAGGGTTTCTAATAGGCCATTCACTAGTAAGAGTGAGAAAAAATCACGGGGTGGTGTGAATCGGAGGGCCTCAATTAGGTTAGGCAGTGAGTGGCAATGTAGGATGGAAAAAAGCGCCACGGGTGGTCAGCATCGGAAGGTCAGGAAACATGCAGTGGCAATGTAGGATAGGTTTCTGGAAAACATCGCATGGTGGCGCGCATTGTAAGGGTTTCTAACAGGCCATTCACTAGTAGGAGTGAGAAAAACATCACGGGATGGTGTGAATCGGAGGGACTGAATACGGATAGGCAGTGAGTGGCAATGTAGGATGGAGAAAAGCGCCACGGGGTGGTCAACATGGGGAGGTGAGGAAACATGCAGTGGCAATGTAGGATATGTTTCTGGAAAACATCACAGAGTGGTGCGCATTGTAAGGGTTTCTAACAGGCCATTCACTAGTAGGAGTGAGAAAAACATCACGGGGTGGTGAGAATCGGATGGCCTGAATTGGGATAGGCAGTGAGTGGCAATGTAGGATAGAGAAAAGCGCCACTGGGTGGACAGAATGGGGAGGTCAGGAAACATGCAGTTGCAATGTAGCATAATATTGTGAAACACATCGCGGTGTGGTGCGCATTTTAATTGTTTCTAAAACGCCATGCACTAGTAGTAGTAAGAAAAACATCACGGGTTTGTGTGAATCGGAGGGCCTGAATTAGGATAGGCAGTGAATGGCAATGTAGGATGGAGAAAAGGGCCACGGGTTGGTCAGCATGGGGAGGTAAGGAAACATGCAGTGGCAATGTAAGATAGGTTTCTGAAAAACATCACGGGGTGGTGCGCATCGAAAGGGCTTCTAACAGGCCATTCATTAGTAGGAGTAAGAAAAAACCTCGGGGTGGTGTGAATCGGAGGGCCTGAATTAGGTTAGGCAGTGAGTGGCAATGTAGGATGGAGAAAAGCGCCACGGGTGGTCAGCATCGGAAGGTCAGGAAACATGCAGTGGCAATGTAGGATAGGTTTGTGAAAAACATCGCAGGGTGCTGCGCATTGTAAGGGTTTCTAACAGGCCATTCACTAGTAGGAGTGAGAAAAACATCACGGGGTGGTGTGAATCGGAGGGCCTGAATTAGTATAGGCAGTGAGTGGCAATGTAGGATGGAGAAAACCGGCACGGGCTAGTCAGCATGTGGAGGTCAGGAAACATGCAGTGGCAGTGTAGGATAGGATTCTGAAAAACATCGCGGGGTGGTGCGCATTGTAAGGGTTTCTAATAGGCCATTCACTAGTAAGAGTGAGAAAAAATCACGGGGAGGTTTGAATCGGAGGGCCTGAATTGGGATAGGCAGTGAGTGGCAATGTAGGATGGAGAAAAGCGCCACGGGTTGGTCAGGATGGGGAGGTCAGGAAAGCTGCAGTGGCAATTTAGGATAAGTTTAGGAATAACATCGCGGGATGGTGCGCATTTTAAGGGTTTCTAACAGGCCATTCACTAGTAGGAGTGAGAAAAACATCACGGGATGGTGTGAATCGGAGGGCCTAAATAGGGATAGGCAGTGAGTGGCAATGAAAGATGGAGAAAAGCGCCACGGGATGGACAGAATTGGGAGGTCAGGAAACATGCAGTGGCAATGTAGGATAGGTTTGTGAAAAAAATTGTGGGGTTGTGCGCATTGTAAGGGTTCCTAAGAGGCCATTCACTAGTAGGAGTGAGAATAACATCACGGGGTGGTGTGAATCGGAGGGCCTGAATTAGGATAGGAAGTAAGTGACAATGTAGGATGCAGAAAAGGGCCATGGTGTGGTCAGCATGGGGAGGTTAGGAAACATGCAGTGGCAATGTAGGATAGGATTCTGAAAAACATCGCGGGGTGGTGCGCATTGTAAGGGTTTCTAACAGGCCATTCACTAGTAGGAGTGAGAAAAACATCACGGGGTGGTGTGAGTCAGAGGGCCTGAATTGGGATAGGCAGTGAGTGCTAATGTAGGATGGAGAAAAGCGGCACGGGGTGGTCAGCATGGTGAGGTCTGGAAACATGCAGTGGCAATGTAGGATAGGATTGTGCAAAAGATCGCGGGGTGCTGCGCATTTTAAGGGTTTCTAAGAGGCCAATCACTAGTAAGAGTGAGAATAACATCACGGGGTGGTGTGAATCGGAGGGCCTGAATTAGGATAGGCAGGGAGTGGCAATGTAGGATGGAGAAATGGGCAACGGGGTGGTCAGCATGGGGAGGTCAGGAAACATGCAGTGGCAATGTAGCATAGGATTCTGAAAAACATCGCGGGATGGTGCGCATTGTAAGGGTTTCTAACAGGCCATTCACTAGTAAGAGAGAGAAAAAATCACGGGGTGGTGTGAATCGAAGGGCCTGAATTAGGATAGGCAGTGAGTGGTAATGTAGGATGGAGAAAAGCGCCACGGAGTGGTCATCATGGGGGGGGGTCAGAAGACATGCAGTGGCAATGTAGGATAGGATTCTGAAAAACATCGCGGGGTGGTTCGCATTGTAAGGGTTTATAACAGGCCATTCACTAGAATCAGTGAGAAAAACATCACTGGATGGTGTGAATCAGTGGGCCTGAATTAGGATAGGCAGTGAGTGGCAATGTAGGATGGTTAAAAGCGACACGGGGTGGTCAGCATGGGGAGGTCAGGAAACATGCAGTGGCAATGTAGGATAGGTTTCTGAAAAACATAGCGGGGTGAGGCACATTGTAAGGGTTTCTAACAGGCCATTCACTAGTAGGAGTGAGAAAAACAGCACGGGGTGGTGTGAATCGAAGGGCCTGAATTAGGATAGGCAGTGAGTGGCAATGTAGGATGGAGAAAAGCGCCACGGGGTGGTCATCATTGGGGGGTCAGAAAACATGCAGTGGCAATGTAGGATAGGATTCTGAAAAACATCGCGGGGTGGTGCGCATTGTAAGGGTTTCTAACAGGCCATTCACTACTAAGAGTGAGAAAAAATCACGGGGTGGTGTGAATTGGAGGGCCTCAATTAGAATAGGCAGTGAATGGCAATGAAGGATGGAGAAAAGCGCCACGGGGTGGTCAGCATCGGGAGGTCATGAATCATGCAGTGGCAAGGTAGGATAGGTTTCTGAGAAACATCACGGCGTGGTGCCCATTGTAAGGGCTTCTAACAGGCCATTCACTAGTAGGAGTGAGTAAAACATCACGTGGTGGTGTGAATTGTAGGGCCTGATTTAGGATAGGCAGTGAGTGGCACTGTAGGATGGAGAAAAGGGCCATGGGGTGGTCAGCATGGGGAGGTCAGGAAACATGCAGTGGCAATGTCGGATAGGTTTCTGAAAAACATCGCAGTGTCGTGCGAATTGTAAGGGTTTCTACAACGCCATTCACTAGTAGGAGTGAGAAAACCATCACGGGGTGGTGTGAATCGGAGGGACTGAATTGGGATAGCCAGTGAGTGGCAATGTAGGATGGAGAAAAGCGGCACGGGCTAGTAAGCATGGGGAGATCAGGAAACATGCAGTGGCAATGTAGGATAGGATTCTGAAAAACATTGCGCAGTGGTGCTCATTGTAAGTGTTTCTAACAGGCCATTCAGTAGTAAGAGTGAGAAAAAATCATGGGGTGGTGTGAATCGGAGGGCCTCAATTAGGAGTGGCAGTGAGTGGCAATGTAAGATGGAGAAAAGGGCCATGGGGTGGTCAGCATGGGGAGATCAGGAAACATGCAGTGGCAATGTAGGATAGGATTCTGAAAAAGATCGTGGGGTGGTGCATTGTAAGGTTTTCTAAAAGGCCATTTATTAGTAGGAGTGAAAAAATCATCACGGGGTGTTGTGAATCGGAGGGTCTGAATTAGGATAGGCAGTGAGTTGCAATGTAGGTTGGTGAAAAGCGCCACGGGGTGGTCAGCATGGGGACGTCAGGAAACATGCAGTGGCAATGTAGGATAGGTTTCTGAAAAACATCGCGGGGTCGTGCAAATTGTAAGGGTTTCTAAAACGCCATTCACTAGTAGGAGTGAGAAAAACATCACGTGGTGGTGTGAATCGGAGGGCCTGAATTAGTAGAGGCAGTGAGTGGCAATGTAGGATGGTGAAAAGCGGCACGGGGTGGTCAGCATGGGGAGGTCAGGAAACATGCAGGGGCAATGTAGCATAGGATTCTGAAAAACATCGCGGGGTGGTGCGCATTGTAAGGGTTTCTAAGAGGCCATTCACTAGTAAGAGTGAGAAAAACATCACGGGGTGTTGTGAATTGGAGGGCCTGAATTAGGATTGGCAGTGATTGGCAATGTAGGATGGAGAAAAGGACCATGGGGTGGTCAGCATGGGGAGGTCAGGAAACATGCACTGGCAATGTAGGATAGGTTTCTGAAAAACATTGCGGGGTGGTGCGCATTGTAAGGGTTTCTAATAGGCTATTCACTAGTAAGAGTGAGAAAAAATCACGGGGTGGTATGAATCGGAGGGCCTGAATTAGGATAGGCAGTGAGTGGCAATGTAGGATGGAGAAAAGCGCCACGGGGTGGACAGAATGTGGAGGTCAGGAAACATGCAGTGGCAATGTAGGATAGCTTTCTGAAAAACATCGCTGGGTGGTGCGCATTTTAAGGGTTTCTAACAGGCCATTCACTAGTAGGAGTTAGAAAAACATCACGGGGTGGTGTGAATCGGAGGGCCTGAATGAGAATAGGCAGTGAGTGGCACTGTCGGATGGAGAAAATCGCCACGGGGTGGTCAGTAAGGGGAGGTGAGGAAACATGGAGTGGCAATGTAGGATAGGTTTCTGAAAAACATCGCGGGGTGGTGCGCATTGTAAGGGTTTATAACAGCCCATTTACTAGTAAGAGTGAGAAAAACATCACGGGTTGTTGTGAATCGGAGGGCCAGAATTAGGATAGGCAGTGAGTGGCAATGTAGGATAGAGAAAAGCGCTACGGGGTGGACAGAATGGGGAGGTCAGGAAACATGCATTGGAAATGTAGGATAGGTTTGTGAAAAACATCGCGGGGTTGTGCGCATTGTAAGGGTTTCTAAGAGGCCATTCACTAGTAGGAGTGAAAATAACATCACGGGGTGGTGTGAATTGGAGGGACTGAGTTAGGATAGGCAGTGAGTGGCACTGTAGGATGGAGAAAAGCGCCACGATGTGGTCAGCATGGGGAGGTCAGGAAACATGCAGTGGCAATGTAGAATAGGTTTCTGAAAAACATCGCGGGGTCGTGCGAATTGTAAGGGTTTCTAAAACGCCATTCACTAATAGGAGTGTGCAAACCATCACGGGGTGTTGTGAATCGGAGGGCCTGAATTGGGATAGGCAGTGAGTGCCAATGTACGATAGAGAAAAGCGCCACGGGGTGGACAGAATGGGGAGGTCAGGAAACATGCAGTGGCAATGTAGAATAGTATTCTGAAAATCATCGCGGTGTGGTGCGCATTTTAATTGTTTCTAACACGCCATGCACTAGTAGCAGTGAGAAAAACATCACGGGTTTGTGTGAATCGGAAGGCCTGAATTAGGATAGGCAGTGAGTGGCAATGTAGGATGGAGAAAAGCGCCACGGGGTGGTCAGCATGGGGTGCTCAGGAAACATGCAGTGGCAATGTAGCATAGGATTCTGAAAAACATCGCGGGGTGGTGCGAATTGTAAGGGTTTCTAACAGGCCATTTACTAGTAAGAGTGAAAAAATCATAACGGGGTGTTGTGAATCGGAGGGTCTGAATTAGGATAGGCAGTGAGTGGTAATGTAGGTTGGTGATAAGCGCCACGGGTTGGTCAGCATGGCGAGGTCAGGAAACATGCAGTGGCCATGTAGGATAGGTTTCTGAAAAACATCGCGGGGTCGTGCGAATTGTAAGGGTTTCTAAAACGCCATTCACTAGTAGGAGTGAGAAAACCATCACGGGGTGGTGTGAATCGGAGGGCCTGAATTGGAATAGGCAGTGAGTGGCAATGTAGGATGGAGAAAAGCGCCACGGGGTGCTCAGCATGGGGTGCTAAGGAAACATGCAGTGGCAATGTAGCATAGGATTCTGAAAAACATCGCGGGGTTGTGCGCATTGAAAGGGTTTCTAAAACGCCATTCACTAGTCGCAGTGTGAAAACCATCACGGGGTGGTGTGAATCGGAGGGCCTGAATTGGGATAGGCAGTGAGTGGCAATGTAGGATAGAGAAAAGCGCCACAGGGTGGACAGAATGGGGAGGTCAGGAAACATGCAGTGGCAATGTAGGATTGTATTCTGAAAATCAACGCGGTGTGGTGCGCATTTTAATTGTTTCTAACACGCCATGCACTAGTAGCAGTGAGAAAAACATCACGGGTTTGTGTGATTTGGAAGGCCTGAATTAGGATAGGCAGTGAGTGGCAATGTAGGATGGAGAAAAGTGCCATTGGGTGGTGAGCATTGCGTGGTCAAGAAACATGCAGGGGCAATGTAGAATAGGTTTCTGAAAAAGAACGCAGGGTGGTGAATTGTAAGGGTTTCTAACAGGCCATTTACTAGTAGGAGTGAAAAAATCATAACGGGGTGTTGTGAATCGGAGGGTCGGAATTAGGATAGGCAGGAAGTGGCAATGTAGGTTGGTGAAAAGCACCACGGGTTGGTCAGCATGGGGAGGTCAGGAAACATGCAGTGGCAATGTAGGATAGGTTTCTGAAAAACATCGCGGGGTCGTGCGAATTGTAAGGGTTTCTAAAACGCCATTCACTAGTAGGAGTGAGAAAACCATCACGGGGTGGTGTGAATCGGAGGGCCTGCATTGGAATAGGCAGTGAGTAGCAATGTAGGATGGAGAAAAGCGCCACGGGGTGGTCAGCATGGGGTGGTCAGGAAACATGCAGTGGCAATGTAGTATAGGTTTCTGAAAAACATCGCGGGGTGGTGCGCATTGTAAGGGTTTCTAACAGGCCATTCACTAGTAGGAGTGAGAAAAACATCACGGGGTGCTGTGAATCGGAGGGCCTGAATTAGTATAGGCAGTGAGTGGCAATGTAGGATGGAGAAAAGCGGCACAGGGTGGTCAGCATGGGGTGGGCAGGAAACATGCAGTGGCAACGTAGCATAGGATTCTGAAAAACATCGCGGGGTGGTGCGCATTGTAAGGGTTTCTAACAGGCCATTCACTAGTAAGAGTGAGAAAAAATCATGGGGTTGTGTAAATCGTAGGGCCTGAATTAGGATGGGCAGTGAGTGGCAATGTAGGATGGAGAAAAGGACTATGGGGTAGTCTGCATGGGGAGGTCAGGAAACATGCACTGTCAATGTAGGATAGGATTCTGAAAAACATCGTGGGGTGGTGCGCATTGTAAGGGTTTCTAACAGGCCATTAACTAGTAGGAGTGAGAAAAAATCACGGGGTGGTGTGAATCGAAGGGCATGAATTAGGATATGCAGTGAGTGGCAATGTAGGATGGAGTAAAGCGCCACGGGGTGGTCAGCATCGGGTGGTCAGGAAACGTGCAGTGGCAATGGAGGACAGGTTTCTGAAAAAGATCGCGTGGTGGTGCATTGTAAGGATTTCTAACAGGCCATTCACTAGTAGGAGTGAGAAAAACATGACGGGATGGTGTAAATCAGAGGGCCTGAATTAGTATAGGCAATGAGTGGCAATGGAGGATGGAGAAAAGCGTCACGGGGTGCTCAGCATGGGTAGGTCAGGAAACATGCAGTGGCAATGTAGGATAGGTTTCTGAAAAACATCGCGGGGTGGTGCGCATTTTAAGGGTTTCTAACAGGCCATTCACTAGTAGGCGTGAGAAAAATATCACGGGGTGGTGTGAATCGGAGGGCCTGAATTAGGATAGGCAGTGAGTGGCACTGTCGGATGGAGAAAATCGCCACGGGGTGGTCAGTAAGGGGAGATGAGGAAATATGCAGTGGCAATGTAGGATAGGTTTCTGAAAAACATCGCGGGGTGGTGCGCATTTTAATGGTTTCTAACAGCCCATTTACTAGTAAGAGTGAGAAAAACATCACGGGGTGTTGTAAATTGGAAGGCCTGAATTAGGATAGGCAGTGAGTGGCAATGTAGGATAGAGAAACGCATCACGGGGTGGACAGAATGGGGAGGTCAGGAAGCATGCAGGGGCAATGTAGGATAGGATTCTGAAAAACATCGCGGGGTGGTGCGCATTGTAAGGGTTTCTAACAGGCCATTCACTACTAAGAGTGAGAAAAAATCACGGGGTGGTGTGAATTGGAGGGCCTCAATTAGAATAGGCAGTGAATGGCAATGAAGGATGGAGACAAGCGCCACGGGGTGGTCAGCATCGGGAGGTCATGAATCATGCAGTGGCAAGGTAGGATAGGTTTCTGAGAAACATCACGGCGTGGTGCCCATTGTAAGGGCTTCTAACAGGCCATTCACTAGTAGGAGTGAGAAAAACATCACGGGATGGTGTGAATCGGAGGGCCGGAATTATTATAGGCAGTGAGTGGCAATGTAGGATGGAGAAAACCGGCACGGGCTAGTCAGCATATGGAGGTCAGGAAACATGCAGTGGCAATGTAGGATAGGATTCTGAAAAACATCGCGGGGTGATGCGCATTGTAAGGGTTTCTAATAGGCCATTCACTAGTAAGAGTGAGAAAAAATCACGGGGTGGTGTGAATCGGAGGGCCTGAATTGGGATAGGCAGTGAGTGGCAATGTAGGATGGAGAAAAGGGCCACGGGTTGGTCAGCATGGGGAGGTAAGGAAACATGCAGTGGCAATGTAGGATAGGTTTCTTAAAAACATCACGGGGTGGTGCGCATCGTAAGGGCTTCTAACAGGCCATTCACTAGTACGAGTGAGAAAAAATCACGGGGTGGTTTGAATCGGAGGGCCTGAATTAGGTTAGGCAGTGATTGGCAATGTAGGATGGAGAAAAGCGCCACGGGTGGTCAGCATCGGAAGGTCAGGAAACATGCAGTGGCAATGTAGGATAGGTTCCTGAAAAACATCGCGGGGTGGTGCGCATTGTATGGGTTTCTAACAGGCCATTCACTATTAGGAGTGAGAAAAACATCACGGGATGGTGTGAATCGGAGGGCCGGAATTATTATAGGCAGTGAGTGGCAATGTAGGATGGAGAAAACCGGCACGGGCTAGTCAGCATATGGAGGTCAGGAAACATGCAGTGGCAATGTAGGATAGGATTCTGAAAAACATCGCGGGGTGATGCGCATTGTAAGGGTTTCTAATAGGCCATTCACTAGTAAGAGTGAGAAAAAATCACGGGGTGGTGTGAATCGGAGGGCCTGAATTGGGATAGGCAGTGAGTGGCAATGTAGGATGGAGAAAAGCGCCACAGGGTGGTCAGGATGGGGAGGTCAGGAAAGCGGCAGTGGCAATGTAGGATTGGTTTGTGAAAAAAATTGTGGGGTTGTGCGCATTGTAAGGGTTCCTAAGAGGCTATTCACTAGTAGGAGTGAGAATAACATCACGGGGTGGTGTGAATCGGAGGGCCTGAATTAGGATAGGAAGTAAGTGACAATGTAGGATGCAGAAAAGGGCCATGGGGTGGTCAGCATGGGGAGGTTAGGAAACATGCAGTGGCAATGTAGGATAGGATTCTGAAAAACATCGCAGGGTGGTGCGCATTGTAAGGGTTTCTAATAGGCCATTCACTAGTAAGAGTGAGAAAAAATCACGGGGTGGTGTGAATCGGAGGGCCTCAATTAGGTTAGGCAGTGAGTGCCAATGTAGGATGGAGAAAAGCGCCACGGGTGGTCAGCATCGGAAGGTCAGGAAACATGCAGTGGCAATGTAGGATAGGTTTCTGAAAAACATCGCGGGGTGGCGCGCATTGTAAGGGTTTCTAACAGGCCATTCACTAGTAGGAGTGAGAAAAACATCACTGAATGGTGTGAATCGGAGGGACTGAATAGGGATAGGCAGTGAGTGGCAATGTAGGATGGAGAAAAGCGCCACGGGGTGGTCAACATGGGGAGATGAGGAAACATGCAGTGGCAACGTAGGATATGTTTCTGAAAAACATCGCAGAGTGGTGCGCATTGTAAGGGTTTCTAACAGGCCATTCACTAGTAGGAGTGAGAAAAACATCACGGGGTGGTGTGAATCCGATGGCCTGAATTGGGATAGGCAGTGAGTGGCAATGTAGGATAGAGAAAAGCGCCACGGGGTGGACAGAATGGGGAGGTCAGGAAACATGCAGTTGCAATATAGGATAGTATTGTGAAACACATCGCGGTGTGGTGTTCATTTTAATTGTTTCTAACACGCCATGCACTAGTAGTAGTGAGAAAAACATCACGGGTTTGTGTGAATCGGAGGGCCTGAATTAGGATAGGCAGTGAGTGGCAATGTAGGATGGAGAAAAGGGCCACGGGTTGGTCAGCATGGGGAGGTAAGGAAACATGCAGTGGCAATGTAGGATAGGTTTCTTAAAAACATCACGGGGTGGTGCGCATCGTAAGGGCTTCTAACAGGCCATTCACTAGTACGAGTGAGAAAAAATCACGGGGTGGTTTGAATCGGAGGGCCTGAATTAGGTTAGGCAGTGATTGGCAATGTAGGATGGAGAAAAGCGCCACGGGTGGTCAGCATCGGAAGGTCAGGAAACATGCAGTGGCAATGTAGGATAGGTTCCTGAAAAACATCGCGGGGTGGTGCGCATTGTATGGGTTTCTAACAGGCCATTCACTATTAGGAGTGAGAAAAACATCACGGGATGGTGTGAATCGGAGGGCCGGAATTATTATAGGCAGTGAGTGGCAATGTAGGATGGAGAAAACCGGCACGGGCTAGTCAGCATATGGAGGTCAGGAAACATGCAGTGGCAATGTAGGATAGGATTCTGAAAAACATCGCGGGGTGATGCGCATTGTAAGGGTTTCTAATAGGCCATTCACTAGTAAGAGTGAGAAAAAATCACGGGGTGGTGTGAATCGGAGGGCCTGAATTGGGATAGGCAGTGAGTGGCAATGTAGGATGGAGAAAAGCGCCACAGGGTGGTCAGGATGGGGAGGTCAGGAAAGCGGCAGTGGCAATGTAGGATTGGTTTGTGAAAAAAATTGTGGGGTTGTGCGCATTGTAAGGGTTCCTAAGAGGCTATTCACTAGTAGGAGTGAGAATAACATCACGGGGTGGTGTGAATCGGAGGGCCTGAATTAGGATAGGAAGTAAGTGACAATGTAGGATGCAGAAAAGGGCCATGGGGTGGTCAGCATGGGGAGGTTAGGAAACATGCAGTGGCAATGTAGGATAGGATTCTGAAAAACATCGCGGGGTGGTGCGCATTGTAAGGGTTTCTAACAGGCCATTCACTAGTAGGAGAGAGAAAAACATCACGGGGTGGTGTGAGTCGGAAGGCCTGAATTGGGATAGGCAGTGAGTGCTAATGTAGGATGGAGAAAAGCGGCATGGGGTGGTCAGCATGGGGAGGTCTGGAAACATGCAGTGGCAATGTAGGATAGGATTGTGCAAAAGATCGCGGGGTGCTGCGCATTTTAAGGGTTTCTAAGAGGCCATTCACTAGTAGGAGTGATAAAAACATCACGGGGTTGTGTGAATCGGAGGGCCTGAATTAGGATAGGCAGTGAGTGACACTGTCGGATGGAGAAAATCGCCACGCGGTGGTCAGCATGGGGAGGTGAGGAAACATGCAGTGGCAATGTAGGATTGTTATCTGAAAAACATCGCGGGGTGGTGCACATTGTAAGGGTTTCTAACAGGCCTGTCACTAGTAGGAGTGAGAAAAACATCACGGGGTGGTGTGAATCGGAGGGCCTGAATTAGTATAGGCTGTGAGTGGCAATGTAGGATGGAGAAAAGCGCCACTGGGTGGTCAGCATGGGTAGGTCAGGAAACATGCAGTGGCAATGTAGGATAGGTTTCTGAAAAAATTCGCGGCGTAGTGCGCATTGTAAGGGTTTCTAAGAGGCCATTCACTAGTAGGAGTGAGCTTAACATCACGGGGTGGTGTGAATCAGAGGGCCTGAATTAGGATAGGCAGTGAATGGCAATGTAGGATGGAGAAAAGGTCCACGGGGTCGTCAGCATGGGGAGGTCAGGAAAAGTACAGTGGCAATGTAGGATAGGATTCTGAAAAACATCGCGGGGTGGTGCGCATTGTAAGGGTTTCTAACAGGCCATTCACTACGAAGAGTGAGAAAAAAATCACGGGGTGGTGTGAATCGGAGGGCCTGAATTAGAATAGGCAGTGAGTGGCAATGAAGGATGGAGAAAAGCGCCACGGGGTGGTCAGCATGGGGAGGTCAGGAAACATGCAGTGGCAATGTAGGATAGGTTTCTGAAAAACATCACGGGGTGGTGCCCATTGTAAGGGCTTCTAACAGGCCATTCACTAGTAGGAGTGAGTAAAACATCACGTGGTGGTGTGAATCGTAGGGCCTGATTTAGGATAGGCAGTGAGTGGCACTGTAGGATGGAGAAAAGGGCCATGGAGTGGTCAGCATGGGGAGGACAGTAAACATGCAGTGGCAACGTCGGATAGGTTTCTGAAAAACATCGCAGGGTCGTGCGAATTGTAAGGGTTTCTACAACACCATTCAGTAGTAGGAGTGAGAAAACCATCACGGGGTGGTGTGAATCGGAGGGACTGAATTGGGATAGCCAGTGAGTGGCAATGTAGGATGGAGAAAAGCGCCACGGGGAGGTCAGCATGGGGAAATCAGGAAACATGCAGTGGCAATGTAGGATAGGATTCTGAAAAACATCGCCGGGTGGTGCGCATTGTAAGGGTTTCTAATAGGCCATTCACTAGTAAGAGTGAGAAAAAATCACGGGGTGGTGTGAATCGGAGGGCCTCAATTAGGTTAGGCAGTGAGTGGCAATGTAGGATGGAAAAAAGCGCCACGGGTGGTCAGCATCGGAAGGTCAGGAAACATGCAGTAGCAATGTAGGATAGGTTTCTGAAAAACATCGCGGGGTGGCGCGCATTGTAAGGGTTTCTAACAGGCCATTCACTAGTATGAGTGAGAAAAACATCACGGGATGGTGTGAATCGGAGGGACTGAATACGGATAGGCAGTGAGTGGCAATGTAGGATGGAGAAAAGCGCCACGGGGTGGTCAACATGGGGAGGTGAGGAAACATGCAGTGGCAATGTAGGATATGTTTCTGGAAAACATCGCAGAGTGGTGCGCATTGTAAGGGTTTCTAACAGGCCATTCACTAGTAGGAGTGAGAAAAACATCACGGGGTGGTGTGAATCGGATGGCCTGAATTGGGATAGGCAGTGAGTGGCAATGTAGGATAGAGAAAAGCGCCACTGGGTGGACAGAATGGGGAGGTCAGGAAACATGCAGTTGCAATATAGGATAGTATTGTGAAACACATCGCGGTGTGGTGCGCATTTTAATTGTTTCTAACACGCCATGCACTAGTAGTAGTAAGAAAAACATCACGGGTTTGTGTGAATCGGAGGGCCTGAATTAGGATAGGCAGTGAATGGCAATGTAGGATGGAGAAAAGGGCCACGGGTTGGTCAGCATGGGGAGGTAAGGAAACATGCAGTGGCAATGTAGGATAGGTTTCTGAAAAACATCACGGGGTGGTGCGCATCGAAAGGGCTTCTAACAGGCCATTCACTAGTAGGAGTGAGAAAAAATCTCGGGGTGGTGTGAATCGGAGGGCCTGAATTAGGTTAGGCAGTGAGTGGCAATGTAGGATGGAGAAAAGCGCCACGGGTGGTCAGCATCGGAAGGTCAGGAAACATGCAGTGGCAATGTAGGATAGGTTTCTGAAAAACATCGCAGGGTGGTGCGCATTGTAAGGGTTTCTAACAGGCCATTCACTAGTAGGAGTGAGAAAAACATCACGGGGTGGTGTGAATCGGAGGGCCTGAATTAGTATACGAAGTGAGTGGCAATGTAGGATGGAGAAAACCGGCACGGGCTAGTCAGCATGTGGAGGTCAGGAAACATGCAGTGGCAGTGTAGGATAGGATTCTGAAAAACATCGCGGGGTGGTGCGCATTGTAAGGGTTTCTAATAGGCCATTCACTAGTAAGAGTGAGAAAAAATCACGGGGAGGTGTGAATAGGAGGGCCTGAATTGGGATAGGCAGTGAGTGGCAATGTAGGATGGAGAAAAGCGCCACGGGGTGGTCAGGATGGGGAGGTCAGGAAAGCTGCAGTGGCAATGTAGGATAAGTTTAGGAAAAACATCGCGGGATGGTGCGCATTTTAAGGGTTTCTAACAGGCCATTCACTAGTAGGAGTGAGAAAAACATCACGGGATGGTGTGAATCGGAGGGCCTAAATAGGGATAGGCAGTGAGTGGCAATGAAGGATGGAGAAAAGCGCCACGGGATGGACAGAATTGGGAGGTCAGGAAACATGCAGTGGCAATGTAGGATAGGATTGTGCAAAAGATCGCGGGGTGCTGCGCATTTTAAGGGTTTCTAAGAGGCCATTCACTAGTAGGAATGATAAAAACATCACGGGGTTGTGTGAATCGGAGGGCCTGAATTAGGATAGGCAGTGAGTGACACTGTCGGATGGAGAAAATCGCCACGGGGTGGTCAGCATGGGGAGGTCAGGAAACATGCAGTGGCAATGTAGGATTGTTATCTGAAAAACATCGCGGAGTGGTGCACATTGTAAGGGTTTCTAACAGGCCAGTCACTAGTAGGAGTGAGAAAAACATCACGGGGTGGTGTGAATCAGAGGGCCTGAATTAGTATAGGCTGTGAGTGGCAATGTAGGATGGAGAAAAGCGCCACTGGGTGGTCAGCATGGGTAGGTCAGGAAACATGCAGTGGCAATGTAGGATAGGTTTCTGAAAAAATTCGCGTCGTAGTGCGCATTGTAAGGGTTTCTAAGAGGCCCTTCACTAGTAGGAGTGAGAAAAACATCACGGGGTGGTGTGAATCAGAGGGCCTGAATTAGGATAGGCAGTGAATGGCAATGTAGGATGGAGAAAAGGTCCACGGGGTCGTCAGCATGGGGAGGTCAGGAAAAGTACAGTGGCAATGTAGGATAGGATTCTGAAAAACATCGCGGGGTGGTGCGCATTGTAAGGGTTTCTAACAGGCCATTCACTACGAAGAGTGAGAAAAAAATCACGGGGTGGTGTGAATCGGAGGGCCTCAATTAGAATAGGCAGTGAGTGGCAATGAAGGATGGAGAAAAGCGCCACGGGGTGGTCAGCATGGGGAGGTCAGGAAACATGCAGTGGCCATGTAGGATAGGTTTCTGAAAAACATCACGGGGTGGTGCCCATTGTAAGGGCTTCTAACAGGCCATTCACTAGTAGGAGTGAGTACAACATCACGTGGTGGTGTGAATCGTAGGGCCTGATTTAGGATAGGCAGTGAGTGGCACTGTAGGATGGAGAAAAGGGCCATGGGGTGGTCAGCATGGGGAGGTCAGGAAACATGCAGTGGCAATGTCGGATAGGTTTCTGAAAAACATCGCAGGGTCGTGCGAATTGTAAGGGTTTCTACAACGCCATTCAGTAGTAGGAGTGAGAAAACCATCACGGGGTGGTGTGAATCGGAGGGACTGAATTGGGATAGCCAGTGAGTGGCAATGTAGGGTGGAGAAAAGCGCCACGGGGAGGTCAGCATGGGGAGATCAGGAAACATGCAGTGGCAATGTAGGATAGGATTCTGAAAAACATCGCCGGGTGGTGCACATTGTAAGGGTTTCTAACAGGCCATTCACTATTAGGAGTGAGAAAAACATCACGGGATGGTGTGAATCGGAGGGCCGGAATTATTATAGGCAGTGAGTGGCAATGTAGGATGGAGAAAACCGGCACGGGCTAGTCAGCATATGGAGGTCAGGAAACATGCAGTGGCAATGTAGGATAGGATTCTGAAAAACATCGCGGGGTGATGCGCATTGTAAGGGTTTCTAATAGGCCATTCACTAGTAAGAGTGAGAAAAAATCACGGGGTGGTGTGAATCGGAGGGCCTGAATTGGGATAGGCAGTGAGTGGCAATGTAGGATGGAGAAAAGCGCCACAGGGTGGTCAGGATGGGGAGGTCAGGAAAGCGGCAGTGGCAATGTAGGATTGGTTTGTGAAAAAAATTGTGGGGTTGTGCGCATTGTAAGGGTTCCTAAGAGGCTATTCACTAGTAGGAGTGAGAATAACATCACGGGGTGGTGTGAATCGGAGGGCCTGAATTAGGATAGGAAGTAAGTGACAATGTAGGATGCAGAAAAGGGCCATGGGGTGGTCAGCATGGGGAGGTTAGGAAACATGCAGTGGCAATGTAGGATAGGATTCTGAAAAACATCGCGGGGTGGTGCGCATTGTAAGGGTTTCTAACAGGCCATTCACTAGTAGGAGAGAGAAAAACATCACGGGGTGGTGTGAGTCGGAAGGCCTGAATTGGGATAGGCAGTGAGTGCTAATGTAGCATGGAGAAAAGCGGCATGGGGTGGTCAGCATGGGGAGGTCTGGAAACATGCAGTGGCAATGTAGGATAGGATTGTGCAAAAGATCGCGGGGTGCTGCGCATTTTAAGGGTTTCTAAGAGGCCATTCACTAGTAGGAGTGATAAAAACATCACGGGGTTGTGTGAATCGGAGGGCCTGAATTAGGATAGGCAGTGAGTGACACTGTCGGATGGAGAAAATCGCCACGGGGTGGTCAGCATGGGGAGGTGAGGAAACATGCAGTGGCAATGTAGGATTGTTATCTGAAAAACATCGCGGGGTGGTGCACATTGTAAGGGTTTCTAACAGGCCATTCACTACGAAGAGTGAGAAAAAAATCACGGGGTGGTGTGAATCGGAGGGCCTGAATTAGAATAGGCAGTGAGTGGCAATGAAGGATGGAGAAAAGCGCCACGGGGTGGTCAGCATGGGGAGGTCAGGAAACATGCAGTGGCAATGTAGGATAGGTTTCTGAAAAACATCACGGGGTGGTGCCCATTGTAAGGGCTTCTAACAGGCCATTCACTAGTAGGAGTGAGTAAAACATCACGTGGTGGTGTGAATCGTAGGGCCTGATTTAGGATAGGCAGTGAGTGGCACTGTAGGATGGAGAAAAGGGCCATGGAGTGGTCAGCATGGGGAGGTCAGTAAACATGCAGTGGCAACGTCGGATAGGTTTCTGAAAAACATCGCAGGGTCGTGCGAATTGTAAGGGTTTCTACAACACCATTCAGTAGTAGGAGTGAGAAAACCATCACGGGGTGGTGTGAATCGGAGGGACTGAATTGGGATAGCCAGTGAGTGGCAATGTAGGATGGAGAAAAGCGCCACGGGGAGGTCAGCATGGGGAAATCAGGAAACATGCAGTGGCAATGTAGGATAGGATTCTGAAAAACATCGCCGGGTGGTGCGCATTGTAAGGGTTTCTAATAGGCCATTCACTAGTAAGAGTGAGAAAAAATCACGGGGTGGTGTGAATCGGAGGGCCTCAATTAGGTTAGGCAGTGAGTGGCAATGTAGGATGGAAAAAAGCGCCACGGGTGGTCAGCATCGGAAGGTCAGGAAACATGCAGTAGCAATGTAGGATAGGTTTCTGAAAAACATCGCGGGGTGGCGCGCATTGTAAGGGTTTCTAACAGGCCATTCACTAGTAGGAGTGAGAAAAACATCACGGGGTGGTGTGAATCGGAGGGCCTGAATTAGTATACGAAGTGAGTGGCAATGTAGGATGGAGAAAACCGGCACGGGCTAGTCAGCATGTGGAGGTCAGGAAACATGCAGTGGCAGTGTAGGATAGGATTCTGAAAAACATCGCGGGGTGGTGCGCATTGTAAGGGTTTCTAATAGGCCATTCACTAGTAAGAGTGAGAAAAAATCACGGGGAGGTGTGAATAGGAGGGCCTGAATTGGGATAGGCAGTGAGTGGCAATGTAGGATGGAGAAAAGCGCCACGGGGTGGTCAGGATGGGGAGGTCAGGAAAGCTGCAGTGGCAATGTAGGATAAGTTTAGGAAAAACATCGCGGGATGGTGCGCATTTTAAGGGTTTCTAACAGGCCATTCACTAGTAGGAGTGAGAAAAACATCACGGGATGGTGTGAATCGGAGGGCCTAAATAGGGATAGGCAGTGAGTGGCAATGAAGGATGGAGAAAAGCGCCACGGGATGGACAGAATTGGGAGGTCAGGAAACATGCAGTGGCAATGTAGGATAGGATTGTGCAAAAGATCGCGGGGTGCTGCGCATTTTAAGGGTTTCTAAGAGGCCATTCACTAGTAGGAATGATAAAAACATCACGGGGTTGTGTGAATCGGAGGGCCTGAATTAGGATAGGCAGTGAGTGACACTGTCGGATGGAGAAAATCGCCACGGGGTGGTCAGCATGGGGAGGTCAGGAAACATGCAGTGGCAATGTAGGATAGTTATCTGAAAAACATCGCGGAGTGGTGCACATTGTAAGGGTTTCTAACAGGCCAGTCACTAGTAGGAGTGAGAAAAACATCACGGGGTGGTGTGAATCAGAGGGCCTGAATTAGTATAGGCTGTGAGTGGCAATGTAGGATGGAGAAAAGCGCCACTGGGTGGTCAGCATGGGTAGGTCAGGAAACATGCAGTGGCAATGTAGGATAGGTTTCTGAAAAAATTCGCGGCGTAGTGCGCATTGTAAGGGTTTCTAAGAGGCCATTCACTAGTAGGAGTGAGAATAACATCACGGGGTGGTGTGAATCAGAGGGCCTGAATTAGGATAGGCAGTGAATGGCAATGTAGGATGGAGAAAAGGTCCACGGGGTCGTCAGCATGGGGAGGTCAGGAAAAGTACAGTGGCAATGTAGGATAGGATTCTGAAAAACATCGCGGGGTGGTGCACATTGTAAGGGTTTCTAACAGGCCATTCACTACGAAGAGTGAGAAAAAAATCACGGGGTGGTGTGAATCGGAGGGCCTGAATTAGAATAGGCAGTGAGTGGCAATGAAGGATGGAGAAAAGCGCCACGGGGTGGTCAGCATGGGGAGGTCAGGAAACATGCAGTGGCAATGTAGGATAGGTTTCTGAAAAACATCACGGGGTGGTGCCCATTGTAAGGGCTTCTAACAGGCCATTCACTAGTAGGAGTGAGTACAACATCACGTGGTGGTGTGAATCGTAGGGCCTCATTTAGGATAGGCAGTGAGTGGCACTGTAGGATGGAGAAAAGGGCCATGGGGTGGTCAGCATGGGGAGGTCAGGAAACATGCAGTGGCAATGTCGGATAGGTTTCTGAAAAACATCGCAGGGTCGTGCGAATTGTAAGGGTTTCTACAACGCCATTCAGTAGTAGGAGTGAGAAAACCATCACGGGGTGGTGTGAATCGGAGGGACTGAATTGGGATAGCCAGTGAGTGGCAATGTAGGATGGAGAAAAGCGCCACGGGGAGGTCAGCATGGGGAGATCAGGAAACATGCAGTGGCAATGTAGGATAGGATTCTGAAAAACATCGCCGGGTGGTGCACATTGTAAGGGTTTCTAATAGGCCATTCACTAGTAAGAGTGAGAAAAAATCACGGGGTGGTCTGAATCGGAGAGCCTCAATTAGGTTAGGCAGTGAGTGGCAATGTAGGATGGAAAAAAGCGCCACGGGTGATCAGCATCGGAAGGTCAGGAAACATGCAGTAGCAATGTAGGATAGGTTTCTGAAAAACATCGCGGGGTGGCGCGCATTGTAAGGGTTTCTAAAACGCCATTCACTAGTAGGAGTGAGAAAAACATCACGGGATGGTGTGAATCGGAGGGACTGAATAGGGATAGGCAGTGAGTGGCAATGTAGGATGGAGAAAAGCGCCATGGGGTGGTCAACATGGGGAGGTGAGGAAACATGCAATGGCAATGTAGGATATGTTTCTGGAAAACATCGCAGAGTGGTGCGCATTGTAAGGGTTTCTAACAGGCCATTCACTAGTAAGAGTGAGAAAAACATCACGGGGTCGTGTGAATCGGATGGCCTGAATTGGGATAGTCAGTGAGTGGCAATGTAGGATAGAGAAAAGCGCCACTGGGTGGACAGAATGGGGAGGTCAGGAAACATGCAGTTGCAATGTAGGATAGTATTGTGAAACACATCGCGGTGTGGTGCGCATTTTAATTGTTTCTAACACGCCATGCACTAGTAGTAGTAAGAAAAACATCACGGGTTTGTGTGAATCGGAGGGCCTGAATTAGGATAGGCAGTGAATGGCAATGTAGGATGGAGAAAAGGGCCAAGGGTTGGTCAGCATGGGGAGGTAAGGAAACATGCATTGGCAATGTAGGATAGGTTTCTGAAAAACATCACGGGGTAGTGCGCATCGAAAGGGCTTCTAACAGGCCATGCACTAGTAGGAGTGAGAAAAAATCTCGGGGTGGTGTGAATCGGAGGGCCTGAATTAGGTTAGGCAGTGAGTGGCAATGTAGGATGGAGAAAAGCGCCACGGGTGGTCAGCATCGGAAGGTCAGGAAACATGCAGTGGCAATGTAGGATAGGTTTCTGAAAAACATCGCAGGGTGGTGCACATTGTAAGTGTTTCTAACAGGCCATTCACTAGTAGGAGTGAGAAAAACATCACGGGGTGGTGTGAATCGGAGGGCCTGAATTAGTATAGGCAGTGAGTGGCAATGTAGTATGGAGAAAACCGGCACGGTCTAGTCAGCATGTGGAGGTCAGGAAACATGCAGTGGCAGTGTAGGATAGGATTCTGAAAAACATCGCGGGGTGGTGCGCATTGTAAGGGTTTCTAATAGGCCATTCACTAGTAAGAGTGAGAAAAAATCACGGGGAGGTGTGAATCGGAGGGCCTGAATTGGGATAGGCAGTGAGTGGCAATGTAGGATGGAGAAAAGCGCCACGGGGTGGTCAGGATGGGGAGGTCAGGAAAGCTGCAGTGGCAATGTAGGATAAGTTTAGGAAAAACATCGCGGGATGGTGCGCATTTTAAGGGTTTCTAACAGGCCATTCACTAGTAGGAGTGAGAAAAACATCACGGGATGGTGTGAATCGGAGGGCCTAAATAGGGATAGGCAGTGAGTGGCAATGAAGGATGGAGAAAAGCGCCACGGGATGGACAGAATTGGGAGGTCAGGAAACATGCAGTGGCAATGTTGTATAGGTTTGTGAAAAAAATTGTGGGGTTGTGCGCATTGTAAGGGTTCCTAAGAGGCCATTCACTAGTAGGAGTGAGAATAACATCATGGGGTGGTGTGAATCAGAGGGCCTGAATTAGGATAGGAAGTAAGTGACAATGTAGGATGCAGAAAAGGGCCATGGGGTGGTCAGCATGGGGAGGTTAGGAAACATGCAGTGGCAATGTAGGATAGGATTCTGAAAAACATCGCGGGGTGGTGCGCATTGTAAGGGTTTCTAACAGGCCATTCAATACTAGGAGTGAGAAAAACATCACGGGGTGGTGTGAGTCGGAGGGCCTGAATTGGGATAGGCAGTGAGTGCTAATGTAGGATGGAGAAAAGCAGCACGGGGTGGTCAGCATGGTGAGGTCTGGAAACATGCAGTGGTAATGAAGGATAGGATTGTGCAAAAGATCGCGGGGTGCTGCGCATTTTAAGGGTTTCTAAGAGGCCAATCACTAGTAAGAGTGAGAATAACATCACGGGGTGGTGTGAATCGGAGGGCCTGAATTAGGATAGGCAGGGAGTGGCAATGTAGGATGGAGAAATGGGCAACGGGGTGGTCAGCATGGGGAGGTCAGGAAACATGCAGTGGCAATGTAGCATAGGATTCTGAAAAACATCGCAGGATGGTGCGCATTGTAAGGGTTTCTAACAGGCCATTCACTAGTAAGAGAGAGAAAAAATCACGGGGTGGTGTGAATCGAAGTGCCTGAATTAGGATAGGCAGTGAGTGGTAATGTAGGATGGAGAAAAGCGCCACGGGGTGGTCATCATGGGGGGGGGTCAGAAGACATGCAGTGGCAATGTAGGATAGGATTCTGAAAAACATCGCGGGGTGGTTCGCATTGTAAGGGTTTCTAACAGGCCATTCACTAGAAGCAGTGAGAAAAACATCACTGGATGGTGTGAATCAGTGGGCCTGAATTAGGATAGGCAGTGAGTGGCAATGTAGGATGGAGAAAAGCGCCACGGGGTGGTCATCATGTGGGGGTCAGAAAACATGCAGTGGCAATGTAGGATAGGATTCTGAAAAACATCGCGGGGTGGTGCGCATTGTAAGGGTTTCTAACAGGCCATTCACTACGAAGAGTGAGAAAAAATCACGGGGGGGGTGTGAATCGGAGGGCCTCAATTAGAATAGGCAGTGAATGGCAATGAAGGATGGAGAAAAGCGCCACGGGGTGGTCAGCATCGGGAGGTCATGAATCTTGCAGTGGCAATGTAGGATAGGTTTCTGAGAAACATCACGGCGTGGTGCCCATTGTAAGGGCTTCTAACAGGCCATTCACTAGTAGGAGTGAGTAAAACATCACGTGGTGGTGTGAAGCGTAGGGCCTGATTTAGGATAGGCAGTGAGTGGCACTGTAGGATGGAGAAAAGGGCCATGGGGTGGTCAGCATGGCGAGGTCAGGAAACATGCAGTGGCAATGTCGGATAGTTTTCTGAAAAACATTGCGCAGTGGTGCGCATTGTAAGTGTTTCTAACAGGCCATTCAGTAGTAAGAGTGAGAAAAAATCATGGGGTGGTGTGAATCGGAGGGCCTCAATTAGGAGTGGCAGTGAGTGGCAATGTAAGATGGAGAAAAGGGCCATGGGGTGGTCAGCATGGGGAGATCAGGAAACATGCAGTGGCAATGTAGGATAGGATTCTGAAAAACATCGCCGGGTGGTGCGCATTGTAAGGGTTTCTAATAGGCCATTCACTAGTAAGAGTGAGAAAAAATCACGGGGTGGTGTGAATCGGAGGGCCTCAATTAGGTTAGGCAGTGAGTGCCAATGTAGAATGGAGAAAAGTGCCACGGGTGGTCAGCATCGGAAGATCAGGAAACATGCAGTGGCAATGTAGGATAGGTTTCTGAAAAACATCGCGGGGTGTCGCGCATTGTAAGGGTTTCTAACAGGCCATTCACTAGTAGGAGTGAGAAAAACATCACTGGATGGTGTGAATCGGAGGGACTGAATAGGGATAGGCAGTGAGTGGCAATGTAGGATGGAGAAAAGCGCCACGGGGTGGTCAACATGGGGAGGTGAGGAAACATGCAGTGGCAACGTAGGATATGTTCCTGAAAAACATCGCAGAGTGGTGCGCATTGTAAGGGTTTCTAACAGGCCATTCACTTGTAGGAGAGAGAAAAACATCACGGGGTGGTGTGAGTCGGAAGGCCTGAATTGGGATAGGCAGTGAGTGCTAATGTAGGATGGAGAAAAGCGCCACGGAGTGCTCAGCATGGGGAGGTCAGGAAACATGCAGTGGCAATGTAGGATAGGATTGTGCAAAAGATCGCGGGGTGCTGCGCATTTTAAGGGTTTCTAAGAGGCCATTCACTAGTAGGAGTGATAAAAACATCACGGGGTTGTGTGAATCGGAGGGCCTGAATTAGGATAGGCAGTGAGTGACACTGTCGGATGGAGAAAATCGCCACGGGGTGGTCAGCATGGGGAGGTCAGGAAACATGCAGTGGCAATGTAGGATTGTTATCTGAAAATCATCGCGGGGTGGTGCGCATTGTAAGGGTTTCTAAGAGGCCAGTCACTAGTAGGAGTGAGAATAACATCACGGGGTGGTGTGAATCGGAGGGCCTGAATTAGGAAAGGAAGTAAGTGACAATGTAGGATGCAGAAAAGGGCCATGGGGTGGTCAGCAAGGGGAGGTTAGGAAACATGCAGTGGCAATGTAGGATAGGATTCTGAAAAACATCGCGGGGTGGTGCGCATTGTAAGGGTTTCTAACAGGCCATTCTCTAGTAGGAGAGAGAAAAACATCACGGGGTGGTGTGAGTCGGAAGGCCTGAATTGGGATAGGCAGTGAGTGCTAATGTAGGACGGAGAAAAGCGCCACGGGGTGCTCAGCATGGGGAGGTCAGGAAACATGCAGTGGCAATGTAGGATAGGATTGTGCAAAAGATCGCGGGGTGCTGCGCATTGTAAGGGTTTCTAAGAGGCCAGTCACTAGTAGGAGTGAGAATAACATCACGGGGTGGTGTGAATCGAAGGGCCTGAATTAGGATAGGCAGTGAGTGGCAATGTAGGATGGAGAAAAGCGCCACGGGGTGGTCAGCATGGGGAGGTCACGAAACATGCAGTGGCAATGTAGCATAGGATTCGGCAAAACATCACGGGGTGGTGCGGATTGTAAGGGTTTCTAACAGGATATTCACTAGTAAGAGTGAGAAAAAATCACGGGGTGGTGTGAATCGGAGGGCCTGAATTAGAATAGGCAGTGAGTGGCAATGTAGGATGGAGAAAATTGCCACGGGGTGGTCAGCATGGGGAGGTCAGGAAACATGCAGTGGCAATGTAGGATAGGTTTCTGAAAAAGATCGTGGGGTGGTGCAATATAAGGGTTTCTAACAGGCCATTTACTAGTAGGAGTGAAAAAATCATCACGCGGTGTTGTGAATCGGAGGGTCTGAATTAGGATAGGCAGTGAGTGGCAATGTAGGTTGGTGAAAAGCGCCAGGGGTTGGTGAGCATGGGTAGGTCAGGGAACATTCAGTGGCAATGTAGGATAGGTTTCTGAAAAACATCGCGTGTTCGTGCGAATTGTAAGGGTTTCTAAAACGCCATTCACTAGTAGGAGTGAGAAAAAATCACGGGGTGGTTTGAAACGGAGGGCCTGAATTAGGATAGGCTGTGAGTGGCAATGTAGTATGGAGAAAAGCGCCACGGGGTGGTCAGCATGGGGAGGTCAGGAAACATGCAGTGGAAATGTAGGATAGTATTCTGAAAAACATTGCGGGGTGAGGGGCATTTTAATTGTTTCTAACACGCCATGCACTAGTAGCAGTGAGAAAAACATCACGGGTTTGTGTGAATCGGAGGGACTGAATTGGGATAGGCAGTGAGTGCCAATGTAGTATGGAGAAAAGCGCCACGGGGTGCTCAGCATGGGGAGGTCAAGAAACATGCAGTGGCAATGTAGGATAGGTTTCTGAAAACATTACGGGGTGGTGCCCATTGTAAGGGCTTCTAACAGGCAATTCACTAGTAGGAGTGAGTAAAACATCACGTGATGGTGTGAATCGTAGGGCCTGATTTAGGATAGGCAGAGAGTGGCACTGTAGGATGGAGAAAAGGGCCACAGGGTGGTCAGATGGGGAGGTCAGGAAACATGCAGTGGCAATGTCGGATAGGTTTCTGAAAAACATCGCGTGGTCGTGCGAATTGTAAGGGTTTCTAAAACGCCATTCACTATTAGGAGTGAGAAAACCATCACGGGGTGGTGTGAATCGGAGGGACTGAATTGGCATAGGCAGTGAGTGGCAATGTAGGATGGAGAAAAGCGTCACGGGGTGGTCAGCATGGGGAGGGCAGGAAACATGCAGTGGCAATGTAGGATAGGTTTCTAAAAAACATCGCAGGGTGGTGCGCATTGTAAGGGTTTCTATTAGGCCATTCACTAGTAGGAGTGAGAAAAACATCATGGGGTGGTGTGAATCGGAGGGCCTGAATGAGTATAGGCAGTGAGTGGCAATGTAGGATGGAGAAAAGTGGCACGGGCTAGTCATCATGGGGACGTCAGGAAACATGCAGTGGCAATGTCGGATAGGATTCTGAAAAACATTGCGCGGTGGTGCGCATTGTAAGGGTTTCTAACAGGCCATTCACTAGTAAGAGTGAGAAAAATTCATGGGGTGGTGTGAATTGGAGGGCCTCAATTAGGATTCGCAGTGAGTGGCAATATAGAATGGAGAAATGCGCCACAGGGTGGTCAGCATGGGGTGGTCAAGAAACATGCAGTGGCAATGTAGGATAGGATTCTGAAAAAGATCGTGGGGTGGTGCATTGTAAGGGTTTCTAACAGGCCATTTACTAGTAGGAGTGAAAAAAAAATAACGGGGTGTTTTGAATCGGAGGGTCGGAATTAGGATAGGCAGTGAGTGGCAATGTAGGTTGGTGAAAAGCGCCACGGGTTGGTCAGCATGGGGAGGTCAGGAAACATGCAGTGGCAATGTAGGATAGGTTTCTGAAAAACATCACGGGGTCGTGCGAATTGTAAGGGTTTCTAAAACGCCATTCACTATTAGGAGTGAGAAAACCATCACGGGGTGGTGTGAATCGGAGGGCCTGCATTGGAATAGGCAGTGAGTAGCAATGTAGGATGGAGAAAATCGCCACGGGGTGGTCAGCATGGGGTGGTCAGGAAACATGCAGTGGCAATATAGTATAGGTTTCTGAAAAACATCGCGGGGTGGTGCGCATTGTAAGGGTTTCTAACAGGCCATTCACTAGTAGGAGTGAGAAAAATTCACGGGGTGGTGTGAATCGGAGGCCCTGAATTAGGATAGGCAGTGAGTGGCAACGTAGCATGGAGAAAAGCGCGATGGGGTGGTCAGCATGGGGAGGTCAGGAAGCATGCAGTGGCAATGTAGGATAGTATTCTGAAAAACATCGCCGGGGTGAGGGGCATTTTATTTGTTTCTAACACGCCATGCACTAGTAGCATTGAGAAAAACATCACGTGTTTGTGTGAATCGGAGCGCCTGAATTTGGATAGGAAGTGAGTGGCAATGTAGGATGGAGTAAAGCGCCACGGGGTGGTCAGCATCGGGTGGTCAGGAAACGTGCAGTGGCAATGGAGGACAGGTTTCTGAAAAAGATCGCGTGGCGGTGCATTGTAAGGATTTCTAACAGGCCATTCACTAGTAGGAGTGAGAAAAACATGACGGGATGGTGTAAATCAGAGGGCCTGAATTAGTATAGGCAGTGAGTGGCAATGTAGGATGGAGAAACGCATCACGGGGTGGACAGAATGGGGAGGTCAGGAAGCATGCAGGGGCAATGTAGGATAGGATTCTGAAAAACATCGCGGGGTGGTGCGCATTGTAATTGTTTCTAACAGGCCATTCACTAGTAAGTGTGAGAAAAAATCACGGGGTGGTGTGAATCGGAGGGCATGAATTATGATTGGCAGTGAGTGACAATGTAGGATGGAGAAAAGCGCCAAGCGTGGTCAGCATGGGTATGTCAGGAAACATGCAGTGGCAATGTAGTATCGGTTTCTGAAAAAATGCGCGGGGTGGTGCGCATTGTAATGGTTTCTAAGAGGCCATTCACTAGTAGGTGTGAGAATAACATCACGGGGTGGTGTGAATCAGCAGGCCTGAATTAGGATAGGCAGTGAATGGCAATGTAGGATGGAGAAAAGGGCCACGGTGGGGTCAGTATGTGGAGATCAGGAAACATGCAGTGGCAATGTAGGATAGGATTCTGAAAAACATCGCGGGGTGGTGCGCATTGTAAGGGTTTCTAACAGGCCATTCACTAGTAAGAGTGAGACAAATTCACGGGGTGTTGTGAATCGGGGGGCCTCAATTAGAATAGGCAGTGAGTGGCAATGTAGGATGGAGAAAAGCGCCACGTGGTGGTCAGCATGGGGATGTCAGGAAACATGCAGTGGCAATGTAGGATAGGTTTCTGAAAAACATCGCGGTGTGGTGCGCATTTAAGGGTTTCTAAAACGCCATTCACTAGTAGGAGTGAGAAAAACATGACGGGGTGGTGTGAATCGGAGGGCCTGAATTGGGATAGGCAGTGAGTGGCAATGTAGGATGGAGAAAAGCACCACGGGGTGGTCAGCATGGGGAGGTCAGAAAACATGCAGTGGCAATGTAGGATAGGTTTTTGAAAATCATAGCGGTCTGGGGCACATTGTAACGGTATCTAACAGGCCATACACTAGTAGGAGTGAGAAAAACATCACGGGGTGGTGTGAATCGGAGGGCCTACATTGGGATAGGCAGTGAGTGGCAATGTAGGATGGAGAAAAGCGCCATGGGGTGGACAGATTGGGGAGGACAGGAAACATGCAGTGGCAATGTAGTTTAGGTTTGTCAAAAACATCGTGGGGTTGTGCGCATTGTAAGGGTTTCTAATAGGCCATTCACTAGTAGGAGTCACAATAACATAACGGGGTTGTGTGAATCGGGGGGCCAGAATTAGGATAGGCAGTAAGTGGCAAAGTAGGATGGAGAAAAGGGCCACGGGGTGGTCAGCATGGGGAGGTCAGGAAACATGCAGTGGCAATGTAGGATAGGATTCTGAAAAACATCGCGGGGTGTTGCGCATTGTAACGGTTTCTAACAGGCCATTCACTAGAAGGAGTGAGAAAAACATCACGGTGTGGTGTGAGTCGGAGGGCCTGAATTAGGATAGACAGTGAGTGGTAATGTAGGATGGAGAAAAGCGCCATGGGGTGGTCAGCATGGGGAGGTTAGGAAACATGCAGTGGCAATGTAGGATAGGTTTGTGAAAAACATCGCGGTGTGGTGTGCATTTTAATTGTTTCTAACACGCCATGCACTAGTAGGAGTGAGAAAAACATCACGGGTTTGTGTGAATCGGAGGGCCTGAATTGGGATAGGCAGTGAGTGGCACTGTAGGATGGAGAAAAGGGCCACGGGGTGGTCAGCATGGAGAGGTCAGGAAACATGCAGTGGCAATGTAGGATAGGTTTCTGAAAAACATCGCGGGGTCATGCGAATTCTAGGGGTTTCTAAAACGCCATTCACTAGTAGGAGTGAGAAAACCGTCACGGGGTGGTGTGAATCGGAGGGCCTGAATTGGGATAGGCAGTGAGTGGCAATGTAGGATGGAGGAAAGCGCCACGGGGTGGTCAGGATGGGGAGGTCAGGAAACATGCAGTGGCAATGTAGGATAGGTTTCTGAAAAACATCGCGGGGTGGTGCGCATTGTAAGGGTTTCTAACAGGCCATTCACTAGTAGGAGTGAGAAAAATTTCACGGGGTGGTGTGAATCGGAGGGCCTAAATAGGGATAGGCAGTGAGTGGCAATGTAGGATGTAGAGAAGCGGCACGGGGTGGTCAGCATGGGGAGGTCAGGAAACATGCAGTGGCAATGTAGGATAAGTTTCGGAAAAACATTGCAGGGTGGTGCGCATTCTAAGGGTTTCTAAGAGGCCCTTCACTAGTAGGAGTGAGAATAACATCACAGGTTGGTGTGAATCGGAGGGCCTGAATTAGGATAGGCAGTGAAAGGCAATGTAGGATGGAGAAAAGGGCCACGGGGTGGTCAGCATGGGGAGGTCAGGAAACATGCAGTGGCAATGTAGGATAGGATTCTGAAAAACATCACGGGGTGGTGCGCATTGTAAGGGTTTCTAACAGGCCATTCACTAGTAAGAGTGAGAAAAAATCACGGGGTGGTGTGAATCGGAGGGCCTGAATTAGAATAGGCAGTGAGTGGCAACGTAGGATGTAGAAAAGCGCCACGGGGTGGTCAGCATGGGGAGGTCAGGAAACCTGCAGTGGCAATGTAGGATAGGTTTCTGAAAAACATCGCGGGGTGGTGCGCATTTTAAGGGTATCTAACTGGCCTTTCACTAGTAGGAGTGAGAAAAACATCACGGGGTGGTGTGAATCAGAGGGACTGAATAGGGATAGGCAGTGAGTGGCAATGTAGGATGTACAAAAGCGCCACGGGGTGGACAGAATGGGGAGGTCAGGAAACATGCAGTGGCAATGTAGGATAGGTTTGTGAAAAACATCGTGAGGTTGTGCGCATTGTAAGCGTTGCCAAGAGGCCATTCATTAGTAGGAGTGAGAATAACATCACGGGGTTGTGCGAATCGGAGGGTCTGAATTAGGATAGGCAGTAAGTGGCAATGTAGGATGGAGAAAAGGGCCATTGCGTGGTCAGCATGGGGAGGTCAAGAAACATGCAGTGGCAATGTAGGATAGGATTTTGAAAAACATCGCTTGGTGGTGCGCATTGTAAGGGTTTCTAACAGGCCATTTACTAGTAGGAGTGAGAATAACATAATGGGGTTGTGGGAATCGGAGGGCCTGAATTAGGATAGGCAGTAAGTGGCAATGTAGGATGGAGAAAAGGGCCACGGGGTGGTCAGCATGGGGAGGATAGGAAACATGCAGTGGCAATGTAGGATAGGATTCTGAAAAAACATTGCGGGTTGGTGCGCATTGTAAGGGTTTCTAACAGGCCATACACTAGAAGGAGTGAGAAAAACATCACGGTGTGGTGTGAGTCGGAGGGCCTGAATTAGGATAGGCAGTGAGTGGCAATGTAGGATGTAGAAAAGCGGCACGGGGTGGTCAGCATGGGGAGGTCAGGAAACATGCAGTGGCAATGTAGCATAGGATTCTGAAAAACATCGCGGGGTGGTGCGCATTGTAAGGGTTTCCAACAGGCCATTCACTAGTAAGAGTGAGAAAAAATCACCGGGTGGTGTTAATCGTAGGGCCTGAATTAGAATAGGCAGTGAGTGGCAATGTAGGATGGAGAAAATGGCAACGGGGTGGTCAGCATGTGGAGGTCAGGAAACATGTAGTGGCAATGTGGGAAAGGTTTCTGAAAAAGATCACGGGGTGGTGCATTGTAAGGGTTTCTAACAGGCCATTTACTAGTAGGAGTGAAAAAATCATCACGGGGTGTTGTGATTCGGAGGGTCTGAATTAGGATAGGCAGTGAGTGGCAATGTAGGTTGGTGAAAATCGCCAGGGGTTGGTCAGCATGGGGAGGTCAGGAAACATGCAGTGGCAATGTAGGATAGGTTTCTGAAAAACATCGCGTGGTCGTGCGAATTGTAAGGGTTTCTAAAACGCCATTCACTAGTAGGAGTGAGAAAAAATCACGGGGTGGTGTGAAACGGAGGGCCTGAATTAGGATAGGCAGTGAGTGGCAATGTAGGATGGAGAAATTCGCCACGGGGTGCTCAGTAAGGGAAGGTGAGGAAACATGCAGTGGCAATGTAGGATAGGTTTCTGAAAAACATCGCGGGTTGGTGCGCATTGTAAGGGTTTCTAACAGCCGATTTACTAGTAAGAGTGAGAAAAACATCATGGGGTGTTGTGAATCAGAGGGCCTGAATTAGGATAGGCAGTGAGTGGAAATGTAGGATAGAGAAAAGCGCCACGCGGTGGACGGTATGGGGAGGTCAGGAAACATGCATTGGCAATGTAGGATAGGTTTGTGAAAAACTTCGCGGGGTTGTGCGCATTGTAAGGGTTTCTAAGAGGCCATTCACTAGTAGGAGTGAAAATAACATCACTGGGTGGTGTGAATCGGAGGGCCTGAATTAGGATAGGCAGTAAGTGGCAATGTAGGATGGAGAAAAGGGCCACGGGGTGGTCAGCATGGGGAGGATAGGAAACATGCAGTGGCAATGTAGGATAGGATTCTGAAAAAATATTGCGGGTTGGTGCGCATTGTAAGGGTTTCTAACAGGCCATACACTAGAAGGAGTGAGAAAAACATCACGGTGTGGTGTGAGTCGGAGGGCCTGAATTAGGATAGGCAGTGAGTGGCAATGTAGGATGTAGAAAAGCGGCACGGGGTGGTCAGCATGGGGAGGTCAGGAAATATGCAGTGGCAATGTAGCATAGGATTCTGAAAAACATCGCGGGGTGGTGCGCATTGTAAGGGTTTCTAACAGGCCATTCACTAGTAAGAGTGAGAAAAAATCACCGGGTGGTGTTAATCGTAGGGCCTGAATTAGAATAGGCAGTGAGTGGCAATGTAGGATGGAGAAAATGGCAACGGGGTGGTCAGCATGTGGAGGTCAGGAAACATGCAGTGGCAATGTGGGATAGGTTTCTGAAAAAGATCGCGGGGTGGTGCATTGTAAGGGTTTCTAACAGGCCATTTACTAGTAGGAGTGAAAAAATCATCACGGGGTGTTGTGATTCGGAGGGTCTGAATTAGGATAGGCAGTGAGTGGCAATGTAGGTTGGTGAAAAGCGCCAGGGGTTGGTCAGCATGGGGAGGTCAGGAAACATGCAGTGGCAATGTAGGATAGGTTTCTGAAAAACATCGCGTGGTCGTGCGAATTGTAAGGGTTTCTAAAACGCCATTCACTAGTAGGAGTGAGAAAAAATCACGGGGTGGTGTGAAACGGAGGGCCTGAATTAGGATAGGCAGTGAGTGGCAAAGTAGGATGGAGAAATTCGCCACGGGGTGCTCAGTAAGGGGAGGTGAGGAAACATGCAGTGGCAATGTAGGATAGGTTTCTGAAAAACATCGCCGGTTGGTGCGCATTGTAAGGGTTTCTAACAGCCGATTTACTAGTAAGAGTGAGAAAAACATCATGGGGTGTTGTGAATCGGAGGGCCTGAATTAGGATAGGCAGTGAGTGGAAATGTAGGATAGAGAAAAGCGCCACGGGGTGGACGGTATGGGGAGGTCAGGAAACATGCATTGGCAATGTAGGATAGGTTTGTGAAAAACTTCGCGGGGTTGTGCGCATTGTAAGGGTTTCTAACAGGCC
The DNA here is from genome assembly GCF_034190915.1 of Cavia porcellus. Classification (NCBI taxonomy): domain Eukaryota; kingdom Metazoa; phylum Chordata; class Mammalia; order Rodentia; family Caviidae; genus Cavia; species Cavia porcellus. The sequence goes on along the minus strand of NW_026947560.1, from coordinate 1,146,742 downwards.
ATTCACTAGTAGGAGTGAAAATAACATCACTGGGTGGTGTGAATCGGAGGGACTGAATTAGGATAGGCAGTAAGTGGCAATGTAGGATGGAGAAAAGGGTCACGGGGTGGTCAGCATGGGGATGTCAGGAAGCATGCAGTGGCAATGTAGGATAGGATTCTGAAAAACATCCCAGGGTGGTGCGCTTTGTAATGGTTTCTAACAGGGCATTCACCAGTATGAGTGAGAAAAAATCACGGGGTGGTTTGAATCGGAGGGCCTGAATTAGGATAGGCAGTGAGTGGCAATGTAGGATGGAGAAAAGCGCCACGGGGTGGTCAGCATGGGTAGGTCAGGCAACATGCAGTGGCAATGTAGGATAGGTTTCTGAAAAATATAGCGGGGTGGTGCGCATTTTAAGGGTTTCTAACAGGCCATTCACTAGTACGAGTGAGCAAAACATCACGGGGTTGTGTGAATCGTGGGGCCTAAATAAGAATAGGTAGTGAGTGGCACTGTAGGATGGAGAAAAGGGCCACGGGGTGGTCAGCATGGGGAGGTCAGGAAACATGCAGTGGCAATGTAGGATAGGATTCTGAAAAACATCACGGGGTGGTGCGCATTGTAAGGGTTTCTAACAGGCCATTCACTAGTAAGAGTGAGAAAAAATCACGGGGTGGTGTGAATCGGAGGGCTTGAATTAGAATAGGCAGTGAGTGGCAATGTAGGATGTAGAAAAGCGCCACGGGGTGGTCAGCATGGGGAGGTCAGGAAACCTGCAGTGGCAATGTAGGATAGGTTTCTGAAAAACATCGCGGGGTGGTGTGCATTTTAAAGGTTTCTAACTGGCCATTCACTAGTAGGAGTGAGAAAAACATCACGGGGTGGTGTGAATCAGAGGGCCTGAATTGGGATAGGCAGTGAGTGGCAATGTAGGATGAACAAAAGCGCCACGGGGTGGACAGAATGCGGAGGTCAGGAAACATGCAGTGGCAATGTAGGATAGGTTTGTGAAAAACATAGTGGGGTTGTGCGCATTGTAAGGGTTTCCAAGAGGCCATTCATTAGTAGGAGTGAGAATAACATCACGGGGTTGTGCGAATCGGAGGGCCTGAATTAGGATAGGCAGTAAGTGGCAATGTAGGATGGAGAAAAGGGCCATGGGGTGGTCAGCATGGGGAGGTCAAGAAACATGCAGTGGCATTGTACGATAGGATTCTGAAAAACATCGCTTGGTGGTGCGCATTGTAAGGGTTTCTAACAGGCCATTTACTAGTAGGAGTGAGAATAACATAATGGGGTTGTGGGAATCGGAGGGCCTGAATTAGGATAGGCAGTAAGTGGCAATGTAGGATGGAGAAAAGGGCAACGGGGTGGTCAGCATGGGGAGGATAGGAAACATGCAGTGGCAATGTAGGATAGGATTCTGAAAAACATTGCGGGTTGGTGCGCATTGTAAGGGTTTCTAACAGGCCATTCACTAGAAGGAGTGAGAAAAACATCACGGTGTGGTGTGAGTCGGAGTGTTTGAATTAGAATAGGCAGTGAGTGGTAATGTAGGATGGAGAAAAGTGCCATGGGGAGGTCAGCATGGGGAGGTCAGGAAACATCCAGTGGCAAAGTAGGATAGGATTCTGAAAAACATCCCAGGGTGGTGCGCTTTGTAATGGTTTCTAACAGGCCATTCACCAGTATGAGTGAGAAAAAATCACGGGGTGGTGTGAATCGGAGGGCCTGAATTAGGATAGGCAGTGAGTGGCAATGTAGGATGGAGAAAAGCGCCACGGGGTGGTCAGCATGGGGAGGTCAGGAAACATGCAGTGGCCATGTAGGATAGTATTCTGAAAAAGATCGCGGGGAGGTGCGCATTTTAATTGTATCTAACATGGCATGCACTAGTAGCAGTGAGAAAAACATCACGGGTTTCTGTGAATCCGAGGGCCTGAATTAGCATAGGCAATGAGTGGCAATGTAGGATGGAGAAAAGCGCCACGGGGTGGTCAGCATGGGTATGTCAGTGAACATGCAGTGGCAATATAGGATAGGTTTCTGAAAAATATAGCGGGGTGGTGCGCATTTTAAGGGTTTCTAACAGTCCATTCACTAATACGAGTGAGGAAAACATCACGGGGTTGTGTGAATCGTACGACCTGAATTAGAATAGGCAGTGAGTGGCACTGTAGGATGGAGAAAAGTGCAACGGGGTCGTCAGCTTGGGGAGGTCAGGAAACATGCAGTGGCAATGTAGGATAAGTTTCGGAAAAACATTGCAGTTTTGTGCGCATTGTAAGGGTTTCTAACAGGGTATTCACTACTAGGAGTGAGAAAAACATCACGGGGTGGTGTTAGTCGGAGGGCCTGAATTAGGATAGGCAGTGAGTGGCAATGTGGGATGGAGAAAAACGGCACGGGGTGGTCTGCATGATGAGGTCAGGAAACATGCAGTGGCAATGTAGTATAGGTTTCTGAATAAATTCGCGGGGTGGTGCGCATTGTAAGTGTTTCTAAGAGGCCATTCACTAGTAGGAGTGAGAATAACATCACGGGGTGGTGTGAATCAGCAGGCCTGAATTAGGATAGGCAGTGAATGGCAATGTAGGATGGAGAAAAGTGCCAGGGGTTGGTCAGCATGGGGAGGTCAGGAAACATGCAGTGGCAATGTAGGATAGGTTTCTGAAAACATCGCGTTGTCGTGCGAATAGTAAGGGTTTCTAAAAAGGCATTCACTAGTAGGAGTGAGAAAAAATCACGGGGTGGTGTGAAACGGAGGGCCTGAATTAGGATAGGCAGTGAGTGGCAATGTAGGATGGAGAAATTCGCCACGGGTTGCTCAGTAAGGGGAGGTGAGGAAACATGCAGTGGCAATGTAGGATAGGTTTCTGAAAAACATCGCCGGTTGGTGCGCATTGTAAGGGTTTCTAACAGCCCATTTACTAGTAAGAGTGAGAAAAACATCATGGGGTGTTGTGAATCGGAGGGCCTGAATTAGGATAGGCAGTGAGTGGAAATGTAGGATAGAGAAAAGCAGCACGGGGTGGACAGAATGGGGAGGTCAGGAAACATGCATTGGCAATGTAGGATAGGTTTGTGAAAAACATCGCGGGGTTATGCGCATTGCAAGGGTTTCTAAGAGGCCATTCACTAGTAGGACTGAAAATAACATCACTGGGTGGTGTGAATCGGAGGGACTGAAATAGGATAGGCAGTAAGTGGCAATGTAGGATGGAGAAAAGGGCCACGGGGTGGTCAGCATGGGGAGGTCAGGAAGCATGCAGTGGCAATGTAGGATAGGATTCTGAAAAACATCCCAGGGTGGTGCGCTTTGTAATGGTTTCTAACAGGGCATTCACCAGTATGAGTGAGAAAAAATCACGGGGTGGTGTGAATCGGAGGGCCTGAATTAGGATAGGCAGTGAGTGGCAATGTAGGATGGAGAAAAGCGCCATGGGGTGGTCAGCATGGGGAGGTCAGGAAACATGCAGTGGCCATGTAGGATAGTATTCTGAAAAAGATCGCGGGGAGGTGCGCATTTTAATTGTATCTAACACGCCATGCACTAGTAGCAGTGAGAAAATCATCACGGGTTTCTGTGAATCGGAGGGCCTGAATTGGGATAGGCAATGAGTGGCAATGTAGGATGTAGAAAAGCGCCACGGGGTGGACAGCATGGGGAGGTCAGGGAACATGCAGTGGCAATGTAGGATAGGTTTCTGAAAAATATAGCGGGGTGGTGCGCATTTTAAGGGTTTCTAACAGGCCATTCACTAGTACGAGTGAGCAAAACATCACGGGGTTGTGTGAATCGTAGGGCCTATATAAGAAAAGGTAGTGAGTGGCACTGTAGGATGCAGAAAAGTGCAACGGGGTCGTCAGCTTGGGGAGGTCAGGAAACATGCAGTGGCAATGTAGGATAAGTTTCGGAAAAACATTGCAGGGTGGTGCGCATTGTAAGGGTTTCTAAGAGGCCCTTCACTAGTAGGAGTGAGAATAACATCACAGGTTGGAGTGAATCGGAGGGCCTGAATTAGGATAGGCAGTGAAAGGCAATGTAGGATGGAGAAAAGGGCCACGGGGTGGTCAGCATGGGGAGATCAGGAAACATGCAGTGGCAATGTAGGATAGGATACTGAAAAACATCACGGGGTGGTGCGCATTGTAAGGGTTTCTAACAGGCCATTCACTAGTAAGAGTGAGAAAAAATCACGCGGTGGTGTGAATCGGAGGGCTTGAATTAGAATAGGCAGTGAGTGGCAATGTAGGATGTAGAAAAGCGCCACAGAGTGGTCAGCATGGGGAGGTCAGGAAACCTGCAGTGGCAATGGAGGATAGGTTTCTGAAAAACATCGCGGGGTGGTGCGCATTTTAAGGGTTTCTAACTGGCCATTCACTAGTAGGAGTGAGAAAAACATCACGGGGTGGTGTGAATCAGAGGGCCTGAATTGGGATAGGCAGTGAGTGGCAATGTAGGATGTACAAAAGCGCCACGGGGTGGACAGAATGGGGAGGTCAGGAAACATGCAGTGGCAATGTAGGATAGGTTTGTGAAAAACATCGTGGGGTTGTGCGCATTGTAAGCGTTTCCAAGAGGCCATTCATTACTAGGAGTGAGAATAACATCACGGGGTTGTGCGAATCAGAGTGCCTGAATTAGGATAGGCAGTAAGTGTCAATGTAGGATGGAGAAAAGGGCCATGGGGTGGTCAGCATGGGGAGGTCAAGAAACATGCAGTGGCAATGTAGGATAGGATTCTGAAAAACATCGCGGGGTGGTGCGCATTGTAAGGGTTTCTAACAGGCCATTCACTAGTAAGAGTGAGACAAATTCACGGGGTGTTGTGAATCGGGGGGCCTCAATTAGAATAGGCAGTGAGTGGCAATGTAGGATGGAGAAAAGCGCCACGGGGTGGTCAGCATGGGGAGTTCAGGAAACATGCAGTGGCAATGTAGGATAGGTTTCTGAAAAACATCACGGTGTGGTGCGCATTTAAGGGTTTCTAAAACGCCATTCACTAGTAGGAGTGAGAAAAACATGACGGGGTGGTGTGAATCGGAGGGCCTGAATTGGGATAGGCAGTGAGTGGCAATGTAGGATGGAGAAAAGCACCACGGGGTGGTCAGCATGGGGAGGTCAGAAAACATGCAGTGGCAATGTAGGATAGGTTTTTGAAAATCATAGCGGTCTGGGGCACATTGTAACGGTATCTAACAGGCCATACACTAGTAGGAGTGAGAAAAACATCACGGGGTGGTGTGAATCGGAGGGCCTACATTGGGATAGGCAGTGAGTGGCAATGTAGGATGGAGAAAAGCGCCATGGGGTGGACAGAATGGGGAGGACAGGAAACATGCAGTGGCAATGTAGTTTAGGTTTGTCAAAAACATCGTGGGGTTGTGCGCATTGTAAGGGTTTCTAATAGGCCATTCACTAGTAGGAGTCACAATAACATAACGGGCTTGTGTGAATCGGGGGGCCAGAATTAGGATAGGCAGTAAGTGGCAAAGTAGCATGGAGAAAAGGGCCACGGGGTGGTCAGCATGGGGAGGTCAGGAAACATGCAGTGGCAATGTAGGATAGGATTCTGAAAAACATCGCGGGGTGTTGCGCATTGTAACGGTTTCTAACAGGCCATTCACTAGAAGGAGTGAGAAAAACATCACGGTGTGGTGTGAGTCGGAGGGCCTGAATTAGGATAGACAGTGAGTGGTAATGTAGGATGGAGAAAAGCGCCATGGGGTGGTCAGCATGGGGAGGTTAGGAAACATGCAGTGGCAATGTAGGATAGGTTTGTGAAAAACATCGCGGTGTGGTGTGCATTTTAATTGTTTCTAACACGCCATGCACTAGTAGGAGTGAGAAAAACATCACGGGTTTGTGTGAATCGGAGGGCCTGAATTGGGATAGGCAGTGAGTGGCACTGTAGGATGGAGAAAAGGGCCACGGGGTGGTCAGCATGGAGAGGTCAGGAAACATGCAGTGGCAATGTAGGATAGGTTTCTGAAAAACATCGCGGGGTCGTGCGAATTGTAGGGGTTTCTAAAACGCCATTCACTAGTAGGAGTGAGAAAACCGTCACGGGGTGGTGTGAATCGGAGGGCCTGAATTGGGATAGGCAGTGAGTGGCAATGTAGGATGGAGGAAAGCGCCACGGGGTGGTCAGGATGGGGAGGTCAGGAAACATGCAGTGGCAATGTAGGATAGTTTTCTGAAAAACATCGCGGGGTGGTGCGCATTGTAAGGGTTTCTAACAGGCCATTCACTAGTAGGAGTGAGAAAAATTTCACGGGGTGGTGTGAATCGGAGGGCCTAAATAGGGATAGGCAGTGAGTGGCAATGTAGGATGTAGAAAAGCGGCACGGGGTGGTCAGCATGGGGATGTCAGGAAACATGCAGTGGCAATGTAGGATAAGTTTCGGAAAAACATTGCAGGGTGGTGCGCATTCTAAGGGTTTCTAAGAGGCCCTTCACTAGTAGGAGTGAGAATAACATCACAGGTTGGTGTGAATCGGAGGGCCTGAATTAGGATAGGCAGTGAAAGGCAATGTAGGATGGAGAAAAGGGCCACGGGGTGGTCAGCATGGGGAGGTCAGGAAACATGCAGTGGCAATGTAGGATAGGTTTCTGAAAAACATCGCGGGGTGGTGCGCATTTTAAGGGTTTCTAACTGGCCATTCACTAGTAGGAGTGAGAAAAACATCACGGGGTGGTGTGAATCAGAGGGCCTGAATTGGGATAGGCAGTGAGTGGCAATGTAGGATGTACAAAAGCGCCACGGGGTGGACAGAATGGGGAGGTCAGGAAACATGCAGTGGCAATGTAGGATAGGTTTGTGAAAAACATCGTGGGGTTGTGCGCATTGTAAGCGTTGCCAAGAGGCCATTCATTAGTAGGAGTGAGAATAACATCACGGGGTTGTGCGAATCGGAGGGTCTGAATTAGGATAGGCAGTAAGTGGCAATGTAGGATGGAGAAAAGGGCCATGGGGTGGTCAGCATGGGGAGGTCAAGAAACATGCAGTGGCAATGTAGGATAGGATTTTGAAAAACATCGCTTGGTGGTGCGCATTGTAAGGGTTTCTAACAGGCCATTTACTAGTAGGAGTGAGAATAACATAATGGGGTTGTGGGAATCGGAGGGCCTGAATTAGGATAGGCAGTAAGTGGCAATGTAGGATGGAGAAAAGGGCCACGGGGTGGTCAGCATGGGGAGGATAGGAAACATGCAGTGGCAATGTAGGATAGGATTCTGAAAAAACATTGCGGGTTGGTGCGCATTGTAAGGGTTTCTAACAGGCCATACACTAGAAGGAGTGAGAAAAACATCACGGTGTGGTGTGAGTCGGAGGGCCTGAATTAGGATAGGCAGTGAGTGGCAATGTAGGATGTAGAAAAGCGGCACGGGGTGGTCAGCATGGGGAGGTCAGGAAACATGCAGTGGCAATGTAGCATAGGATTCTGAAAAACATCGCGGGGTGGTGCGCATTGTAAGGGTTTCCAACAGGCCATTCACTAGTAAGAGTGAGAAAAAATCACCGGGTGGTGTTAATCGTAGGGCCTGAATTAGAATAGGCAGTGAGTGGCAATGTAGGATGGAGAAAATGGCAACGGGGTGGTCAGCATGTGGAGGTCAGGAAACATGCAGTGGCAATGTGGGATAGGTTTCTGAAAAAGATCGCGGGGTGGTGCATTGTAAGGGTTTCTAACAGGCCATTTACTAGTAGGAGTGAAAAAATCATCACGGGGTGTTGTGATTCGGAGTGTCTGAATTAGGATAGGCAGTGAGTGGCAATGTAGGTTGGTGAAAATCGCCAGGGGTTGGTCAGCATGGGGAGGTCAGGAAACATGCAGTGGCAATGTAGGATAGGTTTCTGAAAAACATCGCGTGGTCGTGCGAATTGTAAGGGTTTCTAAAACGCCATTCACCAGTAGGAGTGAGAAAAAATCACGGGGTGGTGTGAAACGGAGGGCCTGAATTAGGATAGGCAGTGAGTGGCAATGTAGGATGGAGAAATTCGCCACGGGGTGCTCAGTAAGGGAAGGTGAGGAAACATGCAGTGGCAATGTAGGATAGGTTTCTGAAAAACATCGCGGGTTGGTGCGCATTGTAAGGGTTTCTAACAGCCGATTTACTAGTAAGAGTGAGAAAAACATCATGGGGTGTTGTGAATCAGAGGGCCTGAATTAGGATAGGCAGTGAGTGGAAATGTAGGATAGAGAAAAGCGCCACGCGGTGGACGGTATGGGGAGGTCAGGAAACATGCATTGGCAATGTAGGATAGGTTTGTGAAAAACTTCGCGGGGTTGTGCGCATTGTAAGGGTTTCTAAGAGGCCATTCACTAGTAGGAGTGAAAATAACATCACTGGGTGGTGTGAATCGGAGGGCCTGAATTAGGATAGGCAGTAAGTGGCAATGTAGGATGGAGAAAAGGGCCACGGGGTGGTCAGCATGGGGAGGATAGGAAACATGCAGTGGCAATGTAGGATAGGATTCTGAAAAAATATTGCGGGTTGGTGCGCATTGTAAGGGTTTCTAACAGGCCATACACTAGAAGGAGTGAGAAAAACATCACGGTGTGGTGTGAGTCGGAGGGCCTGAATTAGGATAGGCAGTGAGTGGCAATGTAGGATGTAGAAAAGCGGCACGGGGTGGTCAGCATGGGGAGGTCAGGAAATATGCAGTGGCAATGTAGCATAGGATTCTGAAAAACATCGCGGGGTGGTGCGCATTGTAAGGGTTTCTAACAGGCCATTCACTAGTAAGAGTGAGAAAAAATCACCGGGTGGTGTTAATCGTAGGGCCTGAATTAGAATAGGCAGTGAGTGGCAATGTAGGATGGAGAAAATGGCAACGGGGTGGTCAGCATGTGGAGGTCAGGAAACATGCAGTGGCAATGTGGGATAGGTTTCTGAAAAAGATCGCGGGGTGGTGCATTGTAAGGGTTTCTAACAGGCCATTTACTAGTAGGAGTGAAAAAATCATCACGGGGTGTTGTGATTCGGAGGGTCTGAATTAGGATAGGCAGTGAGTGGCAATGTAGGTTGGTGAAAAGCGCCAGGGGTTGGTCAGCATGGGGAGGTCAGGAAACATGCAGTGGCAATGTAGGATAGGTTTCTGAAAAACATCGCGTGGTCGTGCGAATTGTAAGGGTTTCTAAAACGCCATTCACTAGTAGGAGTGAGAAAAAATCACGGGGTGGTGTGAAACGGAGGGCCTGAATTAGGATAGGCAGTGAGTGGCAATGTAGGATGGAGAAATTCGCCACGGGGTGTTCAGTAAGGGGAGGTGAGGAAACATGCAGTGGCAATGTAGGATAGGTTTCTGAAAAACATCGCGGGTTGGTGCGCATTGTAAGGGTTTCTAACAGCCGATTTACTAGTAAGAGTGAGAAAAACATCATGGGGTGTTGTGAATCGGAGGGCCTGAATTAGGATAGGCAGTGAGTGGAAATGTAGGATAGAGAAAAGCGCCACGGGGTGGACGGTATGGGGAGGTCAGGAAACATGCATTGGCAATGTAGGATAGGTTTGTGAAAAACTTCGCGGGGTTGTGCGCATTGTAAGGGTTTCTAACAGGCCATTCACTAGTAGGAGTGAAAATAACATCACTGGGTGGTGTGAATCGGAGGGACTGAATTAGGATAGGCATTAAGTGGCAATGTAGGATGGAGAAAAGGGTCACGGGGTGGTCAGCATGGGGATGTCAGGAAGCATGCAGTGGCAATGTAGGATAGGATTCTGAAAAACATCCCAGGGTGGTGCGCTTTGTAATGGTTTCTAACAGGGCATTCACCAGTATGAGTGAGAAAAAATCACGGGGTGGTTTGAATCGGAGGGCCTGAATTAGGATAGGCAGTGAGTGGCAATGTAGGATGGAGAAAAGCGCCACGGGGTGGTCAGCATGGGTAGGTCAGGCAACATGCAGTGGCAATGTAGGATAGGTTTCTGAAAAATATAGCGGGGTGGTGCGCATTTTAAGGGTTTCTAACAGGCCATTCACTAGTACGAGTGAGCAAAACATCACGGGGTTGTGTGAATCGTGGGGCCTAAATAAGAATAGGTAGTGAGTGGCACTGTAGGATGGAGAAAAGGGCCACGGGGTGGTCAGCATGGGGAGGTCAGGAAACATGCAGTGGCAATGTAGGATAGGATTCTGAAAAACATCACGGGGTGGTGCGCATTGTAAGGGTTTCTAACAGGCCATTCACTAGTAAGAGTGAGAAAAAATCACGGGGTGGTGTGAATCAGAGGGCTTGAATTAGAATAGGCAGTGAGTGGCAATGTAGGATGTAGAAAAGCGCCACGGGGTGGTCAGCATGGGGAGGTCAGGAAACCTGCAGTGGCAATGTAGGATAGGTTTCTGAAAAACATCGCGGGGTGGTGTGCATTTTAAAGGTTTCTAACTGGCCATTCACTAGTAGGAGTGAGAAAAACATCACGGGGTGGTGTGAATCAGAGGGCCTGAATTGGGATAGGCAGTGAGTGGCAATGTAGGATGAACAAAAGCGCCACAGGGTGGACAGAATGCGGAGGTCAGGAAACATGCAGTGGCAATGTAGGATAGGTTTGTGAAAAACATAGTGGGGTTGTGCGCATTGTAAGGGTTTCCAAGAGGCCATTCATTAGTAGGAGTGAGAATAACATCACGGGGTTGTGCGAATCGGAGGGCCTGAATTAGGATAGGCAGTAAGTGGCAATGTAGGATGGAGAAAAGGGCAACGGGGTGGTCAGCATGGGGAGGATAGGAAACATGCAGTGGCAATGTAGGATAGGATTCTGAAAAACATTGCGGGTTGGTGCGCATTGTAAGGGTTTCTAACAGGCCATTCACTAGAAGGAGTGAGAAAAACATCACGGTGTGGTGTGAGTCGGAGGGTTTGAATTAGAATAGGCAGTGAGTGGTAATGTAGGATGGAGAAAAGTGCCATGGGGAGGTCAGCATGGGGAGGTCAGGAAACATCCAGTGGCAAAGTAGGATAGGATTCTGAAAAACATCCCAGGGTGGTGCGCTTTGTAATGGTTTCTAACAGGCCATTCACCAGTATGAGTGAGAAAAAATCACGGGGTGGTGTGAATCGGAGGGCCTGAATTAGGATAGGCAGTGAGTGGCAATGTAGGATGGAGAAAAGCGCCACGGGGTGGTCAGCATGGGGAGGTCAGGAAACATGCAGTGGCCATGTAGGATAGTATTCTGAAAAAGATCGCGGGGAGGTGCGCATTTTAATTGTATCTAACATGGCATGCACTAGTAGCAGTGAGAAAAACATCACGGGTTTCTGTGAATCCGAGGGCCTGAATTAGCATAGGCAATGAGTGGCAATGTAGGATGGAGAAAAGCGCCACGGGGTGGTCAGCATGGGTATGTCAGTGAACATGCAGTGGCAATATAGGATAGGTTTCTGAAAAATATAGCGGGGTGGTGCGCATTTTAAGGGTTTCTAACAGTCCATTCACTAATACGAGTGAGGAAAACATCACGGGGTTGTGTGAATCGTACGGCCTGAATTAGAATAGGCAGTGAGTGGCACTGTAGGATGGAGAAAAGTGCAACGGGGTCGTCAGCTTGGGGAGGTCAGGAAACATGCAGTGGCAATGTAGGATAAGTTTCAGAAAAACATTGCAGTTTTGTGCGTATTGTAAGGGTTTCTAACAGGGTATTCACTACTAGGAGTGAGAAAAACATCACGGGGTGGTGTTAGTCGGAGGGCCTGAATTAGGATAGGCAGTGAGTGGCAATGTGGGATGGAGAAAAACGGCACGGGGTGGTCTGCATGATGAGGTCAGGAAACATGCAGTGGCAATGTAGTATAGGTTTCTGAATAAATTCGCGGGGTGGTGCGCATTGTAAGTGTTTCTAAGAGGCCATTCACTAGTAGGAGTGAGAATAACATCACGGGGTGGTGTGAATCAGCAGGCCTGAATTAGGATAGGCAGTGAATGGCAATGTAGGATGGAGAAAAGTGCCAGGGGTTGGTCAGCATGGGGAGGTCAGGAAACATGCAGTGGCAATGTAGGATAGGTTTCTGAAAACATCGCGTTGTCGTGCGAATAGTAAGGGTTTCTAAAAAGGCATTCACTAGTAGGAGTGAGAAAAAATCACGGGGTGGTGTGAAACGGAGGGCCTGAATTAGGATAGGCAGTGAGTGGCAATGTAGGATGGAGAAATTCGCCACGGGTTGCTCAGTAAGGGGAGGTGAGGAAACATGCAGTGGCAATGTAGGATAGGTTTCTGAAAAACATCGCCGGTTGGTGCGCATTGTAAGGGTTTCTAACAGCCCATTTACTAGTAAGAGTGAGAAAAACATCATGGGGTGTTGTGAATCGGAGGGCCTGAATTAGGATAGGCAGTGAGTGGAAATGTAGGATAGAGAAAAGCGGCACGGGGTGGACAGAATGGGGAGGTCAGGAAACATGCATTGGCAATGTAGGATAGGTTTGTGAAAAACATCGCGGGGTTATGCGCATTGCAAGGGTTTCTAAGAGGCCATTCACTAGTAGGACTGAAAATAACATCACTGGGTGGTGTGAATCGGAGGGACTGAATTAGGATAGGCAGTAAGTGGCAATGTAGGATGGAGAAAAGGGCCACGGGGTGGTCAGCATGGGGAGGTCAGGAAGCATGCAGTGGCAATGTAGGATAGGATTCTGAAAAACATCCCAGGGTGGTGCGCTTTGTAATGGTTTCTAACAGGGCATTCACCAGTATGAGTGAGAAAAAATCACGGGGTGGTGTGAATCGGAGGGCCTGAATTAGGATAGGCAGTGAGTGGCAATGTAGGATGGAGAAAAGCGCCATGGGGTGGTCAGCATGGGGAGGTCAGGAAACATGCAGTGGCCATGTAGGATAGTATTCTGAAAAAGATCGCGGGGAGGTGCGCATTTTAATTGTATCTAACACGCCATGCACTAGTAGCAGTGAGAAAATCATCACGGGTTTCTGTGAATCGGAGGGCCTGAATTGGGATAGGCAATGAGTGGCAATGTAGGATGTAGAAAAGCGCCACGGGGTGGACAGCATGGGGAGGTCAGGGAACATGCAGTGGCAATGTAGGATAGGTTTCTGAAAAATATAGCGGGGTGGTGCGCATTTTAAGGGTTTCTAACAGGCCATTCACTAGTACGAGTGAGCAAAACATCACGGGGTTGTGTGAATCGTAGGGCCTATATAAGAAAAGGTAGTGAGTGGCACTGTAGGATGCAGAAAAGTGCAACGGGGTCGTCAGCTTGGGGAGGTCAGGAAACATGCAGTGGCAATGTAGGATAAGTTTCGGAAAAACATTGCAGGGTGGTGCGCATTGTAAGGGTTTCTAAGAGGCCCTTCACTAGTAGGAGTGAGAATAACATCACAGGTTGGAGTGAATCGGAGGGCCTGAATTAGGATAGGCAGTGAAAGGCAATGTAGGATGGAGAAAAGGGCCACGGGGTGGTCAGCATGGGGAGATCAGGAAACATGCAGTGGCAATGTAGGATAGGATTCTGAAAAACATCACGGGGTGGTGCGCATTGTAAGGGTTTCTAACAGGCCATTCACTAGTAAGAGTGAGAAAAAATCACGCGGTGGTGTGAATCGGAGGGCTTGAATTAGAATAGGCAGTGAGTGGCAATGTAGGATGTAGAAAAGCGCCACAGAGTGGTCAGCATGGGGAGGTCAGGAAACCTGCAGTGGCAATGGAGGATAGGTTTCTGAAAAACATCGCGGGGTGGTGCGCATTTTAAGGGTTTCTAACTGGCCATTCACTAGTAGGAGTGAGAAAAACATCACGGGGTGGTGTGAATCAGAGGGCCTGAATTGGGATAGGCAGTGAGTGGCAATGTAGGATGTACAAAAGCGCCACGGGGTGGACAGAATGGGGAGGTCAGGAAACATGCAGTGGCAATGTAGGATAGGTTTGTGAAAAACATCGTGGGGTTGTGCGCATTGTAAGCGTTTCCAAGAGGCCATTCATTACTAGGAGTGAGAATAACATCACGGGGTTGTGCGAATCAGAGTGCCTGAATTAGGATAGGCAGTAAGTGTCAATGTAGGATGGAGAAAAGGGCCATGGGGTGGTCAGCATGGGGAGGTCAAGAAACATGCAGTGGCAATGTAGGATAGGATTCTGAAAAACATCGCGGGGTGGTGCGCATTGTAAGGGTTTCTAACAGGCCATTCACTAGTAAGAGTGAGACAAATTCACGGGGTGTTGTGAATCGGGGGGCCTCAATTAGAATAGGCAGTGAGTGGCAATGTAGGATGGAGAAAAGCGCCACGGGGTGGTCAGCATGGGGAGTTCAGGAAACATGCAGTGGCAATGTAGGATAGGTTTCTGAAAAACATCGCGGTGTGGTGCGCATTTAAGGGTTTCTAAAACGCCATTCACTAGTAGGAGTGAGAAAAACATGACGGGGTGGTGTGAATCGGAGGGCCTGAATTGGGATAGGCAGTGAGTGGCAATGTAGGATGGAGAAAAGCACCACGGGGTGGTCAGCATGGGGAGGTCAGAAAACATGCAGTGGCAATGTAGGATAGGTTTTTGAAAATCATAGCGGTCTGGGGCACATTGTAACGGTATCTAACAGGCCATACACTAGTAGGAGTGAGAAAAACATCACGGGGTGGTGTGAATCGGAGGGCCTACATTGGGATAGGCAGTGAGTGGCAATGTAGGATGGAGAAAAGCGCCATGGGGTGGACAGAATGGGGAGGACAGGAAACATGCAGTGGCAATGTAGTTTAGGTTTGTCAAAAACATCGTGGGGTTGTGCGCATTGTAAGGGTTTCTAATAGGCCATTCACTAGTAGGAGTCACAATAACATAACGGGCTTGTGTGAATCGGGGGGCCAGAATTAGGATAGGCAGTAAGTGGCAAAGTAGCATGGAGAAAAGGGCCACGGGGTGGTCAGCATGGGGAGGTCAGGAAACATGCAGTGGCAATGTAGGATAGGATTCTGAAAAACATCGCGGGGTGTTGCGCATTGTAACGGTTTCTAACAGGCCATTCACTAGAAGGAGTGAGAAAAACATCACGGTGTGGTGTGAGTCGGAGGGCCTGAATTAGGATAGACAGTGAGTGGTAATGTAGGATGGAGAAAAGCGCCATGGGGTGGTCAGCATGGGGAGGTTAGGAAACATGCAGTGGCAATGTAGGATAGGTTTGTGAAAAACATCGCGGTGTGGTGTGCATTTTAATTGTTTCTAACACGCCATGCACTAGTAGGAGTGAGAAAAACATCACGGGTTTGTGTGAATCGGAGGGCCTGAATTGGGATAGGCAGTGAGTGGCACTGTAGGATGGAGAAAAGGGCTACGGGGTGGTCAGCATGGAGAGGTCAGGAAACATGCAGTGGCAATGTAGGATAGGTTTCTGAAAAACATCGCGGGGTGGTGCGCATTGTAAGGGTTTCTAACAGGCCATTCACTAGTAGGAGTGAGAAAAATTTCACGGGGTGGTGTGAATCGGAGGGCCTAAATAGGGATAGGCAGTGAGTGGCAATGTAGGATGTAGAAAAGCGGCACGGGGTGGTCAGCATGGGGATGTCAGGAAACATGCTGTGGCAATGTAGGATAAGTTTCGGAAAAACATTGCAGGGTGGTGCGCATTCTAAGGGTTTCTAAGAGGCCCTTCACTAGTAGGAGTGAGAATAACATCACAGGTTGGTGTGAATCGGAGGGCCTGAATTAGGATAGGCAGTGAAAGGCAATGTAGGATGGAGAAAAGGGCCACGGGGTGGTCAGCATGGGGAGGTCAGGAAACATGCAGTGGCAATGTAGGATAGGTTTCTGAAAAACATCGCGGGGTGGTGCGCATTTTAAGGGTTTCTAACTGGCCATTCACTAGTAGGAGTGAGAAAAACATCACGGGGTGGTGTGAATCAGAGGGCCTGAATTGGGATAGGCAGTGAGTGGCAATGTAGGATGTACAAAAGCGCCACGGGGTGGACAGAATGGGGAGGTCAGGAAACATGCAGTGGCAATGTAGGATAGGTTTGTGAAAAACATCGTGGGGTTGTGCGCATTGTAAGCGTTGCCAAGAGGCCATTCATTAGTAGGAGTGAGAATAACATCACGGGGTTGTGCGAATCGGAGGGTCTGAATTAGGATAGGCAGTAAGTGGCAATGTAGGATGGAGAAAAGGGCCATGGGGTGGTCAGCATGGGGAGGTCAAGAAACATGCAGTGGCAATGTAGGATAGGATTTTGAAAAACATCGCTTGGTGGTGCGCATTGTAAGGGTTTCTAACAGGCCATTTACTAGTAGGAGTGAGAATAACATAATGGGGTTGTGGGAATCGGAGGGCCTGAATTAGGATAGGCAGTAAGTGGCAATGTAGGATGGAGAAAAGGGCCACGGGGTGGTCAGCATGGGGAGGATAGGAAACATGCAGTGGCAATGTAGGATAGGATTCTGAAAAAACATTGCGGGTTGGTGCGCATTGTAAGGGTTTCTAACAGGCCATACACTAGAAGGAGTGAGAAAAACATCACGGTGTGGTGTGAGTCGGAGGGCCTGAATTAGGATAGGCAGTGAGTGGCAATGTAGGATGTAGAAAAGCGGCACGGGGTGGTCAGCATGGGGAGGTCAGGAAACATGCAGTGGCAATGTAGCATAGGATTCTGAAAAACATCGCGGGGTGGTGCGCATTGTAAGGGTTTCCAACAGGCCATTCACTAGTAAGAGTGAGAAAAAATCACCGGGTGGTGTTAATCGTAGGGCCTGAATTAGAATAGGCAGTGAGTGGCAATGTAGGATGGAGAAAATGGCAACGGGGTGGTCAGCATGTGGAGGTCAGGAAACATGCAGTGGCAATGTGGGATAGGTTTCTGAAAAAGATCGCGGGGTGGTGCATTGTAAGGGTTTCTAACAGGCCATTTACTAGTAGGAGTGAAAAAATCATCACGGGGTGTTGTGATTCGGAGGGTCTGAATTAGGATAGGCAGTGAGTGGCAATG
This sequence comes from Cavia porcellus, assembly GCF_034190915.1. NCBI lineage: Eukaryota > Metazoa > Chordata > Mammalia > Rodentia > Caviidae > Cavia > Cavia porcellus. Next base: position 1,129,838 of record NW_026947560.1, on the reverse strand, counting down.
TAGGTTGGTGAAAATCGCCAGGGGTTGGTCAGCATGGGGAGGTCAGGAAACATGCAGTGGCAATGTAGGATAGGTTTCTGAAAAACATCGCGTGGTCGTGCGAATTGTAAGGGTTTCTAAAACGCCATTCACTAGTAGGAGTGAGAAAAAATCACGGGGTGGTGTGAAACGGAGGGCCTGAATTAGGATAGGCAGTGAGTGGCAATGTAGGATGGAGAAATTCGCCACGGGTTGCTCAGTAAGGGGAGGTGAGGAAACATGCAGTGGCAATGTGGGATAGGTTTCTGAAAAAGATCGCGGGGTGGTGCATTGTAAGGGTTTCTAACAGGCCATTTACTAGTAGGAGTGAAAAAATCATCACGGGGTGTTGTGATTCGGAGGGTCTGAATTAGGATAGGCAGTGAGTGGCAATGTAGGCTGGTGAAAAGCGCCAGGGGTTGGTCAGCATGGGGAGGTCAGGAAACATGCAGTGGCAATGTAGGATAGGATTCTGAAAAACATCCCAGGGTGGTGCGCTTTGTAATGGTTTCTAACAGGGCATTCACCAGTATGAATGAGAAAAAATCACGGGGTGGTGTGAATCGGAGGGCTTGAATTAGAATAGGCAGTGAGTGGCAATGTAGGATGTAGAAAAGCGCCACGGGGTGGTCAGCATGGGGAGGTCAGGAAACCTGCAGTGGCAATGTAGGATAGGTTTCTGAAAAACATCGCGGGGTGGTGTGCATTTTAAAGGTTTCTAACTGGCCATTCACTAGTAGGAGTGAGAAAAACATCACGGGGTGGTGTGAATCAGAGGGCCTGAATTGGGATAGGCAGTGAGTGGCAATGTAGGATGAACAAAAGCGCCACGGGGTGGACAGAATGCGGAGGTCAGGAAACATGCAGTGGCAATGTAGGATAGGTTTGTGAAAAACATAGTGGGGTTGTGCGCATTGTAAGGGTTTCCAAGAGGCCATTCATTAGTAGGAGTGAGAATAACATCACAGGGTTGTGCGAATCGGAGGGCCTGAATTAGGATAGGCAGTAAGTGGCAATGTAGGATGGAGAAAAGGGCCATGGGGTGGTCAGCATGGGGAGGTCAAGAAACATGCAGTGGCAATGTACGATAGGATTCTGAAAAACATCGCTTGGTGGTGCGCATTGTAAGGGTTTCTAACAGGCCATTTACTAGTAGGAGTGAGAATAACATAATGGGGTTGTGGGAATCGGAGGGCCTGAATTAGGATAGGCAGTAAGTGGCAATGTAGGATGGAGAAAAGGGCAACGGGGTGGTCAGCATGGGGAGGATAGGAAACATGCAGTGGCAATGTAGGATAGGATTCTGAAAAACATTGCGGGTTGGTGCGCATTGTAAGGGTTTCTAACAGGCCATTCACTAGAAGGAGTGAGAAAAACATCACGGTGTGGTGTGAGTCGGAGGGTCTGAATTAGAATAGGCAGTGAGTGGTAATGTAGGATGGAGAAAAGTGCCATGGGGAGGTCAGCATGGGGAGGTCAGGAAACATCCAGTGTCAAAGTAGGATAGGATTCTGAAAAACATCCCAGGGTGGTGCGCTTTGTAATGGTTTCTAACAGGCCATTCACCAGTATGAGTGAGAAAAAATCACGGGGTGGTGTGAATCGGAGGGCCTGAATTAGGATAGGCAGTGAGTGGCAATGTAGGATGGAGAAAAGCGCCACGGGGTGGTCAGCATGGGGAGGTCAGGAAACATGCAGTGGCCATTTAGGATAGTATTCTGAAAAAGATCGCGGGGAGGTGCGCATTTTAATTGTATCTAACATGGCATGCACTAGTAGCAGTGAGAAAAACATCACGGGTTTCTGTGAATCCGAGGGCCTGAATTAGCATAGGCAATGAGTGGCAATGTAGGATGGAGAAAAGCGCCACGGGGTGGTCAGCATGGGTATGTCAGTGAACATGCAGTGGCAATATAGGATAGGTTTCTGAAAAATATAGCGGGGTGGTGCGCATTTTAAGGGTTTCTAACAGTCCATTCACTAGTACGAGTGAGGAAAACATCACGGGGTTGTGTGAATCGTACGACCTGAATTAGAATAGGCAGTGAGTGGCACTGTAGGATGGAGAAAAGTGCAACGGGGTCGTCAGCTTGGGGAGGTCAGGAAACATGCAGTGGCAATGTAGGATAAGTTTCGGAAAAACATTGCAGTTTGGTGCGCATTGTAAGGGTTTCTAACAGGGTATTCACTACTAGGAGTGAGAAAAACATCACGGGGTGGTGTTAGTCGGAGGGCCTGAATTAGGATAGGCAGTGAGTGGCAATGTGGGATGGAGAAAAACGGCACGGGGTGGTCTGCATGTTGAGGTCAGAAAACATGCAGTGGCAATGTAGTATAGGTTTCTGAATAAATTCGCGGGGTGGTGCGCATTGTAAGTGTTTCTAAGAGGCCATTCACTAGTAGGAGTGAGAATAACATCACGGGGTGGTGTGAATCAGCAGGCCTGAATTAGGATAGGCAGTGAATGGCAATGTAGGATGGAGAAAAGTGCCAGGGGTTGGTCAGCATGGGGAGGTCAGGAAACATGCAGTGGCAATGTAGGATAGGTTTCTGAAAACAACGCGTTGTCGTGCGAATAGTAAGGGTTTCTAAAACGGCATTCACTAGTAGGAGTGAGAAAAAATCACGGGGTGGTGTGAAACGGAGGGCCTGAATTAGGATAGGCAGTGAGTGGCAATGTAGGATGGAGAAATTCGCCACGGGTTGCTCAGTAAGGGGAGGTGAGGAAACATGCAGTGGCAATGTAGGATAGGTTTCTGAAAAACATCGCGGGTTGGTGCGCATTGTAAGGGTTTCTAACAGCCCATTTACTAGTAAGAGTGAGAAAAACATCATGGGGTGTTGTGAATCGGAGGGCCTGAATTAGGATAGGCAGTGAGTGGAAATGTAGGATAGAGAAAAGCGCCACGGGGTGGACAGAATGGGGAGGTCAGGAAACATGCATTGGCAATGTAGGATAGGTTTGTGAAAAACATCGCGGGGTTATGCGCATTGTAAGGGTTTCTAAGAGGCCATTCACTAGTAGGACTGAAAATAACATCACTGGGTGGTGTGAATCGGAGGGCCTGAATTAGGATAGGCAGTGAGTGGCAATGTAGGATGGAGAAAAGCGTCATGGGGTGGTCAGCATGGGGAGGTCAGGAAACATGCAGTGGCCATGTAGGATAGTATTCTGAAAAAGATCGCGGGGAGGTGCGCATTTTAATTGTATCTAACATGCCATGCACTAGTAGCAGTGAGAAAATCATCACGAGTTTCTGTGAATCGGAGGGCCTGAATTGGGATAGGCAATGAGTGGCAATGTAGGATGTAGAAAAGCGCCACGGGGTGGTCAGCATGGGGCGGTCAGGGAACATGCAGTGGCAATGTAGGATAGGTTTCTGAAAAATATAGCGGGGTGGTGCGCATTTTAAGGGTTTCTAACAGGCCATTCACTAGTACGAGTGAGCAAAACATCACGGGGTTGTGTGAATCGTAGGGCCTATATAAGAATAGGTAGTGAGTGGCACTGTAGGATGGAGAAAAGTGCAACGGGGTCGTCAGCTTGGGGAGGTCAGGAAACATGCAGTGGCAATGTAGGATAAGTTTCGGAAAAACATTGCAGGGTGGTGCGCATTGTAAGGGTTTCTAAGAGGCCCTTCACTAGTAGGAGTGAGAATAACATCACAGGTTGGAGTGAATCGGAGGGCCTGAATTAGGATAGGCAGTGAAAGGCAATGTAGGATGGAGAAAAGGGCCACGGGGTGGTCAGCATGGGGAGATCAGGAAACATGCAGTGGCAATGTAGGATAGGATTCTGAAAAACATCACGGGGTGGTGCGCATTGTAAGGGTTTCTAACAGGCCATTCACTAGTAAGAGTGAGAAAAAATCACGGGGTGGTGTGAATCGGAGGGCTTGAATTAGAATAGGCAGTGAGTGGCAATGTAGGATGTAGAAAAGCGCCACAGAGTGGTCAGCATGGGGAGGTCAGGAAACCTGCAGTGGCAATGTAGGATAGGTTTCTGAAAAACATCGCGGGGTGGTGCGCATTTTAAGGGTTTCTAACTGGCCATTCACTAGTAGGAGTGAGAAAAACATCACGGGGTGGTGTGAATCAGAGGGCCTGAATTGGGATAGGCAGTGAGTGGCAATGTAGGATGTACAAAAGCGCCACGGGGTGGACAGAATGGGGAGGTCAGGAAACATGCAGTGGCAATGTAGGATAGGTTTGTGAAAAACATCGTGGGGTTGTGCGCATTGTAAGCGTTTCCAAGAGGCCATTCATTAGTAGGAGTGAGAATAACATCACGGGGTTGTGCGAATCAGAGTCCCTGAATTAGGATAGGCAGTAAGTGGCAATGTAGGATGGAGAAAAGGGCCATGGGGTGGTCAGCATGGGGAGGTCAAGAAACATGCAGTGGCAATGTAGGATAGGATTCTGAAAAACATCGCGTGGTGGTGCGCATTGTAAGGGTTTCTAACAGGCCATTTACTAGTAGGAGTGAGAATAACATAATGGGGTTGTGGGAATCGGAGGGCCTGAATTAGGATAGGCAGTAAGTGGCAATGTAGGATGGAGAAAAGGGCCATGGGGTGGTCAGCATGGGGAGGATAGGAAACATGCAGTGGCAATGTAGGATAGGATTCTGCAAAACATTACAGGGTGTTGCGCATTGTAACGGTTTCTAACAGGCCATTCACTAGAAGGAGTGAGAAAACATCACGGTGTGGTGTGAGTCGGAGAGCCTGAATTAGGATAGGCAGTGAGTGGTAATGTAGGATGGAGAAAAGCGCCATGGGGTGGCCAACATGGGGAGGTCAGGAAACATCCAGTGGCAAAGTAGGATAGGATTCTGAAAAACATCGCAGGGTGGTGCACATTTTAATTGTTTCTAAAAGGCCATGCTCTAGTAGCAGTGAGAAAAACATCATGGGTTTGTGTGAATCGGAGGGCATGAATTAGGATAGGCAGTGAGTGGCAATATAAGATGGAGAAAAGCGCCACGGGGTGGTCAGCATGGGTAGGTCAGGAAACATGCAGTGGCAATGTAGTATACGTTTCTGAATAAATTCGCGGGGTGGTGGCAATTGTAAGTGTTTCTAAGAGGCCATTCACTAGTAGGAGTGAGAATAACATCACGGGGTGGTGTGAATCAGCAGGCCTGAATTAGGATAGGCAGTGAATGGCAATGTAGGATGGAGAAAAGCCCCAGGGGTTGGTCAGCATGGGGAGGTCAGGAAACATGCAGTGGCAATGTAGGATAGGTTTCTGAAAAACATCGCGTGGTCCTGCGAATTGTAAGGGTTTCTAAAACGCCATTCACTAGTAGGAGTGAGAAAAATCATGGGGTGTTGTGAAACGGAGGGCCTGAATTAGGATAGGCAGTGAGTGGCAATGTAGGATGGAGAAATTCGCCACGGTGTGCTCAGTAAGGGGAGGTGAGGAAACATGCAGTGGCAATGTAGGATAGGTTTCTGAAAAACATCGCAGGTTGGTGCGCATTGTAAGGGTTTCTAACAGCCCATTTACTAGTAAGAGTGAGAAAAACATCATGGGGTGTTGTGAATCGGAGGGCCTGAATTAGGATAGGCAGTGAGTGGAAATGTAGGATAGAGAAAAGCGGCACGGGGTGGACAGAATTGGGAGGTCAGGAAACATGCAGTGGCAATGTAGGATAGGTTTGTGAAAAAAATTGTGGGGTTGTGCGCATTGTAAGGGTTTCTAAGAGGCCATTCACTAGTAGGAGTGAAAATAACATCACTGGGTGGTGTGAATCGGAGGGACTGAATTATGATAGGCAGTAAGTGGCAATGTAGGATGGAGAAAAGGGCCACGGGGTGGTCAGCATGGGGAGGTCAGGAAGCATGCAGTGGAAATGTAGGATAGGATTGTGAAAAACATCCCAGGGTGGTGCGCTTTGTAATGGTTTGTAACAGGGCATTCACCAGTATGAGTGAGAAAAAATCACGGGGTGGTGTGAATCGGAGGGCCTGAATTAGGATAGGCAGTGAGTGGCAATGTACGATGGAGAAAAGCGCCACGGGGTGGTCAGCATGGGGAGGTCAGGAAACATGCAGTGGCCATGTAGGATAGTATTCTGAAAAAGATCGCGGGGAGGTGCGCATTTTAATTGTATCTAACACGCCATGCACTAGTAGCAGTGAGAAAAACATCACGGGTTTCTGTGAATCGGAGGGCCTGAATTGGGATAGGCAATGAGTGGCAATGTAGGATGGAGAAAAGCGCCACGGGGTGGTCAGCATGGGTAGGTCAGGGAACATGCAGTGGCAATGTAGGATAGGTTTCTGAAAAATATAGCGGGGTGGTGCGCATTTTAAGGGTTTCTAACAGGCCATTCACTAGTACGAGTGAGCAAAACATCACGGGGTTGTGTGAAAAGTAGGGCCTAAATAAGAATAGGTAGTGAGTGGCACTGTAGGATGGAGAAACGTGCAACGGGGTCGTCAGCTTGGGGAGGTCAGGAAACATGCAGTGGCAATGTAGGATAAATTTCGGAAAAACATTACAGGGTGGTGCGCATTGTAAGGGTTTCTAAGAGGCCCTTCACTAGTAGGAGTGAGAATAACATCACAGGTTGGTGTGAATCGGAGGGCCTGAATTAGGATAGGCAGTGAAAGGCAATGTAGGATGGAGAAAAGGGCCACGGGGTGGTCAGCATGGGGAGGTCAGGAAACATGCAGTGGCAATGTAGGATAGGATTCTGAAAAACATCACGGGGTGGTGCGCATTGTAAGGGTTTCTAACAGGCCATTCACTAGTAAGAGTGAGAAAAAATCACGGGGTGGTGTGAATCGGAGGGCTTGAATTAGAATAGGCAGTGAGTGGCAATGTAGGATGTAGAAAAGCGCCACGGGGTGGTCAGCATGGGGAGGTCAGGAAACCTGCAGTGGCAATGTAGGATAGGTTTCTGAAAAACATCGAGGGTGGTGCGCATTTTAAGGGTTTCTAACTGGCCATTCACTAGTAGGAGTGAGAAAAACATCACGGGGTGGTGTGAATCAGAGGGCCTGAATTGGGATAGGCAGTGAGTGGCAATGTAGGATGTAGAAAAGCGGCACGGGGTGGTCAGCATGGGGAGGTCAGGAAACATGCAGTGGCAATGTAGCATAGGATTCTGAAAAACATCGCGGGGTGGTGCGCATTGTAAGGGTTTCCAACAGGCCATTCACTAGTAAGAGTGAGAAAAAATCACCGGGTGGTGTTAATCGTAGGGCCTGAATTAGAATAGGCAGTGAGTGGCAATGTAGGATGGAGAAAATGGCAACGGGGTGGTCAGCATGTGGAGGTCAGGAAACATGCAGTGGCAATGTGGGATAGGTTTCTGAAAAAGATCGCGGGGTGGTGCATTGTAAGGGTTTCTAACAGGCCATTTACTAGTAGGAGTGAAAAAATCATCACGGGGTGTTGTGATTCGGAGGGTCTGAATTAGGATAGGCAGTGAGTGGCAATGTAGGTTGGTGAAAATCGCCAGGGGTTGGTCAGCATGGGGAGGTCAGGAAACATGCAGTGGCAATGTAGGATAGGTTTCTGAAAAACATCGCGTGGTCGTGCGAATTGTAAGGGTTTCTAAAACGCCATTCACTAGTAGGAGTGAGAAAAAATCACGGGGTGGTGTGAAACGGAGGGCCTGAATTAGGATAGGCAGTGAGTGGCAATGTAGGATGGAGAAATTCGCCACGGGTTGCTCAGTAAGGGGAGGTGAGGAAACATGCAGTGGCAATGTGGGATAGGTTTCTGAAAAAGATCGCGGGGTGGTGCATTGTAAGGGTTTCTAACAGGCCATTTACTAGTAGGAGTGAAAAAATCATCACGGGGTGTTGTGATTCGGAGGGTCTGAATTAGGATAGGCAGTGAGTGGCAATGTAGGCTGGTGAAAAGCGCCAGGGGTTGGTCAGCATGGGGAGGTCAGGAAACATGCAGTGGCAATGTAGGATAGGATTCTGAAAAACATCCCAGGGTGGTGCGCTTTGTAATGGTTTCTAACAGGGCATTCACCAGTATGAATGAGAAAAAATCACGGGGTGGTGTGAATCGGAGGGCTTGAATTAGAATAGGCAGTGAGTGGCAATGTAGGATGTAGAAAAGCGCCACGGGGTGGTCAGCATGGGGAGGTCAGGAAACCTGCAGTGGCAATGTAGGATAGGTTTCTGAAAAACATCGCGGGGTGGTGTGCATTTTAAAGGTTTCTAACTGGCCATTCACTAGTAGGAGTGAGAAAAACATCACGGGGTGGTGTGAATCAGAGGGCCTGAATTGGGATAGGCAGTGAGTGGCAATGTAGGATGAACAAAAGCGCCACGGGGTGGACAGAATGCGGAGGTCAGGAAACATGCAGTGGCAATGTAGGATAGGTTTGTGAAAAACATAGTGGGGTTGTGCGCATTGTAAGGGTTTCCAAGAGGCCATTCATTAGTAGGAGTGAGAATAACATCACAGGGTTGTGCGAATCGGAGGGCCTGAATTAGGATAGGCAGTAAGTGGCAATGTAGGATGGAGAAAAGGGCCATGGGGTGGTCAGCATGGGGAGGTCAAGAAACATGCAGTGGCAATGTACGATAGGATTCTGAAAAACATCGCTTGGTGGTGCGCATTGTAAGGGTTTCTAACAGGCCATTTACTAGTAGGAGTGAGAATAACATAATGGGGTTGTGGGAATCGGAGGGCCTGAATTAGGATAGGCAGTAAGTGGCAATGTAGGATGGAGAAAAGGGCAACGGGGTGGTCAGCATGGGGAGGATAGGAAACATGCAGTGGCAATGTAGGATAGGATTCTGAAAAACATTGCGGGTTGGTGCGCATTGTAAGGGTTTCTAACAGGCCATTCACTAGAAGGAGTGAGAAAAACATCACGGTGTGGTGTGAGTCGGAGGGTCTGAATTAGAATAGGCAGTGAGTGGTAATGTAGGATGGAGAAAAGTGCCATGGGGAGGTCAGCATGGGGAGGTCAGGAAACATCCAGTGTCAAAGTAGGATAGGATTCTGAAAAACATCCCAGGGTGGTGCGCTTTGTAATGGTTTCTAACAGGCCATTCACCAGTATGAGTGAGAAAAAATCACGGGGTGGTGTGAATCGGAGGGCCTGAATTAGGATAGGCAGTGAGTGGCAATGTAGGATGGAGAAAAGCGCCACGGGGTGGTCAGCATGGGGAGGTCAGGAAACATGCAGTGGCCATTTAGGATAGTATTCTGAAAAAGATCGCGGGGAGGTGCGCATTTTAATTGTATCTAACATGGCATGCACTAGTAGCAGTGAGAAAAACATCACGGGTTTCTGTGAATCCGAGGGCCTGAATTAGCATAGGCAATGAGTGGCAATGTAGGATGGAGAAAAGCGCCACGGGGTGGTCAGCATGGGTATGTCAGTGAACATGCAGTGGCAATATAGGATAGGTTTCTGAAAAATATAGCGGGGTGGTGCGCATTTTAAGGGTTTCTAACAGTCCATTCACTAGTACGAGTGAGGAAAACATCACGGGGTTGTGTGAATCGTACGACCTGAATTAGAATAGGCAGTGAGTGGCACTGTAGGATGGAGAAAAGTGCAACGGGGTCGTCAGCTTGGGGAGGTCAGGAAACATGCAGTGGCAATGTAGGATAAGTTTCGGAAAAACATTGCAGTTTTGTGCGCATTGTAAGGGTTTCTAACAGGGTATTCACTACTAGGAGTGAGAAAAACATCACGGGGTGGTGTTAGTCGGAGGGCCTGAATTAGGATAGGCAGTGAGTGGCAATGTGGGATGGAGAAAAACGGCACGGGGTGGTCTGCATGTTGAGGTCAGAAAACATGCAGTGGCAATGTAGTATAGGTTTCTGAATAAATTCGCGGGGTGGTGCGCATTGTAAGTGTTTCTAAGAGGCCATTCACTAGTAGGAGTGAGAATAACATCACGGGGTGGTGTGAATCAGCAGGCCTGAATTAGGATAGGCAGTGAATGGCAATGTAGGATGGAGAAAAGTGCCAGGGGTTGGTCAGCATGGGGAGGTCAGGAAACATGCAGTGGCAATGTAGGATAGGTTTCTGAAAACAACGCGTTGTCGTGCGAATAGTAAGGGTTTCTAAAACGGCATTCACTAGTAGGAGTGAGAAAAAATCACGGGGTGGTGTGAAACGGAGGGCCTGAATTAGGATAGGCAGTGAGTGGCAATGTAGGATGGAGAAATTCGCCACGGGTTGCTCAGTAAGGGGAGGTGAGGAAACATGCAGTGGCAATGTAGGATAGGTTTCTGAAAAACATCGCGGGTTGGTGCGCATTGTAAGGGTTTCTAACAGCCCATTTACTAGTAAGAGTGAGAAAAACATCATGGGGTGTTGTGAATCGGAGGGCCTGAATTAGGATAGGCAGTGAGTGGAAATGTAGGATAGAGAAAAGCGCCACGGGGTGGACAGAATGGGGAGGTCAGGAAACATGCATTGGCAATGTAGGATAGGTTTGTGAAAAACATCGCGGGGTTATGCGCATTGTAAGGGTTTCTAAGAGGCCATTCACTAGTAGGACTGAAAATAACATCACTGGGTGGTGTGAATCGGAGGGCCTGAATTAGGATAGGCAGTGAGTGGCAATGTAGGATGGAGAAAAGCGTCATGGGGTGGTCAGCATGGGGAGGTCAGGAAACATGCAGTGGCCATGTAGGATAGTATTCTGAAAAAGATCGCGGGGAGGTGCGCATTTTAATTGTATCTAACATGCCATGCACTAGTAGCAGTGAGAAAATCATCACGAGTTTCTGTGAATCGGAGGGCCCGAATTGGGATAGGCAATGAGTGGCAATGTAGGATGTAGAAAAGCGCCACGGGGTGGTCAGCATGGGGCGGTCAGGGAACATGCAGTGGCAATGTAGGATAGGTTTCTGAAAAATATAGCGGGGTGGTGCGCATTTTAAGGGTTTCTAACAGGCCATTCACTAGTACGAGTGAGCAAAACATCACGGGGTTGTGTGAATCGTAGGGCCTATATAAGAATAGGTAGTGAGTGGCACTGTAGGATGGAGAAAAGTGCAACGGGGTCGTCAGCTTGGGGAGGTCAGGAAACATGCAGTGGCAATGTAGGATAAGTTTCGGAAAAACATTGCAGGGTGGTGCGCATTGTAAGGGTTTCTAAGAGGCCCTTCACTAGTAGGAGTGAGAATAACATCACAGGTTGGAGTGAATCGGAGGGCCTGAATTAGGATAGGCAGTGAAAGGCAATGTAGGATGGAGAAAAGGGCCACGGGGTGGTCAGCATGGGGAGGATAGGAAACATGCAGTGGCAATGTAGGATAGGATTCTGCAAAACATTACAGGGTGTTGCGCATTGTAACGGTTTCTAACAGGCCATTCACTAGAAGGAGTGAGAAAACATCACGGTGTGGTGTGAGTCGGAGAGCCTGAATTAGGATAGGCAGTGAGTGGTAATGTAGGATGGAGAAAAGCGCCATGGGGTGGACAACATGGGGAGGTCAGGAAACATCCAGTGGCAAAGTAGGATAGGATTCTGAAAAACATCGCAGGGTGGTGCACATTTTAATTGTTTCTAAAAGGCCATGCTCTAGTAGCAGTGAGAAAAACATCATGGGTTTGTGTGAATCGGAGGGCATGAATTAGGATAGGCAGTGAGTGGCAATATAAGATGGAGAAAAGCGCCACGGGGTGGTCAGCATGGGTAGGTCAGGAAACATGCAGTGGCAATGTAGTATACGTTTCTGAATAAATTCGCGGGGTGGTGGCAATTGTAAGTGTTTCTAAGAGGCCATTCACTAGTAGGAGTGAGAATAACATCACGGGGTGGTGTGAATCAGCAGGCCTGAATTAGGATAGGCAGTGAATGGCAATGTAGGATGGAGAAAAGCCCCAGGGGTTGGTCAGCATGGGGAGGTCAGGAAACATGCAGTGGCAATGTAGGATAGGTTTCTGAAAAACATCGCGTGGTCCTGCGAATTGTAAGGGTTTCTAAAACGCCATTCACTAGTAGGAGTGAGAAAAATCATGGGGTGTTGTGAAACGGAGGGCCTGAATTAGGATAGGCAGTGAGTGGCAATGTAGGATGGAGAAATTCGCCACGGTGTGCTCAGTAAGTGGAGGTGAGGAAACATGCAGTGGCAATGTAGGATAGGTTTCTGAAAAACATCGCAGGTTGGTGCGCATTGTAAGGGTTTCTAACAGCCCATTTACTAGTAAGAGTGAGAAAAACATCATGGGGTGTTGTGAATCGGAGGGCCTGAATTAGGATAGGCAGTGAGTGGAAATGTAGGATAGAGAAAAGCGGCACGGGGTGGACAGAATTGGGAGGTCAGGAAACATGCAGTGGCAATGTAGGATAGGTTTGTGAAAAAAATTGTGGGGTTGTGCGCATTGTAAGGGTTTCTAAGAGGCCATTCACTAGTAGGAGTGAAAATAACATCACTGGGTGGTGTGAATCGGAGGGACTGAATTATGATAGGCAGTAAGTGGCAATGTAGGATGGAGAAAAGGGCCACGGGGTGGTCAGCATGGGGAGGTCAGGAAGCATGCAGTGGAAATGTAGGATAGGATTGTGAAAAACATCCCAGGGTGGTGCGCTTTGTAATGGTTTGTAACAGGGCATTCACCAGTATGAGTGAGAAAAAATCACGGGGTGGTGTGAATCGGAGGGCCTGAATTAGGATAGGCAGTGAGTGGCAATGTACGATGGAGAAAAGCGCCACGGGGTGGTCAGCATGGGGAGGTCAGGAAACATGCAGTGGCCATGTAGGATAGTATTCTGAAAAAGATCGCGGGGAGGTGCGCATTTTAATTGTATCTAACACGCCATGCACTAGTAGCAGTGAGAAAAACATCACGGGTTTCTGTGAATCGGAGGGCCTGAATTGGGATAGGCAATGAGTGGCAATGTAGGATGGAGAAAAGCGCCACGGGGTGGTCAGCATGGGTAGGTCAGGGAACATGCAGTGGCAATGTAGGATAGGTTTCTGAAAAATATAGCGGGGTGGTGCGCATTTTAAGGGTTTCTAACAGGCCATTCACTAGTACGAGTGAGCAAAACATCACGGGGTTGTGTGAAAAGTAGGGCCTAAATAAGAATAGGTAGTGAGTGGCACTGTAGGATGGAGAAACGTGCAACGGGGTCGTCAGCTTGGGGAGGTCAGGAAACATGCAGTGGCAATGTAGGATAAATTTCGGAAAAACATTACAGGGTGGTGCGCATTGTAAGGGTTTCTAAGAGGCCCTTCACTAGTAGGAGTGAGAATAACATCACAGGTTGGTGTGAATCGGAGGGCCTGAATTAGGATAGGCAGTGAAAGGCAATGTAGGATGGAGAAAAGGGCCACGGGGTGGTCAGCATGGGGAGGTCAGGAAACATGCAGTGGCAATGTAGGATAGGATTCTGAAAAACATCACGGGGTGGTGCGCATTGTAAGGGTTTCTAACAGGCCATTCACTAGTAAGAGTGAGAAAAAATCACGGGGTGGTGTGAATCGGAGGGCTTGAATTAGAATAGGCAGTGAGTGGCAATGTAGGATGTAGAAAAGCGCCACGGGGTGGTCAGCATGGGGAGGTCAGGAAACCTGCAGTGGCAATGTAGGATAGGTTTCTGAAAAACATCGAGGGTGGTGCGCATTTTAAGGGTTTCTAACTGGCCATTCACTAGTAGGAGTGAGAAAAACATCACGGGGTGGTGTGAATCAGAGGGCCTGAATTGGGATAGGCAGTGAGTGGCAATGTAGGATGTACAAAAGCGCCACGGGGTGGACAGAATGGGGAGGTCAGGAAACATGCAGTTGCAATGTAGGATAGGTTTGTGAAAAACATCGTGGGGTTGTGCGCATTGTAAGCTTTTCCAAGAGGCCATTCATTAGTAGGAGAGAGAATAACATCACGGGGTTGTGCGAATCAGAGGGCCTGAATTAGGATAGGCAGTAAGTGGCAATGTAGAATGGAGAAAAGGGCCATGGGGTGGTCAGCATGGGGAGGTCAAGAAACATGCAGTGGCAATGTAGGATAGGATTCTGAAAAACATCGCTTGGTGGTGCGCATTGTAAGGGTTTCTAACAGGCCATTTACTAGTAGGAGTGAGAATAACATAATGGGGTTGTGGGAATCGGAGGGCCTGAATTAGGATAGGCAGTAAGTGGCAATGAAGGATGGAGAAAAGGGCCACGGGGTGGTCAGCATGGAGAGGATAGGAAACATGCAGTGGCAATGTAGGATAGGATTCTGAAAAACATTGCGGGTTGGTGCACATTGTAAGGGTTTCTAACAGGCCATTCACTAGAAGGAGTGAGAAAAACATCACGGTGTGGTGTGAGTCGGAGGGCCTGATTTAGGATAGGCAGTGAGTGGCAATGTAGGATGTAGAAAAGCGGCACGGGGTGGTCAGCATGGGGAGGTCAGGAAACATGCAATGGCAATGTATCATAGGATTCTGAAAAACATCGCGGGGTGGTGCGCATTGTAAGGGTTTCTAACAGGCCATTCACTAGTAAGAGTGAGAAAAAATAACCGGGTGGTGTGAATCGTAGGGCCTGAATTAGAATAGGCAGTGAGTGGCAATGTAGGATGGAGAAAATGGAAACGGGGTGGTCAGCATGTGGAGGTCAGGAAACATGCAGTGGCAATGTAGGATAGGTTTCTGAAAAAGATCGCGGGGTGGTGCATTGTAAGGGTTTCTAACAGGCCATTTACTAGTAGGAGTGAAAAAATCATCACGGGGTGTTGTGATTCGGAGGGTCTCAATTAGGATAGGCAGTGAGTGGCAATGTAGGTTGGTGAAAAGCGCCAGGGGTTGGTCAGCATGGGGAGGTCAGGAAACATGCAGTGGCAATGTAGGATAGGTTTCTGAAAAATATCGCGTGGTCGTGAGAATTGTAAGGGTTTCTAAAACGCCATTCACTAGTAGGAGTGAGAAAAAATCACGGGGTGGTGTGAAACGGAGGGCCTGAATTAGGATAGGCAGTGAGTGGCAATGTAGGATGGAGAAATTCGCCACGGGGTGCTCAGTAAGGGGAGGTGAGGAAACATGCAGTGGCAATGTAGGATAGGTTTGTGAAAAACATCGCGGGGTTGTGCTCATTGTAAGGGTTTCTAAGAGGCCATTCACTAGTAGGAGTGAAAATAACATCACTGGGTGGTGTGAATCGGAGGGACTGAATTAGGATAGGCAGTAAGTGGCAATGTAGGATGGAGAAAAGCTCCACGGGGTGGTCAGCATGGGGAGGTCAGGAAGCATGCAGTGGCAATGTAGGATAGGATTCTGAAAAACATCCCAGGGTGGTGCGCTTTGTAATGGTTTCTAACAGGGCATTCACCAGTATGAGTGAGAAAAAATCACGGGGTGGTGTGAATCGGAGGGACTGAATTAGGATAGGCCGTCAGTGGCAATGTAGGATGGAGAAAAGCGCCACGGGGTGGTCAGCATGGGGAGGTCAGGAAACGTGCAGTGGCCATGTAGGATAGTATTCTGAAAAAGATCGCGGGGAGGTGCGCATTTTAATTGTATCTAACATGCCATGCACTAGTAGCAGTGAGAAAAACATCACGGGTTTCTGTGAATCGGAGGGCCTGAATTGGGATAGGCAATGAGTGGCAATGTAGGATGGAGAAAAGCGCCACGGGTTGGTCAGCATGGGTAGGTCAGGGAACATGCAGTGGCAATGTAGGATAGGTTTCTGAAAAATATAGCGGGGTGGTGCGCATTTTAAGGGTTTCTAACAGGCCATTCACTAGTACGAGTGAGCAAAACATCACGGGGTTGTGTGAATCGTAGGGCCTAAATAAGAATAGGTAGTGAGTGGCACTGTAGGATGGAGAAAAGTGCAACGGGGTCGTCAGCTTGGGGAGGTCAGGAACCATGCAGTGGCAATGTAGGATAAGTTTCGGAAAAACATTGCAGGGTGGTGCGCATTGTAAGGGTTTCTAAGAGGCCCTACACTAGTAGGAGTGAGAATAACATCACAGGTTGGTGTGAACCAGAGGGTCTGAATTAGGATAGGCAGTGAAAGGCAATGTAGGATGGAGAAAAGGGCCACGGGGTGGTCAGCATGGGGAGTTCAGGAAACATGCAGTGGCAATGTAGGATAGGATTCTGAAAACCATCACGGGGTGGTGCGCTTTGTAAGGGTTTCTAACAGGCCATTCACTAGTAAGAGTGAGAAAAAATCACGGGGTGTTGTGAATCGGAGGGCTTGAATTAGAATAGGCAGTGAGTGGCAATGTAGGATGTAGAAAAGCGCCACGGGGTGGTCAGCATGGGGAGGTCAGGAAACCTGCAGTGGCAATGTAGGATAGGTTTCTGAAAAACATCGCGGGGTGGTGCGCATTTTAAGGGTTTCTAACTGGCCATTCACTAGTAGGAGTGAGAAAAACACCACGGGGTGGTGTGAATCAGAGGGCCTGAATTGGGATAGGCAGTGAGTGGCAATGTAGGATGTACAAAAGCGCCACGGGGTGGACAGAATGGGGAGGTCAGGAAACATGCAGTGGCAATGTAGGATAGGTTTGTGAAAAACATCGTGGGGTTGTGCGCATTGTAAGCTTTTCCAAGAGGCCATTCATTAGTAGGAGAGAGAATAACATCACGGGGTTGTGCGAATCAGAGGGCCTGAATTAGGATAGGCAGTAAGTAGCAATGTAGGATGGAGAAAAGGGCCATGGGGTGGTCAGCATGGGGAGGTCAAGAAACATGCAGTGGCAATGTAGAATAGGATTCTGAAAAACATCGCTTGGTGGTGCGCATTGTAAGGGTTTCTAACAGGCCATTTACTAGTAGGAGTGAGAATAACATAATGGGGTTGTGGGAATCGGAGGGCCTGAATTAGGATAGGCAGTAAGTGGCAATGAAGGATGGAGAAAAGGGCCACGGGGTGGTCAGCATGGGGAGGATAGGAAACATGCAGTGGCAGTGTAGAATAGGATTCTGAAAAACATTGCGGGTTGGTGCGCATTGTAAGGGTTTCTAACAGGCCATTCACTAGAAGGAGTGAGAAAAACATCACGGGGTGGTGTGAGTCGGAGGGCCTGAATTAGGATAGGCAGTGAGTGGCAATGTAGGATGTAGAAAAGCGGCACGGGGTGGTCAGCATGGGGAGGTCAGGAAACATGCAATGGCAATGTATCATAGGATTCTGAAAAACATCGCGGGGTGGTGCGCATTGTAAGGGTTTCTAACAGGCCATTCACTAGTAAGAGTGAGAAAAAATAACCGGGTGGTTTGAATCGTAGGGCCTGAATTAGAATAGGCAGTGAGTGGCAATGTAGGATGGAGAAAATGGAAACGGGGTGGTCAGCATGTGGAGGTCAGGAAACATGCAGTGGCAATGTAGGATAGGTTTCTGAAAAAGATCGCGGGGTGGTGCATTGTAAGGGTTTCTAACAGGCCATTTACTAGTAGGAGTGAAAAAATCATCACGGGGTGTTGTGATTCGGAGGGTCTGAATTAGGATAGGCAGTGAGTGGCAATGTAGGTTGGTGAAAAGCGCCAGGGGTTGGTCAGCATGGGGAGGTCAGGAAACATGCAGTGGCAATGTAGGATAGGTTTCTGAAAAACATCGCGTGGTCGTGCGAATTGTAAGGGTTTCTAAAACGCCATTCACTAGTAGGAGTGAGAAAAAATCACGGGGTGGTGTGAAACGGAGGGCCTGAATTAGGATAGGCAGTGAGTGGCAATGTAGGATGGAGAAATTCGCCACGGGGTGCTCAGTAAGGGGAGGTGAGGAAACATGCAGTGGCAATGTAGGATAGGTTTGTGAAAAACATCGCGGGGTTTTGCTCATTGTAAGGGTTTCTAAGAGGCCATTCACTAGTAGGAGTGAAAATAACATCACTGGGTGGTGTGAATCGGAGGGACTGAATTAGGATAGGCAGTAAGTGGCAATGTAGGATGGAGAAAAGGGCCACGGGGTTGTCAGCATGGGGAGGTCAGGAAGCATGCAGTGGCAATGTAGGATAGGATTCTGAAAAACATCCCAGGGTGGTGCGCTTTGTAATGGTTTCTAACAGGGCATTCACCAGTATGAGTGAGAAAAAATCACGGGGTGGTGTGAATCGGAGGGACTGAATTAGGATAGGCCGTCAGTGGCAATGTAGGATGGAGAAAAGCGCCACGGGGTGGTCAGCATGGGGAGGTCAGGAAACGTGCAGTGGCCATGTAGGATAGTATTCTGAAAAAGATCGCGGGGAGGTGCGCATTTTAATTGTATCTAACACGCCATGCACTAGTAGCAGTGAGAAAAACATCACGGGTTTCTGTGAATCGGAGGGCCTGAATTGGGATAGGCAATGAGTGGCAATGTAGGATGGAGAAAAGCGCCACGGGTTGGTCAGCATGGGTAGGTCAGGGAACATGCAGTGGCAATGTAGGATAGGTTTCTGAAAAATATAGCGGGGTGGTGCGCATTTTAAGGGTTTCTAACAGGCCATTCACTAGTACGAGTGAGCAAAACATCACGGGGTTGTGTGAATCGTAGGGCCTAAATAAGAATAGGTAGTGAGTGGCACTGTAGGATGGAGAAAAGTGCAACGGGGTCGTCAGCTTGGGGAGGTCAGGAACCATGCAGTGGCAATGTAGGATAAGTTTCGGAAAAACATTGCAGGGTGGTGCGCATTGTAAGGGTTTCTAAGAGGCCCTACACTAGTAGGAGTGAGAATAACATCACAGGTTGGTGTGAACCAGTGGGTCTGAATTAGGATAGGCAGTGAAAGGCAATGTAGGATGGAGAAAAGGGCCACGGGGTGGTCAGCATGGGGAGTTCAGGAAACATGCAGTGGCAATGTAGGATAGGATTCTGAAAAACATCACGGGGTGGTGCGCATTGTAAGGGTTTCTAACAGGCCATTCACTAGTAAGAGTGAGAAAAAATCACGGGGTGGTGTGAATCGGAGGGCTTGAATTAGAATAGGCAGTGAGTGGCAATGTAGGATGTAGAAAAGCGCCACGGGGTGGTCAGCATGGGGAGGTCAGGAAACCTGCAGTGGCAATGTAGGATAGGTTTCTGAAAAACATCGCGGGGTGGTGCGCATTTTAAGGGTTTCTAACTGGCCATTCACTAGTAGGAGTGAGAAAAACATCACGGGGTGGTGTGAATCAGAGGGCCTGAATTGGGATAGGCAGTGAGTGGCAATGTAGGATGTACAAAAGCGCCACGGGGTGGACAGAATGCGGAGGTCAGGAAACATGCAGTGGGAATGTAGGATAGGTTTGTGAAAAACATCGTGGGGTTGTGCGCATTGAAAGCGTTTCCAAGAGGCCATTCATTAGTAGGAGTGAGAAAAACATCACGGGGTTGTGCGAATCGGAGGGCCTGAATTAGGATAGGCAGTGAGTGGCAATGTAGGATGGAGAAAAGCGCCACAGGGTGGTCAGCATGTGGAGGTCAGGAAACATGCAGTGGCCATGTAGGATAGGTTTCTGAAAAAGATCGCGGGGTGGTGCATTGTAAGGGTTTCTAACAGGCCATTTACTAGTAGGAGTGAAAAAATCATCACGGGGTGTTGTGATTCGGATGGTCTGAATTAGGATAGGCAGTGAGTGGCAATGTAGGTTGGTGAAAAGCGTCAGGGGTTGGTCAGCATGGGGAGGTCAGGAAACATGCAGTGGCAATGTAGGATAGGTTTATGAAAAACATCGCGTGGTCGTGCGAATTGTAAGGGTTTCTAAAACGCCATTCACTAGAGGAGTGAGAAAAATATCACGGGGTGGTGTGAAACGGAGGGCCTGAATTAGGATAGGCACTGAGTGGCAATGTAGGATGGAGAAAATCGCCACGGGGTGCTCAGTAAGGGGAGGTGAGGAAACATGCAGTGGCAATGTAGGATAGGTTTCTGAAAAACATCGCGGGGTGGTGCGCATTGTAAGGGTTTCTAAGAGGCCATTCACTAGTAGGAGTGAAAATAACATCACTGGGTGGTGAGAGTCAGAGGGACTGAATTAGGATAGGCAGTAAGTGGCAATGTAGGATGGAGAAAAGGGCCCTGGGGTGGTCAGCATGGGGAGGTCAGGAAACATCCAGTGGCAAAGTAGGATAGGATTCTGAAAAACATCGCAGGGTGGTGCGCATTTTAATTGTTTCTAAAGTGCCATGCTCTAGTAGCAGTGAGAAAAACATCATGGGTTTGTGTGAATCGGAGGGCCTGAATTAGGATAGGCAGTGAGTGGCAATGTAGGATGGAGAAAAGCGCCACAGGGTGGTCAGCATGTGGAGGTCAGGAAACATGCAGTGGCAATGTAGGATAAGTTTCGGAAAAACATTGCAGGGTGGTGCGCATTGTAAGGGTTTCTAACAGGGTATTCACTACTAGGAGTGAGAAAAACATCACGGGGTGGTGTTAGTCGGAGGGCCTGAATTAGGATAGGCAGTGAGTGGCAATGTGGGATGGAGAAAAACGGCACGGGGTGGTCTGCATGATGAGGTCAGGAAACATGCAGTGGCAATGTAGGATAGGTTTCTGAAAATCATAGCGGGCTGGGGCACATTGTAATGGTTTCTAACAGGCCATTCACTAGTAGGAGTGAGAAAAACATCACGGGGTGGTGTGAATCGGAGGTCCTGCATTTGGATAGGCAGTGAGTGGCAATGTAGGATGGAGAAAAGCGCCACGGGGTGGACAGAATGGGGAGGTCATGAAACATGCAGTGGCAATATAGGATAGGTTTGTCAAAAACATCGTGGGGTTGTGCGCATTGTAAGGGTTTCTAATAGGCCATTCACTAGTAGGAGTGAGAAAAATATCACGGTGCGGTGTGAGTCGGAGGGCCTAAATTAGGATAGGCATTGAGTGGTAAGGTAGGATGGAGAAAAGCGCCATGGGGTGGTCAGCATGGGGAGGTCAGGAAACATGCAGTGGCAATGTAGGATAGGATTCTGAAAAACATCCAGGGGTGGTGCGCATTTTAATTGTTTCTAACACGCCATGCACTAGTAGCAGTGAGAAAATCATCACGGGTTTGTGGTAATCGGAGGAACTGAATTAGGATAGGCAGTGAGTGGCAATGTAGGATGGAGAAAAGCGCCACGGGGTGAACAGAATGGGGAGGGCAGGAAACATGCAGTGGCAATGTAGGATATGATTCTGAAAAACATCGCGGGGTGGTGCGCATTGTTAGGGTTTCTAACAGGCCATTCACTAGTAAGAGTGAGAAAAATATCACGGAGTGGTGTTAACCGCAGGGCCTGAATTAGTATAGGCAGTGAGTGGCAATGTAGGATGTAGAAAAGCGGCACGGGGTGGTCAGCATGGGGAGGTCAGGAAACATGCAGTGGCAATGTAGCATAGGATTCTGAAAAACATTGCAGGGTGGTGCCCATTGTAAGGGTTTCTAACAGGCCAATCTCTAGTAGGAGTGAGAAAAACATCACAGGATGGCGTAAATCGGAGGGCCTGAATTAGTATAGGCTGTGAGTGGCAATGTAGGATGGAGAAAAGCGCCACTGGGTGGTCAGCATGGCTAGGTCAGGAAACATGCAGTGGCAATGTAGGATAGGTTTCTGAAAAAAATGGAGGGGTGGTGCGCATTGTAAGGGTTTGTAAGAGGCCTTTCACTAGGAGGAGTGAGAATAACATCACAGGTTGGTGTGAATTGAGGGCCTGAATTAGGTAGGCAGTGAAAGGCAATGTAGGATGGAGAAAAGGGCCACGGGGTGGTCAGCTTGGGGAGGTCAGGAAACATGCAGTGGCAATGTAGGATAGGATTCTGAAAAATATCACGGGGTACTGCGCATTGTAAGGGTTTCTAACAGACCATTCACTAGTAAGAGTGAGAAAAAATCACTGGGTGGTGTGAATCGGAGGGCTTGAATTAGAATAGGCATTGAGTGGCAATGTAGGATGTAGAAAAGCACCACGGGGTGGTCAGCATGGGGAGGTCAGGAAACCTGCAGTGGCAATGTAGGATAGGTTTCTGAAAAACATCGCGGGGTGGTGCGCATTTTAAGGGTTTCTAACTGGCCATTCACTAGTAGGAGTGAGAAAAACATCACGGGGTGGTGTGAATCAGAGGGCCTGAATTGGGATAGGCTGTGAGTGGCAATGTATTATGTAGAAAAGCGCCACGGGGTGGACAGAATGGGGATGTCAGGCAACATGCACTGGCAATGTAGGATAGGTTTGTGAAAAACATCGTGGGGTTGTGCGCATTGTAAGCGTTTCCAAGAGGCCATTCATTAGTAGGAGTGAGAATAACATCACGGGGTTGTGTGAATCGGAGGGCCTGAATTAGGATAGGCCGTAAGTGGCAATGTAGGATATAGAAAAGGGCCATGGGGTGGTCAGCATGGGGAGGTCAAGAAACATGCAGTGGCAATGTAGGATAGGATTCTGAAAAACATCGCGGGGTGGTGCGAATTATAAGGGTTTCTAACAGGCCATTTACTAGTAGGAGTGAGAATAACATAATGGGGTTGTGGGAATCGGAGGGCCTGAATTAGGATAGGCAGTAAGTGGCAATGTAGGATGGAGAAAAGGGCCACGGGGTGGTCAGCATGGGGAGGATAGGAAACATGCAGTGGCAATGTAGGATAGGATTCTGAAAAACACTGCGGGGTGTTGCGCATTGTAACGGTTTCTAACAGGCCATTCACTAGAAGGAGTGAGAAAAACATCACGGTGTGGTGTGAGTCGGAGGGCCTGAATTAGGATAGGCAGTGAGTGGTAATGTAGGATGGAGAAAAGCGTCATGGGGTGGTCAGCAAGGGGAGGTCAGGAAACATCCAGTGGCAAAGTAGGATAGGATTCTGAAAAACATCGCAGGGTGGTGCGCATTTTAATTGTTTCTAAAATGCCATGCTCTCGTAGCAGTGAGAAAAACATCATGGGTTTGTGAGAATCGGATGGCGTGAATTAGGATAGGCAGTGAGTGGCAATGTAAGATGGAGAAAAGCGCCACGGGGTGGTCAGCATGGGAAGGTCAGGAAACATGCAGTGGCAATGTAGTATAGGTTTCTGAATAAATTCGGGGGTGGTGCGCATTATAAGTGTTTCTAAAAGGCCATTCACTAGTAGGAGTGAGAATAACATCACGGGGTGGTGTGAATCAGCTGGCCTGAATTAGGATAGGCAGTGAATGGCAATGTAGGATGGAGATAAGGGCCACGGGGTGGTCAGCATGGGGAGGTCAGGAAACATGTAGTGGCAATATAGGATGGGATTCTGAAAAACATCGCGGGGTGGTGGGCATTGTAAGAGTTTCTAACATTCCATTCACTAGTAAGAGTGAGAAAAAATCACGGGGAGTTGTGAATCAGAGTGCCTCAATTAGAATAGGCAGTGAGTGGCAATGTAGGATGGAGAAAAGCGGCACGGGGTGGTCAGCATGGGGAGGTCAGGAAACATGCAGTGGCAATGTAGGATAGGTTTCTGAAAAACATCGCGGTGTGGTGTGCATTTTAATTGTTTCTAACATGCCATGCACTAGTAGGAGTGAGAAAAACATCACGGGTTTGTGTGAATCGGAGGGCCTGAATTGGGATAGGCAGTGAGTTGCAACGTAGGATGGAGAAAAGCGCCACGGGGTGGTCAGCATGGGTATGTCAGGGAACATGCAGTGGCAATATAGGATAGGTTTCTGAAAAATATAGTGGGGTGGTGCGCATTTTAAGGGTTTCTAACAGGCCATTCACTAGTAAGAGTGAGCAAAACATCACGGGGTTGTGTGAATCGTAGGGCCTGAATTAGAATAGGCAGTGAGTGGCAATGTAGAATGGAGAAAAGTGCAATGGGGTCGTCAGCTTGGGGAGGTCAGGAAACATGCAGTGGCAATGTAGGATAAGTTTCGGAAAAACATTGCAGGGTGGTGCGCATTGTAAGGGTTTCTAACAGGGTATTCACTACTAGGAGTGAGAAAAACATCACGGGGTGGTGTTAGTCGGAGGGCCTGAATTAGGATAGGCAGTGAGTGGCAATGTGGGATGGAGAAAAACGGCACGGGGTGGTCTGCATGATGAGGTCAGGAAACATGCAGTGGCAATGTAGGATAGGTTTCTGAAAATCTTAGCGGGCTGGGGCATATTGTAATGGTTTCTAACAGGCCATTCACTAGTAGGAGTGAGAAAAACATCACGGGGTGGTGTGAATCGGAGGGCCTGCATTGGGATAGGCAGTGAGTGGCAATGTAGGATGGAGAAAAGCGCCACGGGGTGAACAGAATGGGGAGGGCAGGAAACATGCAGTGGCAATGTAGGATATGATTCTGAAAAACATCGCGGGGTGGTGCGCATTGTTAGGGTTTCTAACAGGCCATTCACTAGTAAGAGTGAGAAAAAAATCACGGAGTGGTGTTAACCGGAGGGCCTGAAATAGTATAGGCAGTGAGTGGCAATGTAGGATGTAGAAAAGCGGCACGGATTGGTCAGCATGGGGAGGTCAGGAAACATGCAGTGGCAATGTAGGATAGGATTCTGAAAAACATCGCGGGGTGGTTCGCATTGTAAGGGTTTCTAACAGACCATTCACTAGTAAGAGTGAGAAAAAATCACGGGGTGGTGTGAATCGGAGGGCTTGAATTAGAATAGGCAGTGAGTGGCAATGTAGGATGTAGAAAAGCACCACGGGGTGGTCAGCATGGGGAGGTCAGGAAACCTGCAGTGGCAATGTAGGATAGGTTTCTGAAAAACATCGCGGGGTGGTGCGCATTTTAAGGGTTTCTAACTGGCCATTCACTAGTAGGAGTGAGAAAAACATCACGGGGTGGTGTGAATCAGAGGGCCTGAATTGGGATAGGCAGTGAGTGGCAATGTAGGATGTAGAAAAGCGCCACGGGGTGGACAGAATGGGGAGGTCAGGCAACATGCACTGGCAATGTAGGATAGGTTTGTGAAAAACATCGTGGGGTTGTGCGCATTGTAAGCGTTTTCAAGAGGCCATTCATTAGTAGGAGTGAGAATAACATCACGGGGTTGTGTGAATCGGAGGGCCTGAATTAGGATAGGCAGTAAGTGGCAATGTAGGATGGAGAAATGGGCCATGGGGTGGTCAGCATGGGGAGGTCAAGAAACATGCAGTGGCAATGTAGGATAGGATTCTGAAAAACATCGCGGGGTGGTGCGCATTGTAAGGGTTTCTAACAGGCCATTTACTAGTAGGAGTGAGAATAACATAATGGGGTTGTGGGAATCGGAGGGCCTGAATTAGGATAGGCAGTAAGTGCCAATGTAGGATGGAGAAAAGGGCCATGGGGTGGTCAGCATGGGGAGGATAGGAAACATGCAGTGGCAATGTAGGATAGGATTCTGAAAAACATTGCGGGGTGGTTCGCATTGTAAGGGTTTCTAACAGGCCATTCACTAGAAGCAGTGAGAAAAACATCACTGGATGGTGTGAATCAGTGGGCCTGAATTAGGATAGGCAGTGAGTGGTAATGTAGGATGGAGAAAAGCGCCACGGGGTGGTCAGCATGGGTAGGTCAGGAAACATGCAGTGGCAATGTAGGATAGGTTTCTGAAAAAATTCGCGGCGTAGTGCGCATTGTATTGGTTTCTAAGAGGCCATTCACTAGTAGGAGTGAGAATAACATCACGGGGTGGTGTGAATCAGAGGGCCTGAATTAGGATAGGCAGTGAATGGCAATGTAGGATGGAGAAAAGGTCCAAGGGGTCGTCAGCATGGGGAGGTCAGGAAACATGCAGTGGCAATGTAGGATAGGTTTCTGAAAAACATCGCGGTGTGGTGTGCATTTTAATTGTTTCTAACATGCCATGCACTAGTAGGAGTGAGAAAAACATCACGGGTTTGTGTGAATCGGAGGGCCTGAATTGCGATAGGCAGTGAGTTGCAACATAGGATGGAGAAAAGGGCCACGGGGTGGTCAGCTTGGGGAGGTCAGGAAACATGCAGTGGCAATGTAGGATAGGTGTCTGAAAAACATCACGGGGTGGTGCGCATTGTAAGGGCTTCTAACAGGCCATACACTAGTTGGAGTAAGAAAAACATCACGTGGTGGTGTGAAGCGTAGGGCCTGAATTAGGATAGCCAGTGAGTGGCAATGTAGGATGGAGAAAAGCGCCACAGGGTGGTCAGCATGGGGAGGTCAGGAAACATGCTGTGGCAATGTAGGATAGTTTTCTGAAAAACATTGCGGGGTGGTGCGCATTGTAAGGGTTTCTAACAGGCCAATCACTAGTAGGAGTGATAGAAGCATCACAGGATGGTGTAAATTGGAGGGCCTGAATTAGTATAGGCTGTGATTGGCAATGTAGGATGGAGAAAAGCGCCACTGGGTGGTCAGCATGGGTAGGTCAGGAAACATGCAGTGGCAATGTATGATAGGTTTCTGAAAAAAATCGCGGGGTGGTGCACATTGTAAGGGTTTCTAAGAGACCATTCACTAGTAGGAGTGAGAATAACATCACAGGTTGGTGTGAATCTGGGGCCTGAATTAGGATAGGCAGTGAATGGCAATGTAGGATGGAGAAAAGGGCCACGGGGTGGTCAGCATGGGGAGGTCAGGAAACATGCAGTGGCAATGTAGGATAGGATTCTGAAAAACGTCGCGGGGTGGTGTGCATTGTAAGGGTTTCTAACAGGCCATTCACTAGTAAGAGTGAGAAAATATCACGGGGTGGTGTGAATCAGAGGGCCTGAATGGGGATAGGCAGTGAGTGGCAATGTACGATGGAGAAAAGCGCCATGGGTTGGTCAACATGGGGAGGTCAGGAAACCTGCAGTGGCAATGTAGGATAGGTTTCTGAAAAACATCGTGGGGTCGTGCGCATTTTAAGGGTTTCTAACTGGCCATTCACTAGTAGGAGTGAGAAAAACATCACGGGGTGGTGTGAATCAGAGGGTTTGAATTGGGATAGGCAGTGAGTGGCAATGTAGGATGTAGAAAAGCCCCACGGGGTGGACAGAATTGGGAGGTCAGGAAACATGCAGTGGCAATGTAGGATAGGTTTCTGAAAAACATCGCGGGGTGGTGCGCAATGTAAGGGTTTCTAATAGGCCATTAACTAGTAGGAGTGAGAAAAACATCACGGGGTGGTGTGAATCGGAGGGCCTGAATTAGTATAGGCAATGAGTGGCAATGTGGGATGGAGAAAAGCACCACGGGGTGGTTAGCATGGGGAATTCAGGAAACATGCAGTTGCAATATAGGATAGGTTTCTGAAAAACATCGCGAGTGGTGCGCATTTTAAGGGTTTCCAATAGGCCATACACTAGTAGGAGTGAGAAAAACATCAAGGGGTGGTGTGAATCGGAGGGCCTGAATTAGAATAAGCGGTGAGTGTAAATGTAGGATGGAGAAAACGCCACGGGATGGTCAGCATGGGGATGTCAGGAAACATGCAGTGGCAATGTAGGATAGGTTTCTGAAAAACATCGCGGGGTGGTGCGCATTGTAAGGGTTTCTAACAGCCCATTTACTAGTAAGAGTGAGAAAAACATCATGGGGTGTTGTGAATCGGAGGGCCTGAATTAGGATAGGCAGTGAGTGGCAATGTAGGTTAGAGAAAAGCGCCAAGGGGTGGACAGAATGGGGAGGTCAGGAAACATGCATTGGCAATGTAGGATAGGTTTGTGAAAAACATCGCGGGGTTGTGCGCATTGAAAGGTTTTCTAAGAGGCCATTCACTAGTAGGAGTGAAAATAACATCACAGGGTGGTGTGAATTGGAGGGACTGAATTAGGATAGGCAGTGAGTGGCAATGTAGGATGGAGAAAAGCGCCAAGGGGTGGTCAGCATGGGGAGGTCAGGAAACGTGCAGTGGCCATGTAGGATAGTATTCTGAAAAAGATCGCGGGAGGTGCGCATTTTAATTGTATCTAACACGCCATACACTAGTAGAAGTGAGAAAAACATCACGGGTTTCTGTGAATCGGAGGGCCTGAATAAGGATAGGCAGTGAGTGGCAATGTAGGATGGAGAAAAGCGCCACGGGGTGGTCAGCATGGGTAGGACAGGGAACATGCAGTGGCAATGTAGGATAGGTTTCTGGAAAATATAGCGGGGTGGTGCGCATTTTAAGGGTTTCTAACAGGCCATTCACTAGTAGGAGTGAGAAAAACATCACGGGGTGGTGTGAATCGGAGCGCCTGAATTAGTATAGGCAATGAGTGGCAATGTGGGATGGAGAAAAGCGCCACGGGGTGGTTAGAATGGGGAGTTCAGGAAACATGCAGTGGCAATATAGGATAGGTTTCTGAAAAACATCGCGAGTGGTGCGCATTTTAAGGGTTTCCAATAGGCCATACACTAGTAAGAGTGAGAAAAACATCAAGGGGTTGTGTGAATCAGAGGGCCTGAATTAGGATAGGCAGTGAGTGGAAATGTAGGATGGAGAAAACGCCACGGGATTGTCAGCATGGGGATGTCAGGAAACATGCAGTGGCAATGTAGGATAGGTTTCTGAAAAACATCGCGGGGTGGTTCGCATTGTAAGGGTTTCTAACAGCCCATTTACTAGTAAGAGTGAGAAAAACATCATGGGGTGTTGTGAATCGGAGGGCCTGAATTAGGTTAGGCAGTGAGTGGCAATGTAGGTTAGAGAAAAGCGCCACGGGGTGGACAGAATGGGGAGGTCAGGAAACATGCATTGGCAATGTAGGATAGTATTCTGAAAAAGATCGCGGGGAGGTGCGCATTTTAATTGTATCTAACACGCCATACACTAGTAGAAGTGAGAAAAACATCACGGGTTTCTGTGAAGCGGAGGGCCTGAATAAGGATAGGCAGTGAGTGGCAATGTAGGATGGAGAAAAGCGCCACGGGGTGGTCAGCGTGGGTAGGTCAGGGAACATGCAGTGGCAATGTAGGATAGGTTTCTGGAAAATATAGCGGGGTGGTGCGCATTTTAAGGGTTTCTTACAGGCCATTCACTAGTAGGAGTGAGCAAAACATCACGGGGTTTTGTGAATCGTAGGGCCTGAATTAGAATATGCAGTGAGTGGCACTGTAGGATGGAGAAAAGTGCAACTGGGTCGTCAGCTTGGGGAGGTCAGGAAACATGCAGTGGCAATGTAGGATAGGTTTCTGAAAAACATTGCGGGGTGGTGCGCATTGTAAGTGTTTCTGACAGGCTATTCATTACTAGGAGTGAGAAAAACATCACAAGGTGGTGTGAATCGGAGGGCCTGAACAGGGGTAGGCAGTGAGTGGCAATGTAGGATGGAGAAAAGCGCCACGGGGTGGTCAGCGTGGGTAGGTCAGGGAACATGCAGTGGCAATGTTGGATAGGTTTGCGAAAAACATCGAGGGGTGGTGCGCATTTTAAGGATTTCTAACAGGCCATTCACTAGTAGGAGTGAGAAAAACTTCACGGGTTGGTGTTAATCGGAGGGCCTCAATTGGAATAGGCAGTGAGTGGCAATGTAGGAATGAGAAAATCACCGGGGGGGGGGCACAATGGGGAGGTCAGGAAACATGCAGTGGCAATGTAGGATACGATTCTTAAAAACATCGCGGGGTAGTGCATTGTAAGGATTTCTAACAGGCCATTCACTAGTAGGAGTGAGAAAAACATCACGGTGTGGTGTGAATCGGAGGGCCTCAATTAGGATAGGCAGTGAGTGGCAATGTAGGATGGAGAAAAGCGCCACGGGGTGGTCAGCATGGGGAGGTCAGGAAACATGCAGTCGCAATGTAGGCTAGGTTTCTGAACAACATCGCGGGGTGGTGCGCATTTTAAGGGTTTCTAACAGGCCATTCACTAGTGGGAGTGTGAAAAACATCACAGGGTGGTGTGAATCGGAGGGCCTGAATTAGGATAGACAGTGAGAGGAAATGTAGGATGGAGTAAAGCGCCACGGGTTGGTCAGCATGGGGAGGTCAGGAAACCTGCAGTGGCAATTTAGGAAAGGTTTCAGAAAAACATCGCGGGGTGGTACGCATTGTAATGGTTTCTAAGTAGGATGAAGAAAACCGCCACGGGGTGGTCAGCATGGGGAGGTCAGGAAACATGCAGTGGAAATGTAGGATATGTTTCTGAAAAACATCGCGGGGTGGTGTGAAGTGTAAGGGTTTCTAACATGCCATTCACTTGTAAGAGTGAGA
Organism: Cavia porcellus; assembly: GCF_034190915.1. Lineage (NCBI taxonomy): Eukaryota > Metazoa > Chordata > Mammalia > Rodentia > Caviidae > Cavia > Cavia porcellus. The sequence continues at coordinate 1,099,887 of NW_026947560.1, read as the reverse complement.
AAAAAATCACAGGGTGGTGTGAATCGGAGGGCCTGAATTGGGATAAGCAGTGAGTGACAATGTAGGTTGGAGAAAAGCTCCACGGGGTGGTCAGCATGGGGAGGTCAGGAAACATGAAGTGGCAATGTAGGGTAGGTTTCTGAAAAACATTGTGGGGTGGTGCGCATTGAAAGTGTTTCTAACACGCCATGCATTGGTAGCAGTATGAAAAACATCACTGGTTGGTGTAAATCAGAGGACCTGGATTAGGATAGGCAGTGAGTGGCAATGTAGGATGGAAAAAAGCGCCACGGGGTGGTCAGCATGGGGAGGTCATGAAACTTGCAGTTACAATGTAGGATAGGTTTGTGGAAAACATCGCTCGGTTGTGCGCATTTTAAGGGTTTCTAACAGGCCATTCAGTAGAAGCAGTGAGAAAAACATCACGGGGTGGTGTTAATCGGAGGGCCTGAATTGGGAAAGACAGTGAGTGCCAATGTATGAATGAGAAAAGCACCACGGGGTGTACAGAATGGGGAGGTCAGGAAACATGCAGTGGCAAAGTAGAATTTGTTTGTGAAAAACATCGCGGTGTTGTGCGCATTGTAAAGTTTTCTAACAGGCCATTCACTAGTAGGAGTGAGAAAAAGATCACAGGGTGGTGTGAATCGGAGGGCCTGAATTAGGATAGGCAGTGAGTGGCAATGTAGGATGGAGAAAAGCGAAATGGTGTGGACAGAATGGGGAGGTCAGGAAACATGCAGTGGCAATGAGGATAGGTTTGTGAAAAACTTCGCGGGGTTTGCGCATTGTAAGGGATTTGAACAGGCCATTCACTAGTAAAAGAGAGAAAAACATCACGGGGTGGTGTCAATCGGAGAGCCTGAATTAGGATCGGTAGTGAATGGCAATGTAGGATGGACAAAAGCGCCACAGGGTGGTCAGCATGTGGAGGTCAGGAAACATGCAGTGGCAATGTAGGATAGGTTTCTGAAAAACATTGCGGGGTGGTGCGCATTGTAAGTGTTTCTAACATGCCACGCACTAGTAGCAGTGAGAAAAACATCATGGGTTGGTGTGAATTGGAGGGCCTGAATTAGGATAGGCAGAGAGTGGCAATGTTGGATGGACAAAAGCGCCACGGGGTGGTCAGCATGCGGAGGTCAGGAAACATGCTGTGGCAATGTAGGATAGGATTCTGAAAAACATCTCGGGGTAGTACATTGGAAGGGTTTCTAACAGGCCATTCACTAGTAGGAGTGAGAAAAACATCACGGGGTGGTGTGAATCGGAGGGTTTCAATGGGGATAGGCAGTGAGCGGCAATGTAGGCTGGAGAAAAGCACGACGGGGTGAACAGAATGGGGAGGTCAGGAAACATGCAGGGCAATGTAGGATAGGTTTGTGAAAAACATCGAGGGGTGGTGCGCATTTTAAGGTTTTCTAACAGGCCATTCACTAGTAGGAGTGAGAAAAACATCACAAGGTGGTGTTAATCCGAGTGCCTCAATTGGGATAGGCAGTGAATGGCAATGTAGGAATGAGAAAAGCGCCACGGGGTGGTCAGCATGGTGAGGTCAGGAAACATGCAGTGGCAATGTAGGATAGGTTTCTGAAAAACATCGCGGTGTGGGGCGCATTTTAAGGGTTTCTAACAGGCCATTCACTAGTCGGAGTGAGAAAAACATCACGGGGTGGTGTTAATCGGAGGGCCTGAATTGCGATAGGCAGTGAGTGGCAATGTAGGATGGAGAAAAGCGCCACGTGTTGGTCAGCATGGGGACGTCAGGAAACATGCAGTGGCAATGTAGGATAGGTTTGTGAAAAACATCGCAGGGTTGTGCGCATTGTAAGGGTTTCTAACATGCCATTCACTAGTAGGAGTGAGAAAAACATCACGGGGTGCTGTGAATCGGAGGGCCTGCATTAGGATAGGCAGTGAGTGGCAATGTAGGACGGAGAAAAGTGCCACGGGGTGGTCAGCATGGAGACGTCAGGAAACATGCATTGGCAATGTAGGATAGGTTTCTGAAAAACATTGCGGGGTGGTGCGCATTTTAAGGGTTTCTAAAAGGCCATTCACTAGTAGGATTGAAAAAAACATCACGGGGTGGTGTGAATCAGAGGGCCTGAATTGATATAGGCAGTGAGTGGCAATGTAGGATGGAGAAAAGCGCCAGGGGGTGGACAGATTGGAGAGGTCAGGAAACATGCAGTGGCAATGTAGGATAGGTTTCTAAAAAACATCGCGGGGTGGGGCGAATTTTAAGGGTTTCTAAGAGGCCATTCACTATTCGGAGTGAGAAAAACATCACGGGGTGGTGTTAATCGGAGGGCCTGAATTCGGATAGGCAGTGAGTGGCAATGTAAGATGGAGAAAAGCGCCATGGGGTGGACAGAATGGGGAGGTCAGGAAACATGAAGTGGCAATGTAGCATAGGTTTGTGAAAAACATCGCGGTGTTGTGTGCATTGTAAGGGTTTCGAACAGTCCATTCACTAGTAATTTTGAGAAAAAATTCACGGGGTGGTGTGAATAGGAATCCCTGAATTACGATAGGCAGTGAGTGGCAATGTAGGATGTACCAAAGCACCACGGGGTGGTCAGCATGGGGATGTCAGAAAACATGCAATGGCAATGTAGGATAGGATTCTGAAAAACATCGCGGTGTGGTGCGAAGTGTAAGGGTTTCTATCCCGCCATTCACTTGTAAGAGTGAGAAAAAAATCACAGGGAGATGTGAATCGGAGGGCCTGAATTAGGATAGGCAGTGAATGGCAATGTAGGATGGACAAAAGCGCTACGGGGCAGGCAGCATGGGGAGGTCAGAAAACATGCAGTGGCAATATAGAATAGGTTTCTGAAAAACATTGCGGTGTGGTGCGCATTATAAGTGTTTCTAACATGCCAAGCACTAGTAGCAGTGAGAACAACATCAAGGGTTGGTGGGAATCGGAGGGCCTGAATTAGGATAGGCAGTGAGTGGCAATGTAGGCTGGAGAAAAGCGCCACTGTGTGGACAGAATGGGGAGGTCAGGAAACATGCAGTGGCAATGTAGGATTGGTTTGTGAAAAACATCGAGGGGTGTTGCGCATTTTAAGGGATTCTAACAGGCCATTCACTAGTAGGAGTGAGAAAAACATCACAAGGTGGTGTTAATCTGAGGGCCTGAATTTTGATAGGCAGTGAGTGGCAATGTAGGAATGAGAAAAGCGCCAGGGGGTGGACAGAATGGGGAGGTCAGGAAACCTGCAGTGGCAATGTAGGATAGGTTTCAGAAAAACATAGCGGGGTGGTACGCATTGTAAGGGTTTCTAAGTAGGATGGAGAAAACCGCCACGGGGTGGTCAGCATGGGGAGGTCAGGAAACATGCAGGGGCAATGTAGCATAGGTTTCTGAAAAACATCGCGGGGTGCTGTGAAGTTAAGTGATTCTAACACGCCATTCACTTGTAAGAGTGAGAAAAACATCACAGGGTGGTGTGAATCAGAGGGCCTGAATTAGGATAGGCTGTGAGAGACAATGTAGGTTGGAGAAAAGCGCCACGGGGTGGTCAGCATGGGGAGGTCAGGAAACACGCAGTGGCAATGTAGGGTAGGTTTCTGAAAAACATTGTGGGGTGGTGCGCATTGAAAGTGTTTCTAACACGCCATGCATTGGTAGCAGTATGAAAAACATCACGGGTTGTTGTTAATCAGAGGACCTGGATTAGGATAGGCAGTGAGTGGCAATGTAGGATGGAGAAAAGCGCCACGGGATGGTCAGCATGGGGAGGTGAGGAAACATGCTGTGGCAATGTAGGATAGGATTCTGAAAAACATCGCGAGGTAGTACATTGTAAGGGTTTCTAACAGGCCATTCACTAGTAGGAGTGAGAAAAACATCACGGGGTGGTGTGAATCGGAGGGCCTGAATTAGGATAGGCAGTGAGTAGCAATGTAGGATGGAGAAAAGCGAAACGGTGTGGACAGAATGGGGAGGTCAGGAAACATGCAGTGGCAATGTAGGATAGGTTTGTGAAAAACTTCGCGGGGTTTGCGCATTGTAAGGGATTTGAACAGGCCATTCACTAGTAGGAGTGAGAAAAACATCACGAGGTGGTGTGAATCGGAGGGCCTGAATTGGGATAGGCAGTGAGTGGCAATGTAGGCTGGAGAAAAGCGCCACGGGGTGGACAGAATGGGGAAGTCAGGAAACATGCAATGGCAATGTAGGATAGGTTTGTGAAAAACATCGCGGGGTTGTGCACATTGTAAAGGTTTCTAACAGGCCATTCACTAGTAGGAGTGAGAAAAACATCACGGGGTGGTGTGAATCGGAGGGCCTGAATTAGGATAGGGAGTGAGTGGCAATGTAGGATGGACCAATGTGCCACGGGGTGGTCAGCATGCGGAGGTCAGGAAACATGCTGTGGCCATGTAGCATAGGTTTCTGAAAAGCATCGCGGGGTAGTACATTGTAAGGGTTTCTAAAAGGCCATTCACTAGTAGGAGTGAGAAAGGCATCACGGGGTGGTGTGAATCGGAGGGCCTGAATTGGGATAGGCAGTGAGCGGCAATGTAGGCTGGAGAAAAGCACCACGGGGTGGACACAGTGGGGAGCTCAGGAAACATGCAGTGGCAATGTAGGCCAGGTTTGTGAAAAACATCCCGTGGTGGTGCGCATTTTAAGGGTTTCTAACAGGCCATTCACTAGTAGGAGTGAGAAAAACCTCATGGGTTGGTGTGAATCGGAGGGCCTGAATTGGGATAGGCAGTGAGCGGCAATGTAGGCTGGAGAAAAGCACCACGGGGTGGACAGAATGGGGAGGTCAGGAAACATGCAGTGGCAATGTAGGATAGGTTTGTGAAAAACATCGAGGGGTGGTGCACATTTTAAGGGTTTCTAACAGGCCATTCAATAGTAGGAGTGAGAAAAACATCACAAGGTGGTGTTAATCGGAGGGCCTGAATTGGGATAGGCAGTGAGTGGCAATGTAGGAATGAGTAAAGCGCAACGATGTGTACAGAATGGGGAGGTCAGGAAATATGCAGTGGCATTGTAGGATAGGTTTGTGAAAAACATTGCAGGGTTGTGCGCATTGTAAGGGTTTCTAACAGGCCATTCACTAGTAGGAGTGAGAAAAACATCACGGGGTGCTGTGAATCGGAGGGCCTGAATTAGGATAGGCAGTGAGTGGCAATGTAGGATGGAGAAAAGCGACACTGGGTGGTCAGCATGGGGACGTCAAGAAACATGCATTGGCAATGTAGGATAGGTTTCTGAAAAACATCGCGGGGTGGGGCGCATTTTAAGGGTTTCTAAGAGGCCATTCACTAGTCGGAGTGAGAAAAACATCAAGGGGTCGTGTTAATCGGAGGGCCTGAATTGAGATAGGCAGTGAGTGGCAATGTAAGATGGAGAAAAGCGCCACGGGGTGGACAGAATGGGGAGGTCGGGAAACATGCAGTGGCAATGTAGCATAGGTTTGTGAAAAACATCGCGGGGTTGTGCGCATTGTAAGGTTTTCGAATAGGCCATTCACTAGTAATTTTGAGAAAAAAATCACGGGGTGGTGTGAATCGGAGGGCTTGAATTAGGATAGGCAGTGAGTGGCAATGTAGGATATACCAAAGCGCGACGGGGTGGTCAGCATGGGGATGTCAGGAAACATGCAGTGGCAATGTAGGATAGGATTCTGAAAAACATTGCGGGGTGGTGCGCATTGTAAGTGTTTCTAACACGCCATGCACTAGTAGCAGTTAGAAAAACATCATGGGTTAGTGTGAATTGGAGGGCCTGAATTAGGATAGGCAGTGAGTGGCAAAGTAGGATGGAGAAAAGCCCCATGGGGTTGTCAGCATGGGGAGGTCAGGAAATATGCAGTGGCAATACAGGATAGGTTTCTGAAAAACATTGCGGGGAGGTGCGCATTGTAAGTGTTTCTAACATGCCACGCACTAGTAGCAGTGAGAAAAACATCACGGGTTGGTGTGAATCGGAGGGCCTGAATTAGGATAGGCAGTGAGTGGCAATGTAGGATGGAGAAAAGCGCCAAGGGTGGTCAGCATGTGGAGGTAAGGAAACATGCTGTGGCAATGTAGGATAAGTTTCTGAAAAACATCTCGTGGTAGTGCATTGTAAGGGTTTCTAACAGGCCATTCACTAGTAGGAGTGAGAAAAACATCACGAGGTGGTGTAAATCGGAGGGCCTGAATTGGGATAGGCAGTGAGTGGCAATGTAGGCTGGAGAAAAGCCCCACGGGGTGGACAGAATGGGGAGGTCAGGAAACATGCAGTGGCAATGTAGGATAGGTTTGTGAAAAACATCGAGGGGTGGTGAGCATTTTAAGGGTTTCTAACAGGCCATTCACTAGTAGGAGTGAGAAAAACATCACAAGGTGGTGTTAATCGGAGGGCCTGAATTGGGATAGGCAGTGAGTGGCAATGTAGGAATGAGAAAATCTTCACGGGGTGGACAGAATGGGGAGGTCAGGAAACATGCAGTGGCAATGTAGGATAGGTTTCTGAAAAACATCGCGGGGTGGTGTGCATTGTAAGGGTTTCTAACAGGCCATTCACTAGTAAGAGTGAAAAAAACATCACGGGGTAGTGTGAATTGGAGGGCCGGAATTGGGATAGGCAGTGAGTGGCAACGTAGGATGGAGAAAAGTGCCACGGGGTGGTCAGCATAGGGACGTCAGGAAACATGCAGTGGCAATGTAGGATAGGAATCTGAAAAACATCGCGTGGTGGTGCGCATTGTAAGGGTTGCTAATAGGACATTCACTACTATGAGTGAGAAAAAAATCACGGGGTGGTTTGAATCGGAGGGCCTGAATTAGAATAGGCAGTGAGTGGCAATGTAGGATGGAGAAAAGCACCACTGGGTGGTCAGCATGGGGAGATCAGGAAACATGCAGTGGCAATGTAGGATAGGTTTCTGCAAAACATAGCGGGGTGGTGCGCATTGTAAGTGTTTCTAACACGCCATGCACTAGTAGCAGTGAGAAAAACCTCACGGGTTGGTGTGAATCTGAGGCCCTGAATTAGGACAGGCAGTGAGTGGCAATGTAGGATGGAGAAAAGCGCCAAGGGTGGTCAGCATTGGGAGGTCAGGAAACATGCAGTGGCAATGTAGGATAGGTTTCTGAAAAACATCGCTGGGTGGTGCGCATTTTAAGGGATTCTAACACGCCATTCACTAGAAGCAGTGAGAAAAACATCACCGGGTGATGTGAATCGGAAGGCGTGAATTGGGAAAGGCAGTAAGTGCCAATGTATGAATGAGAAAAGTGCCACGATGTGTACAGAATGGGGAGGTCAGGAAACATGCAGTAGCAAAGTAGGATAGGTTTGTGAAAAACATCGCGGGGCTGTGCGCATTGTAAAGGTTTCTAACAGGCCATTCACTAGTAGGAGTGAGAAAAACATCACGGGGTGGTGTGAATCGGAGGGCCTGAATTAGGATAGGCAGTGAGTAGCAATGTAGGATGGACCAATGCGCCACGGGGTGGTCAGCATGCGGAAGTCAGGAAACATGCTGTGGCAATATAGGATAGGTTTCTGAAAAACATCGCGGTGTAGTACATTGTAAGGGTTTCTAAAAGGCCATTCACTAGTAGGAGTGAGAAAAACATCACGGGGTGGTGTGAATCGGAGGGCCTGAATTGGGATAGGCAGTGAGCGGCAATGTAGGCTGGAGAAAAGCACCACGGGGTGGACGGAATGGGGAGCTCAGGAAACATGCAGTGGCAATGTAGGACAGGTTTGTGAAAAACATCGCGGGGTTGTGCGCATTGTAAGGTTTTCTAACAGGCCATTCACTAGAAGGTGTGAGAAAAACATCATGGGGTGGTGTGAATCGGAGGGCCTGAATTAGGATAGGCAGTGAGTGGCAATGTAGGATGGAGAAAAGCGCCACGGGGTGGTCAGCATGGGGATGTCAGTAAACATGCATTGGCAGTGTAGGATAGATTTCTGAAAAACATTGCAGGGTGGTGCGAATTTTAAGGGTTTCTAACAGGCCATTCTCTAGTAGGAGTGAGAAAAAATTCACGGGGTGGTGTGAATCAGTGGGCCTGAATTAGGATAGGCAGTGAATGGCAATGTAGGATGGACAAAAGCGCCACGGGGTGGTCCACATGGGGAGGTCAGGAAACATGCAGTGGCAATGTAGGATAGGTTTCTGAAAAACAGTGCGTGGTGGTGCGCATTGTAAATGTTGCTAACATGCCACGCACTAGTAGCAGTGAGAAAAACATCACGGGTTGGTGTGAATCGGAGGGCCTGAATTAGGATAGGCAGTGAGTGGCAATGTATGATGGAAAATAGCGCCACGTGGTGGTCAGCATGGGGAGGTCAGGAAACATGCTGTGACAATGTAGGATAGGTTTCTGAAAAACAGCGTGGGGTAGTACATTGTAAGGGTTTCTAACAGGCCATTTCCTAGTAGGAGTGAGAAAAACATCACGGGGTGGTGTGAATTGGAGGGCGTGATTGGGATAGGCAGTGAGCGGCAATGTAGGATGGAGAAAAGCGCCAGGGGGTGGACAGATAGGGGAGGTCAGGAAACATGCAGAGGCAAAGTAGGATAGGTTTCTGAAAAACATCGCGGGGTGGGACGCATTTTAAGGGTTTCTAACAGGCCATTCACGAGTCGGAGTGAGAAAAACATCACATGGTGGTGTGAATCGGAGGGCCTGAATTGGGATAGGCAGTGAATGGCAATGTAAGATGGAGAAAAGCGCCACGGGGTGGACAGAATGGGGAGGTCAGGAAACATGCAGTGGCAATGTAGCATAGGTTTGTGAAAAACAACGCGGGGTTGTGCGCATTGTAAGGTTTTCGAACAAGCCATTCACTAGTAATTTTGAGAAAAACATCACGGGGTGGTGTGAATCGGAGGGTCTGAATGAGGATAGGCAGTGAGTGGCAATGTAGGATGGAGAAAAGCGCCACACGTTGGTCAGCATGGGGACGTCAGGAAACATGCAGTGGCAATATAGGATAAGATTCTGAAAAACATCATGGGGTGGTGCGCATTGTAAGGCTTTCTAACAGGCCATTCACTAGTAATGTAGAGAAAAAAATCACGGGGTGGTGTGAATCGGAGAGCCTGAATTAGGATAGGCAGTGAGTGGCAATGTAGGATGGACGAAAGCGCCACGGGGTGGTCAGCATGCGGAGGTCAGGAAACATGCAGTGGCAATGTAGGATAGGATTCTGAAAAACATTGCGGGCTGGTGCGCATTGTAAGGGTTTCTAACAGGCCATTCACTAGTATGAGTGAGAAAAAAAATCACGGGGTGGTGTGAAACGGAGGGCCTGAATTAGGATAGGCAGTGAATCGCAATGTAGGATGGACAAAAGCACCACGGGGTGGTCAGCATTGTTACTTCAGGAAACATGCAGTGGCAATGTAGGATAGGTTTCGGAAATACATTGCGGGGTGGTGCGCATTGTAAGTGTTTCTAACATGCCACGCACTAGTAGCAGTGAGAAAAACATCATGGGTTGGTGTGAATCGGAGGGCCTGATTTAGGATAGACAGTGAGTGGCAATGTAGGATGGACAAATGCGCCACGGGGTGGTCAGCATGGGGAGGTCAGGAAACATGCTGTGGCAATGTAGGATAGGTTTCTGAAAAACATAGCAGGGTAGTACATTGTAAGGATTTCTAAAAGGCCATTCACTAGTAGGAGTGAGAAAAACATCACGGGGTGGTGTGAATCGGAGGGCCTGAATTGGGATAGGCAGTGAGCGGCAATGTAGGCTGGAGAAAAGCACCACGGGGTGGACAGAATGGGGAGGTCAGGAAACATGCAGTGGCAATGTAGGATGGGTTTGTGAAAAACATCGAGGGGTGGTGCACATTTTAAGGGTTTCTAACAGGCCATTCACTAGTAGGAGTGAGAAAAACATCACAAGGTGGTGTTAATCGGAGGGCCTGAATTGGGATAGGCAGTGAGCGGCAATGTAGGAATGAGTAAAGCGCAACGATGTGTACAGAATGGGGAGTTCAGGAAACATGCAGTGGCAATGTAGGATAGGTTTGTGAAAAACATCGCGGGGTTGTGCGCATTTTAAGGGTTTCTAAGAGGCCATTCACTAGTCGGAGTGAGAAAAACATCACGGGGTCGTGTTAATCGGAGGGCCTGAATTGGGATAGGCAGTGAGTGGCAATGTAAGATGGAGAAAAGCGCCACGGGGTGGACAGAATGGGGAGGTCAGGAAGCATGCAGTGGCAATGTACCATAGGTTTGTGAAAAAAATCGCGGGGTTGTGCGCATTGTAAGGTTTTCGAACAGGCCATTCACTAGTAATTTTGAGAAAAAAATCACTGGGTGGTGTGAAATGGAGGGCTTGAATTAGGATAGGCAGTGAGTGGCAATGTAGGATGTACCAAAGCGCCACGGGGTGGTCAGCATGGGGATGTCAGGAAACATGCAGTGGCAATGTAGGATAGGATTCTGAAAAACATCGCGAGGTAGCACATTGTGAGGGTTTCTAACAGGCCATTCACTAGTAGGAGTGAGAAAAACATAATGGGGTGGTGTGAATCGGAGGGCCTGAATTAGGATAGGCAGTGAGTAGCAATGTAGGATGGAGAAAAGCGAAACGGTGTGGACAGAATGGGGAGGTCAGGAAACATGCAGTGGCAATGTAGGATAGGTTTTTGAAAAACATCGAGGGGTGATGCGCATTTTAAGGGTTTCTAACAGGCCATTCACTAGTAGGAGTGAGACAAACATCACAAGGTGGTGTTAATCGGAGGGCCTGAATTGGGATAGGCAGTGAGTCACAATGTAGGATGGAGAAAAGCACCACGGGGTGGACAGAATGGGGAGGTCAGGAAACATGCAGTGGCAATGTAGGATAGGATTCTGAAAAACATCGCGGCTTAGTGCATTGTAAGGATTTCTAATAGGCCATTCACTAGTAGGAGTGAGAAAAACATCACGGGGTGGTGTGAATCGGAGGGTCTGAATTAGGATAGACAGTGAGAGGCAATTTAGGATGGAGAAATGCGCCACGGGGTGGTCAGCATGGGGAGGTCAGGAAACATGCAGTGGCAATGTAGGATAGGTTTCTGAAAAACATCACGGGGTGGGGCGAATTTTAAGGTTTTCTAACAGGCCATTCACCAGTCGGAGTGACAAAAACATCACGGGGTGGTGTGAATCGGAGGGTCTGAATGAGGATAGGCAGTGAATGGCAATGTAGGATGGAGAAAAGCGTCACACGTTGGTCAGCATGGGGACGTCAGGAAACATGCAGTGGCAATGTAGGATAGGATTCTGAAAAACATTGCGGGGTGGTGCGCATTGTAAGGGTTTCTAACAGGCCATTCACGAGTAATGTAGAGAAAAAAATCACGGGGTGGTGTGAATCGGAGGGCCTGAATTAGGATAGGCAGTGAGTGGCAATGTAGGATGGACCAAAGCGCCACGGCGTGGTCAGCATGGGGATGTCAGGAAACATGCAGTGGCAATGTAGGATAGGATTCTGAACAACATTGCGGGGTGGTGCGCATTGTAAGTGTTTCTAACACGCCATGCACTAGTAGCAGTTAGAAAAACATCATGGGTTAGTGTAAAACGGTGGGCCTGAATTAGGATAGGCAGTGAGTGGCAATGTAGGATGGAGAAAAGTGAAACGGTGTGGACAGAATGGGAAGGTCAGAAAACATGCATTGGCAATGTAGGATAGGATTCTGAAAAACATCTCGGGGTGGTGCGCATTGTAAGGGTTTCTAACAGGATATTCACTAGTAGCAGTTAGAAAAACATCATGGGTTAGTGTGAATCGGAGGGCCTGAATTAGGATAGGCAGTGAGTGGCAATGTAGGTTCGAGAAAAGTGAAACGGTGTGGTCAGCATGGGGAGGTCAGGAAACATGCAGTGGCAATGTAGGATAGGATTCTGAAAAACATCTCGGGGTGGTGCGCATTGTAAGGGTTTCTAACAGGCCACTAACTAGTATGAGTGAGAAAAAAAATCACGGGGTGGTGTGAATCGGAATGCCTGAATTTTGATAGGCAGTGAGTGGCAATGTAGGGTGGAGAAAAACACCACGGGGTGGTCAGCATGGGGACGTCAGGAAACATACAGTGGCAATGTAGGATAGGTTTCTGAAGAACATAGCGGGGTGGTGCGCATTGTAAGTGTTTCTAACACGCCATGCACTAGTAGCAGTGAGAAAAACATCACGGGTTGGTGTGAATCTGAGGGCCTGAATTAGGACCGGCAGTGAGTGGCAATGTAGGATGGAGAAAAGCGCCAAGGGTGGTCAGCATTGGGAGGTCAGGAAACATGCAGTGGCAATGTAGGATAGGTTTCTGAAAAACATCGCTCGGTGGTGCGCATTTTAAGGGTTTCTAACACGCCATTCACTAGAAGCAGTGAGAAAAACATCACCGGGTGGTGTGAATCGGAAGTCATGAATTGGGAAAGGCAGTAAGTGCCAATGTATGAATGAGAGAAGTGCCACGATGTGTACAGAATGGGGAGGTCAGGAAACATGCAGTAGCAAAGTAGGATAGGTTTGTGAAAAACATCGCGGGGTTGTGCGCATTGTAAAGGTTTCTAACAGGACATACACTAGTAGGAGTGAGAAAAACATCACGGGGTGGTGTGAATCGGAGGGACTGAATTAGGATAGGCAGTGAGTGGCAATGTAGGATGGACCAATGCGCCACGGGGTGGTCAGCATGGGGAGGTCAGGAAACATGCTGTGGAAATGTAGGATAGGTTTCTGAAAAACATCGCGGGGTAGTACATTGTAAGGGTTTCTAAAAGGCCATTCACTAGAAGGAGTGAGAAAAACATCACGGGGTGGTGTGAATCGGAGGGCCTAAATTAGTTTAAGCAGTGAGTGGCAATGTAGGATGGAGAAAAGCGCCACGGGGTGGTCAGCATGGGGACGTCAGGAAACATGCATTGACAATGTAGGATAGATTTCTGAAAAACATTGCGGGGTCATGCGCATTTTAAGGGTTTCTAACAGGCCATTCACTAGTAGGAGTGAGAAAAACATCAAGGGGTGGTGTGAATCGGAGGGCCTGAATGAGGATAGGCAGTGAGTGGCAATGTAGGATGGAGAAAAGCACCACGGGGTGGACAGAATGGGGAGGTCAGGAAACATGCAGTGGCAATGTAGGATAGGTTTGTCAAAAACATCGAGGATTGATGCGCATTTTAAGGGTTTCTAACAGGCCATTCACTAGTAGGAGTGAGAAAAACATCACAAGGTGGTGTTAATCCGAGGGCCTGAATTGGGATAGGCAGTGAGTGGCAATGTAGGAATGAGAAAAGCACAACGGTGTGTACAGAATGGGGAGGTCAGGAAACATGAAGTGGCAATGTAGGATAGGTTTGTGAAAAACATCACGGGGTTGTGAGCATTGTAAGGTTTTCGAACAGGCCATTCACTAGTAGGAGTGGGAAAAACACCACAGGGTGGTGTGAATCGGAGGGCCTGAATGAGGATAGGCAGTGAGTGGCAATTTAGGATGGAGAAAAACGCCACGGGGTGGTCAGCATGGGGATGTCAGGAAACATGCAGTGGCAATGTAGGATAGGATTCTGAAAAACATCTCGGGGTCGTGCGTATTGTAAGGGTTTCTAACAGGCTATTCAATAGTAAGAGTGAGAAAAAAATCACGGGGTGGTGTGAATCGGAGGGCCTGAATTAGGATACGCAGTGAATGGCAATGTAGGATGGACAGAAGCACCACAGGTTGGTCAGCATGGGGAGGTCAGGAAACATTCAGTGGCAGTGTAGGATAGGATTCTGATAAACATCGTGGGGTGGTGCGCATTGTAAGGGTTTCTAACAGGCCATTCACTGGTAATTTTGAGAAAAAAATCACGGGGTGGTGTGAATCAGAGGGCCTGAATTGGGATAGGCAGTGAGTGGCAATGTAAGATGGAGAAAAGCGCCACGGGGTGGACAGAATGGGGAGGTCAAGAAACATGCAGTGGCAATGTAGCACAGGTTTGTGAAAAACAACGCGGGGTTGTGCGCATTGTAAGGGTTTCTAACAAGCCATTAACTCGTAGGAGTGAGAAAAACATCACAGGCTGGTGTGAATCGGAGGGTCTGAATGAGGATAGGCAGTGAGTGGCAATGTAGGATGGAGAAAAGTGCCACACGTTGGTCAGCATGGGGACGTCAGGAAACATGCAGTGGCAAAGTAGGATAGGATTCTGAAAAACATCGCGGGGTGGTGCGCATTGTAAGGGTGTCTAACAGGCCATTCACTAGTAATGTAGAGAAAAAAATCACGGGGTGGTGTGAATCGGAGGGCCTGAATTAGGATAGGCAGTGAGTGGCAATGTAGGATGGACCAAAGCGCCACGGGGTGGTCAGCATGGGGATGTCAGGAAACATGCAGTGGCAATGTAGGATAGGATTCTGAAAAACATTGCGGTGTGGTGCGCATTGTAAGTGTTTCTAACACGCCATGCACTAGTAGCAGTTAGAAAAACATCATGGGTTAGTGTGAATCGGAGGGCCTGAATTAGGATAGGGAGTGAGTGGCAACGTAGGATGGACAAAAGTGAAAAGGTGTGGACAGAATGGGAAGGTCAGAAAACATGCAGTGGCAATGTAGGATAAGATTCTGAAAAACATCACGGCTTAGTGCATTGTAAGAATTTCTAACAGGCCATTCACTAGTAGGAGTGAGAAAAACATCACGGGGTGGTGCGCAATGTAAGGGTTTCTAACAGGCCATTCACTAGTAATTTTGAGAAAATTCACGGGGTAGTGTGAATCAGAGGGCCTGAATTAGAATAGGCAGTGAGTGGCAATGTACGATGGACCAAAGCGCCACAGGGTTGTCAGCATGGGGAGGTCAGGAAACATGCAGTGGCAATGTAGGATAAGTTTCTGAAAAACATTGCGGGGTTGTGTGCATTGTAAGTGTTTCTAACACGCCATGCACTAGTAGCAGTGAGAAAAAGATCATGAGTAAGTGTGAATCGGAGGGACTGAATTAGGATAGGCAGTGAGTGGCAAAGTAGGATGGAGAAAAGCCCCACGGGGTGGTCAGCATGGGGAGGTCAGGAAACATGCAGTGGCAATGTAGGATAGGTTTCTAAAAAACATCGCTTGGTAGCGCATTGTAAGGGTTTCTAACAGGCCATTCACTTGTAGGAGTGAGAAAAACATCACGGGGCGGTGTGAATCGGAGGGCCTGAATTGGCTGAGGCAGTGAGTGGCAATGTAGGCTGGAGAAAAGCGCCACGGTGTGGACAGAATGGGGAGGTCAGGAAACATGCAGTGGCAAAGTAGGATAGGTTTGTGAAAAACATCGAGGGGTGGTGCGCATTTTAAGGGTTTCTAACAGGCCATTCACTAGTAGGAGTGAGAAAATCATCACAATGTGGTGTTAATTGGAGGGCCTGAATTTTGAGAGGCAGTGAGTGGCAACGTAGGAATGAGAAAAGCGCCAGGGGGTGGACAGAATGGGGAGATCAGGAAACATGCAGTGGCAATGTAGGATAGGTTTGTGAAAAACATCCCGGGGTTTGCGCATTGTAAGGGATTCGAACAGGCCATTCACTAGTAGGAGTGAGAAAAACATCACGGGGTGGTGTGAATCGGAGGGCCTGAATTAGGATAGGCAGTGAGTGGCAATGTAGGATGGAGAAAAGCGCCACGGGGTGGTCAGGATTTGGAGGTCAGGAAACATGCAGTGGCAATATAGGCTAGGTTTCTGAAAAACATCTCGGTGTGGTGCGTATTGTAAGGGTTTCTAACAGGCTATTCACTAGTAAGAGTGAGAAAAAAATCACGGGGTGGTGTGAATCGGAGGGCCTGAATTAGGATACGCAGTGAATGGCAATGTAGGATGGACAGAAGCACCACGTGGTGGTCAGCATGGGGAGGTCAGGAAACATTCAGTGGCAGTGTAGGATAGGATTCTGATAAACATCGTGGGGTGGTGCGCATTGTAAGGGTTTCTAACAGGCCATTCACTGGTAATTTTGAGAAAAAAACATGGGGTGGTGTGAATCAGAGGGCCTGAATTGGGATAGGCAGTGAGTGGCAATGTAGGACGGAGAAAAGCGCCACGGAGTGGTCAGCATGGGGAGGTCAGGAAACATGCAGTGGCAATGTAGGCTAGGTTTCTGAAAAACATTGCGGGGTGGTGCGCATTGTAAGGGTTTCTAACAGGCCATTCACTAGGAGGAGTGGGAAAAACATCACGGGTTGGTGTGAATCGGAGGCCCTGAGTTAGGATAGACAGTGAGAGGCAATGTAGGATGGAGAAATGCGCCACGGGGTGGTCAGCATGGGGAGGTCAGGAAACATGCAGTGGCAATGTAGGATAGGTTTGTGAAAAACATCGAGGGGTGTTGAGCATTTTAAGGTTTTCTAACAGGCCATTCACCAGTCGGAGTGAGCAAAACATCATGGGGTGGTGTGAATCGGAGGGCCTGAATTGGGATAGGCAGTGAGTGGCAATGTAAGATGGAGAAAAGCGCCACGGGGTGGACAGAATGGGGAGGTCAAGAAACATGCAGTGGCAATGTAGCATAGGTTTGTGAAAAACAACGCGGGGTTGTGCGCATTGTAAGGGTTTCTAACATGCCATTCACTAGTAGGAGTGAGAAAAACATCACGGGCTGGTGTGAATCGGAGGGCCTGAATTGGGATAGGCAGTGAGTGGCAATGTAGGATGGAGAAAAGCGCCACACGTTGGTCAGCATGGGGACGTCAGGAAACATGCAGTGGCAATGTAGGATAGGATTCTGAAAAACATCGCAGGGTGGTGCGCATTGTAAGGGTTTCTAACTGGCCATTCACTAGTAATGTAGAGAAAAAAATCACGGGGTGGTGTGAATCGTAGGGCCTGAATTAGGATAGGCAGTGAGTGGCAATGTAGGATGGACCAAAGCGCCACGGGGTGGTCAGCATGGGGATGTCAGGAAACATGCAGTGGCAATGTAGGATAGGATTCTGAAAAACATTGCGGGGTGGTGCACATTGTAAGTGTTTCTAACACGCCATGCACTAGTAGCAGTTACAAAAACATCATCGGTTAGTGTGATTCGGAGGGCCTGAATTAGGATAGGCAGTGAGTGGCAATGTAGGATGGAGAAAAGTGAAACGGTGTGGACAGAATGGGAAGGTCAGAAAACATGAGGTGGCAATGTAGGATAGGATTCTGAAAAACATCGCGGCTTAGTGCATTGTAAGGATTTCTAACAGGCCATTCACTAGTAGGAGTGAGAAAAACATCACGGGGTGGTGCGCATTGTAAGGGTTTCGAACAGGCCATTCACTAGTAATTTTGAGAAAATTCACGGGGTAGTGTGAATCAGAGGGCCTGAATTAGAGTAGGCAATGAGTGGCAATGTACGATGGACCAAAGCGCTACGGGGTTGTCAGCATGGGGAGGTCAGGAAACATGCAGTGGCAATGTAGGATATGTTTCTGAAAAACATTGCGGGGTGGTGTGCATTGTAAGTGTTTCTAACACGCCATGCACTAGTAGCAGTGAGAAAAAGATCATGGGTTAGTGTGAATCGGAGGGACTGAATTAGGATAGGCAGTGAGTGGCAATGTAGGATGGAGAAAAGCCCCACGGGGTGGTCAGCATGGGGAGGTCAGGAAACATGCAGTGGCAATGTAGGATAGGTTTCTAAAAAACATCGCTTGGTAGTGCATTGTAAGGGTTTCTAACAGGCCATTCACTTGTAGGAGTGAGAAAAACATCAGGGGGCGGTGTGAATCGGAGGGCCTGAATTGGGTGAGGCAGTGAGTGGCAATGTAGGCTGGAGAAAAGCGCCACGGTGTGGACAGAATGGGGAGGTCAGGAAACATGCAGTGGCAATGTAGCATAGGTTTGAGAAAAACATCGCGGGGTTGTGCGCATTGTAAGGGTTTCGAACAGGCCATTCACTAGTAGGAGTGATAAAAACGTCACGGGGTGGTGTGAATCGGAGGGCCTGAATGAGGATAGGCAGTGAGTGGCAATGTAGGATGGACAAAAGCGCCACGGGGTGGACAGAATGGGGACGTCAGGAAACATGCAGTGGCAATGTGGAATAGGATTCTGAAAAACATCGCGGGGTGGTGCGCATTGTAAGGGTTTCTAACAGGCCATTTACTAGTAATTTTGAGAAAATTCACGGGGTATTGTGAATCAGAGGGCCTGAATTAGAATAGTCAGTGAGTGGCAATGTACGATGGACCAAAGCGCCACGGGGTTGTCAGCATGGGGAGGTCAGGAAACATGCAGTGGCAATGTAGGATAGGTTTCTGAAAAACATTGCGGGGTAGTGTGCATTGTAAGTGTTTCTAACACGCCATGCACTAGTAGCAGTGAGAAAAAGATCATGGGTTAGTGTGAATCGGAGGGACTGAATTAGGATAGGCAGTGAGTGGCAATGTAGGATGGAGAAAAGCCCCACGGGGTGGTCAGAATACGGAGGTCAGGAAACATGCAGTGGCAAAGTAGGATAGGTTTGTGAAAAACATCGAGGGGTGGTGCGCATTTTAAGGGTTTCTAACAGGTCATTCACTAGTAGGAGTGAGAAAATCATCACAAGGTGGTGTTAATTGGAGGGCCTGAATTTTGATAGGCAGTGAGTGGCAATGTAGGAATGAGAAAAGCGCCAGGGGGTGGACAGAATGGGGAGGTCAGGAAACATGCAGTGGCAATGTAGGATAGGTTTGTGAAAAACATCGAGGGGTGGTGAGGATTTTAAGGGTTTCTAACAGGCCATTCAGTAGTAGGAGTGAGAAAAACATCAGGGGGTGGTGTGAATCAGAGGGCCTGAAATGGAATAGGGAGTGAGTGGCAATATAGGCTGGAGAAAAGCGCCGCGGGGTGGACAGAATGGGGAGGACAGGAAACATGCTGTGGCAATGTAGGATAGGATTCTAAAAACATGGCGGTGTGGTGCGCATTGTAAGGGTTTCTAACAGGCCATTCACTAGTAAGCGTGAGAAAACATCATGGGGTGGTGTTAATCGGAGGGCCTGAATTGGGATAGGCAGTGAGTGACAATGTAGGTTGGAGAAAAGCGCCACGGGGTGGTCAGCATGGGGAGGTCAGGAAACATGCAGTGGCAATGTAGGGTAGGTTTCTGAAAAACATTGTGGGGTGGTGCGCATTGAAAGTGTTTCTAACACGCCATGCATTGGTAGCAGTATGAAAAACATCACGGGTTGGTGTGAATCAGAGAACCTGTATTAGGATAGGTAGTGAGTGGCAATGTAGGATGGAGAAAAGCGCCACGGGGTGGTCAGCATGGGGAGGTCAGGAAACATACAGTTACAATGTAGGATAGGTTTCTGGAAAACATCGCTTGGTTGTGCGCATTTTAAGGTTTTCTAACAGGCCATTCAGTAGAAGCAGTGAGAAAAACATCACGGGGTGGTGTTATTCCGAGGGCCTGAATTGGGAAAGGCAGTGAGTGCCAATGCATGAATGAGAAAAGCGCCACGGGGTGTACATAATGGGGAGGTCAGGAAACATGCAGTGGCAAAGTAGAATTGGTTTGTGAAAAACATCGTGGGGTTGTGCGCATTGTAAAGGTTTCTCACAGGCCATTCACTAGTAGGAGTGAGAAAAACATCACTGGGTGGTGTGAATCGGAGGGCCTGAATTAGGATAGGCAGTGAGTGGCAATGTAGGATAGAGAAAAGCAAAATGGTGTGGACAGAATGGGGAGGTCAGGAAACATGCAGTGGCAATGTAGGATAGGATTCTGAAAAACATTGCGGGGTGGTGCGCATTGTAAGTGTTTCTAACACGCCATGCACTAGTAGCAGTTACAAAAACATCATCGGTTAGTGTGAATCGGAGGGCCTGAATTAGGATAGGCAGTGAGTGGCAATGTAGGATGGAGAAAAGTGAAACGGTGTGGACAGAATGGGAAGGTCAGAAAACATGAGGTGGCAATGTAGGATAGGATTCTGAAAAACATCGCGGCTTAGTGCATTGTAAGGATTTCTAACAGGCCATTCACTAGTAGGAGTGAGAAAAACATCACGGGGTGGTGCGCATTGTAAGGGTTTCGAACAGGCCATTCACTAGTAATTTTGAGAAAATTCACGGGGTAGTGTTTATCAGAGGGCCTGAATTAGAATAGGCAGTGAGTGGCAATGTACGATGGACCAAAGCGCCACGGGGTCGTCAGCATGGGGAGGTCAGGAAACATGCAGTGGCAATGTAGGATAGGTTTCAGTTAATCATCGCGGGGTGGTACGCATTGTAAGGTTTTCTAAGTAGGATGGAGAAAAGCGCCACAGGTTGCTCAGCATGGGGAGGTCAGGAAACATGCAGTGGCAATGTAGCATAGGTTTCTGAAAAACATTGCGGTGTGGTGTGAAGTGTAAGGGTTTCTAACACGCCATTCACTTGTAAGAGTTAGAAAATAATCACAGGGTGGTGTGAATCGGAGGGCCTGAATTAGGATAGGCAGTGAATGGCAATGTAGGATGGAAAAAGCGCCACGGGGTGGTCAGCATGGGGAGGTCAGGAAACATGCTGTGGCAATGTAGGATAAGTTTCTGAAAAACATTGCAGGGTAGTACATTGTAAGTGTTTCTAACAGGCCATTCACTAGTAGGAGTGAGAAAAACATCACGGGGTGGTGTGAATCAGAGGGTCTGAAATGGGATAGGCAGTGAGTGGCAATGTAGGCTGGAGAAAAGCGCCACGGGGTGGACAGAATGAGGAGGTCAGGAAACATGCTGTGGCAATGTAGGATAAGATTCTGAAAAACATCGCGGGGTGGTGCGCATTGTAAGAGTTTCTAACAGGCCATTCACTAGTCAGAGTGAGAAAAACATCACGGGTTGGTGAGAATCAGAGGACCTGGATTAGGATAGGTAGTGAGTGGCAATGTAGGATGGAGAAAAGCGCCACGGGGTGGTTAGCATGGGGAGGCCAGGACACATGCAGTTACAATGTAGGATAGGTTTCTGGAAAACATCGCTCGGTTGTGCACATTTTAAGGGTTTCTAACAGGCCATTCAGTAGAAGCAGTGAGAAAAACATCACGGGGTGGTGTTAATCCGAGGGCCTGAATTGGGAAAGGCAGTGAGTGTCAATGTATGAATGAGAAAAGCGCCACGGGGTGTACATAATGGGGAGGTCAGGAAACATGCAGTGGCAAAGCAGAATTGGTTTGTGAAAAACATCGCGGGGTTGTGCGCATTGTAAAGTTTTCTAACAGGCCATTCACTAGTAGGAGTGAGAAAACCATCACGGGGTGGTGTGATTCGGAGGGCCTGAATTAGGATAGGCAGTGAGTGGCAATGTAGGATAGAGAAAAGCGAAACGGTGTGGACAGAATGGGGAGTTCAGCAAACATGCAGTGGCAATGTAGAATAGGTTTGTGAAAAACATCCCGGGGTTTGCGCATTGTAAGGGATTCGAACAGGCCATTCACTAGTAGGAGTGAGAAAAACATCACGGGGAGGTGTGAATCGGAGGGCCTGAATGAGGATAGGCAGTGAGTGGCAATGGAGGATGGAGAAAAGTGCCACGGGGTTGTCAGTATGGAGACGTCAGGAAACATGCAGTGGCAATGTAGGATAGGATTCTGAAAAACATCTCGGGGTGGTGCGCATTGTAAGGGTTTCTAACAATCCATTCACTAGTAAGAGTGAGAAAAAAATCACGGGGTGGTGTGAATCGGAGGGAATGAATTAGCATAGGTAGTGAATGGCAATGTAGGATGGACAAAAGCGCCACGGGGTCGTCAGCATGGGGAGGTCAGGAAACATGTAGTGGCAATGTAGGATAGGTTTCTGTAAATCATTGCGGGGTGGTGCGCATTGTAAGTGTTTCTAACATGCCACGCATTAGTAGCAGTGAGAAAAACATCATGGGTTGGTGTGAATCGGAGGGCCTGAATTAGGATAGGCAGTGAGTGGGAATGTTGGATGGACAAAAGCGCCACGGGGTGGTCAGCATGGGGAGTTCAGGAAACATGCTGTGGCAATGTAGCACAGGATTTTGAAAAACATCGCGGGGTAGTACATTGTAAGGGTTTCTAACAGGCCATTCACTAGTAGGAGTGAGAAAAACATCACAAGGTGGTGTTAATCGGAGGGCCTGAATTGGGATAGGCAGTGAGTGGAAATGTAGGAATGAGAAAAGCGCCACGGTGTGGACAGAATGGGGAGGTCAGGAAACATGCAGTGGCAATGTAGGATAGGTTTGTGAAAAACATCGCGGGGTTGTGCGCATTGTAAGGGTTTCTAACAGGCCATTCACTAGTAGGAGTGAGAAAAACATCACGGGGTTGTGTGAATCGGAGGGCCTGAATTAGGATAGGCAGTGAGTGGCAATATAGGATGGAGAAAAGCGCCAGGGGGTGGACAGATTGGGGAGGTCAGGAAACATGCAGTGCCAATGTAGGATAGGTTTCTGAAAAACATCGCGGTGTGGGGCGCATTTTAAGGGTTTCTAACAGGCTATTCACTAGTCAGAGTGAGAAAACATCACGGGGTGGTGTTAAACGGAGGGCTTGAATTGCGATAGGCAGTGAGTGGCAATGTAGGATGGAGAAAAGCGCCACGCGTTGGTCAGCATGGGGACATCAGGAAACATGCAGTGGCAATGTAGGATAGGATTCTGAAAAACATCGCCGGGTGGTGCGCATTGTAACGGTTTCTAACAGGCCATTCACTAGTAATTTTGAGAAAAAATCATGGGGTGGTGTGAATCGGAGGGCCTGAATTACGATAGGCAGTGAGTGGCAATGTAGGATGGACCAAAGCGCCATGGGGTGGACAGAATGGGGAGGTCAGGAAACATGCAGTGGCAATGTAGGATAGGTTTCTGAAAAACATTGTGGGGTGGTGCGCATTGTAAGGGTTTCTAACACACCATGCACTAGTAGCAGTGAGACAAACATCTTGGGTTTGTCTGAATCGGAGGGCCTGAATTAGGATAGCCAGTGAGTGGCAATGTAGGATGGACAAAAGCGCCACGGGGTGGTCAGCATGGGGATGTCAGGAAACATGCTGTGGCAATGTAGGATAGGTTTCTGAAAAACATGGCGGGGTAGTACATTGTAAGGGTTTCTAACAGGCCATTCACTAGTAGGATTGAGAAAAACATCACGGGGTGGTGTGAATCGGAGGGCCTGAATTGGGATAGGCTGTGAGCGGCAATGAAGCCTGGAGAAAAGCACCACGGGGTGGACAGAATGGGGAGCCTCGGAAACATGCAGTGCCAATGTAGGATAGGTTTCTGAAAAACATTGCGGGGTGGTGCGCATTTTAAGGGTTTCTACCAGGCCATTCACTAGTAGGAGTAAGAAAAACACCACAAGGTGGTGTTAATTGGAGGGCCTGAATTTTGATAGGCAGTGAGTGGCAATGTAGGAATGAGAAAATCGCCAGGGGGTGGACAGAATGGGGAGGTCAGGAAACATGCATTGGCAATGTAGGATAGGTTTCAGTTAAACATCGCGGGGTGGTACGCATTGTAAGGTTTTCTAAGTAGGATGGAGAAAAGCGCCACAGGTTGCTCAGCATGGGGAGGTCAGGAAACATGCAGTGGCAATGTAGCATAGGTTTCTGAAAAACATTGCGGTGTGGTGTGAAGTGTAAGGGTTTCTAACACGCCATTCACTTGTAAGAGTTAGAAAAAAATCACAGGGTGGTGTGAATCGGAGGGCCTGAATTAGGATAGGCAGTGAATGGCAATGTAGGATGGAAAAAGCGCCACGGGGTGGTCAGCATGGGGAGGTCAGGAAACATGCTGAGGAAATGTAGGATAAGTTTCTGAAAAACATTGCAGGGTAGTACATTGTAAGTGTTTCTAACAGGCCATTCACTAGTAGGAGTGAGAAAAACATCACGGGGTGGTGTGAATCAGAGGGTCTGAAATGGGATAGGCAGTGAGTGGCAATGTAGGCTGGAGAAAAGCGCCACGGGGTGGACAGAATGAGGAGGTCAGGAAACATGCTGTGGCAATGTAGGATAAGATTCTGAAAAACATCGCGGGGTGGTGTGCATTGTAAGGATTTCTAACAGGCCATTCACTAGTCAGAGTGAGAAAAACATCACGGGGTGGTGTTAATCAGAGGGACTGAATTGGGATAGGCAGTGAGTGACAATGTAGGTTGGAGAAAAGTGCCACGGGGTGGTCAGCATGGGGAGGTCAGGAAACATGCAGTGGCAATGTAGGGTAGGTTTCTGAAAAACAATGTGGGGTGGTGCGCATTGAAAGAGTTTCTAACACGCCATGCATTTGTAGCAGTATGAAAAACATCACGGGTTGGTGTGAATCAGAGGACCTGGATTAGGATAGGGAGTGAGTGGCAATGTAGGATGGAGAAAAGCGCCACGGGGTGGTCAGCATGGGGAGGTCAGGACACATGCAGTTACAATGTAGGATAGGTTTCTGGAAAACATTGCTCGGTTGTGCGCATTTTAAGGGTTTCTAACAGGCCATTCACTAGTAGGAGTGAGAAAAACATCACGGGGTGGTGTGAATCGGAGGGCCTGAATTAGGATAGGCAGTGAGTGGCAATGTAGGATAGAGAAAAGCTCCACGGGGTGGTCAGCATGGGGATGTCACGAAACATGCAGTGGCAATGTAGGATACGATTCTGAAAAACATCGCGGCTTAGTGCATTGTAAGGATTTCTAACAGGCCATTCACTAGTAGGAGTGAGAAAAACATCACGAGGCGGTGTGAATCAGAGGGCCTGAATTGGGTTAGGCAGTGAGGGCAATTTGGCTGGAGAAAAGCGCCACGGGGTGGACAGAATGGGGAGGTCAGGAAACATGCAGTGGCAATGTAGGATAGGTTTGTGAAAAACATCCAGGGGTGTTGAGCATTTTAAGGGTTTCGAACAGGCCATTCACTAGTAGGAGTGAGAAAAACATCACGGGGTGGTGTGAATCGGAGGGCCTGAATTAGGATAGGCAGTGAGTGGCAATGTAGGATGGATAAAAGCGCCACGGGGTGGTCAGCATGGGGAGGTCAGGAAACATGCAGTGGCAATGTAGGCTAGGTTTCTGAAAAACATCGCGGGGTGGTGCGCATTGTAAGGGTTTCTAACAGGCCATTCATTAGGAGGAGTGTGAAAAACATCACGGGGTGGTGTGAATTGGAGGGCCTGAATTAGGATAGACAGTGAGAGGCAATGTAAGATGGAGAAAAGCGCCACGGGGTGGTCAGCATGGGGAGGTCCGGAAACATGCAGTGGCAATGTAGGATACGTTTCTGAAAAACATCACGGGGTGGGGCCCATTTTAAGGTTTTCTAACAGTCCATTCACTAGTAGGAGTGAGAAAAACATCACGGGGTGGTGTTAGTCGGAAGACCTGAATTGGGATAAGCAGTGAGTGGCAATGTAGGATGGAGAAAAGCGAAACGGTGTTGACAGAATGGGGAGGCCAGGAAACATGCAGTAGCAATGTAGCATAGGTTTGAGAAAAACATCGCGGGGTTGTGCGCATTGTAAGGGTTTCGAACAGGCCATTCACTAGTAGGAGTGATAAAAACATCACGGGGTGGTGTAAATCGGAGGGCCTGAATGAGGATAGGCAGTGAGTGGCAATGTAGGATGGAACAAGGCGCCACTGGGTGGTCAGCATGGGGAGGTCAGGAAACATGCAGTGGCAATGTAGGATAGGTTTCTGAAAAACATTGCGGGGTGGTATGCATTGTAAGTGTTTCTAACACGCCATGCAATAGTAGCAGTGCGAAAAAGATCATGGGTTAGTGTTAATCGGAGGGACTGAATTAGTATAGGCAGTGAGTGGCAATGTAGGATGAAAAGCCCCACGGGGGGGTCAGCATGGGGAGGTCAGGAAATATGCAGTGGCAATGTAGGATAGGTTTCTGAAAAACATTGCGCGGTAGTGCATTGCAAGTGTTTCTAACAGGCCATTCACTAGTAGGAGTGAGAAAAACCTCACGGGACGATGTGAATCAGAGGGCCTGAATTGGGTTAGGCAGTGAGTGGCAATGTAGGCTGGAGAAAAGCGCCACGGGGTGGATAGAATGGGGAGGTCAGGAAACATGCAGTGGCAATGTAGGATAGGTTTGTGAAAAACATCGAGGGGTGGTGAGCATTTTAAGGGATTCTAACAGGCCATTCAGTAGTAGGAGTGAGAAAAACATCACGGGGTTGTGTGAATCGGAGGGCCTGAAATGGGATAGGCATTGAGTGG
This sequence comes from Cavia porcellus, assembly GCF_034190915.1. Lineage (NCBI taxonomy): Eukaryota > Metazoa > Chordata > Mammalia > Rodentia > Caviidae > Cavia > Cavia porcellus. The sequence goes on along the minus strand of NW_026947560.1, from coordinate 1,073,759 downwards.
CAATGTAGGCTGGAGAAAAGCGCCACGGGGTGGACAGAATGGGGAGGTCAGGAAACATGCTGTGGCAATGTAGGATAGGATTCTGAAAAACATCGCGGGGTGGTGCGCATTGTAAGGTTTTCTAACAGGCCATTCACTAGTAATTTTGAGAAAAAAATCACGGGGTGGTGTGAATCGGAGGGCCTGAATTACGATAGGCAGTGAGTGGCAATGTAGGATGGACCAAAGCGCCATGGCCTGGACAGAATGGGGAGTTCAGGAAACATGCAGTGGCAATGTAGGATAGGTTTTGAAAAACATTGTGGGGTGGTGCGCATTGTAAGTGTTTCTAACACACCATGCACTAGTAGCAGTGAGACAAACATCTTGGGTTGGTCTGAATCGGAGGGCCTGAATTAGGATAGGCAGTGAGTGGCAATGTAGGATGGACAAAAGCCCCACGGGGTGGTCAGCATGGGGATGTCAGGAAACATGCTGTGGCAATGTACGATAGGTTTCTGAAAAACATGGCGGGGTAGTACATTGTAAGGGTTTCTAACAGGCCATTCACTAGTAGGATTGAGAAAAACATCACGGTGTGGTGTGAATCGGAGGGCCTGAATTGGGATAGGCAGTGAGCGGCAATAAAGCCTGGAGAAAAGCACCACGGGGTGGACAGAATGGGGATCTCAGGAAACATTCAGTGGCAATGTAGGATAGGTTTGTGAAAAACATCGAGGGGTTGGTGCGCATTTTAAGGGTTTCTAACAGGCCATTCACTAGTAGGAGTGAAAAATCATCACGGGGTGGTGTGAATCAGAGGGCCTGAATTGAGATAGGCGGTGAGTGGCAATGTAGGAATGAGAAAAGCGCCACGGTGTGGACAGAATGTGGAGGTCAGGAAACATGCAGTGGCAATGTAAGATAGGTTTGCGAAAAACATCGCCGGTTTGTGCGCATTCTCAGGGTTTCTAACAGGCCATTCACTAGTAGGAGTGAGAAAAACATCACGGGGTGCTGTGAATCGGAGGGCCTGAATTAGGATAGGCAGTGAGTGGCAATGTAGGATGGAGAAAAGCGCAACGGGGTGGTCAGCATGCGGACATCAGGAAACATGTATTGGCAATGTAGGATAGGTTTCTGAAAAACATTGCGGGGTGGTGCGCATTTTAAGGGTTTCTAACAGGCCATTCACTAGTAGGAGTGAAAAAAACATCACGGGGTGGTGTGAATCCGAGGGCCTGAATTGAGATAGGCAGTGAGTGGCAATGTAGGATGGAGAAAAGCGCCAGGGGGTGGACAGATTGGGGAGGTCAGGAAACATGCAGTGGCAATGTAGGATATGTTTCTGAAAAACATCACGGGGTGGGGCGCATTTTAAGGGTTTCTAAGAGGCCATTCACTAGGCGGAGTGAGAAAAACATCACAGGGTGGTGTTAAACGGAGGGCCTGAATTTGGATAGGCAGTGAGTGGCAATGTAGGATGGACAAAAGCGCCACGGGTTTCTCAGCATGGGGAGGTCAGAAAACATGCAGTGGCAAAGTAGGATAGGTTTCTGAAATACATTGCGGGGTGGTGCGCATTGTAAGTGTTTCTAAAATGCCACGCACTAGTAGCAATGGGAAAAAACATCACGGGTTGGTGTGAATCGGAGGGCCTGAATTAGGATAGGCAGTGAATGGCAATGTAGGATGGACAATAGCGCCACGGGGTGGTCAGCATGGGGAGGTCAGGAAACATGCTGTGACAATGTAGGATAGGTTTCTGAAAAACAGCGTGGGGTAGTACATTGTAAGGGTTTCTAACAGGCCATTCCCTAGTAGGAGTGAGAAAAACATCACGGGGTGGTGTGAAATGGAGGGCCTGAATAGGGATAGGCAGTGAGCGGCAATGTAGGATGGAGTAAAGCACCAGGGGGTGGACAGATTGGGGAGGTCAGGAAACATGCAGTGGAAATGTAGGATAGGTTTCTCAAAAACATCACGGGGTTGGGTGCATTTTAAGGGTTTCTAACAGGCCATTCACTAGTCGGAGTGAGAAAAACATCACGGGGTGGTGTGAATCGGAAGGCCTGAATTGGGATAGGCAGTGAGTGGCAATGTAAGATGGAGAAAAGCGCCACGGGGTGGTCAGCATGGGGACGTCAGGAAACATGCATTGGCAATGTAGGTTAGGATTCTGAAAAACATCGCGGGGTGGTCCGCATTGTAAGGGTTTCTAACAGGCCATTCACTAGTCATGTAGAGAAAAAAATCACAGGGTGGTGTGAATCGGAGGGCCTGAATTATGATAGGCAGTGAGTGGCAATGTAGGATGGACCAAAGCGCCACGGGGTGGTCAGCATGGGGAGGTCAGGAAATATGCAGTGGCAATGTAGGATAGGTTTCTGAAAAACATTGCGGGGTGGTATGCATTGTAAGTGTTTCTAACACGCCATGCACTAGTAGCAGTGAGAAAAAGATCATGGGTTAGTGTTAATCGGAGGGACTGAATTAGGATAGGCAGTGAGTGGCAATGTAGGATGGAGAAAAGCCCCACGGGGTGGTCAGCATGGGGAGGTCAGGAAACATGAAGTGGCAATGTAGGATAGGTTTCTAAAAAACATCGCGTGGTAGTGCATTATAAGGGTTTCTAACAGGCCATTCACTAGTAGGAGTGAGAAAAACATCACAAGGTGGTGTTAATCGGAGGGCCTGAATTTTGATAGGCAGTGAGTGGCAATGTAGGAATGAGAAAAGCGCCAGGGGGTGGACAGATTGGGGAGGTCAGGAAACATGCAGTGGCAATGTAGGATACGTTTGAGAAAAACATCGCGGGGTGGTACGCATTGTAAGGATTTCTAAGTAGGATGGAGAAAAGCGCCACGGGGTGGTCAGCATGAGGAGGTCAGGAAACATGCAGTGGCAATGTAGCATAGGTTTCTGAAAAACATCGCGGTGTGGTGTGAAATGTAAGGGTTTCTAACACGCCATTCACTTGTAAGAGTGAGAAAAAAATCACAGGGTGTTGTGAATCGGAGGGCCTGAATTAGGATAGGCAGTGAATGGCAATGTAGGATGGACAAAAGCGCCACGGGATGGTCACCATGGGGAGGTCAGGAAACATGCAGTGGCAATGTAGGATAGGTTTCTGAAAAACATTGCGGGGTAGTGCATTGCAAGTGTTTCTAACAGGCCATTCACTAGTAGGAGTGAGAAAAACCTCACGGGGCGGTGTGAATCAGAGGGCCTGAATTGGGTTAGGCAGTGAGTGGCAATGTAGGCTGGAGAAAAGCGCCACGGGGTGGATAGAATGGGGAGGTCAGGAAACATGCAGTGGCAATGCAGGATATGTTTGTGAAAAACATCGAGGGGTGGTGAGCATTTTAAGGGTTTCTAACAGGCCATTCAGTAGTAGGAGTGAGAAAAACATCACGGGGTTGTATGAATCGGAGGGCCTGAAATGGGATAGGCAGTGAGTGGCAATGTAGGCTGGAGAAAAGCGCCAAGGGGTGGACAGAATGGGGAGGTCAGGAAACATGCTGTGGCAATGTAAGATAGGATTCTGAAAAACATCGCGGGGTGGTGCGCATTGTAAGGGTTTCTAACAGGCCATTCACTAGTAATTTTGAGAAAAAAATCACGGGGTGGTGTGAATCGGAGGGCCTGAATTACGATAGGCATTGAGTGGCAATGTAGGATGGACCAAAGCGCCATGGCGTGGACAGAATGGGGATGTCAGGAAACATGCTGTGGCAAAGTAGGATAGGTTTCTGAAAAACATCGCGGGGTAGTACATTGTAAGGGTTTCTAACAGGCCATTCACTAGTAGGATTGAGAAAAACATCACGGGGTGGTGTGAATCGGAGGGCCTGAATTGGGATAGGCAGTGAGCGGCAATAAAGCCTGGAGAAAAGCACCAAGGGGTGGACAGAATGGGGAGCTCAGGAAACATGCAGTGGCAATGTAGGATAGGTTTGTGAAAAACATCGAGGGGTTGGTGCGCATTTTAAGGGTTTCTAACAGGCCATTCACTAGTAGGAGTGAAAAATCATCACGGGGTGGTGTGAATCAGAGGGCCTGAATTGAGATAGGCGGTGAGTGGCAATGTAGGAATGAGAAAAGCGCCACGGTGTGGACAGAATGGGGAGGTCAGGAAACATGCAGTGGCAATGTAAGATAGGTTTGCGAAAAACATCGCCGGTTTGTGCGCATTGTCAGGGTTTCTAACAGGCCATTCACTAGTAGGAGTGAGAAAAACATCACGGGGTGCTGTGAATCGGAGGGCCTGAATTAGGATAGGCAGTGAGTGGCAATGTAGCATGGAGAAAAGCGCCACGGGGAGGTCAGCATGCGGACGTCAGGAAACATGTATTGGCAATGTAGGATAGGTTTCTGAAAAACATTGCGGGGTGGTGCGCATTTTAAGGGTTTCTAACAGGCCATTCACTAGTAGGAGTGAAAAAAACATCACGGGGTGGTGTGAATCCGAGGGCCTGAATTGAGATAGGCAGTGAGTGGCAATGTAGGATGGAGAAAAGCGCCAGGGGGTGGACAGATTGGAGAGGTCAGGAAACATGCAGTGGCAATGTAGGATACGTTTGAGAAAAACATCGCGGGGTGGTACGCATTGTAAGGATTTCTAAGTAGGATGGAGAAAAGCGCCACGGGATGGTCAGCATGAGGAGGTCAGGAAACATGCAGTGGCAATGTAGCATAGGTTTCTGAAAAACATCGCGGGGTGGTGTGAAATGTAAGGGTTTCTAACACGCCATTCACTTGTAAGAGTGAGAAAAAAATCACAGGGTGTTGTGAATCGGAGGGCCTGAATTAGGATAGGCAGTGAATGGCAATGTAGGATGGACAAAAGCGCCACGGGATGGTCACCATGGGGAGGTCAGGAAACATGCAGTGGCAATGTAGGATAGGTTTCTGAAAAACATTGCGGGGTAGTGCATTGCAAGTGTTTCTAACAGGCCATTCACTAGTAGGAGTGAGAAAAACCTCACGGGGCGGTGTGAATCAGAGGGCCTGAATTGGGTTAGGCAGTGAGTGGCAATGTAGGCTGGAGAAAAGCGCCACGGGGTGGATAGAATGGGGAGGTCAGGAAACATGCAGTGGCAATGCAGGATATGTTTGTGAAAAACATCGAGGGGTGGTGAGCATTTTAAGGGTTTCTAACAGGCCATTCAGTAGTAGGAGTGAGAAAAACATCACGGGGTTGTATGAATCGGAGGGCCTGAAATGGGATAGGCAGTGAGTGGCAATGTAGGCTGGAGAAAAGCGCCAAGGGGTGGACAGAATGGGGAGGTCAGGAAACATGCTGTGGCAATGTAAGATAGGATTCTGAAAAACATCGCGGGGTGGTGCGCATTGTAAGGGTTTCTAACAGGCCATTCACTAGTAATTTTGAGAAAAAAATCACGGGGTGGTGTGAATCGGAGGGCCTGAATTACGATAGGCATTGAGTGGCAATGTAGGATGGACCAAAGCGCCATGGCGTGGACAGAATGGGGATGTCAGGAAACATGCTGTGGCAAAGTAGGATAGGTTTCTGAAAAACATCGCGGGGTAGTACATTGTAAGGGTTTCTAACAGGCCATTCACTAGTAGGATTGAGAAAAACATCACGGGGTGGTGTGAATCGGAGGGCCTGAATTGGGATAGGCAGTGAGCGGCAATAAAGCCTGGAGAAAAGCACCAAGGGGTGGACAGAATGGGGAGCTCAGGAAACATGCAGTGGCAATGTAGGATAGGTTTGTGAAAAACATCGAGGGGTTGGTGCGCATTTTAAGGGTTTCTAACAGGCCATTCACTAGTAGGAGTGAAAAATCATCACGGGGTGGTGTGAATCAGAGGGCCTGAATTGAGATAGGCGGTGAGTGGCAATGTAGGAATGAGAAAAGCGCCACGGTGTGGACAGAATGGGGAGGTCAGGAAACATGCAGTGGCAATGTAAGATAGGTTTGCGAAAAACATCGCCGGTTTGTGCGCATTGTCAGGGTTTCTAACAGGCCATTCACTAGTAGGAGTGAGAAAAACATCACGGGGTGCTGTGAATCGGAGGGCCTGAATTAGGATAGGCAGTGAGTGGCAATGTAGCATGGAGAAAAGCGCCACGGGGAGGTCAGCATGCGGACGTCAGGAAACATGTATTGGCAATGTAGGATAGGTTTCTGAAAAACATTGCGGGGTGGTGCGCATTTTAAGGGTTTCTAACAGGCCATTCACTAGTAGGAGTGAAAAAAACATCACGGGGTGGTGTGAATCCGAGGGCCTGAATTGAGATAGGCAGTGAGTGGCAATGTAGGATGGAGAAAAGCGCCAGGGGGTGGACAGATTGGAGAGGTCAGGAAACATGCAGTGGCAATGTAGGATACGTTTGAGAAAAACATCGCGGGGTGGTACGCATTGTAAGGATTTCTAAGTAGGATGGAGAAAAGCGCCACGGGGTGGTCAGCATGAGGAGGTCAGGAAACATGCAGTGGCAATGTAGCATAGGTTTCTGAAAAACATCGCGGGGTGGTGTGAAATGTAAGGGTTTCTAACACGCCATTCACTTGTAAGAGTGAGAAAAAAATCACAGGGTGTTGTGAATCGGAGGGCCTGAATTAGGATAGGCAGTGAATGGCAATGTAGGATGGACAAAAGCGCCACGGGATGGTCACCATGGGGAGGTCAGGAAACATGCAGTGGCAATGTAGGATAGGTTTCTGAAAAACATTGCGGGGTAGTGCATTGCAAGTGTTTCTAACAGGCCATTCACTAGTAGGAGTGAGAAAAACCTCACGGGGCGGTGTGAATCAGAGGGCCTGAATTGGGTTAGGCAGTGAGTGGCAATGTAGGCTGGAGAAAAGCGCCACGGGGTGGATAGAATGGGGAGGTCAGGAAACATGCAGTGGCAATGCAGGATATGTTTGTGAAAAACATCGAGGGGTGGTGAGCATTTTAAGGGTTTCTAACAGGCCATTCAGTAGTAGGAGTGAGAAAAACATCACGGGGTTGTATGAATCGGAGGGCCTGAAATGGGATAGGCAGTGAGTGGCAATGTAGGCTGGAGAAAAGCGCCAAGGGGTGGACAGAATGGGGAGGTCAGGAAACATGCTGGGGCAATGTAGGATAGGATTCTGAAAAACATCGCGGGGTGGTGCGCATTGTAAGGGTTTCTAACAGGCCATTCACTAGTAATTTTGAGAAAAAAATCACGGGGTGGTGTGAATCGGAGGGCCTGAATTACGATAGGCATTGAGTGGCAATGTAGGATGGACCAAAGCGCCATGGCGTGGACAGAATGGGGATGTCAGGAAACATGCTGTGGCAAAGTAGGATAGGTTTCTGAAAAACATCGCGGGGTAGTACATTGTAAGGGTTTCTAACAGGCCATTCACTAGTAGGATTGAGAAAAACATCACGGGGTGGTGTGAATCGGAGGGCCTGAATTGGGATAGGCAGTGAGCGGCAATAAAGCCTGGAGAAAAGCACCAAGGGGTGGACAGAATGGGGAGCTCAGGAAACATGCAGTGGCAATGTAGGATAGGTTTGTGAAAAACATCGAGGGGTTGGTGCGCATTTTAAGGGTTTCTAACAGGCCATTCACTAGTAGGAGTGAAAAATCATCACGGGGTGGTGTGAATCAGAGGGCCTGAATTGAGATAGGCGGTGAGTGGCAATGTAGGAATGAGAAAAGCGCCACGGTGTGGACAGAATGGGGAGGTCAGGAAACATGCAGTGGCAATGTAAGATAGGTTTGCGAAAAACATCGCCGGTTTGTGCGCATTGTCAGGGTTTCTAACAGGCCATTCACTAGTAGGAGTGAGAAAAACATCACGGGGTGCTGTGAATCGGAGGGCCTGAATTAGGATAGGCAGTGAGTGGCAATGTAGCATGGAGAAAAGCGCCACGGGGAGGTCAGCATGCGGACGTCAGGAAACATGTATTGGCAATGTAGGATAGGTTTCTGAAAAACATTGCGGGGTGGTGCGCATTTTAAGGGTTTCTAACAGGCCATTCACTAGTAGGAGTGAAAAAAACATCACGGGGTGGTGTGAATCCGAGGGCCTGAATTGAGATAGGCAGTGAGTGGCAATGTAGGATGGAGAAAAGCGCCAGGGGGTGGACAGATTGGGGAGGTCAAGAAACATGCAGTGGCAATGTAGGATAGGTTTCAGAAAAACATCGCGGGGTGGTACGCATTGTAAGGATTTCTAAGTAGGATGGAGAAAAACGCCACGGGGTGGTCAGCATGAGGAGGTCAGGAAACATGCAGTGGCAATGTAGCATAGGTTTCTGAAAAACATCGCGGGGTTGTGCGCATTGTAAGGGTTTCGAACAGGCCATTCACTAGTAGGAGTGAGAAAAACATCACGGGGTGGTGTTAGTCGGAAGACCTGAATTGGGATAAGCAGTGAGTGGCAATGTAGGATGGAGAAAAGCGAAACGGTGTGGACAGAATGGGGAGGCCAGGAAACATGCAGTGGCAATGTAGCATAGGTTTGAGAAAAACATCTCGGGGTTATGCGCATTGTAAGGGTTTCGAACAGGCCATTCACTAGTAGGAGTGATAAAAACATCACGGGGTGGTGTAAATCGGAGGGCCTGAATGAGGATAGGCAGTGAGTGGCAATGTAGGATGGACCAAGGCGCCACTGGGTGGTCAGCATGGGGAGGTCAGGAAACATGCAGTGGCAATGTAGGATAGGTTTCTGAAAAACATTGCGGGGTGGTATGCATTGTAAGTGTTTCTAACACGCCATGCAATAGTAGCAGTGAGAAAAAGATCATGGGTTAGTGTTAATCGGAGGGACTGAATTAGTATACGCAGTGAGTGGCAATGTAGGATGAAAAGCCCCACGGGGGGGTCAGCATGGGGAGGTCAGGAAATATGCAGTGGCAATGTAGGATAGGTTTCTGAAAAACATTGCGCGGTAGTGCATTGCAAGTGTTTCTAACAGGCCATTCACTAGTAGGAGTGAGAAAAACCTCACGGGACGATGTGAATCAGAGGGCCTGAATTGGGTTAGGCAGTGAGTGGCAATGTAGGCTGGACAAAAGCCCCACGGGGTGGTCAGCATGGGGATGTCAGGAAACATGCTGTGGCAATGTACGATAGGTTTCTGAAAAACATGGCGGGGTCGTACATTGTAAGGGTTTCTAACAGGCCATTCACTAGTAGGATTGAGAAAAACATCACGGTGTGGTGTGAATCGGAGGGCCTGAATTACGATAGGCAGTGAGTGGCAATGTAGGATGGACCAAAGCGCCATGGCGTGGACAGAATGGGGAGGTCAGGAAACATGCAGTGGCAATGTAGGATAGGTTTTGAAAAACATTGTGGGGTGGTGCGCATTGTAAGTGTTTCTAACACACCATGCACTAGTAGCAGTGAGACAAACATCTTGGGTTGGTCTGAATCGGAGGGCCTGAATTAGGATAGGCAGTGAGTGGCAATGTAGGATGGACAAAAGCCCCACGGGGTGGTCAGCATGGGGATGTCAGGAAACATGCTGTGGCAATGTACGATAGGTTTCTGAAAAACATGGCGGGGTAGTACATTGTAAGGGTTTCTAACAGGCCATTCACTAGTAGGATTGAGAAAAACATCACGGTGTGGTGTGAATCGGAGGGCCTGAATTGGGATAGGCAGTGAGCGGCAATAAAGCCTGGAGAAAAGCACCACGGGGTGGACAGAATGGGGATCTCAGGAAACATGCAGTGGCAATGTAGGATAGGTTTGTGAAAAACATCGAGGGGTTGGTGCGCATTTTAAGGGTTTCTAACAGGCCATTCACTAGTAGGAGTGAAAAATCATCACGGGGTGGTGTGAATCAGAGGGCCTGAATTGAGATAGGCGGTGAGTGGCAATGTAGGAATGAGAAAAGCGCCACGGTGTGGACAGAATGTGGAGGTCAGGAAACATGCAGTGGCAATGTAAGATAGGTTTGTGAAAAACATCGCCGGTTTGTGCGCATTGTCAGGGTTTCTAACAGGCCATTCACTAGTAGGAGTGAGAAAAACATCACGGGGTGCTGTGAATCGGAGGGCCTGAATTAGGATAGGCAGTGAGTGGCAATGTAGGATGGAGAAAAGCGCCACGGGGTGGTCAGCATGCGGACATCAGGAAACATGTATTGGCAATGTAGGATAGGTTTCTGAAAAACATTGCGGGGTGGTGCGCATTTTAAGGGTTTCTAACAGGCCATTCACTAGTAGGAGTGAAAAAAACATCACGGGGTGGTGTGAATCCGAGGGCCTGAATTGAGATAGGCAGTGAGTGGCAATGTAGGATGGAGAAAAGCGCCAGGGGGTGGACAGATTGGGGAGGTCAGGAAACATGCAGTGGCAATGTAGGATATGTTTCTGAAAAACATCGCGGGGTGGGGCGCATTTTAAGGGTTTCTAAGAGGCCATTCACTAGGCGGAGTGAGAAAAACATCACAGGGTGGTGTTAAACGGAGGGCCTGAATTTGGATAGGCAGTGAGTGGCAATGTAGGATGGACAAAAGCGCCACGGGGTTCTCAGCATGGGGAGGTCAGAAAACATGCAGTGGCAAAGTAGGATAGGTTTCTGAAATACATTGCGGGGTGGTGCGCATTGTAAGTGTTTCTAAAATGCCACACACTAGTAGCAATGGGAAAAACATCACGGGTTGATGTGAATCGGAGGGCCTGAATTAGGATAGGCAGTGAATGGCAATGTAGGATGGACAATAGCGCCACGGGGTGGTCAGCATGGGGAGGTCAGGAAACATGCTGTGACAATGTAGGATAGGTTTCTGAAAAACAGCGTGGGGTAGTACATTGTAAGGGTTTCTAACAGGCCATTCCCTAGTAGGAGTGAGAAAAACATCACGGGGTGGTGTGAAATGGAGGGCCTGAATAGGGATAGGCAGTGAGCGGCAATGTAGGATGGAGTAAAGCACCAGGGGGTGGACAGATTGGGGAGGTCAGGAAACATGCAGTGGAAATGTAGGATAGGTTTCTCAAAAACATCGCGGGGTTGGGTGCATTTTAAGGGTTTCTAACAGGCCATTCACTAGTCGGAGTGAGAAAAACAGCACGGGGTGGTGTGAATCGGAAGGCCTGAATTGGGATAGGCAGTGAGTGGCAATGTAAGATGGAGAAAAGCGCCACGGGGTGGTCAGCATGGGGACGTCAGGAAACATGCAGTGGCAATGTAGGTTAGGATTCTGAAAAACATCGCGGGGTGGTCCGCATTGTAAGGGTTTCTAACAGGCCATTCACTAGTCATGTAAGAAAAAAATCACAGGGTGGTGTGAATCGGAGGGCCTGAATTATGATAGGCAGTGAGTGGCCATGTAGGATGGACCAAAGCGCCACGGGGTGGTCAGCATGGGGAGGTCAGGAAATATGCAGTGGCAATGTAGGATAGGTTTCTGAAAAACATTGCGGGGTGGTATGCATTGTAAGTGTTTCTAACACGCCATGCACTAGTAGCAGTGAGAAAAAGATCATGGGTTAGTGTTAATCGGAGGGACTGAATTAGGATAGGCAGTGAGTGGCAATGTAGGATGGAGAAAAGCCCCACGGGGTGGTCAGCATGGGGAGGTCAGGAAACATGAAGTGGCAATGTAGGATAGGTTTCTAAAAAACATCGCGTGGTAGTGCATTATAAGGGTTTCTAACAGGCCATTCACTTGTAGGAGTGAGAAAAACATCACGGGTCGGTGTGAATCAGAGGGCCTGAATTGGGTTAGGCAGTGAGTGGCAATGTAGGCTGGAGAAAAGCGCCACGGTGTGGACACAATGGGGAGGTCAGGAAACATGCAGTGGCAAAATAGGATAGGTTTGTGAAAAACATCGAGGGGTGGTGCGCATTTTAAGGGTTTCTAACAGGCCATTCACTAGTAGGAGTGAGAAAAACATCACAAGGTGGTGTTAATCGGAGGGCCTGAATTTTGATAGGCAGTGAGTGGCAATGTAGGAATGAGAAAAGCGCCAGGGGGTGGACAGATTGGGGAGGTCAGGAAACATGCAGTGGCAATGTAGGATACGTTTCAGAAAAACATCGCGGGGTGGTACGCATTGTAAGGATTTCTAAGTAGGATGGAGAAAAGCGCCACGGGGTGGTCAGCATGAGGAGGTCAGGAAACATGCAGTGGCAATGTAGCATAGGTTTCTGAAAAACATCATGGGGTGGTGTGAAATGTAAGGGTTTCTAACACGCCATTCACTTGTAAGAGTGAGAAAAAAATCACAGGGTGTTGTGAATCGGAGGGCCTGAATTAGGATAGGCAGTGAATGGCAATGTAGGATGGACAAAAGCGCCACGGGATGGTCACCATGGGGAGGTCAGGAAACATGCAGTGGCAATGTAGGATAGGTTTCTGAAAAACATTGCGGGGTAGTGCATTGCAAGTGTTTCTAACAGGCCATTCACTAGTAGGAGTGAGAAAAACCTCACGGGGCGGTGTGAATCAGAGGGCCTGAATTGGGTTAGGCAGTGAGTGGCAATGTAGGCTGGAGAAAAGCGCCACGGGGTGGATAGAATGGGGAGGTCAGGAAACATGCAGTGGCAATGCAGGATATGTTTGTGAAAAACATCGAGGGGTGGTGAGCATTTTAAGGGTTTCTAACAGGCCATTCAGTAGTAGGAGTGAGAAAAACATCACGGGGTTGTGTGAATCGGAGGGCCTGAAATGGGATAGGCAGTGAGTGGCAATGTAGGCTGGAGAAAAGCGCCAAGGGGTGGACAGAATGGGGAGGTCAGGAAACATGCTGTGGCAATGTAGGATAGGATTCTGAAAAACATCGCGGGGTGGTGCGCATTGTAAGGGTTTCTAACAGGCCATTCACTAGTAATTTTGAGAAAAAAATCACGGGGTGGTGTGAATCGGAGGGCCTGAATTACGATAGGCATTGAGTGGCAATGTAGGATGGACCAAAGCGCCATGGCGTGGACAGAATGGGGATGTCAGGAAACATGCTGTGGCAATGTAGGATAGGTTTCTGAAAAACATCGCGGGGTAGTACATTGTAAGGGTTTCTAACAGGCCATTCACTAGTAGGATTGAGAAAAACATCACGGGGTGGTGTGAATCGGAGGGCCTGAATTGGGATAGGCAGTGAGCGGCAATAAAGCCTGGAGAAAGCACCAAGGGGTGGACAGAATGGGGAGCTCAGGAAACATGCAGTGGCAATGTAGGATTGGTTTGTGAAAAACATCGAGGGGTTGGTGCGCATTTTAAGGGTTTCTAACAGGCCATTCACTAGTAGGAGTGAAAAATCATCACGGGGTGGTGTGAATCAGAGGGCCTGAATTGAGATAGGCGGTGAGTGGCAATGTAGGAATGAGAAAAGCGCCACGGTGTGGATAGAATGGGGAGGTCAGGAAACATGCAGTGGCAATGTAAGATAGGTTTGCGAAAAACATCGCCGGTTTGTGCGCATTGTCAGGGTTTCTAACAGGCCATTCACTAGTAGGAGTGAGAAAAACATCACGGGGTGCTGTGAATCGGAGGGCCTGAATTAGGATAGGCAGTGAGTGGCAATGTAGCATGGAGAAAAGCGCCACGGGGAGGTCAGCATGCGGACGTCAGGAAACATGTATTGGCAATGTAGGATAGGTTTCTGAAAAACATTGCGGGGTGGTGCGCATTTTAAGGGTTTCTAACAGGCCATTCACTAGTAGGAGTGAAAAAAACATCACGGGGTGGTGTGAATCCGAGGGCCTGAATTGAGATAGGCAGTGAGTGGCAATGTAGGATGGAGAAAAGCGCCAGGGGGTGGACAGATTGGAGAGGTCAGGAAACATGCAGTGGCAATGTAGGATACGTTTGAGAAAAACATCGCGGGGTGGTACGCATTGTAAGGATTTCTAAGTAGGATGGAGAAAAGCGCCACGGGGTGGTCAGCATGAGGAGGTCAGGAAACATGCAGTGGCAATGTAGCATAGGTTTCTGAAAAACATCGCGGGGTGGTGTGAAATGTAAGGGTTTCTAACACGCCATTCACTTGTAAGAGTGAGAAAAAAATCACAGGGTGTTGTGAATCGGAGGGCCTGAATTAGGATATGCAGTGAATGGCAATGTAGGATGGACAAAAGCGCCACGGGATGGTCACCATGGGGAGGTCAGGAAACATGCAGTGGCAATGTAGGATAGGTTTCTGAAAAACATTGCGGGGTAGTGCATTGCAAGTGTTTCTAACAGGCCATTCACTAGTAGGAGTGAGAAAAACCTCACGGGGTGGTGTGAATCAGAGGGCCTGAATTGGGTTAGGCAGTGAGTGGCAATGTAGGCTGGAGAAAAGCGCCACGGGGTGGATAGAATGGGGAGGTCAGGAAACATGCAGTGGCAATGCAGGATAGGTTTGTGAAAAACATCGAGGGGTGGTGAGCATTTTAAGGGTTTCTAACAGGCCATGCAGTAGTAGGAGTGAGAAAAACATCACGGGGTTGTGTGAATCGGAGGGCCTGAAATGGGATAGGCAGTGAGTGGCAATGTAGGCTGGAGAAAAGCGCCACGGGGTGGACAGAATGGGGAGGTCAGGAAACATGCTGTGGCAATGTAGGATAGGATTCTGAAAAACATCGCGGGGTGGTGCGCATTGTAAGGGTTTCTAACAGGCCATTCACTAGTAATTTTGAGAAAAAAATCACGGGGTGGTGTGAATCGGAGGGCCTGAATTACGATAGGCAGTGAGTGGCAATGTAGGATGGACCAAAGCGCCATGGCGTGGACAGAATGGGGATGTCAGGAAACATGCTGTGGCAATGTAGGATAGGTTTCTGAAAAACATCGCGGGGTAGTACATTGTAAGGGTTTCTAACAGGCCATTCACTAGTAGGATTGAGAAAATCATCACGGGGTGGTGTGAATCGGAGGGCCTGAATTGGGATAGGCAGTGAGCGGCAATAAAGCCTGGAGAAAAGCACCAAGGGGTGGACAGAATGGGGAGCTCAGGAAACATGCAGTGGCAATGTAGGATAGGTTTGTGAAAAACATCGAGGGGTTGGTGCGCATTTTAATGGTTTCTAACAGGCCATTCACTAGTAGGAGTGAAAAATCATCACGGGGTGGTGTGAATCAGAGGGCCTGAATTGAGATAGGCGGTGAGTGGCAATGTAGGAATGAGAAAAGCACCACGGTGTGGACAGAATGGGGAGGTCAGGAAACATGCAGTGGCAATGTAAGATAGGTTTGCGAAAAACATCGCCGGTTTGTGCGCATTGTCAGGGTTTCTAACAGGCCATTCACTAGTAGGAGTGAGAAAAACATTACGGGGTGCTGTGAATCGGAGGGCCTGAATTAGGATAGGCAGTGAGTGGCAATGTAGCATGGAGAAAAGCGCCACGGGGTGGTCAGCATGCGGACGTCAGGAAACATGTATTGGCAATGTAGGATAGGTTTCTGAAAAACATTGCGGGGTGGTGCGCATTTTAAGGGTTTCTAACAGGCCATTCAATAGTAGGAGTGAAAAAAACATCACGGGGTGGTGTGAATCCGAGGGCCTGAATTGAGATAGGCAGTGAGTGGCAATGTTGGATCGAGAAAAGCACCAGGGGGTGGACAGATTGGGGAGGTCAGGAAACATGCAGTGGCAATGTAGGATATGTTTCTTAAAAACATCGCGGGGTGGGGCGCATTTTAAGGGTTTCTAAGAGGCCATTCACTAGGCGGAGTGAGAAAAACATCACGGGGTGGTGTTAAACGGAGGGCCTGAATTGGGATAGGCAGTGAGTGGCAATGTAGGATGGACAAAAGCGCCACGGGATGGTCACCATGGGGAGGTCAGGAAACATGCAGTGGCAATATAGGATAGGTTTCTGAAAAACATTGCGGGGTGGTGCGCATTGTAAGTGTTTCTAACATGCCACGCACTAGTAGCAGTGAGAAAAACATCACTGGTTGGTGTGAATCGGAGGGCCTGAATTAGAATAGGCAGTGAGTGGCAATGTGGGATGGAAAAAGCGCCACGGGGTGGTCAGGATGGGGAGGTCAGGAAACGCTGTGGCAATGTAGGATAAGTTTCTGAAAAACATTGCGGGGTAGTGCATTGTAAGTGTTTCTAACAGGCCATTCACTAGTAGGAGAGAGAAAACCATCACGGGGTGGTGTGAATCGGAGGGCCTGAAATGGGATAGGCAGTGAGTGGCAATGTAGGCTGGAGAAATGCGCCACGGGTTGGACAGAATGGGGAGGTCAGGAAACATGCAGTGGCAATGTAGGATAGGTTTGTGAAAAACATCGAGGGGTGGTGAGCATTTTAAGGGTTTCTAACAGGCCATTCAGTAGCAGGAGTGAGAAAAACATCATGGGGTTGTGTGAATCGGAGGGCCTGAAATGGTATAGGCAGTGAGTGGCAATGTAGGCTGGAGAAAAGCGCCACGGGGTGGACAGAATGGGGAGGTCAGGAAACATGCTGTGGCAATGTAGGATAGGATTCTGAAAAACATCGCGTGGTGGTGCTCATTGTAAGAGTTTCTAACAGGCCATTCACTAGTAAGAGTGAGAAAAACATCACGGGGTGGTGTTAATCGGAGGGCCTGAATTGGGATAGGCAGTGAGTGGCAATGTAGGAATGAGAAAAGCGCCACGGTGTGGACAGAATGGTGAGGTCAGGAAACATGCAGTGGCAATGTAGGATAGGTTTCTGAAAAACATCGTGGTTGGTGCGCATTGTAAGGGTTTCTAACAGGCCATTCACTAGTAAGAGTGAGAAAAACATCACGGGGTGGTGTGAATCGGAGGGCTTGAATTAGGATAGGCAGTGAGAGGCAATGTAGAATGGAGAAAAGCGCCACGGGGTGGTCATCATGGGGTGGTCAGGAAACATGCAGTGACAATATAGGATAGCTTTCTGATGAAAATCGCGGGGTGGTGCGCATTTTAAGGGTTTCTAACACACCATTCACTAGTAGGATTGAAAAAACCATCACGGGGTGATGTGAATTGTAGGGCCTGAATTGGGATGGGCAGTGAGTGGCAATGTAGGATGGAGAAAAGCTCCACGGGGTATTCAGCATGGGGACATCAGGAAACATGCAGTGGCAATGTAGGATAGGAATCTGAAAAACATCGCGGGGTGGTGTGCATTGTAAGGGTTGCTAACAGGACATTCACTACTAAGAGTGAGAAAAAAATCACGGGGTGGTTTTAATCGGAGGGCCTGAATTAGGATAGGCAGTGAGTGGCAATGTAGGATGGAGCAAAGCACCCCTGGTTGGTCAGCATGGGGAGATCAGAAAACATGCAGTGGCAATGTAGGATAGGTTTCTGAAAAACATAGCGGGTTGGTACGCATTGTAAGTGTTTCTAACACGCCATGCACTAGTAGCAGTGAGAAAAACATCACGGGTTGGTGTGAATCTGAGGGCCTGAATTAGGATAGGCAGTGAGTGGCAATGTAGGATGGAGATAAGCGCCAAGGGTGGTCAGCATTGGGAGGTCAGGAAACATGCAGTGGCAATGTATGATAGGTTTCTGAAAAACATCGCTCGGTGGTGCGCATTTTAAGGGTTTCTAACAGGCCATTCACTAGAAGCAGTGAGAAAAACATCACGGGGTGGTGTGAATCGGAAGGCCCGAATTGGGAAAGGCAGTAAGTGCCAATGTATGAATGAGAAAAGTGCCACGATGTGTACAGAATGGGGAGGTCAGGAAACACGCAGTGGCAAAGTAGGATAGGTTTGTGAAAAACATTGCGGGGTTGTGCGCATTGTAATGGTTTCTAACAGACAATTCACTAGTAGGAGTGAGAAAAACAACACGGGGTGGTGTGAATCGGAGGGCCTGAATTAGGATAGGCAGTGAGTGGCAATGTAGGATGGAGAAAAGTGAAACGGTGTGGACAGAATGGGAAGGTCAGGAATCATGCAGTGGCAATGTAGGATAGGTTTGTTAAAAACATCGCGGGGTTTGCACATTGTAAGGGTTTCGAACAGGCCATTCACTAGTAGGAGTGAGAAAAACATCACGGGGTGGTGTGAATCGGAGGGCCAGAATGAGGATAGGCAGTGAGTGGCAATGTAGGATGGAGAAAAGCGCCACGGGGTGGTCAGCATGGGGACGTCAAGAAACATGCAGTGGCAATGTAGGATAGGATTCTGAAAAACATCTCGGGGCGGTGCGCATTGTAAGGGTTTCTAACAGGCCATTCACTAGTAAGAGTGAGAAAAAAAATCACGGGATGGTGTGAATGGGAGGGCCTGAATTAGGATAGGCAGTGAATGGCAATGTAGGATGGACAAAAGCGCCACGGGGTGGTCAGCATGGGGAGGTCAGAAAACATGCAGTGGCAAAGTAGGATAGGTTTCTGAAAAACATTGCGGGGTGGTGCGCATTGTAAATGTTTCTAACATGCCACACACTAGTAGCAGTGGGAAAAACATCATGGGTTGGTGTGAATCGGAGGGCCTGAATTAGGATAGGTAGTGAGTTGCAATGTAGGATGGACAAATGCGCAACGGGGTGGTCAGCATGGGGAGGTCAGGAAACATGCTGTGGCAATGTAGGATAGGTTTCTGAAAAACATCGCTGGGTAGTACATTGTTAGGGTTTCTAAAAGGTCATTCGCTAGTAGGAGTGAGAAAAACATCATGGGTTGGTGTGAATTGGAGGGCCTGAATTGGGATAGGCAGTGAGCGGCAATGTAGGCTGGAGAAAAGCGCCACGGGGTTGACAGAATGGGGAAGTCAGGAAACATGCAGTGGCAATGTAGCATGGGTTTGTGAAAAACATCGCGGGGTTGTGTGCATTGTAAGGGTTTCGAACAGGCCATTCACTAGTAATTTTGAGAAAAAAATCACGGGGTAGTGTGCATCGGAGGGCCTGAATTAGGATAGGCAGTGAGTGGCAATGTAGGATGGACCAAAGTGCCACGGGGTGGTCAGCATGGGGATGTCAGGAAACATGCAGTGGCAATGTAGGATAGGATTCTGAAAAACATTGCGGGGTGGTGCCCATTGTAAGTGTTTCTAACACGCCATGCACTAGTAGCAGTTAGAAAAACATCATGGGTTAGTGTGAATCGGAGGGCCTGAATTAGGATAGGCAGTGAGTGTCAATGTAGGATGGAGAAAAGCCCCATGGGGTGGTCAGCATGGCGGGGGGGGGGTCAGGAAATATGCAGTGGCAATGTAGGATAGGTTTCTGAATAACATCGCGGGTTGGTGCATTGTAATGGTTTCTAACAGGCCATTCACTAGTAGCAGTGAGAAATACATCACGGGGTGGTGGGAATCGGATGGCCTGAATTAGGATAGGCATTGAGAGGCAATGTAGGATGGAGAAAAGCGCCACGGGGTGGTCAGCGTGGGGAGTTCAGGAAACATGCAGTGGCAATGTAGGATAGGTTTCTGAAAAACATCACGGTGTGGTGCGAAGTGCAAGGGTTTCTAACACGCCATTCAATTGTAAGAGTGAGAAAAAAATCACAGGGAGGTGTGAATCGGAGGGCCTGAATTAGGATAGGCAGTGAATGGAAATGTAGGATGGACAAAAGCGCCACGTGGTGGTCAGCATGGGTAGGTCAGGAAACATGCAGTGGCAATGTAGGATAGGTTTGTGAAAAACATCGAGGGGTGGTGAGCATTTTAAGGGTTTCTAACAGGCCATTCACTAGTAGGAGTGAGAAAAACATCACAAGGTGGTGTTAATCGGAGGGCCTGAATTGGGATAGGCAGTGAGTGGCAATGTAGGAATGAGAAAAGCGCCACCATGTGGACACAATGGGCAGGTCAGGAACCATGCAGTGGCAATGGAGGATAGGTTTCTGAAAAACATCGTGGGTGTTGCGCATTGTAAGGGTTTCTAACAGGCCATTCAGTAGTAAGAGTGAGAAAAACATCACGGGGTGGTGTGAATCGGAGGGCTTGAATTAGGATAGTCAGTGAGCGGCAATGTAGGATGGAGAAAAGCGCCAAGGGGTGGTCATCATGGGGTGGTCAGGAAACATGCAGTAACAATATAGGATAGCTTTCTGATAAACATCGCGGGGTGGTGCGCATTTTAAGGGTTTCTAACACAGCATTCACTAGTAGGAGTGAAAAAACCATCACGGGGGGATGTGAATTGGAGGGCCTGAATTGGGATAGGCAGTGAGTGGCAATGTAGGATGGAGAAAAGCGCCACGGGGTATTCAGCATGGGGACGTCCGGAAACATGCAGTGGCAATGTAGGATAGGAACCTGAAAAACTTCGCGGGGTGGTGTGCATTGTAAGGGTTGCTAACAGGACATTCACTACTAAGAGTGAGAAAAAAATCACGGGGTGGTTTGAATCGGAGGGCCTGAATTAGGATAGGCAGTGAGTGACAATGTAGGATGGAGAAAAGCGTCCCTGGTTGGTCAGCATGGGGAGAACAGGAAACATGCAGTGGCAATGTAGGATAGGTTTCTGAAAAACTTCGCGGGTTTGGGCGCATTTTATCGGTTTCTAACAGGCCATTCACTAGTAATTTTGAGGAAAAATTCACGGGGTGGTGTGAATCGGAGGGCCTGAATTAGGATAGGCAGTGAGTGGCAATGTAGGATGGACCAAAGCGCCACGGGGTAGTCAGCATGGGGAGGTCAGGAAACAAGCAGTGGCAATGTAGGATAGGTTTCTGAATAACATCAGGGGGTAGTGCATTGTAATGGTTTCTAACAGGCCATTCACTAGTAGCAGTGAGAAAAACATCAAGGGGTGGTGTGAATCGGAGGGTCTGAATTAGGATAGGCATTGAGAGGCAATGTAGGATGGAGAAAAGCGCCACGGGGTGGATAGAATGGAGAGGTCAGGAAACATGCAGTGGCAATGTAGCATAGGTTTGTGAAAAACATCGCGGCGTTGTGCGCATTGTAAGGGTTTCTAACAGGCCATTCACTACTAAGAGTGAGAAAAACATCACGGGCAGGTGTGAATCGGAGGGCCTGAATGAGGATAGGCAGTGAGTGACAATGTAGGATGGAGAAAAACGCCACACGTTGGTCAGCATGGGGACGCAGGAAACATGCAGTGGCAATGTAGGATAGGATTCTGAAAAACATCGCGGGGTGGTGCGCATTGTAAGGGTTTCTGACAGGCCATTCACTAGTAATTTTGAGGAAAAAATCACGGTGTGGTGTGAATCGGAGGGCCTGAATTAGGATAGGCAGAGAGTGGCAATGTAGGATGGACCAAAGCGCCACGGGGTGGTCAGCATGGGGAGGTCAGGAAACATGCAGTGGCAATGTAGGATAGGTTTCTTAAAAACATTGCGGGGTGGTGCGCATTGTAAGTGTTTCTAACACGCCATGGACTAGTAGCAGTGAGAAAAACATCATGGGTAAGTGTGAATCGGAGGGCCTGAATTAGGACAGGCAGTGAGTGGCAATGTAGGATGGAGAAAAGCCCCACGGGGTGGTCAGCATGGGGAGGTCCGGAAACATGCAGTGGCAATGTAGGATAGGTTTCTGAAAACATCGCGTGGTAGTGCATTGCAAGTGTTTCTAACAGGCCATTCACTAGTAGGAGTGAGAAAAACATCATGGCGGGTGTGAATCGGAGGGCCTGAATTAGGATAGGCAGTGAGTGGCAATGTACGATGGAGAAAAGCGCCACGGGGTGGTCAGCATGGAGATGTCAGGAAACATGCTGTGGCAATGTAGCATAGGTTTCGGAGAAACATCGCGGGGTAGTGCATTGTAAGGGTTTCTAACAGGCCAATCACTAGTAGGAATGACAAAAACATCACAGGGTGGTGTGAATCGGAGGGCCTAAATTGGGATAGGCAGTGAGTGGAAATGCAGGCTGGAGAAAAGCGCCACGGGGTGGTCAGCATGGGGATGTCAGGAAACATGCTGTGGCAATGTAGGATACGTTTCTGAAAAACATCGTGGGGTGGGGCGCATTTTAAGGGATTCTAAGAGGCCATTCACTAGTCGGAGTGAGAAAAACATCACGGGGTGGTGTTAATCGGAGGGCCTGAATTGGGATAGGCAGTGAGTGGCAATGTAAGATGGAGAAAAGCGCCACGGGGTGGACAGAATGGGGAGGTCAGCAAACATGCAGTGACAATGTAGCATAGGTTTGTGAAAAACATCGCGGGGTTGTGCGCATTGTAAGGGTTTCAAACAGGCCATTCACTAGTAATTTTGAGAAAAAAATCACGGGGTGGTGTGAATCGGAGGGCCTGAATTAGGATAGGCAGTGAGTGGCAATGTAGGATGGACCAAAGCGCCACGGGGTGGTCAGCATGGGGATGTCAGGAAACATGCAGTGGCAATGTAGGATAGGATTCTGAGAAACATTGCGGGGTGGTGCGTATTGTAAGTGTTTCTAACAGGCCATGCACTAGTAGCAGTTAGAAAAACATCATGGGTTAGTGTGAATCGGAGGGCCTGAAATAGGATAGGCATTGAGTGGCAATGTAGGAAAGAGAAAAGCCCCATGGGGTGGTCAGCATTGGGGGGTCAGGAAATATGCAGTGGCAATGTAGGTTAGGTTTCTGAATAACATCGCGGGTTGGTGCATTGTAATGGTTTCTAACTGGCCATTCACTAGTAGCAGTGAGAACAACATCACGGGGTGGTGGGAATCGCAGGGCCTGAATTAGGATAGGCATTGAGAGGCAATGTAGGATGGAGAAAAGCGCCACGGGGTGGTCAGCATGGCGAGTTCAGGAAACATGCAGTGGCAATGTAGGATAGGTTTCTGAAAAACATCACGGTGTGGTGCGAAGTGCAAGGGTTTCTAACACGCCATTCAATTGTAAGAGTGAGAAAAAAATCACAGGGAGGTGTGAATCGGAGGGCCTGAATTAGGATAGGCAGTGAATGGAAATGTAGGATGGACAAAAGCGCCACGTGGTGGTCAGCATGGGTAGGTCAGGAAACATGCAGTGGCAATGTAGGATAGGTTTGTGAAAAACATCGAGGGGTGGTGAGCATTTTAAGGGTTTCTAACAGGCCATTCACTAGTAGGAGTGAGAAAAACATCACAAGGTGGTGTTAATCGGAGGGCCTGAATTGGGATAGGCAGTGAGTGGCAATGTAGGAATGAGAAAAGCGCCACCATGTGGACACAATGGGCAGGTCAGGAACCATGCAGTGGCAATGGAGGATAGGTTTCTGAAAAACATCGTGGGTGTTGCGCATTGTAAGGGTTTCTAACAGGCCATTCAGTAGTAAGAGTGAGAAAAACATCACGGGGTGGTGTGAATCGGAGGGCTTGAATTAGGATAGTCAGTGAGCGGCAATGTAGGATGGAGAAAAGCGCCACGGGGTGGTCATCATGGGGTGGTCAGGAAACATGCAGTAACAATATAGGATAGCTTTCTGATAAACATCGCGGGGTGGTGCGCATTTTAAGGGTTTCTAACACAGCATTCACTAGTAGGAGTGAAAAAACCATCACGGGGGGATGTGAATTGGAGGGCCTGAATTGGGATAGGCAGTGAGTGGCAATGTAGGATGGAGAAAAGCGCCACGGGGTATTCAGCATGGGGACGTCCGGAAACATGCAGTGGCAATGTAGGATAGGAACCTGAAAAACTTCGCGGGGTGGTGTGCATTGTAAGGGTTGCTAACAGGACATTCACTACTAAGAGTGAGAAAAAAATCACGGGGTGGTTTGAATCGGAGGGCCTGAATTAGGATAGGCAGTGAGTGACAATGTAGGATGGAGAAAAGCGTCCCTGGTTGGTCAGCATGGGGAGAACAGGAAACATGCAGTGGCAATGTAGGATAGGTTTCTGAAAAACTTCGCGGGTTTGGGCGCATTTTATCGGTTTCTAACAGGCCATTCATTAGTAATTTTGAGGAAAAATTCACGGGGTGGTGTGAATCGGAGGGCCTGAATTAGGATAGGCAGTGAGTGGCAATGTAGGATGGACCAAAGCGCCACGGGGTAGTCAGCATGGGGAGGTCAGGAAACAAGCAGTGGCAATGTAGGATAGGTTTCTGAATAACATCAGGGGGTAGTGCATTGTAATGGTTTCTAACAGGCCATTCACTAGTAGCAGTGAGAAAAACATCAAGGGGTGGTGTGAATCGGAGGGTCTGAATTAGGATAGGCATTGAGAGGCAATGTAGGATGGAGAAAAGCGCCACGGGGTGGATAGAATGGAGAGGTCAGGAAACATGCAGTGGCAATGTAGCATAGGTTTGTGAAAAACATCGCGGCGTTGTGCGCATTGTAAGGGTTTCTAACAGGCCATTCACTACTAAGAGTGAGAAAAACATCACGGGCAGGTGTGAATCGGAGGGCCTGAATGAGGATAGGCAGTGAGTGACAATGTAGGATGGAGAAAAACGCCACACGTTGGTCAGCATGGGGACGCAGGAAACATGCAGTGGCAATGTAGGATAGGATTCTGAAAAACATCGCGGGGTGGTGCGCATTGTAAGGGTTTCTGACAGGCCATTCACTAGTAATTTTGAGGAAAAAATCACGGTGTGGTGTGAATCGGAGGGCCTGAATTAGGATAGGCAGAGAGTGGCAATGTAGGATGGACCAAAGCGCCACGGGGTGGTCAGCATGGGGAGGTCAGGAAACATGCAGTGGCAATGTAGGATAGGTTTCTTAAAAACATTGCGGGGTGGTGCGCATTGTAAGTGTTTCTAACACGCCATGGACTAGTAGTAGTGAGAAAAACATCATGGGTAAGTGTGAATCGGAGGGCCTGAATTAGGACAGGCAGTGAGTGGCAATGTAGGATGGAGAAAAGCCCCACGGGGTGGTCAGCATGGGGAGGTCAGGAAACATGCAGTGGCAATGTAGGATAGGTTTCTGAAAACATCGCGTGGTAGTGCATTGCAAGGGTTTCTAACAGGCCATTCACTAGTAGGAGTGAGAAAAACATCATGGCGGGTGTGAATCGGAGGGCCTGAATTAGGATAGGCAGTGAGTGGCAATGTACGATGGAGAAAAGCACCACGGGGTGGTCAGCATGGAGATGTCAGGAAACATGCTGTGGCAATGTAGCATAGGTTTCGGAGAAACATCGCGGGGTAGTGCATTGTAAGGGTTTCTAACAGGCCAATCACTAGTAGGAATGACAAAAACATCACAGGGTGGTGTGAATCGGAGGGCCTAAATTGGGATAGGCAGTGAGTGGAAATGCAGGCTGGAGAAAAGCGCCACGGGGTGGTCAGCATGGGGATGTCAGGAAACATGCTGTGGCAATGTAGGATACGTTTCTGAAAAACATCGTGGGGTGGGGCGCATTTTAAGGGATTCTAAGAGGCCATTCACTAGTCGGAGTGAGAAAAACATCATGGGGTGGTGTTAATCGGAGGGCCTGAATTGGGATAGGCAGTGAGTGGCAATGTAAGATGGAGAAAAGCGCCACGGGGTGGACAGAATGGGGAGGTCAGCAAACATGCAGTGACAATGTAGCATAGGTTTGTGAAAAACATCGCGGGGTTGTGCGCATTGTAAAGGTTTCGAACAGGCCATTCACTAGTAATTTTGAGAAAAAAATCACGGGGTGGTGTGAATCGGAGGGCCTGAATTAGGATAGGCAGTGAGTGGCAATGTAGGATGGACCAAAGCGCCACGGGGTGGTCAGCATGGGGATGTCAGGAAACATGCAGTGGCAATGTAGGATAGGATTCTGAGAAACATTGCGGGGTGGTGCGCATTGTAAGTGTTTCTAACAGGCCATGCACTAGTAGCAGTTAGAAAAACATCATGGGTTAGTGTGAATCGGAGGGCCTGAAATAGGATAGGCATTGAGTGGCAATGTAGGAAAGAGAAAAGCCCCATGGGGTGGTCAGCATTGGGGGGTCAGGAAATATGCCGTGGCAATGTAGGTTAGGTTTCTGAATAACATCGCGGGTTGGTGCATTGTAATGGTTTCTAACTGGCCATTCAGTAGTAGCAGTGAGAACAACATCACGGGGTGGTGGGAATCGCAGGGCCTGAATTAGGATAGGCATTGAGAGGCAATGTAGGATGGAGAAAAGCGCCACGGGGTGGTCAGCATGGCGAGTTCAGGAAACATGCAGTGGCAATGTAGGATAGGTTTCTGAAAAACATCGCGGGGTGGTGCGAAGTGTAAGGGTTTCTAACACGCCATTCACTTGTAAGAGTGAGAAAAAAATCACAGGGAGATGTGAATCGGAGGGCCTGAATTAGGATAGGCAGTGAATGGCAATGTAGGATGGACAAAAGCGCCACGGGGTGGTCAGCATGGGGAGGTCCGGAAACATGCAGTGGCAATGTAGGATAGGTTTGTGAAAAACATCGAGGGGTGGTGAGCATTTTAAGTGTTTCTAACAGGCCATTCACTAGTAGGAGTGAGAAAAACATCACAAGGTGGTGTTAATCGGAGGGTCTGAATTGGGATAGGCAGTGACTGGCAATGTAGGAATGAGAAAAGCGCCATGGTGTGGACAGAATGGGGAGGTCAGGAAACATGCAGTGGCAATGTAGGATAGGTTTCTGAAAAACATCGTGGGTGGTGCGCATTGTAAGGATTTCTAACAGGCCATTCACTAGTAAGAGTGAGAAAAAAATCACGGGGTGGTTTGAATCGGAGGGCTTGAATTAGTTTAGGCAGTGAGAAGCAATGTAGGATGGAGAAAAGCGCCACGGGGTGGTCATCATGGGGTGGTCAGGAAACATGCAGTGACAATATAGGATAGCTTTCTGATAAATATCGCGGGGTCTTGCGCATTTTCAGGGTTTCTAACACACCATTCCTTAGTACGAGTGAAAAAACCATCACAGGGTGATGTGAATTGGAGGGCCTGAATTGGGATAGGCAGTGAGTGGCAATGTAGGATGGAGAAAAGCGCCACGGGGTGGTCAACATGGGGAGATCAGGAAACATGCAGTGGCAATGTAGGATAGGAATCTGAAAAACATCGCGGGTGGTGTGCATTGTAAGGGTTGCTAACAGGACATTCACTACTAAGAGTGAGAAAAAAATCACGGGGTGGTTTGAATCGGAGGGCCTGAATTAGGAAAGGCAGTGAGTGGCAATGTAGGAAGGAGAAAAGTGCTCCTGGGTGGTCAGCATGGGGAGATCAGGAAACATGCAGTGGCAATTTAGGATAGGTTTCTGAAAAACAAAGCGTGGTGGTGCGCATTGTAAGTGTTTCTAACATGCCATGCACTAGTAGCAGTGAGAAAAACATCACGGGTTGGTGTGAATCTGAGGGCCTGAATTAGGATAGGCAGTGAGTGGCAATGTAGGATGGAGAAAAGCGCCAAGGGTGGTCAGCATTGGGAGGTCAGGAAACATGCAGTGGCAATGGATGATAGATTTCTGAAAAACATCGCTTGGTGGTGCGCATTTTAAGGGTTTCTAAGAGGCCATTCACTAGAAACAGTGAGAAAAACATCACGGGGTGGTGTGAATCGGAAGGCCTGAATTGCGAAAGGCAGCAAGTGCCAATGTATGAATGAGAAAAGTGCCACGATGTGTACAGAATGGGGAGGTCAATAAACATGCAGTGGCAAAGTAGGATAGGTTTGTGAAAAACATCGCGGGGTTGTACGCATTGTAAAGGTTTCTAACAGGCCATTCACTAGTAGGAGTGAGAAAAACATCACGGGGTGGTGTGAATCGGAGGGCCTGAATTAGGATAGGCAGTGAGTGGCAATGTAAGATGGAGAAAAGTGAAACGGTGTGGACAGAACGGGAAGGTCAGGAAACATGTAGTGGCAATATAGGATAAGTTTGTGAAAAACATCGCGGGGTTAGCGCATTGTAAGGGTTTCGAACACGCCATTCACTAGTAGGAGTGAGAAAAACATCACGGGGTGGTGTGAATCGGAGGGCCTGAATGAGGATTGGCAGTGAGTGGCAATGTAGGATGGAGAAAAGCGCCACGGGGTGGTGAGCATGGGGAGGTTAGGAAACATGCAGTGGCAATGTAGGATAGGATTCTGAAAAACATCGCGGGGTGGTGCGCATTGTAAGAGTTTCTAACAGGCCATTCACTAGTAATGTAGAGAAAAAAATCACGGGGTGGTGTGAATCGGAGGGCCTCAATTATGATAGGCAGTGAGTGGCAATGTAGGATGGACCAAAGCGCCACGGGGTGGTCAGCATGGGGAGGTCAGGAAACATGCAGTGGCAACGTAGGATAGGATTCTGAAAAACATCTAGGGGTGGTGCACATTGTAAGGGTTTCTAACAGGCCATTCACTAGTATGAGTGAGAAAAAAAATCACGGGGTGGTGTGAAACGGAGGGCCTGAATTAGGATAGGCAGTGAATCGCAATGTAGGATGGACAAATTCGCCACGGGGTGGTCAGCATGGGGACGTAAGGAAACATGCAGTGGCAATGTAGGATAGGTTTCTGAAATACATTGCGGGGTGGTGCGCATTGTAAATGTTTCTAACATGCCACGCACTAGTAGCAGTGAGAAAAACATCATGGGTTGGTGTGAATCGGAGGGCCTGAATTAGGATAGGCAGAGAGTGGCAATGTAGGATGGACAAATGCGCCAAGTGGTGGTCAGGATGGGGAGGTCAGGAAACATCCTGTGGCAATGTATTATAGGTTTCTGAAAAACATCGTGGGGTAGTACATTGTTAGGGTTGCTAAAAGGCCATTCGCTAGTAGGAGTGAGAAAAACATCACGGGGTGGTGTGAATTGGAGGGCCAGAATTGGAATAGGCAGTGAGCGGCAATGTAGGCTGGAGAAAAGCACCACGGGTTGGACAGAATGGGTAGGTCAGGAAACATGCAATGGCAATGTAGGATAGGTTTGTGAAAAACATCGCGGGGTTGTGCGCATTGTAAGGGTTTCTAACAGGCTATTCACTAGAAAGAGTGAGAAAAACATCACGGGGTGGTGTGAATCGGAGGGCCTGAATTAGGATAGGCAGTGAGTGGCAATGTAGGATGGAGAAAAGCGCCATGGGGTGGTCAGCATGGGGACGTCAGGAAACATGCATTGGCAATGTAGGATAGATTTCTGAAAAACATTGCGGGGTGGTGCGCATTTTAAGGGTTTCTAACAGGCCATTCACTAGTAGGAGTGAGAAAAACATCACGGGGTGGTGTGAATCGGAGGGCCTGAATTAGGATAGGCAGGGAGTGGCAATGTAGGATGGAGAAAAGCGCCAGTGGGTGGACAGATTGGGGAGGTAAGGAAACATGCAGTGGCAATGTAGGATATGTTTCTGAAAAACTTCGTGGGTTAGGGCGCATTTTAAGGGTTTCGAACAGGCCATTCACTAGTCGGAGTGAGAAAAACATCACGGGGTGGTGTTAATCGGAGGGCTGAATTGGGATAGGCAGTGAGTGGCAATGTAAGATGGAGAAAAGCGCCACGGGGTGGACAGAATGGGGAAGTCAGGAAACATGCAGTGGCAATGTAGCATAGGTTTGGAAAAACATCGCGGGGTTGTGCGCATTGTAAGGGTTTCTAACAGGCCATTCACTAGTAAGAGTGAGAAAAACATCATGGGCTGGTGTGAATCGGAGGGCCTGAATGAGGATAGGCAGTGAGTGGCAATGTAGGATGGACCAAAGCGCCACGGGGTGGTCAGCATGGGGAGGTCAGGAAACATGCAGTGGCAATGTAGGATAGGTTTCTGAAAACATTGCGGTGTGGTGCGCATTGTGTTTCTAACATGCCATGCACTAGTAGCAGTGAGAAAATCATCATGGGTTAGTGTGAATCGGAGGGCCTGAATTAGGATAGGCAGTGAGTGGCAATGTAGGATGGACCAAAGCGCCACGGGGTGGTCAGCATGGGGAGGTCAGGAAACATGCAGTGGCAATGTAGGATAGGTTTCTGAAAACATTGCGGTGTGGTGCGCATTGTAAGTGTTTCTAACATGCCATGCACTAGTAGCAGTGAGAAAATCATCATGGGTTAGTGTGAATCGGAGGGCCTGAATTAGGATAGGCAGTGAGTGGCAATGTAGGATGGAGAAAAGCCCCACGGGGTGGTCAGCATGTGGAGGTCAGGAAACATGCAGTGGCAATGTAGGACAGGTTTCTGAAAAACATCGCGTGGTAGTGCATTGTGAAGGTTTCTAACAGGCCATTCACTAGTAGGAGTGAGAAAAACATCATGGTGCGGTGTGAATCGGAGGGCCTGAATTAGGATAGGCAGTGAGTGGCAATGTACGATGGAGAAAAGCGCCACGGGGTGGTCAGCATGGAGATGTCAGGAAACATGCTGTGGCAAAGTAGCACAGGTTTCCGAAAAACATCGTGGAGTAGTGCATTGTAAGGGTTTCTAACAGGCCATTCACTAGTAGGAATGAGAAAAACATCACAGGGTGGTGTGAATCGGAGGGCCTGAATTGGGAAAGGCAGTGAGCGGCAATGAAGCCTGGAGAAAAGCACCACGGGGTGGACAGAATGGGGAGCTCAGGAAACATGCAGTGGCAATGTAGGATAGGTTTGTGAAAAACATCGAGGGTTGGTGCGCATTTTAAGTGTTTCTAACAGGCCATTCACTAGTAGGAGTGAAAAAAACCTCACGGGGTGGTGTGAATCAGAGGGCCTGAATTGAGATAGGCAGTGAGTGGCAATGTAGGAATGAGAAAAGCGCCACGGTGTGGACAGAATGGGGAGGTCAGGAAACATGCAGTGGCAATGTAGGATAGGTTTGTGAAAAACATTGCGGGGTTGTGTGCATTGTAACGGTTTCTAACAGGCCATTCACTAGTAGGAGTGAGAAAAACATCACGGGGTGGTTTGAATCGGAAGGCCTGAATGAGTATAGGCAGTGAGTGGCAATGTAGGATGGAGAAAAGCGCCACGGGGTGGTCAGCATGGGGACGTCAGGAAACATGCATTGGCAATGTAGGATAGGTTTCTGAAAAACATTGCGGGGTGGTGCTCTTTTTAAGGGTTTCTAACAGGCCATTCACTAGTAGGAGTGAAAAAAACACCACGGGGTGGTGTGAATCAGAGTGCCTGAAATGAGATAGGCAGTGAGTGGCAATGTATGATGGAGAAAAGCGCCAGGGGGTGCACAGATTGGGGAGGTCAGGAAACATGCAGTGGCAATATAGGATAGGTTTCTGAAAAACATCGCGAGGTGGGGCGCATTTTAAGGGTTTCTAAGAGGCCATTCACTAGTCGGAGTGAGAAAAACATCACGGGGTGGTGTTAATCGGAGGGCCTGAATTGGGATAGGCAGTGAGTGGCAATGTAAGATGGAGAAAAGCGCCACGGGGTGGACAGAATGGGGAGATCAGGAAACATGTAGTGGCAATGTAGCATAGGTTTGTGAATAACATCGCGGGGTTGTGCTCATTGTAAGGGTTTAGAACAGGCCATTCACTAGTAATTTTGAGAAAAAAATCACGGGGTGGTGTGAATCGGAGGGCCTGAATTAGGATAGGCAGTGAGTGGCAATGTAGGATGGACCAAAGCGCCACAGGGTGGTCAGCATGGGGAGGTCAGGAAACATGCAGTGGCAATATAGGATAGGATTCTGAAAAACATTGCGGGGTGGTGCGCATTGTAAGTGTTTCTAACACGCCATGCACTAGAACAGTTAGAAAAACATCATGGGTTAGTGTGAATCGGAGGGCCTGAATTAGGATAGGCAGTGAGTGGCAATGTAGGATGGAGAAAAGTGAAACAGTGTGGACAGAATGGGAAGGTCAGGAATCACGAAGTGGCAATGTAGGATAGGTTTCTGAAAAACATCGCGGGTTTGGGCGCATTTTAAGGGTTTCTAACAGGCCATTCACTAGTCGGAGTCAGAAAAACATCACGGGGTGGTGTGAATCGCAGGGCCTGAATTGGGATAGGCAGTGAGCGGCAATGTAGGATGGAGAAAAGCGCCAGGTGGTGGACAGATTGGGGAGGTCAGGAAACATGCAGTGGCAATGTAGGATAGGTTTCGGAAAAACATCGCGGGGTGGGGCCCATTTTAAGGGTTTCTAACAGGCCATTCACTAGTCGGATTGAGAAAAACATCACGGGGTGCTGTGAATCGGAGGGCCTGAATTGGGATAGGCAGTGACTGGCAATGTAAGATGGAGAAAAGCGCCACGGGGTGGACAGAGTGGGGAGATCAGGAAACATGCAGTGGCAATGTAGCATAGGTTTGTGAAAAACATCACGGGGTTGTGCGCATTGTAAGGGTTTCTAACATGCCTTTCACTAGTAGGAGTGAGAAAAACATCACGGGGTGGTGTGAATCGGAAGGCCTGAATGAGGATAGGCAGTGAGTGGCAATGTAGGATGGAGAAAAGCGCCACACGTTGGTCAGCCTGGGGACGTCAGGAAACATGCAGTGGCAATGTAGAATAGGATTCTGAAAAACATCTCGGGTTGGTGCGCATTGTAACGGTTTCTAACAGGCCATTCACTAGTATGAGTGAGAAAAAAAATCACGGGGTGGTGTGAAACGGAGGGCCTGAATTATGATAGGCAGTGAATCGCAATTTAGCATGGACAAAAGCGCCATGGGGTGGTCAGCATGGGGACGTCAGGAAACATGCAGTGGCAATGTAGGATAGGTTTCTGAAATACATTGCGGGGTGGTGCGGGTTGTAAGTGTTTCTAACATGCCACGCACTAGTAGCAGTGAGAAAAACATCATGGGTTGTTGTGAATCGGAGGGCCTGAATTAGGATAGGCAGTGAGTGGCAATGTAGGATGGACAAATGTGCCACGCGGTGGTCAGCATGGGGAGGTCAGGAAATATGCTGTGGCAATGTGGGATAGGTTTCTGAAAAACATCGTGGGGTAGTACATTGTAAGGGTTTCTAAAAGGCCATTCACTAGTAGGAGTGAGAAAAACATCACGGGGTGGTGTGAATCGGAGGGCCTGAGTTGTGATAGGCAGTGAGTGGCAATGTAGGCTGGAGAAAAGCACCACGGGGTGGACATATTGGGGAGGTCAGGAAACATGTAGTGGCAATATAGGATAGGTTTGTGAAAAACCTCGCGGGTTTGTGCGCATTGTAAGGGTTTCTAACAGGCCATTCACTAGAAGGAGTGAGAAAAACATCACGGGGTGGTGTGAATCGGAGGGCCTGAATTAGGATAGGCAGTGAGTGGCAATGTAGGATGGAGAAAAGCGCCAGAGGGTGGACAGATTGGGGAGGTCAGGAAACATGCAGTGGCAATGTAGGATAGGTTTCTGAAAAACATCGCGGGTTTGGGCGCATTTTAAGGGTTTCTAACAGGGCATTCACTAGTAGGAGTGAGAAAAACATCACGGGGTGGTGTTAATCGGAGGGTCTGAATTGGGATAGGCAGTGAGTGGCAATGTAAGATGGAGAAAAGTGCCACGGGGTGGACAGAATGGGGAGGTCAGGAAACATGCAGTGGCAATGTAGAATAGGTTTGTGAAAAACATCGCGGGGTTGTGCGCATTGTAAGGGTTTCTAACTGGCCATTCACTGGTAATTTTGAGAAAAACATCACGGGCTGGTGTGAATCGGAGGGCCTGAATGAGGATAGGCAGTGAGTGGCAATGTAGGATGGAGAAAAGCGCCACACGTTGGTTAGCATGGGGACGCAGGAAACATGCAGTGGCAATGTAGGATAGGATTTTGAAAAACATCGCGGGATGGTGCGCATTGTAAGGGTTTCTAACAGGCCATTCACTAGTAATTTTGAGGAAAAATTCACGGGGTGGTGTGAATCAGAGGGCCTGAATTAGGATAGGCAGTGAGTGGCAATGTAGGATGGACCAAAGCGCCACGGGGTGGTCAGCATGGCGAGTTCAGGAAACATGCAGTGGCAATGTAGGATAGGTTTCTGAAAAACTTTGCGGGGTGGTGCGCATTGTAAGTGTTTCTAACACGCCATGCACTAGTAGCAGTGAGAAAAACATCATGGGTTAGTGTGAATCGGAGGGCCTGAATTAGGATAGGCAGTGAGTGGCAATGTAGGATGGAGAAAAGAGCCACGGGGTGGTCAGCATGGGGAGGTCAGGAAACATGCAGTGGCAATGTAGGATAGGTTTCTGAAAAACATCGCGTGGTAGTGCATTGTAAGGATTTCTAAAAGGCCATTCACTAGTAGGAGTGAGAAAAATATCATGGGGCGGTGTGAATCGGAGGGCCTGAATTAGGATAGGCAGTGAGTGGCAATGTACCATGGAGAAAAGCGCGACGGGTTGGTCAGCATGGGGAGGTCAGGAAACATGCTGTGGCAATGTAGCATAGGAGTCCGAAACACATAGCGGGGTAGTGCATTGTAAGGGTTTCTAACAGGCCATTCACTAGTAGGAGTGAGAAAAACATCACGGGGTGGTGTGAATCGGAGGGCCTGAATTGGGATAGGCAGTGAGCGGCAATGTAGGATGGAGAAAAGCGCCAGGGGGTGGACAGATTGGGGAGGTCAGGAAACATGCAGTGGCAATGTAGGATAGGTTTCTGAAAAACATCACGGGGTTGTGCGCATTGTAAGGGTTTCGAACAGGCCATTCACTAGTAGGAGTGAGAAAAACATCACGGGGTGGTGTGAATCGGAGGGCCTGAATTGGGATAGGCAGTGAGCGGCAATGTAGGATGGAGAAAAGCGCCAGGGGGTGGACAGATTGGGGAGGTCAGGAAACATGCAGTGGCAATGTAGGATAGGTTTCTGAAAAACATCACGGGGTTGTGCGCATTGTAAGGTTTTCGAACAGGCCATTCACTAGTAGGAGTGAGAAACACATCACAGGGTTGTGTGAATCAGAGGGCCTGAATTAGGATAGGCAGTGAGTGGCAATGTAGGATGGAGAAAAGCGCCACACGTTGGTCAGTATGGGGACGTCAGGAAACATGTAGTGGCAATGTAGGATAGGAGTCCGAAACACATAGCGGGGTAGTGCATTTTAAGGGTTTCTAACAGGCCATTCACTAGTAGGAGTGAGAAAAACATCACAGTGTGGTGTGAATCGGAGGGCCTGAATTTGGATAGGCAGTGAGTGGCAATGCAGGATGGAGAAAAGCGCCATGGGGTGGACAGAATGGGGAGGTCAGGAAACGTGCAGTGGCAATGTAGCATAGGTTTTTGAAAAACATCACGGGGTTGTGCGCATTGTAAGGGTTTCGAACAGGCCATTCACTAGTAGGAGTGAGAAACACATCACGGGGTTGTGTGAATCGGAGGGCCTGAATTAGGATAGGCAGTGAGTGGCAATGTACCATGGAGAAAACCGCCATGGGTTGGTCAGCATGGGGAGGTCAGGAAACATGCTGTGGCAATGTAGCATAGGAGTCCGAAACACATAGCGGGGTAGTGCATTGTAAGGGTTTCTAACAGGCCATTCACTAGTAGGAGTGAGAAAAACATCACGGGGTGGTGTGAATCGGAGGGCCTGAATTGGGATAGGCAGTGAGCGGCAATGTAGGATGGAGAAAAGCGCCAGGGGGTGGACAGATTGGGGAGGTCAGGAAACATGCAGTGGCAATGTAGGATAGGATTCTGAAAAACATCACGGGGTTGTGCGCATTGTAAGGGTTTCGAACAGGCCATTCACTAGTAGGAGTGAGAAACACATCACAGGGTTGTGTGAATCGGAGGGCCTGAATTAGGATAGGCAGTGAGTGGCAATGTAGGATGGAGAAAAGCGCCACACGTTGGTCAGCATGGGGACGTCAGGAAACATGTAGTGGCAATGTAGGATAGGAGTCCGAAACACATAGCGGGGTAGTGCATTTTAAGGGTTTCTAACAGGCCAATCACTAGTCGGAGTGAGAAAAACATCACAGGGTGGTGTGAATCGGAGGGCCTGAATTTGGATAGGCAGTGAGTGGCAATGTAGGATGGAGAAAAGCGCCATGTGGTGGACAGAATGGGGAGGTCAGGAAACGTGCAGTGGCAATGTAGCATAGGTTTTTGAAAAACATCACGGGGTTGTGCGCATTGTAAGGGTTTCGAACAGGCCATTCACTAGTAGGAGTGAGAAACACATCACGGGGTTGTGTGAATTGGAGGGCCTGAATTAGGATAGGCAGTGAGTGGCAATGTAGGATGGAGAAAAGTGCCACACGTTGGTCAGCATGGGGACGTCAGGAAACATGTAGTGGCAATGTAGGATAGGATTCTGAAAAACATCGCGGGGTGGTGCGCATTGTAAGGGTTTCTAACAGGCCATTCACTAGTAATTTGGAGAAAAAATCACGGGGTGGTGTGAATCGGAGTGCCTGAATTAGGATAGGGAGTGAGTGGCAATGTAGGATGGACCAATGCGCCACGGGGTGGTCAGCATGGGGAGGTCAGGAAACATGCAGTGGCAAAGTAGGATAGGATTCTGAAAAACATCTCGGGGTGGTGCGCATTGTAAGGGTTTCTAACTGGCCATTCACTAGTATGAGTGAGAAAAAAAATCACGGGTTGGTGTGAATCGGAGGGCTGAATTAGGATAGGCAGTGAATCGCAATGTAGGATGGACAAAAGCGCAACGGGGTGGTCAGCCTGGGGTGGTCCGGAAACATGCAGTGGCAATGTAGGATAGGTTTCTGAAAAACATTGCTGGGTGGTGCGTATTGTAAGTGTTTCTAACATGCCACGCACTAGTAGCAGTGAGAAAAACATCACGGGATGGTGTGAATCGGAGGGCCTAATTTAGTATAGGCAGTGAGTGGCAATGTAGGATGGACAAATGCGCCACGGGGTGGTCAGCATGGGGTGGTCAGGAAACATGCAGTGGCAATATAGGATAGGATTCTGAAAAACATCGCGGGGTAGTACATTGTAAGGGTTTCTAACAGGCCATTCAAAAGTAGGAGTGAGAAAAGCATCACGGGGTGTTGTGAATCGGAGGACCTGAATTAGGATAGGCTGTGAGTGGCAATGTAGGATGGAGAAAAGCGCCAGCGGGTGGACAGATTGGGGAAGTCAGGAAACATGCAGTGGCAATGTAGGATAGGTTTCTGAAAAACATCGCGCGTTGGGGCGCATTATAAGGGTTTCTAACAGGCCATTCACTAGTCCAAGTGAGAAAAACATCACGGGGTGGTGTTAATCGGAGGGCCTGAATTGTAATAGGCAGGGAGTGTCAATGTAAGATGGAGACATGCGCCACGGGGTGGACAGAATGGGGAGGTCAGAAAACATGCAGTGGCAATGTAGCATAGGTTTGTGAAAAACATCGCGGGGTTGTGCGCATTGTAAGGGTTTCTAACAGGCCATTCACTAGTAAGAGAGAGAAAAACATCACGGGGTGGTGTGAATCGCAGGGCCTGAATGAGGATAGGCAGTGAGTGGCAATGTAGGATGGAGAAAAGCGCCACACGTTGGTCAGCATGGGGACGTCAGGTAACATGCAGTGGTAATGTAGGATAGGATTCTGAAAAACATCTTGGGGTGGTGCGCATTGTAAGGGTTTCTAACAGGCCATTCACTAGTAATTTTGAGAAAAAAATCACAGGGTGGTGTGAATCGGAGGGCCTGAATTAGGATAGGCAGTGAGTGGCAATGTACAATGGACCTAAGCGCCACGGGGTGGTTAGCATGGGGAGGTCAGGAAACATGCAATGGCAATGTAGGATAGGATTCTGAAAAACATTGCGGGGTGGTGCGCATTGTAAGTGTTTCTAACACGCCATGCACTAGTAGCACTGAGAAAAACATCATGGGTTAGTGTGAATCGGAGGGCCTGAATTAGGATAGGCAGTGTGTGGCAATGTAGGATGGAGAAAAGCCCCAAGGGGTGGTCAGCATGGGGAGGTCAGGAAACATGCAGTGGCAATGTAGGATAGGTTTCTGAAAAACATCGCGTGGTAGTGCATTGTAAGTGTTTCTAACAGGCCATTCACTAGTAGGAGTGAGAAAAACATCATGGGGCGGTGTGAATCGGAGGGCCTGAATTAGGATAGGCAGTGAGTGGCAATGTACCATGGAGAAAAGCGCCACGGGGTGGTCAGCATGGGGAGGTCACGAAACATGCTGTGGCAATGTAGCATAGGTTTCCGAAAAACATAGCGGGGTAGTGCATTGTAAGGGTTTCTAACAGGCCATTCACTAGTAGGAGTGAGAAAAACATCATGGGGCGGTGTTAATCGGAGGGCCTGAATTGGGATAGGCAGTGAGTGGCAATGTAGGATGGAGAAAAGCGCCACGGCGTGGACAGAATGGGGACGTCAGGAAACATGCAGTGGCAATGTAGGACAGGTTTGTGAAAAACATCGCAGGGTTGTGCGCATTGTAAGGGTTTCTAACAGGCCATTCACTAGTAATTTAGAGAAAAAAATTACGGGGTGGTGTGAATCGGAGGGCCTGAATTAGGATAGGCAGTGAGTGGCAATGTAGGATGGAGAAAAGCGCCAGCGGGTTGACAGATTGAGGAGGTCAGGAAACATGCAGTGGCAATGTAGGATAGCTTTCTGAAAAACATCGCGGGTTGGGGCGCATTATAAGGGTTTCTAACAGGCCATTCACTAGTCGGAGTGAGAAAAACATCACGGGATGGTGAATCGGAGGGCCTAATTTAGTATAGGCAGTGAGTGGCAATGTAGGATGGACAAAAGCGCCACGAGGTGGTCAGCATGGTGTGGTCAGGAAACATGCATTTGCAATGTAGGATAGGTTTCTGAAAAACATCGCGGGGTAGTACATTGTAAGGGTTTCAAACAGGCCATTCACTAGTCGGAGTGAGAAAAACATCACGGGGTGGTGTTAATCTGAGGGCCTGAATTGGGATAGGCAGTGAGTGGCAAAGTAAGATGGAGTAAAGTGCCACGGGGAGGACACAATTGGGAGGTCAGGAAACATGCAGTGGCAATGTAGGATAGGATTCTGAAAAACATCGTAAGGTGGTGCGCATTGTAAGGGTTTCTAACAGGCCATTCACTAGTAATTTTGAGAAAAAATCACGGAATCGTGTGAATAGGAGGGCCTGAATTAGGATAGGCAGTGTGTGGCAATGTAGGATGGAGAAAAGCCCCAAGGGGTGGTCAGCATGGGGAGGTCAGGAAACATGCAGCGGCAATGTAGGATAGGTTTCTGAAAAACATCGCGTGGTAGTGCATTGTAAGGGTTTCTAACAGGCCATTCACTAGTAGGAGTGAGAAAAACATCATGGGGCGGTGTGAATCGGAGGGCCTCAATTAGGATAGGCAGTGAGTGGCAATGTAGGATGGAGAAAAGCGCCACGGGGTGGTCAGCATGGGGAGGTCAGGAAACATGCTGTGGCAATGTAGGATAGGTTTCCGAAAAACATCCCGGGGTAGTGCATTTTAAGGGTTTCTAACAGGCCATTCACTAGTAGGAATGAGAAAAACATCACAGGGTGTTTTGAATCGGAGGGCCTGAATTGGGATAGGCCGAGAGTGGCAATGTAGGCTGGAGAAAAGCGCCACGGGGTGTGCAGAATGGAGACGTCAGGAAACATGCAGTGGCAATGTAGGATAGGTTTGTGAAAAACATCGAGGGTAGGTGCATATTTTAAGGGTTTTGAACAGGCCATTCAGTAGTAGGAGTGAGAAAAACATCACAAGGTGGTGTTAATTGAGGGCCTGAATTGGGATAGGCAGTGAGTGGCAATGTAGGAATGAGAAATGCGCCAGGGGGTGGACAGAATGGGGAGGTCAGGAAACATGCAGTGGAAATGTAGGATAGGTTTCTGAAAAACTTCGCGGGGTGGTACGTATTGTAATGGTTTCTAACAGGCCATTCAGTAGTAGGAGTGAGAAAAACATCACGGGGTGGTGTGAATCGGAGGGTCTGAATTGGGATAGGCAGTGAGTGGCAATGTAAGATGGAGAAAAGCGCCACGGGGTGGACAGAGTGGGGAGGTCAGGAAACATGCAGTGGCAATGTAGCATAGGTTTGTGAAAAGCATCGCGGGGTTGTGCGCATTGTAAGGGTTTCAAACAGGCCATTCACTAGTATGAGTGAGAAAAAAAAATCACGGGGTGGTGTGAATCGGAGGGCCTGAATTAGGATAGGCAGTGAGTGCCAATGTAGGATGGACCAAAGCGCCACGGGGTGGTCAGCATGGGGATGTCAGGAAACATGCATTGGCAATGTAGGATAGGATTCTGAAAAACATCTCGGGGTGGTGCGCATTGTAAGGGTTTCTTCCTGGCCCTTCACTAGTATGAGTGAGAAAAAAAATCACGGGTTGGTGTGAATCGGAGGGTTTGAATTACGATAGGCAGTGAATCGCAATGTAGGATGGACAAAAGCGCCACGGGGTGGTCAGCATGGGGTGTTCAGGAAACATGCAGTGGCAATGTCGGATAATTTTCTGAAAAACATTGCGTGGTGGTGCGCATTGTAAGTGTTTCTAACATGCCACGCACTAGTAGCAGTGAGAAAAACATCACGGAATGGTGTGAATCGGAGGGCCTAATTTAGTATAGGCAGTGAGTGGCAATGTAGGATGGAAAAAAGCGCCACGAGGTGGTCAGCATGGGGTGTTCAGGAAACATGCCGTTGCAATGTAGGATAGGTTTCTGAAAAACATCGCGGGGTAGTACATTGTAAGGGTTTCAAAAAGGCCATTCACAAGTAGGAGTGAGAAAAACATCATGGGGTGGTCTGAATCGGAGGACCTGAATTAGGATAGGCTGTGAGTGGCAATGTAGGATGGAGAAAAGCGCCAGCGGGTGGACAGATTGGGGAGGTCAGGAAACATGCAGTGGCAATGTAGGATAGCTTTCTGAAAAACATCGCGGGTTGGGGCGCATTATAAGGGTTTCTAACAGGCCATTCACTAGTCGGAGTGAGAAAAACATCACGGGGTGGTGTTAATCGGAGGGCCTGAATTGGGATAGGCAGTGAGTGGCAATGTAAGATGGAGAAAAGTGCCACGGGGTGGACAGAATGGGGAGGTCAGGAAACATGCAGTGGCAATGTAGCATAGGTTTGTGAAAAACATCGCGGGGTTGTGCGCATTGTAAGGATTTCTAACAGGCCATTCACTAGTAAGAGTGAGAAAAACATCACGGGGTGGTGTGAATCGCAGGGCCTGAATGAGGATAGGCAGTGAGTGGCAATGTAGGATGGAGAAAAGCGCCACACGTTGGTCAGCATGGAGACGTCAGGAAACATGCAGTGGTA
This sequence comes from Cavia porcellus, assembly GCF_034190915.1. Lineage (NCBI taxonomy): Eukaryota > Metazoa > Chordata > Mammalia > Rodentia > Caviidae > Cavia > Cavia porcellus. The sequence goes on along the minus strand of NW_026947560.1, from coordinate 1,032,939 downwards.
ATGTAGGATAGGATTCTGAAAAACATCGTGGGGTGGTGCGCATTGTAAGGGTTTCTAACAGGCCATTCACTAGTAATTTTGAGAAAAAAATCACGGGGTCGTGTGAATCGGAGGGCCTGAATTAGCATAGGCAGTGAGTGGCAATGTAGGATGGACCAAAGCGCCACGGGGTGCTTAGCATGGGGAGGTCAGGAAACATGCAATGGCAATGTAGGATAGGTTTCTGAAAAACATTGTGGGGTGGTGCGCATTGTAAGTGTTTCTAACACGCCATGCACTAGTAGCACTGAAAAAAACATCATGGGTTAGTGTGAATCGGAGGGCCTGAATTAGGATAGGCAGTGTGTGGCAATGTAGGATGGAGAAAAGCCCCACGGGGTGGTCAGCATGGGGAGGTCAGGAAACATGCAGTGGCAATGTAGGATAGGTTTCTGAAAAACATCGCGTGGTAGTGCATTGTAAGGGTTTCTAACAGGCCCTTAACTAGTAGGAGTGAGAAAAACATCATGGGGCGGTGTGAATCGGAGGGCCTGAATTAGCATAGGCAGTGAGTGGCAATGTAGGATGGAGAAAAGCGCCACGGGGTGGTCAGCATGGTGAGGTCAGGAAACATGCTGTGGCAATGTAGGATAGGTTTCCGAAAAACATCCTGGGGTAGTGCATTTTAAGGGTTTCTAACAGGCCATTCACTAGTAGGAATGAGAAAAACATCACAGGGTGTTTTGAATTGGAGGGGCTGAATGGGGATAGGCCGAGAGTGGCAATGTAGACTGGAGAAAAGCGCCACGGGGTGGGCAGAATGGAGACGTCAGGAAACATGCAGTGGCAATGTAGGATATGTTTGTGAAAAACATCGAGGGGAGGTGAACATTTTAAGGGTTTTGAACAGGCCATTCAGTAGTAGGAGTGATAAAAACATCACAAGGTGGTGTTAATTGAGGGCCTGAATTGGGATAGGCAGTGAGTGGCAATGTAGGAATGAGAAAAGCGCCTGGGGGTGGACAGAATGGGGAGGTCAGGAAACATGCAGTGGAAATGTATGATAGGTTTCTGAAAAACTTCGCGGGGTGGTACGTATTGTAATGGTTTCTAACAGGCCATTCAGTAGTAGGAGTGAGAAAAACATCACGGGGTCGTGTGAATCGGAGGGTCTGAATTGGGATAGGCAGTGGGTGGCAATGTAAGATGGAGAAAAGCGCCATGGGTTGGACAGAGTGGGGACGTCAGGAAACATGCAGTGGCAATGTAGCATAGGTTTGTGAAAAGCATCGCGGGGTTGTGCGCATTGTAAGGGTTTCTAACGTGCCATTCACTAGCAGGAGTGAGAAAAACATCATGGGTAGGTGTGAATCGGAGGGCCTGAATAAGCATAGGCAGTGAGTGGCAATGTAGGATGGAGAAAAGCCCCATGGGGTGGTCAGCATGGGGAGGTCAGGAAACATGCAGTGGCAATGTAGTATAGGTTTCTGAAAAACATCGGGGGTTAGTGCATTGTAATGGTTTCTAACAGGCCATTCACTAGTAGGAGTGAGAAAAACATCATGGGGCGGTGTGAATCGGAGGGCCTGAATTAGGATAGGCAGTGAGTGGCAATGTACCATGGAGAAAAGCGCCACGGGGTGGTCAGCATGGGGAGGTCACGAAACATGCTGTGGCAATGTAGCATAGGTTTCCGAAAAACATAGCGGGGTAGTGCATTGTAAGGGTTTCTAACAGGCCATTCACTAGTAGGAGTGAGAAAAACATCATGGGGCGGTGTTAATCGGAGGGCCTGAATTGGGATAGGCAGTGAGTGGCAATGTAGGATGCAGAAAAGCGCCACGGCGTGGACAGAATGGGGACGTCAGGAAACATGCAGTGGCAATGTAGGACAGGTTTGTGAAAAACATCGCAGGGTTGTGCGCATTGTAAGGGTTTCTAACAGGCCATTCACTAGTAATTTAGAGAAAAAAATCACGGGGTGGTGTGAATCGGAGGGCCTGAATTAGGATAGGCAGTGAGTGGCAATGTAGGATGGAGAAAAGCGCCAGCGGGTTGACAGATTGAGGAGGTCAGGAAACATGCAGTGGCAATGTAGGATAGCTTTCTGAAAAACATCGCGGGTTGGGGCGCATTATAAGGGTTTCTAACAGGCCATTCACTAGTCGGAGTGAGAAAAACATCACGGGGTGGTGTTAATCTGAGGGCCTGAATTGGGATAGGCAGTGAGTGGCAATGTAAGATGGAGAAAAGTGCCACGGGGTGGACAGAATGGGGAGGTCAGGAAACATGCAGTGGCAATGTAGGATAGGATTCTGAAAAACATCTCGGGGTGCTGCGCATTGTAAGGGTTTCTTCCTGGCCCTTCACTAGTATGAGTGAGAAAAAAAATCACGGGTTGGTGTGAATTGGAGTGTCTGAATTAGGATAGGCAGTGCATCGCAATGTAGGATGGACAAAAGCGCCACGGGGTGGTCAGCATGGGGTGGTCAGGAAACATGCAGTGGCAATGTAGGATAGTTTTCTGAAAAACATTGCGTGGTGGTGCGAATTGTAAGTGTTTCTAACATGCCACGCACTAGTAGCAGTGAGAAAAACATCACGGGATGGTGAATCGGAGGGCCTAATTTAGTATAGGCAGTGAGTGGCAATGTAGGATGGACAAAAGCGCCACGAGGTGGTCAGCATGGGGTGGTCAGGAAACATGCATTTGCAATGTAGGATAGGTTTCTGAAAAACATCGCGGGGTAGTACATTGTAAGGGTTTCAAACAGGCCATTCACTAGTCGGAGTGAGAAAAACATCACGGGGTGGTGTTAATCTGAGGGCCTGAATTGGGATAGGCAGTGAGTGGCAAAGTAAGATGGAGAAAAGTGCCACGGGGAGGACAGAATTGGGAGGTCAGGAAACATGCAGTGGCAATGTAGCATAGGTTTGTGAAAAACATCGCGGGGTTGTGAGCATTGTAAGGGTTTCTAACAGGCCATTCACTAGTAAGAGTGAGAAAAACATCACGGGGTGGTGTGAATCGCAGGGCCTGAATGAGGATAGGCAGTGAGTGGCAATGTAGGATGGAGAAAAGCGCCACACGTTGGTCAGCATGGAGACGTCAGGAAACATGCAGTGGTAATGTAGGATAGGATTCTGAAAAACATCGTAAGGTGGTGCGCATTGTAAGGGTTTCTAACAGGCCATTCACTAGTAATTTTGAGAAAAAATCACGGAATCGTGTGAATAGGAGGGCCTGAATTAGGATAGGCAGTGTGTGGCAATGTAGGATGGAGAAAAGCCCCAAGGGGTGGTCAGCATGGGGAGGTCAGGAAACATGCAGTGGCAATGTAGCATAGGTTTCTGAAAAACATCGCGTGGTAGTGCATTGTAAGGGTTTCTAACAGGCCATTCACTAGTAGGAGTGAGAAAAACATCATGGGGCGGTGTGAATCGGAGGGCCTCAATTAGGATAGGCAGTGAGTGGCAATGTAGGATGGAGAAAAGCGCCACGGGGTGGTCAGCATGGGGAGGTCAGGAAACATGCTGTGGCAATGTAGGATAGGTTTCCGAAAAACATCCCGGGGTAGTGCATTTTAAGGGTTTCTAACAGGCCATTCACTAGTAGGAATGAGAAAAACATCACAGGGTGTTTTGAATAGGAGGGCCTGAATTGGGATAGGCCGAGAGTGGCAATGTAGGCTGGAGAAAAACGCCACGGGGTGGGCAGAATGGAGACGTCAGGAAACATGCAGTGGCAATGTAGGATAGGTTTGTGAAAAACATCGAGGGTAGGTGCATATTTTAAGGGTTTTGAACAGGCCATTCAGTAGTAGGAGTGAGAAAAACATCACAAGGTGGTGTTAATTGAGGGCCTGAATTGGGATAGGCAGTGAGTGGCAATGTAGGAATGAGAAATGCGCCAGGGGGTGGACAGAATGGGGAGGTCAGGAAACATGCAGTGGAAATGTAGGATAGGTTTCTGAAAAACTTCGCGGGGTCGTACGTATTGTAATGGTTTCTAACAGGCCATTCAGTAGTAGGAGTGAGAAAAACATCACGGGGTGGTGTGAATCGGAGGGTCTGAATTGGGATAGGCAGTGAGTGGCAATGTAAGATGGAGAAAAGCGCCACGGGGTGGACAGAGTGGGGAGGTCAGGAAACATGCAGTGGCAATGTAGCATAGGTTTGTGAAAAGCATCGCGGGGTTGTGCGCATTGTAAGGGTTTCAAACAGGCCATTCACTAGTATGAGTGAGAAAAAAAAATCACGGGGTGGTGTGAATCGGAGGGCCTGAATTAGGATAGGCAGTGAGTGCCAATGTAGGATGGACCAAAGCGCCACGGGGTGGTCAGCATGGGGATGTCAGGAAACATGCATTGGCAATGTAGGATAGGATTCTGAAAAACATCTCGGGGTGGTGCGCATTGTAAGGGTTTCTTCCTGGCCCTTCACTAGTATGAGTGAGAAAAAAAATCAAGGGTTGGTGTGAATCGGAGGGTTTGAATTACGATAGGCAGTGAATCGCAATGTAGGATGGACAAAAGCGCCACGGGGTGGTCAGCATGGGGTGGTCAGGAAACATGCAGTGGCAATGTCGGATAGTTTTCTGAAAAACATTGCGTGGTGGTGCGCATTGTAAGTGTTTCTAACATGCCACGCACTAGTAGCAGTGAGAAAAACATCACGGAATGGTGTGAATCGGAGGGCCTAATTTAGTATAGGCAGTGAGTGGCAATGTAGGATGGAAAAAAGCGCCATGAGGTGGTCAGCATGGGGTGTTCAGGAAACATGCCGTTGCAATGTAGGATAGGTTTCTGAAAAACATCGCGGGGTAGTACATTGTAAGGGTTTCAAAAAGGCCATTCACAAGTAGGAGTGAGAAAAGCATCACGGGGTGGTCTGAATCGGAGGACCTGAATTAGGATAGGCTGTGAGTGGCAATGTAGGATGGAGAAAAGCGCCAGCGGGTGGACAGATTGGGGAGGTCAGGAAACATGCAGTGGCAATGTAGGATAGCTTTCTGAAAAACATCGCGGGTTGGGGCGCATTATAAGGGTTTCTAACAGGCCATTCACTAGTCGGAGTGAGAAAAACATCACGGGGTGGTGTTAATCGGAGGGCCTGAATTGGGATAGGCAGTGAGTGGCAATGTAAGATGGAGAAAAGTGCCACGGGGTGGACAGAATGGGGAGGTCAGGAAACATGCAGTGGCAATGTAGCATAGGTTTGTGAAAAACATCGCGGGGTTGTGCGCATTGTAAGGATTTCTAACAGGCCATTCACTAGTAAGAGTGAGAAAAACATCACGGGGTGGTGTGAATCGCAGGGCCTGAATGAGGATAGGCAGTGAGTGGCAATGTAGGATGGAGAAAAGCGCCACACGTTGGTCAGCATGGAGACGTCAGGAAACATGCAGTGGTAATGTAGGATAGGATTCTGAAAAACATCGTGGGGTGGTGCGCATTGTAAGGGTTTCTAACAGGCCATTCACTAGTAATTTTGAGAAAAAAATCACGGGGTCGTGTGAATCGGAGGGCCTGAATTAGCATAGGCAGTGAGTGGCAATGTAGGATGGACCAAAGCGCCACGGGGTGCTTAGCATGGGGAGGTCAGGAAACATGCAATGGCAATGTAGGATAGGTTTCTGAAAAACATTGCGGGGTGGTGCGCATTGTAAGTGTTTCTAACACGCCATGCACTAGTAGCACTGAAAAAAACATCATGGGTTAGTGTGAATCGGAGGGCCTGAATTAGGATAGGCAGTGTGTGGCAATGTAGGATGGAGAAAAGCCCCACGGGGTGGTCAGCATGGGGAGGTCAGGAAACATGCAGTGGCAATGTAGGATAGGTTTCTGAAAAACATCGCGTGGTAGTGCATTGTAAGGGTTTCTAACAGGCCATTAACTAGTAGGAGTGAGAAAAACATCATGGGGCGGTGTGAATCGGAGGGCCTGAATTAGGATAGGCAGTGAGTGGCAATGTAGGATGGAGAAAAGCGCCACGGGGTGGTCAGCATGGTGAGGTCAGGAAACATGCTGTGGCAATGTAGGATAGGTTTCCGAAAAACATCCTGGGGTAGTGCATTTTAAGGGTTTCTAACAGGCCATTCACTAGTAGGAATGAGAAAAACATCACAGGGTGTTTTGAATTGGAGGGGCTGAATGGGGATAGGCCGAGAGTGGCAATGTAGACTGGAGAAAAGCGCCACGGGGTGGCAGAATGGAGACGTCAGGAAACATGCAGTGGCAATGTAGGATATGTTTGTGAAAAACATCGAGGGGAGGTGAACATTTTAAGGGTTATGAACAGGCCATTCAGTAGTAGGAGTGATAAAAACATCACAAGGTGGTGTTAATTGAGGGCCTGAATTGGGATAGGCAGTGAGTGGCAATGTAGGAATGAGAAAAGCGCCAGGGGGTGGACAGAATGGGGAGGTCAGGAAACATGCAGTGGAAATGTATGATAGGTTTCTGAAAAACTTCGCGGGGTGGTACGTATTGTAATGGTTTCTAACAGGCCATTCAGTAGTAGGAGTGAGAAAAACATCACGGGGTCGTGTGAATCGGAGGGTCTGAATTGGGATAGGCAGTGGGTGGCAATGTAAGATGGAGAAAAGCGCCATGGGTTGGACAGAGTGGGGACGTCAGGAAACATGCAGTGGCAATGTAGCATAGGTTTGTGAAAAGCATCGCGGGGTTGTGCGCATTGTAAGGGTTTCTAACGTGCCATTCACTAGCAGGAGTGAGAAAAACATCATGGGTAGGTGTGAATCGGAGGGCCTGAATAAGCATAGGCAGTGAGTGGCAATGTAGGATGGAGAAAAGCCCCATGGGGTGGTCAGCATGGGGAGGTCAGGAAACATGCAGTGGCAATGTAGTATAGGTTTCTGAAAAACATCGGGGGTTAGTGCATTGTAATGGTTTCTAACAGGCCATTCACTAGTAGGAGTGAGAAAAACATCATGGGGCGGTGTGAATCGGAGGGCCTGAATTAGGATAGGCAGTGAGTGGCAATGTACCATGGAGAAAAGCGCCACGGGGTGGTCAGCATGGGGAGGTCACGAAACATGCTGTGGCAATGTAGCATAGGTTTCCGAAAAACATAGCGGGGTAGTGCATTGTAAGGGTTTCTAACAGGCCATTCACTAGTAGGAGTGAGAAAAACATCATGGGGCGGTGTTAATCGGAGGGCCTGAATTGGGATAGGCAGTGAGTGGCAATGTAGGATGGAGAAAAGCGCCACGGCGTGGACAGAATGGGGACGTCAGGAAACATGCAGTGGCAATGTAGGACAGGTTTGTGAAAAACATCGCAGGGTTGTGCGCATTGTAAGGGTTTCTAACAGGCCATTCACTAGTAATTTAGAGAAAAAAATCACGGGGTGGTGTGAATCGGAGGGCCTGAATTAGGATAGGCAGTGAGTGGCAATGTAGGATGGAGAAAAGCGCCAGCGGGTTGACAGATTGAGGAGGTCAGGAAACATGCAGTGGCAATGTAGGATAGCTTTCTGAAAAACATCGCGGGTTGGGGCGCATTATAAGGGTTTCTAACAGGCCATTCACTAGTCGGAGTGAGAAAAACATCACGGGGTGGTGTTAATCTGAGGGCCTGAATTGGGATAGGCAGTGAGTGGCAATGTAAGATGGAGAAAAGTGCCACGGGGTGGACAGAATGGGGAGGTCAGGAAACATGCAGTGGCAATGTAGGATAGGATTCTGAAAAACATCTCGGGGTGCTGCGCATTGTAAGGGTTTCTTCCTGGCCCTTCACTAGTATGAGTGAGAAAAAAAATCACGGGTTGGTGTGAATTGGAGTGTCTGAATTAGGATAGGCAGTGCATCGCAATGTAGGATGGACAAAAGCGCCACGGGGTGGTCAGCATGGGGTGGTCAGGAAACATGCAGTGGCAATGTAGGATAGTTTTCTGAAAAACATTGCGTGGTGGTGCGAATTGTAAGTGTTTCTAACATGCCACGCACTAGTAGCAGTGAGAAAAACATCACGGGATGGTGAATCGGAGGGCCTAATTTAGTATAGGCAGTGAGTGGCAATGTAGGATGGACAAAAGCGCCACGAGGTGGTCAGCATGGGGTGGTCAGGAAACATGCATTTGCAATGTAGGATAGGTTTCTGAAAAACATCGCGGGGTAGTACATTGTAAGGGTTTCAAACAGGCCATTCACTAGTCGGAGTGAGAAAAACATCACGGGGTGGTGTTAATCTGAGGGCCTGAATTGGGATAGGCAGTGAGTGGCAAAGTAAGATGGAGAAAAGTGCCACGGGGAGGACAGAATTGGGAGGTCAGGAAACATGCAGTGGCAATGTAGCATAGGTTTGTGAAAAACATCGCGGGGTTGTGAGCATTGTAAGGGTTTCTAACAGGCCATTCACTAGTAAGAGTGAGAAAAACATCACGGGGTGGTGTGAATCACAGGGCCTGAATGAGGATAGGCAGTGAGTGGCAATGTAGGATGGAGAAAAGCGCCACACGTTGGTCAGCATGGAGACGTCAGGAAACATGCAGTGGTAATGTAGGATAGGATTCTGAAAAACATCGTAAGGTGGTGCGCATTGTAAGGGTTTCTAACAGGCCATTCACTAGTAATTTTGAGAAAAAATCACGGAATCGTGTGAATAGGAGGGCCTGAATTAGGATAGGCAGTGTGTGGCAATGTAGGATGGAGAAAAGCCCCAAGGGGTGGTCAGCATGGGGAGGTCAGGAAACATGCAGTGGCAATGTAGCATAGGTTTCTGAAAAACATCGCGTGGTAGTGCATTGTAAGGGTTTCTAACAGGCCATTCACTAGTAGGAGTGAGAAAAACATCATGGGGCGGTGTGAATCGGAGGGCCTCAATTAGGATAGGCAGTGAGTGGCAATGTAGGATGGAGAAAAGCGCCACGGGGTGGTCAGCATGGGGAGGTCAGGAAACATGCTGTGGCAATGTAGGATAGGTTTCCGAAAAACATCCCGGGGTAGTGCATTTTAAGGGTTTCTAACAGGCCATTCACTAGTAGGAATGAGAAAAACATCACAGGGTATTTTGAATAGGAGGGCCTGAATTGGGATAGGCCGAGAGTGGCAATGTAGGCTGGAGAAAAGCGCCACGGGGTGGGCAGAATGGAGACGTCAGGAAACATGCAGTGGCAATGTAGGATAGGTTTGTGAAAAACATCGAGGGTAGGTGCATATTTTAAGGGTTTTGAACAGGCCATTCAGTAGTAGGAGTGAGAAAAACATCACAAGGTGGTGTTAATTGAGGGCCTGAATTGGGATAGGCAGTGAGTGGCAATGTAGGAATGAGAAATGCGCCAGGGGGTGGACAGAATGGGGAGGTCAGGAAACATGCAGTGGAAATGTAGGATAGGTTTCTGAAAAACTTCGCGGGGTCGTACGTATTGTAATGGTTTCTAACAGGCCATTCAGTAGTAGGAGTGAGAAAAACATCACGGGGTGGTGTGAATCGGAGGGTCTGAATTGGGATAGGCAGTGAGTGGCAATGTAAGATGGAGAAAAGCGCCAAGGGGTGGACAGAGTGGGGAGGTCAGGAAACATGCAGTGGCAATGTAGCATAGGTTTGTGAAAAGCATCGCGGGGTTGTGCGCATTGTAAGGGTTTCAAACAGGCCATTCACTAGTATGAGTGAGAAAAAAAAATCACGGGGTGGTGTGAATCGGAGGGCCTGAATTAGGATAGGCAGTGAGTGCCAATGTAGGATGGACCAAAGCGCCACGGGGTGGTTAGCATGGGGATGTCAGGAAACATGCATTGGCAATGTAGGATAGGATTCTGAAAAACATCTCGGGGTGGTGCGCATTGTAAGGGTTTCTTCCTGGCCCTTCACTAGTATGAGTGAGAAAAAAAATCACGGGTTGGTGTGAATCGGAGGGTTTGAATTACGATAGGCAGTGAATCGCAATGTAGGATGGACAAAAGCGCCACGGGGTGGTCAGCATGGGGTGGTCAGGAAACATGCAGTGGCAATGTCGGATAGTTTTCTGAAAAACATTGCGTGGTGGTGCGCATTGTAAGTGTTTCTAACATGCCACGCACTAGTAGCAGTGAGAAAAACATCACGGAATGGTGTGAATCGGAGGGCCTAATTTAGTATAGGCAGTGAGTGGCAATGTAGGATGGAAAAAAGCGCCACGAGGTGGTCAGCATGGGGTGTTCAGGAAACATGCCGTTGCAATGTAGGATAGGTTTCTGAAAAACATCGCGGGGTAGTACATTGTAAGGGTTTCAAAAAGGCCATTCACAAGTAGGAGTGAGAAAAACATCACGGGGTGGTCTGAATCGGAGGACCTGAATTAGGATAGGCTGTGAGTGGCAATGTAGGATGGAGAAAAGCGCCAGCGGGTGGACAGATTGGGGAGGTCAGGAAACATGCAGTGGCAATGTAGGATAGCTTTCTGAAAAACATCGCGGGTTGGGGCGCATTATAAGGGTTTCTAACAGGCCATTCACTAGTCGGAGTGAGAAAAACATCACGGGGTGGTGTTAATCGGAGGACCTGAATTGGGATAGGCAGTGAGTGGCAATGTAAGATGGAGAAAAGTGCCACGGGGTGGACAGAATGGGGAGGTCAGGAAACATGCAGTGGCAATGTAGCATAGGTTTGTGAAAAACATCGCGGGGTTGTGCGCATTGTAAGGATTTCTAACAGGCCATTCACTAGTAAGAGTGAGAAAAACATCACGGGGTGGTGTGAATCGCAGGGCCTGAATGAGGATAGGCAGTGAGTGGCAATGTAGGATGGAGAAAAGCGCCACACGTTGGTCAGCATGGAGACGTCAGGAAACATGCAGTGGTAATGTAGGATAGGATTCTGAAAAACATCGTGGGGTGGTGCGCATTGTAAGGGTTTCTAACAGGCCATTCACTAGTAATTTTGAGAAAAAAATCACGGGGTCGTGTGAATCGGAGGGCCTGAATTAGCATAGGCAGTGAGTGGCAATGTAGGATGGACCAAAGCGCCACGGGGTGCTTAGCATGGGGAGGTCAGGAAACATGCAATGGCAATGTAGGATAGGTTTCTGAAAAACATTGCGGGGTGGTGCGCATTGTAAGTGTTTCTAACACGCCATGCACTAGTAGCACTGAAAAAAACATCATGGGTTAGTGTGAATCGGAGGGCCTGAATTAGGATAGGCAGTGTGTGGCAATGTAGGATGGAGAAAAGCCCCACGGGGTGGTCAGCATGGGGAGGTCAGGAAACATGCAGTGGCAATGTAGGATAGGTTTCTGAAAAACATCGCGTGGTAGTGCATTGTAAGGGTTTCTAACAGGCCATTAACTAGTAGGAGTGAGAAAAACATCATGGGGCGGTGTGAATCGGAGGGCCTGAATTAGGATAGGCAGTGAGTGGCAATGTAGGATGGAGAAAAGCGCCACGGGGTGGTCAGCATGGTGAGGTCAGGAAACATGCTGTGGCAATGTAGGATAGGTTTCCGAAAAACATCCTGGGGTAGTGCATTTTAAGGGTTTCTAACAGGCCATTCACTAGTAGGAATGAGAAAAACATCACAGGGAGTTTTGAATCGGAGGGGCTGAATGGGGATAGGCCGAGAGTGGCAATGTAGGCTGGAGAAAAGCGCCACGGGGTGGGCAGAATGGAGACGTCAGGAAACATGCAGTGGCAATGTAGGATATGTTTGTGAAAAACATCGAGGGGAGGTGAACATTTTAAGGGTTTTGAACAGGCCATTCAGTAGTAGGAGTGATAAAAACATCACAAGGTGGTGTTAATTGAGGGCCTGAATTGGGATAGGCAGTGAGTGGCAATGTAGGAATGAGAAAAGCGCCAGGGGGTGGACAGAATGGGGAGGTCAGGAAACATGCAGTGGAAATGTATGATAGGTTTCTGAAAAACTTCGCGGGGTGGTACGTATTGTAATGGTTTCTAACAGGCCATTCAGTAGTAGGAGTGAGAAAAACATCACGGGGTCGTGTGAATCGGAGGGTCTGAATTGGGATAGGCAGTGGGTGGCAATGTAAGATGGAGAAAAGCGCCATGGGTTGGACAGAGTGGGGAGGTCAGGAAACATGCAGTGGCAATGTAGCATAGGTTTGTGAAAAGCATCGCTGGGTTGTGCGCATTGTAAGGGTTTCTAACGTGCCATTCACTAGTAGGAGTGAGAAAAACATCATGGGTAGGTGTGAATCGGAGGGCCTGAATAAGCATAGGCAGTGAGTGGCAATGTAGGATGGAGAAAAGCCCCATGGGGTGGTCAGCATGGGGAGGTCAGGAAACATGCAGTGGCAATGTAGTATAGGTTTCTGAAAAACATCGGGGGTTAGTGCATTGTAATGGTTTCTAACAGGCAATATACTAGTAGGACTGAAAAAAACATCACGGGGTGGTGTGAATCGGAGGGCCTGAATTGGGATAGGCAGTGAGCAGCAATGTAGGCGGGAGAAAAGCACCACGGGGTGGACAGAATGGGGAGGTCAGGAAACATGCAGTGCTAATGTAGGATAGGTTTGTGAAAAACATCGAGGGATGGTGCGCATTTTAAGGGTTTCTAACAGGCCATACACTAGTAGGAGTGAAAAAACATCACGGGGTGGTGTGAATCGGAGGGCCTGAATTAGGATAGGCAGTGAGTGGCAATGTAGGATGGAGTAAAGCTCCACGCGGTGGTCAGCATGGGGACGTCAGGAAACATGCAGTGGCAATGTAGGATAGGATTCTGATAAACATCGTGGGGTGGAGGGCACTGTAAGGGTTTCTAACAGGCCATTCACTAGTAATTTTGAGAAAAAAATCACTGGGTGGTGTGAATCTGAGGGCCTGAATTAGGATAATCAGTGAGTGGCAATGTAGAATGGAGAAAAGCGCCACACGTTGTTCAGCATGGGGACGTCAGGAGGCATGCAGTGCAATGTAGGATAGGATTCTGAAAAACATCGCGGGGTGGTGCGCATTTTAAGGGTTTCTAACAGGCCATTCACTAGTAATTTAGAGAAAAAAATCACGGGGTGGTGTGAATCGGAGGGCCTGAATTAGGAGAGGCAGTGAGTGGCAATGTAGGATGGAGAAAAGCGCCACGGGCTGGTCAGCATGGGGAGGTCAGGAAACATGCTGTGGCAATGTAGGATAGGTTTCCGAAAAACATCGCGGGCTAGTGCATTGTAAGGGTTTCTAACAGGCCATTCACTAGTAGGAATGAGAAAAACATGACAGGGTGGTGTGAATCGGAGGGCCTGAATTGGGATAAGCAGTGAGTGGCAATGTAGGCTGGAGAAAAGCGTCACAAGGTGGACAGAATGGGGAGGTCAGGAAACATGCAGAGGCAATGTAGGATAGGTTTGTGAAAAACATCGAGGGGTGGTGCACATTTTAAGGGTTTCGAACAGGCCATTCACTAGTAGGAGTGAGAAAAACAGCACAAGGTGGTGTTAATCGGAGGGCCTGAATTGGGATAGGCAGTGAGTGGCAATGTAGGAATGAGAAAAGCGCCACACGTTGTTCAGCATGGGGACGTCAGGAAGCATGCAGTGGCAATGTAGGATAGGATTCTGAAAAACATCGCGGGTTGGTGCGCATTGTAAGGGTTTCTAACAGGCCATTTTCTAGGAATTTTGAGAAAAAAATCACGGGGTGGTGTGAATCGGAGGGCCTGAATTAGGATAGGCAGTGAGTGTCAATGTAGGATGGACCAAAGCACCACGGGGTAGTCAGCATGTGGAGGTCAGGAAACATGCAGTGGCAATGTAGCATAGGTTTGTGAAAAACATCGCGGGGTTGTGCGCATTGTAAGGGTTTCTAACAGGCCATTCACTACTAAGAGTGAGAAAAACATCACGTGCTGGTGTGAATCGGAGGGCCTGAATGAGGATAGGCAGTGAGTGGCAATGTAGGATGCAGAAAAGTGCCACACGTTGGTCAGCATGGGGACGCAGGAAAATTGCAGTGGCAATGTAGGATAGGATTCTGAAAAACATCGCGGGGTGGTGCGCATTGTAAGGATTTCTAACAGGAAATTCACTAGTAATTTTGAGGAAAAAATCACGGGGTGGTGTGAATCGGAGGGCCTGAATCAGGATAGGCAGTGAGTGGCAATGTAGGATGGAGAAAATCGCCACGGGGTGGTCAGCATGGGGAGGTCAGGAAACATGCAGTGGCAATGTAGGATAGGTTTCTGAAAAACATTGTGGGGTGGTGCGCATTGTAAGTGTTTCTAACACGCCATGCACTAGTAGCAGTGAGAAAAACATCATGGGTTAGTGTGAATCGGAGGGCCTGAATTAGGATAGGCAGTGAGTGGCAATGTAGGTTGGAGAAAAGCCCCATGGGGTGGTCAGCATGGGGAGGTCAGGAAACATGCAGTGGCAGTGTAGGAAAGGTTTTCGAAAAACATTGCGGGGTAGTGCATTGTAAGGGCTTCTAACAGGCCATTCACTAGTACGAATGAGAAAATCATCACAGGGTGGTGTGAATCGGAGGGCCTGAATTGGGATAGGCAGTGAGTGGCAATGCAGGTTGGAGAAAAGCGCCACGGGGTGGTCAGCATGGGGATGTCAGGAAACATGCTGTGGCAATGTAGGATAGGTTTCTGAAAAACATCGCGGGGTAGTACATTGTAAGGGTTTCTAACAGGCCATTCACTAGTAGGAGTGAGAAAAACATCACGGGGTGGTGTGAATCAGAGGGCCTGAATTGGGATAGGCAGTGAGCGGCAATGAAGCCTGGAGAAAAGCAACACGGGGTGGACAGAATGGGGAGCTCAGGAAAATTGCAGTGGCAATGTAGGATAGGTATGTGAAAAACATCGCGGGGTTGTGCGCAATGTAAGGGTTTCTAACAGCCCATTCACTAGTAGGTGTGAGAAAAACATCACGGAGTGCTGTGAATCGGAGGGCCTAAATTAGGATAGGCAGTGAGTGGCAATGTAGGATGGAGAAAAGCGCCACGGGGTGATCAGCATGGGGACGTCAGTAAACATGCATTGGCAATGTAGGATAGGTTTCTGAAAAACATTGCGGGGTGGTGCTCATTTTAAGGGTTTCTAACAGGCCATTCACTAGTAGGAGTGAGAAAAACATCACGGGGTGGTGTGAATCGGAGGGCCTGAATTGGGATAGGCAGTGAGCGGCAATGTAGGATGGAGAAAAGCGCCAGGGTGTCGACAGATTGGGGAGGTCAGGAAACATGCAGTGGCAATGTAGGATAGGTTTCTGAAAAACATCGCGGGGTGGGGCGCATTTTAAGGGTTTCTAAGAGGCCATTCACTAGTCGGAGTGAGAAAAACATCATGAGGTGGTGTTAATCGGACGGCCTGAATTGGGATAGGCAGTGAATGGCCATATAAGATGGAGAAAAGTGCCACGGGGTGGACAGAATTGGGAGGTCAGGAAACATGCAGTGGCAATGTAGCATAGGTTTGTGAAAAACATCGCGGCGTTGTGCGTATTGTAAGTGTTTCAAACAGGCCATTCACTAGTAATTTTGAGAAAAATATCACGGGGTTGTGTGAATCGGAGGGCCTGAATTAGGATAGGCAGTGAGTGGCAATGTAGTATGGACCAAAGCGCCACGGGGTGGTCAGCATGGGGATGTCAGGAAACATGCAGTGGCAATGTAGGATAGGATTCTGAAAAATATTGCGGGGTGGTGCGCATTGTAAGTGTTTCTAACACGCCATGCACTAGTAGCAGTTAGAAAAACATCATGGGTTAGTGTGAATGGGAGGGCCTGAATTAGGATAGGCAGTGAGTGGCAATGTAGAATGGAGAAAAGTGAAACGGTGTGGACAGAATGAGAAGGTCAGGAAACATGCAGTGGCAATGTAGGATAGGTTTGTGAAAAACATCGCGGGGTTTGCGCATTGTAAGGGTTTCTAACAGGCCATTCACTAGTAGGAGTGAGAAAAACATCACGGGGTGGTGTGAATCGGAGGGCCTGAATGAGGATAGGCTGTGAGTGGCAATGTAGGATGGAGAAAAGTGCCACAGGGTGGTCAGCATGGGGACGTCAATAAACATGCAGTGGCAATGTAGGATAGGATTCTGAAAAACATCTCGGGGTGGTGCGCATTGTAAGGGTTTCTAACAGGCCATTCACTAGTAAGAGTGAGAAAAAAAATCACGGGGTGGTGTGAATCGGAGGGCCTGAATTAGGATAGGCAGTGAATGGCAATGTAGGATGGACAAAAGCGCCACGGGGTGGTCAGCATGGGGATGTCAGGAAACATGCAGTAGCAATGTAGGATAGGTTTCTGAAAAACATTGCGGGGTGGTGCGCATTGTAAGTGTTTCTAACATGCCACGCGCTAGTAGCAGTGAGAAAAACATAACGGGTTGGTGTGAATCGGAGGGCCTGAATTAGGATAGGCATTGAGTGGCAATGTAGGATGGACAATAGCGCCATGGGGTGGTCAGCATGGGGAGGTCAGGAAACATGCTGTTACAATGTAGGATAGGTTTCTGAAAAACAGCGCGGGGTAGTACTTGTAAGGGTTTCTAACAGGCCATTCCCTAGTAGGAGTGAGAAAAACATCACGGGGTGGTGTGAATCGCAGGGCCAAAATTGGGATAGGCAGTGAGCGGCAATGTAGGATGGAGAAAAGCACCAGGTGGTGGACAGATTGGGGAGGTCAGGAAACATGCAGTGGCAATGTAGGATAGGTTTCGGAAAAACATCGCGGGGTGGGGCCCATTTTAAGGGTTTCTAACAGGCCATTCACTAGTCGGAGTGACAAAAACATCACGGGGTGCTGTGAATCGGAGGGCCTTAATTGGGATAGGCAGTGAGTGGCAATGTAAGATGGAGAAAAGCGCCACGGGGTGGACAGAGTGGGGAGATGAGGAAACATGCAGTGGCAATGTAGCATAGGTTTGTGAAAAACATCACGGGGTTGTGAGCATTTTAAGGGTTTCTAACATGCCATTCACTAGTAGGAGTGAGAAAAACATCACGGGGTGGTGTGAATCGGAAGGCCTGAATGAGGATAGGCAGTGAGTGGCAATGTAGGATGGAGAAAAGCGCCACACGTTGGTCAGCCTGGAGACATCAGGAAACATGCAGTGGCAATGTAGGATAGGATTCTGAAAAACATCTCGGGTTGGTGCGCATTGTAACGGTTTCTAACAGGCCATTCACTAGTATGAGTGAGAAAAAAAATCACGGGGTGGTGTGAAACGGAGGGCCTGAATTATGATAGGCAGTGAATCGCAATGTAGCATGGACAAAAGCGCCATGGGGTGGTCAGCATGGGGACGTCAGGAAACATGCAGTGGCAATGTAGGATAGGTTTCTGAAATACATTGCGGGGTGGTGCGCGTTGTAAGTGTTTCTAACATGCCACGCACTAGTAGCAGTGAGAAAAACATCATGGGTTGTTGTGAATCGGAGGGCCTGAATTAGGATAGGCAGTGAGTGGCAATGTAGGATGGACAAATGTGCCACGCGGTGGTCAGCATGGCGATGTCAGGAAATATGCTGTGGCAATGTGGGATAGGTTTCTGAAAAACATCGTGGGGTAGTACATTGTAAGGGTTTCTAAAAGGCCATTCACTAGTAGGAGTGAGAAAAACATCACGGGGTGGTGTGAATCGGAGGGCCTGAGTTGTGATAGGCAGTGAGCGGCAATGTAGGCTGGAGAAAAGCACCACGGGGTGGACATATTGGGGAGGTCAGGAAACATGTAGTGGCAATATAGGATAGGTTTGTGAAAAACCTCGCGGGTTTGTGCGCATTGTAAGGGTTTCTAACAGGCCATTCACTAGAAGGAGTGAGAAAAACATCACGGGGTGGTGTGAATCGGAGGGCCTGAATTAGGATAGGCAGTGAGTGGCAATGTAGGATGGAGAAAAGCGCCACGGGGTGGTCAGCATGGGGACGTCAGGAAACATGCATTGGCAATGTAGCATAGGAGTCCGAAACACATAGCGGGGTAGTGCATTGTAAGGGTTTCTAACAGGCCATTCACTAGTAGGAGTGAGAAAAACATCACGGGGTGGTGTGAATCGGAGGGCCTGAATTAGGATAGGCAGTGAGTGGCAATGTAGGATGGAGAAAAGCGCCAGAGGGTGGACAGATTGGGGAGGTCAGGAAACATGCAGTGGCAATGTAGGATAGGTTTCTGAAAAACATCGCGGGTTTGGGCGCATTTTAAGGGTTTCTAACAGGCCATTCACTAGTAGGAGTGAGAAAAACATCACGGGGTGGTGTTAATCGGAGGGTCTGAATTGGGATAGGCAGTGAGTGGCAATGTAAGATGGAGAAAAGTGCCACGGGGTGGACAGAATGGGGAGGTCAGGAAACATGCAGTGGCAATGTAGCATAGGTTTGTGAAAAACATCGCGGGGTTGTGCGCATTGTAAGGGTTTCTAACTGGCCATTCACTAGTAATTTTGAGAAAAACATCACGGGCTGGTGTGAATCGGAGGGCCTGAATGAGGATAGGCAGTGAGTCCCAATGTAGGATGGAGAAAAGCGCCACACGTTGGTTAGCATGGGGACGCAGGAAACATGCAGTGGCAATGTAGGATAGGATTTTGAAAAACATCGCGGGATGGTGCGCATTGTAAGGGTTTCTAACAGGCCATTCACTAGTAATTTTGAGGAAAAATTCACGGGGTGGTGTGAATCGGAGGGCCTGAATTAGGATAGGCAGTGAGTGGCAATGTAGGATGGACCAAAGCGCCACGGGGTGGTCAGCATGGCGAGGTCAGGAAACATGCAGTGGCAATGTAGGATAGGTTTCTGAAAAACTTTGCGGGGTGGTGCGCATTGTAAGTGTTTCTAACACGCCATGCACTAGTAGCAGTGAGAAAAACATCATGGGTTAGTGTGAATCGGAGGGCCTGAATTAGGATAGGCAGTGAGTGGCAATGTAGGATGGAGAAAAGAGCCACGGGGTGGTCAGCGTGGGGAGGTCAGGAAACATGCAGTGGCAATGTAGGATAGGTTTCTGAAAAACATCGCGTGGTAGTGCATTGTAAGGATTTCTAAAAGGCCATTCACTAGTAGGAGTGAGAAAAACATCATGGGGCGGTGTGAATCGGAGGGCCTGAATTAGGATAGGCAGTGAGTGGCAATGTACCATGGAGAAAAGCGCCACGGGTTGGTCAGCATGGGGAGGTCAGGAAACATGCTGTGGCAATGTAGCATAGGAGTCCGAAACACATAGCGGGGTAGTGCATTGTAAGGGTTTCTAACAGGCCATTCACTAGTAGGAGTGAGAAAAACATCACGGGGTGGTGTGAATCGGAGGGCCTGAATTAGGATAGGCAGTGAGTGGCAATGTAGGATGGAGAAAAGCGCCAGAGGGTGGACAGATTGGGGAGGTCAGGAAACATGCAGTGGCAATGTAGGATAGGTTTCTGAAAAACATCGCGGGTTTGGGCGCATTTTAAGGGTTTCTAACAGGCCATTCACTAGTAGGAGTGAGAAAAACATCACGGGGTGGTGTTAATCGGAGGGTCTGAATTGGGATAGGCAGTGAGTGGCAATGTAAGATGGAGAAAAGTGCCACGGGGTGGACAGAATGGGGAGGTCAGGAAACATGCAGTGGCAATGTAGCATAGGTTTGTGAAAAACATCGCGGGGTTGTGCGCATTGTAAGGGTTTCTAACTGGCCATTCACTAGTAATTTTGAGAAAAACATCACGGGCTGGTGTGAATCGGAGGGCCTGAATGAGGATAGGCAGTGAGTCCCAATGTAGGATGGAGAAAAGCGCCACACGTTGGTTAGCATGGGGACGCAGGAAACATGCAGTGGCAATGTAGGATAGGATTTTGAAAAACATCGCGGGATGGTGCGCATTGTAAGGGTTTCTAACAGGCCATTCACTAGTAATTTTGAGGAAAAATTCACGGGGTGGTGTGAATCGGAGGGCCTGAATTAGGATAGGCAGTGAGTGGCAATGTAGGATGGACCAAAGCGCCACGGGGTGGTCAGCATGGCGAGGTCAGGAAACATGCAGTGGCAATGTAGGATAGGTTTCTGAAAAACTTTGCGGGGTGGTGCGCATTGTAAGTGTTTCTAACACGCCATGCACTAGTAGCAGTGAGAAAAACATCATGGGTTAGTGTGAATCGGAGGGCCTGAATTAGGATAGGCAGTGAGTGGCAATGTAGGATGGAGAAAAGAGCCACGGGGTGGTCAGCGTGGGGAGGTCAGGAAACATGCAGTGGCAATGTAGGATAGGTTTCTGAAAAACATCGCGTGGTAGTGCATTGTAAGGATTTCTAAAAGGCCATTCACTAGTAGGAGTGAGAAAAACATCATGGGGCGGTGTGAATCGGAGGGCCTGAATTAGGATAGGCAGTGAGTGGCAATGTAGGATGGAGAAAAACGCCACACGTTGGTCAGCATGGGGACGTCAGGAAACATGTAGTGGCAATGTAGGATAGGAGTCCGAAACACATAGCGGGGCAGTGCATTTTAAGGGTTTCTAACAGGCCATTCACTAGTAGGAGTGAGAAAAACATCACAGGGTGGTGTGAATCGGAGGGCCTGAATTTGGATAGGCAGTGAGTGGCAATGTACGATGGAGAAAAGCGCCATGGGGTGGACAGAATGGGGAGGTCAGGAAACGTGCAGTGGCAATGTAGCATAGGTTTTTGAAAAACATCACGGGGTTGTGCGCATTGTAAGGTTTTCGAACAGGCCATTCACTAGTAGGAGTGAGAAACACATCACGGGGTTGTGTGAATCGGAGGGCCTGAATTAGGATAGGCAGTGAGTGGCAATGTACCATGGAGAAAAGCGCCACGGGTTGGTCAGCATGGGGAGGTCAGGAAACATGCTGTGGCAATGTAGCATAGGAGTCCGAAACACATAGCGGGGTAGTCCATTGTAAGTGTTTCTAACAGGCCATTCACTAGTAGGAGTGAGAAAAACATCACGGGGTGGTGTGAATCGGAGGGCCTGAATTGGGATAGGCAGTGAGCGGCAATGTAGGATGGAGAAAAGCGCCAGGGGGTGGACAGATTGGGGAGGTCAGGAAACATGCAGTGGCAATGTAGGATAGGTTTCTGAAAAACATCACGGGGTTGTGCGCATTGTAAGGGTTTCGAACAGGCCATTCACTAGTAGGAGTGAGAAACACATCACAGGGTTGTGTGAATCGGAGGGCCTGAATTAGGATAGGCAGTGAGTGGCAATGTAGGATGGAGAAAAGCGCCACACGTTGGTCAGCATGGGGACGTCAGGAAACATGTAGTGGCAATGTAGGATAGGAGTCCGAAACACATAGCGGGGCAGTGCATTTTAAGGGTTTCTAACAGGCCATTCACTAGTCGGAGTGAGAAAAACATCACAGGGTGGTGTGAATCGGAGGGCCTGAATTTGGATAGGCAGTGAGTGGCAATGTAGGATGGAGAAAAGCGCCATGGGTTGGACAGAATGGGGAGGTCAGGAAACGTGCAGTGGCAATGTAGCATAGGTTTATGAAAAACATCACGGGGTTGTGCGCATTGTAAGGGTTTCGAACAGGCCATTCACTAGTAGGAGTGAGAAACACATCACGGGGTTGTGTGAATAGGAGGGCCTGAATTAGGATAGGCAGTGAGTGGCAATGTAGGATGGAGAAAAGCGCCACACGTTGGTCAGCATGGGGACGTCAGGAAACATGTAGTGGCAATGTAGGATAGGATTCTGAAAAACATCGCGGGGTGGTGCGCATTGTAAGGGTTTCTAACAAGCCATTCACTAGTAATTTGGAGAAAAAATCACGGGTTGGTGTGAATCGGAGGGCTGAATTAGGATAGGCAGTGAATCGCAATGTAGGATGGACAAAAGCGCAACGGGGTGGTCAGCCTGGGGTGGTCAGGAAACATGCAGTTGCAATGTAGGATAGGTTTCTGAAAAACATTGCGGGGTGGTGCGTATTGTAAGTGTTTCTAACATGCCACGCACTAGTAGCAGTGAGAAAAACATCACGGGATGGTGTGAATCGGAGGGCCTAATTTAGTATAGGCAGTGAGTGGCAATGTAGGATGGACAAATGCGCCACGGGGTGGTCAGCATGGGGTGGTCAGGAAACATGCAGTGGCAATATAGGATAGGATTCTGAAAAACATCGCGGGGTAGTACATTGTAAGTGTTTCTAACAGGCCATTCAAAAGTAGGAGTCAGAAAAGCATCACGGGGTGTTGTGAATCGGAGGACCTGAATTAGGATAGGCTGTGAGTGGCAATGTAGGATGGAGAAAAGCGCCAGCGGGTCGACAGATTGGGGAAGTCAGGAAACATGCAGTGGCAATGTAGGATAGGTTTCTGAAAAACATCGCGGGTTGGGGCGCATTATAAGGGTTTCTAACAGGCCATTCACTAGTCCAAGTGAGAAAAACATCACGGGGTGGTGTTAATCGGAGGGCCTGAATTGTAATAGGCAGGGAGTGGCAATGTAAGATGGAGACATGCGCCACGGGGTGGACAGAATGGGGAGGTCAGAAAACATGCAGTGGAAATGTAGCATAGGTTTGTGAAAAACATCGCGGGGTTGTGCGCATTGTAAGGGTTTCTAACAGGCCATTCACTAGTAAGAGTGAGAAAAACATCACGGGGTGGTGTGAATCGCAGGGCCTGAATGAGGATAGGCAGTGAGTGGCAATGTAGGATGGAGAAAAGCGCCACACGTTGGTCAGCATGGGGACGTCAGGTAACATGCAGTGGTAATGTAGGATAGGATTCTGAAAAACATCTTGGGGTGGTGCGCATTGTAAGGGTTTCTAACAGGCCATTCACTAGTAATTTTGAGAAAAAAATCACGGGGTGGTGTGAATCGGAGGGCCTGAATTAGGATAGGCAGTGAGTGGCAATGTACAATGGACCTAAGCGCCACGGGGTGGTTAGCATGGGGAGGTCAGGAAACATGCAATGGCAATGTAGGATAGGATTCTGAAAAACATTGCGGGGTGGTGCGCATTGTAAGTGTTTCTAACACGCCATGCACTAGTAGCACTGAGAAAAACATCATGGGTTAGTGTGAATCGGAGGGCCTGAATTAGGATAGGCAGTGTGTGGCAATGTAGGATGGAGAAAAGCCCCACGGGGTGGTCAGCATGGGGAGGTCAGGAAACATGCAGTGGCAATGTAGGACAGGTTTCTGAAAAACATCGCGTGGTAGTGCATTGTAAGTGTTTCTAACAGGCCATTCACTAGTAGGAGTGAGAAAAACATCATGGGGCGGTGTGAATCGGAGGGCCTGAAATAGGATAGGCAGTGAGTGGCAATGTACCATAGAGAAAAGCGCCACGGGGTGGTCAGCATGGGGAGGTCAGGAAACATGCTGTGGCAATGTAGCATAGGTTTCCGAAAAACATAGCGGGGTAGTGCATTGTAAGGATTTCTAACAGGCCATTCACTAGTAGGAATGAGAAAAGCATCACAGGGTGGTGTGTATCGGAGGGCCTGAATTGGCATAGGCAGTGAGTGGCAATGTAGGCTGGAGAAACGCGCCACGGGGTGGACAGAATCGGGAGGTCAGGAAACCTGCAGTGGCAATGTAGGATAGGATTCTGAAACACATCGCGGGGTGGGGCGCATTTCAAGTGTTTCTAACAGGCCATTCACTAGTAGGAGTGAGAAAAACATCATGGGGTGGTGTTAATCGGAGGGCCTGAATTGGGATAGGCAGTGAGTGGCAATGCAGGATGGAGAAAAGCGCCACGGCGTGGACAGAATGGGGACGTCAGGAAACATGCAGTGGCAATGTAGGACAGGTTTGTGAAAAACATCGCGGGGTTGTGCGCATTGTAAGGGTTTCTAACAGGCCATTCACTAGTAATTTAGAGAAAAAAATCACGAGGCGGTGTGAATCGGAGGGCCTGAATAAGGATAGGCAGTGAGTGGCAATGTACCATGGAGAAAAGCGCCACGGGTTGGTCAGCATGGGGAGGTCAGGAAGCATGCTGTGGAAATGTAGCATAGGAGTCCGAAACACATAGCGGGGTAGTCCATTGTAAGGGTTTCTAACAGGCCATTCACTAGTAGGAGTGAGAAAAACATCACGGGGTGGTGTGAATCGGAGGGCCTGAATTGGGATAGGCAGTGAGCGGCAATGTAGGATGGAGAAAAGCGCCAGGGGTTGGACAGATTGGGGAGGTCAGGAAACATGCAGTGGCAATGTAGGATAGGTTTCTGAAAAACATCACGGGGTTGTGCGCATTGTAAGGGTTTCGAACAGGCCATTCACTAGTAGGAGTGAGAAACACATCACAGGGTTGTGTGAATCGGAGGGCCTGAATTAGGATAGGCAGTGAGTGGCAATGTAGGATGGAGAAAAGCGCCACACGTTGGTCAGCATGGGGATGTCAGGAAACATGTAGTGGCAATGTAGGATAGGAGTCCGAAACACATAGCGGGGCAGTGCATTTTAAGGGTTTCTAACAGGCCATTCACTAGTCGGAGTGAGAAAAACATCACGGGGTGGTGTGAATCGGAGGGCCTGAATTAGGATAGGCAGTGCATCGCAATGTAGGATGGACAAAAGCGCCACGGGGTGGTCAGCATGGGGTGGTCAGGAAACATGCAGTGGCAATGTAGGATAGTTTTCTGCAAAACATTGCGTGGTGGTGTGCATTGTAAGTGTTTCTAACATTCCACGCACTAGTAGCAGTGAGAAAACCATCACGGGATGGTGTGAATCGGAGGGCCTAATTTAGTATAGGCAGTGAGTGGCAATGTAGGATGGACAAAAGCGCCACGAGGTGGTCAGCATGGGGTGGTCAGGAAACATGCAGTTGCAATGTAGGATAGGTTTCTGAAAAACATCGCGGGGTAGTACATTGTAAGGGTTTCAAACAGGCCATTCACAAGTAGGAGTGAGAAAAACATCACGGGGTGGTGTGAATCGGAGGACCTGAATTAGGATAGGCTGTGAGTGGCAATGTAGAATGGAGAAAAGCGCCAGCGGGTGGACAGATTGGGGAGGTCAGGAAACATGCAGTGGCAATGTAGGATAGCTTTCTGAAAAACATCGCGGGTTGGGGCGCATTATAATGGTTTCTAACAGGCCATTCACTAGTCGGAGTGAGAAAAACATCACGGGGTGGTGTTAATCTGAGGGCCTGAATTGGGATAGGCAGTGAGTGGCAATGTAAGATGGAGAAAAGTGCCACGGGGAGGACAGAATGGGGAGGTCAGGAAACATGCAGTGGCAATGTAGCATAGGTTTGTGAAAAACATCGCGGGGTTGTGAGCATTCGAAGGGTTTCTAACAGGCCATTCACTAGTAAGAGTGAGAAAAACATCACGGGGTGGTGTGAATCGCAGGGCCTGAATGAGGATAGGCAGTGAGTGGCAATGTAGGATGGAGAAAAGCGCCACACGTTGGTCAGCATGGAGACGTCAGGAAACATGCAGTGGTAATGTAGGATAGGATTCTGAAAAACATCGTGAGGTGGTGCGCATTGTAAGGGTTTCTAACAGGCCATTCACTAGTAATTTTGAGAAAAAATCACGGGGTCGTGTGAATAGGAGGGCCTGAATTAGGATAGGCAGTGTGTGGCAATGTAGGATGGAGAAAAGCCCCACGGGGTGGTCAGCATGGGGAGGTCAGGAAACATGCAGTGGCAATGTAGGATAGGTTTCTGAAAAACATCGCGTGGTAGTGCATTGTAAGGGTTTCTAACAGGCCATTCACTAGTAGGAGTGAGAAAAACATCATGGGGCGGTGTGAATCGGAGGGCCTCAATTAGGATAGGCAGTGAGTGGCAATGTAGGATTGAGAAATGCGCCAGGGGGTGGACAGAATGGGGAGGTCAGGAAACATGCAGTGGAAATGTAGGATAGGTTTCTGAAAAACTTCGCGGGGTGGTACGTATTGTAATGGTTTCTAACAGGCCATTCAGTAGTAGGAGTGAGAAAAACATCACGGGGTGGTGTGAATCGGAGGGTCTGAATTGGGATAGGCAGTGAGTGGCAATGTAAGATGGAGAAAAGCGCCACGGGCTGGACAGATTGGGGAGGTCAGGAAACATGCAGTGGCAATGTAGCATAGGTTTGTGAAAAGCATCGCGGGGTTGTGCGCATTGTAAGGGTTTCAAACAGGCCCTTCACTAGTATGAGTGAGAAAAAAAATCACGGGTTGGTGTGAATCGGAGGGTCTGAATTACGATAGGCAGTGAATCGCAATGTAGGATAGACAAAAGCGCCACGGGGTGGTCAGCATGGGGTGGTCAGGAAACATGCAGTGGCAATGTAGGATAGGTTTCTGGAAAACATCGCGTGGTAGTGCATTGTAAGGGTTTCTAACAGGCCATTCACTAGTAGGAGTGAGAAAAACATCATGGGGCGGTGTGAATCGGAGGGCCTGAATTAGGATAGGCAGTGAGTGGCAATGTAGGATGGAGAAAAGCGCCACGGGGTGGTCAGCATGGGGAGGTCAGGAAACATGCTGTGGCAATGTAGGATAGGTTTCCGAAAAACATCCCGGGGTAGTGCATTTTAAGGGTTTCTAACAGGCCATTCACTAGTAGGAATGAGAAAAACATCACAGGGTGTTTTGAATAGGAGGGCCTGAATTTGGATAGGCCGAGAGTGGCAATTTAGGCTGGAGAAAAGCGCCACGGGGTGGGCAGAATGGAGACGTCAGGAAACATGCAGTGGCAATGTAGGATAGGTTTGTGAAAAACATCGAGGGGAGGTGCACTTTTTAAGGGTTTTGAACAGGCCATTCAGTAGTAGGAGTGAGAAAAACATCACAAGGTGGTGTTAATTGAGGGCCTGAATTGGGATAGGCAGTGAGTGGCAATGTAGGAATGAGAAATGCGCCAGGGGGTGGACAGAATGGGGAGGTCAGGAAACATGCAGTGGAAATGTAGGATAGGTTTCTGAAAAACTTCGCGGGGTGGTACGTATTGTAATGGTTTCTAACAGGCCATTCAGTAGTAGGAGTGAGAAAAACATCACGGGGTGGTGTGAATCGGAGGGTCTGAATTGGGATAGGCAGTGAGTGGCAATGTAAGATGGAGAAAAGCGCCACGGGGTGGACAGAGTGGGGAGGTCAGGAAACATGCAGTGGCAATGTAGCATAGGTTTGTGAAAAGCATCGCGGGGTTGTGCGCATTGTAAGGGTTTCAAACAGGCCCTTTACTAGTATGAGTGAGAAAAAAAATCACGGGTTGGTGTGAATCGGAGGGTCTGAATTACGATAGGCAGTGAATCGCAATGTAGGATGGACAAAAGCGCCACGGGGTGGTCAGCATGTGGTGGTCAGGAAACATGCAGTGGCAATGTCGGATAGTTTTCTGAAAAACATTGCGTGGTGGTGCGCATTGTAAGTGTTTCTAACATGCCACGCACTAGTAGCAGTGAGAAAAACATCACGGAATGGTGTGAATCGGAGGGCCTAATTTAGTATAGGCAGTGAGTGGCAATGTAGGATGGAAAAAAGCGCCACGAGGTGGTCAGCATGGGGTGTTCAGGAAACATGCCGTTGCAATGTAGGATAGGTTTCTGAAAAACATCGCGGGGTAGTACATTGTAAGGGTTTCAAACAGGCCATTCACAAGTAGGAGTGAGAATAACATCACTTGGTGGTGTGAATCAGAGGACCTGAATTAGGATAGGCTGTGAGTGGCAATGTAGGATGGAGAAAAGCGCCAGCGGGTGGACAGATTGGGGAGGTCAGGAAACATGCAGTGGCAATGTAGGATAGCTTTCTGAAAAACATCGCGGGTTGGGGCGCATTATAAGGGTTTCTAACAGGCCATTCACTAGTCGGAGTGAGAAAAACATCACGGGGTGGTGTTATTCGGAGGGCCTGAATTGGGATAGGCAGTGAGTGGCAATGTAAGATGGAGAAAAGTGCCACGGGGTGGACAGAATGGGGAGGTCAGGAAACATGCAGTGGCAATGTAGCATAGGTTTGTGAAAAACATCGCGGGGTTGTGCGCATTGTAAGGATTTCTAACAGGCCATTCACTAGTAAGAGTGAGAAAAACATCACGGGGTGGTGTGAATCGCAGGGCCTGAATGAGGATAGGCAGTGAGTGGCAATGTAGGATGGAGAAAAGCGCCACACGTTGGTCAGCATGGAGACGTCAGGAAACATGCAGTGGTAATGTAGGATAGGATTCTGAAAAACATCGTGGGGTGGTGCGCATTGTAAGGGTTTCTAACAGGCCATTCACTAGTAATTTTGAGAAAAAAATCACGGGGTCGTGTGAATCGGAGGGCCTGAATTAGCATAGGCAGTGAGTGGCAATGTAGGATGGACCAAAGTGCCACGGGGTGGTTAGCATGGGGAGGTCAGGAAACATGCAATGGCAATGTAGGATAGGTTTCTGAAAAACATTGCGGGGTGGTGCGCATTGTAAGTGTTTCTAACACGCCATGCACTAGTAGCACTGAAAAAAACATCATGGGTTAGTGTGAATCGGAGGGCCTGAATTAGCATAGGCAGTGTGTGGCAATGTAGGATGGAGAAAAGCCCCACGGGGTGGTCAGCATGGGGAGGTCAGGAAACATGCAGTGGCAATGTAGGATAGGTTTCTGAAAAACATCGCGTGGTAGTGCATTGTAAGGGTTTCGCGTGGTAGTGCATTGTAAGGGTTTCTAACAGGCCATTCACTAGTAGGAGTGAGAAAAACATCATGGGGTGGTGTGAATCAGAGGGCCTGAATTAGGATAGGCAGTGAGTGGCAATGTAGGATGGAGAAAAGCGCCACGGGGTGGTCAGCATGGGGAGGTCAGGAAACATGCTGTGGCAATGTAGGATAGGTTTCCGAAAAACATCCCGGGGTAGTGCATTTTAAGGGTTTCTAACAGGCCATTCACTAGTAGGAATGAGAAAAACATCACAGGGTGTTTTGAATCGGAGGGCCTGAATTGGGATAGGCCGAGAGTGGCAATGTAGGCTGGAGAAAAGCGCCACGGGGTGGGCAGAATGGAGACGTCAGGAAACATGCAGTGGCAATGTAGGATAGGTTTGTGAAAAACATCGAGGGGAGGTGCACATTTTAAGGGTTTTGAACAGGCCATTCAGTAGTAGGAGTGATAAAAACATCACAAGGTGGTGTTAATTGAGGGCCTGAATTGGGATAGGCAGTGAGTGGCAATGTAGGAATGAGAAAAGCGCCAGGGGGTGGACAGAATGGGGAGGTCAGGAAACATGCAGTGGAAATGTACGATAGGTTTCTGAAAAACTTCGCGGGGTGGTACGTATTGTAATGGTTTCTAACAGGCCAATCAGTAGTAGGAGTGAGAAAAACATCACGGGGTCGTGTGAATCGGAGGGTCTGAATTGGGATAGGCAGTGGGTGGCAATGTAAGATGGAGAAAAGCGCCACGGGTTGGACAGAGTGGGGAGGTCAGGAAACATGCAGTGGCAATGTAGCATAGGTTTGTGAAAAGCATCACGGGGTTGTGCGCATTGTAAGGGTTTCTAACATGCCATTCACTAGTAGGAGTGAGAAAACCATCACGTGGTGGTGTGAATCGGAAGGCCTGAATGAGGATAGGCAGTGAGTGGCAATGTAGGATGGAGAAAAGTGCCACACGTTGCTCAGCCTGGGGACGTCAGGAAACATGCTGTGGCAATGTAGCATAGGATTCTGAAAAACATCGCGGGGTGGTGTGCATTGTAAGGATTTCTAACAGGCCATTCACTAGTAATGTAGAGAAAAAAATCACGGGGTGGTGTGAATCGGAGGGCCTGAATTAGGATAGGCAGTGGGTGGCAATGTAGGATGGACAAAAGCGCAACGGGGTGGTCAGCATGGGGAGGTCAGGAAATCTGCAGTGGCAATGTAGGATAGGATTCTGAAAAACATCACAGGGTCGGGCGCATTTTAAGGGTTTCTAACAGGCCATTCACTAGTAGGAGTGAGAAAAACATCACGGGGTGGTGTTAATCGTAGGGCCTGAATTGGGATAGGCAGTGAGTGGCAATGTAGGATGGAGAAAAGCGCCACGGGATGGACAGAATGGGGACGTCAGGAAACATGCAGTGGCAATGTAGGATAGGTTTGTGAAAAACATCGCGGGGTTGTGCGCATTGTAAGGGTTTCTAACAGACCATTCACTAGTAATTTTGAGAAAAAATCACGGGGTGGTGTGAATTGAAGGGCCTGAATTAGGATTGGAATTGAGTGACAATGTAGGATGGACCAAAGCGCCATGGAGTGGACAGAATGGGGAGGTCAGGAAACATGCAGTGGCAATGTAGGATAGGTTTCTGAAAAACATTGCTGGGTGGTGTGCATTGTAAGTGTTTCTAACACGCCATGCACTAGTAGCAGGGAGAAAAACATCATGGGTTGGTGTGAATCGGAGGGCCTGAATTAGCATAGGCAGTGAGTGGCAATGTAGGATGGAGAAAAGCCCCATGGGGTGGTCATCATGGGGAGGTCAGGAAACATGCAGTGGCAATGTAGTATAGGTTTCTGAAAAACATCGGTGGTTAGTGCATTGTAATGGTTTCTAACAGGCCATATACTAGTAGGACTGAGAAAAACATCACGGGGTGGTGTGAATCGGAGGGCCTGAATTGGGATAGGCAGTGAGCAGCAATGTAGGCGGGAGAAAAGCACCACGGGGTGGACAGAATGGGGAGGTCAGGAAACATGCAGTGCTAACGTAGGATAGGTTTGTGAAAAACATCGAGGGGTGGTGCGCATTTTAAGGGTTTCTAACAGGCCATACACTAGTAGGTGTGAAAAAACATCACGGGGTGGTGTGAATCGGAGGGCCTGAATTAGGATAGGCAGTGAGTGGCAATGTAAGATGGAGTAAAGCGCCACGGGGTGGTCAGCATGGGGACGTCAGGAAACATGCAGTGGCAATGTAGGATAGGATTCTGATAAACATCGTGGGGTGGAGGGCACTGTAAGGGTTTCTAACAGGCCATTTACTACGAATTTTGAGAAAAAAATCACGGGGTGGTGTGAATCGGAGGGCCTGAATTAGGATAGGCAGTGAGTGGCAATCTAGGATGGACCAAAGCGCCACGGGGTGGTCAGCATGTGGAGGTCAGGAAACATGCAGTGGCAATGTAGCATAGGTTTGTGAAAAACATCGCGGGGTTGTGCGCATTGTAAAGGTTTCTAACAGGCCATTCACTAGTAAGAGTGAGAAAAACATCACGTGCTGGTGTGAATCGGAGGGCCTGAATGAGGATAGGCAGTGAGTGGCAATGTAGGATGGAGAAAAGGGCCACACGTTGGTCAGCATGGGGACGCAGGAAAATTGCAGTGGCAATGCAGGATAGGATTCTAAAAAACATCGCGGGGTGGTGCGCATTGTAAGGGTTTCTAACAGGAAATTCACTAGTAATTTTGAGGAAAAAATCACGGGGTGGTGTGAATCGGAGGGCCTGAATTAGGATAGGCAGTGAGTGGCAATGTAGGATGGAGAAATTCGCCACGGGGTGGTCAGCATGGGGAGGTCAGGAAACATGCAGTGGCAATGTAGGATAGGTTTCTGAAAAACATTGTGGGGTGGTGCGCATTGTAAGTGTTTCTAACACGCCATGCACTAGTAGCAGTGAGAAAAACATCATGGGTTAGTGTGAATCGGAGGGCCTGAATTAGGATAGGCAGTGAGTGGCAATGTAGGATGGAGAAAAGCCCCACGGGGTGGTCAGCATGGGGAGGTCAGGAAACATGCAGTGGCAATGTAGGATAGGTTTCTTAAAAACATCGCGTGGTAGTGCATTGCAAGGGTTTCTAACAGGCCATTAACTAGTAGGAGTGAGAAAAACATCATGGGGCGGTGTGAATCGGAGGGCCTGAATTAGGATAGGAAGTGAGTGGCAATGTAGGATGGAGAAAAGCCCCACGGGGTGGTCAGCATGGGGAGGTCAGGAAACATGCTGTGGCAATGTAGCATAGGTTTTCGAAAAACATTGCGGGGTAGTGCATTGTAAGGGTTTCTAACAGGCCATTCACTAGTAGGAATGAGAAAAACATCACAGGGTGGTGTGAATCGGAGGGCCTGAATTGGGATAGGCAGTGAGTGCAAATGCAGGCTGGAGAAAAGCGCCACGGGGTGGTCAGCATGGGGATGTCAGGAAACATGCTGTGGCAATGTAGGATAGGTTTCTGAAAAACATTGCGGGGTGGTGCTCATTTTAAGGGTTTCTAACAGGCCATTCACTAGTAGGAGTGAAAAAAACATCACGGGGTAGTGTGAATCAGAGGGCCTGAATTGAGATAGGCAGTGAGTGGCAATGTAGGATGGAGAAAAGCGCCAGGGTGTGGACAGATTGAGGAGGTCAGGAAACATGCAGTGGCAATGTAGGATAGGTTTCTGAAAAACATCGCGGGGTGGGGCGCATTTTAAGGGTTTCTAAGAGGCCATTCACTAGTCGGAGTGAGAAAAACATCACGAGGTGGTGTTAATCGGACGGCCTGAATTGGGATAGGCAGTGAATGGCAATATAAGATGGAGAAAAGTGCCACGGGGTGGACAGAATGGGGAGGTCAGGAAACATGCTGTGGCAATGTCGCATAGGTTTGTGAAAAACATCGCGGCGTTGTGCGCATTGTAAGGGTTTCGAACAGGCCATTCACTAGTAATTTTGAGAAAAATATCACGGGGTTGTGTGAATCGGAGGGCCTGAATTAGCATAGGCAGTGAGTGGCAATGTAGTATGGACCAAAGCGCCACGGGGTGGTCAGCATGGGGATGTCAGGAAACATGCAGTGGCAATGTAGGATAGGATTCTGAAAAACATTGCGGGTTGGTGCGCATTGTAAGTGTTTCTAACACGCCATGCACTAGTAGCAGTTAGAAAAACATCATGGGTTAGTGTGAATGGGAGGGCCTGAATTAGGATAGGCAGTGAGTGGCAATGTAGAATTGAGAAAAGTGAAACGGTGTGGACAGAATGAAAAGGTCAGGAAACATGCAGTGGCAATGTAGGATAGGTTTGTGAAAAACATCGCGGGCTTTGCGCATTGTAAGGGTTTCTAACAGGCCATTCACTAGTAGGAGTGAGAAAAACATCACGGGGTGGTGTGAATCGGAGGGCCTGAATGAGGATAGGCAGTGAGTGGCAATGTAGGATGGAGAAAAGCGCCACGGGGTGGTCAGCATGGGGACGTCAATAAACATGCAGTGGCAATGTAGGATAGGATTCTGAAAAACATCTCGGGGTGGTGAGCATTGTAAGGGTTTCTAACAGGCCATTCACTAGTAAGAGTGAGAAAAAAAATCACGGGGTGGTGTGAATCGGAGGGCCTGAATTAGGATAGGCAGTGAATGGCAATGTAGGATGGACAAAAGCGCCACGGGGTGGTCAGCATGGGGATGTCAGGAAACATGCAGTAGCAATGTAGGATAGGTTTCTGAAAAACATTGCGGGGTGGTGCACATTGTAAGTGTTTCTAACATGCCACGCACTAGTAGCAGTGAGAAAAACATCACGGGTTGGTGGTAATCGGAGGGCCTGAATTAGGATAGGCAGTGAGTGGCATTGTAGGATGGACAATAGCGCCACGGGGTGGTCAGCATGGGGAGGGCAGGAAACATGCTGTTACAATGTAGGATAGGTTTCTGAAAAACAGCGCGGGGTAGTACATTGTAAGGGTTTCTAACAGGCCATTCCCTAGTAGGAGTGAGAAAAACATCACGGGGTTGTGTGAATCGCAGGGCCTGAATTGGGATAGGCAGTGAGCGGCAATGTAGGATGGAGAAAAGGGCCAGGGGGTTGACAGATTGGGGAGGTCAGGAAACATGCAGTGGCAATGTAGGATAGGTTTCGGAAAAACATCGCGGGGTGGTGTGAATCGGAGGGCCTTAATTGGGATAGGCAGTGAGTGGCAATGTAAGATGGAGAAAAGCGCCACGGGGTGGACAGAGTGTGGAGATCAGGAAACATGCAGTGGCAATGTAGCATAGGTTTGTGAAAAACATCGCGGGGTTGTGCGCATTGTAAGGGTTTCTAACATGCCATTCACTAGTAGGAGTGAGAAAAACATCACGGGGTGGTTTGAATCGGAAGGCCTGAATGAGGATAGGCAGTGAGTGGCAATTTAGAATGGAGAAAAGCGCCACACGTTGGTCAGCCTGGGGACGTCAGGAAACATGCAGTGGCAATGTAGGATAGGATTCTGAAAAACATCTCGGGTTGGTGCGCATTGTAATGGTTTCTAACAGGCCATTCACTAGTATGAGTGAGAAAAAAAATCACGGGGTGGTGTGAAACGGAGGGCCTGAATTATGATAGGCAGTGAATCGCAATGTAGGATGGACAAAAGCGCCACGGGGTGGTCAGCATGGGGACGTCAGGAAACATGCAGTGGCAATGTAGGATAGGTTTCTGAAATACATTGCGGGGTGGTGCGCGTTGTAAGTGTTTCTAACATGCCACGCACTAGTAGCAGTGAGAAAAACATCATGGGTTGTTGTGAATCGGAGGGCCTGAATTAGGATAGGCAGTGAGTGGCAATGTAGGATGGACAAATGTGCCACGCGGTGGTCAGCATGGGGAGGTCAGGAAATATGCTGTGGCAATGTGGGAAAAGTTTCTGAAAAACATCGTGGGGTAGTACATTGTAAGGGTTTCTAAAAGGCCATTCACTAGTAGGAGTGAGAAAAACATCACGGGGTGGTGTGAATCGGATGGCCTGAATTGTGATAGGCAGTGAGCGGCAATGCAACCTGGAGAAAAGCACCACGGGGTGGACATAATGGGGAGGTCAGGGAACATGCAGTGGCAATGTAGGATAGGTTTGTGAAAAACCTCGCGGGTTTGTGCGCATTGTAAGGGTTTCTAACAGGCCATTCACTAGAAGGAGTGAGAAAAACATCACGGGGTGGTGTGAATCGGAAGGCCTGAATTAGGATAGGCAGTGAGTGGCAATGTAGGATGGAGAAAAGCGCCACGGGGTGGTCAGCATGGGGACGTCAGGAAACATGCATTGGCAATGTAGGATAGATTTCTGAAAAACATTGCGGGGTGGTGCGCGTTTTAAGGGTTTCTAACAGGTAATTCACTAGTAGGAGTGAGAAAAACATCACGGGGTGGTGTGAATCGGAGGGCCTGAATTAGGATAGGCAGTGAGTGGCAATGTAGGATGGAGAAAAGCGCCACGGGGTGGTCAGCATGGGGACGTCAGGAAACATGCATTGGCAATGTAGGATAGATTTCTGAAAAACATTGCGGGGTGGTGCTCATTTTAAGGGTTTCTAACAGGCCATTCACTAGTAGGAGTGAGAAAAACATCACGGGGTGGTGTGAATCGGAGGGCCTGAATTAGGATAGGCAGTGAGTGGCAATGTAGGATGGAGAAAAGCGCCAGAGGGTGGACAGATTGGTGAGGTCAGGAAACATGCTGTGGCAATGTAGCATCGGTTTGTGAAAAACATCGCGGCGTTGTGCGCATTGTAAGGGTTTCGAACAGGCCATTCACTAGTAATTTTGAGAAAAATATCACGGGGTTGTGTGAATCGGAGGGCCTGAATTAGGATAGGCAGTGAGTGGCAATGTAGTATGGACCAAAGCGCCACGGGGTGGTCAGCATAGGGATGTCAGGAAACATGCAGTGGCAATGTAGGATAGGATTCTGAAAAACATTGCGGGTTGGTGCGCATTGTAAGTGTTTCTAACACGCCATGCACTAGTAGCAGTTAGAAAAACATCATGGGTTAGTGTGAATGGGAGGGCCTGAATTAGGATAGGCAGTGAGTGGCAATGTAGAATTGAGAAAAGTGAAACGGTGTGGACAGAATGAAAAGGTCAGGAAACATGCAGTGGCAATGTAGGATAGGTTTGTGAAAAACATCGCGGGCTTTGCGCATTGTAAGGGTTTCTAACAGGCCATTCACTAGTAGGAGTGAGAAAAACATCACGGGGTCGTGTGAATCGGAGGGCCTGAATGAGGATAGGCAGTGAGTTGCAATGTAGGATGGAGAAAAGCGCCACGGGGTGGTCAGCATGGGGACGTCAATAAACATGCAGTGGCAATGTAGGATAGGATTCTGAAAAACATCTCGGGGTGGTGAGCATTGTAAGGGTTTCTAACAGGCCATTCACTAGTAAGAGTGAGAAAAAAAATCACGGGGTGGTGTGAATCGGAGGGCCTGAATTAGGATAGGCAGTGAATGGCAATGTAGGATGGACAAAAGCGCCACGGGGTGGTCAGCATGGGGATGTCAGGAAACATGCAGTAGCAATGTAGGATAGGTTTCTGAAAAACATTGCGGGGTGGTGCGCATTGTAAGTGTTTCTAACATGCCACGCACTAGTAGCAGTGAGAAAAACATCACGGGTTGGTGTGAATCGGAGGGCCTCAATTAGGATAGGCAGTGAGTGGCATTGTAGGATGGACAATAGCGCCACGGGGTGGTCAGCATGGGGAGGGCAGGAAACATGCTGTTACAATGTAGGATAGGTTTCTGAAAAACAGCGCGGGGTAGTACATTGTAAGGGTTTCTAACAGGCCATTCCCTAGTAGGAGTGAGAAAAACATCACGGGGTTGTGTGAATCGCAGGGCCTGAATTGGGATAGGCAGTGAGCGGCAATGTAGGATGGAGAAAAGCGCCAGGGGGTGGACAGATTGGGGAGGTCAGGAAACATGCAGTGGCAATGTAGGATAGGTTTCTGAAAAACATCGCGGGTTGGGGCCCATTTTAAGGGTTTCTAACAGGCCATTCACTAGTCGGAGTGAGAAAAACATCACGGGGTGGTGTGAATCGGAGGGCCTGAATTGGGATAGGCAGTGAGTGGCAATGTAAGATGGAGAAAAGCGCCATGGGGTGGACAGATTGTGGAGATCAGGAAACATGCAGTGGCAATGTATCATAGGTTTGTGAAAAACATCGCGGGGTTGTGCGCATTGTAAGGGTTTCTAACATGCCATTCACTAGTAGGAGTGAGAAAAACATCACGGGGTGGTGTGAATCGGAAGGCCTGAATGAGGATAGGCAGTGAGTGGCAATTTAGGATGGAGAAAAGCGCCACACGTTGGTCAGCCTGGGGACGTCAGGAAACATGCAGTGGCAATGTAGGATAGGATTGTGAAAAACATCTCGGGTTGGTGCGCATTGTAATGGTTTCTAACAGGCCATTCACTAGTATGAGTGAGAAAAAAAATCACGGGGTGGTGTGAAACGGAGGGCCTGAGTTATGATAGGCAGTGAATCGCAATGTAGGATGGACAAAAGCGCCACGGGGTGGTCAGCATGGGGACGTCAGGAAACATGCAGTGGCAATGTAGGATAGGTTTCTGAAATACATTGCGGGGTGGTGCGCGTTGTAAGTGTTTCTAACATGCCACGCACTAGTAGCAGTGAGAAAAACATCATGGGTTGTTGTGAATCGGAGGGCCTGAATTAGGATAGGCAGTGAGTGGCAATGTAGGATGGACAAATGTGCCACGCGGTGGTCAGCATGGGGAGGTCAGGAAATATGCTGTGGCAATGTGGGATAGGTTTCTGAAAAACATCATGGGGTAGTACATTGTAAGGGTTTCTAAAAGGCCATTCACTAGTAGGAGTGAGAAAAACATCACGGGGTGGTGTGAATCGGAGGGCCTGAATTGTGATAGGCAGTGAGCGGCAATGTAACCTGGAGAAAAGCACCACGGGGTGGACATAATGGGGAGGTCAGTAAACATGCAGTGGCAATGTAGGATAGGTTTGTGAAAAACCTCGCGGGTTTGTGCGCATTGTAAGGGTTTCTAACAGGCCATTCACTAGAAGGAGTGAGAAAAACATCACGGGGTGGTGTGAATCGGAAGGCCTGAATTAGGATAGGCAGTGAGCGGCAATGTAGGATGGAGAAAAGCGCCACGGGGTGGTCAGCATGGGGTCGTCAGGAAACATGCATTGGCAATGTAGGATAGATTTCTGAAAAACATTGCGGGGTGGTGCGCATTTTAAGGGTTTCTAACAGGCCATTCACTAGTAGGAGTGAGAAAAACATCACGGGGTGGTGTGAATCGGAGGGCCTGAATTATGATAGGCAGTGAGTGGCAATGTAGGATGGAGAAAAGCGCCAGAGGGTGGACAGATTGGGGAGGTCAGGAAACATGCAGTGGCAATGTAGGTTAGGTTTCTGAAAAACATCGCGGGTTTGGGCGCATTTTAAGTGTTTCTAACAGGCCATTCACTAGTAGGAGTGAGAAAAACATCACGGGGTGGTGTTAATCGGAGGGTCTGAATTGGGATAGGCAGTGAGTGGCAATGTAAGATGGAGAAAAGTGCCACAGGGTGGACAGAATGGGGAGGTCAGGAAACATGCAGTGGCAATGTAGCATAGGTTTGTGAAAAACATCGCGGGGTTGTGCGCATTGTAAGGGTTTCTAACAGGCCATTCACTAGTAATTTTGAGAAAAACATCACGGGCTGGTGTGAATCGGAGGGCCTGAATGTGGATAGGCTGTGAGTGGCAATGTAGGATGGAGAAAAGCGCCACACGTTGGTTAGCATGGGGACGCAGGAAACATGCAGTGGCAATGTAGGATAGGATTTTGAAAAACATCGCGTGGTAGTGCATTGTAAGGATTTCTAAAAGGCCATTCACTAGTAGGAGTGAGAAAAACATCATGGGGCTGTGTGAATCGGAGGGCCTGAATTAGGATAGGCAGTGAGTGGCAATGTACCATGGAGAAAAGCGCCATGGGTTGGTCACCATGGGGAGGTCAGGAAACATGCTGTGGCAATGTTGCATAGGATTCCGAAACACATGGCGGGGTAGTGCATTGTAAGGGCTTCTAACAGGCCATTCACTAGTAGGAGTGAGAAAAACATCACGGGGTGGTGTGAATCGGAGGGCCTGAATTGGGATAGGCTGTGAGTGGCAATGTAGGATGGAGAAAAGCGCCAGGGGGTGGACAGATTGGGGAGGTCAGGAAACATGCAGTGGCAATGTAGGATAGGTTTCTGAAAAACATCGCGGGGTGGGGCGCATTTTAAGGGTTTCTAACAGGCCATTCACTAGTCGGAGTGAGAAAAACATCACGGGGTCGTGTGAATCGGAGGGCCTGAATGAGGATAGGCAGAGAGTGGCAATGTAGGATGGAGAAAAGCGCCACGGGGTGGTCAGCATGGGGACGTCAATAAACATGCAGTGGCAATGTAGGATAGGATTCTGAAAAACATCTCGGGGTGGTGAGCATTGTAAGGGTTTCTAACAGGCCATTAACTAGTAGGAGTGAGAAAAACATCACGGGGTGGTGTGAATCGGAGGGCCTGAATTGTGATAGGCAGTGAGCGGCAATGTAGGATGGAGAAAAGCGCCAGAGGGTGGACAGATTGGTGAGGTCAGGAAACATGCTGTGGCAATGTAGCATAGGTTTGTGAAAAACATCGCGGCGTTGTGCGCATTGTAAGGGTTTCGAACAGGCCATTCACTAGTAATTTTGAGAAAAATATCACGGGGTTGTGTGAATCGGAGGGCCTGAATTGGGATAGGCTGTGAGTGGCAATGTAGGATGGAGAAAAGCGCCAGGGGGTGGACAGATTGGGGAGGTCAGGAAACATGCAGTGGCAATGTAGGATAGGTTTCTGAAAAACATCGCGGGGTGGGTCGCATTTTAAGGGTTTCTAACAGGCCATTCACTAGTCGGAGTGAGAAAAACATCACAGGGTGGTGTGAATCGGAGGGCCTGAATGAGGATAGGCAGTGAATCGCAATGTAGGATGGACAAAAGCGCAACGGGGTGGTCAGCCTGGGCTGGTCAGGAAACATGCAGTGGCAATGTAGGATAGGATTCTGAAAAACATCTCGGGGTGGTGAGCATTGTAAGGGTTTCTAACAGGCCATTCACTAGTAGGAGTGAGAAAAACATCACGGGGTGGTGTGAATCGGAGAGCCTGAATTAGGATAGGCAGTGAGTGGCAATGTAGGATGGAGAAAAGCGCCAGAGGGTGGACAGATTGGTGAGGTCAGGAAACATGCTGTGGCAATGTAGCATAGGTTTGTGAAAAACATCGCGGCGTTGTGCGCATTGTAAGGGTTTCGAACAGGCCATTCACTAGTAATTTTGAGAAAAATATCACGGGGTTGTGTGAATCGGAGGGCCTGAATTAGGATAGGCAGTGAGTGGCAATGTAGTATGGACCAAAGTGCCACGGGGTGGTCAGCATGGGGATGTCAGGAAACATGCAGTGGCAATGTAGGATAGGAATCTGAAAAACATTGCGGGTTGGTGCGCATTGTAAGTGTTTCTAACACGCCATGCACTAGTAGCAGTTAGAAAAACATCATGGGTTAGTGTGAATGGGAGGGCCTGAATTAGGATAGGCAGTGAGTGGCAATGTAGAATTGAGAAAAGTGAAACGGTGTGGACAGAATGAAAAGGTCAGGAAACATGCAGTGGCAATGTAGGATAGGTTTGTGAAAAACATCGCGGGCTTTGCGCATTGTAAGGGTTTCTAACAGGCCATTCACTAGTAGGAGTGAGAAAAACATCACGGGGTCGTGTGAATCGGAGGGCCTGAATGAGGATAGGCAGTGAGTTGCAATGTAGGATGGAGAAAAGCGCCACGGGGTGGTCAGCATGGGGACGTCAATAAACATGCAGTGGCAATGTAGGATAGGATTCTGAAAAACATCTCGGGGTGGTGAGCATTGTAAGGGTTTCTAACAGGCCATTCAGTAGTAAGAGTGAGAAAAAAAATCACGGGGTGGTGTGAATCGGAGGGCCTGAATTAGGATAGGCAGTGAATGGCAATGTAGGATGGACAAAAGCGCCACGGGGTGGTCAGCATGGGGATGTCAGGAAACATGCAGTAGCAATGTAGGATAGGTTTCTGAAAAACATTGCGGGGTGGTGCGCATTGTAAGTGTTTCTAACATGCCACGCACTAGTAGCAGTGAGAAAAACATCACGGGTTGGTGTGAATCGGAGGGCCTGAATTAGGATAGGCAGTGAGTGGCATTGTAGGATGGACAATAGCGCCACGGGGTGGTCAGCATGGGGAGGGCAGGAAACATGCTGTTACAATGTAGGATAGGTTTCTGAAAAACAGCGCGGGGTAGTACATTGTAAGGGTTTCTAACAGGCCATTCCCTAGTAGGAGTGAGAAAAACATCACGGGGTTGTGTGAATCGCAGGGCCTGAATTGGGACAGGCAGTGAGCGGCAATGTAGGATGGAGAAAAGCGCCAGGGGGTGGACAGATTGGGGAGGTCAGGAAACATGCAGTGGCAATGTAGGATAGGTTTCGGAAAAACATCGCGGGTTGGGGCCCATTTTAAGGGTTTCTAACAGGCCATTCACTAGTCGGAGTGAGAAAAACATCACGGGGTGGTGTGAATCGGAGGGCCTGAATTGGGATAGGCAGTGAGTGGCAATGTAAGATGGAGAAAAGCGCCATGGGGTGGACAGATTGTGGAGATCAGGAAACATGCAGTGGCAATGTAGCATAGATTTGTGAAAAACATCGCGGGGTTGTGCGCATTGTAAGGGTTTCTAACATGCCATTCACTAGTAGGAGTGAGAAAAACATCACGGGGTGGTGTGAATCGGAAGGCCTGAATGAGGATAGGCAGTGAGTATCAATTTAGGATGGAGAAAAGCGCCACACGTTGGTCAGCCTGGGGACGTCAGGAAACATGCAGTGGCAATGTAGGATAGGATTGTGAAAAACATCTCGGGTTGGTGCGCATTGTAATGGTTTCTAACAGGCCATTCACTAGTATGAGTGAGAAAAAAAATCAAGGGGTGGTGTGAAACGGAGGGCCTGAGTTATGATAGGCAGTGAATCGCAATGTAGGATGGACAAAAGCGCCACGGGGTGGTCAGCATGGGGACGTCAGGAAACATGCAGTGGCAATGTAGGATAGGTTTCTGAAATACATTGCGGGGTGGTGCGCGTTGTAAGTGTTTCTAACATGCCACGCACTAGTAGCAGTGAGAAAAACATCATGGGTTGTTGTGAATCGGAGGGCCTGAATTAGGATAGGCAGTGAGTGGCAATGTAGGATGGACAAATGTGCCACGCGGTGGTCAGCATGGGGAGGTCAGGAAATATGCTGTGGCAATGTGGGATAGGTTTCTGAAAAACATCATGGGGTAGTACATTGTAAGGGTTTCTAAAGGCCATTCACTAGTAGGAGTGAGAAAAACATCACGGGGTGGTGTGAATCGGAGGGCCTGAATTGTGATAGGCAGTGAGCGGCAACGTAACCTGGAGAAAAGCACCACGGGGTGGACATAATGGGGAGGTCAGGAAACATGCAGTGGCAATGTAGGATAGGTTTGTGAAAAACCTCGCGGGTTTGTGCGCATTGTAAGGGTTTCTAACAGGCCATTCACTAGAAGGAGTGAGAAAAACATCACGGGGTGGTGTGAATCGGAAGGCCTGAATTAGGATAGGCAGTGAGTGGCAATGTAGGATGGAGAAAAGCGCCACGGGGTGGTCAGCATGGGGACGTCAGGAAACATGCATTGGCAATGTAGGATAGATTTCTGAAAAACATTGCGGGGTGGTG
The DNA here is from genome assembly GCF_034190915.1 of Cavia porcellus. NCBI lineage: Eukaryota > Metazoa > Chordata > Mammalia > Rodentia > Caviidae > Cavia > Cavia porcellus. The sequence goes on along the minus strand of NW_026947560.1, from coordinate 990,630 downwards.
CTCATTTTAAGGGTTTCTAACAGGCCATTCACTAGTAGGAGTGAGAAAAACATCACGGGGTGGTGTGAATCGGAGGGCCTGAATTAGGATAGGCAGTGAGTGGCAATGTACCATGGAGAAAAGCGCCATGGGTTGGTCACCATGGGGAGGTCAGGAAACATGCTGTGGCAATGTTGCATAGGATTCCGAAACACATGGCGGGGTAGTGCATTGTAAGGGTTTCTAACAGGCCATTCACTAGTAGGAGTGAGAAAAACATCACGGGGTGGTGTGAATCGGAGGGCCTGAATTGGGATAGGCTGTGAGTGGCAATGTAGGATGGAGAAAAGCGCCAGGGGGTGGACAGATTGGGGAGGTCAGGAAACATGCCGTGGCAATGTAGGATAGGTTTCTGAAAAACATCGCGGGGTGGGGCGCATTTTAAGGGTTTCTAACAGGCCATTCACTAGTAGGAGTGAGAAAAACATCACGGGGTGGTGTGAATCGGAGGGCCTGAATTAGGATAGGCAGTGAGTGGCAATGTACCATGGAGAAAAGCGCCATGGGTTGGTCACCATGGGGAGGTCAGGAAACATGCAGTGGCAATGTAGGATAGGATTGTGAAAAACATCTCGGGTTGGTGCGCATTGTAATGGTTTCTAACAGGCCATTCACTAGTATGAGTGAGAAAAAAAATCAAGGGGTGGTGTGAAACGGAGGGCCTGAGTTATGATAGGCAGTGAATCGCAATGTAGGATGGACAAAAGCGCCACGGGGTGGTCAGCATGGGGACGTCAGGAAACATGCAGTGGCAATGTAGGATAGGTTTCTGAAATACATTGCGGGGTGGTGCGCGTTGTAAGTGTTTCTAACATGCCATGCACTAGTAGCAGTGAGAAAAACATCATGGGTTGTTGTGAATCGGAGGGCCTGAATTAGGATAGGCAGTGAGTGGCAATGTAGGATGGACAAATGTGCCACGCGGTGGTCAGCATGGGGAGGTCAGGAAATATGCTGTGGCAATGTGGGATAGGTTTCTGAAAAACATCATGGGGTAGTACATTGTAAGGGTTTCTAAAGGCCATTCACTAGTAGGAGTGAGAAAAACATCACGGGGTGGTGTGAATCGGAGGGCCTGAATTGTGATAGGCAGTGAGCGGCAATGTAACCTGGAGAAAAGCACCACGGGGTGGACATAATGGGGAGGTCAGGAAACATGCAGTGGCAATGTAGGATAGGTTTGTGAAAAACCTCGCGGGTTTGTGCGCATTGTAAGGGTTTCTAACAGGCCATTCACTAGAAGGAGTGAGAAAAACATCACGGGGTGGTGTGAATCGGAAGGCCTGAATTAGGATAGGCAGTGAGTGGCAATGTAGGATGGAGAAAAGCGCCACGGGGTGGTCAGCATGGGGACGTCAGGAAACATGCATTGGCAATGTAGGATAGATTTCTGAAAAACATTGCGGGGTGGTGCTCATTTTAAGGGTTTCTAACAGGCCATTCACTAGTAGGAGTGAGAAAAACATCACGGGGTGGTGTGAATCGGAGGGCCTGAATTAGGATAGGCAGTGAGTGGCAATGTACCATGGAGAAAAGCGCCATGGGTTGGTCACCATGGGGAGGTCAGGAAACATGCTGTGGCAATGTTGCATAGGATTCCGAAACACATGGCGGGGTAGTGCATTGTAAGGGTTTCTAACAGGCCATTCACTAGTAGGAGTGAGAAAAACATCACGGGGTGGTGTGAATCGGAGGGCCTGAATTGGGATAGGCTGTGAGTGGCAATGTAGGATGGAGAAAAGCGCCAGGGGGTGGACAGATTGGGGAGGTCAGGAAACATGCCGTGGCAATGTAGGATAGGTTTCTGAAAAACATCGCGGGGTGGGGCGCATTTTAAGGGTTTCTAACAGGCCATTCACTAGTAGGAGTGAGAAAAACATCACGGGGTGGTGTGAATCGGAGGGCCTGAATTAGGATAGGCAGTGAGTGGCAATGTACCATGGAGAAAAGCGCCATGGGTTGGTCACCATGGGGAGGTCAGGAAACATGCAGTGGCAATGTAGGATAGGATTGTGAAAAACATCTCGGGTTGGTGCGCATTGTAATGGTTTCTAACAGGCCATTCACTAGTATGAGTGAGAAAAAAAATCAAGGGGTGGTGTGAAACGGAGGGCCTGAGTTATGATAGGCAGTGAATCGCAATGTAGGATGGACAAAAGCGCCACGGGGTGGTCAGCATGGGGACGTCAGGAAACATGCAGTGGCAATGTAGGATAGGTTTCTGAAATACATTGCGGGGTGGTGCGCGTTGTAAGTGTTTCTAACATGCCATGCACTAGTAGCAGTGAGAAAAACATCATGGGTTGTTGTGAATCGGAGGGCCTGAATTAGGATAGGCAGTGAGTGGCAATGTAGGATGGACAAATGTGCCACGCGGTGGTCAGCATGGGGAGGTCAGGAAATATGCTGTGGCAATGTGGGATAGGTTTCTGAAAAACATCATGGGGTAGTACATTGTAAGGGTTTCTAAAGGCCATTCACTAGTAGGAGTGAGAAAAACATCACGGGGTGGTGTGAATCGGAGGGCCTGAATTGTGATAGGCAGTGAGCGGCAATGTAACCTGGAGAAAAGCACCACGGGGTGGACATAATGGGGAGGTCAGGAAACATGCAGTGGCAATGTAGGATAGGTTTGTGAAAAACCTCGCGGGTTTGTGCGCATTGTAAGGGTTTCTAACAGGCCATTCACTAGAAGGAGTGAGAAAAACATCACGGGGTGGTGTGAATCGGAAGGCCTGAATTAGGATAGGCAGTGAGTGGCAATGAAGGATGGAGAAAAGCGCCACGGGGTGGTCAGCATGGGGACGTCAGGAAACATGCATTGGCAATGTAGGATAGATTTCTGAAAAACATTGCGGGGTGGTGCTCATTTTAAGGGTTTCTAACAGGCCATTCACTAGTAGGAGTGAGAAAAACATCACGGGGTGGTGTGAATCGGAGGGCCTGAATTAGGATAGGCAGTGAGTGGCAATGTACCATGGAGAAAAGCGCCATGGGTTGGTCACCATGGGGAGGTCAGGAAACATGCTGTGGCAATGTTGCATAGGATTCCGAAACACATGGCGGGGTAGTGCATTGTAAGGGTTTCTAACAGGCCATTCACTAGTAGGAGTGAGAAAAACATCACGGGGTGGTGTGAATCGGAGGGCCTGAATTGGGATAGGCTGTGAGTGGCAATGTAGGATGGAGAAAAGCGCCAGGGGGTGGACAGATTGGGGAGGTCAGGAAACATGCCGTGGCAATGTAGGATAGGTTTCTGAAAAACATCGTGGGGTGGGGCGCATTTTAAGGGTTTCTAACAGGCCATTCACTAGTCGGAGTGAGAAAAACATCACAGGGTGGTGTGAATCGGAGGGCCTGAATTAGGATAGGCAGTGAATCGCAACGTAGGATGGACAAAAGCGCAACGGGGTGGTCAGCCTGGGGTGGTCAGGAAACATGCAGTGGCAATGTAGGATTGGTTTCTGAAAAACATTGCGGGGTGGTGCGTATTGTAAGTGTTTCTAACATGCCACGCACTAGTAGCAGTGAGAAAAACATCACGGGATGGTGTGAATCGGAGGGCCTAATTTAGTATAGGCAGTGAGTGGCAATGTAGGATGGACAAAAGCGCCACGGGGTGGTCAGCATGGGGTGGTCAGGAAACATGCAGTGGCAATGTAGGATAGGATTCTGAAAAACATCGCGGGGTAGTTCATTGTAAGGGTTTCTAACAGGCCATTCACCAGTAGGAGTGAGAAAAGCATCACGGGGTGTTGTGAATCGGAGGACCTGAATTAGGATAGGCTGTGAGTGGCAATGTAGGATGGAGAAAAGCGCCAGCGGGTGGACAGATTGGGGAGGTCAGGAAACACGCAGTGGCAATGTAGGATAGGTTTCTGAAAAACATCGCGGGTTGGGGCACATTATAAGGGTTTCTAACAGGCCATTCACTAGTCCAAGTGAGAAAAACATCACGGGGTGGTGTTAATTGGAGGGCCTGAATTGGAATAGGCAGGGAGTGGCAATGTAAGATGGAGACATGCGCCACGGGGTGGACAGAATGGGGAGGTCAGGAAACATGCAGTGGCAATGTAGCATAGGTTTGTGAAAATCATCGCGGGGTTGTGCGCATTGTAAGGGTTTCTAACAGGCCATTCACTAGTAAGAGTGAGAAAAACATCACGGGGTGGTGTGAATCGCAGGGCCTGAATGAGGATAGGCAGTGAGTGGCAATGTAGGATGGAGAAAAGCGCCACACGTTGGTCAGCATGGGGACGGCGGGTAACATGCAGTGGTAATGTAGGATAGGATTCTGAAAAACATCTTGGGGTGGTGCGCATTGTAAGGGTTTCTAACAGGCCATTCACTAGTAATTTTTAGAAAAACATCACGGGGTGGTGTGAATCGGAGGGCCTGAATTAGGATAGGCAGTGAGTGGCAATGTACAATGGACCAAAGCGCCACGGGGTGGTTAGCATGGGGAGGTCAGGAAACATGCAATGGCAATGTAGGATAGGATTCTGAAAAACATTGCGGGGTGGTGCGCATTGTAAGTGTTTCTAACACGCCATGCACTAGTAGCACTGAGAAAAACATCATGGGTTAGTGTGAATCGGAGGGCCTGTTTTTAGGATAGGCAGTGTGTGGCAATGTAGGATGGAGAAAAGCCCCACGGGGTGGTCAGCATGGCGAGGTCAGGAAACATGCAGTGGCAATGTAGGATAGGTTTGTGAAAAACATCTCGTGGTAGTGCATTGTAAGGGTTTCTAACAGGCCATTCACTAGTAGGAGTGAGAAAAACATCATGGGGCGGTGTGAATCGGAGGGCCTGAATTAGGATAGGCAGTGAGTGGCAATGTACCATGGAGAAAGCGCCACGGGGTGGTCAGCATGGGGAGGTCAGGAAACATGCTGTGGCAATGTAGCATATGTTTCCGAAAAACATAGCGGGGTAGTGCATTGTAAGGATTTCTAACAGGCCATTCACTAGTAGGAATGAGAAAAGCATCACAGGGTGGTGTGAATCAGAGGGCCTGAATTGGCATAGGCAGTGAGTGGCAATGTAGGCTGGAGAAACGCGCCACGGGGTGGACAGAATGTGGAGGTCAGGAAACCTGCAGTGGCAATGTAGGATAGGATTCTGAAAAACATCACGGGGTCGGGCGCATTTTAAGGGTTTCTAACAGGCCATTCACTAGTAGGAGTGAGAAAAACATCACGGGGTGGTGTTAATCGTAGGGCCTGAATTGGGATAGGCAGTGAGTGGCAATGTAGGATGGAGAAAAGCGCCACGGGGTGGACAGAATGGGGACGTCAGGAAACATGCAGTGGCAATGTAGGATAGGTTTGTGAAAAACATCGCGGGGTTGTGCGCATTGTAAGGGTTTCAAACAGGCCATTCACTAGTAGGAGTGAGAAAATCATCACGGGGTGGTGTGAATCGGAGGGCTTGAATTAGGATAGCCAGTGAGTGGCAATGTAGGATGGAGAAAAGGTCCACGGGGTGGTCAGCATGGGGACGTCAGGAAACATGCAGTGGCAATGTTGGATAGGATTCTGATAAACATCGTGGGGTGGTGCGCATTGTAAGGGTTTCTACCAGGCCATTCATTAGTAATTTTGAGAAAAAAATCACGGGGTGGTGTGAATCGGAGGGCCTGAATTAGGATAGGCAGTGAGTGGCAATGTAGGATGGAGAAATGCGAAACGGTGTGGACAGAATGGGAAGGTCAGGAAACATGCAGTGGCAATGTAGGATAGGTTTGTGAAAAACATCGCGGGATTTGCGCATTGTAAGGGTTTCGAACAGGCCATTCACTAGTAGGAGTGAGAAAAACATCATGGGTTAGTGTGAATCGGAGGGCCTGAATTAGGATAGGCAGTGAGTGGCAATGTAGGATGGAGAAAAGAGCCACGGGGTGGTCAGCATGGGGAGGTCAGGAAACATGCAGTGGCAATGTAGGATAGGTTTCTGAAAAACATCGCGTGGTAGTGCATTGTAAGGATTTCTAAAAGGCCATTCACTAGTAGGAGTGAGAAAAACATCATGGGGCGGTGTGAATCGGAGGGCCTCAATTAGGATAGGCAGTGAGTGGCAATGTACCATGGAGAAAAGCGCCACGGGTTGGTCACCATGGGGAGGTCAGGAAACATGCTGTGGCAATGTAGCATAGGATTCCGAAACACATGGCGGGGTAGTGCATTGTAAGGGTTTCTAACAGGCCATTCACTAGTAGGAGTGAGAAAAACATCACGGGGTGGTGTGAATCGGAGGGCCTGAATTAGTATAGGCAGTGAGTGGCAATGTAGGATGGAGAAAACCGGCACGGGCTAGTCAGCATTTGGAGGTCAGGAAACATGCAGAGGCAATGTAGGATAGGATTCTGAAAAACATCGCGGTGTGGTGCGCATTGTAAGGGTTTCTAATAGGGCATTCACTAGTAACAGTGAGAAAAAATCACGGGGTGGTGTGAATCGGAGGGCCTGAATTGGGATAGGCAGTGAGTGGCAATGTAGGATGGATAAACGCGCCACGGGGTGGTCAGGATGGGGAGGTCAGGAAAGCTGCAGTGGCAATGTAGGATAGGTTTAGGAAAAACATCGCGGGATGGTGCGCATTTTAAGGGTTTCTAACAGGCCATTCACTAGTCGGAGTGAGAAAAACATCACAGGGTGGTGTGAATCGGAGGGCCTGAATTTGGATAGGCAGTGAGTGGCAATGTAGGATGGAGAAAAGCGCCATGGGGTGGACAGAATGGGGAGGTCAGGAAACGTGCAGTGGCAATGTAGCATAGGTTTTTGAAAAACATCGCGGGGTTGTGCGCATTGTAAGGGTTTCGAACAGGCCATTCACTAGTAGGAGTGAGAAACACATCACGGGGTTGTTTGAAACGGAGGGCCTGAATTAGGATAGGCAGTGAGTGGCAATGTAGGATGGAGAAAAGCGCCACACGTTGGTCAGCATGGGGATGTCAGGAAACATGTAGTGGCAATGTAGGATAGGATTCTGAAAAACAACGCGGGTGGTGCGCATTGTAAGGGTTTCTAACAGGCCATTCACTAGTAATTTGGAGAAAAAAAATCACGGGGTGGTGTGAATCGGAGGGCCTGAATTAGGATAGGCAGTGAGTGGCAATGTAGGATGGACCAAAGCGCCACGGGGTGGTCAGCATGGGGAGGTCAGGAAACATGCAGTGGCAATGTAGGATAGGATTCTGAAAAACATCTCGAGGTGGTGCGCATTGTAAGGGTTTCTAACAGGCCATTCACTAGTAATTTTGAGAAAAACATCACGGGGTGGTGTGAATCGGAGGGCCTGAATTAGGATAGGCAGTGAGTGGCAATGTATAATGGACCAAAGCGCCACGGGGTGGTTAGCATGGGGAGGTCAGGAAACATGCAATGGCAATGTAGGATAGGATTCTGAAAAACATTGCGGGGTGGTGCGCATTGTAAGTGTTTCTAACACGCCATGCACTAGTAGCACTGAGAAAAACATCATGGGTTAGTGTGAATCGGAGGGCCTGTTTTTAGGATAGGCAGTGTGTGGCAATGTAGGATGGAGAAAAGCCCCACGGGGTGGTCAGCATGGGGAGGTCAGGAAACATGCAGTGGCAATGTAGGATAGGTTTGTGAAAAACATCTCGTGGTAGTGCATTGTAAGGGTTTCTAACAGGCCATTCACTAGTAGGAGTGAGAAAAACATCATGGGGCGGTGTGAATTGGAGGGCCTGAATTAGGATAGGCAGTGAGTGGCAATGTACCATGGAGAAAAGCACCACGGGGTGGTCAGCATGGGGAGGTCAGGAAACATGCTGTGGCAATGTAGCATATATTTCCGAAAAACATAGCGGGGTAGTGCATTGTAAGGATTTCTAACAGGCCATTCACTAGTAGGAATGAGAAAAGCATCACAGGGTGGTGTGAATCGGAGGGCCTGAATTGGCATAGGCAGTGAGTGGCAATGTAGGCTGGAGAAACGCGCCACGGGGTGGACAGAATGGGGAGGTCAGGAAACCTGCAGTGGCAATGTAGGATAGGATTCTGAAACACATCGCAGGGTGGGGCGCATTTCAAGTATTTCTAACAGGCCATTCACTAGTAGGAGTGAGAAAAACATCATGGGGTGGTGTTAATCGGAGGGCCTGAATTGGGATAGGCAGTGAGTGGCAATGTAGGATGGAGAAAAGCGCCACGGGGTGGACAGAATGGGGACGTCAGGAAACATGCAGTGGCAATGTAGGATAGGTTTGTGAAAAACATCGCGGGGTTGTGCGCATTGTAAGGGTTTCAAACAGGCCATTCACTAGTAGGAGTGAGAAAATCATCACGGGGTGGTGTGAATCGGAGGGCTTGAATGAGGATAGGCAGTGAGTGGCAATGTAGGATGGAGAAAAGATCCACGGGGTGGTCAGCATGGGGACGTCAGGAAACATGCAGTGGCAATGTTGGATAGGATTCTGATAAACATCGTGGGGTGGTGCGCATTGTAAGGGTTTCTAACCGGCCATTCATTAGTAATTTTGAGAAAAAAATCACGGGGTGGTGTGAATCGGAGGGCCTGAATTAGGATAGGCAGTGAGTGGCAATGTAGGATGGAGAAATGCGAAACGGTGTGGACAGAATGGGGAGGTCAGGAAACATGCAGTGGCAATGTAGAATAGGTTTCTGAAAAACATTGCGGGGTGGTGCGCATTGCAAGTGTTTCTAACATGCCCCGCACTAGTAGCAGTGAGAAAAACATCACAGGTTGGTGTGAATAGGAGGGCCAGAATAATATAGGCAGTGAGTGGCAATGTAGGATGGACAAAAGCGCCACGGAGTGGTCAGGATGGGGAGGTCAAGAAACATGCTGTGGCAATTTACAATAGGTTTCTGAAACACATCGCGGGGTAGTACATTGTAAGGGTTTATAGCAGGCCATTCACTAGTAGGAGTGAGAAAAACATCACGGGGTGGTGTGAATCGGAGGGCCTGAATTGGGATAGGCAGTGAGCGGCAATGTAGGATGGAGAAAAGCGCCAGGGCGTGGACAGATTGGGGAGGTCAGGAAACATGCAGTGGCAATGTAGGATAGGTTTCTGAAAAACATCGCGGGGTGGGGCGCATTTTAAGGGTTTCTAACAGGCCATTCACTAGTAAGAGTGAGAAAAACATCACGGGGTGGTGTGAATTGGAGGGCCTGAATTGGGATAGGCAGTGAGTGGCAATGTAGGATGGAGAAAAGCGCCATGGGGTGGACAGAATGGGGAGGTCAGGAAACATGCAGTGGCAATGTAGCATAGGTTTTCGAAAAACATCGCAGGGTTGTGCACATTGTAAAGGTTTCGAACAGGCCATTCACTATTAGGAGTGAGAAACACATCACGGGGTGGTGTGAATTGGAGGGCCTGAATTAGGATAGGCAGTGAGTGGCAATGTAGGATGGAGAAAAGCGCCACACGTTGGTCAGCATGGGGAGGTCAGGAAACATGTAGTGGCAATGTACGATAGGATTCTGAAAAACATCGCGGGGTGGTGTGCATTGTAAGGGTTTCTAACAGGCCATTCACTAGTAATTTAGAGAAAAAAATCACGGGGTGGTGTGAATCGGAGGGCCTGAATTAGGATAGGCAGTGAGTGGTAATGTAGGATGGACCAAAGCGGCACGGGGTGTTCAGCATGGGGAGGTCACGAAACATGCAGTGGCAATGTAGGATAGGATTCTGAAAAACATCTCGGGGTGCTGCGCATTGTAAGGGTTTCTTCCTGGCCCTTCACTAGTATGAGTGAGAAAAAAAATCACGGGTTGGTGTGAATCGGAGGGTCTGAATTAGGATAGGCAGTGAATCGCAATGTAGGATGGACAAAAGCGCCACGGGGTGGTCAGCATGGGGTGGTCAGGAAACATGCAGTGGCAATGTAGGATAGTTTTCTGAAAAACATTGCGTGGTGGTGCGCATTGTAAGTGTTTCTAACATGCCACGCACTAGTAGCAGTGAGAAAAACATCACGGGTTGTGTGAATCGGAGTACATGAATTAGGATAGGCTGTGTGTGGCAATGTAGGATGGAGAAAAGCGCCAGCGGGTGGACAGATTGGGGAGGTCAGGAAACATGCAGTGGCAATGTAGGATAGCTTTCTGAAAAACATCGCGGGTTGGGGCGCATTATAAGGGTTTCTAACAGGCCATTCACTAGTCGGAGTGAGAAAAACATCACAGGGTGGTGTTAATCGGAGGGCCTGAATTGGGATAGGCAGTGAGTGGCAATGTAAGATGGAGAAAAGTGCGACGGGGTGGACAGAATGGGGAGGTCAGGAAACATGCAGTGGCAATGTAGCATAGGTTTGTGAAAAACATCGCGGGGTTGTGCGCATTGTAAGGGTTTCTAACAGGCCATTCACTAGTAAGAGTGAGAAAAACATCACGGGGTGGTGTGAATCGCAGGGCCTGAATGAGGATAGGCAGTGAGTGGCAATGTAGGATGGAGAAAAGCGCCACACGTTGGTCAGCATGGAGACGTCAGGAAACATGCAGTGGTAATGTAGGATAGGATTCTAAAATACATCGTGGGGTGGTGCGCATTGTAAGGGTTTCTAACAGGCCATTCACTAGTAATTTTGAGAAAAAATCACGGGGTCGTGTGAATCGGAGGGCCTGAATTAGCATAGGCAGTGAGTGGCAATGTAGGATGGACCAAAGCGCCACGGGGTGGTTAGCATGGGGAGGTCAGGAAACATGCAATGGCAATGTAGGATAGGTTTCTGAAAAACATTGCGGGGTGGTGCGCATTGTAAGTGTATCTAGCACGCCATGCACTAGTAGCACTAAAAAAAACATCACGGGTTAGTGTGAATCGGAGGGCCTGAATTAGGATAGGCAGTGTGTGGCAATGTAGGATGGAGAAAAGCCCCACGGGGTGGTCAGCATGGGGAGGTCAGGAAATATGCAGTGGCAATGTAGGATAGGTTTCTGAAAAACATCGCGTGGTAGTGCATTTTAAGGGTTTCTAACAGGCCATTCACTAGTAGGAGTGAGAATAACATCATGGGGCGGTGTGAATCGGAGGGCCTGAATTAGGATAGGCAGTGAGTGGCAATGTAGGATGGAGAAAAGCGCCACGGGGTGGTCAGCATGGGGAGGTCAGGAAACATGCTGTGGCAATGTAGGATAGGTTTCCGAAAAACATCCCGGGGTAGTGCATTTTAAGGGTTTCTAACAGGCCATTCACTAGTAGGAATGAGAAAAACATCACAGGGTGTTTTAAATCGGAGGGCCTGAATTGGGATAGGCCGAGAGTGGCAATGTAAGATGGAGAAAAGCGCCACGGGGTGGACAGAATGGGGAGGTCAGGAAACATGCAGTGGACATGTAGGATAGGTTTCTGAAAAACTTCGCGGGTTGGTACGTATTGTAATGGTTTCTAACAGGCCATTCAGTAGTAGGAGTGAGAAAAACATCACGGGGTGGTGTGAATCGGAGGGTCTGAATTGGGATAGGCAGTGAGTGGCAATGTAAGATGGAGAAAAGCGCCACGGGGTTGACAGAGTGGGGAAGTCAGGAAACATGCAGTGGCAATGTAGCATAGGTTTGTGAAAAGCATCGCGGGGTTGTGCGCATTGTAAGGGTTTCTAACATGCCATTCACTAGTAGGAGTGAGAAAAACATCACGTGGTGTTGTGAATCGGAAGGCCTGAATGAGGATAGGCAGTGAGTGGCAATGTAGGATGGAGAAAAGTGCCACACGTTGCTCAGCCTGGGGACGTCAGGAAACATGCTGTGGCAATGTAGCATAGGATTCTGAAAAACATCGCGGGGTGGTGTGCATTGTAAGGATTTCTAAGAGGGCATTCACTAGTAATGTAGAGAAAAAAATCACGGGGTGGTGTGAATCGGAGGGCCTGAATTAGGATAGGCAGTGAGTGGCAATGTAGGATGGACCAAAGCGCCACGGGGTGGTTAGCATGGGGAGGTCAGCAAACATGCAATGGCAATGTAGGATAGGTTTCTGAAAAACATTGCGGGGTGGTGCGCATTGTAAGTATTTCTAACACGCCATGCACTAGTAGCAGTGAGAAAAACATCATGGGTTAGTGTGAATCGGAGGGCCTGAATTAGGTTAGGCAGTGAGAGGCAATGTAGGATGGACAAATGTGCCACGCGGTGGTCAGCATGGGGAGGTCAGGAAACATGCTGTGGCAATGTAGGATAGGTTTCTGAAAAACATCGTGGGGTAGTACATTGTAAGGGTTTCTAAAAGGCCATTCACTAGTAGGAGTGAGAAAAACATCACGGGGTGGTGTGAATCGGAGGGCCTGAATTGGGATAGGCAGTGAGTGGCAATGTAGGCTGGAGAAAAGCACCACTGGGTGGACAGACTGGGGACGTCAGGAAACATGCATTGGCAATGTAGGATAGATTTCTGAAAAACATTGCGGGGTGGTGCGCATTTTAAGGGTTTCTAACAGGCCATTCACTAGTAGGAGTGAGAAAAACATCACGGGGTGGTGTGAATCGGAGGGCCTGAATTAGGATAGGCAGTGAGTGGCAATGTAGGATGGAGAAAAGCGCCAGAGGTTGGACAGATTGTGTAGGTCAGGAAACATGCAGTGGCAATGTAGGATAGGTTTCTGAAAAACATCGCGTGTTTGGGCGCATTTTAAGGGGTTCTACCAGGCCATTCACTAGTCGGAGTGAGAAAAATATCACGGGGTTGTGTTAATCGGAGGGCCTGAATTGGGATAGGCAGTGAGTGGCAATGTAAGATGGAGAAAAGTGCCACGGGGTGGACAGAATGGGGAGGACAGGAAACATGCAGTGGCAATGTAGCAAAAATTTGTGAAAAACATCGCGGGGTTTTGCGCATTGTAAGGGTTTGTAACTGGCCATTCACTAGTAATTTTGAGAAAAACATCACGGGCTGGTGTGAATCGGAGAGCCTGAATGAGGATAGGCAGTGAGTGGCAATGTAGGATGGAGAAAAGCGCCACACGTTGGTCAGCATGGGGATGCAGGAAACATGCAGTGGCAATGTAGGATAGGATTTTGAAAAACATCGCGGGGTGGTGCGCATTGTAAGGGTTTCTAACAGGCCATTCACTAGTAATTTTGAGGAAAAATTCACGGGGTGGTGTGAATCGGTCGGCCTGAATTAGGATAGGCAGTGAGTGGCAATGTAGGATGGACCAAAGCGCCACGAGGTGGTCAGCATGGGGAGGACAGTAATCATGCAGTGGCAATGTAGGATAGGTTTCTAAAATACTTTGCGGGGTGGTGCGCATTGTAAGTGTTTCAAACATGCCATGCACTAGTAGCAGTGAGAAAAACATCATGGGTTAGTGTGAATCGGAGGGCCTGAATTAGGATAGGCAGTGAGTGGCAATGTAGGATGGAGAAAAGCCCCACGGGGTGGTCAGCATGGGGAGGTCAGGAAACATGCAGTGGCAATGTAGGATAGGTTTCTGAAAAACATCGCGGGGTAGTGCATTGTAAGGATTTGTAACAGGCCATTCATTAGTAGGAGTGAGAAAAACATCATGGGGCGGTGTGAATCGCAGGGCCTGAATGAGGATAGGCAGTGAGTGGCAATGTAGGATGGAGAAAAGCGCCACACGTTGGTCAGCATGGAGACGTCAGGAAACATGCAGTGGTAATGTAGGATAGGATTCTAAAAAACATCGTGGGGTGGTGCGCATTGTAAGGGTTTCTAACAGGCCATTCACTAGTAATTTTGAGAAAAAATCACGGGGTCGTGTGAATCGGAGGGCCTGAATTAGCATAGGCAGTGAGTGGCAATGTAGGATGGACCAAAGCGCCACGGGGTGGTTAGCATGGGGAGGTCAGGAAACATGCAATGGCAATGTAGGATAGGTTTCTGAAAAACATTGCGGGGTGGTGCGCATTGTAAGTGTATCTAGCACGCCATGCACTAGTAGCACTAAAAAAAACATCACGGGTTAGTGTGAATCGGAGGGCCTGAATTAGGATAGGCAGTGTGTGGCAATGTAGGATGGAGAAAAGCCCCACGGGGTGGTCAGCATGGGGAGGTCAGGAAATATGCAGTGGCAATGTAGGATAGGTTTCTGAAAAACATCGCGTGGTAGTGCATTTTAAGGGTTTCTAACAGGCCATTCACTAGTAGGAGTGAGAATAACATCATGGGGCGGTGTGAATCGGAGGGCCTGAATTAGGATAGGCAGTGAGTGGCAATGTAGGATGGAGAAAAGCGCCACGGGGTGGTCAGCATGGGGAGGTCAGGAAACATGCTGTGGCAATGTAGGATAGGTTTCCGAAAAACATCCCGGGGTATTGCATTTTAAGGGTTTCTAACAGGCCATTCACTAGTAGGAATGAGAAAAACATCACAGGGTGTTTTAAATCGGAGGGCCTGAATTGGGATAGGCCGAGAGTGGCAATGTAAGATGGAGAAAAGCGCCACGGGGTGGACAGAATGGGGAGGTCAGGAAACATGCAGTGGACATGTAGGATAGGTTTCTGAAAAACTTCGCGGGTTGGTACGTATTGTAATGGTTTCTAACAGGCCATTCAGTAGTAGGAGTGAGAAAAACATCACGGGGTGGTGTGAATCGGAGGGTCTGAATTGGGATAGGCAGTGAGTGGCAATGTAAGATGGAGAAAAGCGCCACGGGGTGGACAGAGTGGGGAAGTCAGGAAACATGCAGTGGCAATGTAGCATAGGTTTGTGAAAAGCATCGCGGGGTTGTGCGCATTGTAAGGGTTTCTAACATGCCATTCACTAGTAGGAGTGAGAAAAACATCACGTGGTGTTGTGAATCGGAAGGCCTGAATGAGGATAGGCAGTGAGTGGCAATGTAGGATGGAGAAAAGTGCCACACGTTGCTCAGCCTGGGGACGTCAGGAAACATGCTGTGGCAATGTAGCATAGGATTCTGAAAAACATCGCGGGGTGGTGTGCATTGTAAGGATTTCTAAGAGGGCATTCACTAGTAATGTAGAGAAAAAAATCACGGGGTGGTGTGAATCGGAGGGCCTGAATTAGGATAGGCAGTGAGTGGCAATGTAGGATGGACCAAAGCGCCACGGGGTGGTTAGCATGGGGAGGTCAGCAAACATGCAATGGCAATGTAGGATAGGTTTCTGAAAAACATTGCGGGGTGGTGCGCATTGTAAGTATTTCTAACACGCCATGCACTAGTAGCAGTGAGAAAAACATCATGGGTTAGTGTGAATCGGAGGGCCTGAATTAGGTTAGGCAGTGAGAGGCAATGTAGGATGGACAAATGTGCCACGCGGTGGTCAGCATGGGGAGGTCAGGAAACATGCTGTGGCAATGTAGGATAGGTTTCTGAAAAACATCGTGGGGTAGTACATTGTAAGGGTTTCTAAAAGGCCATTCACTAGTAGGAGTGAGAAAAACATCACGGGGTGGTGTGAATCGGAGGGCCTGAATTGGGATAGGCAGTGAGTGGCAATGTAGGCTGGAGAAAAGCACCACTGGGTGGACAGACTGGGGACGTCAGGAAACATGCATTGGCAATGTAGGATAGATTTCTGAAAAACATTGCGGGGTGGTGCGCATTTTAAGGGTTTCTAACAGGCCATTCACTAGTAGGAGTGAGAAAAACATCACGGGGTGGTGTGAATCGGAGGGCCTGAATTAGGATAGGCAGTGAGTGGCAATGTAGGATGGAGAAAAGCGCCAGAGGTTGGACAGATTGTGTAGGTCAGGAAACATGCAGTGGCAATGTAGGATAGGTTTCTGAAAAACATCGCGTGTTTGGGCGCATTTTAAGGGGTTCTACCAGGCCATTCACTAGTCGGAGTGAGAAAAATATCACGGGGTTGTGTTAATCGGAGGGCCTGAATTGGGATAGGCAGTGAGTGGCAATGTAAGATGGAGAAAAGTGCCACGGGGTGGACAGAATGGGGAGGACAGGAAACATGCAGTGGCAATGTAGCAAAAATTTGTGAAAAACATCGCGGGGTTTTGCGCATTGTAAGGGTTTGTAACTGGCCATTCACTAGTAATTTTGAGAAAAACATCACGGGCTGGTGTGAATCGGAGAGCCTGAATGAGGATAGGCAGTGAGTGGCAATGTAGGATGGAGAAAAGCGCCACACGTTGGTCAGCATGGGGATGCAGGAAACATGCAGTGGCAATGTAGGATAGGATTTTGAAAAACATCGCGGGGTGGTGCGCATTGTAAGGGTTTCTAACAGGCCATTCACTAGTAATTTTGAGGAAAAATTCACGGGGTGGTGTGAATCGGTCGGCCTGAATTAGGATAGGCAGTGAGTGGCAATGTAGGATGGACCAAAGCGCCACGAGGTGGTCAGCATGGGGAGGACAGTAATCATGCAGTGGCAATGTAGGATAGGTTTCTAAAATACTTTGCGGGGTGGTGCGCATTGTAAGTGTTTCAAACATGCCATGCACTAGTAGCAGTGAGAAAAACATCATGGGTTAGTGTGAATCGGAGGGCCTGAATTAGGATAGGCAGTGAGTGGCAATGTAGGATGGAGAAAAGCCCCACGGGGTGGTCAGCATGGGGAGGTCAGGAAACATGCAGTGGCAATGTAGGATAGGTTTCTGAAAAACATCGCGGGGTAGTGCATTGTAAGGATTTGTAACAGGCCATTCATTAGTAGGAGTGAGAAAAACATCATGGGGCGGTGTGAATCGGAGGGCCTGAATTAGGATAGGCAATGAGTGGCAATGTACCATGGAGAAAAGCGCCACGGGGTGGTCAGCATGGCGAGGTCAGGAAACATGCTGTGGCATTGTAGCATAGGTTTCTGAAAAACATAGCAGGGTAGTGCATTGTAAGGGTTTCTAACAGGCCATTCACTAGTAGGAATGAGATTAGCATCACAGGGTTGTGTGAATCGGAGGGCCTGAATTGGCATAGGCAGTGAGTGGCAATGTAGGCTGGAGAAACGCGCCAAGGGGTGGACAGAATGGGGAGGTCAGGAAACCTGCCGTGGCAATGTAGGATAGGATTCTGAAACACATCGCGGGTGGGGTGCATTTTAAGGGTTTCTAACAGGCCATTCACTAGTAGGAGTGAGAAAAACACCATGGGGTGGTGTTAATCGGAGGGCCTGAATTGGGATAGGCAGTGAGTGGCAATGTAGGATGGAGAAAAGCTCCACGGGGTGGTCAGCATGGGGACGTCAGGAAACATGCAGTGGCAATGTAGGATAGGATTCTGATAAACATCGTGGGGTGGTGCGCATTGTAAGGGTTTCTAACAGGCCATTCACTAGTAATTTTGAGAAAAAAATCACGGGGTTGTGTGAATCGGAGGGCCTGAATTAGGATAGGCAGTGAGTGGCAATGTAGGATGGAGAAAAGCGAAACGGTGTGGACAGAATGGGAAGGTCAGGAAACATGCAGTGGCTTTGTAGGATAGCTTTCTGAAAAACATTGCGGGGTGGTGCGCATTGTAAGTGTTTCTAACATGCCACGCACTAGTAGCAGTTAGAAAAACATCACAGGTTGGTGTGAATTGGAGGGCCTGAGTAATATAGGCAGTGAGGGGCAATGTAGGATGGACAAAAGCGCCACGGAGTGGTCAGCATGGGGAGGTCAGGAAACATGCTGTAGCAATTTACAATAGGTTTCTGAAAAACATTGCGGGGTAGTACATTGTAAGGGTTTCTAACAGGCCATTCACTAGTAGGAGTGAGAAAAACATCACGGGGTGGTGTGAATCGGAGGGCCTGAATTGGGATAGGCAGTGAGTGGCAATGTAGGATGGAGAAAAGCGCCATGGGGTGGACAGAATGTGGAGGTCAGGAAACATGCAGTGGCAATGTAGCATAGGTTTTTGAAAAACATCGCGGGGTTGTGCGCATTGTAAGGGTTTCGAACAGGCCATTCACTAGTAGGAGTGAGACACACATCACGGGATAGTGTGAATCGGAGGGCCTGAATTAGGATAGGCAGTGAGTGGCAATGTACGATGGAGAAAAGCGCCACACGTTGGTCAGCATGGGGACGTCAGGAAACATGTAGTGGCAATGTAGTATAGGATTCTGAAAAACATCGCGGGTGGTGCGCATTGTAAGGGTTTCTAACAGGCCATTCACTAATAATTTAGAGAAAAAAATCACGGGGTGGTGTGAATCGGAGGGCCTGAATTAGGATAGGCAGTGAGTGGCAATGTAGGATGGACCAAATCGCCACGGGGTGGTCAGCATGGGGAGGTCAGGAAACATGCACTGGAAATATAGGATAGGATTCTGAAAAACATCTCGGGGTGGTGCGCATTGTACGGGTTTCCAACTGGCCATTCACTAGTATGAGTGAGAAATAAAATCACGGGTTGGTGTGAATCGGAGGGCCTGAATTAGGATAGGCAGTGAATCGCAATGTAGGATGGACAAAAGCGCCACCGGGTGGTCAGCATGGGGAGGTCAGGAAACATGCAGTGGCAATGTAATATAGGTTTCTGAAAAACGTTGCGCGGTGGTGCGCATTGTAAGTGTTTCTAACACACCATGCACTAGTAGCAGTGAGAAAAACATCACGGGATGGTGTGAATCGGAGGGCCGAATTTAGTATAGGCAGTGATTGGCAATGTAGGATGGACAAAAGCGCCACGGGGTGGTCAGCATGGGGTGGTCAGGAAACATGCAGTGGCAATGTAGGATAGGTTTCTGAAAAACATCGCGGGGTAGTACACTGTAAGGTTTTCTAACAGGTCATTCACACGTAGGAGTGAAAAAAACATCACGGGGTGGTGTGAATCGGAGGACCTGAATTAGGATAGGCTGTGAGTGGCAATATAGGATGGAGAAAACGCCAGCGGGTGGACAGATTGGGAAGGTCAGGAAACATGCATTGGCAATGTAGGATAGGTTTCTGAAAAACATCGCGGGTTGGGGCGCATTATAAGGGTTTCTTACAGGCCATTCACTAGTCGGAGTGAGAAAAACATCACGGGGTGGTGTTAATCGGAGGCCCTGAATTGGGATAGGCAGTGAGTGGCAATGTAAGATGGAGAAAAGCGCCACGGGGTGGACAGAATGGTGAGGTCAGGAAACATGCAGTGGCAATGTAGCATAGGTTTGTGAAAAACATCGCGGGGTTGTGCGCATTGTAAGGGTTTCTAACAGGCCATTCACTAGTAAGAGTGAGAAAAACATCACGGGGTGGTGTGAATAGCAGGGCCTGAATGAGGATAGGCAGTGAGTGGCAATGTAGGATGGAGAAAAGCGCCACACGTTGGTCAGCATGGGGACGTCAGGAAACATGCAGTGGTAATGTAGGATAGGATTCTGAAAAACATCGCGGGGTGGTGCGCATTGTAAGGGTTTCTAACAGGCCATTCACTATTAATTTTGAGAAAAAAATCACGGGGTGGTGTGAATCGGAGGGCCTGAATTAGGATAGGCAGTGAGTGGCAATGTAGGATGAACCAAAGCGCCACGGGGTGGTTAGCATGGGGAGGTCAGGAAACATGCAATGGCAATGTAGGATAGGTTTCTGAAAAACATTGCGGGGTGGTGCGCATTGTAAGTGTTTCTAACACGCCATGCACTAGTAGCACTGAGAAAAACATCATGGGTTAGTGTCAATCGGAGGGCCTGAATTAGGATAGGCAGTGAGCGGCAATGTAGGCTGGAGAAAAGCACCACGGGGTGGACAGAATGGGGATGTCAGGAATCATGCATTGGCAATGTAGGATAGATTTCTGAAAAACATTGCGGGGTGGTGCGCATTTTAAGTGTTTCTAACAGGCCATTCACTAGTAGGAGTGAGAAAAACATCACAGGGTGGTGTGAATCGGAGGGCCTGAATTGGGATAGGCAGTGAGTGGCAATGTAGGATGGAGAAAAGCGCCATGGGGTGGACAGAATGGGGAGGTCCGGAAACATGCAGTGGCAATGTAGCATAGGTTTTTGAAAAACATAGCTGGGTTGTGCGCATTGTAAGGGTTTCGAACAGGCCATTCACTAGTAATTTGGAGAAAAAAATCACGGGGTGGTGTGAATCGGAGGGCCTGAATTAGGATAGGCAGTGAGTGGCAATGTAGGATGGAGAAAAACGCCAAACGTTGGTCAGCATGGGGACGTCAGGAAACATGTAGTGACAATGTAGGATAGGATTCTGAAAAACATCGCGGGGTGGTGCGCATTGTAAGGGTTTCTAACAGGCCATTCACTAGTAATTTGGAGAAAAAAATCACGGGGTGGTGTGAATCGGAGGGCCTGAATTAGGATAGGCAGTGATTGGCAATGTAGGATGGACCAAAGCGCCACGGGGTGGTCAGCATGGGGAGGTCAGGAATCATGCAGTGGCAATGTAGGATAGGATTCTGAAAAACATCTCGGGGTGGTGCGCATTGTAAGGGTTTCTTACTGGCCATTCACTAGTATGAGTGAGAAAAAAAATCACGGGTTGGTGTGAATCGGAGGGCCTGAATTAGGATAGGCAGTGAATCGCAATGTAGGATGGACAAAAGCGCCACGGGGTGGTCAGCATGGGGTGGTCAGGAAACATGCAGTGGCAATGTAGGATACGTTTCTGAAAAACATCGCGGGGTAGTACATTGTAAGGGTTTCTAACAGGCCATTCACAAGTAGGAGTGAGAAAAACATCACGGGGTGGTGTGAATCGGAGGACCTGAATTAGGATAGGCTGTGAGTGGCAATGTAGGATGGAGAAAAGCGCCAGCCGGTGGACAGATTGGGGAGGTCAGGAAACATGCAGTGGCAATGTAGGATAGCTTTCTGAAAAACATCCCGGGTTGGGGAGCATTATAAGAGTTTCTAACAGGCCATTCACTAGTCGGAGTGAGAAAAACATCACGGGGTGTTGTTAATCAGAGGGCCTGAATTGGGATAGGCAGTGAGTGGCAATGTAAGATGGAGAAAAGCGTTATGGGGTGCACAGAATGGCGTGGTCACGAAACATGCACTGGCAATGTAGCATAGGTTTGTGAAAAACATCGCGTGGTTGGGCGCATTGTAAGGGTTTCTAACAGGCCATTCACTAGTAAGAGTGAGAAAAACATCACGGGGTGGTGTGAATCGGAGGGCCTGAATTAGGATAGGCATTGAGTGGCAATGTAGGATGGACCAAAGCGCCACGGGGTGGTTAGCATGGGGAGGTCAGGAAACATGCAATGGCAATGTAGGATAGGTTTCTGAAAAACATTGCGGGGTGGTGCGCATTGTAAGTGTTTCTAACACGCCATGCACTAGTAGCACTGAGAAAAACATCATGGGTTAGTGTGAATCGGAGGGCCTGAATTAGGATAGGCAGTGTGTGGCAATGTAGGATGGAGAAAAGCCCCACGGGGTGGTCAGCATGGGGAGGTCAGGAAACATGCAGTGGCAATGTAGGATAGGTTTCTGAAAAACATCGCGTGGTAGTGCATTGTAAGGGTTTCTAACAGGCCATTCACTAGTAGGAGTGAGAAAAACATCATGGGGCGGTGTGAATCGGAGGGCCTGAATTAGGATAGGCAGTTAGTGGCAATGTAGGATGGATAAAAGCGCCACGGGGTGGTCACCATGGGGAGGTCAGGAAACATGCTGTGGCAATGTAGGATAGGTTTCCGAAAAACATCCCGGGGTAGTGCATTTTAAGGGTTTCTAACAGGCCATTCACTAGTAGGAATGAGAAAAACATCACAGGGTGTTGTGAATTGGAGGGCCTGAATTGGGTAGGCCGTGAGTGGCAATGTAGGCTGGAGAAAAGTGCCACGGGGTGGGCAGAATGGGGACGTCAGGAAACATGCAGTGGCAATGTAGGATACGTTTGTGAAAAACATCGAGGCTAGGTGCACATTTTACGGGTTTCGAACAGGCCATTCACTAGTAGGAGTGAGAAAAACATCACAAGGTGGTGTTAATTGAGGGCCTGAATTGGGATAGGCTGTGAGTGGCAATGTAGGAATGAGAAAAGTGCCAGGTGGTGGACACAATGGGGAGGTATGGAAACATGCAGTGGCAATGTAGGATAGGTTTCTGAAAAACTTCGCGGAGTGGTACGTATTGTAATGCTTTCTAACAGGCCATTCAGTAGTAGGAGTGAGAAAAACATCACGGGGTGGTGTGAATCGGAGGGCCTGAATTGGGATAGGCAGTGAGTGGCAATGTAAGATGGAGAAAAGCGCCACGGGGTGGACAGAGTGGGGAGGTCAGGAAACATGCAGTGGCAATGTAGCATAGGTTTGTGAAAAGCATCGCCGGGTTGTGCGCATTGTAAGGGTTTCTAACATGCCATTCACTAGTAGGAGTGAGAAAAAAATCACGGGGTGGTGTGAATCGGAAGGCCTGAATGAGGATAGGCAGTGAGTGGCAATGTAGGATAGAGAAAAGCGCCACACGTTGGTCAGACTGGGGACGTCAGGAAACATGCAGTGGCAATGTAGCATAGGATTCTGAAAAACATCGCGGGGTGGTGTACATTGTAAGGATTTCTAACAGGACATTCACTAGTATGAGTGAGAAAAAAAATCACGGGGTGGTGTGAATCGGAGGGCCTGAATTAGGATAGGCAATGGGTGGCAATGTAGGATGGACAAAAGCGCCACGGGGTTGTCAGCATGCGGAGGTCAGGAAACATGCAGTGGCAATGTAGGATAGGATTCTGAAAAACATCTCGGGTTGGTGCGCAATGTAAGGGTTTCTAACAGGCCATTCACTAGTACGAGTGAGAAAAAAAATCACGAGGTGGTGTGAATCGGAGGGCCTGAATTAGGATAGGCAGTGAATCGCAATGTAGGACGGAAAAAAGCGCCACGGGGTGGTCAGCATGGGGACGTCAGGAAACATGCAGTGGCAATGTAGGATAAGTTTCTGAAATACATTGCGGGGTGGTGCGCATTGTAAGTGTTTTTAACATGCCACGGACTAGTAGCAGTGAGAAAAACATCATGGGTTGGTGTGAATCGGAGGGACTGAATTAGGGTAGCCAGTGAGTGGCAATGTAGGATGGACAAATGTGCCATGCGGTGTTCAGCATGGGGAGGTCAGGAAACATGCTGTGGCAATGTAGGATAGGTTTCTGAAAAACATCGTGGGGTAGTACATTGTAAGGGTTTCTAAAAGGCCATTCACTAGTAGGAGTGAGAAAAACGTCACGGGGTGGTGTGAATCGGAGGGCCTGAATTGGGATAGGCAGTGCGCGGCAATGTAGGCTGGAGAAAAGCACCACGGGGTGGACAGAATGGGGACGTCAGGAAAAATGCATTGGCAATGTAGGATAGATTTCTGAAAAACATTGCGGGGTGGTGCGCATTTTAAGGGTTTCTAACAGGCCATTCACTAGTAGGAGTGAGAAAAACATCACGGGGTGGTGTGAATCGGAGGGCCTGAATTAGGATAGGCAGTGATTGGCAATGTAGGATGGAGAAATGCGCCAGAGGGTGGACAGATTGGGTAGGTCAGGAAACATGCAGTGGCAATGTAGGATAGGTTTCTGAAAAACATCGCGGGTTTGGGCGCATTTTAAGGGTTTCTACCAGGCCATTCACTAGTCGGAGTGACAAAAACATCACGGGGTGGTGTTAATCGGAGGGCCTGAATTGGGATAGGCAGTGAGTGGCAATGTAAGATGGAGAAAAGTGCCACGGGGTGGACAGAATGGGGAGGACAGGTAACATGCAGTGGCAATGTAGCAAAAGTTTGTGAAAAACATCGCGGGGTTTTGCGCATTGTAAGGGTTTCTAACTGGCCATTCACTAGTAATTTTGAGAAAAACATCACGGGCTTGTGTGAATCGGAGAGCCTGAATGAGGATAGGCAGTGAGTGGCAATGTAGGATGGAGAAAAGCGCCACACGTTGGTAAGCATGGGCACGCAGGAAACATGCAGTGGCAATGTAGGATAGGTTTTTGAAAAACATCGCGGTGTGGTGCGCATTGTAAGGGTTTCTAACAGGCCATTCACTAGTAATTTTGAGGAAAAATTCACGGGGTGGTGTGAAGCGGAGGGCCTGAATTAGGATAGGCAGTGAGTGGCAATGTAGGATGGACCAAAGCCCCACGGGGTGGTCAGCATGGGGAGGTCAGTAAACATGCATTGGCAATGTAGGATAGGTTTCTGAAAAACTTTGCGGGGTGGTGCGCATTGTAAGTGTTTCAAACACGCCATGCACTAGTAGCAGTGAGAAAAACATCATGGGTTAGTGTGAATCGGAGGGCCTGAATTAGGATAGGCAGTGAGTGGCAATGTAGGATGGAGAAAAGCCCCACGGGGTGGTCAGCATGGGGAGGTCAGGAAACATGCAGTGGCAATGTAGGATAGGTTTCTGAAAAACATCGCATGGTAGTGCACTGTAAGGCTTTCTAACAGGCCATTCACTAGTAGGAGTGAGAAAAACATCATGGGGCGGTGTGAATCGGAGGGCCTGAATTAGGATAGGCAGTGAGTGGCAATGTACCATGGAGAAAAGCGCCACGGGGTGGTCAGCATGGCGAGGTCAGGAAACATGCTGTGGCATTGTAGCATAGGTTTCCGAAAAACATAACAGGGTAGTGCATTGTAAGGGTTTCTAACAGGCCATTCACTAGTAGGAATGAGATTAGCATCACAGGGTGGTGTGAATCAGAGGGCCTGAATTGGCATACGCAGTGAGTGGCAATGTAGGATGGAGAAAAGCTCCACGGGGTGGTCAGCATGGGGACATCAGGAAACATGCAGTGGCAATGTAGGATAGGATTCTGATAAACATCGTGGGGTGGTGCGCATTGTAAGGGTTTCTAACAGGCCATTCACTAGTAATTTTGAGAAAAAAATCCCGGGGTTGTGTGAGTCGGAGGGCTTGAATTAGGATAGGCAGTGAGTGGCAATGTAGGATGGAGAAAAGCAAAATGGTGTGGACAGAATGGGAAGGTCAGGAAACATGCAGTGGCAATGTAGGATAGCTTTGTGAAAAACATTGCGGGGTGGTGCGCATTGTAAGTGTTTCTAACATGCCACGCACTAGTAGCAGTTAGAAAAACATCACAGTTTAGTGTGAATTGGAGGGCCTGAATAATATAGGCAGTGAGTGGCAATGTAGGATGGACAAAAGCGCCACGGAGTGTTCAGCATGGGGAGGTCAGGAAACATGCTGTGGCAATTTACAATAGGTTTCTGAAAAACATCGCTGGGTAGTACATTGTAAGAGTTTCTAACAGGCCATTCACTAGTAGGAGTGAGAAAAACATCACGGGGTGGTGTGAATCGGAGGGCCTGAATTGGGATAGGCAGTGAGCGGCAATGAAGGATGGAGAAAAGCGCCATGGGGTGGACAGAATGGGGAGGTCAGGAAACATGCAGTGGCAATGTAGCATAGGTTTTTGAAAAACATCGCGGGGTTGTGCGCATTGTAAGGGTTTCGACCAGGCCATTCACTAGTAGGAGTGAGAAACACATCACGGGGTGGTGTGAATCGGAGGGCCTGAATTAGGATAGGCAGTGAGTGGCAATGTACGATAGAGAAAAGCGCAACAGGTTGGTCAGCATGGGGACGTCAGGAAACATGTAGTGGCAATGTAGGATAGGATTCTGAAAAACATCGCGGGGTGGTGCGCATTGTAAGGGTTTCTAACAGGCCATTCACTAATAATTTAGAGAAAAAAATCACGGGGTGGTGTGAATCGGAGGGCCTGAATTAGGATAGGCAGTGAGTGGCAATGTAGGATGGACCAAAGCGCCACGGGGTGGTCAGCATGGGGAGGTCAGGAAACATGCAGTGGCAATGTAGGATAGGATTCTGAAAAACATCTCGGGGTGGTGCGCATTGTAAGGGTTTCTAACTGGCCATTCACTAGTATGAGTGAGAAAAAAAATCACGGGTTGGTGTGAATCGGAGGGCCTGAATTAGGATAGGCAGTGAATCGCAATGTAGGATGGACAAAAGCGCCACCGGGTGGTCAGCATGGGGTGGTCAGGAAACATGCAGTGGCAATGTAGGATAGGTTTCTGCAAAACGTTTCGCGGTGGTGCGCATTGTAAGTGTTTCTAACACACCATGCACTAGTAGCAGTGAGAAAAACATCACGGGATGGTGTGAATCGGAGGGCCTAATGTAGTATAGGCAGTGAGTGGCAATGTAGGATGGACAAAAGCGCCACGGGGTGGTCAGCATGGGGTGGTCAGGAAACATGCAGTGGCAATGTAGGATAGGTTTCTGAAAAACATCGCGGGGTAGTACATTGTAAGGGTTTCTAACAGGCCATTCACAAGTAGGAGTGAGAAAAACATCACGGGGTAGTGTGAATCGGAGGGCCTGGATTAGGATAGGCAGTGAATGGCAATGTAGGATGGAGAAAACGCCAGCGGGTGGACAGATTGGGAAGATCAGGAAACATGCAGTGGCAATGTAGGAAAGGTTTCTGAAAAACATCGCGGGTTGGGGTGCATTATAAGGGTTTCTAACAGGCCATTCACTAGTCGGAGTGAGAAAAACATCACGGGGTGGTGTGAATCGGAGGGCCTGAATTGGGATAGGCAGTGAGTGGCAATGTAAGATGGAGAAAGCGCCACGGGGTGTACAGAATGGTGAGGTCAGGAAACATGCAGTGGCAATGTAGCATAGGTTTGTGAAAAACATCGCGGGGTTGTGCGCATTGTAAGGCTTTCTAACAGGCCATTCACTAGTAGGAGTGAGAAAAACATCACGGGGTGGTGTGAATCGGAGGGCCTGAATTGGGATAGGCAGTGAGTGGCAATGTAGGCTGGGGAAAAGCGCCACAGTGTGGACAGAATGGGGAGGTCAGGAAACCTTCAGTGGCAATGTAGGATAGGATTCTGAAAAACATCGCGTGGTGGGGCGCATTTTAAGGGTTTCTAACAGGCCATTCACAAGTAGGAGTGAGAAAATCATCACGCGGTGGTGTTATTTGGAGGGCCTGAATTGGGATAGGCAGTGAGTGGCAAAGTAGGATGGAGAAAAGCGCCACGGGGTGGTCAGCATGGGTACGTCAGGAAACATGAAGTGGCCATGTATGATAGGTTTCTGAAAAACATCGCGGGGTAGTCCATTGTAAGGGTTTCTAACAGGCCATTCACTAGTAGGAGTGAGAAAAACATCATTGGGTGTTGTGAATCGGAAGGCCTGAATTTGGATAGGCAGTGAGTGGCAATGTAGGCTGAGGATAAGCGCCACGGGATGGACAGAATGGGGAGGTCAGGAAACATGCAGTGGCAATGTAGGATAGGTTTCTGAAAAACATCGCTGGGTTGTGCACATTATAAGGGTTTCTAACAGGCCATTCACTAGTAGGAGTGAGAAAAACATCACGAGGTCGTGTGAATCGGAGGGCCTGAATTAGGATACGCAGTGAATGGCAATGTAGGATGGACAAAAGCGCCATGGGGTGGTCAGCATGGGAAGGTAAGGAAACATGCAGTGACAATGTAGGATAGGTTCGTGAAAAACATCGCAGGGTTGTGCGCATTGTAAGGGTTTCAAACAGGCCATTCACTAGTAGGAGTGAGAAAATCATCACGGGGTGGTGTGAATCGGAGGGCCTGAATTAGGATAGGCAGTGAGTGGAAATGTAGGATGGAGAAAAGTGCCACGGGGTGGTCAGCATGGGGACGTCAGGAAACATGCAGTGGCAATCTAAGATAGGATTCTGAAAAACATCGCGGGGTGGTGCGCATTGTAAGGGTTTCTAACAGGCCATTCACCAGTAATTTTGAGAAAAAAATCACGGGGTGGTGTGAATCGGAGGGCCTGAATTAGGATAGGCAGTGAGTGGCAATGTACGATGGAGAAAAGCCACACACGTTGGTCAGCATGGGGACGTCAGGAAGCATGCAGTGGCAATGTAGGATAGGATTCTGAAAAACATCGCGGGGTGGTGCGCATTGTAAGGGTTTCTAACAGGCCATTCACTAGTAATTTTGAGAAAATAATCACGGGGTGGTGTGAATCGGAGGGCCTGAATTAGGATAGGCAGTGAGTGGCAATGCAGGCTGGACCAAAGCGCCACGGGGTGGTCAGCATGTGGAGGTCAGGAAACATGCAGTGGCAATGTAGGATAGGTTTCTGAAAAACATTGCGGATTGGTGCGCATTGTAAGTGTTTCTAACACGCCATGCACTAGTAGCAGTGAGAAAAACATCATGGGTTAGTGTGAATCGGAGGGCCTGAATTAGGATAGGGAGTGAGTGGCATTGTAGGACGGAAAAAAGCCCCACGGTGTGGTCAGCATGGGGAGGTCAGGAAACATGCAGTGGCAATGTAGGATAGGTTTCTGAAAAAATCGCGTGGTAGTGCATGGTAAGGTTTTCTAACAGGCCATTCACTAGTAGGAATGAGAAAAACATCACAGGGTGGTGTGAATCGAAGGGCCTGAATTGGGATAGGCAGTGAGTGGCAATGTAGGCTGGAGAAAAGCGCCACGGGGTGGACAGAATGGGGAGGTCAGGAAACATGCAGTGGCAATGTAGGATAGGTTTGTGAAAAACATCGAGGGGTGGTGCACATTTTAAGGATTTCGAACAGGCCATTCACTAGTAGGAGTGAGAAAAACATCACAAGGTGGTGTTAATCGGAGGGCCTGAATTGGAATAGGCAGTGAGTGGCAATGTAGGAATGAGAAAAGCGCCAGGGGGTGGACAGAATGGGGAGGTCAGGAAACATGCAGTGGCAATGTAGGATAGGTTTCTGAAAATCTTCGCCGGGTGATACGTATTCTAAGGGTTTCTAACAGGCCATTCTGTAGTATGAGTGAGAAAAACATCACGGGGTGGTGTGAATTGGTGGGCCTGAATTGGCATAGGCAGTGAGTGGCAATGTAGGCTGGGGAAAAGCGCCACAGGGTGGACAGAATGGGGAGGTCAGGAAACCTGCAGTAGCAATGTAGGATAGGATTCTAAAAAACATCACGGGGTGTGGCACATTTTAAGGGTTTCTAACAGGCCATTCACTAGTAAGAGTGAGAAAAACATCACGGGGTGGTGTTAATCGGAGGGCCTGAATTGGGATAGGCAGTGAGTGGCAATGTAGGATGGAGAAAAGCGCCATGGGGTGGACCGAATGGGGACGTCAGGAAACATGCAGTGGCAATGTAGGATAGGTTTGTGAAAAACATCGCGGTGTTGTGCGCATTGTAAGGGTTTCAAACAGGCCATTCACTAGTAGGAGTGAGAAAATCATCACGGGGTGGTGTGAATCGGAGGGCCTGAATTAGGATAGGCTGTGAGTGGCAATGTAGGATGGAGCAAAGCGCCACGGGGTGGTCAGCACGGGGACGTCAGGAAACATGCTGTGGCAATGTAGGATAGGATTCTGATAAACATCGTGGTGTGGTGCGCATTGTAAGGGTTTCTAACAGGCCATTCACTAGTAATTTTGAGAAAAAAATCACGGGGTGGTGTTAACTGAAGGGCCTGAATTAGGATAGGCAGTGAGTGACAATGTATGATGGACCAAAGCGCCATGGAGTGGACAGAATGGGGAGGTCAGGAAACATGCAGTGGCAATGTATTATAGGTTTCTGAAAAACATTGCTGGGTGGTGCGCATTGTAAGTGTTTCTAACACGCCATGCACTAGTAGCAGGTAGAAAATCATGATGGGTTGGTGTGAATCGGAGGGCCTGAATTAGCATAGGCAGTGAGTGGCAATGTAGGATGGAGAAAAGCCCCATGGGGTGTTCAGCATGGGGAGGTCAGGAAACATGCAGTCGCAATGTAGTATACGTTTCTGAAAAACATCGGGGGGTAGTGCTTTGTAATGGTTTCTAACAGGCCATTCACTAGTAGGAGTGAGAAAAACATCACGGGGTGGTGTGAATCGGAGGGCCTGAATTAGGATAGGCAGTGAATGGCAATGTAGGATGGAGAAAAGCGCCAAGGGTGGTCTGCATTGGGAGGTCAGGAAACATGCTGTGGCAATGTAGGACAAGTTTCTGAAAGACATCGCGGGGTACTGCATTGTAAGGGTTTCTAACAGGCCATTCACTAGTAGGAGTGAGAAAAACATCAAGGGGTGGTGTGAATCGGAGGACCTGAATTGGGATAGGCAGTGAGTGGCAATGTTGGCTGGAGAAAAGCACCACGGGGTTGACAGAATGGGGAGGTCAGGAAACATGCAATGGCAATGTAGGATAGGTTTGTGAAAAACATCGAGGGGTGGTGCGCATTTTAAGGGTTTCTAACAGGCCATACACTAGTAGGAGTGAAAAAACATCACAAGGTGGTGTTAATCGGAGGGCCTGAATTGGGATAGGCAGTGAGTGGCAATGTAGGAAAGAGAAAAGCGCCACGGTGTGGACAGAATGGGGAGGTCAGGAAACATGCAGTGGCAATGTTGGTTAGGTTTGTGAAAAACATCGCTAGGTTGTGCGGATTGTAAGGGTTTCTAACAGGCCATTCACTAGTAGGAGTGAGAAAAACATCACGGGGTGGTGTGAATCGGAGGACCTGAATTAGGATAGGCAGTTAGTGGCAATGTAGGATGGAGAAAAGCGCCACGGGTTGGTCAGCATGGGGACGTCAGGAAACATGCATTGGCAATGTAGGATAGGTTTCTGTAAAACATTGCGGGGTGGTGCACATTTTAAGGGTTTCTAACGGGCCATTCACTAGTAGGAGTGAGAAAAACATCACGGGGAGGTTTGAATCAGAGGGCCTGAATTGGGATAGGCAGTGAGTTGCAATGAAGGATGGAAAAAAGCGCCAGGGGGTGGATAGATTGGGGAGGTCAGGAAACATGCAGTGGCAATGTAGGATAGGTTTCTGAAAAACATCGCGGGGCGGTGCGCATTTTAAGGGTTTCATATAGGCCATTCACTAGTAGGAGGGAGAAAAACATCACTGGGTGGTGTGAATCGGAGGGCCTGAATTAGGATAGGCAGTGAGTGGCAATGTAGGATGGAGTAAAGCGCCACGGGGTGGTCAGCATGGAGACGTCAGGAAACATGCAGTGGCAATGTAGGATAGGATTCTGATAAACATCGTGGGGTGGAGGGCACTGTAAGGGTTTCTAACAGGCCATTCACTAGTAATTTTGAGAAAAAAATCACGGGGTGGTGTGAATCGGAGGGCCTGAATTAGGATAGGCAGTGAGTGGCAATATAGAATGGAGAAAAGCGCCACACATTGTTCACCATGGGGACGTCAGGAAGCATGCAGTGGCAATGTAGGATAGGTTTCTGAAAAACTTCGCGGGGTTGTGCGCATTGTAAGGGTTTCAAACAGGCCATTCCCTAGTAGGAGTGAGAAAATCATCACGGGGTGGAGTGAATTGGAGGGCCTGAATTAGGATAGGGCAGTGAGTGGCAATGTAGGATGGAGAAAAGCGCCACGGGGTGGTCAGCATGGGGACGTCAGGAAACATGCAGTGGCAATGTAGGATAGGATTCTGATAAACATCGTGGGGTGGTGCGCATTGTAAGGGTTTCTAACAGGCCATTCACTAGTAATTTTGAGAAAAAAATCACGGGGTGGTGTGAATTGGAGGGCGTGAATTAGGATAGGCAGTGAGTGACAATGTAGGATGGACCAAAGCGCCATTGGGTGGACAGAATGGGGAGGTCAGGAAACATGCAATGGCAATGTAGGATAGGTTTCTGAAAAACATTGCGGGGTGGTGCGCATTGTAAGTGTTTCTAACACGCCATGCACTAGTAGCACTGAGAAAAACATCATGGGTTGGTGTGAATCGGAGGGCCTGAATTAGCATAGGCAGTGAGTGGCAATGTAGGATGGAGAAAAGCCCCACGGGGCAGTCAGCATGGGGAGGTCAGGAAACATGCAGTGGCAATGTAGGATAGGTTTCTGAAAAACATTGCGGGGTGGTGCACATTGTAAGTGTTTCTAGCATGCCATGCACTAGTAGCAGTGAGAAAAACATCACGGGTTGGTGTGAATCGGAGGGGCTAAATTAGGATAGGCAGTGAGTGGCAATGTAGGATGGAGAAAAGCGCCACGGGGTGGACAAAATGGGGACGTCAGGAAACATGCAGTGACAATGTAGGATAATTTTGTGAAAAACATCGCGGGGTTGTGCGCATTGTAAGGGTTTCAAACAGGCCATTCACTAGTAGCAGTGAGAAAATCATCAAGGGGTGGTGTGAATCGGATGGCCTGAATTAGGATAGGGCAGTGAGTGGCAATGTAGGATGGAGAAAAGCGCCACGGGGTGGTCAGTATGGGGACGGCAGGAAACATGCAGTGACAAAGTAGGATAGGATTCTGATAAACATCGTGGGGTTGGGCGCATTTTAAGTGTTTCTAACAGGCCATTCACTAGTTGGAGTGAGAAAAACATCCCGGCATGGTGTTAATCGCAGGGCCTGAATTGGGATAGGCAGTTAGTGGCAATGTAAGATGGAGAAAAGCGCCACGGGGAGGACAGAATGGGGAGTTCAGGAAACATGCAGTGGCAATCTAGCATAGGTTTGTGAAAAACATCGCGGGGTTGTGCGCATTGTAAGGGTTTCGAACAGGCCATTCACTAGTAGGAGTGAGAAAAACATCACGGGGTGGTGTGAATAGGCGGGCCTGAATGAGGATAGGCAGTGAGTGGCAATGTAGGATGGAGAAAAGCGCTACACGTTGGTCAGCATGGGGACGTCAGGAAACATGCAGTGGCAATGTAGGATAGGATTCTGAAAAACATCGCGGGGTGGTGCGCATTTTAAGGGTTTCTAACAGGCCATTCACTAGTAATTTTGAGAAAAAAATCACAGGGTGGTGTGAATCGGCGGGCCTGAATTAGGATAGGCAGTGAATGGCAATATAGGATGGACAAAAGCGCCACGGGGTGGTCAGCACGGGGAGGTCAGGAAACATGCAGTGGCAATATAAGATAGGTTTCTGAAAAACATTGCGGGGTGGTGCGCATTGTAAGTGTTTCTAACATGCCACGCAGTAATAGCAGTGAGAAAAACATCACGGGTTGGTGTGAATCGGAGGGCCTGAATTAGGATAGGCAGTGAGTGGCAATGTAGGATGGACAAAAGCGCCACGGGGTGGTCAGTATGGGGAGGTCAGGAAACATGCTGTGGCAATGTAGGATAGGTTTCTGAAAAACATAGTGGGGTAGTACAATGTAAGGGTTTCTAACAGGCCATTCACTAGTAGGAGTGAGAATAACATCACGGAGTTGTGTGAATCGGAGGGCCTGAATTGGGATAGGCAGTGAGCGGCAATGTAGGGTGGAGAAAAGCACCACGGGGTGGAGAGAATGGGGAGGTCAGGAAACATGTATTGGCAATGTAGGATAGGTTTGTGAAAATCATCGAGGGTTGGTGCGCAGTTTAAGGGTTTCTAACAGGCCATACACTAGTAGGAGTGAAAAAACATCACAAGGTGGTGTTAATCGGAGTGCCTGAATTGGGATAGGCAGTGAGTGGCAATGTAGGAATGAGAAAAGCACCACGGTGTGGACAGAATGGGGAGGTCAGGAAACATGGAGTGGCAATGTAGGTTAGGTTGGTGAAAAACATCGCGGGGTTGTGCGCATTGTAACGGTTTCGAACAGGCCATTCACTAGTAGGAGTGAGAAAAACATCACGGGGTGGTGTGAATCGGAGGGCCTGAATGAGGATAGGCAGTGAGTGGCAATGTAGGATGGAGAAAAGCGCCACACGTTGGTTAGCATGGGGACGTCAGGAAACATGCAGTGGCAATGTAGGATAGGATTCTGAAAAACATCGCGGGTTGTGCGCATTGTAAGGGTTTCTAACAGGCCATTCAGTAGTAGAAGTGAGAAAAACATCACAGGGTAGTGTGAATCGGAGGGCCTGAACAGGGATAGGCAGTGAGTGGCAATGTAGGCTGGGGAAAAGCGCCACAGGGTGGACAGAATGGGGAGGTCAGGAAACATGCAGTGGCAATGTAGGATAGGATTCTGAAAAACATCGCGGGGTGGGGCGCATTGTAAGGGTTTCTAACAGGCCATTCACTAATAATTTTGAGAAAAAAATCACGGGGTGGTGTGAATTGGAGGGCGTGAATTAGGATAGGCAGTGAGTGACAATGTAGGATGGACCAAAGCGCCATGGGGTGGACAGAATGGGGAGTTCAGGAAAAATGCAGTGGCAATGTAGGATAGTTTTCTGAAAAACATTGTGGGGTGGTGCGCATTGTAACTGTTTCTAACACGCCATGCACTAGTAGCAGTGAGAAAAACATCATGGGTTGGTGTGAATCGGAGGGCCTGAATTAGCATAGGCATTGAGAGGCAATGTACGATGGACAAAAGCGCCACGGGGTGGTCAGCATGGGGAGGTCAGGAAACATGCAGTGGCAATGTAGGATAGGTTTCTGAAAAACATCGCGGGGTGGTGCGAAGTGTAAGGGTTTTTAACAAGCCATTCACTTGTAAGAGTGAGAAAAAAATCACAGGGTGGTGTGAATCGTAGGGCCTGAATTAGGATAGGCAGTGAATGGCAATGTAGGATGGACAAAAGCGCCACGGGGTGGTCAGCATGGGGAGGTCAGGAAACATGCAGTGGCAATGTAGGATAGGTTTCTGAAAAACATTGCGGGGTGGTGCGCATTGTAAGTGTTTCTAACATGCCACGCACTACTAGCAGTGAGAAAAACATCACGGGTTGGTGTGAATCGGAGGGGCTGAATTAGGCTAGGCAGTGAGTGGCAATGTAGGATGGAGAAAAGCGCCAAGGGTGGTCAGCATTGGGAGGTCAGGAAACATGCTGTGGCAATGTAGGATAACTTTCTGAATAACATCGCGGGGTACTGCATTGTAAGGGTTTCTAACAGGCCACTCACTAGTAGGAGTGAGAAAAACATCAAGGGGTGGTGTGAATTGGAGCGACTGAATTGGGATAGGCAGTGAGTGGCAATGTAGGATGGAGAAAAGCACCACGGGGTGGACAGAATGGGGAGGTCAGGAAACATGCAGTGGCAATGTAGGATAGGTTTCTGAAAAACATCGCGGGCTGGTGCGCATTGTAAGGGTTTCTAACAGGCCATTCACTAGTAGGAGTGAGAAAAACATCACAAGGTGGTGTTAATCGGAGGGCCTGAATTGATATAGGCAGTGAGTGGCAATGTAGGCTGGAGAAAAGCACCACGGGGTGGACAGAATGGGGAGGTCAGGAAACATGCAGTGGCAATGTAGGATAGGTTTCTGAAAAACATCGCGGGCTGGTGCGCATTGTAAGTGTTTCTAACAGGCCATTCACTCATAAGAGTGATAAAAACATCACGGGGTGGTGTGAATCGGAGGGCCTGAATTAGGATACACAGTGAGAAGCAATGTAGGATGGAGAAAAGCGCCACAGGGTGGTCAACATGGGGAGGTCAGGAAACACGCAGTGGCAATGTAGGTTAGGTTTCTGAAAAACATCGCGTTGTGGTGCGCATTTTAAGGGTTTCTAACACGCCATTCACTAGTAGGAGTGAAAAAACCATTACGGGGTGATGTGAATTGGAGGGCCTGTATTGGGATAGGCAGTGAGTGGCAATGTAGGATGTAGAAAAGCGTCACGGGGTGGTCAGCATGGGGAGGTCAGGAAACACGCAGTGGCAATGTAGGATAGGTTTCTGAAAAACATCGCGGGGTGGTGCGCATTGTAAGCGTTTCTAACAGGACATTCACTACTAAGAGTGAGAAAAAAATCACGGGGTGGTTTGAATCGGAGGGCCTGAATTAGGATAGGCAGTGAGTGGCAATGCAGGATGGAGAAAAGCGCCACTGGGTGGTCAGCATGGAGAGATAAGGAAACATGCGGTGGCAATGTAGGATAGGTTTCTGAAAAACATCGCAGGTTTGTGCGAATTGTAAGGGTTTCTAACATGCCACGCACTAATAGCAGTGAGAAAAACATCACGGGTTGGTGTGAATCGGAGGGCCTGAATTAGGATAGGCAGTGAATGGCAATGTAGGATGGACAAAAGCGCCACGGGGTGGTCACAATGGGGACGTCAGGAAACATGCAGTGGCAATGTAGGATAGGATTCTGAAAAACATCTCGGGGTTGTGCGCATTTTAAGGGTTTCTGACAGGCAATTCACTAGTAATTTTGAAAAAAAAATCACGGGGTGGTGTGAATCGGAGGGCCTGAATTAGGATAGGCAGTGAGTGGCAATGTAGGATGGACCAAAGCGCCACGGGGTGGTCAGCATGGGGAGGTCCGGAAACATGCAGTGGCAATGTAGGATAGGTTTCTGAAAAACATTGCGGGGTGGGGCGCATTGTAAGTGTTTCTAACACGCCATGCACTAGTAGCAGTGAGTAAAACATCATGGGTTAGTGTGAATCGGAGGGCCTGAATTAGGATAGGCAGTGAGTGGCAATGTAGGATGGAGAAAAGCGCCACGGGGTGGTCAGCATGGGGAGGTCAGGAAACATGCAGTGGCAATGTAGGATAGGTTTCTGAAAAACATCGCGTGGTAGTGCATTGTAAGTGTGTATAACAGGCCATTCACTAGTAGGAGTGAGAAAAACATCACGGGGCGGTTTGAATCGGAGGGCCTGAATTAGGATAGGCAGTGAGTGGCAATGTAGGATGGAGAAAGGCGCCACTTGGTGGTCTGCATGGGGAGGTCAGGAAACATGCTGTGGCAATGTAGGATAATTTTCCGAAAAACATCGCAGGGTAGTGCATTGTAAGGGTTTCTAACAGGCCATTCACTAGTAGGAGTGAGAAAAACATCACAGGGTGGTGTGCATCGGAGGGCCTGAATTGGAATAGGCAGTGAGTGGCAATGTAGGCTGGAGAAAAGCGCCAAGGGGTGGACAGAACGGGGAGGTCAGGAAACATGCAGTGGCAATGTAGGATAGGTTTGTGAAAAACATCGAGGGGTGGTGCGCATTGTAAGTGTTTCTAACACGCCATGCAATAGTAGCAGTGAGAAAAACATCATGGGTTGCTGTGAATCGGAAGGCCTGAAGTAGCATAGGGAGTGAGTGGTAATGTAGGATGGAGAAAAGCCCCATGGGGTTGTCAGCATGGGGAGGTCAGGAAACATGCAGTGGCAATGTAGGATAGGTTTCTGAAAAACATCGGGGGGTAGTGCATTGTAATGGTTTCTAACTGGCCATTAACTAGTAGGAGTGAGAAAAACATCACGGGGTGGTGTGAATCGGAGGGCCTGAATTAGGATAGCCATTGAGAGGAAATGTAGGATGGAGAAAAGCGCCACGGGGTGGTCAGCATGGGGAGGTCAGGAACCTTGCAATGGCAAAATAGGATAGGTTTCTGAAAAACATTGCGGGGTGGTGCGCATTGTAAGTGTTTCTAACATGCCACGCACTACTGGCAGTGTGAAAAACATCACGGGTTGGTGTGAATCGGAGGGCCTGAATTAGGATAGGCAGTGAGTGGCAATGTAGGATGGAGAAAAGCGCCAAGGGTGTTCAGCATTGGGAGGTCAGGAAGCATGCAGTGGCAATGTAGGATAGGTTTCTGAAAAACATCGCGGGGTGGTGCGCATTGTAAGCGTTTCTGACAGGCCATTCACTAGTAAGAGTGAGAAAAACATCACGGGGTGGTGTGAATCGGAGGGCCTGAATTAGGATAGGCAGTGAGACGCAGTGCAG
The DNA here is from genome assembly GCF_034190915.1 of Cavia porcellus. Lineage (NCBI taxonomy): Eukaryota > Metazoa > Chordata > Mammalia > Rodentia > Caviidae > Cavia > Cavia porcellus. Next base: position 953,177 of record NW_026947560.1, on the reverse strand, counting down.
GATGGAGAAAAGTGCCACAGGGTGGTCATCATGGGGAGGTCAGGAAACATGCAGTGGCAATGTAGGATAGGTTTGTGAAAAACATCGAGGGGTGGTGCGCATTGTAAGTGTTTCTAACACGCCATGCACTAGTAGCAGTGAGAAAAACATCATGGGTTGCTGTGAATCGGAAGGCCTGAAGTAGCATAGGCAGTGAGTGGTAATGTAGGATGGAGAAAAGCCCCATGGGGTTGTCAGCATGGGGAGGTCAGGAAACATGCCGTGGCAATGTAGGATAGGTTTCTGAAAAACATCGGGGGTTAGTGCATTGTAATGGTTTCTAACTGGCCATTCACTAGTAAGAGTGAGAAAAACATCACGGGGTGGTGTGAATCGGAGGGCCTGAATTAGGATAGGCAGTGAGAGGCAGTGTAGGATGGAGAAAAGTGCCACAGGGTGGTCATCATGGGGAGGTCAGGAAACATGCATTGGCAATGTAGGATAGGTTTCTGAAAAACATCGCGGGGTGGTGCGCATTTTAAGGGTTTCTAACACGCCATTCACTAGTAGGAGTGAAAAAACCATCACGGGGTGATGGGAATTGGAGGGCCTGAATTGGGATAGGCAGTGAATGGCAATGTAGGATGGAGAAAATCGCCACGGTGTGGTCAGCATGGGGACGTCAGGAAACATGCAGTGGCAATATAGGATAGGAATCTGAAAAACATCGCGGGGTGGTGCGCATTGTAAGGGTTGCTAACAGGACATTCACTACTTAGAGTGAGAAATCAATCCCGGGGTGGTTTGAATCGGAGGGCCTGAATTAGGATAGGCAGTGAGTGGCAATGTAGGATGGAGAAAAGTGCCACTGGGTGGTCAGCATGGGGAGATCAGGAAACATGCAGTGGCAATGTAGGTTAGGTTTCTGAAAAACATTGCGGGGTGGTGCGCATTGTAAGTGTTTCTAACACGCCATGCACTAGTAGCACTGAGAAAAACATCACGGGTTGGTGTGAATCTGGGGGCATGAATTAGAATAGGCAGTGAGTGGCAATGTAGGATGGAGAAAACCGCCAAGGGTGGTCAGCATTGGGAGGTCAGGAAACATGCAGTGGCAATGTAGGATAGGTTTCTGAAAAACATTGTGGGGTTGTGCATTCTAAGTGTTTCTAACAGGCCATTAACTAGTAAGAGTGAGAAAAACATCACGGGATGGTGTGAATCGGAGGGCCTGCATTAGGATAGGCAGTGAGTGACAATGTACGAAGGAGTAAACCGCCACGGGTTGGTCAGCATGGGGAGGTCAGGAAACATGCAGTGGCAATGTAGGATAGATTTCTGAAAAACATCACGGGGTGGTTTGCATTGTAGGGGTATCTAACCGGCCATTCACTATGAGGAGTGAGAAAAACATCACGGGGTGGTGTGAATAGGAGGGCCTGAATTAGGAAAGCCAGGGAGTTTGAATGTAGGATGGAGAAAAGCACCACGGGGTGGTCAGCATGGGGAGGTCAGGAAACATGCAGTGGCAATGTAGGATAGGTTTCTGAAAAACATCGCGGGGTGGTGCGCATTGTATGCGTTTCTGACAGGCCATTCACTAGTAAGAGTGAGAAAAACATCACGGGGTTGTGTGAATCGGAGGGCCTGAATTAGGATAGGCAGTAAGAGGCAGTGTAGGATGGAGAAAGTGCCACAGGGTGGTCATCATGGGGAGGTCAGGAAACATGCAGTGGCAATGTAGGATAGGTTTCTGAAAAACATCGCTGGGTGGTGCGCATTTTAAGGGTTTCTAACACGCCATTCACTAGTAGGAGTGAAAAAACCATCACGGGGTGATGTGAATTGGAGGGCCTGAATTGGGATAGGCAGTGAGTGGCAATGTAGGATGGAGAAAAGCGCCACGGTGTGGTCAGCATGGGGACGTCAGGAAACATGCAGTGGCAATATAGGATAGGAATCTGAAAAACATCGCGGGGTGGTGCGCATTGTAAGGGTTGCTAACAGGACATTCACTACTTAGAGTGAGAAATAAATCCCGGGGTGGTTTGAATCGGAGGGCCTGAATTAGGATAGGCAGTGAGTGGCAATGTAGGATGGAGAAAAGTGCCACTGGGTGGTCAGCATGGGGAGATCAGGAAACATGCAGTGGCAATGTAGGATAGGTTTCTGAAAAACATTGCGGGGTGGTGCACATTGTAAGTGTTTCTAACACGCCATGCACTAGTAGCAGTGAGAAAAACATCATGGCTTGGTGTGAATCTGGGGGCATGAATTAGAATAGGCAGTGAGTGGCAATGTAGGATGGAGAAAACCGCCAAGGGTGGTCAGCATTGGGAGGTCAGGAAACATGCAGTGGCAATGTAGGATAGGTTTCTGAAAAACATTGTGGGGTTGTGCATTCTAAGTGTTTCTAACAGGCCATTAACTAGTAAGAGTGAGAAAACCATCACGCGTTGGTGTGAATCGGAGTTCCTGAATTGGGATAGGCAGTGAGTGGCAATGTAGGATGGAGAAAAGCGCCACGGGGTGGTCAGCATAGGGAGGTCAGGAAACATGCAGTTGCAATGTAGGATGCGTTTCTGAAAAACATCGCGGGGTGGTGCGCATTGTAAGGGTTTCTAACAGGCCATTCACTAGTAGGAGTGAGAAAATCATCACGAGGTGGTGTTAATCGGAGGGCCTAAATTGGGATAGGCCGTGAGTGGCAATGCAGGATGTAGAAAGGCACCACAGGGTGGTCAGCATGGGGAGGTCAGGAAACATGCAGTTACAATGTAGGATAGGATTCTGAAAAACAGAGCTGGGTGTTGGGCATTGTAAGGGTTTCTAACAGGCCATTCACTTGTAGGAGTGAGAAAAACATAACGGGTTGGTGTGAATCGGAGGGCCAGGATTAGCATGGGCAGAGAGTGGCAATGTAGGATGGAGAAATGCGCCATGGAGTGGTCAGCATGGGAGGTCAGGAAACTTTCAGTGGCAATGTAGGATAGGTTTCTGAAAAACATCACAGGGTGGTGTGCATTGTAAATGTTTCTACCAGGCCATTCACTAGTAGGAGTGAGAAAAACATCATGGGGTGGTGTGACCCGGAGTGCCTGAATTAGGATAGGCAGTGAGTGGCAATGTAGGATGGAGAAAATTGCCACGTGGTGATCAGCATGGGGAGGTCAGGACACATGCAGTGGCAATGAAGGATAGGTTTCTGAAAAACATCGCGGGGTGGTTTGCATTGTAAGGGTATCTAACAGGCCATTCACTATGAGGAGTGAGAAAAACATCACGTTTTGGTGTGAATAGGAGGGCCTGAATTAGGATAGGCAGTGAATGGCAATGTAGGATGGAGAAAAGCACCACGGGGTGGTCAGCATGGAGAGGTCAGGAAACATGCGGTGGCAATGTAGTATAAGTTTCTGAAGAACATCGCGGGATGCTACGCATTGTAAGGGCTTCTAAAGGCCCATTTACTAGTAAGAGTGAGAAAAACATCAAAGGGTGGTGTGAATCAGAGGGACTGAATTAGGATAGGCAGTGAGTGGCCCTGTAGGATGGAGAAAATGGAGACGGGGTGGTCACCATGCGGAGGTCAGGAAACATGCAGTGGCAATATAGGATAGGTTTCTGAAAAACATTGCGGGGTACTGTGAATTGTAAGGGTTTCTAACACACCATTCACTAGTAGGAGTGAGAAAACCCTCAAGGGGTGGTGTGATTCGGAGGGCCTGAATTGGGATAGGCAGTGAGTGGCAATGTTGGATGGAGAAAAGCACCACGGGGTGGACAGAAAGGGGAGGTCAGGAAACATGAAGTGGCAATGTAGGATAGGTTTCTGAAAAACATCGCTGTGTGGTGCGCATTGTAAGGGTTTCTAACAGGCCATTCACTATGAGGAGTGAGAAAAACATCACAGGGTGGTGTGAATAGGAGGGACTGAATTAGGACAGGCACTGAGTGGCAATGTAGGATGGAGAAAAGCGCCACGGGGTGGTCAGCATGGGGACGTCAGGAAACATGCAGTGGCAATGTAGGATAGGTTTCTGAAAAACATCGCCTGGTGGTGTGCATTGTAAGGGTTTGTAACAAGCCATTCACTAGTAAGAGTGAGAAAATCATCACGGGGTGGTGTGAATCGAAGGGCCTGAATGAGAATAGGCAGTGAGTGGCAATGTAGGATGGAGAGAAGCGCCAGGGAGTGGACAGAATGGGGAGGTCAGGAAACATGCAGTGGCAATGTAGGATAGGTTTCTGAAAAACATCGCGGGGTGGTGCGCATTGTAAGTGTTTCTAACATGCCACGCACTAGTAGCAGTGAGAAAATCATCACGGGTTGGTGTGAATCGGAGGGCCTGAATTAGCATATGCAGTGAGTGGCAATGTAGGATGGAGAAAGGCGCCACGGGGTGGTCAGCATGGGGACGTCAGGAAACATGCTGTGGCAGTGTAGTACAGGTTTCTGTAGAACATCGCGGGATGCTGCGCATTGTAAGGGCTTCTAAAGGCCCATTTACTAGTAAGAGTGAGAAAAACATCACAGGGTGGTGTGAATCAGAGGGCCTGTAATGGGATATGCAGTGAGTGGCAATGTAGGATGGAGAAAAGCGCCACGGGGTGGACAGAATGGGGATGTCAGGAAACATGCAGTGGCAATGTAGGATAGGTTTCTGAAAAACATTTCGGGGTGGTGTGCATTGTAAGTGTTTCTAACATGCCACGCACTAATAGCAGTGAGAAAAACATCACGTTGTGGTGTGAATTGGAGGGCATGAATTAGGATAGGCAGTGAGTGGCAATGTACAATGGAGAAAAGCACCGCGGGGTGGTAAGCATGGGGAGGTGAGGAAACATGCAGTGGCAATGTAGGATAGGTTTCTGGAAAACATCTCGGGGTGGTGCGCATTGTTAGGGTTGCTAACAGGCCTTTCACTAGTAGGAGTGAGAAAAACATCACGTTGTGGTGTGAATTGGAGGGCATTAATTAGGATAGGCAGTGAGTGGCAATGTAGGATGGAGAAAAGCGCCACGGGGTGGTCAGCATGGGGAGGTCAGGAAACATTTAGTGGCAATGTAGGATAGGTCTCTGAAAAAATATCGCGTTGTGGTGCGCATTTTAAGGGTTTCTAACAGGCCATTCAATAGTAGGAGTGAGAAAAACATCACGGGGTGTTGTGAATCAGAGGGCCTGAATTGGGATAGGAAGTGAGTGGCAATGTAGAATGGAGAAAAGCGACAGGGGGTGGACAGAAAGGGGAGGTCAGGAAATATGCAGTGGCAATATAGGATAGGTTTCTGAAAAACATCACCAGGTGGTGTGACCGGAGCCGCGGGAGACAGGAGACCAAACTCGAGCAGGATCAGCTCTCAAACTTTATTGCGTACAGCGAACCGGACCTGTGAAGGTCTGCCACCCTCAGTGTTGGTTCCTCTTCCGCCCGTTGGGTGCAGGAACAACCTCTTATAAGGGGAAGCAGTATCCAATCACAGAGAAGCACGTCTAACATGCTGATAGGCTAGCGTCACGGGTAACTGGGCACACATGACAATTTGGCGGGCTTGTTCAGGCCGGGAAGAACCCGGAAGCAGGAAATGGGCGCCATCTCAGGCGGCTTCCCACATCTCCCCGTTTTTTATTTATTAAAATAGGATGGTCTGTGGGTCCCTCCAAGGTGTCTATGACCTTGTTGCTGTAGACACCTAGGACTGGGCCTACCTTGTAGGCCGAGGCATGAGAGAATGTAGACATCTATACCCTGCTGTGCATCACCCTGTTTTGTGCATATCCTTGTGCCAGGACCATGCTCAAGGTGAGTGGTTCATTTTTTCGCAGGGCCAGGCTTTTGTGAACCGAACCTGGATGCATATAGACATTCATTCCTGTCTTCCCCCCAAACTTTGGTGTGGACGGCACTGCAGTACCCTTGGTCTCGCATCTCAATGCCAATAATTTGACTCCAGAAGGGACCCTTGGCCTTATAGGCCATGTATATCTGAGTGGAGCCTGTCTTAGGTTGACCGGGAGGGCTTTTCCCGTCTTACCCGTCATTGGCTTGCCCACTCAGCTCTTATAGCTGATGTTCTGCAATGTGAAGGAGATATGCGGCGGCCTGCTGGCCTGATGGGCCACCTGCTGCCATTTGCATGGCTGCCATAGCTGTGATCTTAACCTGCTGCTGAGTTTGTATGAGGCGATCTAACAAGCATTTAATAACCACAAGCCCCACTAGGAAGGCCACGGCAATCAGGATCCAAGTAGTCAGTTTGGGCCAGGAGAACCAGGAGGTGACGCGTTCCCACAAACTGGCTATAACACTGCCTAAAGTTGATAAATCGAACCTGACTGGACCTAGTTGGATACCGTCCATATTGTCAAGGTCCTGACCGACTATGAGGGACAAATTGTGATACTTAGGTAGGTAGGTGTCTTGCAGCCAAGCTGTCATATTTTTAACAGTGTTGGTCAAATTTGTGCGAACAGGGGTGATTAATAGGAACCCACAGAATAGAAAAAGCTCCAAACCAGACACTTTAGTTTGTAGATGGTCTCGGGTGCTGAGCATCGGTCCCTGAAGGGTCGAGTTGACTTGTGTCCACGGGCTTATCCTCCTGTGCTTTATCAGGAACTGGTGGGGAGTTTACTGCTCGCGTCAATCTTTCCGGGACCCACAGCAGTTCGCAGCCTGGTTCCTGTGGGAAGACACAAACCGCACCTCGGGTCCAGCTAATCACTGGATCCGGGCCCATCCATTGTCCTGTAAGGACATCTTTCCATCTCACCAGCCCTTTGTCGGCCGGGGACGGGTTATTGTGCTCCATGGCAGGGGAATGATTATTATGATTAAGGTTTAAAAAATTTATGGTAAAGAGTGCCAATGATATTCTTCCTTTGGGCGTTAGGCCATGGCCTATTCCCTCCTTTTGTTTTTGTAAGACACCCTTGAGTGTCCGATGGGATCGCTCAATGATGCCTTGTCCTTGGGGGTTGTAAGGAATGCCATGTTTAAGAGTGACTTCCATTTGTTGACAAAATGTCATAAAAATTTTGCTGGTATAGGCAGGACCATTGTCTGTTTTTAGTATATTGGGCTTTCCCCAAGCAGCCCAGGCTGCCAGGCAATGATTAATAGCGTGGGTGGCCCTTTCTCCGGGTTCTGCCGAGGCAAACATAACCTGGGAGGCGGTATCTACCGAAACATGAACATATTTAAGTTTTCCGAATTCTGGGATGTGTGTAACATCCATTTGCCAAATATGATTTGGGCGAAGTCCTCTTGGGTTAATGCCAATAGATTGTTGTGGTGAAGAGATCACACAAGCTGGGCAATACCGTACAATCTCTCGTGCTTGTGCTCTCGTGATGTTGAAGCGCGCCATGAGGGTGCGGGCATTAACATGGAACTGAGAGTGGAATTTTTGGGCTGCTTCCAGAGGGTTGGGAAAGGTGAAGACCCATATCGGGCGCGTGGCCGAGTCTGCCAAGGCATTGCCCTCCGCCAAGAGCCCAGGTAAATTAGTATGGGCTCTGATATGTGAGATGAACACTTTTGAGGTTCTATTCCATAGCTGATGTTGAATACCTAGGAATATGGAGGCTACCGTTGAAGAGGGTTTAATGGGACCCGCCGTCTCCAGAACTTGGAGAGCATTTACCACATACTTGGAGTCCGACAGGAGGTTAACATCGCCTGGAAAGCGACGTAAGACCTCCTGTATTATTTGGAGCTCGACCACCTGGGGTTGGTCTGGAGTAAATTGGATAGTTTTTGGCTCTTGACCCATAACCACATATGCGCCTATGCATGACTTGGAGCCGTCTGTAAATATTATTGGAGCTCCAGCTATGGGGTGTGGGGACGTGACCTTAGGAAAGATCACAGGATGCACGGTGACAAACTGGAGCAGTGGGTCTTTTGGGAATTGATTATCTATGGTTCCCTGGAAAGTACACCGAAGGATCGCCCAGGAATCCAGGCATGTTGTTAAGGTTTTAATTTGATCTCTTGTGTATGGCACATGTAGGGAGGAAGGAGGCACCCCAAAATGTTGTATAGCGCGTGAGATGCCCTCTAGAGAAAGGGAAGCGACCACGTCTGGATAATGGTCAATAGCCTTAGCAGGAGACATTTTTGGGTGGACCCAAAGCAAGGGTCCTTGCTGCCAAATGACAGCCGTAGGTTGTCTAGCTGTTTTGAGAACGCACAAGGCGAAGGTCTTTTCTGGATTAATACGCCTTAATGCGGCCGTGGTCAGGGCCCGCTCTACTGCTTGTAGTGCCACTTCTGCCTCCGGCGTAAGTTCTCGGGATGAATTTAAGTCAGGGTCTCCCTTAAGTAAGTCAAACAGGGGTTTTAATTTGCTGTTAGGTAAGGCCAAGTACGGCCTGATCCAATTGATATCCCCAACTAATTTTTGCATGTCATGTAAACTTAGGATCGTATCACGCCGGATAACCAATTTTAATGGTGATACCTGAGAGGAAGTAATTTTTGTCCCTAAATATTGGGCTATCTCTGACCGCTGGATCTTGTCTGGGGCAATGTGCAGATTAGCGGCTCTAAGAGTAGAGACCAGCTGTCTAAGCATTTGCTCTAAGCTCGGGAGGTCCTTTCCTGATATTAGGATGTCGTCCATATAATGGAGGCATCTATTTTTTGGGAATTTATGTCTTATGGGCTCTATGACAGCATCGACAAACAATTGGCACATAGTGGGACTGTTGGTCATCCCTTGGGGTAACATTATCCACTCATATCTAAGGTCTGGCTTTTCCTGATTGATAGTGGGCAAGGTAAAAGCGAAGCAAGGTGAATCATCTGGGTGAAGAGGGATGGAGAAAAAGCAATCTTTAAGATCGATGACATAGACCGGCCAATTTTGTGGGAGCACTGATAGTGCAGGCATGCCTCTCTGAACCGCACCCAGGGGTTGCATCTGAGCATTGACTGCCCTCAGGTCATGGAGGAGCCGCCATTTTCCCGAGCGCTTTTTAATGACAAAAATAGGGGTATTCCAGGGGGAGGTTGATGGTCTGATATGTCCCACCTGGAGTTGGTCCTGAGTTAGCTCCAGAGCGGCTTCTGCCTTCTCCTTTGGTAGGGGCCACTGTTGAACCCACACAGGGGTGTCAGTTTTCCAAGTAATTTTTATGGGTTCAGGTGTGAGAAGGCTTTCAGTGACCCCTAGGAAAAACCCAGTCCTTTTTTGTCTTGTTTGGGGCTGCCTTGAATAGGCGAGGTTCGGCCTTGTAGGTGAACGCCTAGGCCCTTTCCAGGGATATACCCTTGTTTTAGCAACATGGAGTGAGCTTTTTGGGAGTAGATGTTAGTTAAGGTGACGCCCATGTCTGTCAAAATATCTCTTCCCCATAGAGATACGGGAAGCTGGAGTACGAAGGGACGGAAGTGACCAGAATGACCTTCCTTGTCGCGCCATGTCAGGAGCGAAGCACTCACCTTAGGGGCGTGGACAAACCCAAGCCCCTGTAGGCTCTCGGATGCCACATCTGTGGGCCAAGAGCTAGGCCAATCTTTTTGTGAAATGATTGAGCGATCTGCTCCTGTGTCAAGCAAGCCTTTAATGGGTCTGCCATTGATGTCAATGGTTAGCATAGGACGTTCTTGCAACGTCAAATGTAAGCCTTCAAAGGTATCCCCGGAAGAGCTGAAGCCCTGAGCGCCTCGGGTCAGGTTTCTCATGGGGAAGTTTTTATGAAGGCTTGGTAGAACCAACAGCTGGGCTATTTTATCTCCTTTATTAATGATAATCGTGCCTTGTAGGGCTTGAACCATAATTTTGATGGTGCCAGTGAAATCTGAGTCAATTACACCTGGGATGATTGTAAGGCCCCTGAGTGCCACCGAGGACCTCCCCAATAGAAGTCCGACCGTGTCTGGCGGAAGGGGATTTGGCAGGGAGGTTTCAACTAATTGTACTCCCATCTCGGGTGTTAATAGGAGGTCGGAGGTGGCACTGAAGTCCAGCCCTGCTGAGCCTTGGGTTGCCCGCCTAAAGGGACCTGGGGTGTTTGTGGTTGCTGGGGCTGGAACTGAAGGAAGGTTTGGGCCAGAGGGGGCCCCGCCTGCAGGAGGGGCCCCCGTCGGCCGTTTTTTGGCTGATTGTCTGGACGTCCTGAAAGCCTATTGCCGTCTTTATCGAATATCGATCGGCACTCGGCTGCTGAATGATTACCTTTTTGGCATCTTGGGCGTAATCCAGGGCCAGGGGCTCCTCCCTGCCCGATCTGTTTGTTGGGGCAATTACGCTTAATGTGTCCTGGTTGGCCACAGCCAAAGCAAGAAGTGTTGTTTTTATTTTTATTTCTATTGCCCCCTACCCGAAGCTTGCCTCCGTTGGCAGCCTTGAAGGGCAGCGACCATGGCGGCAACAAGCCCGTGATTAGTTACCGGGCCGCCCAGTTCACGGCACAGGTGTGTCCACTCTTCTAAAGACCTATTTTTTTGGACCTTAGGACATCACGACACTCTTTAGTGCACTGTTCGAAAATCAGTTGTTTTATGAGAGGGTGAGCCGCCTCAGCATCTGGAAAAATTCTGTTAGCGGCCTCAAGCATGCGGGCCACGAAATCGGAGAAGGGCTCCCCCTGCTGTTGTAAAATTTTTGTGAGGTGGCCCATATGCTCTCCCTTTCCAGCCAGCCGTCTCCAGGCCTGAAGGCCACAGCGACTGATTTGTTCATAAACCTGGCGAGGGTACTGGGTCTGATCTTCCTCGAAAATTCCTCGCCCTAATAACATGTCTCTGTTCCAATCTCTTTGGCCATGTTCCCGGTTAGCCACCGCCTGCTCTATGCAGAATTCCTCATTCCAAGACTTCCAATCTAAATACTGTCTGGGGGAAAGGCAGGCACGCGCCAGCTGGGTCCAATCTCCCGGAGTTAAATACAGGCCAGCCAATGCCTCTAAAAGCGCCATGGTAAATGGCGCATTGGGCCCATAAGCTGAAACTGCGTCCTTGATAGCTTTAAGTTGTTTAATTTCTAAGGGCTCATAATATCCTCCTCCTCCCCTGCCTCCTACTTGTACCGGGAATGCATGGAGACCGGGACACTCAAAGGGAAGCCGCGACCATACCCTCTGGTGGAAGGAACGTCCTCCTCCTCCCCCAGAAGGGGGTGCAGGAGGTAACCCAGGAAATAGCTCTCCCTCTAACCAGGGCGGTGCCATCGATTGTGGGCACCCTCTGGCGGCCACGGGCGGAGGTGGCAGCCCAGGGAGCAACTCCTCTTCCGGCCACGGTGGTGCAGTAGGGCCTGGCGTCCTAAAGGGGGCGACCATGGGTCGCGAGCTTGCCAAGGAGTGGAAGGACCTAAGTTCCTCCCGCAAAGCGGAGTAGCTCGGGCAGGGTGGTGTTTGGTTCCCCTTTTTATCTTCCCGAGCCCTAAGTTCCTCTTTTAACGGTGTAGGAGGGTTATGCTTAGCAAAGACGACCTCCTCTTCTGAGCCCTCCGAATCCGAATCAGAATCGGAGCCCTTGTGTTTCTCTGGAGGCCCAAAGTCAGGTGTGACTTCGGGCTCCTCTGAGCACTCAGATCGAGCTTTGTCAAGAGCCTGTTGGGGTGAGCAAAGCCCGGGGGTTTGTTTGTCCGTCAGACAAGCCCTAACCAGTTCCCACAGGGGTAAAACCATGGGATCCAAGCGTCCCTCTTCTCGGGCGCATCTAAGATCCCCTCCTAACTTCTCCCATGACGGGGGGGTTAGAGAGCCCGTGGGCCAAAACCAGGGGGCAATTTCATTAACACTATCCAGAAATCTCGAAAGGGTGACCCGGTTTATTTAGATGCCTCGGGTCCGCAGCAGGACTCTTAGGGAGTCAGCGAGGGGTTTGCGAGCAGTGTTGCCCATAATGGCAAAGCGAAAGCGAAACAAATGCAAGGGGAAGAAAAAAAAAAAGACCGGCGTCCACCCGTGTGGCGCTCAATATCTGTTAGGTGCGTCCACCCAACCCAGTCGATCCAGTACTCACCTGTCCCGGGAACCGCTGTATCTCACGTAGCTGATCAGGGTGAAGAGAAGAGGTGCTCGGGGTCTTCCGTTGTTATTGAACCGGGTTCTCCGTCGTACAGCAGGTGACAGCAGTCGCGCCCGCCCGTCGCTGAACCTTCCCCGAACGGGCCACCAGTTGACCGGAGCCGTGGGAGACAGGAGACCAAACTCGAGCAGGATCAGCTCTCAAACTTTATTGCGTACAGCGAACTGGACCTGACAAGGTCCGTAACCCTCAGTGTTGGTTCCTCTTCCGCCCGTTGCGGGCAGGAACAACCTCTTATAAGGGGAAGCAGTATCCAATCACAGAGAAGCGCGTCTAAAAAGCTGATAGGCTAGCGTCACGGGTAACTGGGAAGACATGACAATTTGGTGGGCTTGTTCAGGCCGGGAAGAACCAGGAAGCAGGAAATGGGCGCCATGTCAGGCGGCTTCCCACAGTGGTGTGCATTGTAAGGGTTTGTAACAGGCCATTCACTAGTAGGAGTGAGAAAATCATGACGGGGTGGTGTGAATCGGAGGGCCTGAATTAGGATACGCAGTGAGTGACAATGTAGGAGTTAGAAAAGCGCCACGAGGTGGTAAGGATGGGGAGATCAGGAAACATGCAGTGGCAATGTAGGATAGGTTTCTGTAAAACATCTCGGGGTGGTGCGCATTATTAGGGTTTCTAACAGGCCATTCACTAGTAGGAGTGAGAAAAACATCACGTTGTGGTGTTAATAGGAGGGCCTGAATTAGGATAGGCAGTCAGGGGCAATGTAGGATGGAGAAAAGCGGCACGGGTTGGTCAGCATGGGGAGGTCAGAAAACATGCAGTGGCAATGTAGGATAGGTTTCTGAAGAACATCGCGGGATGGTGCGCATTGTAAGGGCTTCTAAAGGCCCATTTACTAGTAAGAGTGAGAAAAACATCACAGGGTGGTGTGAATATGAGGGCCTGAATAAGGATAGGCAGTGAGTGGCAATGTAGGATGGAGAAAATGGAGACGGGGTGGTTAGCATGCAGAGGTCAGGAAACATGCAGTGGCAATATAGGTTAGGTTTCTGAAAAACATCGCGGGGTCATGTAAATTGTAAGGGTTTCTAACACGCCATTAACTCGTAGGAGTGAAAAAACCATCACGGGGTGGTGTGATTCGGAGGGCCTGAATTGGGATAGGCAGTGAGTGGCAATGTAGGATGGAGAAAAGCGCCACGGGGTGGTCAGCATGGGGAGGTCAAGAAACATGCAGTGGCAATATAGGATAGGTTTCTGAAAAACATCGCGTTGTGGTGCGCATTTTAAGGGTTTCTAACAGGCAATTCACTAGTAGGAGTGAGAAAAACATCACGGGGTGGTGTGAATCGGAGGACCTGGATTAGGATAGGCAGTGCGTGGCAATGTAGGATGGAGAAAAGTGCCACGGATTGGTCAGCATGGGGAGGTCAGGACACAAGAAGTGGCAATGTAGGATAGGTTTGTGAAAAACAACGCGGGGTTGTGAGCATTTTAAGGGCTTCTAAGAGGCCATTCACTAGTAGGAGTGAGAAAAACATCACGGGGTGGTGTGAATCGGAGTGCCTGAATTAGGATAGGCAGTGAGTGGCAATGTAGGATGGACAAAAGCGCCACAGGGTGGTCAGCATTGGGACATCAGGAAACGTGCAGTGGCAATGTAGGATAGGTTTCTGAAAAACATCACGGGGTAGTGCATCGTAAGTGTTTCTAACAGGCCATTCACTAGTAGGAGTGAGAAAAACATCACGGGGTGGTGTGAATCGGACTGCCTGAATTAGGATACGCAGTGAGTGGCAATGTAGGATGGAGAAAAGCACCACGGAGTGGTCAGCATGTGGAGGTCAGGAAACATGCAGTGGCAATGTAGGATAGGTTTCTGAAAAACATCGCGGAATAGTGCCATGTAAGGTTTTCTAACTGGCCATTCACTAGTAGGAGTGAGAAAAACATCACGGGGTGGTGTGAATCGGAGGGCCTGGATTAGGATAGGAAGTGAATGGCAATGAAGGATGGGTAAAAGCGCCAGGGGGGGTCAGCATGGGGAAGTCAGGAAACATGCAGTGGCAATGTAGGATAGGTTTCTGAAAAACATTGCTGGATGGTGCGCATTGTAAGTGTTTCTAACATGCCATGCACTAGTAGCAGTGAGAAAAACATCACGGGGTGGTGGGAATCAGAGGGCCTGGATTAGGGTAGGCAGTAAGTGGCAATGTAGGATGGAGAAAAGCGCCACGGGGTGGTCAGCATGGGGTGGTCAGGAAACATGCAGTGGCAATGTAGGATAGGTTTCTGAAGAACATCGCGGGATGGTGCGATTTGTAAGGGCTTCTAAAGGCCCATTTACTAGTAAGAGTGAGAAAAACATCACGGGGTGTTGTGAACCTTAGGGCCTGAATTAGGATTGGCAGTGAGTGGCACTCTAGGATGGAGAAATTGGCCACGGGGTGGTCAGAATGGAGAGGTCAGGAAACATGCAGTGGCAATACAGGATATGTTTCTGAAAAACATCGCGAGGTCGTGTGAATTGTAAGGGATTCTAACACGCCATTCAGAGGAAGGAGTGAGAATACCCTCACGGGGTGGTGTGATTCGGAGGGCCTGAATTGGGATAGGCAGTGAGTGGCAATGTAGGATGGAGAAAAGCGCCAGGGGGTGGACAGAAAGGGGAGGTCAGGCAACATGCAGTGGCAATGTAGGATATGTTTCGAAAAACATCGTGGGGTGGGGCGCATTTTAAGGGTTTGTAACAGGCCATTCACTAGTAGGAGTGAGAAAAACATCACAGGGTGGTGTTAATCGGAGGGCCTGAATTGGGATAGGCAGTGAGTGGCAATGTAGAATGGAGAAAAGCGCCACGGTGTGGATAGAATGGGGAGGTCAGGAAACATGCAGTGGCAATGTAGGATAGGTCTGTGAAAAACTTCGCGGGGTTGTGCGCACTGTAAGGGTTTCAAACAGGCCATTCACTAGTAAAAGAGAGAAAAACATCACGGGGTGTTGTGAATCGTAGATCCTGAATGAGTATAGGCAGTGAGTGGCCATGTAGGATGGAGAAAAGTGCCACGGGGTGGTCAGCATGGGGACGTCAGGAAACATGCAGTGGCAATGTAGGATTGGATTCTGAAAAACTTCGCGGGGTGGTGCGCATTGTAAGGGTTTCTAACTGGCCATTCACTACTAAGAGTGAGAAAATATCACGGGGCGGTGTGAATCGGAGGGCCTGAATTACGATAGGCAGTGAGTGGCAATGTAGGATGGACAAAAGCGCCACCGGGTGGTCAGCATTGGGACATCAGGAAACGTGCAGTGGCAATTTAGGATAGGTTTCTGAATAACATCACGGGGTAGTGCATCGTAAGGGTTTCTAACAGGCCATTCACTAGTAGGAGTGAGAAAAACATCACGGGGTGGTGTGAATCGTACTGCCTGAATTAGGATACGCAGTGAGTGGCAATGTAGGATGGAGAAAAGCACCACGGAGTGGTCAGCATGTGGAGGTCAGGAAACATGCAGTGGCAATGTAGGATAGGTTTCTGAAAAACATCGCGGAATAGTGCCTTGTAAGGTTTTCTAACTGGCCATTCACTAGTAGGCGTGAGAAAAACATCACGGGGTGGTGTGAATCGGAGGGCCTGGATTAGGATAGTCAGTGAATGGCAATGAAGGATGGGTAAAAGCGCCAGGGGTGGTCAGCATGGGGAGGTCAGGAAACATGCAGTGGCAATGTAGGATAGGTTTCTGAAAAACATTGCTGGGTGGTGCGCATTGTAAGTGTTTCTAACATGCCATGCACTAGTAGCAGTGAGAAAAACATCACGGGGTGGTGGGAATCAGAGGGCCTGGATTAGGGTAGGAAGTAAGTGGCAATGTAGGATGGAGAAAAGCGCCACGGGGTGGTCAGCATGGGGTTGTCAGGAAACATGCAGTGGCAATGTAGGATAGGTTTCTGAAGAACATCGCGGGATGGTGCGCTTTGTAAGGGCTTCTAAAGGCCCATTTACTAGTAAGAGTGAGAAAAACATCACGGGGTGTTGTGAACCTTAGGGCCTGAATTAGGATTGGCAGTGAGTGGCACTCTAGGATGGAGAAAATGGCCACGGGGTGGTCAGAATGGAGAGGTCAGGAAACATGCAGTGGCAATACAGGATATGTTTCTGAAAAACATCGCGAGGTCGTGTGAATTGTAAGGGATTCTAACACGCCATTCAGAGGAAGGAGTGAGAATACCCTCACGGGGTGGTGTGATTCGGAGGGCCTGAATTGGGATAGGCAGTGAGTGGCAATGTAGGATGGAGAAAAGCGCCAGGGGGTGGACAGAAAGGGGAGGTCAGGCAACATGCAGTGGCAATGTAGGATATGTTTCGAAAAACATCGTGGGGTGGGGCGCATTTTAAGGGTTTGTAACAGGCCATTCACTAGTAGGAGTGAGAAAAACATCACAGGGTGGTGTTAATCGGAGGGCCTGAATTGGGATAGGCAGTGAGTGGCAATGTAGAATGGAGAAAAGTGCCACGGTGTGGATAGAATGGGGAGGTCAGGAAACATGCAGTGGCAATGTAGGATAGGTTTGTGAAAAACTTCGCGGGGTTGTGCGCACTGTAAGGGTTTCAAACAGGCCATTCACTAGTAAAAGAGAGAAAAACATCACGGGGTGGTGTGAATCGGAGGGCCTGAATGAGTATAGGCAGTGAGTGGCCATGTAGGATGGAGAAAAGTGCCACGGGGTGGTCAGCATGGGGACGTCAGGAAACATGCAGTGGCAATGTAGGATTGGATTCTGAAAAACATCGCGGGGTGGTGCGCATTGTAAGGGTTTCTAACTGGCCATTCACTACTAAGAGTGAGAAAATATCACGGGGCGGTGTGAATCGGAGGGCCTGAATTAGGATAGGCAGTGAGTGGCAATGTAGGATGGACAAAAGCGCCACCAGGTGGTCAGCATGTGGAGGTCAGGAAACATGAAGTGGCAATGTACCGTAGGTTTCTAAAAAACATTGCGGGGTGGTGTGCATTGTAAGTGTTTCTAATATGCCACACACTAGCAGCACTGAGAAAAACATCACGGGTTGGTGTGAATCGGATGTCCTGAATTAGCATAGGCAGTGAGTGGAAATGTAGGATGCAGAAAAGCGCCACGGGGTGGTCAGCATGGGGAGGTCAGGACACATGTAGTGACAATGTAGGATAGGTTTGTGAAAAACATCGCGGGATTGTGCGCATTGTTTGGGTATCTAACAGGCCATTCACTAGTAGGACAGAGAAAAACATCAAGGGGTGGTGTGAATCGGAGGGCCTGAATAAGAATAGGCAGTGAATGGCAATGAAAGATGGATAAAAGCGCCACGGGGTGTTCAGCATGGGGAGGTCAGGAAACATGCATTGGCAATGTAGGATACGTTTCTGAAAAACATTGCGGGGTGGTGCGCATTGTAAGTGTTTCTAACACGCCGTGCACTAGTAGCAGTGAGAAAAACATCATGAGGTGGTGGGAATCGGAGGACCTGGATTAGAATAGGCAGTGAGTGGCAATGTAGGATGGAGAAAATCGCCACGGCGTGGTCAGCATGGGGAGGTCAGGAAACATGCAATGGCAATGTAGGATAGGTTTCTGAAAAACATCGCGGGGTCGTGTGAATGGTAAGGTTTTCTAACACGCCATTCACTAGTAAGAGTGAGAAACCCCTCACGGGGTTGTGTGATTCGGAGGGCCTGAATTGGGATAGGCAGTGAGTGGCAATGTAGGATTGAGTAAAGCGCCCCGGGTTCGTCAGCATGGGGACGTCAGGAAACATGCTGTGGCAATGTAGGACAGGTTTCTGAAAAACATCGCGGGGTAGTGCATTGTAAGGGTTTCTAACAGGCCATTCACTAGTAGGAGTGAGAAAAACATCACGGGGAGGTGTGAATCGGAGGGCCTGGATTAGGATACGCAGTGAGTGGCAATGTAGGATGGAGAATAGCACCACGGATTGGTCAGCATGGGGAGCTCAAGAAACATGCATTGGCAATGTAGGATAGTTTTCTGAAAAACATCGCTGGGTGGTGTGCATTGTAAGGGTTTCTAACAGGCCATTCACTAGTAGGAGTGAGAAAAACATCATGGGGTGGTGTGAATCGGAGTGCCTGAATTGGGATAGGCAGTGAGTGGGAATGTAGGATGGAGAAAAGAGCCAGGGGGTGGACAGTAAGGGGAGGTCAGGAAACATGCAGTGGCAATGTTGGATAGGTTTCTGAAAAACATCACGGGGTGGGGCGCATTTTAAGTGTTTCTAACAGGCCATTCACTAGTAGGAGTGAGAAAAACATCACGGGGTGGTGTTAATCGGAGGGCCTGAATTGGGATAGGCAGTGAGTGGCAATGTAGGATGGACAAAAGCGCCACGGGGTGGTCAGCATGGGGAGGTCAGGAAACATGCAGTGGCAATGTAGGATAGGTTTCTGAAAAACATTGCGGGGTGGTGCGCATTGTAAGTGTTTCTAACATGCCACGCACCAGTAGCAGTGGGAAAAACATCACGGGTTGGTGTGAATCAGAGGGCCTGAGTTAGCATTGGCAGTGAGTGGCAATGTAGGATGGAGAAAGGCGCCACGGGGTGGTCTGCATTGGGAGGTCAGGAAACATTCTGTGGCAGAGAAGGATAGGTTTCTGAAAAACATCGCGGGGTAGTGCATTGTAAGGGTTTCTAACAGGCCATTCACTAGTAGGAGTGAGAAAAACATCATGGGGTGGTGTGAATCGGAGGGCCTGGATTAGGATAGGCAGCGAGTGGCAATGTAGGATGGAGAAAAGCACCACGGAATGGTCAGCATGGGGAGGTCAGGAAACATGCAGTGTCAATGTAGGATAGGTTTCCGAAAAACATCGCGGGCTTGGGCGCATTTTAAGGGTTTCTAACAGGCGACTCAGTAGTAGGAGTGAGAATAACATCACGGGGTGGTGTTAATTGGAGGGCCTGAATAGGGATAGGCAGTGAGTGGCAATGTAGGATGGAGAAAAGCGCCACGGTGTGGACAGAATGGGGAGGTCAGGAAACATGCAGTGGCAATGTAGGATAGGTTTGTGAAAAACATCGCGGGGTTCTGCGCATTGTAAGGGTTTCGAACAGGCCATTCACTAGTAGGAGTGGGAAAAACATCACGGGGTGGTGTGAATCGAAGGGCCTGAATGAGGATAGGCAGTGAGTGGCAATGTAGGATGGAGAAAAGCTCCACGGGGTGGTCAGCATGGGGACGTCAGGAAACATGCAGTGGCAATGTAGGATAGGATTCTGAAAAACATCGCGGGGTGTTGCGCATTGTAAGGGTTTCTAATAGGCCATTCACTAGTAAGAGTGAGAAAAAAATCACGGGGTGGTATGATTCGGAGGGCCTGAATTGGGATAGGCAGTGAGTGGCACTGTATGATGGAGATAATGCCAACGGGGTGGTCAGCATGGGGAGTTCAGGAAACATGCAGTGACAATATAGGATAGGATTCTGAAAAACATCGCGAGGTCGTGTGAATTGTAAGGGTTTCTAACACGCCATTCACTAGTAGGTGTGAGAAAACCCTCATGGGGTGGTGTGATTCGGAGGGTCTGAATTGGGATAGGCAGTGTGTGGCAATGTAGGATGGAGAAAAGCGCCACGGAGTGGTCAGCATGGGGAGGTCAGGAAAAATGCAGTGGCAATGTAGGATAGGTTTCTGAAAAACATCGCGGAGTGGGGCGCATTTTAAGGGTTTCTAACATGCCACGCACTAGTAGCAGTGGGAAAAACATCACGGGTTGGTGTGAATCGGAGGGCCTGAATTAGCATAGGCTGTGAGTGGCAATGTAGGATGGAGACAGGCGCCAAGGGTTGGTCAGCATGGGGAGGTCAGGAAACATGCTGTGGCAATGTAGGATAGGTTTCTGAAAAACATCGCGGGGTAGTGCATTGTTAGGGTTTATAACTGGCCATTCACTAGTAGGAGTGAGAAAAACATCACTGGGTGGTGTGTATCGGAGTGCCTGGATAAGGATAGGCAGTGAGTGGCAATGTAGGATGGAGAAATGCGCCACGGAGTGGTCAGCAGGGGGAGGTCAGGAAACATGCAGTGGCAATGTAGGATAGGTTTCTAAAAAACATCGCGGGGTAATGCATTGTTAGGTTTTCTAAGAGGCCATTCACTAGTAGGTGTGAGAAAAACATCACGGGGAGGTGTGAATCGGAGGGCCTGGATTAGGATAGGCAGTGAATGGCAATGAAGGATGGATAAAAGCTCAATGGGGTGGTCAGCATGGGGAGTTCAGGAAACATGCAGTGGCAATGTAGGATAGGTTTCTGAAAAACATTGCGGGGTGGTGCGCATTGTAAGGGTTTCTAACATACCATGCACTAGTAGCAGTGAGAAAAACATCACGGGGTCGTGGGAATCAGAGTGCCTGGATAGGGATAGGCAGTGAGTGGCAATGTAGGATGGAGAAAAGGACCACGGGGTGGTCAGCATGGGGAGGTCAGGAAACATGCAGTGGCAATGTAGGATAGGTTTCTGAAGAACATCACGGGATGGTGCACATTGTAAGGGCTTCTAAAGGCCCTTTTACTAGTAAGAGTGAGAAAAACATCACGGAGGAGCGAATCTTAGGTCCTGAATTAGGATAGGCAGTGAGTGGCACTGTAGGATGGAGAAAATATCCACAGGGTGGTCAGCATGGGGAGGTCAGGAAACCTGCAGTGGCAATATAGGATAGCTTTCTGAAAAACATCGCGAGGTCGTGTGAATTGTAAGGGTTTCTAACACCCATTCACAGGAAGGAGTGAGAAAAACATCACAGGGTCGTGTTAATCGGAGGGCCTGAATTGGGATAGGCAGTGAGTGGCAATGTAGGATGGAGAAAAGCGCCACGGGGTGGACAGAACGGGGAGGTCAGGAAACAAGCAGTGGCAATGTAGGATTGGATTCTAAAAAACATCGCGGGGTGGTGCGCATCGTAAGGGTTTCTAACAGGCCATTCACTAGTAAGAGTGAGAAAAAAATCACGGAGCGGTGTGAATCGGAGGGCCAGAATTAGGATAGGCAGTGAGTGGCAATGTAGGATGGACAAAAGCGCCAACGGGTGGTCAGCATGGGGAGGTCAGGAAACATGAAGTGGCAATGTAGGATAGGTTTCTGAAAAACATTGCAGGGTGGTGTGCATTGTAAGTTTTTCTAACATGCCACGCACCAGTAGCAGTGGGAAAAACATCACTAGTTGGTGTGAATCGGAGGGCCTGAGTTAGCATAGGCAGTGAGTGGCAATTTAGGATGGAGAAACGCGCCACGGGGTGTTCAGCATGGGGATGTCAGTAAACAGGCTGTGTCATTGTAGGATAGGTTTCTGAAAAACATCGCGGGGTAGTGCATTGTAAGGTTTTCTAAAAGGCCATTCACTAGTAGGAGTGAGAAAAACATCACGGGGTGGTGTGAATCGGAGGGCCTGGATTAGGATAGGCAGTGAGTGGCAATGTAGGATGGAGAAAAGCGCCACAGGGTGGTCAACATGGGGAGGACAGGAAACATGCAGTGGCAATGTAGGATAGGTTTGTGAAAAACATCGCTGGGTGGTGCACATTGTAAAGGTTTCTAACAGGCCATTCACTAGTAGGAGTGAGAAAAACATCACAGGGTGGTGGGAATCGGAGGACATGGATTAGAATAGGCAGTGAGTGGCAATGTAGGATGGAGAAAATCGCCACGTGATGGTCAGCATGGGGAGGTCAGGAAACATGCAGTGGCAATGTAGGATAGGTTTCTGAAAAATATCGCGGGGTGGTGTGCATCGTAAGGGTTTCTAACAGGCCATTCAATAGTAGGAATGAGAAAAACATCACGAGGTGGTGTGAATCGGAGGGCCTGAATGAGGATAGGCAGTGAGTGGCAATGTAGGATGGAGAAAAGCGCCACGGAGTGGCCAGCCTGGGGAGGTCAGGACACATGCAGTGGCAATATAGGATAGGTTTCTGAAAAACATCGCGGGGTCGTGTGAATTGTAAGGGTTTCTAACATGCCATTCACTAGTAGGAGTGAGAAAACCCTCACGGGGTGCTGTGATTCGGAGGGCCTGAATTGCGATAGGCAGTTAGTGGCAATGTAGGATGGAGAAAAGCGCCACGGGGTGGTCAGCATGGGAAGGTCAGGAAACATGCAGTGGCAATGTAGGATAGAATTCTGAAAAACATCGCGGGGTAGTGCGCATTTTAAGGGTTTCTAACAGGTCATTCACTAGTAGGAGTGAGAAAAACATCACGGGGTAGTGTGAATCGGAGGGCCTGAATTGGGATAGGCAGTGAGTGGCAATGTAGGATGGAGAATAGCACCAGGGGGTGGACAGAAAGGGTAGGTCAGGAAACATGCAGTGGCAATGTTGGATAGGTTTCTGAAAAACATCGCGGGGTGGGGCGCATTTTAAGGCTTTCTAACAGGCCATTGACTAGTAGGAGTGGGAAAAACATCACGGGATGGTGTTATTCGGAGGGCCAGAATTGGGATAGGCAGTGAGTGGCAATGTAGGATGGAGAAAAGCACCACGGGGTGGAAAAAATGTGGAGGTCAGGAAACATGCAGTGGCAATGTAGGATAGGTTTCTGAAAAACATCACCTGGTCATGTGCATTGTAAGGTTTTGTAACAGGCCATTCACTAGTAGGAGTGAGAAAATAATCACGGGGTGGTGTGAATCGGAGGGTCTGAATTAGGATAGGCAGTGAGTCGCCATGTAGGATGGAGAAAAGCGCCACGGGGTGGGGAGGATGGGGAGGTCAGGAAACATGCAGTGGCAATGTAGGATAGGTTTCTGAAAAACATCGTGGGGTAGTGCATTGTAAGGGTTTCTAACAATCGATTCACTAGTAAGAGTGAGAAAAACATCACGGGGCGGTGTGAATCGGAGGGCCTGAATGAGGATAGGCAGTGAGTGGCAATGTAGGATGGAGAAAAGCACCACGGGTTGGTCAGCATGGGGAGGTCAGGAAACATGCAGTGGCAATGTAGGATAGGTTTCTGAAAAACATTGCGGGTTGGTGCGCATTGAAAGTGTTTCTAACATGCCACTCACTAGTAGCAGTGAGAAAAACATCATGGGTTGGTGTGAATCGGAGGGCCTGAATTAGCATAGGCAGTGAGTGGCAATGTAGGATGGAGAAAGGCGCCACGGGGTCTTTAGCATGGGGAGGTCAGGAAACATGCTGTGGCAATGTAGGATAGGTTTCTGTAAAAACATTGTGGGGTGGTGCGCATTGTAAGTGTTTCTAACACGCCATGCACTAGTAGCAGTGAGAAAAACATCACGGGGTGGTGGGCATCGGAGGGCCTGTATTAGGATAGGCAGTGAGTGGCAATGTATGTTGGAGAAAAGTTCCAGGGGTTGGACAGAAACGGGAGGTAAGGAAACATGCAGTGGCAATGTAGGATAGGTTTCGGAAAAACATCGCGGGGTGGTGCACATGGTAAGGGTTTCTAACAGGCCATTCACTATGAGGAGTGAGAAAAACATCACAGGGTGGTGTGAATAGGAGGGCCTGAATTAGAATAGGCATTGAGTGGCAATGTAGGATGGAGAAAAGCGCCATGGGTTGGTCAGCATGGGGACGTCAGGAAACATGCAGTGGCAATGTAGGATAGGTTTCTGAAAAACATCGCCGGGTGGTGTGCATTGTAAGGGTTTGTAACAGGCCATTCGCTAGTAGGAGTGAGAAAATCATCACGGGATGGTGTGAATCGGAGGGACTGAATTAGGATAGTCAGTAAGTGACAATGTAGGATAGAGAAAAGTGCCACGAGGTGGTAATCCTGGGGAGGTCTGGAAACATGCAATGGCATTGTAGGATGGGTTTCTGTAAAACATCTCGGGGTGGTGCGCATTGTTAGGGTTTCTAACAGGCCATTCACTAGTAGGAGTGAGAAAAACATCACGTTGTGGTCTGAATCGGAGGGCCTGAATTAGGATAGGCAGTGAGTGGTAATGTAGGATGGAGAAAAGCACCACGGGGTGGTCAGCATGGGGAGGTCAGGAAACATGCAGGGGCAATGTAGGATAGGTTTCTAAAGAACATCGCGGGATGGTGATCCTTGTAAGGGCTACTAAAGGCCCATTTACTAGTAAGAGTGAGAAAAACATCACGGGGTGGTGTGAAATTTAGGGCCAGAATTAGGATAGGCAGTGAGTGGCACTGTGGGATGGAGAAAATGGCCATGGGTTGGTCAGCATGGGGAGGTCAGGAAACATGCAGTGGCAATATAGGATAGGTTTCTGAAAAACATCACGGGGTCGTGTGAATTGTAAGGGTTTTGAACTCGCCATTCACTAGTAGGAGTGAGAAAACCCTCACGGGGTGTTGTGATTCGGACGGCCTGAATTGGGATAGGCAGTGAGTGGCAATGTAGGATGGAGAAAAGCGCCACGGGGTGGTCAGAAAGGGGAGGTCAGGAAACATTCAGTGGCAATGTTGGATAGGTTTCTGAAAAACATCGCGGGGTGGGGCGCATTTTAAGGGTTTGTAACAGGCCATTCACTAGTAAGAGTGAGAAAAACATCATGGGGTGGTGTTAATCAGAGGGCCTGAATTGGGATAGGCAGTGAGTGGCAATGTAGGATGGAGAAAAGCGCCACGGGGTGGACAGAATGGGGAGGTCAGGAAACATGCAGTGGCAATGTAGGATAGGTTCTGAAAACCATCGTGGGGTTGTGCGCCTTGTAAGGGATTCGAACAAGCCATTCACTAGTAGGAGTGAGAAAAACATCATGGGGTGCTGTGAATCGGAGGGCCTTCATGAGGATAGGCAGTGAGTGGCAATGTAGGATGGAGAAAAGCGCCCACGGGGTGGTCAGCATGGGGACTTCAGGAAACATGCATTGGCAATGTACGATAGGATTCTGAAAAAACATCGCGGGATGGTGCGCATTGTAAGGGTTTCTAACAGGCCATTCACTAGTAAGAGTTAGAAAAATATCACGGGTTGGTGTGAATCGGAGGGCCTGAATTGGGATAGGCAGTGAGTGGCAATGTAGGATGCACAAAAGCGCCACGGGGTGGTCAGCATGGGGAGGTCAGGAATCATGCAGTGGCAATGTAGGATAGTTTTCTGAAAAACATTGCGGGGTGGTGCACATTGAAAGTTTTTTTCTAACATGCCACGCACCAGTAGCAGTGGGAAAAACATCACGGGGTGGTGTGAATCGGAGGTCCTGAATTAGGATAGGCAGTGAGTGACAATGTAGGATGGAGAAAAGCGCCATGAGGTGGTAAGCATGGGGAGGTCAGGAAACATGCAGTGGCAAGGTAGGATAGGTTTCTGTAAAACATCTCGGGGTAGTGCGAATTGTTAGGGTTTCTAACAGGCCATTCACTAGTAGGAGTCAGAAAAACATCACGTTGTGGTGTGAATCGGAGGGCATGAATTAGGATAGGCAGTGAGTGGCAATGTAGGATGGAGAAAACCGCGAAGGGGTGGTCAGCATGGGGAGGTCAGGAAACATGCTGTGGCAATGTAGGATAGGTTTCTGAAAAAACATCGCGGGGTGGTGTGCATTTTAAGGGTTTCTAACAGGCCATTCAATAGTAGGAGTGAGAAAAACAGCACGGGGCGTTGTGAATCGGAGGGCCTGAATTGCGATAGGCAGTGAGTGGCAATGTAGGATGGAGAAAAGCCCCAGGGGCTGGACAGAATGGGGAGGTCAGGAAACATGCAGTGGCAATGTAGGATAGGTTTCTGAAGAACATCGCGGGATGGTGCGCATTGTAAGGGCTTCTAAAGTCCCATTCACTAGTAGGAGTGAGAAAAAAATCAAGCGGTGGTGTAAACGGGAGGACCTGAATTAGTATAGGCAGTGAGTGGCAATGTAGGATGGACAAAAGCGCCATGGGGTGGTCAGCATGGGGAGGTCAGGAAACATGCAGTGGCAATGTAGGATAGGTTTCTGAAAAACATTGCGGGTTGGTGCGCATTGTAAGTGTTTCTAACATGCCACACACTAGTAGCAGGAAGAAAAACATCACGGGTTGGTGTGAATCGGAGGGCCTGAATTAGCATAGGCAGTGAGTTGCAATGTAGGATGGAGAAAGGAGCCACGGGGTGGTCAGCATTGGGAGGTCAGGAAACATGCTGTGGCAATGTGGGATAGGGTTCTGAAAAACATCGCCCGGTGGTGTGCATTGTAAGGGTTTCTAACAGGCCATTCACTATGAGGAGTGAGAAAAACATCACAGAGTGGTGTGAATAGGAGGGCCTGAATTAGGATGGGAAGTGAGTGGAAATGTAGGATGGAGAAAAGCGCCATGGGGTGGTCAGTATGGGGAGCTCAGGAAACATGCAGTGGCAATGTAGGATAGGTTTCTGAAAAACATCGCCAGGTGGTGTGCATTGTAAGGTTTTGTAACAGGCCATTCACTAGTAGAAGTGAGAAAATCATCACGGGGTGGTGTGAATCGGAGGCCCTGAATTAGGATAGGCAGAGATTGACAATGTAGGATGGAGAAAAGCGCCATGAGGTGGTAAGCATGGGGAGGTCAGGAAACTTGCAGAGGGAAGGTAGGATAGGTTGCTGTAAAACATCTCGGGGTGGTGCGAATTGTTAGGGTTTCTAACAGGCCATTCACTAGTAGGAGTGAGAAAAACATCACGTTGTGGTGTGAATCAGAAGGCATGAATTAGGATAGGCAGTGAGTGGCAATGTAGGATGGAGAAAAGCGAGAAGGTGTAGTCAGCATGGGGAGGTCAGGAAACATGCAGTGGCAATGTAGGATAGGTTTCTGAAAAAACATCGCGGGGTGGTGTGCATTTTAAGGGTTTCTAACAGGCCATTCAATAGTGGGAGTGAGAAAAACATCACGGGGCGTTGTGAATCGGAGGGCCTGAATTGGGATAGGCAGTGAGTGGAAATGTAGGATGAAGAAAAGTGCCACGGGCTGGACAGAATGGGGAGGTCAGGAAACATGCAGTGGCAATGTAGGATAGGTTTCTGAAGAATATCGCGGGATGGTGCACATTGTAAGGGCTTCTAAAGGCCCATTCACTAGTACGAGTGAGAAAAAAATCAAGCTGTAGTGTGAATCGGAGGACCTGAATTAGAATAGGCAGTGAGTGGCAATGTAGGATGGACAAAAGCGCCACGGGGTGGTCAGCATGCGGAGGTCAGGAAACATGCAGTGGCAATGTAGGATAGGTTTCTGAAAAACATTGCGGGTTGCTGCGCATTGTAAGTGTTTCTAACATACCACTCACTAGTAGCAGTGAGAAAAACATCACGGGTTGGTGTGATTCGGAGGGCGTGAATTAGCATAGGCAGTGAGTGGCAATGTAGGATGGAGAAAGGCGCCACGGGGTAGTCAGCATGGGGAGGTCAGGAAACATGCTGTGGCAATGTAGGATAGGTTTCTGTAAAAAAATGGCGGGGTGGTGCGCATTGTAAGTGTTTCTAACACGCCATGCACTAGTAGCAGTGAGAACAACATCACAGGGTGGTGGGCATCGGAGGGACTGAATTGGGATAGGCAGTGAGTGGCAATGTAGGTTCGAGAAAAGTTCCAGGGGTTGGACAGAAACGGGAGGTCAGGAAACATGCAGTGGCAATGTAGGATTGGTTTCGGAAAAACATCGCCAGGTGGTGTGCATTTTAAGGGCTTGTAACAGGACATTCACTAGTAGGAGTGAGAAAATCATCACGGGGTGGATTGAATTGGAGGGCCTGAATTAGGATAGGCAGTGAGTGACAATGTAGGATGGAGAAAAGCGCCACAAGGTGGTAAGCAACCGGAGGTCAGGAAACATGCAGTGGCAATGTAGGATAGTTTTCTGTAAAACATAGCGGGGTGGTGCACATTGTTAGGGATTCTAACAGGCCATTCACTAGTAGGAGTGAGAAAAACATCACGTTGTGGTGTGAATAGGAGGGCCTGAATTAGGATAGGCAATGAGTGGCAATGTAGGATGGAGAAAAGCGCCACGGGGTGGTCAGCATGGGGAGGTCAGGAAACATGCAGTGGCTATGTAGGATAGTTTTCTGTAGAACATCGCGGGGTTGTGCGCATTGTAAGGGCTTCTAAAGGCCCATTGACTAGTAAGAGTGAGAAAAACATCACAGGGTGGTTTGAATCTGAGGTCCTGATTTAGGATAGGCAGTGAGTGACAATGTAGGATGGAGAAAAGTGCCACGAGGTGGTAAGCATGGGGAGGTCAGGAAACATGCAATGGCATTGTAGGATGGGTTTCTGTAAAACATCTCGGGGTGGTGCGCATTGTTAGGATTTCTAACAGGCCATTCACTAGTAGGAGTGAGAAAAACATCACGTTGTGGTGTGAATCGGAGGGCCTGAATTAGGATAGGCAGTGAGTGGCAATGTAGGATGGAGAAAAGCACCACAGGGTGGTCAGTTCGGGGAGGTCAGGAAACATGCAGTGGCAATGTAGGATAGGTTTCTAAAGAACATCGCGGGATGGTGAGCCTTTAAGGGCTTCTAAAGGCCCATTTACTAGTAAGAGTGAGAAAAACATCACGGGGTGGTGTGAATCTTGGGGCCTGAATTAGGATAGGCAGTGAGTGGCACTGTAGGATGGAGAAAATGGCAATGGGGTGGTCAGCATGGGGAGGTCAGGAAACATGCAGTGGCAATATAGGATAGGTTTCTGAAAAACATCGTGGGGCGGTGTGAATTGTAAGGGTTTCGAACACGCCATTCACTAGTAGGAGTGAGAAAACCCTCACGGGGTGTTGTTATTCGGATGGCCTGAATTGGGATAGGCAGTGAGTGGCAAAATACAATGGAGAAAAGCACCACGGAGTGGTCAGAAAGGGGAGGCCAGGAAACATTTAGTGGCAATGATGGATAAGTTTCTGAAAAACATCGCGGGGTGGGGCGCATTTTAAGGTTTTGTAACAGGCCATGCACTAGTAAGAGTGAGAAAAACATCACGGGGTGGTGTTAATCAGAGGGCCTGAATTGGGATAGGCAGTGAGTGGCAATGTAGGATGGAGAAAAGCGCCACGGGGTGGACAGAATGGGGAGGTCAGGAAACATGCAGTGGCAATGTAGGATAGGTTTCTGAAAAACATCATGGGGTTGTGCGCCTTGTAGGGGATTCGAACAGGCCATTCACTAGTTGGAGTGAGAAAAACATCACGGGGTGCTGTGAATCGGAGGGCCTGAATGAGGATATGCAGTGAGTGGCAATGTAGGATGAAGAAAAGCGCCACGGGGTGGTCAGCATGGGGACTTCAGGAAACATGCATTGGCAATGTAGGATAGGATTCTGAAAAAACAACGCGGGGTGCTGCGCATTGTAAGGGTTTCTAACAGGCCATTCACTAGTAAGAGTGAGAAAAAAATCACGGGTTGGTGGGAATCGGAGGGACTGAATTGGGATAGGCAGTGAGTGGCAGTGTAGGATGGACAAAAGCGCCATGGTGTGGTCAGCATGGGGAGGTCAGGAAACATGCAGTGGCAATGTAGGATAGATTTCTGAAAAACATCGCGGGGTGCTGCGCATTGTAAGGGTTTCTAACAGGCCATTCACTAGTAGAAGTGAGAAAATCATCATGGGGTGGTGTGAATCGGAGGCCCTGAATTAGGATAGGCAGAGATTGACAATGTAGGATGGAGAAAAGCGCCATGAGGTGGTAAGCATGGGGAGGTCAGGAAACATGCAGAGGGAAGGTAGGATAGGTTGCTGTAAAACATCTCGGGGTGGTGCGAATTGTTAGGGTTTCTAACAGGCCATTCACTAGTAGGAGTGAGAAAAACATCACGTTGTGGTGTGAATCAGAAGGAATGAATTAGGATAGGCAGTGAGTGGCAATGTAGGATGGAGAAAAGCGCCAAGGTGTGGTCAGCATGGGGAGGTCAGGAAACATGCAGTGGCAATGTAGGATAGGTTTCTGAAAAAACATCACGGGGTGGTGTGCATTTTAAGGGTTTCTAACAGGCCATTCAATAGTAGGAGTGAGAAAAACATCACGGGGCGTTGTGAATCGGAGGGCCTGAATTGGGATAGGCAGTGAGTGGAAATGTAGGATGAAGAAAAGTGCCACGGGCTGGACAGAATGGGGAGGTCAGGAAACATGCAGTGGCAATGTAGGATAGGTTTCTGAAGAATATCGCGGGATGGTGCACATTGTAAGGGCTTCTAAAGGCCCATTCACTAGTACGAGTGAGAAAAAAATCAAGCTGTAGTGTGAATCGGAGGACCTGAATTAGGATAGGCTTTGAGTGGCAATGTAGGATGGACAAAAGCGCCACGGGGTGGTCAGCATGCGGAGGTCAGGAAACATGCAGTGGCAATGTAGGATAGGTTTCTGAAAAACATTGCGGGTTGCTGCGCATTGTAAGTGTTTCTAACATACCACTCAATAGTAGCAGTGAGAAAAACATCACGGGTTGGTGTGAATCGGAGGGCGTGAATTAGCATAGGCAGTGAGTGGCAATGTAGGATGGAGAAAGGCGCCATGGGGTAGTCAGCATGGGGAGGTCAGGAAACATGCTGTGGCAATGTAGGATAGGTTTCTGTAAAAAAATGGCGGGGTGGTGCGCATTGTAAGTGTTTCTAACACGCCATGCACTAGTAGCAGTGAGAACAACATCACAGGGTGGTGGGCATCGGAGGGACTGAATTGGGATAGCAGTGAGTGGCAATGTAGGTTCGAGAAAAGTTCCAGGGGTTGGACAGAAACGGGAGGTCAGGAAACATGCAGTGGCAATGTAGGATAGGTTTCGGAAAAACATCGCTGGGTGGTGCGCATTGTAAGGGTTTCTAACAGGCCATTCACTATGAGGAGTGAGAAAAACATCACAGGGTGGTGTGAATAGGAGGTCCTGAATTAGAATTGGCAGTGAGTGGCAATGTTGGATGGAGAAAAGTGCCATGGGTTGGTCAGCATGGGGACGCCAGGAAACATGCAGTGGCAATATAGGATAGGTTTCTGAAGAACATCGTGGGATGGTGCGCCGTGTATGGGTTTCTAAAGGTTCATTTACTAGTAAGAGTGAGAAAAACATCATGTAGTGGTGTGAATCTTAGGGCCTGAATTAGGATAGGCAGTAAGTGCCACTGTAGGATGGAGAAAATGGCCACGGGGTGGTCAGCATGGGGAGGTCAGGAAACATACAGTGGCAATATAGGATAGGTTTCTGAAAAACATCGCGGGCTCGTGTGAATTGTAAGGGTTTCTAACACGCCATTCAATAGTTGGAGTGAGAAAACCCTCACAGGGTGTTGTCATTCGGACGGCCTGAATTGGGAAAGGCAGTGAGTGGCAATGAAGGATGGACTAAAGCGCCACGGGGTGGTCAGCATGGGGAGGTCAGGAAACATGCAGTGGCAATGTAGGAAAGGTTTCTGAAATACATTGCGGATTAGTGCGCATTGTAAGTTTTTCTAACATGCCACACACTAGTAGCAGTGAGAAAAACATCACGGGTTGGTGTGAATCGGAAGGCCTATATTAGCATAGGCAGTGAGTGGCAATGTAGGATGGAGAAAGGCGCCACGGGGTGGTCAGCATGGGGAGGTCAGGAAAAATGCTGTGGCAATGTAGGATAGGGTTCTGAAAAACATCGCCCGGTGGTGTGCATTGTAAGGGTTTCTAACAGGCCATTCACTATGAGGAGTGAGAAAAACATCACGGGGTGGATTGAATTGGAGGGCCTGAATTAGGATAGGCAGTGAGTGACAATGTAGGATGGAGAAAAGCGCCACAAGGTGGTAAGCAACCGGAGGTCAGGAAACATGCAGTGGCAATGTAGGATAGTTTTCTGTAAAACATAGCGGGGTGGTGCACATTGTTAGGGATTCTAACAGGCCATTCACTAGTAGGAGTGAGAAAAACAAACGTTGTGGTGTGAATAGGAGGGCCTGAATTAGGATAGGCATTGAGTGGCAATGTAGGATGGAGAAAAGCGCCACGGGGTGGTCAGCATGGGGAGGTCAGGAAACATGCAGTGGCTATGTAGGATAGTTTTCTGTAGAACATCGCGGGGTTGTGCGCATTGTAAGGGCATCTAAAGGCCCATTTACTAGTATGAGTGAGAAAAACATCACAGGGTGGTGTGAATCAGAGGTCCTGAATTAGGATAGGCAGTGAGTGGCACTGTAGGATGGAGAAAATGGAGACAGGGTGGTCAGCATGCGGAGGTCAGGAAACATGCAGTGGCACTATAGGATAGGGTTCTGAAAAACATCGTGGGGTCGTTTGAATTGTAAGGGTTTCTAACACGCCATTAACTAGTAGGAGTGAGAAAACCCTCACAGGGTGGTGTGATTCGGAGGGCCTGTATTGGGATAGGCAGTGAGTGGCAATGTAGGATGGAGAAAAGCGCCACGGGGTGGTCAGCATGGAGAGGTCAGGAAACATGCAGTGGCAATGTAGGATAGGTTGCTGAAAAACATCGTGGGGTAGTGCGCATTTTAAGGATTTCTAACAGGCCATTCACTAGTAGGAGTGAGAAAAACATCACGGGGTGGTGTGAATCGGAGGGGCTGAATTGGGATAGGCAGTGAGTGGCAATGTAGGTTGGAGAAAAGTTCCAGGGGTTGCACAGAAACGGGAGGTCAGGAAACATGCAGTGGCAATGTAGGATAGGTTTCGGAAAAACATCGTGGGGTGGTGTGCATTGTAAGTGTTTCTTACAGGCCATTCACTATGAGGAGTGAGAAAAACATCACAGGTTTGTGTGAATAGGAGGGCCTGAATTAGGATAGGCAGTGAGTGGCAATGTACGATGGAGAAAAGCGCCACGGGTTGGTCAGCATGGGGAGGTCAGGAAACATGCAGTGGCATTGTAGGATAGGTTTCTGAAAAACATCGCGGGGTGGTGCGCATTGTATGGTTGTGTAACATTACATTCACTAGTAGGAGTGATAAAACCCTCATGGGGTGTTGTGATTCACACGGCCTGAATTGGGATAGGCAGTGAGTGGCAATGGAGGATGGAGAAAAGCGCCACGGGTTGGTCAGCATAGGGAGGTCAGGAAACATGCAGTGGCAATGTAGGATAGGTTTCTGAAAAACATCGCCAGGTGGTGTGCATCGTAAGGGTTTGTAACAGGCCATTCACTAGTAGGAGTGAGAAAATCATCACGGGTTGGAGTGAATTGGAGGGCCTGAATTAGGATAGGCAGTGAGGGCAATGTAGGATGGAGAAAATCGCCACGGAGTGGTCAGCATGGGGAGGTCAGGAAACATGCAATGGCATTGTAGGATGGGTTTCTGTAAAACATCTCGGGGTGGTGCGCATTGTTAGGGTTTCTAACAGGCCATTCACTAGTAGAAGTGAGAAAAACCTCACGTTGTGGTGTGAATCAGAGAGACAGAATTAGGATAGGCAGTGAGTGGCAATGTAGCATGGAGAAAAGCACCACGGCGTGGTCAGAATCGGGAGGTCAGGAAACATGCAGTTGCAATGTAGGATAGGTTTCTGAAGAACATCGCGGGATGGTGCGCCTTGTAATGGCTTCTAAAGGCCCATTTACTAGTAAGAGTTAGAAAAACATCACGGGGTGGTGTGAATCTTAGGGCCTAAAATAGGATAGGCAGTGAGTGGCACTGTAGGATGGAGAAAAGTGCCACGGGGTGGTCAGCATGGGGACGTCAGGAAACATGCAGTGGCAATGTAGGATAGGATTCTGAAAAACATCGCGGGGTGGTGCGCATTGTAAGGGTTTCTAACAGGCCATTCACTAGTAAGAGTTAGAAAAAAATCACGGGGTGGTGTGAATCGGAGGGCTTGAATTAGGATAGGCAGAAAATGGAAATGAAGGATGGATAAAAGCGCCACGGGGTGGTCAGCATGGGGAAGTAAGGAAACATGCTGTGGCAATGTAGGATAGGTTTCTGAAAAACATCGCGGGGTAGTGCATTGTAAGGGTTTCTAACAGACCATTCACTAGTAGGAGTGAGAAAAACATCACGGGGTGGTGTGAATCGGGGTGCCTGGATTAGGATAGGCAGTGAGTGGCAATGTAGGATGGAGAAAAGCGCCACAGAGTGGTCAGCATGTGGAGGTCAGGAAACATGCAGTGGCAATGTAGGATAGGTTTCTGAAAAACATCGCGGGGTGGGGCGCAATTTAAGGGTTTCTAACAGGCCATTCACTAGTAGGAGTGAGAAAAACATCACGGGGTGGTGTTAATAGGAGGGCCTGAATTGGGATAGGCAGTGAGTGGCAATGTAGGATGGAGAAAAGCGCCACGGTGTGGACAGAATGGGGAGGTCAGGAAACATGCAGTGGCAATGTAGGATAGGTTTGTGAAAAACATCGCGGGGTTGTGCGCATTGTAAGGGTTTCGAACAGGCCATTCACTACTAGGAGTGAGAAAATCATCACGGTGGTGGTGTGAATCCTAGGGCCTGAATGAGGATAGGCAGTGAGTGGCAATGTAGGATGGAGAAAAGTGCCACGGGGTGGTCAGCATGGGGACGTCAGGAAACATGCAGTGGCAATGTAGGATAGGTTTCTGAAAAACGTCGGGGGGTAGTGCTGTGTAAGGGTTTCTAACAGGCCATTCACTAGTAGGAGTGAGAAAAACATCCCGGGGTGGTGTGAATCGGAGGGCCTGGATTAGGATAGGCAGTGAGTGGCAATGTAGGATGGAGAAAAGTGCCACGCATTGGTCAGCATGGGGAGGTCAGGAATCATGCATTGGCAATGTAGTACAGGTTTCTGAAAAACATCGCTGGGTGTTGCGCATTGTAAGGATTTCTAACAGGCCATTCACTTGTAGGAGTGAGAAAAACATCATGGGGTGTTGTGAATAGGAGTGCCGGAAATAGGATAGTCAGTGAGTGGCAATGTAGGATGCAGAAAAGCGCCACGGGCTGGTCAGCATGGGGAGGTCAGGACACATGCCGTGGCAATGTAGGATAGGTTTGTGAAAAACATCACGGGGTTGTGCGCATTTTAAGGGTATCTAACAGGCCATTCACTAGTAGGAGTGAGAAAAACATCAAGGGGTGGTGTGAATCGGAGGGCCTGAATGAGGATAGACATTGAGTGACAATGTAGGATGGAGAAAAGTGCAACGGGGTGGTCATCATGGGGACGTCAGGAAACATGCAGTGGCAATGTAGGATAGGATTCTGAAAAACATCGCGGGGTGGTGCGCATTTTAAGGGTTTATAACAGGCCATTCACTAGTAAGAGTGAGAAAAAAATCACGGGATGGTGTGAATCGGAGAGCTTGAATTAGGATAGGCAGAAAATGGAAGTGAAGGACGGATAAAAGCGCCACGGGGTGGTCAGCATGGGGAAGTCAGGAAACATGCTGTGGCAATGTAGGATAGGTTTCTGAAAAACATCGCGGGGTAGTGCATTGTAAGGGTTTCTAACAGACCATTCACTAGTAGGAGTGAGAAAAACATCACGGCGTGGTGTGAATCGGGGTGCCTGGATTAGGATAGGCAGTGAGTGGCAATGTAGAATGGAGAAAAGCGCCACAGAGTGGTCAGCATGGGGAGGTCAGGAAACATGCAGTGGCAATGTAGGATAGGTTTCTGAAAAGCATCGCGGGGTGGGGCGCATTTTAAGGGTTTATAACAGGTCATTCATTAGTAGCACTGAGAAAAACATCACCGGGTGGTGTTAATCGGAGGGC
Organism: Cavia porcellus; assembly: GCF_034190915.1. Taxonomy (NCBI): domain Eukaryota; kingdom Metazoa; phylum Chordata; class Mammalia; order Rodentia; family Caviidae; genus Cavia; species Cavia porcellus. The sequence continues at coordinate 917,619 of NW_026947560.1, read as the reverse complement.
CTGAATTGGGATAGGCAGTGAGTGGCAATGTAGGATGGAGAAAAGCGCTACGGTGTGGACAGAATGGGGAGGTCAGGAAACATGCAGTGGCAAAGTAGGATAGGTTTGTGAAAAACATCGCGGGGTTGTGCGCATTGTAAGGGTTTCGAACAGGCCATTCAATATTAGGAGTGAGAAAAACATCACGGGGTGGTGTGAATCCTAGGGCCTGAATGAGGATAGGCAGTGAGTGGCAATGTAGGATGCAGAAAAGCGCCACGGGTGGTCAGCATGGGGAGGTCAGGAAACATGCAGTGGCAATGTAGGATAGGTTTCTGAAAAACATTGCGGGGTGGTGCGCATTGTAAGTATTTCTAACACGCCATGCACTAGTAGCAGTGAGAAAAACATCACGGGTGGTGGGAATCAGAGAGCCTGGATTAGAATAGGCTGTGAGTGGCAATGCAGGATGGAGAAAATCGCCACGGGGTGGTCAGCATGGGGAGGTCAGGAAACATGCAGTGGCAATGTAGGATAGGTTTCTGTAAAACATTGCGGGGTAGTGCATTGTAAGGGTTTCTAACAGGCCAATCACTAGTAGGAGTGAGAAAAACATAACGGGGTGGTGTGAATCGGAGGGCCTGGATTTGGATAGGCAGTGAATGGCAATGAAGGATGCATAAAAGCGCAACGGGGTGGTCAGCATGGGGAGGTCAGGAAACATGAAGTGGAAATGTAGGATAGGTTTCTAAAAAACATTGTGGGGTGGTGCGTATTGTAAGTGTTTCTAACATGCCACGCACTAGTAGCAGTGAGAAAAACATCACGGGTTGTTGTGAATCGGAGGTCCTGAGTTAGCATAGGCATTGACTGGAAATGTAGGATGGAGAAAGGCGCCATGGGTTGGTCAGCATGGGGAGGTCAGGAAACATGCATTGGCAATGTAGGATAGGTTTCTGAAAAACATCGCTGGGTGGTGTGCATTGTAAGGGTTTCTAACAGGCCATTCACTAGTAGGAGTGAGAAAAACATCATGGGGTGGTGTGAATTGGAGTGCCTGAATTAGGATAGGCAGTGAGTGGCAATGTAGGATGCAGAAAAGCGCCACGGGGTGGTCAGCATGGGGAGGTCAGGAAACATGCAGTGGCAATGTAGGATAGGTTTCTGAAAAACATCTAGGGGTCGTGTGAATTGTAAGTGTTTCTAACACGCCATTAACTAGTAGGAGTGAGATAACCCTCACGGGGTCGTGTGATTCGGAGGGACTGACTTGGGATATGCAGTGAGTGGCAATGTAGGATGGAGAAAAGCATCACGGGGTGGTCAGCATGGGGAGGTCAGGAAACACGCAGTGGCAATGTAGGATAGGTTTCTGAAAAACATCGCGGATGGTGCGCATTTTAAGGGTTTCTAACAGGCCTTTCACTAATAGGAGTGAGAAAAACATCATGGGGTGGTGTGAATCGGAGGGCCTGAATTGGGATAGGCAGTGAGTGGCAATGTAGGATGGAGAAAAGTGCCAGGGGGTGCACAGAAAGGGGAGGTCAGGAAACATGCAGTGGCAATGTAGGATAGGATTGTGAAAAACATCGCGGGGTGGTGCACATTGTAAGGGTTTCGAACAGGCCATTCACTAGTAGGAGTGAGAAAAACTTCACTGGGTGGTGTGAATCGGAGGGCCTGAATGAGGATCGGTAGTGAGTGGCAATGTAGGATGGAGAAAAGCGCCATGGGGTGGTCAGCATGGGGACGTCAGGAAACATGCAGTGGCAATGTAGTATAGGATTCTGAAAAACATCGCTTAGTGGTGCACATTGTAAGGGTTTCTAACAGGCCATTCACTAGTAAGTGTGAGAAAAAAATCACGGGGTGGTGTGAATCAGACGGCCTGAATTAGGATAGGCAGTGAGTGGCAATGTAGGATGGAGAAAAGCGCCACTGTGTGGTCAGCATGGGGACGTCAGGAAACATGCAGTAGCAATATAGGATAGGTTTCTGAAAAACATCGCGTGGTGGTGCGCATTGTAAGTGTTTCTAACACGCCATTCACTAGTAGGAGTGAGATACCCCTCACAGGGTGGTGTGATTCGGAGGGCCTGAATTGGGATAGGCAGTCAGTGGCAATGGAGGATGGAGAAAAGCGCCACGGGGTGGTCAACATGGGGAGGCCAGGAAACATGCAGTCGCAAAGTAGGATAGGTTTCTGAAAAGCATCGGGGAGTGGTGCGCATTTTAAGGGTTTCTAACAGGCCATTCACTAATAGGAGAGAGAAAAACATCACGGGGTGGTGTGAATCGGAGGGCTTGAATTGGGATAGGCAGTGAGTGGCAATGTAGGATGGAGAAAAGTTCCAGGGGGTGCACAGAAAGGGGAGGTCAGGAAACATGCAGTGGCAGTGTAGGATAGGATTGTGAAAAACATCGCGGGGTGGTGCGCATTGCAAGAGTTTCTAACACGCCATGCACTAGTAGCAGTGAGAAAAACATCACGGGCTGGTGTGAATCGGAGGGCCTGAATGGGGATAGGCAGTGAGTGGCAATGTAGGATGGAGAAAAGCGCCAGGGGTGGACAGAAATGGGAAGTCAGGAAACATGCAGTGGCAATGTAGGATAGGATTGTGAAAAATATCGCGGGGTGGTGCGCATTGTAAGGGTTTTGAACAGGCCATTCACTAGTAGGAGTGAGAAAAACTTCACCGAGTGGTGTGAATCGGAGGGCCTGAATGAGGATAGGTAGTGAGTGGCAATGTAGGATGGAGAAAAGCGCCACGGGGTGGTCAGCATGGGGACGTCAGGAAACATGAAGTGGCAATGTAATATAGGATTCTGAAAAACAGCGCTTAGTGGTGCGCATTGTAAGGGTTTCTAACCGGCCATTCACTAGTAAGAGTGAGAAAAAAATCACGGGGTGGTGTGAATAGGACGGCCTGAATTAGGATAGGCAGTGAGTGGCAATGTAGTATGGACAAATGCGCCGCGGGTGGTCAGCATGGGGAGGTCAGAAAACATGCAGTGGCAATGTAGGATAGGTTTCTGAAAAACATTGCGGGGTGGTGCGCATTGTAAGTGTTTCTAACACGCCATGCACTAGTAGCAGTGAGAAAAACATCACGGGTGGTGGGAATCGGAGGGCCTGGATTGAAATAGGCAGTGAGTGGCAATGTAGGATGGAGAAAATTGCCACGGGGTGGTCAGCATGGGGAGGTCAGGAAACATGCAGTGGCAATATAGGATAGGATTCTGAAAAACTTTGCGGAGTGGTGCATTGTAAGGGTTTCTAACAGGCCAATCACTAGTAAGAGTGAGAAAAACATCACTGGGTGGTGTGAATTGGAGGGCCTGGATTAGAATAGGCAGTGAATGGCAATGAAGGATGGATAAAAGCGCCACGGGGTGGTCAGCATGGGAAGGTCAGTAAACATGCAGTGGCAATCTGGGATAGGTTTCTGAAAAACTTTGTGGGGTGGTGCGCATTGTAAGTGTTTCTAACACGCCATGAACTAGTAGAGTGAGAAAAAAATTACGGGGTCGTGGGAATCAGAGGGCCTGGATTTGCATAGGCAGTGAGTGGCAATGTAGGATGGAGAAAAGCGCCACGGGGTGGCAGCATGGGGAGGTCAGGAAACATGCAGTGGCGATGTACGATAGGTTTCTGAAGAACATCGCGGGATGGTCCTCATGGTAAGGGCTTCTAAAGGCCCATTTACTAGTAAGAGTGAGAAAAGCATCATGGGGAGGTGTGAATCGGAGGGCCTAAATTAGGATAGGCAGTGAGTGGAACTGTTGGATGGAGAAAATGGCCACGGGGTGGTCAGCATGGGGAGGTCAGGAAACATGCAGTGGCATTGTAGGATAGGTTTCTGAAAAACATCGCGGGTTGGTGCGCATTGTATGGTTGTGTAACATTACATTCACTAGTAGGAGTGATAAAACCCTCACGGGGTGTTGTGATTCACACGGCCTGAATTGGGATAGGCAGTGAGTGGCAATGGAGGATGGAGAAAATCGCCACGGAGTGGTCAGCATGGGGAGGTCCGGAAACATGCAGTGGAAATGTAGGATAGGTTTCTGAGGAACATCGCCGGGTGGTGTGCCTTGTAAGGGTTTGTAACAGGCCATTCACTAGTAGGAGTGAGAAAATCATCACGGGGTGGTGTGAATCGGAGGGACTGAATTAGGATAGGCAGTGAGTGGCAATGTAGGATGGAGAAAAGCGCCACAGAGTGGTCAGCATGTGGAGGTCAGGAAACATGCATTGGCAATGTAGGATAGGATTCTGAAAAAACATCGCGGGGTGCTGCGCATTGTAAGGGTTTCTAACAGGCCATTCACTAGTAAGAGTGAGAAAAAAATCACGGGTTGGTGGGAATCGGAGGGCCTGAATTGGGATAGGCAGTGAGTGGCAGTGTAGGATGGACAAAAGCGCCATGGGGTGGTCAGCATGGGGAGTTCAGGAAACATGCAGTGGCAATGTAGGATAGTTTTCTGAAAAACATCGCGGGGTGCTGCGCATTGTAAGGGTTTCTAACAGGCCATTCACTAGTAGAAGTGAGAAAATCATCATGGGGTGGTGTGAATCGGAGGCCCTGAATTAGGATAGGCAGAGATTGACAATGTAGGATGGAGAAAAGCGCCATGAGGTGGTAAGTATGGGGAGGTCAGGAAACATGCAGAGGGAAGGTAGGATAGGTTGCTGTAAAAAAATGGCGGGGTGGTGCGCATTGTAAGTGTTTCTAACACGCCATGCACTAGTAGCAGTGAGAACAACATCACAGGGTGGTGGGCATCGGAGGGACTGAATTGGGATAGGCAGTGAGTGGCAATGTAGGTTCGAGAAAAGTTCCAGGGGTTGGACAGAAACGGGAGGTCAGGAAACATGCAGTGGCAATGTAGGATAGGTTTCGGAAAAACATCGCTGGGTGGTGCGCATTGTAAGGGTTTCTAACAGGCCATTCACTATGAGGAGTGAGAAAAACATCACAGGGTGGTGTGAATTGGAGGGCCTGAATTAGAATTGGCAGTGAGTGGCAATGTAGGATGGAGAAAAGTGCCATGGGTTGGTCAGCATGGGGACGCCAGGAAACATGCAGTGGCAATATAGGATAGGTTTCTGAAGAACATCACGGGATGGTGCGCCGTGTATGGGTTTCTAAAGGTTCATTTACTAGTAAGAGTGAGAAAAACATCATGTAGTGGTGTGAATCTTAGGGCCTGAATTAGGATAGGCAGTAAGTGCCACTGTAGGATGGAGAAAATGGCCACAGGGTGGTCAGCATGGGGAGGTCAGGAAACATACAGTGGCAATATAGGATAGGTTTCTGAAAAACATCGCGGGCTCGTGTGAATTGTAAGGGTTTCTAACACGCCATTCAATAGTTGGAGTGAGAAAACCCTCACAGGGTGTTGTCATTCGGACGGCCTGAATTGGGAAAGGCAGTGAGTGGCAATGAAGGATGGACTAAAGCGCCACGGGGTGGTCAGCATGGGGAGGTCAGGAAACATGCAGTGGCAATGTAGGAAAGGTTTCTGAAATACATTGTGGATTAGTGCGCATTGTAAGTTTTTCTAACATGCCACACACTAGTAGCAGTGAGAAAAACATCACGGGTTGGTGTGAATCGGAAGGCCTATATTAGCATAGGCAGTGAGTGGCAATGTAGGATGGAGAAAGGCGCCACGGGGTGGTCAGCATGGGGAGGTCAGGAAAAATGCTGTGGCAATGTAGGATAGGGTTCTGAAAAACATCGCCCGGTGGTGTGCATTGTAAGGGTTTCTAACAGGCCATTCACTATGAGGAGTGAGAAAAACATCACGGGGTGGATTGAATTGGAGGGCCTGAATTAGGATAGGCAGTGAGTGACAATGTAGGAAGGAGAAAAGCGCCACAAGGTGGTAAGCAACCGGAGGTCAGGAAACATGCAGTGGCAATGTAGGATAGTTTTCTGTAAAACATAGCGGGGTGGTGCACATTGTTAGGGATTCTAACAGGCCATTCACTAGTAGGAGTGAGAAAAACAAACGTTGTGGTGTGAATAGGAGGGCCTGAATTAGGATAGGCATTGAGTGGCAATGTAGGATGGAGAAAAGCGCCACGGGGTGGTCAGCATGGGGAGGTCAGGAAACATGCCGTGGCTATGTAGGATAGTTTTCTGTAGAACATCGCGGGGTTGTGCGCATTGTAAGGGCATCTAAAGGCCCATTTACTAGTATGAGTGAGAAAAACATCACAGGGTGGTGTGAATCAGAGGTCCTGAATTAGTATAGGCAGTGAGTGGCACTGTAGGATGGAGAAAATGGAGACAGGGTGGTCAGCATGCGGAGGTCAGGAAACATGCAGTGGCACTATAGGATAGGGTTCTGAAAAACATCGTGGGGTCGTTTGAATTGTAAGGGTTTCTAACACGCCATTAACTAGTAGGAGTGAGAAAACCCTCACAGGGTGGTGTGATTCGGAGGGCCTGTATTGGGATAGGCAGTGAGTGGCAATGTAGGATGGAGAAAAGCGCCACGGGGTGGTCAGCATGGAGAGGTCAGGAAACATGCAGTGGCAATGTAGGATAGGTTGCTGAAAAACATCGTGGGGTAGTGCGCATTTTAAGGATTTCTAACAGGCCATTCACTAGTAGGAGTGAGAAAAACATCACGGGGTGGTGTGAATCGGAGGGGCTGAATTGGGATAGGCAGTGAGTGGCAATGTAGGTTGGAGAAAAGTTCCAGGGGTTGGACAGAAACGGGAGGTCAGGAAACATGCAGTGGCAATGTAGGATAGGTTTCGGAAAAACATCGTGGGGTGGTGTGCATTGTAAGGGTTTCTTACAGGCCATTCACTATGAGGAGTGAGAAAAACATCACAGGTTTGTGTGAATAGGAGGGCCTGAATTAGGATAGGCAGTGAGTGGCAATGTAGGATGGAGAAAAGCGCCACGGGTTGGTCAGCATGGGGAGGTCAGGAAACATGCAGTGGCATTGTAGGATAGGTTTCTGAAAAACATCGCGGGTTGGTGCGCATTGTATGGTTGTGTAACATTACATTCACTAGTAGGAGTGATAAAACCCTCACGGGGTGTTGTGATTCACACGGCCTGAATTGGGATAGGCAGTGAGTGGCAATGGAGGATGGAGAAAAGCGCCACGGGTTGGTCAGCATAGGGAGGTCAGGAAACATGCAGTGGCAATGTAGGATAGGTTTCTGAAAAACATCGCCAGGTGGTGTGCATCGTAAGGGTTTGTAACAGGCCATTCACTAGTAGGAGTGAGAAAATCTTCACGGGTTGGAGTGAATTGGAGGGCCTGAATTAGGATAGGCAGTGAGGGCAATGTAGGATGGAGAAAATCGCCACGGAGTGGTCAGCATGGGGAGGTCAGGAAACATGCAATGGCATTGTAGGATGGGTTTCTGTAAAACATCTCGGGGTGGTGCGCATTGTTAGGGTTTCTAACAGGCCATTCACTAGTAGAAGTGAGAAAAACCTCATGTTGTGGTGTGAATCAGAGAGACAGAATTAGGATAGGCAGTGAGTGGCAATGTAGCATGGAGAAAAGCACCACGGCGTGGTCAGAATCGGGAGGTCAGGAAACATGCAGTTGCAATGTAGGATAGGTTTCTGAAGAACATCGCGGGATGGTGCGCCTTGTAATGGCTTCTAAAGGCCCATTTACTAGTAAGAGTTAGAAAAACATCACGGGGTGGTGTGAATCTTAGGGCCTAAAATAGGATAGGCAGTGAGTGGCACTGTAGGATGGAGAAAAGTGCCACGGGGTGGTCAGCATGGGGACGTCAGGAAACATGCAGTGGCAATGTAGGATAGGATTCTGAAAAACATCGCGGGGTGGTGCGCATTGTAAGGGTTTCTAACAGGCCATTCACTAGTAAGAGTTAGAAAAAAATCACGGGGTGGTGTGAATCGGAGGGCTTGAATTAGGATAGGCAGAAAATGGAAATGAAGGATGGATAAAAGCGCCACGGGGTGGTCAGCATGGGGAAGTCAGGAAACATGCTGTGGCAATGTAGGATAGGTTTCTGAAAAACATCGCGGGGTAGTGCATTGTAAGGGTTTCTAACAGACCATTCACTAGTAGGAGTGAGAAAAACATCACGGGGTGGTGTGAAACGGGGTGCCTGGATTAGGATAGGCAGTGAGTGGCAATGTAGGATGGAGAAAAGCGCCACAGAGTGGTCAGCATGTGGAGGTCAGGAAACATGCAGTGGCAATGTAGGATAGGTTTCTGAAAAACATCGCGGGGTGGGGCGCAATTTAAGGGTTTCTAACAGGCCATTCACTAGTAGGAGTGAGAAAAACATCACGGGGTGGTGTTAATAGGAGGGCCTGAATTGGGATAGGCAGTGAGTGGCAATGTAGGATGGAGAAAAGCGCCACGGTGTGGACAGAATGGGGAGGTCAGGAAACATGCAGTGGCAATGTAGGATAGGTTTGTGAAAAACATCGCGGGGTTGTGCGCATTGTAAGGGTTTCGAACAGGCCATTCACTACTAGGAGTGAGAAAATCATCACGGTGGTGGTGTGAATCCTAGGGCCTGAATGAGGATAGGCAGTGAGTGGCAATGTAGGATGGAGAAAAGTGCCACGGGGTGGTCAGCATGGGGACGTCAGGAAACATGCAGTGGCAATGTAGGATAGGTTTCTGAAAAACGTCGGGGGGTAGTGCTGTGTAAGGGTTTCTAACAGGCCATTCACTAGTAGGAGTGAGAAAAACATCCCGGGGTGGTGTGAATCGGAGGGCCTGGATTAGGATAGGCAGTGAGTGGCAATGTAGGATGGAGAAAAGTGCCACGCATTGGTCAGCATGGGGAGGTCAGGAATCATGCATTGGCAATGTAGTACAGGTTTCTGAAAAACATCGCTGGGTGTTGCGCATTGTAAGGATTTCTAACAGGCCATTCACTTGTAGGAGTGAGAAAAACATCATGGGGTGTTGTGAATAGGAGTGCCGGAAATAGGATAGTCAGTGAGTGGCAATGTAGGATGCAGAAAAGCGCCACGGGCTGGTCAGCATGGGGAGGTCAGGACACATGCCGTGGCAATGTAGGATAGGTTTGTGAAAAACATCACGGGGTTGTGCGCATTTTAAGGGTATCTAACAGGCCATTCACTAGTAGGAGTGAGAAAAACATCAAGGGGTGGTGTGAATCGGAGGGCCTGAATGAGGATAGGCATTGAGTGACAATGTAGGATGAAGAAAAGTGCCACGGGGTGGTCAGCATGGGGACGTCAGGAAACATGCAGTGGCAATGTAGGATAGGATTCTGAAAAACATCGCGGGGTGGTGCGCATTGTAAGGGTTTCTAACAGGCCATTCACTAGTAAGAGTGAGAAAAAAATCACGGGATGGTGTGAATCGGAGGGCTTGAATTAGGATAGGCAGAAAATGGAAGTGAAGGACGGATAAAAGCGCCACGGGGTGGTCAGCATGGGGAAGTCAGGAAACATGCTGTGGCAATGTAGGATAGGTTTCTGAAAAACATCGCGGGGTAGTGCATTGTAAGGGTTTCTAACAGACCATTCACTAGTAGGAGTGAGAAAAACATCACGGGGTGGTGTGAATCGGGGTGCCTGGATTAGGATAGGCAGTGAGTGGCAATGTAGAATGGAGAAAAGCGCCACAGAGTGGTCAGCATGGGGAGGTCAGGAAACATGCAGTGGCAATGTAGGATAGGTTTCTGAAAAACATCACGGGGTGGGGCGCATTTTAAGGGTTTATAACAGGCCATTCATTAGTAGCACTGAGAAAAACATCACAGGGTGGTGTTAATCGGAGGGCCTGAATTGGGATAGGCAGTGAGTGGCAATGTAGGATGGAGAAAAGCGCTACGGTGTGGACAGAATGGGGAGGTCAGGAAACATGCAGTGGCAAAGTAGGATAGGTTTGTGAAAAACATCGCGGGGTTGTGCGCATTGTAAGGGTTTCGAACAGGCCATTCACTATTAGGAGTGAGAAAAACATCACGGGGTGGTGTGAATCCTAGGGCCTGAATGAGGATAGGCAGTGAGTGGCAATGTAGGATGGAGAAAATCGCCACAGAGTGGTCAGCATGGGGAGGTCCGGAAACATGCAGTGGAAATGTAGGATAGGTTTCTGAGGAACATCGCCGGGTGGTGTGCATTGTAAGGGTTTGTAACAGGCCATTCACTAGTAGGAGTGAGAAAATCATCACGGGGTGGTGTGAATCGGAGGGACTGAATTAGCTAGGCAGTGAGTGAAAATGTAGAATGGAGAAAAGTGCCACGAGGTGGTAAGGATGAGGAGGTCAGGAAACATGCAATGGCAATGTAGGATGGGTTTCTGTAAAACATCTCGGCGGTGCGCATTTTTAGGGTTTCTAACAGGCCATTCACTAGTAGAAGTGAGAAAAACCTCACGTTGTGGTGTGAATCGGAGAGCCTGTATTAGGACAGGCAGTGAGTGGCAATGTAGGATGGAGAAAAGCACCACGGGGTTGTCAGAATCGGGAGGTCAGGAAACATGCAGTGCCAATGTAGGATAGGTTTCTGACGAACATCGCGGGATGGTGCGCCTTGTAAGGGCATCTAAAGGCCCATTTACTAGTAAGAGTTAGAAAAACATCACGGGGTGGTGTGAATCTTAGGCCCTCAAATAGGATAGGCAGTGAGTGGCACTGTAGGATGGAGAAAAGTGCCACGGGGTGGTCAGCATGGGGAGGTCAGGAAACATGCTGTGCCAATGTAGGATAGGTTTCTGAAAAACATCGGTGGGTAGTGCTGTGTAAGGGTTTCTAACAGGCCATTCACTAGTAGGAGTGAGAAAAACATCACGGGGTGGTGTTAATCGGAGGGCCTGAATTGGGTTAGGCAGTGAGTGGCAATGTAGGATGGAGAAAAGCTCCACGGTGTGGACAAAATGGGGAGGTCAGGAAACATGCAGTGGCAATGTAGGATAGGTTTGTGAAAAACATCGAGGGGTTGTGTGCATTGTAAGGGTTTCGAACAGGCCATTCACTACTAGGAGTGAGAAACACATCACGGGGTGTTGTGAATCCTAGGGCCTGAATGAGGATAGGCTGTGAGTGGCAATGTAGGATGGAGAAAAGCTCCACGGGGTGGTCAGCATGGGGACGTCATTAAACATGCAGTGGCAATATAGGATAGGTTTCTGAAAAACATTGCGGGGTGGTGCTTATTGTAAGTGTTTCTAACATGATACGCACTAGTAGCAGTGGGAAAAACATCACGGGTTGGTGTGAATCGGAGGGCCTGAATTACCTTAAGCAGTGAGTGGCAATGTAGGATCGGGAAAGGCGCCACGGGTTGGTCAGCATGGGGAGGTCAGGAAACGTGCTGTGGCAATGTAGGATAGGTTTCTGAAAAACGTCGCGGGGTGGTGCGCATTGTAAGGGTTTCTAACAGGCCATTCACTAGTAGGAGTGAGAAAAACATAACGGGGTGGTGTGAATCGGAGGGCCTGAATTAGGATAGGCATTGAGTGACAATGTAGGATGGAGAAAAGTGTCACGGTGTGGTTAGCATGGGGACGTCAGGAAACATGCAGTGGCAATATAGGATAGGATTCTCAGAAACATCGCGGGGTGGTGCACATTATAAGGGTTTCTAACAGGCCATTCACTAGTAAGAGTGAGAAAAAAATCACGGGGTGGTGTGAATCGGAGGGCTTGAATTAGGATAGGCAGTGAATGGCAATGAAGGATGGATAAAAGCGCCACGGGGTGGTCAGCATGGGGAGGTCAGGAAACATGCAGTGGCAATGTAGCATAGGTTTCTGAAAAACATTTCGGGGTGGTGCGCATTGTAAGAGTTTCTACACGCCATGCACTAGTAGCAGTGAGAAAAACATCACGGGTGGTGGGAATCAGAGGGCCTGGATTAGATTAGGCAGTGAGTGGGAATGTAGGATGGAGAAAATCGCCACGGGGTGGTCAGCATGGGGAGGTCAGGAAACATGCATTGGCAATGTAGGATAGGATTCTGAAAAACATCGCGGGGTACTGCGCATTGTAAGGATTTCTAACAGGCCATGCACTAGTAAGAGTGAGAAATATAACACGGGGTGCTGTGAATCGGAGGGCCTGAATTAGGTTAGGCAGTGAGTGGCAATGTAGGATGGACGAAAGCGCCACGGGGTGGTCAGCATGGGGAGGTCAGGACACATGCAGTGGCAATGTAGGATAGGTTTCTGAAAAACATTGCAGGGTGGTGCGCATTGTAAGTTTTTCTAACATGCCACGCCCCAGTAGCAGTGGGAAAAACATCACGGGTTGGTGTGAATCGGAGGGCCTGAGTTAGCATAGGCAGAGAGTGGCAATGTAGGATGGAGAAAGGCGCCACGGGGTGGTCATCATGGGGAGGTCAGGAAACATGCTGTGGCAATGGAGGATAGGATTCTGAAAAACATCGCGGGGTGGTGCACATTGTAAGGGTTTCTAACAGGCCATTCACTAGTAAGAGTGTGAAAAAAATCACGGGTGCTGTGAATCGGAGGGCCTGAATTACCATAAGCAGTGAGTGGCAATGTAGGATCGCGAAAGGCGCCACGGGTTGGTCAGCATAGGGAGGTCAGGAAACATGCAGTGGCAATGTAGGATCGGTTTCTGAAAAACATCGCGCGGTTGTGCGCATCGTAATGGTTTCTAACAGGCCATTCACTAGTAGGAGTGAGAAAAACATCACGAGGTGGTGTGAATCGGATGCACTGAATGAGGATAGGCAGTGAGTGGCAATGTACGATGGAGAAAACACCACGGGGTGGCCAGCATGGGGAGGTCAGGACACATGCAGTGGCAATATAGGATAGGTTTCTGAAAAACATCTCGGGGTCGTGTGAATTGTAAGGGTTTCTAACAGGCCATTCACTAGTAGGAGTGAGAAAACCCTCACGGGGCAGTGTGATTCGGAGTGCCTGCATTGGTATAGGCAGTGAGTGGCAATGTAGGATGGAAAAAAGCGCCACGGGGTGGTCAGCATTTGGACGTCAGGAAACATGCAGTGGCAATGTAGGATAGGATTCTGAAAAACAATGCGGGGTGGTGCGCATTGTAAGGGTTTGTAACAGGCCATTCACTAGTAAGAGGGAGAAAAATATCATGGGGTTGTGTGAATCGGAGGGCCTGAATGAGGATAGCCAGTGAGTGGCAATGTAGGATGGAGAAAAGCTCCACGGGGTGGTCAGCATGGGGATGTCAGGAAACATGCAGTGGAAATGTAGAATAGGATTCTGAAAAAACATCGCGGGGTGATGCGCATTGTAAGGGTTTCTAACAGGCCATTCACTAGTAAGAGGGAGAAAAAAATCACGGGGTTGTGTGAATTGGAGTGCCTGAATTAGGATAGGCAGTGAGAGGCAATGTACGATGGACAAAAGCGCCATGGGGTGGTCAGCATGGGGAGGTCAGGAAACATGCAGTGGCAATGTAGGATAGGTTTCTGAAAAACTTTGCGTGGTGGTGCTTCTTGTAAGCGTTTCTAACATGCCACGCACTAGTAGCAGTGGGAAAAACATCACAGGTTGGTGTGAATCAGAGGTCCTGAATTAGCATAGGCAGTGAGTGGCAATGTAGGATGGAGAAAGGCGCCACGGGTTGGTTAGCATGGGGAGGTCAGGAAACATGCTGTGGCAATGTAGGATAGGTTTCTGAAAATCATCGCGGGGTAGTGCATTGTAAGGGTTTCTAACATGCCACGCACTAGTAGCAGTGAGAAAAGCATCACGGGGTGGTGTGAATCAGAGGGCCTGGATTAGGATAGGCAGTGAGTGGCAATGTAGGATGGAGAAAAGCGCCACGGAGTGGTAAGCATGGGGAAGTCAGGAAACATGCAGAAGCAATGTAGGATAGGTTTCTGAAAAACATCGCGGGGTAGTGCATTGTAAGGGTTTCTAACAGGCGATTCACTAGAAGAAGTGAGAAAAACATCACCGGGTGGTGTGAATCGGAGAGCCTGGATTAGGATAGGCAGTGAATGACAATGTACGATGGATAAAAGCGCCACGGATTGGTCAGCATGCGGACGTCAGGAAACTTGAAGTGGCAATGTAGGATAGGTTTCTGAAGAACATTGTGGGGTGGTGTGCATTGTAAGTGTTTCTAACATGCCAGCACTAGTAGCAATCAGAAAAACATCACGGGTTAGTGTGAATCGGAGGTCCTGAATTAGCATAGGCAGTGACTGGCAATGTAGGATGGAGAAAGGGGCCACGGGTTGGTCAGCATAGGGAGGTCAGGGAACATGCTGTGGCAATGTAGGATAGGTTTCTGAAAAACATCAGGGTGTAGTGCATTGTAAGAGTTTATAACAGGCCATTCACTAGTAGGAGTGAGAAAAACATCACGGGGAGGTGTGAATCGGAGGGCCTGGATTAGGATAGGCAGTGAGTGGCAATGTAGGATGGAGAAAAGCGCCACGGATTGGTCAGCATGGGGAGGTCAGGAAACATTCATTGGCAATGTAGGATAGGTTTCTGAAAAATATCGCTGGGTGGTGCGCATTGTAAGGGTTTCTAACAGGCCATTCACTACTAGGAGTGAGAAAAACATCATGGGGTGGTGTGAATCGGATTGCCTGAATTAGGATAGGCAGTGAGTGGCAATGTAGGATGCAGAAAAGCGCCACGGGTGGTCAGCATGGGGAGGTCAGGAAACATGCAGTGGCAATGTAGGATAGGTTTCTGAAAAACATTGTGGGGTGGTGCGCATTGTAAGTATTTCTAACACGCCACGCACTAGTAGCAGTGAGAAAAACATCACGGGTGGTGGGAATCGGAGAGCCTGGATTAGAATAGGCTGTGAGTGGCAATGCAGGATGGAGAAAATCGCCGCGGGGTGGTCAGCATGGGGAGGTCAGGAAACATGCAGTGGCAATGTAGGATAGGTTTCTGAAAAACATCGCGGGGTAGTGCATTGTAAGGGTTTCTAACAGGCCAATCACTAGTAGGAGTGAGAAAAACATAACGGGGTGGTGTGAATCGGAGGGCCTGGATTTGGATAGGCAGTGAATGGCAATGAAGGATGCATAAAAGCGCAACGGGGTAGTCAGCATGGGGAGGTCAGGAAACATGATTTGGAAATGTAGGATAGGTTTCTAAAAAACATTGTGGGGTGGTGCGTATTGTAAGTGTTTCTAACATGCCACGCACTAGTAGCAGTGAGAAAAACATCACAGGTTGTTGTGAATCGGAGGTCCTGAGTTAGCATAGGCATTGACTGGAAATGTAGGATGGAGAAAGGCGCCACGGGTTGGTCAGCATGGGGAGGTGAGGAAACATGCATTGGCAATGTAGGATAGGTTTCTGAAAAACATCGCTGGGTGGTGTGCATTGTAAGGGTTTCTAACAGGCCATTCACTAGTAGGAGTGAGAAAAACATCATGGGGTGGTGTGAATTGGAGTGCCTGAATTAGGATAGGCAGTGAGTGGCAATGTAGGATGCAGAAAAGCGCCACGGGGTGGTCAGCATGGGGAGGTCAGGAAACATGCAGTGGCAATGTAGGATAGGTTTGTGAAAAACATCGAGGGGTTGTGTGCATTGTAAGGGTTTCGAACAGGCCATTCACTACTAGGAGTGAGAAACACATCACGGGGTGTTGTGAATCCTAGGGCCTGAATGAGGATAGGCTGTGAGTGGCAATGTAGGATGGAGAAAAGCTCCACGGGGTGGTCAGCATGGGGACGTCATTAAACATGCAGTGGCAATATAGGATAGGTTTCTGAAAAACATTGCGGGGTGGTGCTTATTGTAAGTGTTTCTAACATGATACGCACTAGTAGCAGTGGGAAAAACATCACGGGTTGGTGTGAATCGGAGGGCCTGAATTACCATAAGCAGTGAGTGGCAATGTAGGATCGCGAAAGGCGCCACGGGTTGGTCACCATGGGGAGGTCAGGAAACATGCTGTGGCAATGTAGGATAGGTTTCTGAAAAACATCGCGGGGTGGTGCGCATTGTAAGGGTTTCTAACAGGCCATTCACTAGTAGGAGTGAGAAAAACATAACGGGGTGGTGTGAATCGGAGGGCCTGAATTAGGATAGGCATTGAGTGACAATGTAGGATGGAGAAAAGTGCCACGGTGTGGTTAGCATGGGGACGTCAGGAAACATGCAGTGGCAATATAGGATAGGATTCTCAAAAACATCGCGGGGTGGTGCACATTGTAAGGGTTTCTAACAGGCCATTCACTAGTAAGAGTGAGAAAAAAATCACGGGGTGGTGTGAATCGGAGTGCTTGAATTAGGATAGGCAGTGAGTGGCAATGAAGGATGGATAAAAGCGCCACGGGGTGGTCAGCATGGGGAGGTCAGGAAACATGCAGTGGCAATGTAGCATAGGTTTCTGAAAAACATTTCGGGGTGGTGCGCATTGTAAGAGTTTCTACACGCCATGCACTAGTAGCAGTGAGAAAAACATCACGGGTGGTGGGAATCAGAGGGCCTGGATTAGAATAGGCAGTGAGTGGGAATGTAGGATGGAGAAAATCGCCACGGGGTGGTCAGCATGGGGAGGTCAGGAAACATGCATTGGCAATGTAGGATAGGATTCTGAAAAACATCGCGGGGTACTGCGCATTGTAAGGATTTCTAACAGGCCATGCACTAGTAAGAGTGAGAAATATAACACGGGGTGGTGTGAATCGGAGGTCCTGAATTAGGTTAGGCAGTGAGTGGCAATGTAGGATGGACGAAAGCGCCACGGGGTGGTCAGCATGGGGAGGTCAGGACACATGCAGTGGCAATGTAGGATAGGTTTCTGAAAAACATTGCAGGGTGGTGCGCATTGTAAGTTTTTCTAACATGCCACGCCCCAGTAGCAGTGGGAAAAACATCACGGGTTGGTGTGAATCGGAGGGCCTGAGTGAGCATAGGCAGAGAGTGGCAATGTAGGATGGAGAAAGGCGCCACGGGGTGGTCATCATGGGGAGGTCAGGAAACATGCTGTGGCAATGTAGGATAGGATTCTGAAAAACATCGCGGGGTGGTGCACATTGTAAGGGTTTCTAACAGGCCATTCACTAGTAAGAGTGTGAAAAAAATCACGGGGTGCTGTGAATCGGAGGGCTTGAATTAGGATAGGCAGTGAAAGGCAAAGAAGGATGGATAAAAGCGCCACGGGGTGGTCAGCATGGGGAGGTCAGGAAACATGCAGTGGCAATGTAGGATAGGTTTTTGAAAAACATTGCGGGGTGGTGCGCATTGTAAGAGTTTCTAACACGCCATGCACTAGTAGGAGTGAGAAAAACATCACGAGGTGGTGTGAATCGGATGCCCTGAATGAGGATAGGCAGTGAGTGGCAATGTAGGATGGAGAAAACACCACGCGGTGGCAAGCATGTGGAGGTAAGGATACATGCAGTGGCAATATAGGATAGGTTTCTGAAAAACATCTAGGGGTCGTGTGAATTGTAAGCGTTTGTAACAGGCCATTCACTAGTAGGAGTGAGAAAACCCTCACGGGGCTGTGTGATTCGGAGTGCCTGCATTGGGATAGGCAGTGTGTGGCAATGTAGGATGGAAAAAAGCGCCACAGGGTGGTCAGCATGGGGACGTCAGGAAACATGCAGTGGCAATGTAGGATAGGATTCTGAAAAACAACGCGGGGTGGTGTGCATTGTAAGGGTTTCTAACAGGCCATTCACTAGCAAGAGGGAGAAAAAAATCACAGAGTGGTGTGAATCGGAGTGCTTGAATGAGGATAGGCAGTGGGTGGCAATGTAGGATGGAGAAAAGCGCCACGGGGTGGTCAGCATGGGGAGGTAAGGAAACATGCAGTGGCAATGTAGGATAGGATTCTGAAAAACATCGCGGGGTGATGCGCATTGTAAGGGTTTCTAACAGGCCATTCACTAGTAAGAGGGATAAAAAAATCACGGGGTTGTGTGAATCGGAGGGCCTGAATTAGGATAGGCAGTGAGAGGCAATGTAGGATGGACAAAAGCGCCACGGGGTGGTAAGTATGGGGAGGTCAGGAAACATGCAGTGGCAATGTAGGATTGCTTTCTGAAGAACATTGCGGGGTGGTATTTCTTGTAAGCGTTTCTAACAAGCCACACACTAGTAGCAGTGGGAAAAACATCACGGGTTGGTGTGAATCAGAGGTCCTGAATTAGCATAGGCAGTGAGTGGCAATGTAGGATGGAGAAAGGCGCCACGGGTTGGTCAGCATTGGGAGGTCTGGAAACATGCTGTGGCAATGTAGGATAGGTTTCTGAAAAACATCGCGGGGTAGTGCATTGTAAGGGTTTCTAACAGGCCATTCACTAGTAGGAGTGAGAAAAACATCACGGGGTGCTGTGAATCAGAGGGCCTGGATTAGGATAGGCAGTGAGTGGCAATGTAGGATGGAGAAAAGCGCCACGTAGTGGTAAGCATGTTGAAGTCAGGAAACATGCAGAGGCAATGTAGGATAGGTTTCTGTAAAACATCGCGGGGTAGTGCATTGTAAGGGTTTCTAACAGGCGATTCACTAGTAGGAGTGAGAAAAACATCACGGGTTGGTGTGAATCGGAGAGCCTGGATTAGGATAGGCAGTGAATGGCAATGAAGGATGGATAAAAGCGCCACGGGGTGGTCAGCATAGGGAGGTCAGGAAACATGCAGTGGCAATGTAGGATCGGTTTCTGAAAAACATCGCGCGGTTGTGCGCATCGTAATGGTTTCTAACAGGCCATTCACTAGTAGGAGTGAGAAAAACATCATGAGGTGGTGTGAATCGGATGCACTGAATGAGGATAGGCAGTGAGTGGCAATGTACGATGGAGAAAACACCACGGGGTGGCCAGCATGGGGAGGTCAGGACACATGCAGTGGCAATATAGGATAGGTTACTGAAAAACATCTCGGGGTCGTGTGAATTGTAAGGGTTTGTAACAGGCCATTCACTAGTAGGAGTGAGAAAACCCTCACGGGGCAGTGTGATTCGGAGTTCCTGCATTGGTATAGGCAGTGAGTGGCAATGTAGGATGGAAAAAAGCGCCACGGGGTGGTCAGCATGGGGACGTCAGGAAACATGCAGTGGCAATGTAGGATAGGATTCTGAAAAACAACGTGGGGTGGTGCGCATTGTAAGGGTTTCTAACAGGCCATTCACTAGTAAGAGGGAGAAAAATATCATGGGGTGGTGTGAATCGGAGGGCCTGAATTAAGATAGGCAGTGAGTGGCAATGTAGGATGGAGAAAAGCTCCACGGGGTGGTCAGCATGGGGATGTCAGGAAACATGCAGTGGCAATGTAGGATAGGATTCTGAAAAAACATCGCGGGGTGATGCGCATTGTAAGGGTTTCTAACAGGCCATTCACTAGTAAGAGGGAGAAAAAAATCACGGGGTTGTGTGAATTGGAGTGCCTGAATTAGGATAGGCAGTGAGAGGCAATGTAGGATGGACAAAAGCGCCACGGGGTGGTCAGCATGGGGAGGTCAGGAAACATGCAGTGGCAATGTAGGATAGGTTTCTGAAAAACTTTGCGCGGTGGTGCTTCTTGTAAGCGTTTCTAACATGCCACGCACTAGTAGCAGTGGGAAAAACATCACATGTTGGTGTGAATCAGAGGTCCTGAATTAGCATAGGCAGTGAGTGGCAATGTAGGATGGAGAAAGGCGCCACGGGTTGGTCAGCATGGGGAGGTCAGGAAACATGCTGTGGCAATGTAGGATAGGTTTCTGAAAATCATCGCGGGGTAGTGCATTGTAAGGGTTTCTAACATGCCACGCACTAGTAGCAGTGAGAAAAGCATCACGGGGTGGTGTGAATAAGAGGGCCTGGATTAGGATAGGCAGTGAGTGGCAATGTAGGATGGAGAAAAGCGCCACGGAGTGGTAAGCATGGGGAAGTCAGGAAACATGCAGAGGCAATGTAGGATAGGTTTCTGAAAAACATCGCGGGGTAGTGCATTGTAAGGGTTTCTAACAGGCGATTCACTAGTAGGAGTGAGAAAAACATCACGGTGTGGTGTGAATCGGAGAGCCTGGATTAGGATAGGCAGTGAATGACAATGTACGATGGATAAAAGTGCCACGGATTGGTCAGCATGCGGACGTCAGGAAACTTGAAGTGGCAATGTAGGATAGGTTTCTGAAGAACATTGTGGGGTGGTGTGCATTGTAAGTGTTTCTAACACGCCAGCACTAGTAGCAGTGAGAAAAACATCACGGGTTAGTGTGAATCGGAGGTCCTGAATTAGCATAGGCAGTGACTGGCAATGTAGGATGGAGAAAGGGGCCACGGGTTGGTCAGCATAGGGAGGTCAGGGAACATGCTCTGGCAATGTAGGATAGGTTTCTGAAAAACATCATGGTGTGGTGCATTGTAAGAGTTTATAACAGGCCATTCACTAGTAGGAGTGAGAAAAACATCACGGGGAGGTGTGAATCGGAGGGCCTGGATTCGGATAGGCAGTGAGTGGCAATGTAGGATGGAGAAAAGCCCCACGGATTGGTCAGCATGGGAAGGTCAGGAAACATTCATTGGCAATGTAGGATAGGTTTCTGAAAAATATCGCTGGGTGGTGCGCTTTGTAAGGGTTTCTAACAGGCCATTCACTACTAGGAGTGAGAAAAACATCATGGGGTGGTGTTTATCGGATTGCCTGAATTAGGATAGGCAGTGAGTGGCAATGTAGGATGCAGAAAAGCGCCACGGGTGGTCAGCATGGGGAGGTCAGGAAACATGCAGTGGCAATGTAGGATAGGTTTCTGAAAAACATTGCGGGGTGGTGCGCATTGTAAGTATTTCTAACACGCCATGCACTAGTAGCAGTGAGAAAAACATCACGGGTGGTGGGAATCGGAGAGCCTGGATTAGAATAGGCTGTGAGTGGCAATGCAGGATGGAGAAAATCGCCACGGGGTGGTCAGCATGGGGAGGTCAGGAAACATGCAGTGGCAATGTAGGATAGGTTTCTGTAAAACATTGCGGGGTAGTGCATTGTAAGGGTTTCTAACAGGCCAATCACTAGTAGGAGTGAGAAAAACATAACGGGGTGGTGTGAATCGGAGGGTCTGGATTTGGATAGGCAGTGAATGGCAATGAAGGATGCATAAAAGCGCAACGGGGTGGTCAGCATGGGGAGGTCAGGAAACATGAAGTGGAAATGTAGGATAGGTTTCTAAAAAACATTGTGGGGTGGTGCGTATTGTAAGTGTTTCTAACATGCCACGCACTAGTAGCAGTGAGAAAAACATCACGGGTTGTTGTGAATCGGAGGTCCTGAGTTAGCATAGGCATTGACTGGAAATGTAGGATGGAGAAAGGCGCCATGGGTTGGTCAGCATGGGGAGGTCAGGAAACATGCATTGGCAATGTAGGATAGGTTTCTGAAAAACATCGCTGGGTGGTGTGCATTGTAAGGGTTTCTAACAGGCCATTCACTAGTAGGAGTGAGAAAAACATCATGGGGTGGTGTGAATTGGAGTGCCTGAATTAGGATAGGCAGTGAGTGGCAATGTAGGATGCAGAAAAGCGCCACGGGGTGGTCAGCATGGGGAGGTCAGGAAACATGCAGTGGCAATGTAGGATAGGTTTCTGAAAAACATCTAGGGGTCGTGTGAATTGTAAGTGTTTCTAACACGCCATTCACTAGTAGGAGTGAGATAACCCTCACGGGGTCGTGTGATTCGGAGGGACTGAATTGGGATATGCAGTGAGTGGCAATGTAGGATAGAGAAAAGCATCACGGGGTGGTCAGCATGGGGAGGTCAGGAAACACGCAGTGGCAATGTAGGATAGGTTTCTGAAAAACATCGCGGATGGTGCGCATTTTAAGGGTTTCTAACAGGCCTTTCACTAATAGGAGTGAGAAAAACATCATGGGGTGGTGTGAATCGGAGGGCCTGAATTGGGATAGGCAGTGAGTGGCAATGTAGGATGGAGAAAAGTGCCAGGGGGTGCACAGAAAGGGGAGGTCAGGAAACATGCAGTGGCAATGTAGGATAGGATTGTGAAAAACATCGCGGGGTGGTGCACATTGTAAGGGTTTCGAACAGGCCATTCACTAGTAGGAGTGAGAAAAACTTCACTGGGTGGTGTGAATCGGAGGGCCTGAATGAGGATCGGTAGTGAGTGGCAATGTAGGATGGAGAAAAGCGCCATGGGGTGGTCAGCATGGGGACGTCAGGAAACATGCAGTGGCAATGTAGTATAGGATTCTGAAAAACATCGCTTAGTGGTGCACATTGTAAGGGTTTCTAACAGGCCATTCACTAGTAAGTGTGAGAAAAAAATCACGGGGTGGTGTGAATCGGACGGCCTGAATTAGGATAGGCAGTGAGTGGCAATGTAGGATGGAGAAAAGCGCCACTGTGTGGTCAGCATGGGGACGTCAGGAAACATGCAGTAGCAATATAGGATAGGTTTCTGAAAAACATCGCGTGGTGGTGCGCATTGTAAGTGTTTCTAACACGCCATTCACTAGTAGGAGTGAGATAACCCTCACAGGGTGGTGTGATTCGGAGGGCCTGAATTGGGATAGGCAGTCACTGGCAATGGAGGATGGAGAAAAGCGCCACGGGGTGGTCAGCATGGGGAGGCCAGGAAACATGCAGTGGCAAAGTAGGATAGGTTTCTGAAAAGCATCGGGGAGTGGTGCGCATTTTAAGGGTTTCTAACAGGCCATTCACTAATAGGAGAGAGAAAAACATCACGGGGTGGTGTGAATCGGAGGGCTTGAATTGGGATAGGCAGTGAGTGGCAATGTAGGATGGAGAAAAGTTCCAGGGGGTGCACAGAAAGGGGAGGTCAGGAAACATGCAGTGGCAGTGTAGGATAGGATTGTGAAAAACATCGCGGGGTGGTGCGCATTGCAAGAGTTTCTAACACGCCATGCACTAGTAGCAGTGAGAAAAACATCACGGGCTGGTGTGAATCGGAGGGCCTGAATGGGGATAGGCAGTGAGTGGCAATGTAGGATGGAGAAAAGCGCCAGGGGGTGGACAGAAATGGGAAGTCAGGAAACATGCAGTGGCAATGTAGGATAGGATTGTGAAAAATATCGCGGGGTGGTGCGCATTGTAAGGGTTTTGAACAGGCCATTCACTAGTAGGAGTGAGAAAAACTTCACCGAGTGGTGTGAATCGGAGGGCCTGAATGAGGATAGGTAGTGAGTGGCAATGTAGGATGGAGAAAAGCGCCACGGGGTGGTCAGCATGGGGACGTCAGGAAACATGAAGTGGCAATGTAATATAGGATTCTGAAAAACAGCGCTTAGAGGTGCGCATTGTAAGGGTTTCTAACCGGCCATTCACTAGTAAGAGTGAGAAAAAAATCACGGGGTGGTGTGAATAGGACGGCCTGAATTAGGATAGGCAGTGAGTGGCAATGTAGGATGGAGAAAAGTTCCAGGGGGTGCACAGAAAGAGGAGGTCAGGAAACATGCAGTGGCAATATAGGATAGGATTCTGAAAAACTTTGCGGAGTGGTGCATTGTAAGGGTTTCTAACAGGCCAATCACTAGTAAGAGTGAGAAAAACATCACTGGGTGGTGTGAATTGGAGGGCCTGGATTAGAATAGGCAGTGAATGGCAATGAAGGATGGATAAAAGCGCCACGGGGTGGTCAGCATGGGAAGGTCAGTAAACATGCAGTGGCAATCTGGGATAGGTTTCTGAAAAACTTTGTGGGGTGGTGCGCATTGTAAGTGTTTCTAACACGCCATGAACTATTAGAGTGAGAAAAAAATTACGGGGTCGTGGGAATCAGAGGGCCTGGATTTGCATAGGCAGTGAGTGGCAATGTAGGATGGAGAAAAGCGCCACGGGGTGGCAGCATGGGGAGGTCAGGAAACATGCAGTGGCAATGTACGATAGGTTTCTGAAGAACATCGCAGGATGGTCCTCATGGTAAGGGCTTCTAAAGGCCCATTTACTAGTAAGAGTGAGAAAAGCATCATGGGGAGGTGTGAATCGGAGGGCCTAAATTAGGATAGGCAGTGAGTGGAACTGTTGGATGGAGAAAATGGCCACGGGGTGGTCAGCATGGGGAGGTCAGTAAACATGCAGTGGCAATATAGGATAGGTTTCTGAAAAACATTGCGGGGTGTTGCGCATTGTAAGTGTTTCTAACACGTAATGCACTAGTAGCAGTGAGAAAAACATCACGGGTGGTGGGAATCGGAGGGCCTGGATTAGAATAGGCAGTGAGTGGCAATGTAGGATGGAGAAAATCGCCACGGGGAGGTCAGCATGGGGAGGTCAGGAAACATGCAGTGGCAATGTAGGATAGGTTTCTGAAAAACATCACGGGGTGGTGCGCATCGTAAGGGTTTCTAACAGGCCAATCACTAGTAGGTGTGAGAAAAACATCACAAGGTGGTGTGAATCCGAGGGCCTGAATGAGGGTAGGCCGTGAGTGGCAATGTAGGATGGAGAAAAGCGCCACGTGGTGGCCAGCATGGAAAGGTCAGGAAACATGCAGTGGCAATATAGGATAGGTTTCTGAAAAACATCTCGGGGTCGTGTGAATTGTAAGGGTTTCTAACACGCCATTGACTAGTAGGAGTGAGAAAACCCTCACGGGGTGGTGTGATTCGGAGTGCCTGAATTGGGATAGGCAGTGAGTGGCAATGTAGGATGGAGAAAAGCGCCACGGGGTGGTCAGCATGGAGAGGTCAGGAAACATGCAGTGGCAATGTAGGATAGGTTTCTGAAAAACATCATGGGGTGGTGCGCATTTTAAGGGTTTCTAACAGGCCATTCACTAGTAGGAGTGAGAAAAACATCACGGGGTCTTGTGAATCGGAGGGCCTAAATGAGTATAGGAAGTGAGTGGTAATGTAGGATGGAGAAAAGCGCCACGGGGTCGCCAGCATGGGGAGGTCAGGACACAGGCAGTGGCAATATAGGATAGGTTTCTGAAAAACATCTAGGGGTCGTGTGAATTGTAAGTGTTTCTAACACGCCATTCACTACTAGGAGTGAGATAACCCTCACGGGGTGGTGTGATTCGGAGGGCCTGAATTGGGATATGCAGTGAGTGGCAATGTAGGATGCAGAAAAGCGTCACGGGGTGGTCAGCATGGGGAGGTCAGGAAACACGCAGTGGCAATGTAGGATAGGTTTCTGAAAAACATCGCGGAGTGTTGCTCATTTTAAGGGTTTCTAACAGGCCATTTACTAATAGGAGTGAGAAAAACATCACGGGGTGGTGTGAATCGGAGGGCCTGAATTGATATAGGCAGTGAGTGGCAATTTAGGATGGAGAAAAGTACCAGGGGGTGCACAGAAAGGGGAGGTCAGGAAACATGCAGTGGCAATGTCGGATAGAATTGTGAAAAACATCGCAGGGTGGTGCGCATTGTAAGTGTTTCTAACATGCCATGCACTAGTAGCAGTGAGAAAAACATCACGGGTGGTGGGAATCGGAGGGCCTCAATGAGGATAGGCAGTGAGTGGCAATGTAGGATGGAGAAAAGCGCCACGGGGTGGTCAGAATGGGGACGTCAGGAAACATGCAGTGGCTATGTAGGATAGGATTCTGAAAAACATCGCGGGGTGGTGCGCATTGTAAGGGTTTCTAACAGGCCATTCACTAGTAAGAGTGAGAAAAAAATCACGGGGTGGTGTGAATCGGAGGGCCTGAATTAGAATAGGCAGTTAGTGGCAATGTAGGATGGACAAAAGCGCCACCGGGTGGTCAGCATTGGGAGGTCAGGAAACATGAAGTGGAAATGTAGGATAGGTTTCTAAAAAATATTGTGGGGAGGTGCGCATTGTAAGTGTTTCTAATATGCCACGCACTAGTAGCAGTGAGAAAAACATCACGGGTTAGTGTGAATCGGAGGTCCTGAATTAGCATAGGCAGTGACTGGCAATGTAGGATGGAGAAAGGCGCCAGGGGTTGGTCAGCATGGGGAGGTCAGGAAACATGCATTGGCAATGTAGGATGGGTTTCTGAAAAACATCGCTGGGTGGGTTGCATTGTAAGGGTTTCTAACAGGCCATTCACTAGTAGGATTGAGAAAAACATTATCGGGTGGTGTGAAACAGAGTACCTGAATTAGGATAGGCGGTGAGTGCCAATGTAGGATGCAGAAAAGCGCCACGGGGTGGTCAGCATGAGGAGGTCAGGAAACATGTAGTGGCAATGTAGGATAGGTTTCTGAAAACCATCGCATGGTGGTGCGCATCGTAAGGGGTTCTAACAGGCCATTCACTAGTAGAAGTGAGAAAAACATCACGAGGTGGTGTGAATCGGAGGGCCTGAATGAGGATAGGCAGTGAGTGGCAATGTAGGATGGAGAAAAGCGCCACGGGGTGGTCAGCATGGGGAGGTCAGGAAACATGCAGTGGCAATGTAGGATAGGTTTCTGAAAAACATCTAGGGGTCGTGTGAATTGTAAGTGTTTCTAACACGCCATTCACTAGTAGGAGTGAGATAACCCTCACGGGGTGGTGTGATTCGGAGGGACTGAATTGGGATATGCAGTGAGTGGCAATGTAGGATGGAGAAAATCGCCACGGGGTGGTCAGCATGGGAGGTCAGGAAACATGCATTGGCAATGTAGGATAGGATTCTGAAAAACATCGCGGGGTACTGCGCATTGTAAGGATTTCTAACAGGCCATGCACTAGTAAGAGTGAGAAATATAACACGGGGTGGTGTGAATCGGAGGGCCTGAATTAGGTTAGGCAGTGAGTGGCAATGTAGGATGGACGAAAGCGCCACGGGGTGGTCAGCATGGGGAGGTCAGGACACATGCAGTGGCAATGTAGGATAGGTTTCTGAAAAACATTGCAGGGTGGTGCGCATTGTAAGTTTTTCTAACATGCCACGCCCCAGTAGCAGTGGGAAAAACATCACGGGTTGGTGTGAATCGGAGGGCCTGAGTTAGCATAGGCAGAGAGTGGCAATGTAGGATGGAGAAAGGCGCCACGGGGTGGTCATCATGGGGAGGTCAGGAAACATGCTGTGGCAATGTAGGATAGGATTCTGAAAAACATCGCGGGGTGGTGCACATTGTAAGGGTTTCTAACAGGCCATTCACTAGTAAGAGTGTGAAAAAAATCACGGGGTGCTTTGAATCGGAGGGCTTGAAATAGGATAGGCAGTGAATGGCAAAGAAGGATGGATAAAAGCGCCACGGGGTGGTCAGCATGGGGAGGTCAGGAAACATGCAGTGGCAATGTAGGATAGGTTTTTGAAAAACATTGCGGGGTGGTGCGCATTGTAAGAGTTTCTAACACGCCATGCACTAGTAGGAGTGAGAAAAACATCACGAGGTGGTGTGAATCGGATGCCCTGAATGAGGATAGGCAGTGAGTGGCAATGTAGGATGGAGAAAACACCACGGGGTGGCCAGCATGTGGAGGTCAGGATACATGCAGTGGCAATATAGGATAGGTTTCTGAAAAACATCTCGGGGTCGTGTGAATTGTAAGCGTTTGTAACAGGCCATTCACTAGTAGGAGTGAGAAAACCCTCAAGGGGCTGTGTGATTCGGAGTGCCTGCATTGGGATAGGCAGTGTGTGGCAATGTAGGATGGAAAAAAGCGCCACAGGGTGGTCAGCATGGGGACGTCAGGAAACATGCAGTGGCAATGTAGGATAGGATTCTGAAAAACAACGCGGGGTGGTGTGCATTGTAAGGGTTTCTAACAGGCCATTCACTAGCAAGAGGGAGAAAAAAATCACGGAGTGGTGTGAATCGGAGTGCTTGAATGAGGATAGGCAGTGGGTGGCAATGTAGGATGGAGAAAAGCGCCACGGGGTGGTCAGCATGGGGAGGTAAGGAAACATGCAGTGGCAATGTAGGATAGGATTCTGAAAAACATCGCGGGGTGATGCGCATTGTAAGGGTTTCTAACAGGCCATTCACTAGTAAGAGGGATAAAAAAATCACGGGGTTGTGTGAATCGGAGGGCCTGAATTAGGATAGGCAGTGAGAGGCAATGTAGGATGGACAAAAGCGCCACGGGGTGGTAAGTATGGGGAGGTCAGGAAACATGCAGTGGCAATGTAGGATTGCTTTCTGAAGAACATTGCGGGGTGGTACTTCTTGTAAGCGTTTCTAACAAGCCACACACTAGTAGCAGTGGGAAAAACATCACGGGTTGGTGTGAATCAGAGGTCCTGAATTAGCATAGGCAGTGAGTGGCAATGTAGGATGGAGAAAGGCGCCACGGGTTGGTCAGCATTGGGAGGTCTGGAAACATGCTGTGGCAATATAGGATAGGTTTCTGAAAAACATCGCGGGGTAGTGCATTGTAAGGGTTTCTAACAGGCCATTCACTAGTAGGAGTGAGAAAAACATCACGGGGTGCTGTGAATCAGAGGGCCTGGATTAGGATAGGCAGTGAGTGGCAATGTAGGATGGAGAAAAGCGCCACGTAGTGGTAAGCATGTTGAAGTCAGGAAACATGCAGAGGCAATGTAGGATAGGTTTCTGTAAAACATCGCGGGGTAGTGCATTGTAAGGGTTTCTAACAGGCGATTCACTAGTAGGAGTGAGAAAAACATCACGGGTTGGTGTGAATCGGAGAGCCTGGATTAGGATAGGCAGTGAATGGCAATGAAGGATGGATAAAAGCGCCACGGGGTGGTCAGCATAGGGAGGTCAGGAAACATGCAGTGGCAATGTAGGATCGGTTTCTGAAAAACATCGCGCGGTTGTGCGCATCGTAATGGTTTCTAACAGGCCATTCACTAGTAGGAGTGAGAAAAACATCATGAGGTGGTGTGAATCGGATGCACTGAATGAGGATAGGCAGTGAGTGGCAATGTACGATGGAGAAAACACCACGGGGTGGCCAGCATGGGGAGGTCAGGACACATGCAGTGGCAATATAGGATAGGTTTCTGAAAAACATCTCGGGGTCGTGTGAATTGTAAGGGTTTGTAACAGGCCATTCACTAGTAGGAGTGAGAAAACCCTCACGGGGCAGTGTGATTCGGAGTTCCTGCATTGGTATAGGCAGTGAGTGGCAATGTAGGATGGAAAAAAGCGCCACGGGGTGGTCAGCATGGGGACGTCAGGAAACATGCAGTGGCAATGTAGGATAGGATTCTGAAAAACAACGCGGGGTGGTGCGCATTGTAAGGGTTTCTAACAGGCCATTCACTAGTAAGAGGGAGAAAAATATCATGGGGTGGTGTGAATCGGAGGGCCTGAATGAAGATAGGCAGTGAGTGGCAATGTAGGATGGAGAAAAGCTCCAGGGGGTGGTCAGCATGGGGATGTCAGGAAACATGCAGTGGCAATGTAGGATAGGATTCTGAAAAAACATCGCGGGGTGATGCGCATTGTAAGGGTTTCTAACAGGCCATTCACTAGTAAGAGGGAGAAAAAAATCACGGGGTTGTGTGAATTGGAGTGCCTGAATTAGGATAGGCAGTGAGAGGCAATGTAGGATGGACAAAAGCGCCACGGGGTGGTCAGCATGGGGAGGTCAGGAAACATGCAGTGGCAATGTAGGATAGGTTTCTGAAAAACTTTGCGCGGTGGTGCTTCTTGTAAGCGTTTCTAACATGCCACGCACTAGTAGCAGTGGGAAAAACATCACAGGTTGGTGTGAATCAGAGGTCCTGAATTAGCATAGGCAGTGAGTGGCAATGTAGGATGGAGAAAGGCGCCACGGGTTGGTCAGCATGGGGAGGTCAGGAAACATGCTGTGGCAATGTAGGATAGGTTTCTGAAAATCATCGCGGGGTAGTGCATTGTAAGGGTTTCTAACATGCCACGCACTAGTAGCAGTGAGAAAAGCATCACGGGGTGGTGTGAATAAGAGGGCCTGGATTAGGATAGGCAGTGAGTGGCAATGTAGGATGGAGAAAAGCGCCACGGAGTGGTAAGCATGGGGAAGTCAGGAAACATGCAGAGGCAATGTAGGATAGGTTTCTGAAAAACATCGCGGGGTAGTGCATTGTAAGGGTTTCTAACAGGCGATTCACTAGTAGGAGTGAGAAAAACATCACGGGGTGGTGTGAATCGGAGAGCCTGGATTAGGATAGGCAGTGAATGACAATGTACGATGGATAAAAGTGTCACGGATTGGTCAGCATGCGGACGTCAGGAAACTTGAAGTGGCAATGTAGGATAGGTTTCTGAAGAAAATTGTGGGGTGGTGTGCATTGTAAGTGTTTCTAACATGCCAGGACTAGTAGCAGTGAGAAAAACATCACGGGTTAGTGTGAATCGGAGGTCCTGAATTAGCATAGGCAGTGACTGGCAATGTAGGATGGAGAAAGGGGCCACGGGTTGGACAGCATAGGGAGGTCAGGGAACATGCTGTGGCAATGTAGGATAGGTTTCTGAAAAACATCAGGGTGTGGTGCATTGTAAGAGTTTATAACAGGCCATTCACTAGTAGGAGTGAGAAAAACATCACGGGGAGGTGTGAATCGGAGGGCCTGGATTAGGATAGGCAGTGAGTGGCAATGTAGGATGGAGAAAAGCCCCACGGATTGGTCAGCATGGGGAAGTCAGGAAACATTCATTGGCAATGTAGGATAGGTTTCTGAAAAATATCGCTGGGTGGTGCGCATTGTAAGGGTTTCTAACAGGCCATTCACTACTAGGAGTGAGAAAAATATCATGGGGTGGTGTTTATCGGATTGCCTGAATTAGGATAGGCAGTGAGTGGCAATGTAGGATGCAGAAAAGCGCCACGGGTGGTCAGCATGGGGAGGTCAGGAAACATGCAGTGGCAATGTAGGATAGGTTTCTGAAAAACATTGCGGGGTGGTGCGCATTGTAAGTATTTCTAACACCCCATGCACTAGTAGCAGTGAGAAAAACATCACGGGTGGTGGGAATCGGAGAGCCTGGATTAGATTAGGCTGTGAGTGGCAATGCAGGATGGAGAAAATCGCCACGGGGTGGTCAGCATGGGGAGGTCAGGAAACATGCAGTGGCAATGTAGGATAGGTTTCTGAAAAACATCGCGGGGTAGTGCATTGTAAGGGTTTCTAACAGGCCAATCACTAGTAGGAGTGAGAAAAACATAACGGGGTGGTGTGAATCGGAGGGCCTGGATTTGGATAGGCAGTGAATGGCAATGAAGGATGGATAAAAGCGCAACGGGGTGGTCAGCATGGGGAGGTCAGGAAACATGAAGTGGAAATGTAGGATAGGTTTCTAAAAAACATTGTGGGGTGGTGCGTATTGTAAGTGTTTCTAACATGCCACGCACTAGTAGCAGTGAGAAAAACATCACGGGTTGTTGTGAATCGGAGGTCCTGAGTTAGCATAGGCATTGACTCGAAATGTAGGATGGAGAAAGGCGCCATGGGTTGGTCAGCATGGGGAGGTCAGGAAACATGCATTGGCAATGTAGGATAGGTTTCTGAAAAACATCGCTGGGTGGTGTGCATTGTAAGGGTTTCTAACAGGCCATTCACTAGTAGGAGTGAGAAAAACATCATGGGGTGGTGTGAATTGGAGTGCCTGAATTAGGATAGGCAGTGAGTGGCAATGTAGGATGCAGAAAAGCGCCACGGGGTGGTCAGCATGGGGAGGTCAGGAAACATGCAGTGGCAATGTAGGATAGGTTTCTGAAAAAACATCTAGGGGTCATGTGAATTGTAAGTGTTTCTAACACGCCATTCACTAGTAGGAGTAAGATAACCCTCACGGGGTGGTGTGATTCGGAGGGACTGAATTGGGATATGCAGTGAGTGGCAATGTAGGATGGAGAAAAGCGTCACGGGGTGGTCAGCATGGGGAGGTCAGGAAACACGCAGTGGCAATGTAGGATAGGTTTCTGAAAAACATCGCGGAGTGGTGCGCATTTTAAGAGTTTCTAACAGGCCTTTCACTAATAGGAGTGAGAAAAACATCATGGGGTGGTGTGAATCGGAGGGCCTGAATTGGGATAGGCAGTGAGTGGCAATGTAGGATGGAGAAAAGTGCCAGGGGGTGCACAGAAAGGGGAGGTCAGGAAACATGCAGTGGCAATGTAGGATAGGATTGTGAAAAACATCGCGGGGTGGTGCACATTGTAAGGGTTTCGAACAGGCCATTCACTAGTAGGAGTGAGAAAAACTTCACTGGGTGGTGTGAATCGGAGGGCCTGAATGAGGATCGGTAGTGAGTGGCAATGTAGGATGGAGAAAAGCGCCATGGGGTGGTCAGCATGGGGACGTCAGGAAACATGCAGTGGCAATGTAGTATAGGATTCTGAAAAACATCGCTTAGTGGTGCGCATTGTAAGGGTTTCTAACAGGCAATTCACTAATAGGAGAGAGAAAAACATCACGGGGTGGTGTGAATCGGAGGGCTTGAATTGGGATAGGCAGTGAGTGGCAATGTAGGATGGAGAAAAGTTCCAGGGGGTGCACAGAAAGGGGAGGTCAGGAAACATGCAGTGGCAATGTAGGATAGGATTGTGAAAAACATCGCGGGGTGGTGCGCATTGTAAGAGTTTCTAACACGCCATGCACTAGTAGCAGTGAGAAAAACATCACGGGCTGGTGTGAATCGGAGGGCCTGAATGGGGATAGGCAGTGAGTGGCAATGTAGGATGGAGAAAAGCGCCAGGGGGTGGACAGAAATGGGAAGTCAGGAAATATGCAGTGGCAATGTAGGATAGGATTGTGAAAAATATCGCGGGGTGGTGCGCATTGTAAGGGTTTTGAACAGGCCATTCACTAGTAGGAGTGAGAAAAACTTCACAGAGTGGTGTGAATCGGAGGGCCTGAATGAGGATAGGTAGTGAGTGGCAATGTAGGATGGAGAAAAGCGCCACTGGGTGGTCAGCATGGGGACGTCAGGAAACATGAAGTGGCAATGTATTATAGGATTCTGAAAAACAGCGCTTAGTGGTGCGCATTGTAAGGGTTTCTAACCGGCCATTCACTAGTAAGAGTGAGAAAAAAATCACGAGGTGGTGTGAATAGGACGGCCTGAATTAGGATAGGCAGTGAGTGGCAATGTAGTATGGACAAATGCGCCGCGGGTGGTCAGCATGGGGAGGTCAGAAAACATGCAGTGGCAATGTAGGATAGGTTTCTGAAAAACATTGCGGGGTGGTGCGCATTGTAAGTGTTTCTAACACGCCATGCACTAGTAGCAGTGAGAAAAACATCACGGGTGGTGGGAATCGGAGGGCCTGGATTGAAATAGGCAGTGAGTGGCAATGTAGGATGGAGAAAATTGCCACGGGGTGGTCAGCATGGGGAGGTCAGGAAACATGCAGTGGCAATATAGGATAGGTTTCTGAAAAACTTTGCGGAGTGGTGCTTTGTAAGGGTTTCTAACAGGCCAATCACTAGTAAGAGTGAGAAAAACATCACGGGGTGGTGTGAATTGGAGGGCCTGGATTAGAATAGGCAGTGAATGGCAATGAAGGATGGATAAAAGCGCCACGGGGTGGTCAGCATGGGAAGGTCAGTAAACATGCAGTGGCAATCTGGGATAGGTTTCTGAAAAACTTTGTGGGGTGGTGCGCATTGTAAGTGTTTCTAACACGCCATGAACTAGTAGAGTGAGAAAAAAATTACGGGGTCGTGGGAATCAGAGGGCCTGGATTAGGATAGGCAGTGAGTGGCAATGTAGGATGGAGAAAAGCGCCACGGGGTGGAAGCATGGGGAGGTCAGGAAACATGCAGTGGCGATGTACGATAGGTTTCTGAAGAACATCGCGGGATGGTCCTCATGGTAAGGGCTTCTAAAGGCCCATTTACTAGTAAGAGTGAGAAAAGCATCATGGGGAGGTGTGAATCGGAGGGCCTAAATTAGGATAGGCAGTGAGTGGCACTGTTGGATGGAGAAAATGGCCACGGGGTGGTCAGCATGGGGAGGTCAGTAAACATGCAGTGGCAATATAGGATAGGTTTCTGAAAAACATTGCGGGGTGTTGCGCATTGTAAGTGTTTCTAACACGTAATGCACTAGTAGCAGTGAGAAAAACATCACGGGTGGTGGGAATCGGAGGGCCTGGATTAGAATAGGCAGTGAGTGGCAATGTAGGATGGAGAAAATCGCCACGGGGAGGTCAGCATGGGGAGGTCAGGAAACATGCAGTGGCAATGTAGGATAGGTTTCTGAAAAACATCGCGGGGTGGTGCGCATCGTAAGGGTTTCTAACAGGCCATTCACTAGTAGGTGTGAGAAAAACATCACGAGGTGGTGTGAATCCGAGGGCCTGAATGAGGATAGGCCGTGAGTGGCAATGTAGGATGGAGAAAAGCGCCACGTGGTGGCCAGCATGGAAAGGTCAGAACACATGCAGTGGCAATATAGGATAGGTTTCTGAAAAACATCTCGGGGTCGTGTGAATTGTAAGGGTTTCTAACACGCCATTCACTAGTAGGAGTGAGAAAACCCTCACGGGGTGGTGTGATTCGGAGTGCCTGAATTGGGATAGGCAGTGAGTGGCAATGTAGGATGGAGAAAAGCGCCACGGGGTGGTCAGCATGGAGAGGTCAGGAAACATGCAGTGGCAATGTAGGATAGGTTTCTGAAAAACATCATGGGGTGGTGCGCATTTTAAGGGTTTCTAACAGGCCATTCACTAGTAGGAGTGAGAAAAACATCACGGGGTCGTGTGAATCGGAGGGCCTAAATGAGTATAGGAAGTGAGTGGTAATGTAGGATGGAGAAAAGCGCCACGGGGTCGCCAGCATGGGGAGGTCAGGACACATGCAGTGGCAATATAGGATAGGTTTCTGAAAAACATCTAGGGGTCGTGTGAATTGTAAGTGTTTCTAACACGCCATTCATTACTAGGAGGGAGATAACCCTCACGGGGTGGTGTGATTCGGAGGGCCTGAATTGGGATATGCAGTGAGTGGCAATGTAGGATGTAGAAAAGCGTCACGGGGTGGTCAGCATGGGGAGGTCAGGAAACACGCAGTGGCAATGTAGCATAGGTTTCTGAAAAACATCGCGGAGTGGTGCTCATTTTAAGGGTTTCTAACAGGCCATTTACTAATAGGAGTGAGAAAAACATCACGGGGTGGTGTGAATCGGAGGGCCTGAATTGATATAGGCAGTGAGTGGCAATGTAGGATGGAGAAAAGTGCCAGGGGGTGCACAGAAAGGGGAGGTCAGGAAACATGCAGTGGCAATGTAGGATAGGATTGTGAAAAACATCGCAGGGTGGTGCGCATTGTAAGTGTTTCTAACATGCCATGCACTAGTAGCAGTGAGAAAAACATCACGGGTTGTGGGAATCAGAGGGCCTCAATGAGGATAGGCAGTGAGTGGCAATGTAGGATGGAGAAAAGCGCCACGGGGTGGTCAGAATGGGGACGTCAGGAAACATGCAGTGGCTATGTAGGATAGGATTCTGAAAAACATCGCGGGGTGGTGCGCATTGTAAGGGTTTCTAACAGGCCATTCACTAGTAAGAGTGAGAAAAAAATCACGGGGTGGTGTGAATCGGAGGGCCTGAATTAGGATAGGCAGTTAGTGGCAATGTAGGATGGACAAAAGCGCCACCGGGTGGTCAGCATTGGGAGGTCAGGAAACATGAAGTGGAAATGTAGGATAGGTTTCTAAAAAATATTGTGGGGAGGTGCGCATTGTAAGTGTTTCTAATATGCCACGCACTAGTAGCAGTGAGAAAAACATCACGGGTTAGTGTGAATCGGAGGTCCTGAATTAGCATAGGCAGTGACTGGCAATGTAGGATGGAGAAAGGCGCCAGGGGTTGGTCAGCATGGGGAGGTCAGGAAACATGCATTGGCAATGTAGAATGAGTTTCTGAAAAACATCGCTGGGTGGGTTGCATTGTAAGGGTTTCTAACAGGCCATTCACTAGTAGGATTGAGAAAAACATTATGGGGTGGTGTGAAACAGAGTACCTGAATTAGGATAGGCGGTGAGTGGCAATGTAGGATGCAGAAAAGCGCCACGGGGTGGTCAGCATGAGGAGGTCAGGAAACATGTAGTGGCAATGTAGGATAGGTTTCTGAAAACCATCGCATGGTGGTGCGCATCGTAAGGGGTTCTAACAGGCCATTCACTAGTAGAAGTGAGAAAAACATCACAAGGTGGTGTGAATCGGAGGGCCTAAATGAAGATAGGCAGTGAGTGGCAATGTGGGATGGAGAAAAGCGCCACGGGGTGGCCAGCATGGAGAGGTCAGGACACATGCAGTGGCAATATAGGATAGGTTTCTGAAAAACATCTCGGGATCATGTGAATTGTAAGGGTTTCTAACACGCCATTCACTAGTAGGAGTGAGAAAACCCTCACGGGGTGGTGTGATTCAGAGGGCCTGAATTGGGATAGGCAGTGAGTGGCAATGTAGGATGCAGAAAAGCGCCACGGGGTGGTCAGCATGGGGACGTCAGGAAACATTCAGTGGCAATGTAGGATAGGTTTCTGAAAAACATGATGGGGTGGTGCGCATTTTAAGGGTTTCTAACAGGCCATTCACTAGTAGGAGTGAGAAAAACATCACGGGGTGGTGTGAATCGGAGGGCCTGAATGAGGACAGGCAGTGAGTGGCAATGTAGGATGGAGAAAAGCGCCACGGGGTCGCCAGCATGGGGAGGTCAGGACACATGCAGTGGCAATATAGGATACGTTTCTGAAAAACATCTAGGGGTCGTGTGAATTGTAAGTGTTTCTAACACGCCATTCACTAGTAGAAGTGAGATAACCCTCACGCGGTGGTGTGATTCGGAGGGCCTGAATTAGGATATGCAGTGAGTGGCAATGTAGGATGGAGAAAAGCGTTACGGGGTGGTCAGCATGGGGAGGTCAGGAAACACGCAGTGGCAATGTAGGATAGGTTTCTGAAAAACATCACGGAGTGGTGCGCATTTTAAGGGTTTCTAACAGGCCTTTCACTAATAGGAGTGACAAAAACATCACGGGGTGGTGTGAATCGGAGGACATGAATTGGGATAGGCAGTGAGTGGCGATGTAGGATGGAGAAAAGTGCCAGGGGGTGCACAGAAAGGGGAGGTCAGGAAACATGCAGTGGCAATGTAGGATAGGATTGTGAAAAACATCGCGGGGTGGTGCACATTTTAAGGGTTTCGAACAGGCCATTCACTAGTAGGAGTGAGAAAAACTTCACTGGGTGGTGTGAATCAGAGGGCCTGAATGAGGATAGGTAGTGAGTGGCAATGTAGGATGGAGAAAAGCGCCATGGGGTGGTCAGCATGGGGACGTCTGGAAACATGCAGTGGCAATGTAGTATAGGATTCTGAAAAACATCGCTTAGTGGTGCGCATTGTAAGGGTTTCTAACAGGCCATTCACTAGTAAGTGTGAGAAAAAAATCACGGGGTGGTGTGAATCGGACGGCCTGAATTAGGATAGACAGTGATTGGCAATGTATGATGGAGAAAAGCGCCACTGTGTGGTCAGCATGGGGACGTCAGGAAACATGCAGTGGCAATATAGGATAGGTTTCTGAAAAACATCGCGTGGTGGTGCGCATTGTAAGTGTTTCTAACACGCCATTCACTAGTAGGAGTGAGATAACCCTCACAGCGTGGTGTGATTCGGAGGGCCTGAATTGGGATAGGCAGTCAGTGGCAATGGAGGATGGAGGAAAGCGCCACGGGGTGGTCAGCATGGGGAGGCCAGGAAACACGCAGTGGCAATGTAGGATAGGTTTCTGAAAAGCATCGGGGGGTGGTGCGCATTTTAAGGGTTTCTAACAGGCCATTCACTAATAGGAGTGAGAAAAACATCACGGGGTGGTGTGAATCGGAGGGCCTGAATTAGGATAGGCAGTTAGTGGCAATGTAGGATGGACAAAAGCGCCACCGGGTGGTCAGCATTGGGATGTCAGGAAACATGAAGTGGAAATGTAGGATAGGTTTCTAAAAAATATTGTGGGGAGGTGCGCATTGTAAGTGTTTCTAATATGCCACGCACTAGTAGCAGTGAGAAAAACATCACGGGTTAGTGTGAATCGGAGGTCCTGAATTAGCATAGGCAGTGACTGGCAATGTAGGATGGAGAAAGGCGCCAGGGGTTGGTCAGCATGGGGAGGTCAGGAAACATGCATTGGCAATGTAGAATGGGTTTCTGAAAAACATCGCTGGGTGGGTTGCATTGTAAGGGTTTCTAACAGGCCATTCACTAGTAGGATTGAGAAAAACATTATGGGGTGGTGTGAAACAGAGTACCTGAATTAGGATAGGCGGTGAGTGGCAATGTAGGATGCAGAAAAGCGCCACGGGGTGGTCAGCATGAGGAGGTCAGGAAACATGTAGTGGCAATGTAGGATAGGTTTCTGAAAACCATCGCATGGTGGTGCGCATCGTAAGGGGTTCTAACAGGCCATTCACTAGTAGAAGTGAGAAAAACATCACGAGGTGGTGTGAATCGGAGGGCCTGAATGAGGATAGGCAGTGAGTGGCAATGTAGGATGGAGAAAAGCGCCACGGGGTGGCCAGCGTGGGGAGGTCAGGACACATGCAGTGGCAATATAGGATAGGTTTCTGAAAAACCTCTAGGGGTCCTGTGAATTGTAAGTGTTTCTAACACGCCATTCACTAGTAGGAGTGAGATAACCCTCACGGGGTGGTGTGATTCGGAGGGCCTGAATTGCGATATGCAGTGAGTGGCAATGTAGGATGGAGAAAAGCGTCACGGGGTGGTCAGCATGGGGAGGTCAGGAAACACGCAGTGGCAATGTAGGATAGGTTTCTGAAAAACATCGCGGAGTCGTGCGCATCGTAAGGGTTTCTAACAGGCCATTCACTAGTAGGAGTGAGAAAAACATCACGAGATGGTGTGAATCGGAGGGCCTGAATGAAGATAGGCAGTGAGTGGCAATGTGGGATGGAGAAAAGCGCCACGGGGTGGCCAGCATGGAGAGGTCAGGACACATGCAGTGGCAATATAGGATAGGTTTCTGAAAAACATCTCGGGATCATGTGAATTGTAAGGGTTTCTAACACGCCATTCACTAGTAGGAGTGAGAAAACCCTCACGGGGTGGTGTGATTCAGAGGGCCTGAATTGGGATAGGCAGTGAGTGGCAATGTAGGATGCAGAAAAGCGCCACGGGGTGGTCAGCATGGGGACGTCAGGAAACATTCAGTGGCAATGTAGGATAGGTTTCTGAAAAACATCATGGGGTGGTGCGCATTTTAAGGGTTTCTAACAGGCCATTCACTAGTAGGAGTGAGAAAAACATCACGGGGTGGTGTGAATCGGAGGGCCTGAATGAGGACAGGCAGTGAGTGGCAATGTAGGATGGAGAAAAGCGCCACGGGGTCGCCAGCATGGGGAGGTCAGGACACATGCAGTGGCAATATAGGATACGTTTCTGAAAAACATCTAGGGGTCGTGTGAATTGTAAGTGTTTCTAACACGCCATTCACTAGTAGAAGTGAGATAACCCTCACGCGGTGGTGTGATTCGGAGGGCCTGAATTAGGATATGCAGTGAGTGGCAATGTAGGATGGAGAAAAGCGTTACGGGGTGGTCAGCATGGGGAGGTCAGGAAACACGCAGTGGCAATGTAGGATAGGTTTCTGAAAAACATCACGGAGTGGTGCGCATTTTAAGGGTTTCTAACAGGCCTTTCACTAATAGGAGTGACAAAAACATCACGGGGTGGTGTGAATCGGAGGGCCTGAATTGGGATAGGCAGTGAGTGGCGATGTAGGATGGAGAAAAGTGCCAGGGGGTGCACAGAAAGGGGAGGTCAGGAAACATGCAGTGGCAATGTAGGATAGGATTGTGAAAAACATCGCGGGGTGGTGCACATTGTAAGGGTTTCGAACAGGCCATTCACTAGTAGGAGTGAGAAAAACTTCACTGGGTGGTGTGAATCGGAGGGCCTGAATGAGGATAGGTAGTGAGTGGCAATGTAGGATGGAGAAAAGCGCCATGGGGTGGTCAGCATGGGGACGTCTGGAAACATGCAGTGGCAATGTAGTATAGGATTCTGAAAAACATCGCTTAGTGGTGCGCATTGTAAGGGTTTCTAACAGGCCATTCACTAGTAAGTGTGAGAAAAAAATCACGGGGTGG
Organism: Cavia porcellus; assembly: GCF_034190915.1. Taxonomy (NCBI): domain Eukaryota; kingdom Metazoa; phylum Chordata; class Mammalia; order Rodentia; family Caviidae; genus Cavia; species Cavia porcellus. The sequence goes on along the minus strand of NW_026947560.1, from coordinate 877,783 downwards.
TGTGAATCGGACGGCCTGAATTAGGATAGACAGTGATTGGCAATGTATGATGGAGAAAAGCGCCACTGTGTGGTCAGCATGGGGACGTCAGGAAACATGCAGTGGCAATATAGGATAGGTTTCTGAAAAACATCGCGTGGTGGTGCGCATTGTAAGTGTTTCTAACACGCCATTCACTAGTAGGAGTGAGATAACCCTCACAGCGTGGTGTGATTCGGAGGGCCTGAATTGGGATAGGCAGTCAGTGGCAATGGAGGATGGAGGAAAGCGCCACGGGGTGGTCAGCATGGGGAGGCCAGGAAACACGCAGTGGCAATGTAGGATAGGTTTCTGAAAAGCATCGGGGGGTGGTGCGCATTTTAAGGGTTTCTAACAGGCCATTCACTAATAGGAGTGAGAAAAACATCACGGGGTGGTGTGAATCGGAGGGCCTGAATTAGGATAGGCAGTTAGTGGCAATGTAGGATGGACAAAAGCGCCACCGGGTGGTCAGCATTGGGATGTCAGGAAACATGAAGTGGAAATGTAGGATAGGTTTCTAAAAAATATTGTGGGGAGGTGCGCATTGTAAGTGTTTCTAATATGCCACGCACTAGTAGCAGTGAGAAAAACATCACGGGTTAGTGTGAATCGGAGGTCCTGAATTAGCATAGGCAGTGACTGGCAATGTAGGATGGAGAAAGGCGCCAGGGGTTGGTCAGCATGGGGAGGTCATGAAACATGCATTGGCAATGTAGAATGGGTTTCTGAAAAACATCGCTGGGTGGGTTGCATTGTAAGGGTTTCTAACAGGCCATTCACTAGTAGGATTGAGAAAAACATTATGGGGTGGTGTGAAACAGAGTACCTGAATTAGGATAGGCGGTGAGTGGCAATGTAGGATGCAGAAAAGCGCCACGGGGTGGTCAGCATGAGGAGGTCAGGAAACATGTAGTGGCAATGTAGGATAGGTTTCTGAAAACCATCGCATGGTGGTGCGCATCGTAAGGGGTTCTAACAGGCCATTCACTAGTAGAAGTGAGAAAAACATCACGAGGTGGTGTGAATCGGAGGGCCTGAATGAGGATAGGCAGTGAGTGGCAATGTAGGATGGAGAAAAGCGCCACGGGGTGGCCAGCGTGGGGAGGTCAGGACACATGCAGTGGCAATATAGGATAGGTTTCTGAAAAACCTCTAGGGGTCCTGTGAATTGTAAGTGTTTCTAACACGCCATTCACTAGTAGGAGTGAGATAACCCTCACGGGGTGGTGTGATTCGGAGGGCCTGAATTGCGATATGCAGTGAGTGGCAATGTAGGATGGAGAAAAGCGTCACGGGGTGGTCAGCATGGGGAGGTCAGGAAACACGCAGTGGCAATGTAGGATAGGTTTCTGAAAAACATCGCGGAGTCGTGCGCATCGTAAGGGTTTCTAACAGGCCATTCACTAGTAGGAGTGAGAAAAACATCACGAGATGGTGTGAATCGGAGGGCCTGAATGAAGATAGGCAGTGAGTGGCAATGTGGGATGGAGAAAAGCGCCACGGGGTGGCCAGCATGGAGAGGTCAGGACACATGCAGTGGCAATATAGGATAGGTTTCTGAAAAACATCTCGGGATCATGTGAATTGTAAGGGTTTCTAACACGCCATTCACTAGTAGGAGTGAGAAAACCCTCACGGGGTGGTGTGATTCAGAGGGCCTGAATTGGGATAGGCAGTGAGTGGCAATGTAGGATGCAGAAAAGCGCCACGGGGTGGTCAGCATGGGGACGTCAGGAAACATTCAGTGGCAATGTAGGATAGGTTTCTGAAAAACATCATGGGGTGGTGCGCATTTTAAGGGTTTCTAACAGGCCATTCACTAGTAGGAGTGAGAAAAACATCACGGGGTGGTGTGAATCGGAGGGCCTGAATGAGGACAGGCAGTGAGTGGCAATGTAGGATGGAGAAAAGCGCCACGGGGTCGCCAGCATGGGGAGGTCAGGACACATGCAGTGGCAATATAGGATACGTTTCTGAAAAACATCTAGGGGTCGTGTGAATTGTAAGTGTTTCTAACACGCCATTCACTAGTAGAAGTGAGATAACCCTCACGCGGTGGTGTGATTCGGAGGGCCTGAATTAGGATATGCAGTGAGTGGCAATGTAGGATGGAGAAAAGCGTTACGGGGTGGTCAGCATGGGGAGGTCAGGAAACACGCAGTGGCAATGTAGGATAGGTTTCTGAAAAACATCGCGGAGTGGTGAGCATTTTAAGGGTTTCTAACAGGCCTTTCACTAATAGGAGTGACAAAAACATCACGGGGTGGTGTGAATCGGAGGGCCTGAATTGGGATAGGCAGTGAGTGGCAATGTAGGATGGAGAAAAGTGCCAGGGGGTGCACAGAAAGGGGAGGTCAGGAAACATGCAGTGGCAATGTAGGATAGGATTGTGAAAAACATCGCGGGGTGGTGCACATTGTAAGGGTTTCGAACAGGCCATTCACTAGTAGGAGTGAGAAAAACTTCACTGGGTGGTGTGAATCGGAGGGCCTGAATGAGGATAGGTAGTGAGTGGCAATGTAGGATGGAGAAAAGCGCCATGGGGTGGTCAGCATGGGGACGTCAGGAAACATGCAGTGGCAATGTAGTATAGGATTCTGAAAAACATCGCTTAGTGGTGCGCATTGTAAGGGTTTCTAACAGGCCATTCACTAGTAAGTGTGAGAAAAAAATCACGGGGTGGTGTGAATCGGACGGCCTGAATTAGGATAGACAGTGAGTGGCAATGTAGGATGGAGAAAAGCGCCACTGTGTGGTCAGCATGGGGACGTCAGGAAACATGCAGTGGCAATATAGGATAGGTTTCTGAAAAACATCGCGTGGTGGTGCGCATTGTAAGTGTTTCTAACACGCCATTCACTAGTAGGAGTGAGATAACCCTCACAGCGTGGTGTGATTCGGAGGGCCTGAATTGGGATAGGCAGTCAGTGGCAATGGAGGATGGAGGAAAGCGCCACGGGGTGGTCAGCATGGGGAGGCCAGGAAACACGCAGTGGCAATGTAGGATAGGTTTCTGAAAAGCATCGGGGGGTGGTGCGCATTTTAAGGGTTTCTAACAGGCCATTCACTAATAGGAGTGAGAAAAACATCACGGGGTGGTGTGAATCGGAGGGCTTGAATTGGGATAGGCAGTGAGTGGCAATGTAGGATGGAGAAAAGTTCCAGGGGGTGCACAGAAAGGGGAGGTCAGGAAACATGCAGTGGCAATGTAGGATAGGATTGTGAAAAACATCGCGGGGTGCTGTGCATGGTAAGAGTTTCTAACAGGCCATTCACTAGTAGGAGTGAGAAAAACATCACGAGATGGTGTGAATCGGAGGGCCTGAATGAAGATAGGCAGTGAGTGGCAATGTGGGATGGAGAAAAGCGCCACGGGGTGGCCAGCATGGAGAGGTCAGGACACATGCAGTGGCAATATAGGATAGGTTTCTGAAAAACATCTCGGGATCATGTGAATTGTAAGGGTTTCTAACACGCCATTCACTAGTAGGAGTGAGAAAACCCTCACGGGGTGGTGTGATTCAGAGGGCCTGAATTGGGATAGGCAGTGAGTGGCAATGTAGGATGCAGAAAAGCGCCACGGGGTGGTCAGCATGGGGACGTCAGGAAACATTCAGTGGCAATGTAGGATAGGTTTCTGAAAAACATCATGGGGTGGTGCGCATTTTAAGGGTTTCTAACAGGCCATTCACTAGTAGGAGTGAGAAAAACATCACGGGGTGGTGTGAATCGGAGGGCCTGAATGAGGACAGGCAGTGAGTGGCAATGTAGGATGGAGAAAAGCGCCACGGGGTCGCCAGCATGGGGAGGTCAGGACACATGCAGTGGCAATATAGGATAGGTTTCTGAAAAACATCTAGGGGTCGTGTGAATTGTAAGTGTTTCTAACACGCCATTCATTACTAGGAGGGAGATAACCCTCACGGGGTGGTGTGATTCGGAGGGCCTGAATTGGGATATGCAGTGAGTGGCAATGTAGGATGTAGAAAAGCGTCACGGGGTGGTCAGCATGGGGAGGTCAGGAAACACGCAGTGGCAATGTAGCATAGGTTTCTGAAAAACATCGCGGAGTGGTGCTCATTTTAAGGGTTTCTAACAGGCCATTTACTAATAGGAGTGAGAAAAACATCACGGGGTGGTGTGAATCGGAGGGCCTGAATTGATATAGGCAGTGAGTGGCAATGTAGGATGGAGAAAAGTGCCAGGGGGTGCACAGAAAGGGGAGGTCAGGAAACATGCAGTGGCAATGTAGGATAGGATTGTGAAAAACATCGCAGGGTGGTGCGCATTGTAAGTGTTTCTAACATGCCATGCACTAGTAGCAGTGAGAAAAACATCACGGGTTGTGGGAATCAGAGGGCCTCAATGAGGATAGGCAGTGAGTGGCAATGTAGGATGGAGAAAAGCGCCACGGGGTGGTCAGAATGGGGACGTCAGGAAACATGCAGTGGCTATGTAGGATAGGATTCTGAAAAACATCGCGGGGTGGTGCGCATTGTAAGGGTTTCTAACAGGCCATTCACTAGTAAGAGTGAGAAAAAAATCACGGGGTGGTGTGAATCGGAGGGCCTGAATTAGGATAGGCAGTTAGTGGCAATGTAGGATGGACAAAAGCGCCACCGGGTGGTCAGCATTGGGAGGTCATGAAACATGAAGTGGAAATGTAGGATAGGTTTCTAAAAAATATTGTGGGGAGGTGCGCATTGTAAGTGTTTCTAATATGCCACGCACTAGTAGCAGTGAGAAAAACATCACGGGTTATTGTGAATCGGAGGTCCTGAATTAGCATAGGCAGTGACTGGCAATGTAGGATGGAGAAAGGCGCCAGGGGTTGGTCAGCATGGGGAGGTCAGGAAACATGCATTGGCAATGTAGAATGGGTTTCTGAAAAACATCGCTGGGTGGGTTGCATTGTAAGGGTTTCTAACAGGCCATTCACTAGTAGGATTGAGAAAAACATTATGGGGTGGTGTGAAACAGAGTACCTGAATTAGGATAGGCGGTGAGTGGCAATGTAGGATGCAGAAAAGCGCCACGGGGTGGTCAGCATGAGGAGGTCAGGAAACATGTAGTGGCAATGTAGGATAGGTTTCTGAAAACCATCGCATGGTGGTGCGCATCGTAAGGGGTTCTAACAGGCCATTCACTAGTAGAAGTGAGAAAAACATCACAAGGTGGTGTGAATCGGAGGGCCTGAATGAGGATAGGCAGTGAGTGGCAATGTAGGATGGAGAAAAGCGCCACGGGGTGGCCAGCGTGGGGAGGTCAGGACACATGCAGTGGCAATATAGGATAGGTTTCTGAAAAACCTCTAGGGGTCCTGTGAATTGTAAGTGTTTCTAACACGCCATTCACTAGTAGGAGTGAGATAACCCTCACGGGGTGGTGTGATTCGGAGGGCCTGAATTGCGATATGCAGTGAGTGGCAATGTAGGATGGAGAAAAGCGTCACGGGGTGGTCAGCATGGGGAGGTCAGGAAACACGCAGTGGCAATGTAGGATAGGTTTCTGAAAAACATCGCGGAGTCGTGTGCATCGTAAGGGTTTCTAACAGGCCATTCACTAGTAGGAGTGAGAAAAACATCACGAGATGGTGTGAATCGGAGGGCCTGAATGAAGATAGGCAGTGAGTGGCAATGTGGGATGGAGAAAAGCGCCACGGGGTGGCCAGCATGGAGAGGTCAGGACACATGCAGTGGCAATATAGGATAGGTTTCTGAAAAACATCTCGGGATCATGTGAATTGTAAGGGTTTCTAACACGCCATTCACTAGTAGGAGTGAGAAAACCCTCACGGGGTGGTGTGATTCAGAGGGCCTGAATTGGGATAGGCAGTGAGTGGCAATGTAGGATGCAGAAAAGCGCCACGGGGTGGTCAGCATGGGGACGTCAGGAAACATTCAGTGGCAATGTAGGATAGGTTTCTGAAAAACATGATGGGGTGGTGCGCATTTTAAGGGTTTCTAACAGGCCATTCACTAGTAGGAGTGAGAAAAACATCACGGGGTGGTGTGAATCGGAGGGCCTGAATGAGGACAGGCAGTGAGTGGCAATGTAGGATGGAGAAAAGCGCCACGGGGTCGCCAGCATGGGGAGGTCAGGACACATGCAGTGGCAATATAGGATACGTTTCTGAAAAACATCTAGGGGTCGTGTGAATTGTAAGTGTTTCTAACACGCCATTCACTAGTAGAAGTGAGATAACCCTCAAGCGGTGGTGTGATTCGGAGGGCCTGAATTAGGATATGCAGTGAGTGGCAATGTAGGATGGAGAAAAGCGTTACGGGGTGGTCAGCATGGGGAGGTCAGGAAACACGCAGTGGCAATGTAGGATAGGTTTCTGAAAAACATCGCGGAGTGGTGCGCATTTTAAGGGTTTCTAACAGGCCTTTCACTAATAGGAGTGACAAAAACATCACGGGGTGGTGTGAATCGGAGGGCCTGAATTGGGATAGGCAGTGAGTGGCAATGTAGGATGGAGAAAAGTGCCAGGGGGTGCACAGAAAGGGGAGCTCAGGAAACATGCAGTGGCAATGTAGGATAGGATTGTGAAAAACATCGCGGGGTGGTGCACATTGTAAGGGTTTCGAACAGGCCATTTACTAGTAGGAGTGAGAAAAACTTCACTGAGTGGTGTGAATCGGAGGGCCTGAATGAGGATAGGTAGTGAGTGGCAATGTAGAATGGAGAAAAGCGCCATGGGGTGGTCAGCATGGGGACGTCAGGAAACATGCAGTGGCAATGTAGTATAGGATTCTGAAAAACATCGCTTAGTGGTGCGCATTGTAAGGGTTTCTAACAGGCCATTCACTAGTAAGTGTGAGAAAAAAATCACGGGGTGGTGTGAATCGGACGGCCTGAATTAGGATAGACAGTGAGTGGCAATGTAGGATGGAGAAAAGCGCCACTGTGTGGTCAGCATGGGGACGTCAGGAAACATGCAGTGGCAATATAGGATAGATTTCTGAAAAACATCGCGTGGTGGTGCGCATTGTAAGTGTTTCTAACACGCCATTCACTAGTAGGAGTGAGATAACCCTCACAGCGTGGTGTGATTCGGAGGGCCTGAATTGGGATAGGCAGTCAGTGGCAATGGAGGATGGAGGAAAGCGCCACGGGGTGGTCAGCATGGGGAGGCCAGGAAACACGCAGTGGCAATGTAGGATAGGTTTCTGAAAAGCATCGGGGGGTGGTGCGCATTTTAAGGGTTTCTAACAGGCCATTCACTAATAGGAGTGAGAAAAACATCACGGGGTGGTGTGAATCGGAGGGCCTGAATTAGGATAGGCAGTTAGTGGCAATGTAGGATGGACAAAAGCGCCACCGGGTGGTCAGCATTGGGAGGTCAGGAAACATGAAGTGGAAATGTAGGATAGGTTTCTAAAAAATATTGTGGGGAGGTGCGCATTGTAAGTGTTTCTAATATGCCACGCACTAGTAGCAGTGAGAAAAACATCACGGGTTAGTGTGAATCGGAGGTCCTGAATTAGCATAGGCAGTGACTGGCAATGTAGGATGGAGAAAGGCGCCAGGGGTTGGTCAGCATGGGGAGGTCAGGAAACATGCATTGGCAATGTAGAATGGGTTTCTGAAAAACATCGCTGGGTGGGTTGCATTGTAAGGGTTTCTAACAGGCCATTCACTAGTAGGATTGAGAAAAACATTATGGGGTGGTGTGAAACAGAGTACCTGAATTAGGATAGGCGGTGAGTGGCAATGTAGGATGCAGAAAAGCGCCACGGGGTGGTCAGCATGAGGAGGTCAGGAAACATGTAGTGGCAATGTAGGATAGGTTTCTGAAAACCATCGCATGGTGGTGCGCATCGTAAGGGGTTCTAACAGGCCATTCACTAGTAGAAGTGAGAAAAACATCACGAGGTGGTGTGAATCGGAGGGCCTGAATGAGGATAGGCAGTGAGTGGCAATGTAGGATGGAGAAAAGCGCCACGGGGTGGCCAGCGTGGGGAGGTCAGGACACATGCAGTGGCAATATAGGATAGGTTTCTGAAAAACCTCTAGGGGTCCTGTGAATTGTAAGTGTTTCTAACACGCCATTCACTAGTAGGAGTGAGATAACCCTCACGGGGTGGTGTGATTCGGAGGGCCTGAATTGCGATATGCAGTGAGTGGCAATGTAGGATGGAGAAAAGCGTCACGGGGTGGTCAGCATGGGGAGGTCAGGAAACACGCAGTGGCAATGTAGGATAGGTTTCTGAAAAACATCGCGGAGTCGTGCGCATCGTAAGGGTTTCTAACAGGCCATTCACTAGTAGGAGTGAGAAAAACATCACGAGATGGTGTGAATCGGAGGGCCTGAATGAAGATAGGCAGTGAGTGGCAATGTGGGATGGAGAAAAGCGCCACGGGGTGGCCAGCATGGAGAGGTCAGGACACATGCAGTGGCAATATAGGATAGGTTTCTGAAAAACATCTCGGGATCATGTGAATTGTAAGGGTTTCTAACACGCCATTCACTAATAGGAGTGAGAAAACCCTCACGGGGTGGTGTGATTCAGAGGGCCTGAATTGGGATAGGCAGTGAGTGGCAATGTAGGATGCAGAAAAGCGCCACGGGGTGGTCAGCATGGGGACGTCAGGAAACATTCAGTGGCAATGTAGGATAGGTTTCTGAAAAACATCATGGGGTGGTGCGCATTTTAAGGGTTTCTAACAGGCCATTCACTAGTAGGAGTGAGAAAAACATCACGGGGTGGTGTGAATCGGAGGGCCTGAATTAGGATAGGCAGTTAGTGGCAATGTAGGATGGACAAAAGTGCCACCGGGTGGTCAGCATTGGGAGGTCAGGAAACATGAAGTGGAAATGTAGGATAGGTTTCTAAAAAATATTGTGGGGAGGTGCGCATTGTAAGTGTTTCTAATATGCCACGCACTAGTAGCAGTGAGAAAAACATCACGGGTTAGTGTGAATCGGAGGTCCTGAATTAGCATAGGCAGTGACTGGCAATGTAGGATGGAGAAAGGCGCCAGGGGTTGGTCAGCATGGGGAGGTCAGGAAACATGCATTGGCAATGTAGAATGGGTTTCTGAAAAACATCGCTGGGTGGGTTGCATTGTAAGGGTTTCTAACAGGCCATTCAATAGTAGGATTGAGAAAAACATTATGGGGTGGTGTGAAACAGAGTACCTGAATTAGGATAGGCGGTGAGTGGCAATGTAGGATGCAGAAAAGCGCCACGGGGTGGTCAGCATGAGGAGGTCAGGAAACATGTAGTGGCAATGTAGGATAGGTTTCTGAAAACCATCACATGGTGGTGCGCATCGTAAGGGGTTCTAACAGGCCATTCACTAGTAGAAGTGAGAAAAACATCACGAGGTGGTGTGAATCGGAGGGCCTGAATGAGGATAGGCAGTGAGTGGCAATGTAGGATGGAGAAAAGCGCCACGGGGTGGCCAGCGTGGGGAGGTCAGGACACATGCAGTGGCAATATAGGATAGGTTTCTGAAAAACCTCTAGGGGTCCTGTGAATTGTAAGTGTTTCTAACACGCCATTCACTAGTAGGAGTGAGATAACCCTCACGGGGTGGTGTGATTCGGAGGGCCTGAATTGCGATATGCAGTGAGTGGCAATGTAGGATGGAGAAAAGTGTCACGGGGTGGTCAGCATGGGGAGGTCAGGAAACACGCAGTGGCAATGTAGGATAGGTTTCTGAAAAACATCGCGGAGTCGTGCGCATCGTAAGGGTTTCTAACAGGCCATTCACTAGTAGGAGTGAGAAAAACATCACGAGATGGTGTGAATCGGAGGGCCTGAATGAAGATAGGCAGTGAGTGGCAATGTGGGATGGAGAAAAGCGCCACGGGGTGGCCAGCATGGAGAGGTCAGGACACATGCAGTGGCAATATAGGATAGGTTTCTGAAAAACATCTCGGGATCATGTGAATTGTAAGGGTTTCTAACACGCCATTCACTAGTAGGAGTGAGAAAACCCTCACGGGGTGGTGTGATTCAGAGGGCCTGAATTGGGATAGGCAGTGAGTGGCAATGTAGGATGCAGAAAAGCGCCACGGGGTGGTCAGCATGGGGACGTCAGGAAACATTCAGTGGCAATGTAGGATAGGTTTCTGAAAAACATCATGGGGTGGTGCGCATTTTAAGGGTTTCTAACAGGCCATTCACTAGTAGGAGTGAGAAAAACATCACGGGGTGGAGTGAATCGGAGGGCCTGAATGAGGACAGGCAGTGAGTGGCAATGTAGGATGGAGAAAAGCGCCACGGGGTCGCCAGCATGGGGAGGTCAGGACACATGCAGTGGCAATATAGGATACGTTTCTGAAAAACATCTAGGGGTCGTGTGAATTGTAAGTGTTTCTAACACGCCATTCACTAGTAGAAGTGAGATAACCTTCACGCGGTGGTGTGATTCGGAGGGCCTGAATTAGGATATGCAGTGAGTGGCAATGTAGGATGGAGAAAAGCGTTACGGGGTGGTCAGCATGGGGAGGTCAGGAAACACGCAGTGGCAATGTAGGATAGGTTTCTGAAAAACATCGCGGAGTGGTGCGCATTTTAAGGGTTTCTAACAGGCCTTTCACTAATAGGAGTGACAAAAACATCACGGGGTGGTGTGAATCGGAGGGCCTGAATTGGGATAGGCAGTGAGTGGCAATGTAGGATGGAGAAAAGTGCCAGGGGGTGCACAGAAAGGGGAGGTCAGGAAACATGCAGTGGCAATGTAGGATAGGATTGTGAAAAACATCGCGGGGTGGTGCACATTGTAAGGGTTTCGAACAGGCCATTCACTAGTAGGAGTGAGAAAAACTTCACTGGGTGGTGTGAATCGGAGGGCCTGAATGAGGATAGGTAGTGAGTGGCAATGTAGGATGGAGAAAAGCGCCATGGGGTGGTCAGCATGGGGACGTCAGGAAACATGCAGTGGCAATGTAGTATAGGATTCTGAAAAACATCGCTTAGTGGTGCGCATTGTAAGGGTTTCTAACAGGCCATTCACTAGTAAGTGTGAGAAAAAAATCACGGGGTGGTGTGAATCGGACGGCCTGAATTAGGATAGACAGTGAGTGGCAATGTAGGATGGAGAAAAGCGCCACTGTGTGGTCAGCATGGGGACGTCAGGAAACATGCAGTGGCAATATAGGATAGGTTTCTGAAAAACATCGCGTGGTGGTGCGCATTGTAAGTGTTTCTAACACGCCATTCACTAGTAGGAGTGAGATAACCCTCACAGCGTGGTGTGATTCGGAGGGCCTGAATTGGGATAGGCAGTCAGTGGCAATGGAGGATGGAGGAAAGCGCCACGGGGTGGTCAGCATGGGGAGGCCAGGAAACACGCAGTGGCAATGTAGTATAGGTTTCTGAAAAGCATCGGGGGGTGGTGCGCATTTTAAGTGTTTCTAACAGGCCATTCACTAATAGGAGTGAGAAAAACATCACGGGGTGGTGTGAATCGGAGGGCTTGAATTGGGATAGGCAGTGAGTGGCAATGTAGGATGGAGAAAAGTTCCAGGGGGTGCACAGAAAGGGGAGGTCAGGAAACATGCAGTGGCAATGTAGGATAGGATTGTGAAAAACATCGCGGGGTGCTGCGCATGGTAAGAGTTTCTAACACGCCATGCACTATTAGCAGTGAGAAAAACATCACGGACTGGTGTGAATCGGAGGGCCTGAATGGGGATAGGCAGTGAGTGGCAATGTAGGATGGAGAAAAGCGCCAGGGGGTGGACAGAAATGGGAAGTCAGGAAACATGCAGTGGCAATGTAGGATAGGATTGTGAAAAACATCGCGGGGTGGTGCGCATTGTAAGGGTTTTGAACAGGCCATTCACTAGTAGGAGTGAGAAAAACTTCAAAGAGTGGTGTGAATCGGAGGGCCTGAATGAGGATAGGTAGTGAGTGGCAATGTAGGATGGAGAAAAGCGCCACGGGGTGGTCAGCATGGGGACGTCAGGAAACATGAAGTGGCAATGTAATATAGGATTCTGAAAAACAGCGCTTAGTGGTGCGCATTGTAGGGGTTTCTAACAGGCCATTCACTAGTAAGAGTGAGAAAAAAATCACGGGGTGGTGTGAATAGGACGGCCTGAATTAGGATAGGCAGTGAGTGGCAATGTAGTATGGACAAATGCGCCGCGGGGTGGTCAGCATGGGGAGGTCAGAAAACATGCAGTGGCAATGTAGGATAGGTTTCTGAAAAACATTGCGGGGTGGTGCGCATTGTAAGTGTTTCTAACACGCCATGCACTAGTAGCAGTGAGAAAAACATCACGGGTGGTGGGAATCGGAGGGCCTGGATTGAAATAGGCAGTGAGTGGCAATGTAGGATGGAGAAAATTGCCATGGCGTGGTCAGCATGGGGAGGTCAGGAAACATGCAGTGGCAATATAGGATAGGTTTCTGAAAAACTTTGCGGAGTGGTGCATTGTAAGGGTTTCTAACAGGCCAATCACTAGTAAGAGTGAGAAAAACATCACGGGGTGGTGTGAATTGGAGGGCCTGTATTAGAATAGGCAGTGAATGGCAATGAAGGATGCATAAAAGCGCCACGGGTTGGTCAGCATGGGAAGGTCAGTAAACATGCAGTGGCAATCTGGGATAGGTTTCTGAAAAACTTTGTGGGGTGGTGCGCATTGTAAGTGTTTCTAACACGCCATGAACTAGTAGAGTGAGAAAAAAATTACGGGGTCGTGGGAATCAGAGGGCCTGGATTAGGATAGGCAGTGAGTGGCAATGTAGGATGGAGAAAAGCGCCACGGGGTGGCAGCATGGGGAGGTCAGGAAACATGCAGTGGCGATGTAGGATAGGTTTCTGAAAAACATTGCGGGGTGGTGCGCATCGTAAGGGTTTCTAACAGGCCATTCACTAGTAGGAGTGAGAAAAACATCACGATATGGTGTGAATCGGAGGGCCTGAATGAGGATAGGCAGTGAGTTGCAATGTGGGATGGAGAAAAGCGCCACGGGGTGGCCAGCATGGAGAGGTCAGGACACATGCAGTGGCAATATAGGATAGGTTTCTGAAAAACATCTCGGGATCGTGTGAATTGTAAGGGTTTCTAACACGCCATTCACTAGTAGGAGTGAGAAAACCCTCACGGGGTGGTGTGATTCGGAGGGCCTGAATTGGGATAGGCAGTGAGTGGCAATGTAGGATGCAGAAAAGCGCCACGGGGTGGTCAGCATGGGGACGTCAGGAAACATGCAGTGGCAATGTAGGATGGGTTTCTGAAAAACATCGCTGGGTGGGGCGCATTGTAAGGGTTTCTATCAGGCCATTCACTAGTAGCAGTGAGAAATACATCACGGGTTAGTGTGAATAGGATGTCCTGAATTAGCATAGGCAGTGACTGGCAATGTAGGATGGAGAAAGGCGCCACGGGTTGGTCAGCATGGGGAGGTCAGGAAACATGCATTGGCAATGTAGGATGGGTTTCTGAAAAACATCGCTGGGTGGGGCGCATTGTAAGGGTTTCTATCAGGCCATTCACTAGTAGGATTGAGAAAAACATCATGGGGTGGTGTGAATCGGAGTACCTGAATTAGGATAGGCAGTGAGTGGCAATGTAGGATGCAGAAAAGCGCCACGGGGTGGTCAGCATGATGAGGTCAGGAAACATGCAGTGGCAATGTAGGATAGGTTTCTGAAAAAGCATCGCATGGTGGTGCGCATCGTAAGGGGTTCTAACAGGCCATTCACTAGTAGGAGTGAGAAAAACATCACGGGGTGGTGTGAATCGGAGGGCCTGAATGAGTATAGGCAGTGAGTGGCAATGTAGGATGGAGAAAAGTGCCACGGGGTCGCCAGCATGGGGAGGTCAGGACACATGCAGTGGCAATATAGGATAGGTTTCTGAAAAACATCTAGGGGTCGTGTGAATTGTAAGTGTTTCTAACACGCCATTCACTAGTAGGAGTGAGATAACCCTCACGGGGTGGTATGATTTGGAGGGCCTGAATTGGGATATGCAGTGAGTGGCAATGTAGGATTTAGAAAAGCGTCACGGGGTGGCCAGCATGGGGAGGTCAGGAAACACGCAGTGGCAATGTAGGATAGGTTTCTGAAAAACATCGCGGAGTGGTGCTCATTTTAAGGGTTTCTAACAGGCCATTCACAAATAGGAGTGAGAAAAACATCACGGGGTGGTGTGAATCGGAGGGCCTGAATTGGGATAGACAGTGAGTGGCAATGTAGGATGGAGAAAAGTGCCAGGGGGTGCACAGAAAGGGGATGTCAGGAAACAGGCAGTGGCAATGTAGGATAGGATTGTGAAAAACATCGCGGGGTGGTGCGCATTGTAAGTGTTTCTAACATGCCATGCACTAGTAGCAGTGAGAAAAACATCACGGGTGGTGGGAATCGGAGGGCCTCAATGAGGATAGGCAGTGAGTGGCAATGTAGGATGGAGAAAAGCGCCACGGGGTGGTCAGAATGGGGACGTCAGGAAACATGCAGTGGCTATGTAGGATAGGATTCTGAAAAACATCGCGGGGTGGTGCGCATTGTAAGGGTTTCTAATAGGCCATTCACTAGTAAGAGTGAGAAAAAAATCACGGGGTGGTGTGAATTGGAGGGCCTGAATTAGGATAGGCAGTTAGTGGCAATGTAGGATGGACAAAAGCGCCACCGGGTGGTCAGCATTGGGAGGTCAGGAAACATGAAGTGGAAATGTAGGATAGGTTTCTAAAAAATATTTTGAGGAGGTGCGCATTGTAAGTGTTTCTAACATGCCACGCACTAGTAGCAGTGAGAAAAACATCACGGGTTAGTGTGAATCGGAGGTCCTGAATTAGCATAGGCAGTGACTGGCAATGTAGGATGGAGAAAGGCGCCACGGGTTGGTCAGCATGGGGAGGTCAGGAAACATGCATTTGCAATGTAGGATGGGTTTCTGAAAAACATCGCTGGGTGGGGCGCATTGTAAAGGTTTCTAACAGGCCATTCACTAGTAGGATTGAGAAAAACATTATGGCGTGGTGTGAAACAGACTACGTGAATTAGGATAGGCAGTGATTTGCAATGTAGGATGCAAAAAAGCGCCACGGGTTGGTCAGCATGAGGAGGTCAGGAAACATGCAGTGGCAATGTAGGATAGGTTTCTGAAAACCATCGCATGGTGGTGTGCATCGGAAGGGGTTCTAACAGGCCATTCACTAGTAGAAGTGAGAAAAACATCACGGGGTGGTGTGAATAGGAGGGCCTGAATGAGGACAGGCAGTGAGTGGCAATGTAGGATGGAGAAAAGCGCCACGGGGTGACCAGCATGGGGAGGTCAGGACACATGCAGTGGCAATATAGGATAGCTTTCTGAAAAACCTATAGGGGTCCTGTGAATTGTAAGTGTTTCTAACACACCATTCATTAGTAGGAGTGAGATAACCCTCACGGGGTGGTGTGATTCGGAGGGCCTGAATTGGGATATGCAGTGAGTGGCAATGTAGGATGGAGAAAAGCGTCACGGGGTGGTCAGAAAGGGGAGGTCAGGAAACATGCAGTGGCAATGTAGGATAGGATTGTGAAAAACATCGCGGGGTGGTGCGCATTGTAACTGTTTCTAACATGCCATGCACTAGTAGCAGTGAGAAAAACATCACGGGTGGTGGGAATTGGAGGGCCTCAATGAGGATAGGCAGTGAGTGGCAATGTAGGATGGAGAAAAGCGCCACGGGGTGGTCAGAATGGGGACGTCAGGAAACATGCAGTGGCTATGTAGGATAGGATTCTGAAAAACATCGCGGTGTGGTGTGCATTGTAAGGGTTTCTAACAGGCCATTCACTAGTAAGAGTGAGAAAAAAATCACGGGGTGGTGTGAATCGGAGGGCCTGAATTAGGATAGGCAGTTACTGGCAATGTAGGATGGACAAAAGCGCCACCGGGTGGTCAGCATTGGGAGGTCAGGAAACATGAAGTGGAAATGTAGGATAGGTTTCTAAAAAATATTTTGAGGAGGTGCGCATTGTAAGTGTTTCTAACATGCCACGCACTAGTAGCAGTGAGAAAAACATCACGGGTTAGTGTGAATCGGAGGTCCTGAATTAGCATAGGCAGTGACTGGCAATGTAGGATGGAGAAAGGCGCCACGGGTTGGTCAGCATGGGGAGGTCAGGAAACATGCATTGGCAATGTAGGATGGGTTTCTGAAAAACATCGCTGGGTGGGTTGCATTGTAAGGGTTTCTAACAGGCCATTCACTAGTAGGATTGAGAAAAACATTATGGGGTGGTGTGAAACAGAGTACCTGAATTAGGATAGGCAGTGAGTGGCAATGTAGGATGCAGAAAAGCGCCATGGGGTGGTCAGCATGAGGAGGTCAGGAAACATGCAGTGGCAATGTAGGATAGGTTTCTGAAAACCATCGCATGGTGATGCTCATCGTAAGGGGTTCTAACAGGCCATTCACTAGTAGGAGTGAGAAAAACATCACGAGGTGGTGTGAATCGGAGGGCCTGAATGAGGATAGGCAGTGAGTGGCAATGTAGGATGGAGAAAAGCGCCACGGGGTGGCCAGCATGGGGAGGTCAGGACACATGCAGTGGCAATATAGGATAGGTTTCTGAAAAACCTCTAGGGGTCCTGTGAATTGTAAGTGTTTCTAACACGCGATTCACTAGTAGGAGTGAGATAACCCTCACGGGGTGGTGTGATTAGGAGGGCCTGAATTGGGATATGCAGTGAGTGGCAATGTAGGATGGAGAAAAGCGTCACGGGGTGGTCAGCATGGGGAGGTCAGGAAACACGCAGTGGCAATGTAGGATAGGTTTCTGAAAAACATCGCGGGGTGGTGCGCATCGTAAGGGTTTCTAACAGGCCATTCACTAGTAGGAGTGAGAAAAACATCACGAGATGGTGTGAACCGGAGGGTCTGAATGAGGATAGGCAGTGAGTGGCAATGTAGGATGGAGAAAAGCGCAACGGGGTGGCCAGCATGGAGAGGTCAGGACACATGCAGTGGCAATATAGGATAGGTTTCTGAAAAACATCTCGGGGTCGTGTGAATTGTAAGGGTTTCTAACACGCCATTCACTAGTAGGAGTGAGAAAACCCTCACGGGGTGGTGTGATTCGGAGGGCCTGAATTGGGATAGGCAGTGAGTGGCAATGTAGGATGGAGAAAAGCGCCACGGGGTGGTCAGCATGGGGACGTCAGGAAACATGCAGTGGCAATGTAGGATAGGTTTCTGAAAAACATCATGGGGTGGTGCGCATTTTAAGGTTTTCTAACAGGCCATTCACTAGTAGGAGTGAGAAAAACATCACGGGGTGGTGTGAATCGGAGGGCCTGAATTGGGATAGGCAGTGAGTGGCAATGTAGGATGGAGAAAAGTGCCAGGGGGTGCACAGAAAGGGGAGGTCAGGAAACATGCAGTGGCAATGTAGGATAGGATTGTGAAAAACATCGCGGGGTGGTGCGCATTGTAAGTGTTTCTAACATGCCATGCACTAGTAGCAGTGAGAAAAACATCACGGGTGGTGGGAATCGGAGGGCCTCAATGAGGATAGGCAGTGAGTGGCAATGTAGGATGGAGAAAAGCGCCACGGGGTGGTCAGAATGGGGACGTCAGGAAACATGCAGTGGCTATGTAGGATAGGATTCTGAAAAACATGCGGGGTGGTGTGCATTGTAAGGGTTTCTAACAGGCCATTCACTAGTAAGAGTGAGAAAAAAATCACGGGGTGGTGTGAATCGGAGGGCCTGAATTAGGATAGGCAGTTAGTGGCAATGTAGGATGGACAAAAGCGCCACCGGGTGGTCAGCATTGGGAGGTCAGGAAACATGAAGTGGAAATGTAGGATAGGTTTCTAAAAAATATTTTGAGGAGGTGCGCATTGTAAGTGTTTCTAACATGCCACGCACTAGTAGCAGTGAGAAAAACATCACGGGTTAGTGTGAATCGGAGGTCCTGAATTAGCATAGGCAGTGACTGGCAATGTAGGATGGAGAAAGGCGCCACGGGTTGGTCAGCATGGGGAGGTCAGGAAACATGCATTGGCAATGTAGGATGGGTTTCTGAAAAACATCGCTGGGTGGGGCGCATTGTAAGGGTTTCTAACAGGCCATTCACTAGCAGGATTGAGAAAAACATTATGGGGTGGTGTGAAACAGAGTACCTGAATTAGGATAGGCAGTGAGTGGCAATGTAGGAAGCAGAAAAGCGCCACGGGGTGGTCAGCATGAGGAGGTCAGGAAACATGCAGTGGCAATGTAGGATAGGTTTCTGAAAACCATCGCATGGTGGTGTGCATCGTAAGGGGTTCTAACAGGCCATTCACTAGTAGGAGTGAGAAAAACATCACGGGGTGGTGTGAATCAGAGGGCCTGAATGAGGATAGGCAGTGAGTGGCAATGTAGGATGGAGAAAAGCGCCACGGGTTCACCAGCATTGGGAGGTCAGGACACATTCAGTGGCAATATAGGATAGGTTTCTGAAAAACATCTCGGGGTCGTGTGAATTGTAAGGGTTTCTAACATGCCATTCACTAGTAGGAGTGAGAAAACCCTCACGGGGTGGTGTGTTTCGGAGGGCCTGAATTGGGATAGGCAGTGAGTGGCAATGTAGGATGGAGAAAAGCGCCACGGGGTGGCCAGTATGGAGAGGTCAGGACACATGCAGTGGCAATATAGGATAGGTTTCTGAAAAACATCTCGGGGTCGTGTGAATTGTAAGGGTTTCTAACACGCCATTCACTAGTAGGAGTGAGAAAACCCTCACGGGGTGGTGTGTTTCGGAGGGCCTGAATTGGGATAGGCAGTGAGTGGCAATGTAGGATGGAGAAAAGCGCCACGCGGTGGTCAGCATGGGGAGGTCAGGAAACATGCAGTGGCAATGTAGGATAGGTTTCTGAAAAACATCATGGGTTGGTGCGCATTTTAAGGGTTTCTAACAGGCCATTCACTAGTAGGAGTGAGAAAAACATCACGGGGTGGTGTGAATCGGAGGGCCTGAATGAGGACAGGCAGTGAGTGGCAATGTAGGATGGAGAAAAGCGCCACGGGGTGACCAGCATGGGGAGGTCAGGACACATGCAGTGGCAATATAGGATAGGTTTCTGAAAAACCTGTAGGGGTCATGTGAATTGTAAATGTTTCTAACACGCCATTCACTAGTAGGAGTGAGATAACCCTCACGGGGTGGTGTGATTCGGAGGGCCTGAATTGGGATATGCAGTGAGTGGCAATGTAGAATGGAGAAAAGCGTCACGGGTGGTCAGCATGGGGAGGTCAGGAAACACGCAGTGGCAATGTAGGATAGGTTTCTGAAAAACATCGCGGAGTGGTGCTCATTTTAAGGGTTTCTAACAGGCCATTCACAAATAGGAGTGAGAAAAACATCACCGGGTGGTGTGAATCGGAGGGCCTGAATTGGGATAGGCAGTGAGTGGCAATGTAGGATGGAGAAAAGTGCCAGGGGGTGCACAGAAAGGGGAGGTCAGGAAACATGCAGTGGCAATGTAGGATAGGATTGTGAAAAACATCGCGGGGTGGTGCGCATTGTAAGTGTTTCTAACACGCCATGCACTAGTAGCAGTGAGAAAAACATCACGGGTGGTGGGAATCGGAGGGCCTCAATGAGGATAGGCAGTGAGTGGCAATGTAGGATGGAGAAAAGCGCCACGGGGTGGTCAGAATGGGGACGTCAGGAAACATGCAGTGGCTATGTAGGATAGGATTCTGAAAAACATCGCGGGGTGGTGCGCATTGTAAGGGTTTCTAACAGGCCATTCACTAGTGAGGGTGAGAAAAAAATCACGGGCTGGTGTGAATCAGAGGGCCTGAATTAGGATAGGCAGTTAGTGCAATGTAGGATGGACAAAAGCACCACCGGGTGGTCAGCATTGGGAGGTCAGGAAACATGAAGTGGAAATGTAGGACAGGTTTCTAAAAAATATTGTGGGGAGGTGCGCATTGTAAGTGTTTCTAACATGCCACGCAATAGTAGCAGTGAGAAATACAACACGGGTTAGTGTGAATCGGAGGTCCTGAATTAGCATAGGCAGTGACTGTCAATGTAGGATGGAGAAAGGCGCCACGGGTTGGTCAGCATGGGGAGGTCAGGAAACATGCAGTGGCAATGTAGGATGGGTTTCTGAAAAACATCGCTGGGTGGGGCGCATTGTAAGGGTTTCTATCAGGCCATTCATTAGTAGCAGTGAGAAATACATCACGGGTTAGTGTGAATAGGATGTCCTGAATTAGCATAGGCAGTGACTGGCAATGTAGGATGGAGAAAGGCGCCACGGGTTGGTCAGCATGGGGAGGTCAGGAAACATGCATTGGCAATGTAGGATGGGTTTCTGAAAAACATCGCTGGGTGGGGCGCATTGTAAGGGTTTCTATCAGGCCATTCACTAGTAGGATTGAGAAAAACATCATGGGGTGGTGTGAATCGGAGTACCTGAATTAGGATAGGCAGTGAGTGGCAATGTAGGATGCAGAAAAGCGCCACGGGGTGGTCAGCATGAGGAGGTCAGGAAACATGCAGTGGCAATGTAGGATAGGTTTCTGAAAAAGCATCGCATGGTGGTGCGCATCGTAAGAGGTTTTAACAGGCCATTCACTAGTAGGAGTGAGAAAAAAATCACGGGGTGGTGTGAATCGGAGGGCCTGAATGAGTATAGGCAGTGAGTGGCAACGTAGGATGGAGAAAAGCGCCACGGGGTCGCCAGCATGGGGAGGTCAGGACACATGCAGTGGCAATATAGGATAGGTTTCTGAAAAACATCCCGGAGTGGTGCTCATTTTAAGGGTTTCTAACAGGCCATTTACTAATAGGAGTGAGAAAAACATCACGGGGTGGTGTGAATCGGAGGGCCTGAATTGGGATAGGCAGTGAGTGGCAATGTAGGATGGAGAAAAGTGCCAGGGGGTGCACAGAAAGGGGAGGTCAGGAAACATGCAGTGGCAATGTAGGATAGGATTGTGAAAAACATTGCGGTGTGTTCCGCATTGTAAGTGTTTCTAACATGCCATGCACTAGTAGCAGTGAGAAAAACATCACGGGTTGTGGGAATAGGAGGGCCTCAATGAGGATAGGCAGTGAGTGGCAATGTAGGATGGAGAAAAGCGCCACGGGGTGGTCAGAATGTGGACGTCAGGAAACATGCAGTGGCTATGTAGGATAGGATTCTGAAAAACATCACGGGGTGGTGCGCATTGTAAGGGTTTCTAACAGGCCATTCACTAGTAAGAGTGAGAAAAAAATCACGGGCTGGTGTGAATCAGAAGGCCTGAATTAGGATAGGCAGTTACTGGCAATGTAGGATGGACAAAAGCGCCACCGGGTGGTCAGCATTGGGAGGTCAGGAAACATGAAGTGGAAATGTAGGATAGGTTTCTAAAAAATATTGTGGGGTGGTGCGCATTGTAAGTGTTTCTAACATGCCACGCACTAGTAGCAGTGAGAAATTCATCACGCGTTAGTGTGAATCGGAGGTCCTGAATTAGCATAGGCAGTGACTGGCAATGTAGGCTGGAGAAAGGCGCCACGGGTTGGTCAGCATGGGGAGGTCAGGAAACATGCATTGGCAATGTAGGATGGGTTTCTGAAAAACATCGCTGGGTGGGGCGCATTTTAAGGGTTTCTAACAGGCCATTCACTAGTAGTATTGAGAAAAACATCATGGGGTGGTGTGAATCGGAGTACCTGAATTAGGATAGGCAGTGAGTGGCAATGTAGGATGCAGAAAAGCTCCATGGGGTGGTCAGCATGAGGAGGTTGGAAACATGCATTGGCAATGTAGGATGGGTTTCTGAAAAACATCGCTGGGTGGGGCGCATTGTAAGGGTTTCTATCAGGCCATTCACTAGTAGGATTGAGAAAAACATCATGGGGTGGTGTGAATCGGAGTACCTGAATTAGGATAGGCAGTGAGTGGCAATGTAGGATGGAGAAAAGCACCAGGGTTTGGTCATAATTGAATGGTCAGGAAACATGCAGTGGCAATGTACCATAGGTTTCTGAAAAACATCATGGGGTGGTGCGCATTGCAAGGGTTTCTAACAGGCCATTCACTAGTAGGAGTAAGAAAAACATCGTGGGGTGGTGTGAATCGTAGGGCCTGAATGAGGAAAGGCAGTGAGTGGCAATGTAGGCTGGACAAAAGCGCCACCGGTTGGTCAGCATGGGGAGGTCAGGAAACATGTAGTGGCAATGTAGGATAGGTTTCTGAAGAATATTGCGGGGTGGTGCGCAATGTAAGTGTTTCTAACATGGCACGCACTAGTAACAGTGAGAAATACATCACGGGTTAGTGTGAATCGGAGGTCCTGAATTAGCATAGGAAGTGACTGGAAATGTAGGATGGAGAAAGGCGCCCCGGGTTGGTCAGAATTGAATGGTCAGGAAACATGCTGTGGCAATGTAGGATAGGTTTCTGAAAAACATCGGGGGTAGTGGATTGTAAGGGTTTCTAACAGGCCATTCACTAGTAGGAGTGAGAAAAACATCACGGGGTGGTGTGAATCTTAGGGCCTGGATTAGAATAGGCAGTGAGTGACAATGTAGGATGGAGAAAAGCGCCACGGATTGGTCAGCTTGGGGAGGTCAGGAAACATGCATTGGCAATGTAGGATAGGTTTCTGAAAAACATCGCTGGGTGGTGCGCATTGTAAGGGTTTCTAACAGGCCATTCACTAGTAGGAGTGAGAAAAACATCATGGGGTGGTGTGAATCGGAGTGCCTGAATTAGGATAGGCAGTGAGTGGCAATGTAGGATGCAGAATAGCGCCACAGGGTCGTCAGCATGGGGATGTCAGGAAACATGCAGTGGCAATGTAGGATAGGTTTCTGAAAAACATTGCGGGGTGGTGTGCATTGTAAGTGTTTCTAACACGCCATGCACTAGTAGCAGTGAGAAAAACATCACGGGGTGGTGGGAATCAGAGGGCCTGGATTAGGATAGGCAGTGGGTGGCAATGTAGGATGGAGAAAAGCGCCACGGGGTGGCAGCATGGGGAGGTCAGGAAACATGCAGTGGCAATGTAGGATATGTTTCTGAAGAACATCGCGGGATGGTGCTCATTGTAAGGGCTTCTAAAGGCTCCTTTACTAGTAAGAGTGAGAAAAACATCACGGGGTGGTGTGAATCGTAGGGCCTGAATTAGGATAGGCAGTGACTGGCACTGTTGGATGGAGAAAATGCCACGGGGTGGTCAGCATGGGGAGGTCAGGAAACATGCAGTGGAAATATAGGATAGGTTTCTGAAAAACATTGCGGGGTGGTGCGCATTGTAAGTGTTTCTAACACGCGATGCACTAGTAGCAGTGAGAAAAACATCACGGGTGGTGGGAATCGGAGGGCCTGGATTAGAATAGGCAGTGAGTGGCAATGTAGGATGGAGAAAATCGCCACGGGGTGGTCAGCATGGGGAGGTCAGGAAACATGCAGTGGCAATGTAGGATAGTTTTCTGAAAAACATCGCGGGGTGGTGCGCATCGTAAGGGTCTCTAACAGGCCATTCACTAGTAGGAGTGAGAAAAACATCACGATGTGGTGTGAATCGGAGGGCCTGAATGAGGATAGGCAGTGAGTGGCAACGTAGGAAGGAGAAAAGCGCCACGGGGTGGCCAGCATGGAGAGGTCAGGACACATGCAGTGGCAATATAGGATAGGATTCGGAAAAACATCTCGGGGTTGTGTGAATTGTAAGTGTTTCTAACAGGCCATTCACTAGTAGGAGTGAGAAATCCCTCACGGGGTGGTGTGATTCGGACGTCCTGAATTGGGATAGGCAGTGAGTGGCAATGTAGGATGGAGAAAAGCGCCACGGGGTGGTCAGCATGGGGACGTCAGGAAACATGAAGTGGCAATGTAGGATAGGTTTCTAAAAAACATTGTGGGGTGGTGCACATTGTAAGTGTTTCTAACATGCCACGCACTAGTAGCAGGGAGAAAAACAACACGGGTTGGTGTGAATCGGAGGTCCTGAATTAGCATAGGCAGTGAGTGGCAATGTAGGATGGAGAAAAGCGCCAGGGGGTGGACAGAAAGGGGAGGTCTGGAAACATGCAGTGGCAATGTAGGATAGGATTGTGAAAAACAGCGCGGTGTGGTGCGCATTGTGAGGGTTTCTAACAGGCCATTCACTAGTAAGAGTGAGAAAAAAATCACGGGGTGGTGTGAATCGGAGGGCCTGTATTAGGAAAGGCAGTGAGTGGCAATGTAGGATGGACAAAAGCGCCACCGGGTTGTCAGCATGGGGAGGTCAGGAAGCATGAAGTGGCAATGTAGGATAGGTTTCTGAAGAACATTGCGGGGTGGTGTGCATTGTAAGTGTTTCTAACATGCCACGCACTAGTAGCAGTGAGAAATACATCACGGGTTAGTGTGAATCGGAGATCCTGAATTAGCATAGGCAGTGACTGGAAATGTAGGATGGAGAAAGGCGCCCCGGGTTGGTCAGAATTGAATGGTCAGGAAACATGCTGTGGCAATGTAGGATAGGTTTCTGAAAAACATCGGGGGGTAGTGTATTGTAAGGGTTTCTAACAGGACATTCACTAGTAGGAGTGAGAAAAACATCACGGGGTGGTGTGAATCAGCGGGCCAGGATTAGGATAGGCAGTGAGTGACAATGTAGGATGGAGAAAAGCGCCACGGATTGGTCAGCTTGGGGAGGTCAGGAAACATGCATTGGCAATGTAGGATTGGTTTCTGAAAAACATCGCTGGGTGGTGCACATTGTAAGGGTTTCTAACAGGCCATTCACTAGTAGGAGTGAGAAAAACATCATGGGGTGGTGTGAATCGGAGTGCCTGAATTAAGATAGGCGGTGAGTGGCAATGTAGGATGCAGAATAGAGCCACGGGGTGGTCAGCATTGGAAGTCAGGAAACATGCAGTGGCAATGTAGGATAGGTTTCTGAAAAACATTGCGGGGTGGTGCGCACTGTAAGTGTTTCTAACATGCCATGCACTAGGAGCAGTGAGAAAAACATCACGGGTTGTGGGAATCGGAGGGCCTGGATTAGAATAGGCAGTGAGTGGCAATGTAGGATGGAGAAAATCGCCACGGGGTGGTCAGCATGGGGAGGTCAGGAAACATGCAGTGGCAATGTAGGATAGGTTTCTGAAAAACATCGCGGGGTAGTGCATTGTAAGGGTTTCTAACAGGCCAATCACTAGTAGGAGTGAGAAAAACATTACGGGGTGGTGTGAATCGGAGGGCCTGGATTAGGATAGGCAGTGAATGGCAATGAAGGATGGATAAAAGCGCCACGGGGTGGTCAGCATGGGGAGGTCAGGAAACATGCAGTTGCAATGTAGGATAGGTTTCTGAAAAACATTGCGGGGTGGTGCGCATTTTAAGTGTTTCTAACACGCCATGCACTAGTAGCAGTGAGAAAAACATCACGGGGTGGTGGGAATCAGAGGGCCTGGATTAGAATGGGCAGTGGGTAGCAATGTAGGATGGAGAAAAGCGCCACGGGGTGGCAGCATGGGGAGGTCAGGAAACACGCAGTGGCAATGTAGGATAGGTTTCTGAAAAACATCGCGGGGTAGTGCATTGTAAGGGTCTCTAACAGGCCATTCACTAGTAGGAGTGAGAAAAACATCACGAGGTGGTGTGAATCGGAGGGCCTGAATGAGGATAGGCAGTGAGTGACAATGTCGGATGGAGAAAAGCGCCAAGCGGTGGTCAGCATGGGGAGGTCAGGAAACATGCAGTGGCAATGTAGGATAGGTTTCTGAAAAACATCGCGGGTGGTGCGCATAGTAAGGGGTTCTAACAGGGCATTCACTAGTAGGAGTGAGAATAACATCACGGGGTGGTGTGAATCTGAGGTTCTGAATTAGCAAAGGCAGTGAGTGGCAATGTAGGAAGGAGAAAAGCACCACAGTTTGGTCAGAATTGAATGGTCAGGAAACATGCAGTGGCAATGTAGGATAGTTTTCTGAAAAACATCATGGGGTGGTGCGCATTGTAAGGGTTTCTAACAGGCCATTCACTAGTAGGAGTAAGAAAAACATCATGGGGTGGTGTGAATCGTAGGGCCTGAATGAGGAAAGGCAGTGAGTGGCAATGTAGGCTGGACAAAAGCGCCACCGGGTGGTCAGCATGGGGAGGTCAGGAAACATGTAGTGGCAATGTAGGATAGGTTTCTGAAGAATATTGCGGGGTGGTGCGCAATGTAAGTGTTTCTAACGTGGCACGCACTAGTAACAGTGAGAAATACATCACGGGATAGTGCGAATCGGAGTTCCTGAATTAGCATAGGAAGTGACTGGAAATGTAGGATGGAGAAAGGCGCCCCTGGTTGGTCAGAATTGAATGGTCAGGAAACATGCTGTGGCAATGTAGGATAGGTTTCTGAAAAACATCGGGGGGTAGTGCATTGTAAGGGTTTCTAACAGGCCATTCACTAGTAGGAGTGAGAAAAACATCACGGGGTGGTGTGAATCGGAGGGCCTGGATTAGGATAGGCAGTGAGTGACAATGTAGGATGGAGAAAAGCGCCACGGATTGGTCAGCTTGGGGAGGTCAGGAAACATGCATTGGCAATGTAGGATAGGTTTCTGAAAAACATCGCTGGGTGGTGCGCATTGTAAGGGTTTCTAACAGGCCATTCACTAGTAGGAGTGAGAAAAACATCATGTGGTGGTGTGAATCGGAGTGCCTGAATTAGGATAGGCAGTGAGTGGCAATGTAGGATGCAGAATAGCGCCACAGGGTGGTCAGCATGGGGAGGTCAGGAAACATGCAGTGGCAATGTAGGATAGGTTTCTGAAAAACATTGCGGGGTGGTGTGCATTGTAAGTGTTTCTAACACGCCATGCACTAGTAGCAGTGAGAAAAACATCACGGGGTGGTGGGAATCAGAGGGCCTGGATTAGGATGGGCAGTGGGTAGCAATGTAGGATGGAGAAAAGTGCCACGGGGTGGCAGCATGGGGACGCCAGGAAACATGCAGTGGCAATGTAGGATATGTTTCTGAAGAACATCGCGGGATGGTGCTCATTGTAAGGGCTTCTAAAGGCTCATTTACTAGTAAGAGTGAGAAAAACATCACGGGGTAGTGTGAATCGTAGGGCCTGAATTAGGATAGGCAGTGAGTGGCACTGTTGGATGGAGAAAATGGCCATGGGGTGGTCAGCATGGGGAGGTCAGGAAACATGCAGTGGCAATATAGGATAGGTTTCTGAAAAACATTGCGGGGTGGTGCGCATTGTAAGGGTTTCTAACACGCGATGCACTAGTAGCAGTGAGAAAAACATCACGGGTGGTGGGAATCGGAGGGCCTGGATTAGAATAGGCAGTGAGTGGCAATGTAGGATGGAGAAAATCGCCACAGGGTGCTCAGCATGGGGAGGTCAGGAAACATGCAGTGGCAATGTAGGATAGGTTTCTGAAAAACATCGCGGGGTGGTTCGCATCGTAAGGGTCTCTAACAGGCCATTCACTAGTAGGAGTGAGAAAAACATCACGAGGTGGTGTGAATCGGGGGGCCTGAATGAGGATAGGCAGTGAGTGCCAATGTCGGATGGAGAAAAGCGTCACGGGCTGGCCAGCATGGAGAGGTCAGGACACATGCAGTGGCAATATAGGATAGGATTCGGAAAAACATCTCGGGGTCGTGTGAATTGTAAGGGTTTCTAACACGCCATTCACTAGTAGGAGTGAGAAAACCCTCACGGGGTGGTGTGATTCGGAGGTCCTGAATTGGGATAGGCAGTGAGTGGCAATGTAGGATGGAGAAAAGCGCCACGGGGTGGTCAGCATGGGGACGTCAGGAAACATGCAGTGGCAATGTAGGATAGGTTTCTGAAAAACATTGCGGGTTGGTGCGCATTGCAAGTGTTTCTAACATGCCACGCACTAGTAGCAGTGAGAAAAATATCACGGGTTGGTGTGAATCGGAGGGCCTGAATTAGGATAGGCAGTGCGTGGCAATGTAAGATGGAGAAAAGCGCCACGGGTGGTCAGCATGGGGAGGTCAGGAAACATGCAGTGGCAATGTAGGATAGGTTTCTGAAAAACATCGCGGGGTGGTGCGCATCGTAAGGGTTTCTAACAGGGCATTCACTAGTAGGAGTGAGAATAACATCACGGGGTGGTGTGAATCTGAGGTTCTGAATTAGCAAAGGCAGCGAGTGGCAATGTAGGATGGAGAAAAGCACCACAGTTTGGTCAGCATGCGGAAGTCAGAAAACATGCACTGGCAATGTAGGACAGCTTTCTGAAAAACATCGCGTGCTGGTGCGCATTGTAAGGATTTCTAACAGGCCATTCACTAGTAGGAGTGAGAAAAACATCATGGGGTGGTGTGAATCGGAGGGTCTGAATTGGGATAGGCAGTGAGTGGCAATGTAGTTTGGAGAAAAGCACCACGGGGTGGTCAGCATGGGGAGGTAAGGAAACATGCAGTGGCAATGTACGTTAGGTTTCTGGAAAACATCGCGGAGTTGTGTGCATTGTAAGGGTTTCTAATAGGCCATTCACTAGCAGGAGTGAGAAAATCATAACGGGATGGTGTGAATCGGAGGGTATGAATTAGGATAGGCAGTGAGTGGCAATGGAGGATCAAGAAAAGTACCACGGTGAGGTCAGCATGGGGATGTCAGGAAACATACAGTGGCAATGTAGAATAGGTTTCTGAAAAACATCTGGGGTGGTGCGCATTGTAAGGGTTTCAAACAGGCCACTCACAAGTAGGAGTGAGAACAACATCACGGGGTGGTGTAAATAAGAGCATAAGAATTAGGATAGGCAGTGAGTGGCAATGTAGGATGGAGAAATGCACCACGGGGTGGTCAGCATGGGGACGTCAGGAAACATGCACTGGCAAAGTAGGATAGGTTTCTGAAAAACATTGCATGATGGTGCGCATTTTAAGTGTTTCTAAGAGCCCATTCACAAGTAGGAGTGAGAAAAACATCAAAGGGTGGTGTGAATCCGAGGGTCTGAATTAGGATAGGCAGTGAGTGGCAATGTATGATGGAGAAAAGCACCACGGGGCGGTCAGCATGTGGAGTTCAGAAAACATGCAGTGGCAATGTAGGATAGGTTTCTGAAAAACATCGTGGGTTGGTGCGCATTTTAAGGGTTGCTAACAGGCCATTCACTAGGAGGAGTGAGAAAATTTAACGGGCTTGGTGTGAATCGGAAGGTCTGAATTAGGAAAGGCAGTGATTGGCCATGTAGGATGGAGAAAAGCCCCATGGAGTGGTCAGCATGGGGAGGTCAGGAAACATGCAGTGGCAATGTAGGTTAGGTTTCTGAAACACGTTGTGGTGTGGTGCGCATTGTAATGGTTTATAACAGGCCATTCACTAGTAGGAGTGAGAAAAACATCATGGGGTGGTATGAATCGGAGGGTCTGAATTGGGATAGGCAGTGAGTGGCAATTTTGTGTGGAGAAAAGCACCACGGGGAGGTCAGTATGGGGATGTCAGGAAACATGCTGTGGCAATGTAGGATAGGTTTCTGAAAAATATCACGTGGTGGTGCACATTGTAAGGGTTTCTAACAGGCCATTCACTAGTAAGAGTGAGAACAACATCACGGGGTGATGTGAATCGGAGGGTTTGATTTGGGATAGGCAGTGAGTGGCAATGTAGGATGTAGAAACGCACCAAGGGGTGGTCAGCAGGGGGAGGTCAGGAAACATGCATTGGCAATGTAGGATAGGTTTCTGAAAAATATTGCTGGGTGGTGCGCATTGTAAGGGTTTCTAACAGGCCACTCACTAGTAGGAGTGAGAACAACATCACGGGGTGGTGTGAATCAGAGAGTAAGAATTAGGATAGGCAGTGAGTGGCAATGTAGGATGGAGAAAAGCACCACAGGGTGGGCAGCATGTGGAGGTTAGAAAACATGCAGTGGCAATGTAGGATAGGTATCTGCAAAATATCGTGGGTTGGTGCGCATTTTAAGGGTTTCTAACAAGCCATTCACTAGGAGGAGTGAGAAAAATATCACGGGCTTGGTGTCAATCGGACAGTCTGAATTAGGAAAGGCAGTGAGAGGCCATGTAGGATGGAGAAAAGCCCCATGGAGTGGTCGTCACGGGGAGGTCAGGAAACATGCAGTGCTACTGTAGGTTAGGTTTCTGAAAAACGTTGAGGTGTGGTGCGCATTGTAAGGGTTTCTAACAGGCCATTCACTAGTAGGAGTGAGAAAAACATCATGGGAAGGTGTGAATCAGAGGGTCTGAATTGGGATAGGCAGTGATTGGCAATTTGGTTGGAGAAAAGCACCACGGGGAGGTCAGTATGGGGATGTCAGGAAACATGCTGTGGCAGTGTAGGATAGGTTTCTGAAAAATATCACGTGGTGGTGCGCATTGTAAGGGTTTCTAACAGGCCATTTCCTAGTAAGAGTGAGAAAAACATCACGGGGTGCTGTGAATCGGAGGGTTTGATTTGGGGAGGCAGTGATTGGCAATGTAGTTTGGAGAAAAGCACCACGTGGTGGTCAGCATGTGGAGGTCAGGAAACACGCAGTGGCAATGTACGTCAGGTTTCTGAAAACCATCGCGGGGTGGGGCGCATTGTAAGGGTTTCTAATAGGACATTCACTAATAGGAGTGAGAAAAACATCACGGGGTGGTGTGAATTGGAGGGTCTCAATTGGGATATGCAGTGAGTGGCAATTTAGGATGGAGAAAAGCACCACGGGGTAGTCAGCTTGGGGATGTCAGGAAACATGCAGTGGCAATGTAGGATAGGTTTCTGAAAAACATCGCATGCTGGTGCGCATTGTAAGGGTTTCTAACACGCCATTCACTAGTAGGAGTGAGAAAAACATCACGGGGTGGTGTGAATCGGAGGTTCTGATTTGGTGTAGGCAGTGAGTGGCAATGCAGTTTGGAAAAAAGCACGACGGGGTGGTCAACATGGGGAGGTCAGGAAACATACAGTGGTAATGTAGAATAGGTTTCTGAAAAACATCGCGGGGTGGTGCGCAGTGTAAGGGTTTCGGACAGGCCATTCACTAGTAGGAGTCAGAAAAACATCACAGGGTTGTGTGAATCGGAGGGTCTGAATGAGTATAGGCAGTGAGTGGCATTGTAGGATGGAGAAAAGCACCAGGGGTTGGTCAGCATGTGGAAGTCAGGAAACGTGCTGTGGCAATGTAAATCCGTTTACTGAAAAACATCTCAGGGTGGTGAGAATTGGAGGGTGTGAATTGGGATAGGCAGTGTGTGGCAATGTAGTTTGGAGAAAAGCACCACGGGGTGGTCAGCATCGGGAGGTCAGGAAACATGCAGTGGCAATGTACGTCAGGTTTCTGAAAAACATTGCAGGTTGTTGCGCATCGTAAGGTTTTCTAATAGGCCATTCACTAGCAGGAGTGAGAAAAATATCACGGGGTGGTGAGAATCGGAGGGTCTAAATTAGGATATGCAGTGACACACAATGTAGGATGGAAAAAAGCACCACGGGGTGCTCAGCATGGGGAGGTCAGGAAACATGCACTGGAAATGTAGGATAGGTTTCTGAAAAATTTCGAGGGGTGGTGCGCATCGTAAGGGTTTCTAACAGGGCATTCACTAGTAGGAGTGAGAATAACATCACGGGGTGGTGTGAATCTGAGGTTCTGAATTAGCAAAGGCAGTGAGTGGCAATGTAGGATGAAGAAAAGCACCACAGTTTGGTCAATATGCGGAGGTCAGAAAACATGCACTGGCAATGTAGGACAGGTTTCTGAAAAACATCGCGTGCTGGTGCGCATTGTAAGGGTTTCTAACAGGCCATTCACTAGCAGGAGTGAGAAAAACATCACGGGGTGGTGTGAATCGGAGGGTCTCAATTGGGATAGGCAGTGAGAGGCAATGTAGTTTGGAGAAAAGCACCACGGGGTGGTCAGCATGGGGAGGTCAGGAAACATGCAGTTGCAATGTACGTTAGGTTTCTGGAAAACATCGCGAAGTTGTGTGCATTGTAAGGGTTTCTAATAGGCCATTCAGTAGCAGGAGTGAGAAAAACATCACGGGGTGGTGTGAATCGGAAGGTCTGAATTAGGATAGGCAGTGAGTGGCAATGTAGGATCGAGAAAAGCACCACGGTGAGGTCAGCATGGGGATGTCAGGAAACATACAGAGGCAAAGTAGGATAGGTTTCTGAAAAACATCGCGTGGTGGTGCGCATTGTAAGGGTTTCTAACAGGCCATTCAGTAGTAGGAGTGAGAAACACATCACTGGGTGGTGTGAATAGGAGTGTATGAATTAGGATAGGCAGTGAGGGGCAATGTAGTTTGGAGAAAAGCACCACGGGGTGGTCAGCATGGGGAAGCCAGGAAACATGTAGTGGCAATGTACTTTACGTTTCTGAAAAACATCGAGGGGTGGTGCGCATTGTAAGGGTGTCTAATAGGCCATTCACTAGCAGGAGTGAGAAAAACATCACGGGGTGGTGTGAATCGGAAGGTCTGAATTAGGATAGGCAGTGAGTGCCAATGTAGGATGGATAAAAGCACCACGGGGTGGTCAGCATGGGAGGTCAGGAAACATGCAGTGGCAATGCAGGATAGGTATCTGAGAAACATCTGTGGTGGTGCGCATTGTAAGGGTTTCCAACAGGTCACTCACTAGTAGGAGTGAGAACAACATCACGGGGTGGTGTAAATAAGAGCGTAAGAATTAGGATAGGCAGTGAGTGGCAATGTAGGATGGAGAAATGTACCACGGGGTGGTCAGCATGGGGAGGTCAGGAAACATGCACTGGCAATGTAGGATAAGTTTCTGAAAAACATTGTGGGGTGGTGCGCATTGTAAGGGTTTCTAACAGGCCATTCACTAGTAGGAGTGAGAAAAACATCCAAGGGTGGAGTGAATCGGAAGGTCTCAATTAGGAAAGGCAGCGAGTGGCCATGTAGGATGGAGAAAAGCCCCATGGAGTGGTCAGCATGGGGAGGTCAGGAAACATGCAGTGGCAACGTAGGTTAGGTTTCTGAAAAACGTTGAGGGGTGGTGCGCATTGTAAGATTTTATAACAGGCCATTCACTAGTAGGAGTGAGAAAAACTTCATGGGGTGGTGTGAATCGGAGGGTCTGAATTGGGATAGGCAGTGAGTGGCAATTTTGGGTGGAGAAAAACACCACGGGGAGGTCAGTATGGGGATGTCAGGAAACATGCTGTGGCCATGTAGGATAGGTTTCTGAAAAATACCACGTGGTGGTGTGCATTGTAAGGGTTTCTAACAGGCCATTCACTAGTAAGAGTGAGAAAAACATCACGGGGTGGTGTGAATCGGAGCGTTTGATTTGGGATAGGCAGTGAGTGGCAATGTAGTTTGGAGAAAACCACCACGGGGTGGTCAGCATGGGGAGGTCAGGAAACACACAGTGGCAATGTAGGATAGGTTTCTGAAAAACATCGCGGGGTGGTGCGCATTGTAAGGGTTTCTAATACGCCATTATTAGCAGGAGTGCGAAAAATATCACGGGGTGGAGTGAATCGGAGGGTCTGAATTCGGATAGGCAGTGAGTGGCAATGTAGGATGGAGAAACGCACCACGGGTTGGTAAGCATGCGGAGGTCAGGAAACATGCACTGGCAATGTAGGATAGGTTTCTTAAAAATATGGCTGGGTGGTGTGCTTTGTAAAGGTTTCTAACAGGCCATTCACTAGTAGGAGTGAGAACAACATCAGGGGGTGCAGCGAATCGGAGGGTCTGAGATAGAATAGGCAGTAAGTGGCAATGTAGGATGGAGAAAAGCACCACAGGGTGGGCAGCATGTGGATGTCAGAAAACATACAGTGGCAATGTAGGATAGGTATCTGAAAAACATCGTGGGTTGGTGGGCATTTTAAGGGTTTCTAACAGGCCATTCACTAGGAGGAGTGAGAAAAATATCACGGGCTTTGTGTGAATCGGACGGTCTGAATTAGGAAAGGCAGTGAGAGGCCATGTAGGATGGAGAAAAGCCCCATGGAGTGGTCAGCATGGGGAGGTCAGGAAACATGCAGTGGCAATGTAGGTTAGGTTTCTGAAAAACGTTGAGGGGTGGTGCGCATTGTAAGGGTTTCTAACAGGCCATCACTAGTAGGAGTGACAAAAACACCATGGAATGGTGTGAATTGGAGGGTCTGAATTGGGA
This sequence comes from Cavia porcellus, assembly GCF_034190915.1. Classification (NCBI taxonomy): domain Eukaryota; kingdom Metazoa; phylum Chordata; class Mammalia; order Rodentia; family Caviidae; genus Cavia; species Cavia porcellus. The sequence continues at coordinate 843,749 of NW_026947560.1, read as the reverse complement.
TACGCAATGATTGGCAATTCCGAATGGAGAAAAGCACCACGGGGGGGGTCAGCATGGGGATGTCAGGAAACATGCAGTGGCAATGTAGGATAGGTTTCTGAAAAAGATCGCGTGGTGGTGCCCATTGTAAGGGTTTCTAATAGGACATTCACTAGTAGGAGTGAGAAAAACATCACGGGGTGGTGTGAATTGGAGGGTCTCAATTGGGATAGGCAGTGAGTGGCAATTTAGGATGGAGAAAAGCACCACGGGGTAGTCAGCTTGGGGATGTCAGGAAACATGCAGTGGCAATGTAGGATAGGTTTCTGAAAAACATCGCATGCTGGTGCACATTGTAAGGGTTTCTAACAGGCCATTCCCTAGTAGTAGTGAGAAAAATATCATGGGGTGGTGTGAATCAGAGGGTCCGAATGAGTATAGGCATTGAGTGGCATGGAAGGATGGAGAAAAGCACCAGGGGTTGGTCAGCATGTGGAAGTCAGGAAACATGCAGTGGCAATGTAAGTCACGTTTCTGAAAAACATCTCAGGGTGGTGTGAATTGGAGGGTCTGAATTAGGATAGGCAGTGTGTGGCAATGTAGTTTGGAGAAAAGCACCACGGGGTGGTCAGCATCGGGAGGTTAGGAAACATTCAGTGGCAATGTACGTCAGGTTTCTGAAAAACATCGCTGGGTGGTGCGCATTGTAAGGGTTCCTAATAGGCCATTCACTAGCAGGAGTGAGAAAAATATTACGGGGTGGTGTGAATTGGAGGGTCTGAATTGGGAGAGGCAGTGAGTGGCAATGTAGAATGGAGAAAAGCACCACGGGGTGCTCAGCATCGGGAGGTCAGGAAACATGCACTGGCAATGTAGGATAGGTTTCTGAAAAATTTCGCGGGGTGGTGCGCATTGTGAGGGATTCTAACAGGCCATTCACTAGGAGGAGTGGGAAAAATATCACAGAGTTGGTGTGAATCAGAGGGTCTGAATTGGGATAGGCAGTGAGTGGCAACGTAGAATGGAGAAAAGCACCACGGGATGGTCAGCATGGGGAAGTCAGGAAACATGCAGTGGCAATGAAGGATAGGTTTCTGAAAAACATCGCGGGGTGGTGCGCATCGTAAGGGTTTCTAACAGGGCATTCACTAGTAGGAGTGAGAATAACATCACGGGGTGGTGTGAATCTGAGGTTCTGAATTAGCAAAGGCAGTGAATGGCAATGTAGGATGAAGAAAAGCACCAAAGTTTGGTCAGCATGCGGAGGTCAGAAAACATGCACTGGCAATGTAGGACAGGTTTCTGAAAAACATCGCGTGCTGGTGCGCATTGTAAGGGTTTCTAACAGGCCATTCACTAGTAGGAGTGAGAAAACATCACGGGGTGGTGTGAATCGGAGGGTCTGAATTGGGATAGGCAGTGAGAGTCAAAGTAGGATGGAGAAAAGCGCCACGGGGTGGTCAGCATGGGGAGGTCTGGAAACACGCAGTGGCAAGGTAGGATACGTTTCTGAAAAACATCGCGTGGTGGTGCGCATTGTACGTGTTTCTAACACGCCATTCACTAGTAGGAGTGAAAAAACCCTCACGGGGTGGTGTGAATTAAGGGCCTGAATTGGGATAGTCAGTGAGTGGCAATGTAGGATGGAGAAAAGCGCCAGCGGGTGGACAGAAAGGGGAGGTCAGGAAACATGCAGTGGCAATGTAGGATAGGATTGTGAAAAACATCGCGGGGTGGTGCGCATTGTAAGGGTTTCAAACAGGCCATTCACTAGTAGGAGTGAAAAAACTTCACGGGGTGGTGTGAATCGGAGGGCCTGAATGAGGATCGGCAGTGAGTGGCAATGTAGGATGGAGAAAAGCGCCACAGGGTGGTCAGCATGGGGAGGTCAGGAAACATTCAGTGGCAATGTATGATAGGTTTCTAAAAAATATTGCGGGGTAGTGCATTGTAAGTGTTTCTAACAGGCCATTCACTAGTAGGAGTGAGAAAAACATCACGGGGTGGTGTGAATCGGAGCGTCTGAATTGGGATAGGCAGCGAGAGGCAAAGTAGGATGGAGAAAAGCGCCACGGGGTGGTCAGCATGGGGAGGTCTGGAAACACGCAGTTGCAAGGTAGGATAGGTTTCTGAAAAACATCACGGGGTGGTGTGCATTGTAATGGTTTCGAACAGGCCATTCACTAGTAGGAGTGAGAAAAACTTCACGGGGTGGTGTGAATCGGATGGCCTGAATGAGTATAGGTAGTGAGTGGCAATGTAGGATGGAGAAAAGCGCCACGGGGTGGTCAGCATGGGGACGTCAGGAAACAAGCAGTGGCAATGTAGTATAGGATTCTGAAAAACATCGGGCGGTGGTGCGCATTGTAAGTGTTTCTAACATGCCACGCACTAGTAGCAGTGAGAAAAACATCACGGGTTGGTATGAATTGGAGAGGCTGAATTAGGATAGGCAGTGAGTGGCAACGTAGGATGGACAAATGCGCCGCGGGGTTGTCAGCCTGGGGAGGTCAGGAAACATGCAGTGGCAATGTAGGATAGGTTTCTGAAAAACATTGTGGGGTGGTGCGCATTGTAAGTGTTTCTAACATGCCACGCACTAGTAGCAGTGAGAAAAACATCACGAGTTGGTGTGAATCAGAGGGCCTGAATTAGGATAGGCAGTGAGTGGCAATGTAGGATGGAGAAAAGCGCCACGGGTTCACCAGCATTGGGAGGTCAGGACACATTCAGTGGCAATATAGGATAGGTTTCTGAAAAACATCTCGGGGTCGTGTGAATTGTAAGGGTTTCTAACATGCCATTCACTAGTAGGAGTGAGAAAACCCTCACGGGGTGGTGTGTTTCGGAGGGCCTGAATTGGGATAGGCAGTGAGTGGCAATGTAGGATGGAGAAAAGCGCCACGGGGTGGCCAGTATGGAGAGGTCAGGACACATGCAGTGGCAATATAGGATAGGTTTCTGAAAAACATCTCGGGGTCGTGTGAATTGTAAGGGTTTCTAACACGCCATTCACTAGTAGGAGTGAGAAAACCCTCACGGGGTGGTGTGTTTCGGAGGGCCTGAATTGGGATAGGCAGTGAGTGGCAATGTAGGATGGAGAAAAGCGCCACGCGGTGGTCAGCATGGGGAGTTCAGGAAACATGCAGTGGCAATGTAGGATAGGTTTCTGAAAAACATCATGGGTTGGTGCGCATTTTAAGGGTTTCTAACAGGACATTCACTAGTAGGAGTGAGAAAAACATCACGGGGTGGTGTGAATCGGAGGGCCTGAATGAGGACAGGCAGTGAGTGGCAATGTAGGATGGAGAAAAGCGCCACGGGGTGACCAGCATGGGGAGGTCAGGACACATGCAGTGGCAATATAGGATAGGTTTCTGAAAAACCTGTAGGGGTCATGTGAATTGTAAATGTTTCTAACACGCCATTCACTAGTAGGAGTGAGATAACCCTCACGGGGTGGTGTGATTCGGAGGGCCTGAATTGGGATATGCAGTGAGTGGCAATGTAGAATGGAGAAAAGCGTCACGGGTGGTCAGCATGGGGAGGTCAGGAAACACGCAGTGGCAATGTAGGATAGGTTTCTGAAAAACATCGCGGAGTGGTGCTCATTTTAAGGGTTTCTAACAGGCCATTCACAAATAGGAGTGAGAAAAACATCACCGGGTGGTGTGAATCGGAGGGCCTGAATTGGGATAGGCAGTGAGTGGCAATGTAGGATGGAGAAAAGTGCCAGGGGGTGCACAGAAAGGGGAGGTCAGGAAACATGCAGTGGCAATGTAGGATAGGATTGTGAAAAACATCGCGGGGTGGTGCGCATTGTAAGTGTTTCTAACACGCCATGCACTAGTAGCAGTGAGAAAAACATCACGGGTGGTGGGAATCGGAGGGCCTCAATGAGGATAGGCAGTGAGTGGCAATGTAGGATGGAGAAAAGCGCCACGGGGTGGTCAGAATGGGGACGTCAGGAAACATGCAGTGGCTATGTAGGATAGGATTCTGAAAAACATCGCGGGGTGGTGCGCATTGTAAGGGTTTCTAACAGGCCATTCACTAGTGAGGGTGAGAAAAAAATCACGGGCTGGTGTGAATCAGAGGGCCTGAATTAGGATAGGCAGTTAGTGCAATGTAGGATGGACAAAAGCACCACCGGGTGGTCAGCATTGGGAGGTCAGGAAACATGAAGTGGAAATGTAGGACAGGTTTCTAAAAAATATTGTGGGGAGGTGCGCATTGTAAGTGTTTCTAACATGCCACGCAATAGTAGCAGTGAGAAATACAACACGGGTTAGTGTGAATCGGAGGTCCTGAATTAGCATAGGCAGTGACTGTCAATGTAGGATGGAGAAAGGCGCCACGGGTTGGTCAGCATGGGGAGGTCAGGAAACATGCAGTGGCAATGTAGGATGGGTTTCTGAAAAACATCGCTGGGTGGGGCGCATTGTAAGGGTTTCTATCAGGCCATTCATTAGTAGCAGTGAGAAATACATCACGGGTTAGTGTGAATAGGATGTCCTGAATTAGCATAGGCAGTGACTGGCAATGTAGGATGGAGAAAGGCGCCACGGGTTGGTCAGCATGGGGAGGTCAGGAAACATGCATTGGCAATGTAGGATGGGTTTCTGAAAAACATCGCTGGGTGGGGCGCATTGTAAGGGTTTCTATCAGGCCATTCACTAGTAGGATTGAGAAAAACATCATGGGGTGGTGTGAATCGGAGTACCTGAATTAGGATAGGCAGTGAGTGGCAATGTAGGATGCAGAAAAGCGCCACGGGGTGGTCAGCATGAGGAGGTCAGGAAACATGCAGTGGCAATGTAGGATAGGTTTCTGAAAAAGCATCGCATGGTGGTGCGCATCGTAAGAGGTTTTAACAGGCCATTCACTAGTAGGAGTGAGAAAAAAATCACGGGGTGGTGTGAATCGGAGGGCCTGAATGAGTATAGGCAGTGAGTGGCAACGTAGGATGGAGAAAAGCGCCACGGGGTCGCCAGCATGGGGAGGTCAGGACACATGCAGTGGCAATATAGGATAGGTTTCTGAAAAACATCCCGGAGTGGTGCTCATTTTAAGGGTTTCTAACAGGCCATTTACTAATAGGAGTGAGAAAAACATCACGGGGTGGTGTGAATCGGAGGGCCTGAATTGGGATAGGCAGTGAGTGGCAATGTAGGATGGAGAAAAGTGCCAGGGGGTGCACAGAAAGGGGAGGTCAGGAAACATGCAGTGGCAATGTAGGATAGGATTGTGAAAAACATTGCGGTGTGTTCCGCATTGTAAGTGTTTCTAACATGCCATGCACTAGTAGCAGTGAGAAAAACATCACGGGTTGTGGGAATAGGAGGGCCTCAATGAGGATAGGCAGTGAGTGGCAATGTAGGATGGAGAAAAGCGCCACGGGGTGGTCAGAATGTGGACGTCAGGAAACATGCAGTGGCTATGTAGGATAGGATTCTGAAAAACATCACGGGGTGGTGCGCATTGTAAGGGTTTCTAACAGGCCATTCACTAGTAAGAGTGAGAAAAAAATCACGGGCTGGTGTGAATCAGAAGGCCTGAATTAGGATAGGCAGTTACTGGCAATGTAGGATGGACAAAAGCGCCACCGGGTGGTCAGCATTGGGAGGTCAGGAAACATGAAGTGGAAATGTAGGATAGGTTTCTAAAAAATATTGTGGGGTGGTGCGCATTGTAAGTGTTTCTAACATGCCACGCACTAGTAGCAGTGAGAAATTCATCACGCGTTAGTGTGAATCGGAGGTCCTGAATTAGCATAGGCAGTGACTGGCAATGTAGGCTGGAGAAAGGCGCCACGGGTTGGTCAGCATGGGGAGGTCAGGAAACATGCATTGGCAATGTAGGATGGGTTTCTGAAAAACATCGCTGGGTGGGGCGCATTTTAAGGGTTTCTAACAGGCCATTCACTAGTAGTATTGAGAAAAACATCATGGGGTGGTGTGAATCGGAGTACCTGAATTAGGATAGGCAGTGAGTGGCAATGTAGGATGCAGAAAAGCTCCACGGGGTGGTCAGCATGAGGAGGTTGGAAACATGCATTGGCAATGTAGGATGGGTTTCTGAAAAACATCGCTGGGTGGGGCGCATTGTAAGGGTTTCTATCAGGCCATTCACTAGTAGGATTGAGAAAAACATCATGGGGTGGTGTGAATCGGAGTACCTGAATTAGGATAGGCAGTGAGTGGCAATGTAGGATGGAGAAAAGCACCAGGGTTTGGTCATAATTGAATGGTCAGGAAACATGCAGTGGCAATGTACCATAGGTTTCTGAAAAACATCATGGGGTGGTGCGCATTGCAAGGGTTTCTAACAGGCCATTCACTAGTAGGAGTAAGAAAAACATCGTGGGGTGGTGTGAATCGTAGGGCCTGAATGAGGAAAGGCAGTGAGTGGCAATGTAGGCTGGACAAAAGCGCCACCGGTTGGTCAGCATGGGGAGGTCAGGAAACATGTAGTGGCAATGTAGGATAGGTTTCTGAAGAATATTGCGGGGTGGTGCGCAATGTAAGTGTTTCTAACATGGCACGCACTAGTAACAGTGAGAAATACATCACGGGTTAGTGTGAATCGGAGGTCCTGAATTAGCATAGGAAGTGACTGGAAATGTAGGATGGAGAAAGGCGCCCCGGGTTGGTCAGAATTGAATGGTCAGGAAACATGCTGTGGCAATGTAGGATAGGTTTCTGAAAAACATCGGGGGTAGTGGATTGTAAGGGTTTCTAACAGGCCATTCACTAGTAGGAGTGAGAAAAACATCACGGGGTGGTGTGAATCTTAGGGCCTGGATTAGGATAGGCAGTGAGTGACAATGTAGGATGGAGAAAAGCGCCACGGATTGGTCAGCTTGGGGAGGTCAGGAAACATGCATTGGCAATGTAGGATAGGTTTCTGAAAAACATCGCTGGGTGGTGCGCATTGTAAGGGTTTCTAACAGGCCATTCACTAGTAGGAGTGAGAAAAACATCATGGGGTGGTGTGAATCGGAGTGCCTGAATTAGGATAGGCAGTGAGTGGCAATGTAGGATGCAGAATAGCGCCACAGGGTCGTCAGCATGGGGATGTCAGGAAACATGCAGTGGCAATGTAGGATAGGTTTCTGAAAAACATTGCGGGGTGGTGTGCATTGTAAGTGTTTCTAACACGCCATGCACTAGTAGCAGTGAGAAAAACATCACGGGGTGGTGGGAATCAGAGGGCCTGGATTAGGATAGGCAGTGGGTGGCAATGTAGGATGGAGAAAAGCGCCACGGGGTGGCAGCATGGGGAGGTCAGGAAACATGCAGTGGCAATGTAGGATATGTTTCTGAAGAACATCGCGGGATGGTGCTCATTGTAAGGGCTTCTAAAGGCTCCTTTACTAGTAAGAGTGAGAAAAACATCACGGGGTGGTGTGAATCGTAGGGCCTGAATTAGGATAGGCAGTGACTGGCACTGTTGGATGGAGAAAATGCCACGGGGTGGTCAGCATGGGGAGGTCAGGAAACATGCAGTGGAAATATAGGATAGGTTTCTGAAAAACATTGCGGGGTGGTGCGCATTGTAAGTGTTTCTAACACGCGATGCACTAGTAGCAGTGAGAAAAACATCACGGGTGGTGGGAATCGGAGGGCCTGGATTAGAATAGGCAGTGAGTGGCAATGTAGGATGGAGAAAATCGCCACGGGGTGGTCAGCATGGGGAGGTCAGGAAACATGCAGTGGCAATGTAGGATAGTTTTCTGAAAAACATCGCGGGGTGGTGCGCATCGTAAGGGTCTCTAACAGGCCATTCACTAGTAGGAGTGAGAAAAACATCACGATGTGGTGTGAATCGGAGGGCCTGAATGAGGATAGGCAGTGAGTGGCAACGTAGGAAGGAGAAAAGCGCCACGGGGTGGCCAGCATGGAGAGGTCAGGACACATGCAGTGGCAATATAGGATAGGATTCGGAAAAACATCTCGGGGTTGTGTGAATTGTAAGTGTTTCTAACAGGCCATTCACTAGTAGGAGTGAGAAATCCCTCACGGGGTGGTGTGATTCGGACGTCCTGAATTGGGATAGGCAGTGAGTGGCAATGTAGGATGGAGAAAAGCGCCACGGGGTGGTCAGCATGGGGACGTCAGGAAACATGAAGTGGCAATGTAGGATAGGTTTCTAAAAAACATTGTGGGGTGGTGCACATTGTAAGTGTTTCTAACATGCCACGCACTAGTAGCAGGGAGAAAAACAACACGGGTTGGTGTGAATCGGAGGTCCTGAATTAGCATAGGCAGTGAGTGGCAATGTAGGATGGAGAAAAGCGCCAGGGGGTGGACAGAAAGGGGAGGTCTGGAAACATGCAGTGGCAATGTAGGATAGGATTGTGAAAAACAGCGCGGTGTGGTGCGCATTGTGAGGGTTTCTAACAGGCCATTCACTAGTAAGAGTGAGAAAAAAATCACGGGGTGGTGTGAATCGGAGGGCCTGTATTAGGAAAGGCAGTGAGTGGCAATGTAGGATGGACAAAAGCGCCACCGGGTTGTCAGCATGGGGAGGTCAGGAAGCATGAAGTGGCAATGTAGGATAGGTTTCTGAAGAACATTGCGGGGTGGTGTGCATTGTAAGTGTTTCTAACATGCCACGCACTAGTAGCAGTGAGAAATACATCACGGGTTAGTGTGAATCGGAGATCCTGAATTAGCATAGGCAGTGACTGGAAATGTAGGATGGAGAAAGGCGCCCCGGGTTGGTCAGAATTGAATGGTCAGGAAACATGCTGTGGCAATGTAGGATAGGTTTCTGAAAAACATCGGGGGGTAGTGTATTGTAAGGGTTTCTAACAGGACATTCACTAGTAGGAGTGAGAAAAACATCACGGGGTGGTGTGAATCAGCGGGCCAGGATTAGGATAGGCAGTGAGTGACAATGTAGGATGGAGAAAAGCGCCACGGATTGGTCAGCTTGGGGAGGTCAGGAAACATGCATTGGCAATGTAGGATTGGTTTCTGAAAAACATCGCTGGGTGGTGCACATTGTAAGGGTTTCTAACAGGCCATTCACTAGTAGGAGTGAGAAAAACATCATGGGGTGGTGTGAATCGGAGTGCCTGAATTAAGATAGGCGGTGAGTGGCAATGTAGGATGCAGAATAGAGCCACGGGGTGGTCAGCATTGGAAGTCAGGAAACATGCAGTGGCAATGTAGGATAGGTTTCTGAAAAACATTGCGGGGTGGTGCGCACTGTAAGTGTTTCTAACATGCCATGCACTAGGAGCAGTGAGAAAAACATCACGGGTTGTGGGAATCGGAGGGCCTGGATTAGAATAGGCAGTGAGTGGCAATGTAGGATGGAGAAAATCGCCACGGGGTGGTCAGCATGGGGAGGTCAGGAAACATGCAGTGGCAATGTAGGATAGGTTTCTGAAAAACATCGCGGGGTAGTGCATTGTAAGGGTTTCTAACAGGCCAATCACTAGTAGGAGTGAGAAAAACATTACGGGGTGGTGTGAATCGGAGGGCCTGGATTAGGATAGGCAGTGAATGGCAATGAAGGATGGATAAAAGCGCCACGGGGTGGTCAGCATGGGGAGGTCAGGAAACATGCAGTTGCAATGTAGGATAGGTTTCTGAAAAACATTGCGGGGTGGTGCGCATTTTAAGTGTTTCTAACACGCCATGCACTAGTAGCAGTGAGAAAAACATCACGGGGTGGTGGGAATCAGAGGGCCTGGATTAGAATGGGCAGTGGGTAGCAATGTAGGATGGAGAAAAGCGCCACGGGGTGGCAGCATGGGGAGGTCAGGAAACACGCAGTGGCAATGTAGGATAGGTTTCTGAAAAACATCGCGGGGTAGTGCATTGTAAGGGTCTCTAACAGGCCATTCACTAGTAGGAGTGAGAAAAACATCACGAGGTGGTGTGAATCGGAGGGCCTGAATGAGGATAGGCAGTGAGTGACAATGTCGGATGGAGAAAAGCGCCAAGCGGTGGTCAGCATGGGGAGGTCAGGAAACATGCAGTGGCAATGTAGGATAGGTTTCTGAAAAACATCGCGGGTGGTGCGCATAGTAAGGGGTTCTAACAGGGCATTCACTAGTAGGAGTGAGAATAACATCACGGGGTGGTGTGAATCTGAGGTTCTGAATTAGCAAAGGCAGTGAGTGGCAATGTAGGAAGGAGAAAAGCACCACAGTTTGGTCAGAATTGAATGGTCAGGAAACATGCAGTGGCAATGTAGGATAGTTTTCTGAAAAACATCATGGGGTGGTGCGCATTGTAAGGGTTTCTAACAGGCCATTCACTAGTAGGAGTAAGAAAAACATCATGGGGTGGTGTGAATCGTAGGGCCTGAATGAGGAAAGGCAGTGAGTGGCAATGTAGGCTGGACAAAAGCGCCACCGGGTGGTCAGCATGGGGAGGTCAGGAAACATGTAGTGGCAATGTAGGATAGGTTTCTGAAGAATATTGCGGGGTGGTGCGCAATGTAAGTGTTTCTAACGTGGCACGCACTAGTAACAGTGAGAAATACATCACAGGATAGTGCGAATCGGAGTTCCTGAATTAGCATAGGAAGTGACTGGAAATGTAGGATGGAGAAAGGCGCCCCTGGTTGGTCAGAATTGAATGGTCAGGAAACATGCTGTGGCAATGTAGGATAGGTTTCTGAAAAACATCGGGGGGTAGTGCATTGTAAGGGTTTCTAACAGGCCATTCACTAGTAGGAGTGAGAAAAACATCACGGGGTGGTGTGAATCGGAGGGCCTGGATTAGGATAGGCAGTGAGTGACAATGTAGGATGGAGAAAAGCGCCACGGATTGGTCAGCTTGGGGAGGTCAGGAAACATGCATTGGCAATGTAGGATAGGTTTCTGAAAAACATCGCTGGGTGGTGCGCATTGTAAGGGTTTCTAACAGGCCATTCACTAGTAGGAGTGAGAAAAACATCATGTGGTGGTGTGAATCGGAGTGCCTGAATTAGGATAGGCAGTGAGTGGCAATGTAGGATGCAGAATAGCGCCACAGGGTGGTCAGCATGGGGAGGTCAGGAAACATGCAGTGGCAATGTAGGATAGGTTTCTGAAAAACATTGCGGGGTGGTGTGCATTGTAAGTGTTTCTAACACGCCATGCACTAGTAGCAGTGAGAAAAACATCACGGGGTGGTGGGAATCAGAGGGCCTGGATTAGGATGGGCAGTGGGTAGCAATGTAGGATGGAGAAAAGTGCCACGGGGTGGCAGCATGGGGACGCCAGGAAACATGCAGTGGCAATGTAGGATATGTTTCTGAAGAACATCGCGGGATGGTGCTCATTGTAAGGGCTTCTAAAGGCTCATTTACTAGTAAGAGTGAGAAAAACATCACGGGGTAGTGTGAATCGTAGGGCCTGAATTAGGATAGGCAGTGAGTGGCACTGTTGGATGGAGAAAATGGCCATGGGGTGGTCAGCATGGGGAGGTCAGGAAACATGCAGTGGCAATATAGGATAGGTTTCTGAAAAACATTGCGGGGTGGTGCGCATTGTAAGGGTTTCTAACACGCGATGCACTAGTAGCAGTGAGAAAAACATCACGGGTGGTGGGAATCGGAGGGCCTGGATTAGAATAGGCAGTGAGTGGCAATGTAGGATGGAGAAAATCGCCACAGGGTGCTCAGCATGGGGAGGTCAGGAAACATGCAGTGGCAATGTAGGATAGGTTTCTGAAAAACATCGCGGGGTGGTTCGCATCGTAAGGGTCTCTAACAGGCCATTCACTAGTAGGAGTGAGAAAAACATCACGAGGTGGTGTGAATCGGGGTGCCTGAATGAGGATAGGCAGTGAGTGCCAATGTCGGATGGAGAAAAGCGTCACGGGCTGGCCAGCATGGAGAGGTCAGGACACATGCAGTGGCAATATAGGATAGGATTCGGAAAAACATCTCGGGGTCGTGTGAATTGTAAGGGTTTCTAACACGCCATTCACTAGTAGGAGTGAGAAAACCCTCACGGGGTGGTGTGATTCGGAGGTCCTGAATTGGGATAGGCAGTGAGTGGCAATGTAGGATGGAGAAAAGCGCCACGGGGTGGTCAGCATGGGGACGTCAGGAAACATGCAGTGGCAATGTAGGATAGGTTTCTGAAAAACATTGCGGGTTGGTGCGCATTGCAAGTGTTTCTAACATGCCACGCACTAGTAGCAGTGAGAAAAATATCACGGGTTGGTGTGAATCGGAGGGCCTGAATTAGGATAGGCAGTGCGTGGCAATGTAAGATGGAGAAAAGCGCCACGGGTGGTCAGCATGGGGAGGTCAGGAAACATGCAGTGGCAATGTAGGATAGGTTTCTGAAAAACATCGCGGGGTGGTGCGCATCGTAAGGGTTTCTAACAGGGCATTCACTAGTAGGAGTGAGAATAACATCACGGGGTGGTGTGAATCTGAGGTTCTGAATTAGCAAAGGCAGCGAGTGGCAATGTAGGATGGAGAAAAGCACCACAGTTTGGTCAGCATGCGGAAGTCAGAAAACATGCACTGGCAATGTAGGACAGCTTTCTGAAAAACATCGCGTGCTGGTGCGCATTGTAAGGATTTCTAACAGGCCATTCACTAGTAGGAGTGAGAAAAACATCATGGGGTGGTGTGAATCGGAGGGTCTGAATTGGGATAGGCAGTGAGTGGCAATGTAGTTTGGAGAAAAGCACCACGGGGTGGTCAGCATGGGGAGGTAAGGAAACATGCAGTGGCAATGTACGTTAGGTTTCTGGAAAACATCGCGGAGTTGTGTGCATTGTAAGGGTTTCTAATAGGCCATTCACTAGCAGGAGTGAGAAAATCATAACGGGATGGTGTGAATCGGAGGGTATGAATTAGGATAGGCAGTGAGTGGCAATGGAGGATCAAGAAAAGTACCACGGTGAGGTCAGCATGGGGATGTCAGGAAACATACAGTGGCAATGTAGAATAGGTTTCTGAAAAACATCTGGGGTGGTGCGCATTGTAAGGGTTTCAAACAGGCCACTCACAAGTAGGAGTGAGAACAACATCACGGGGTGGTGTAAATAAGAGCATAAGAATTAGGATAGGCAGTGAGTGGCAATGTAGGATGGAGAAATGCACCACGGGGTGGTCAGCATGGGGAGGTCAGGAAACATGCACTGGCAAAGTAGGATAGGTTTCTGAAAAACATTGCATGATGGTGCGCATTTTAAGTGTTTCTAAGAGCCCATTCACAAGTAGGAGTGAGAAAAACATCAAAGGGTGGTGTGAATCCGAGGGTCTGAATTAGGATAGGCAGTGAGTGGCAATGTATGATGGAGAAAAGCACCACGGGGCGGTCAGCATGTGGAGTTCAGAAAACATGCAGTGGCAATGTAGGATAGGTTTCTGAAAAACATCGTGGGTTGGTGCGCATTTTAAGGGTTGCTAACAGGCCATTCACTAGGAGGAGTGAGAAAATTTAACGGGCTTGGTGTGAATCGGAAGGTCTGAATTAGGAAAGGCAGTGATTGGCCATGTAGGATGGAGAAAAGCCCCATGGAGTGGTCAGCATGGGGAGGTCAGGAAACATGCAGTGGCAATGTAGGTTAGGTTTCTGAAACACGTTGTGGTGTGGTGCGCATTGTAATGGTTTATAACAGGCCATTCACTAGTAGGAGTGAGAAAAACATCATGGGGTGGTATGAATCGGAGGGTCTGAATTGGGATAGGCAGTGAGTGGCAATTTTGTGTGGAGAAAAGCACCACGGGGAGGTCAGTATGGGGATGTCAGGAAACATGCTGTGGCAATGTAGGATAGGTTTCTGAAAAATATCACGTGGTGGTGCACATTGTAAGGGTTTCTAACAGGCCATTCACTAGTAAGAGTGAGAACAACATCACGGGGTGATGTGAATCGGAGGGTTTGATTTGGGATAGGCAGTGAGTGGCAATGTAGGATGTAGAAACGCACCAAGGGGTGGTCAGCAGGGGGAGGTCAGGAAACATGCATTGGCAATGTAGGATAGGTTTCTGAAAAATATTGCTGGGTGGTGCGCATTGTAAGGGTTTCTAACAGGCCACTCACTAGTAGGAGTGAGAACAACATCACGGGGTGGTGTGAATCAGAGAGTAAGAATTAGGATAGGCAGTGAGTGGCAATGTAGGATGGAGAAAAGCACCACAGGGTGGGCAGCATGTGGAGGTTAGAAAACATGCAGTGGCAATGTAGGATAGGTATCTGCAAAATATCGTGGGTTGGTGCGCATTTTAAGGGTTTCTAACAAGCCATTCACTAGGAGGAGTGAGAAAAATATCACGGGCTTGGTGTCAATCGGACAGTCTGAATTAGGAAAGGCAGTGAGAGGCCATGTAGGATGGAGAAAAGCCCCATGGAGTGGTCGTCACGGGGAGGTCAGGAAACATGCAGTGCTACTGTAGGTTAGGTTTCTGAAAAACGTTGAGGTGTGGTGCGCATTGTAAGGGTTTCTAACAGGCCATTCACTAGTAGGAGTGAGAAAAACATCATGGGAAGGTGTGAATCAGAGGGTCTGAATTGGGATAGGCAGTGATTGGCAATTTGGTTGGAGAAAAGCACCACGGGGAGGTCAGTATGGGGATGTCAGGAAACATGCTGTGGCAGTGTAGGATAGGTTTCTGAAAAATATCACGTGGTGGTGCGCATTGTAAGGGTTTCTAACAGGCCATTTCCTAGTAAGAGTGAGAAAAACATCACGGGGTGCTGTGAATCGGAGGGTTTGATTTGGGGAGGCAGTGATTGGCAATGTAGTTTGGAGAAAAGCACCACGTGGTGGTCAGCATGTGGAGGTCAGGAAACACGCAGTGGCAATGTACGTCAGGTTTCTGAAAACCATCGCGGGGTGGGGCGCATTGTAAGGGTTTCTAATAGGACATTCACTAATAGGAGTGAGAAAAACATCACGGGGTGGTGTGAATTGGAGGGTCTCAATTGGGATATGCAGTGAGTGGCAATTTAGGATGGAGAAAAGCACCACGGGGTAGTCAGCTTGGGGATGTCAGGAAACATGCAGTGGCAATGTAGGATAGGTTTCTGAAAAACATCGCATGCTGGTGCGCATTGTAAGGGTTTCTAACACGCCATTCACTAGTAGGAGTGAGAAAAACATCACGGGGTGGTGTGAATCGGAGGTTCTGATTTGGTGTAGGCAGTGAGTGGCAATGCAGTTTGGAAAAAAGCACGACGGGGTGGTCAACATGGGGAGGTCAGGAAACATACAGTGGTAATGTAGAATAGGTTTCTGAAAAACATCGCGGGGTGGTGCGCAGTGTAAGGGTTTCGGACAGGCCATTCACTAGTAGGAGTCAGAAAAACATCACAGGGTTGTGTGAATCGGAGGGTCTGAATGAGTATAGGCAGTGAGTGGCATTGTAGGATGGAGAAAAGCACCAGGGGTTGGTCAGCATGTGGAAGTCAGGAAACATGCTGTGGCAATGTAAATCCGTTTACTGAAAAACATCTCAGGGTGGTGAGAATTGGAGGGTGTGAATTGGGATAGGCAGTGTGTGGCAATGTAGTTTGGAGAAAAGCACCACGGGGTGGTCAGCATCGGGAGGTCAGGAAACATGCAGTGGCAATGTACGTCAGGTTTCTGAAAAACATTGCAGGTTGTTGCGCATCGTAAGGTTTTCTAATAGGCCATTCACTAGCAGGAGTGAGAAAAATATCACGGGGTGGTGAGAATCGGAGGGTCTAAATTAGGATATGCAGTGACACACAATGTAGGATGGAAAAAAGCACCACGGGGTGCTCAGCATGGGGAGGTCAGGAAACATGCACTGGAAATGTAGGATAGGTTTCTGAAAAATTTCGAGGGGTGGTGCGCATCGTAAGGGTTTCTAACAGGGCATTCACTAGTAGGAGTGAGAATAACATCACGGGGTGGTGTGAATCTGAGGTTCTGAATTAGCAAAGGCAGTGAGTGGCAATGTAGGATGAAGAAAAGCACCACAGTTTGGTCAATATGCGGAGGTCAGAAAACATGCACTGGCAATGTAGGACAGGTTTCTGAAAAACATCGCGTGCTGGTGCGCATTGTAAGGGTTTCTAACAGGCCATTCACTAGCAGGAGTGAGAAAAACATCACGGGGTGGTGTGAATCGGAGGGTCTCAATTGGGATAGGCAGTGAGAGGCAATGTAGTTTGGAGAAAAGCACCACGGGGTGGTCAGCATGGGGAGGTCAGGAAACATGCAGTTGCAATGTACGTTAGGTTTCTGGAAAACATCGCGAAGTTGTGTGCATTGTAAGGGTTTCTAATAGGCCATTCAGTAGCAGGAGTGAGAAAAACATCACGGGGTGGTGTGAATCGGAAGGTCTGAATTAGGATAGGCAGTGAGTGGCAATGTAGGATCGAGAAAAGCACCACGGTGAGGTCAGCATGGGGATGTCAGGAAACATACAGAGGCAAAGTAGGATAGGTTTCTGAAAAACATCGCGTGGTGGTGCGCATTGTAAGGGTTTCTAACAGGCCATTCAGTAGTAGGAGTGAGAAACACATCACTGGGTGGTGTGAATAGGAGTGTATGAATTAGGATAGGCAGTGAGGGGCAATGTAGTTTGGAGAAAAGCACCACGGGGTGGTCAGCATGGGGAAGCCAGGAAACATGTAGTGGCAATGTACTTTACGTTTCTGAAAAACATCGAGGGGTGGTGCGCATTGTAAGGGTGTCTAATAGGCCATTCACTAGCAGGAGTGAGAAAAACATCACGGGGTGGTGTGAATCGGAAGGTCTGAATTAGGATAGGCAGTGAGTGCCAATGTAGGATGGATAAAAGCACCACGGGGTGGTCAGCATGGGAGGTCAGGAAACATGCAGTGGCAATGCAGGATAGGTATCTGAGAAACATCTGTGGTGGTGCGCATTGTAAGGGTTTCCAACAGGTCACTCACTAGTAGGAGTGAGAACAACATCACGGGGTGGTGTAAATAAGAGCGTAAGAATTAGGATAGGCAGTGAGTGGCAATGTAGGATGGAGAAATGTACCACGGGGTGGTCAGCATGGGGAGGTCAGGAAACATGCACTGGCAATGTAGGATAAGTTTCTGAAAAACATTGTGGGGTGGTGCGCATTGTAAGGGTTTCTAACAGGCCATTCACTAGTAGGAGTGAGAAAAACATCCAAGGGTGGAGTGAATCGGAAGGTCTCAATTAGGAAAGGCAGCGAGTGGCCATGTAGGATGGAGAAAAGCCCCATGGAGTGGTCAGCATGGGGAGGTCAGGAAACATGCAGTGGCAACGTAGGTTAGGTTTCTGAAAAACGTTGAGGGGTGGTGCGCATTGTAAGATTTTATAACAGGCCATTCACTAGTAGGAGTGAGAAAAACTTCATGGGGTGGTGTGAATCGGAGGGTCTGAATTGGGATAGGCAGTGAGTGGCAATTTTGGGTGGAGAAAAACACCACGGGGAGGTCAGTATGGGGATGTCAGGAAACATGCTGTGGCCATGTAGGATAGGTTTCTGAAAAATACCACGTGGTGGTGTGCATTGTAAGGGTTTCTAACAGGCCATTCACTAGTAAGAGTGAGAAAAACATCACGGGGTGGTGTGAATCGGAGCGTTTGATTTGGGATAGGCAGTGAGTGGCAATGTAGTTTGGAGAAAACCACCACGGGGTGGTCAGCATGGGGAGGTCAGGAAACACACAGTGGCAATGTAGGATAGGTTTCTGAAAAACATCGCGGGGTGGTGCGCATTGTAAGGGTTTCTAATACGCCATTATTAGCAGGAGTGCGAAAAATATCACGGGGTGGAGTGAATCGGAGGGTCTGAATTCGGATAGGCAGTGAGTGGCAATGTAGGATGGAGAAACGCACCACGGGTTGGTAAGCATGCGGAGGTCAGGAAACATGCACTGGCAATGTAGGATAGGTTTCTTAAAAATATGGCTGGGTGGTGTGCTTTGTAAAGGTTTCTAACAGGCCATTCACTAGTAGGAGTGAGAACAACATCAGGGGGTGCAGCGAATCGGAGGGTCTGAGATAGAATAGGCAGTAAGTGGCAATGTAGGATGGAGAAAAGCACCACAGGGTGGGCAGCATGTGGATGTCAGAAAACATACAGTGGCAATGTAGGATAGGTATCTGAAAAACATCGTGGGTTGGTGGGCATTTTAAGGGTTTCTAACAGGCCATTCACTAGGAGGAGTGAGAAAAATAACACGGGCTTTGTGTGAATCGGACGGTCTGAATTAGGAAAGGCAGTGAGAGGCCATGTAGGATGGAGAAAAGCCCCATGGAGTGGTCAGCATGGGGAGGTCAGGAAACATGCAGTGGCAATGTAGGTTAGGTTTCTGAAAAACGTTGAGGGGTGGTGCGCATTGTAAGGGTTTCTAACAGGCCATCACTAGTAGGAGTGACAAAAACACCATGGAATGGTGTGAATTGGAGGGTCTGAATTGGGATACGCAATGATTGGCAATTCCGAATGGAGAAAAGCACCACGGGGGGGGTCAGCATGGGGATGTCAGGAAACATGCAGTGGCAATGTAGGATAGGTTTCTGAAAAAGATCGCGTGGTGGTGCCCATTGTAAGGGTTTCTAATAGGACATTCACTAGTAGGAGTGAGAAAAACATCACGGGGTGGTGTGAATTGGAGGGTCTCAATTGGGATAGGCAGTGAGTGGCAATTTAGGATGGAGAAAAGCACCACGGGGTAGTCAGCTTGGGGATGTCAGGAAACATGCAGTGGCAATGTAGGATAGGTTTCTGAAAAACATCGCATGCTGGTGCACATTGTAAGGGTTTCTAACAGGCCATTCCCTAGTAGTAGTGAGAAAAATATCATGGGGTGGTGTGAATCAGAGGGTCCGAATGAGTATAGGCATTGAGTGGCATGGAAGGATGGAGAAAAGCACCAGGGGTTGGTCAGCATGTGGAAGTCAGGAAACATGCAGTGGCAATGTAAGTCACGTTTCTGAAAAACATCTCAGGGTGGTGTGAATTGGAGGGTCTGAATTAGGATAGGCAGTGTGTGGCAATGTAGTTTGGAGAAAAGCACCACGGGGTGGTCAGCATCGGGAGGTTAGGAAACATTCAGTGGCAATGTACGTCAGGTTTCTGAAAAACATCGCTGGGTGGTGCGCATTGTAAGGGTTCCTAATAGGCCATTCACTAGCAGGAGTGAGAAAAATATTACGGGGTGGTGTGAATTGGAGGGTCTGAATTGGGAGAGGCAGTGAGTGGCAATGTAGAATGGAGAAAAGCACCACGGGGTGCTCAGCATCGGGAGGTCAGGAAACATGCACTGGCAATGTAGGATAGGTTTCTGAAAAATTTCGCGGGGTGGTGCGCATTGTGAGGGATTCTAACAGGCCATTCACTAGGAGGAGTGGGAAAAATATCACAGAGTTGGTGTGAATCAGAGGGTCTGAATTGGGATAGGCAGTGAGTGGCAACGTAGAATGGAGAAAAGCACCACGGGATGGTCAGCATGGGGAGGTCAGGAAACATGCAGTGGCAATGAAGGATAGGTTTCTGAAAAACATCGCGGGGTGGTGCGCATCGTAAGGGTTTCTAACAGGGCATTCACTAGTAGGAGTGAGAATAACATCACGGGGTGGTGTGAATCTGAGGTTCTGAATTAGCAAAGGCAGTGAATGGCAATGTAGGATGAAGAAAAGCACCAAAGTTTGGTCAGCATGCGGAGGTCAGAAAACATGCACTGGCAATGTAGGACAGGTTTCTGAAAAACATCGCGTGCTGGTGCGCATTGTAAGGGTTTCTAACAGGCCATTCACTAGTAGGAGTGAGAAAACATCACGGGGTGGTGTGAATCGGAGGGTCTGAATTGGGATAGGCAGTGAGAGTCAAAGTAGGATGGAGAAAAGCGCCACGGGGTGGTCAGCATGGGGAGGTCTGGAAACACGCAGTGGCAAGGTAGGATACGTTTCTGAAAAACATCGCGTGGTGGTGCGCATTGTACGTGTTTCTAACACGCCATTCACTAGTAGGAGTGAAAAAACCCTCACGGGGTGGTGTGAATTAAGGGCCTGAATTGGGATAGTCAGTGAGTGGCAATGTAGGATGGAGAAAAGCGCCAGCGGGTGGACAGAAAGGGGAGGTCAGGAAACATGCAGTGGCAATGTAGGATAGGATTGTGAAAAACATCGCGGGGTGGTGCGCATTGTAAGGGTTTCAAACAGGCCATTCACTAGTAGGAGTGAAAAAACTTCACGGGGTGGTGTGAATCGGAGGGCCTGAATGAGGATCGGCAGTGAGTGGCAATGTAGGATGGAGAAAAGCGCCACAGGGTGGTCAGCATGGGGAGGTCAGGAAACATTCAGTGGCAATGTATGATAGGTTTCTAAAAAATATTGCGGGGTAGTGCATTGTAAGTGTTTCTAACAGGCCATTCACTAGTAGGAGTGAGAAAAACATCACGGGGTGGTGTGAATCGGAGCGTCTGAATTGGGATAGGCAGCGAGAGGCAAAGTAGGATGGAGAAAAGCGCCACGGGGTGGTCAGCATGGGGAGGTCTGGAAACACGCAGTTGCAAGGTAGGATAGGTTTCTGAAAAACATCACGGGGTGGTGTGCATTGTAATGGTTTCGAACAGGCCATTCACTAGTAGGAGTGAGAAAAACTTCACGGGGTGGTGTGAATCGGATGGCCTGAATGAGTATAGGTAGTGAGTGGCAATGTAGGATGGAGAAAAGCGCCACGGGGTGGTCAGCATGGGGACGTCAGGAAACAAGCAGTGGCAATGTAGTATAGGATTCTGAAAAACATCGGGCGGTGGTGCGCATTGTAAGTGTTTCTAACATGCCACGCACTAGTAGCAGTGAGAAAAACATCACGGGTTGGTATGAATTGGAGAGGCTGAATTAGGATAGGCAGTGAGTGGCAACGTAGGATGGACAAATGCGCCGCGGGGTTGTCAGCCTGGGGAGGTCAGGAAACATGCAGTGGCAATGTAGGATAGGTTTCTGAAAAACATTGTGGGGTGGTGCGCATTGTAAGTGTTTCTAACATGCCACGCACTAGTAGCAGTGAGAAAAACATCACGAGTTGGTGTGAATCAGAGGGCCTGAATTAGGATAGGCAGTGAGTGGCAATGTAGGATGGAGAAAAGCGCCACAGGGTGGTCAGCATGGGGAGGTCAGGAAACATTCAGTGGCAATGTATGATAGGTTTCTAAAAAATATTGCGGGGTAGTGCATTGTAAGTGTTTCTAACAGGCCATTCACTAGTAGGAGTGAGAAAAACATCATGGGGTGGTGTGAATCGGAGGGCCTGAATTAGAATAGGCAGTGAATGGCAATGAAGGATGGATAAAAGCGTCACGGGGTGGTCAGCATGGGGAGGTCAGGACACATGCAGTGGCAATATAGGATAGGTTTCTGAAAAACATCTCGGGGTCTTGTGAATTGTAAGGGTTTGTAACAGGCCATTCACTAGTAGGAGTGAGAAAACCCTCACGGGGTGGTGTGATTCGGAGGGCCTGCATTGGGATAGGCAGTGAGTGGCAAGGTAGGATGGAGAAAAGCGCCACGGGGTGGTCAGCATGGGGACGTCAGGAAACATGCAGTGGCAATGTAGTATAGGATTCTGAAAAACATCGGGCGGTGGTGCGCATTGTAAGTGTTTCTAACATGCCACGCACTAGTAGCAGTGAGAAAAACATCACGGGTTGGTATGAATTGGAGAGGCTGAATTAGGATAGGCAGTGAGTGGCAATGTAGGATGGAGAAAAGCACCACGGGGTGGTCAGCATGGGGAGGTCAGGAAACATTCAGTGGCAATGTAGGATAGGTTTCTAAAAAATATTGCAGGGTAGTGCTTTGTAAGGGTTTCTAACAGGCCATTCACTAGTAGGAGTGAGAAAAACATCACGGGGTGGTGTGAATCGGAGGGCCTGGATTAGAATCGGCAGTGAGTGGCAATGTAGGATGGAGAAAAGCGCCACGGTGTGGTCAGCATGGGGACGTCAGGAAACTTGCAGTGGCAATATAGGATAGGTTTCTGAAAAACATCGCGTGGTGGTGCGCATTGTAAGTGTTTCTAACACGCCATTGACTAGTAGGAGTGAGAAAACCCTCACGGGGTGGTGTGAATTAAGGGCCTGAATTGTGATAGTCAGTGAGTGGCAATGTAGGATGGAGAAAAGCGCCACGGGTTGGTCAGCATGGGGAGGTCTGGAAACACGCAGTGGCAAGGTAGGATAGGTTTCTGAAAAACATCGCGGGGTGGTGTGCATTTCAAGGGTTTCTAACAGGCCATTCTTTAATAGGAGTGAGAAAAACATCACGGGGTGGTGTGAATCGGAGGGCCTGAATTGGGATAGGCAGTGAGTGGCAATGTAGGATGGAGAAAAGCGCCACGGTGTGGACAGAAAGGGGAGATCAGGAAACATGCAGTGGCAATGTAGGATAGGATTGTGAAAAACATCGCGGGGTGGTGCGCATTGTAAGGGTTTCGAAAAGGCCATTCACTAGTAGGAGTGAAAAAACTTCACGGGGTGGTGTGAATCGGAGGGCCTGAATGAGGATCGGCAGTGAGTGGCAATGTAGGATGGAGAAAAGCGCCACGGGGTGGTCAGCATGGGGACGTCAGGAAACATGAAGTGGCAATGTAGGATAGGATTCTGAAAAACATCGCGTGGTGATGCGCATTGTAAGGGTTTCTAATAGGCCATTCACTAGTAAGAGTGAGAAAAAAATCACGAGATGGTGTGAATCGGACGGCCTGAATTAGGATAGGCAGTGAGTGGCAACGTAGGATGGACAAATGCGCCGCGGGGTTGTCAGCCTGGGGAGGTCAGGAAACATGCAGTGGCAATGTAGGATAGGTTTCTGAAAAACATTGTGGGGTGGTGTGCATTGTAAGTGTTTCTAACATGCCACGCACTAGTAGCAGTGAGAAAAACATCACGAGTTGGTGTGAATCAGAGGGCCTGAATTAGGATAGGCAGTGAGTGGCAATGTAGGATGGAGAAAAGCGCCACAGGGTGGTCAGCATGGGGAGGTCAGGAAACATTCAGTTGCAATATATGATAGGTTTCTAAAAAATATTGCGGGGTAGTGCATTGTAAATGTTTCTAACAGGCCATTCACTAGTAGGAGTGAGAAAAACCTCATGGGGTGGTGTGAATCGGAGGGCCTGAATTAGAATAGGCAGTGAATGGCAATGAAGGATGGATAAAAGCGCCACGGGGTGGTCAGCATGGGGAGGTTAGGACACATGCAGTGGCAATATAGGATAGGTTTCTGAAAAACATCTCGGGGTCTTGTGAATTGTAAGGGTTTGTAACAGGCCATTCACTAGTAGGAGTGAGAAAAACATCACGGGGTGGTGTGAATCGGAGTGCCTGAATTAGGATAGACAGTGAGAGGCAATGTAGGATGGAGAGAGCGCCACGGGCTGGTCAGCATGGGGAGGTCAGGAAACATGCATTGGCAATATAGGATAGGTTTCTGAAAAACATCGCTGGGTGGTGCGCATTGTAAGGGTTTCGAACAGGCCATTCACTAGTAGGAGTGAGAAAAACATCATGGTGTGGTGTGAATCGGAGTGCCTGAATTAGGATAGGCAGTGAGTGGCAATGTAGGATCCAGAATAGCGCCACGGGGTGGTCAGCATTGGAGTTCAGGAAACATGCAGTGGCAATATAGGATAGGTTTCTGAAAAGCATCTCGGGGTAGTGCATTGTAAGGGTTTCTAACAGGCCAATCACTAGTAGGAGTGAGAAAAACATCACGGGGTGGTGTGAATCGGAGGGCCTGGATTAGGTTAGGCAGTGAATGGCAATGAAGGATGTATAAAAGCGCCACGGGGTGGTCAGCATGGGGAGGTCAGGAAACATGCAGTGGCAATGTAGGATAGGTTTCTGAAAAACATTGCGGGGTGGTGCGCATTGTAAGTGTTTCTAACATGCCACGCACTAGTAGCAGTGAGAAAAATATCACGGGTTGGTGTGAATCGGAGGGCCTGAATTAGTATAGGCAGTGAGGGGCAATGTGGGATGGAGAAAAGCGCCACGTGGTGGTCAGCATGGGGAGGTCAGGAAACATGCTGTGGCAATGTAGGATAGGTTTCTAAAAAATATTGCAGGGTAGTGCATTGTAAGGGTTTCTAACAGGCCATTCACTAGTAGGAGTGAGAAAAGCATCACGGGGTGGTGTGAATTGGAGGACCTGGATTAGGATAGGCAGTGAGTGGCAATGTAAGATGGAGAAAAGGGCCACGTGGTGGTCAGCATGGGGACGTTCGGAAACATGCAGTGACAATGTAGGATAGGATTCTGAAAAACATCGCGGTGTGGTGCGCATTGTAAGGGTTTCAAACAGGCCATTCATTAGCAAGAGTGAGAAAAAAATCACGGGGTGGTGTGAATCGGAGGACCTGAATTAGAATAGGCAGTGAATGGCAATGAAAGATGGATAAAAGCGCCACGAGGTGGTA
This sequence comes from Cavia porcellus, assembly GCF_034190915.1. Taxonomy (NCBI): domain Eukaryota; kingdom Metazoa; phylum Chordata; class Mammalia; order Rodentia; family Caviidae; genus Cavia; species Cavia porcellus. The sequence continues at coordinate 819,401 of NW_026947560.1, read as the reverse complement.
GGCATGGGGAGGTCAGGAAACATGCAGTGGCAATGTAGGATAGGTTTCTGAAAAACATCGCGGGGTGGTGCGCATCGTAAGGGTTTCTAACAGGGCATTCACTAGCAGGAGTGAGAATAACATCACGGCGTCATGTGAATCGGAGGTTCTGAATTAGCAAAGGCAGTGAGTGGCAATGTAGGATGGAGAAAAGCACCACAGTTTGGTCAGCATGCGAAAGTCAGAAAACATGCACTGGCAATGTAGGACAGGTTTCTGAAAAACATCGCGTGCTGGTGCGCATTGTAAGGGTTTCTAACAGGCCATTCACTAGCAGGAGTGAGAAAAACATCACGGGGTGGTGTGAATCGGAGGGTCTGAATTGGGATAGGCAGTGTGTGGCATTGAAGGATGGAGAAAAGCATCAGGGGTTGGTCAGCATGTGGAAGTCAGGAAACATGCAGTGGCAATGTAAGTCAGGTTTCTGAAAAACATCTCAGGGTGGTGTGAATTGGAGGGTCTGAATTAGGATAGGCAGTGTGTGGCAATGTAGTTTGGAGAAAAGCACCAAGGGGTGGTCAGCATCGGGAGGTCAAGAAACATTCAGTGGCAATGTACGTCAGGTTTCTGAAAAACATCGCTGGGTGGTGCGCATTGTAAGGGTTTCTAACAGGGCATTCACTAGCAGGAGTGAGAAAAATATCACGGGGTGGTGTGAATTGGAGGGTCTAAATTAGGATATGCAGTGAGTCACAATGTAGGATGGAAAAAAGCACCACGGGGTGCTCAGCATGGGGAGGTCAGGAAACATGCACTGGCAATGTAGGATAGGTTTCTGAAAAATTTCGCGGTGTGGTGCGCATTGTGAGGGATTCTAACAGGCCATTCACTAGGAGGAGTGGGAAAAATATCACAGATTTGGTGTGAATCAGAGGGTCTGAATTGGGATAGGCAGTGAGTGGCAATGTAGAATGGAGTAAAGCACCACAGGGTGGTCAGCATGAGGAGGTCAGGAAACACGCAGTGGCAGTGTAGGATAGGTTTCTGAAAAGCATCGGGAGGTGGTGCGCATTGTAAGAGTTTCTAATAAGCCATTCATTAGCAGGAGTGAGAAAAATATCAAGGGGAGGAGTGAATCGGCGGTTCTGAATTCGGATAGACAGTGAGTGGCAATATAGGATATAGAAACGCACAACGGGTTGGTCAGCATGGGGAGGTCAGGAAACATGCACTGGCAAAGTAGGATAGGTTTCTGAAAAATATTGCTGGGTGGTGCGCATTGTAAGGGTTTCTAACAGGCCATTCACTAGTACGAGTGAGAGCAACATCACGGGGTGCAGTGAATCTAAGGGTATGAATTAGGATAGGCAGTGAGTGGAAATGTAGGATGGAGAAACTCACCAAGGGGTGGTCACCAGGGGGAGGTCAGGAAACATGCACTGGTAATGTAGGATAGGTTTCTGAAAAACATTGCTGGGTGGTGCGCATTGTAAGGTTTTCTAACAGGCCACTCACTAGTAGGACTGAGAACAACATCACGGGGTGGTGTGAATCAGAGCGTAAGAATTAGGATAGGCAGGGAGGGGCAATGTAGGATGGAGAAACGCACCACGGGTTGGTCAGCATAGGGAGGTCAGGAAACATGCACTGGCAATGTAGGATAGGTTTCTGAAAAATATTGCTGGGTGGTGCGCATTGTAAGGGTTTCTAACAGGCCATTCACTAGTAGGAGTGAGAAAAACATCACGGGGTGGTGTGAATCGGAGGTTCTAAAATAGGATAGGCAGTAAGTGGCAATGTAGGATGGAGAAAAGCACCACAAGGTGGGCAGCATGTGGAGGTCAGAAAACATGCAGTGGCAATGTAGGATAGGTATCTGAAAAACATCGTGGGTTGGTGCGCATTTTAAGGGTTTCAAACAGGCCATTCACTAGGAGGAGTGAGAAAAATATCACGGGCTTGGTGTGAATCGGACGGTCTGAATTAGGAAAGGCAGTGAGAGGCCATGTAGGATGGAGAAAAGCCCCATGGAGTGGTGTCATGGGGAGGTCAGGAAACATGCAGTGCTAATGTAGGTTATGTTTCTGAAAATCGTTGAGGGGTGGTGCGCATTGTAAGTGTTTCTAACAGGCCATTCACTGGGAGGAGTGAGAAAAATATCACAGAGTTGGTGTGAATCAGAGGGTCTGAATTAGAATAGGCAGTGAGTGGCAATGTAGGATGGAGAAAAGCACCACGGGGTGGTCAGCATGGGGAGGTCAGGAAACATGCAGTGGCAACGTAGGATAGGTTTCTGAAAAACATCGCGGGGTGGTGCGCATCGTAAGGGTTTCTAACAGGGCATTCACTAGTAGGAGTGAGAATAACATCACGGGGTGGTGTGAATCTGAGGTTCTGAATTAGCAAAGGCAGTGAGTGGCAATGTAGGATGAAGAAAAGCACCACAGTTTGGTCAGCATGCGGAGGTAAGAAAACATGCACTGGCAATGTAGGACAGGTTTCTGAAAAACATCGCGTGCTGGTGCGCATTGTAAGGGTTTCTAACAGGCCATTCACTAGCAGGAGTGAGAAAAACATCACGGGGTGGTGTGAATCGGAGGGTCTGAATTGGGATAGGCAGTGAGTGGCAAAGTAGTTTGGAGAAAAGCACCACGGGGTGGTCAGCATGGGGAGGTCAGGAAACATGCAGTTGCAATGTACGTTAGGTTTCCGGAAAACATCGCGGAGTTGTGTGCATTGTAGGGGTTTCTAGTAGGCCACTCACTAGTAGGAGTGAGAACAACATCACGGAGTGGTGTAAATAAGAGCGTAAGAATTAGGATAGGCAGTGAGTGGCAATGTAGGATGGAGAGATGCACCACGGGGTGGTCAGCATGGGGAGGTCAGGAAACATGCACTGGCAATGTAGGATAGGTTTCTGAAAAACATTGCGGGGTGGTGCGCATTGTAAGGGTTTCTAACAGGCCATTCACTAGTAGGAGTGAGAAAAACATCAAAGGGTGGTGTAAATCCGAGGGTCTGAATTAGGTTAGGCAGCAAGTGGCAATGTATGATGGAGAAAAGCACCACGGGGCGGTCAGCATGTGGAGGTCACAAAACATGCAGTGGCAATGTAGGATAGGTTTCTGAAAAACATCGTGGGTTGGTGCGCATCTTAAGGGTTTCTAACAGGCCATTCACTAGGAGGAGTGAGAAAAATATCACGGGCTTGGTGTGAATCGGAAGGTCTGAATTAGGAAAGGCAGTGAGTGGCCATGTAGGATGGAGAAAAGCCCCATGGAGTGGTCAGCATGGGGAGGTCAGGAAACATGCAGTGGCAATGTAGGTTAGGTTTCTGTAAAACGTTGTGGGGTGGTGCGCATTGTAAGGGTTTCTAACAGGCCATTCACTAGTACGAGTGAGAACAACATCACGGGGTGCAGTGAATCTAAGGGTATGAATTAGGATAGGCAGTGAGTGGAAATGTAGGATGGAGAAACTCACCAAGGGGTGGTCACCAGGGGGAGGTCAGGAAACATGCACTGGTAATGTAGGATAGGTTTCTGAAAAACATTGCTGGGTGGTGCGCATTGTAAGGTTTTCTAACAGGCCACTCACTAGTAGGACTGAGAACAACATCACGGGGTGGTGTGAATCAGAGCGTAAGAATTAGGATAGGCAGGGAGGGGCAATGTAGGATGGAGAAACGCACCACGGGTTGGTCAGCATAGGGAGGTCAGGAAACATGCACTGGCAATGTAGGATAGGTTTCTGAAAAATATTGCTGGGTGGTGCGCATTGTAAGGGTTTCTAACAGGCCATTCACTAGTAGGAGTGAGAAAAACATCACGGGGTGGTGTGAATCGGAGGTTCTAAAATAGGATAGGCAGTAAGTGGCAATGTAGGATGGAGAAAAGCACCACAAGGTGGGCAGCATGTGGAGGTCAGAAAACATGCAGTGGCAATGTAGGATAGGTATCTGAAAAACATCATGGGTTGGTGCGCATTTTAAGGGTTTCAAACAGGCCATTCACTAGGAGGAGTGAGAAAAATATCACGGGCTTGGTGTGAATCGGACGGTCTGAATTAGGAAAGGCAGTGAGAGGCCATGTAGGATGGAGAAAAGCCCCATGGAGTGGTGTCATGGGGAGGTCAGGAAACATGCAGTGCTAATGTAGGTTAGGTTTCTGAAAATCGTTGAGGGGTGGTGCGCATTGTAAGTGTTTCTAACAGGCCATTCACTGGGAGGAGTGAGAAAAATATCACAGAGTTGGTGTGAATCAGAGGGTCTGAATTAGAATAGGCAGTGAGTGGCAATGTAGGATGGAGAAAAGCACCACGGGGTGGTCAGCATGGGGAGGTCAGGAAACATGCAGTGGCAACGTAGGATAGGTTTCTGAAAAACATCGCGGGGTGGTACGAATTGTAAGGGTTTCTAACAGGCCATTCACTAGTAGGAGTGAGAACAACATCATGGGGTGGAGTGAATCGAAGGATATGAATTAGGATAGGCAGTGAGTGGCAATGTAGGATGGAGCAACGCACCACTGAGAGGTCAGCATGGGGAGGTCAGGAAACATGCAGTGGCAATGTAGGATAGGTTTCTGAAAAACATCGCAGGGTCGTGCGCATTGTAAGCGTTTCTAACAGGCCACTCACTAATAGGAGTGAGAACAACATCACGGGGTGGTGTGAATCAGAGCGTAAGAGTTAGGATAGGCAGTGAGTGGCAATGTAGGATGGAGAAATGCACCACGGGGTGGTCAGCATGGGGAGGTCAGGAAACATGCACTGGCAAAGTAGGATAGGTTGCTGAAATACATTCCTGGGTGTTGCGCATTGTAAGGGTTTCTAACAGGCCATTCACTAGTAGGAGTGAGAAAAACATCACGGGGTGGTGTGAATCAGAGGGTCTGAAATAGGATAGGCAGTGAGTGGAAATGTAGGATGGAGCAAAGCACCACGGGGTGGGCAGCATGTGGAGGTCAGAAAACATGCAGTGGCAAGGTAGGATAGGTATCTGAAAAACATCGTGTGTTGGTGCGCATTTTTAGGGGTTTCTAAGAGGCCATTCACTAGGAGGAGTGAGAAAAATATCACGGGCTTGGTGTGAATCGGACGGTCTGAATTAGGAAAGGCAGTGAGTGGCCATGTAGGATGGAGTAAAGCCCCATGGAGTGGTCAGCATGGGGAGGTCAGGAAACATGCAGTGGCAATGTAGGTTAGGTGTCTAAAAAACGTTGAGGGGTGGTGCGCATTGTAAGCGTTTCTAACAGGCCATTCACTAGTAGGAGTGAGAAAAACATCACGGGGTGGTGTGAATCGGAGGTTCTAAAATAGGATAGGCAGTAAGTGGCAATGTAGGATGGAGAAAAGCACCACAAGGTGGGCAGCATGTGGAGGTCAGAAAACATGCAGTGGCAATGTAGGATAGGTATCTGAAAAACATCGTGGGTTGGTGCGCATTTTAAGGGTTTCAAACAGGCCATTCACTAGGAGGAGTGAGAAAAATATCACGGGCTTGGTGTGAATTGGACGGTCTGAATTAGGAAAGGCAGTGAGAGGCCATGTAGGATGGAGAAAAGCCCCATGGAGTGGTGTCATGGGGAGGTCAGGAAACATGCAGTGCTAATGTAGGTTAGGTTTCTGAAAATCGTTGAGGGGTGGTGCGCATTGTAACTGTTTCTAACAGGCCATTCACTGGGAGGAGTGAGAAAAATATCACAGAGTTGGTGTGAATCAGAGGGTCTGAATTAGAATAGGCAGTGAGTGGCAATGTAGGATGGAGAAAAGCACCACGGGGTGGTCAGCATGGGGAGGTCAGGAAACATGCAGTGGCAACGTAGGATAGGTTTCTGAAAAACATCGCGGGGTGGTACGAATTGTAAGGGTTTCTAACAGGGCATTCACTAGTAGGAGTGAGAACAACATCATGGGGTGGAGTGAATCGAAGGATATGAATTAGGATAGGCAGTGAGTGGCAATGTAGGATGGAGCAACGCACCACTGAGAGGTCAGCATGGGGAGGTCAGGAAACATGCAGTGGCAATGTAGGATAGGTTTCTGAAAAACATCGCAGGGTCGTGCGCATTGTAAGCGTTTCTAACAGGCCACTCACTAATAGGAGTGAGAACAACATCACGGGGTGGTGTGAATCAGAGCGTAAGAATTAGGATAGGCAGTGAGTGGCAATGTAGGATGGAGAAATGCACCACGGGGTGGTCAGCATGGGGAGGTCAGGAAACATGCACTGGCAATGTAGGATAGGTTTCTGAAATACATTCCTGGGTGTTGCGCATTGTAAGGGTTTCTAACAGGCCATTCACTAGTAGGAGTGAGAAAAACATCACGGGGTGGTGTGAATCAGAGGGTCTGAAATAGGATAGGCAGTGAGTGGAAATGTAGGATGGAGAAAAGCACCACGGGGTGGGCAGCATGTGGAGGTCAGAAAACATGCAGTGGCAAGGTAGGATAGGTATCTGAAAAACATCGTGTGTTGGTGCGCATTTTTAGGGGTTTCTAAGAGGCCATTCACTAGGAGGAGTGAGAAAAATATCACGGGCTTGGTGTGAATCGGACGGTCTGAATTAGGAAAGGCAGTGAGTGGCCATGTAGGATGGAGTAAAGCCCCATGGAGTGGTCAGCATGGGGAGGTCAGGAAACATGCAGTGGCAATGTAGGTTAGGTGTCTAAAAAACGTTGAGGGGTGGTGCGCATTGTAAGCGTTTCTAACAGGCCATTCACTAGTAGGAGTGAGAAAAACATCACGGGGTGGTGTGAATCGGAGGTTCTAAAATAGGATAGGCAGTAAGTGGCAATGTAGGATGGAGAAAAGCACCACAAGGTGGGCAGCATGTGGAGGTCAGAAAACATGCAGTGGCAATGTAGGATAGGTATCTGAAAAACATCGTGGGTTGGTGCGCATTTTAAGGGTTTCAAACAGGCCATTCACTAGGAGGAATGAGAAAAATATCACGGGCTTGGTGTGAATCGGAAGGTCTGAATTAGGAAAGGCAGTGAGAGGCCATGTAGGATGGAGAAAAGCCCCATGGAGTGGTGTCATGGGGAGGTCAGGAAACATGCAGTGCTAATGTAGGTTAGGTTTCTGAAAATCGTTGAGGGGTGGTGCGCATTGTAAGTGTTTCTAACAGGCCATTCACTGGGAGGAGTGAGAAAAATATCACAGAGTTGGTGTGAATCAGAGGGTCTGAATTAGAATAGGCAGTGAGTGGCAATGTAGGATGGAGAAAAGCACCACGGGGTGGTCAGCATGGGGAGGTCAGGAAACATGCAGTGGCAACGTAGGATAGGTTTCTGAAAAACATCGCGGGGTGGTACGAATTGTAAGGGTTTCTAACAGGCCATTCACTAGTAGGAGTGAGAACAACATCATGGGGTGGAGTGAATCGAAGGATATGAATTAGGATAGGCAGTGAGTGGCAATGTAGGATGGAGCAACGCACCACTGAGAGGTCAGCATGGGGAGGTCAGGAAACATGCAGTGGCAATGTAGGATAGGTTTCTGAAAAACATCGCAGGGTCGTGCGCATTGTAAGCGTTTCTAACAGGCCACTCACTAATAGGAGTGAGAACAACATCACGGGGTGGTGTGAATCAGAGCGTAAGAATTAGGATAGGCAGTGAGTGGCAATGTAGGATGGAGAAATGCACCACGGGGTGGTCAGCATGGGGAGGTCAGGAAACATGCACTGGCAATGTAGGATAGGTTTCTGAAATACATTCCTGGGTGTTGCGCATTGTAAGGGTTTCTAACAGGCCATTCACTAGTAGGAGTGAGAAAAACATCACGGGGTGGTGTGAATCAGAGGGTCTGAAATAGGATAGGCAGTGAGTGGAAATGTAGGATGGAGAAAAGCACCACGGGGTGGGCAGCATGTGGAGGTCAGAAAACATGCAGTGGCAAGGTAGGATAGGTATCTGAAAAACATCGTGTGTTGGTGCGCATTTTTAGGGGTTTCTAAGAGGCCATTCACTAGGAGGAGTGAGAAAAATATCACGGGCTTGGTGTGAATCGGACGGTCTGAATTAGGAAAGGCAGTGAGTGGCCATGTAGGATGGAGTAAAGCCCCATGGAGTGGTCAGCATGGGGAGGTCAGGAAACATGCAGTGGCAATGTAGGTTAGGTGTCTGAAAAACGTTGAGGGGTGGTGCGCATTGTAAGCGTTTCTAACAGGCCATTCACTAGTAGGAGTGAGAAAAACATCACGGGGTGGTGTGAATCGGAGTTTCTAAAATAGGATAGGCAGTAAGTGGCAATGTAGGATGGAGAAAAGCACCACAAGGTGGGCAGCATGTGGAGGTCAGAAAACATGCAGTGGCATTGTAGGATAGGTATCTGAAAAACATCGTGGGTTGGTGCGCATTTTAAGGGTTTCAAACAGGCCATTCACTAGGAGGAGTGAGAAAAATATCACGGGCTTGGTGTGAATCGGACGGTCTGAATTAGGAAAGGCAGTGAGAGGCCATGTAGGATGGAGAAAAGCCCCATGGAGTGGTGTCATGGGGAGGTCAGGAAACATGCAGTGCTAATGTAGGTTAGGTTTCTGAAAATCGTTGAGGGGTGGTGCGCATTGTAAGTGTTTCTAACAGGCCATTCACTGGGAGGAGTGAGAAAAATATCACAGAGTTGGTGTGAATCAGAGGGTCTGAATTAGAATAGGCAGTGAGTGGCAATGTAGGATGGAGAAAAGCACCACGGGGTGGTCAGCATGGGGAGGTCAGGAAACATGCAGTGGCAACGTAGGATAGGTTTCTGAAAAACATCGCGGGGTGGTACGAATTGTAAGGGTTTCTAACAGGCCATTCACTAGTAGGAGTGAGAACAACATCATGGGGTGGAGTGAATCGAAGGATATGAATTAGGATAGGCAGTGAGTGGCAATGTAGGATGGAGCAATGCACCACTGAGAGGTCAGCATGGGGAGGTCAGGAAACATGCAGTGGCAATGTAGGATAGGTTTCTGAAAAACATCGCAGGGTCGTGCGCATTGTAAGGGTTTCTAACAGGCCACTCACTAATAGGAGTGAGAACAACATCACGGGGTGGTGTGAATCAGAGCGTAAGAATTAGGATAGGCAGTGAGTGGCAATGTAGGATGGAGAAATGCACCACGGGGTGGTCAGCATGGGGAGGTCAGGAAACATGCACTGGCAATGTAGGATAGGTTTCTGAAATACATTCCTGGGTGTTGCGCATTGTAAGGGTTTCTAACAGGCCATTCACTAGTAGGAGTGAGAAAAACATCACGGGGTGGTGTGAATCAGAGGGTCTGAAATAGGATAGGCAGTGAGTGGAAATGTAGGATGGAGAAAAGCACCACGGGGTGGGCAGCATGTGGAGGTCAGAAAACATGCAGTGGCAAGGTAGGATAGGTATCTGAAAAACATCGTGTGTTGGTGCGCATTTTTAGGGGTTTCTAAGAGGCCATTCACTAGGAGGAGTGAGAAAAATATCACGGGCTTGGTGTGAATCGGACGGTCTGAATTAGGAAAGGCAGTGAGTGGCCATGTAGGATGGAGTAAAGCCCCATGGAGTGGTCAGCATGGGGAGGTCAGGAAACATGCAGTGGCAATGTAGGTTAGGTGTCTGAAAAACGTTGAGGGGTGGTGCGCATTGTAAGCGTTTCTAACTGGCCATTCACTAGTAGGAGTGAGAAATACATCACGGGGTGGTGTGAATGGGAGGGTCTGAATTTGGATAGGCAGTGAGTGGCAATTCCGGATGGAGAAAAGCACCACGGGGGGGGGTCAGTATGGGGATGTCAGGAAACATGCTTTGGCAATCTAGGATAGGTTTCTGAAAAGTACCACGTAGTGGTGCGCATTGAAAGGGTTTCTAACAGGCCATTCACTAGTAAGAATGAGAAAAACATCACGGGGTGCTGTGAATCGGAGGGTTTGATTTGGGGAGGCAGTGAGTGGCAATGTAGTTTGGAGAAAAGCACCACGGGTTGGTCACCATGGCTAGGTCAGGAAACACGCAGTGGCAATGTACCTCAGGTTTCTGAAAAAGATCGCGGGGTGGTGCGCATTGTAAGTGTTTCTAATACGCCATTCACTAGCAGGTGTGAGAAAAATATCACGGGGTGGTGTGAATCGGAGGGTCTGAATTAGGATAGGCAGTGAGTGGCAATGTAGAATGGAGAAAAGCACCACGGAGTGGTCAGCATGTGAAGGTCAGGAAACATGCAGTGGCAATATAGGATAGGTTTCTGAAAAACATCGCGGGGTGGTGCGCATTGTAAGGGTTTCTTACAGGCCATTCACTAGTAGGAGTGAGAACAACATCACGGGGTGGAGTGAATCGAAGGGTATGAATTAGAATAGGCAGTGAGTGGCAATGTAGGATGGAGAAACGCACCACAGGGTGGTCAGCATGGGGAGGTCAGGAAACATGCTGTGGAAATGTAGGATAGGTTTCTGAAAATCATCGCGGGGTGGGGCGCATTTTAAGGGTTTCTAACATGCCATTTACTAGTAGGAGTTAGAAAAATATCACGGGGTTGGTGTGAATCGGAGGGTCTGAACTAGGATTGGCAGTGAGTGCCCATGTAGGATGGTGAAAAGCCCCATGGGGTGGTCAGCATGCGGAGGTCAGGAAACATGCAGTGGCAATGCAGGTTAGGTTTCAGAAAAATATCGAGGGGTGGTGCACATTGTAAGGGTTTCTAACAGGCTATTCACTAGTAGGAGTGAGAATAACATAACAGGGTGGTGTGAATTGATGGGAATAAAGAGGGATAGGCAGTGAGTGGCCATTTAGGATGGAGAGAAGTACCGCGGTGTGGTCAGCATGAGACGTCAGGAAACAGGCAGTGGCAATTTAATATAGGTTTCTGAAAAACATAGTGGGGTGGTGCGCATTGTAAGGGTTTCTAACAGGACATTCACTAGTAGGAGTGTGAACAACATCACGGGGTGGTGTGAATCAGAGTGTATGAATTACGATAGGTAGTGAGTGGGAATGTAGGATGGAGAAACGCACCACGGGGTGGTCAGCAGGGGGAGGTCAGGAAACATGCACTGGCAATGTAGGATAGGTTTCTGAAATACATTCCTGGGTGTTGCGCATTGTAAGGGTTTCTAACAGGCCATTCACTAGTAGGAGGGAGAAAAACATCACGGGGTGGTGTCAATCGGAGGGTCTGAATTAGAATAGGCAGTGAGTGGCAATGTAGAATGGAGAAAAGCACCACGGAATGGTCAGCATGTGAAGGTCAGGAAACATGCAGTGGCAATATAGGATAGGTTTCTGAAAAACATCACGGGGTGGTGCGCATTGTAAGGGTTTCTTACAGGCCATTCACTAGTAGGAGTGAGAACAACATCACGGGGTGGAGTGAATCGAAGGGTATGAATTAGAATAGGCAGTGAGTGGCAATGTAGGATGGAGAAAGGCACCACAGGGTGGTCAGCATGGGGAGGTCAGGAAACATGCTGTGGAAATGTAGGATAGGTTTCTGAAAATCATCGCGTGGTGGGGCGCATTTTAAGGGTTTCTAACATGCCATTTACTAGTAGGAGTTAGAAAAATATCACGGGGTTGGTGTGAATCGGAGGGTCTGAACTAGGATTGGCAGTGAGTGCCCATGTAGGATGGAGAAAAGCCCCATGGGGTGGTCAGCATGCGGAGGTCAGGAAACATGCAGTGGCAATGCAGGTTAAGTTTCAGAAAAATATCAAGGGGTGGTGCACATTGTAAGGGTTTCTAACAGGCTATTCACTAGTAGGAGTGAGAATAACATAACAGGGTGGTGTGAATTGATGGGAATAAAGAGGGATAGGCAGTGAGTGGCCATTTAGGATGGAGAGAAGTACCGCGGTGTGGTCAGCATGAGACGTCAGGAAACAGGCAGTGGCAATTTAATATAGGTTTCTGAAAAACATCGTGGGGTGGTGCGCATTGTAAGGGTTTCTAACAGGACATTCACTAGTAGGAGTGAGAACAACATCACGGGGTGGTGTGAATCAGAGTGTATGAATTACGATAGGCAGTGAGTGGGAATGTAGGATGGAGAAACGCACCACGGGGTGGTCAGCAGGGGGAGGTCAGGAAACATGCACTGGCAATGTAGGATAGGTTTCTGAAAAACATCGCGGGGTGGTGCGCATTGTAAGGGTTTCTAACAGGCCATTTACTAGTAGGAGTGAGAAAAACATCATGGGGTGGTGTCAATCGGAGGGTCTGAATTAGGATAGGCAGCAAGTGGCAATGTAGGATGGAGAAAAGCACGACGGGGTGGTCAGCATGTGGAGGTCAGAAAACATGCATTGGCAATGTAGGATAGTTTCCTGAAAAACATTGTGGGATTGTGCGCATTGTAAGGGTTTCTAACAAGCCAATCACTCGGAGGAGTGAGAAAAATATCACGGGCTTGGCATGAATCGAAGGTTCTGAATTAGGATAAGCAGTGAGTGGCCATGTAGAATGGGGAAAAGGCCCATGGTGTGGTCAGCATGGAGAAGTCAGGAAACATGCAGTGGCAATGTAGGTTAGGTTTCTGAAAAACATCGAGGGGTGGTGCGCATTGTAAGGGTTTCTAAGATGCCATTCACTAGTAGGAGTGACAAAAATATCATGAGGTGGTGTCAATTGGAGGGTCTGAAATGAAATAGGCAATGAGTGGCAATTTCGGATGGAGAAAAGCACCACGGGGGGGGGGTCAGCATGGGAATGTCAGGAAACATGCAGTGGCAATGTAGGATAGGTTTCTGAAAAATATCGCGGGGTGGTGGGCCTTGTGAGTGTTTCTAACAGGCCTTTCACTAGTAGGAGTGAGAAAAATATCACGGGGTGGTGTGAATCGGTGGGTCTAAATTAGGATATGCAGTGAGACACAATGTAGGATGGAAAAAAGCATCACGGGGTGCTCAGCATGGGGAGGTCAGGAAACATGCACTGTCAATGTAGGATAGGTTTCTGAAATAATGTCGCGGGGTGTTGCGCATTGTAAGGGTTTCTAACAGGCCTTTCACTAGGAGGAGTGAATAAAATATCATGGGGTTGGTGTGCATCAGAGGGTCTTAATTAGAATAGGCAGTGAGTGGCAATGTAGGATGGAGAAAAGCACCACGGGGTGGTCAGCATGGGGAGGTCAGGAAACATGCAGTGGCAACGTAGGACAGGTTTCTGAAAATCATCGCTTGGTGGTGCGCATTGTAATGGTTTATAACAGGCCATTCACCAGTAGGAGTGAGACAAACCTGACGGGGTGGTGTGAATCGGAGGGTCTGAATTACGATAGGCAGTGAGTGGCAATGTAGGATGGAGAAAACCACCACAGGGTGGTCAGCATGTGGAGGTCAGGAAACATGCAGTGGCAATGTAGGATAGGTTTCTGAAAAACATCACGGGGTGGTGCGCATCGTAAGGGTTTCTAACAGGCCATTCTCTAGTAGGAGTGAGAAAAACGTCACGAGGTGGTGTTCATAGGAGGGTATGAATTGGGATAGGCAGTGAGTGGCAATTTGTGATGGAGAAAAACACCACGGGGGGGTCAGCATGGGGATGTCAGGAAACATGCAGTGGCAATGTAGGATAGGTTTCTGAAAAAGATAGCGTGGTGGTGTGCATTGTAAGGGTTTCTAACAGGCCATTCACTAGTAGGAGTGAGAAACACATCACGGGGTGGTGTGATTCGGAGGGTCTGAATTGGGATAGGCAGTGAGTGGCAATGTAGTTTGGAGAAAAGCACCACGGGGGTAGTCAGCATGGGGAGGTCAGGAAACATGCAGTGGCAATGTAGGATATGTTTCTGAAAAACATCGATTGGTGTTGCGCATTGTAAGTGTTAGTAACAGGCCATTCACTAGTAGGAGTGAGAAAAACATCATGGCTTGGTGTGAATCGGAGGTTCTGAATTAGGATAGGCAGTGAGTGGCATTGTAGAATGGAGAAAAGCACCACAGGGTGGTCAGCATGTGGAGGTCTGAAAACATGCAGTGGCAATGTAGTACAGCTTTCTGAAAAACATCGAGTGGTGGTGCGCATTGTACGGGTTTCTAATAGGACATTCACTAGTAGGAGTGAGAAGAACATCACGGGGTGTTGTGAATGAGAGGGCATGAATTACGATAGGCAGTGAGTGGGAATGTAGGATGGAGAAACGCACCACGTGGTGGTCAGCAGGGGGAGGTCAGGAAACATGCACTGACAACGTAGGAATGGTTTCTGAAAAACATCGCGTGGTGGTGCGCATTGTAAGGTTTGCTTGCAGGCCATTCACTAGTAGGGGTGAGAAAAACATCACGGGGTGGCATGAATCGGAGCGTCTGATTTAGGAAAGGCAGTGAGTGGCAATGAAGAATGGAGACAAGCACCACGCGTTGGTCAGCATGGGGAGGTCAGGAAACATACATTGGTAATGTAGGATAGGTTTCTGAAAAACATCGAGGGGTGGTGCGCATTGTAAGGGTTTCTAAGAGGCCATTCACTAGTAGGACTGAGAAAAACATCATGGGGTTGTGTGAATCGGAGGGTCTGAATTAGGATAGGCAGTGATTGGCAATGTAGGATGGAGAAAAGCACCACGGGGTGGTCAGAATTGGGACGTCATGATACATTCAGGGGCAAAGTAGGATAGGTTTCTGAAAAACATTGCGGGGTGGTGCGCATTGTAAGGGTTTCTAACAGGCCATTCACTAGAAGGAATGAGAAAACACCACAGGGTGGTGTGAATCGGAGTGTCTGAATTAGGATAGGCAGTGAGTGGCAAGGTAGGATGGAGAAAAGCACCACGGGGTGGTAAGCAAGAGGAGGTGAGGAAACATGCAGTGGCAATGTAGGATAGGTTTCTGAAAAAGATCGCGTACTGGTGTGCATTGTAAGGGTTTCTAACAGGCCATTCACTAGTAAGAGTGAGAAAAACAACACGGGGTGGTGTGAATCGGAAAGTTTGAACTGGGATAGGCAGGGAGTGGCAATGTAGGATGGAGAAAAGCAACACAGAATAGTCAGCATGTGGAGATCAGAAAACATGCAGTGGCAATGTAGGACAGGTTTCTGAAAAACATCGCGGTGTGGTGCGCATTTTAATGGTTTCTAACAGGCCATTCACTAGGAAGAGTGACAAAAACATCACGGGATTGGTGTGAATCCTAGGGTCTGAATTAGGATAAGCAGTGAGTGGCCATGTAGGATGGAGAAAAGCAACACGGGGTGGTCAACATGGGGAGGTCAGGAAACATGCAGTGGCAATGTAGGATAGGTTTCTGAAAAACATCGCGGGGTGGTACGAATTGTAAGGGTTTCTAACAGGCCATTCACTAGTAGGAGTGAGAACGACATCATGGGGTGGAGTGAATCGAAGGGTATGAATTAGGATAGGCAGTGAGTGGCAATGTAGGATGGAGCAACGCACCACTGAGAGGTCAGCATGGGGAGGTCAGGAAACATGCAGTGGCAATGTAGGATAGGTTTCTGAAAAACATCGCAGGGTCGTGCGCATTGTAAGGGTTTCTAACAGGCCACTCACTAATAGGACTGAGAACAACATCACGGGGTGGTGTGAATCAGAGCGTAAGAATTAGGATAGGCAGTGAGTGGCAATGTAGGATGGAGAAATGCACCACGGGGTGGTCAGCATGGGGAGGTCAGGAAACATGCACTGGCAATGTAGGATAGGTTTCTGAAATACATTCCTGGGTGTTGCGCATTGTAAGGGTTTCTAACAGGCCATTCACTAGTAGGAGGGAGAAAAAATCATCACGGGGTGGTGTGAATCAGAGGGACTGAATTAGGATAGGCAGTGAGTGGAAATGTAGGATGGAGAAAAGCACCACGGGGTGGGCAGCATGTGGAGGTCAGAAAACATGCAGTGGCAAGGTAGGATAGGTATCTGAAAAACATCGTGTGTTGGTGCGCATTTTTAGGGGTTTCTAAGAGGCCATTCACTAGGAGGAGTGAGAAAAATATCACGGGCTTGGTGTGAATCGGACGGTCTGAATTAGGAAAGGCAGTGAGTGGCCATGTAGGATGGAGTAAAGCCCCATGGAGTGGTCAGCATGGGGAGGTCAGGAAACATGCAGTGGCAATGTAGGTTAGGTGTCTGAAAAACGTTGAGGGGTGGTGCGCATTGTAAGCGTTTCTAACAGGCCATTCACTAGTAGGAGTGAGAAATACATCACGGGGTGGTGTGAATGGGAGGGTCTGAATTTGGATAGGCAGTGAGTGGCAATTCCGGATGGAGAAAAGCACCACGGGGGGGGTCAGTATGGGGATGTCAGGAAACATGCTTTGGCAATGTAGGATAGGTTTCTGAAAAATACCACGTGGTGGTGCGCATTGAAAGGGTTTCTAACAGGCCATTCACTAGGAAGAATGAGAAAAACATCACGGGGTGCTGTGAATCGAAGGGTTTGATTTGGGGAGGCAGTGAGTGGCAATGTAGTTTATAGAAAAGCACCACGGGGTGGTCACCATGGGGAGGTCAGGAAACACGCAGTGGCAATGTACCTCAGGTTTCTGAAAAAGATCGCGGGGTGGTGCGCATTGTAAGTGTTTCTAATACGCCATTCACTAGCAGGTGTGAGAAAAATATCACGGGGTGGTGTGAATCGGAGGGTCTGAATTAGGATAGGCAGTGAGTGGCAATGTAGAATGGAGAAAAGCACCACGGAGTGGTCAGCATGTGAAGGTCAGGAAACATGCAGTGGCAATATAGGATAGGTTTCTGAAAAACATCGCGGGGTGGTGCGCATTGTAAGGGTTTCTTACAGGCCATTCACTAGTCGGAGTGAGAAAAACATCACGGGGTGGAGTGAATCGAAGGGTATGAATTAGAATAGGCAGTGAGTGGCAATGTAGGATGGAGAAACGCACCACAGGGTGGTCAGCATGGGGAGGTCAGGAAACATGCTGTGGAAATGTAGGATAGGTTTCTGAAAATCATCGCGGGGTGGGGCGCATTTTAAGGGTTTCTAACATGCCATTTACTAGTAGGAGTTAGAAAAATATCAGGGGGTTGGTGTGAATCGGAGGGTCTGAACTAGGATTGGCAGTGAGTGCCCATGTAGGATGGAGAAAAGCCCCATGGGGTGGTCAGCATGCGGAGGTCAGGAAACATGCAGTGGCAATGCAGGTTAGGTTTCAGAAAAACATCGAGGGGTGGTGCACATTGTAAGGGTTTCTAACAGGCTATTCACTAGTAGGAGTGAGAATAACATAACAGGGTGGTGTGAATTGATGGGAATAAAGAGGGATAGGCAGTGAGTGGCCATTTAGGATGGAGAGAAGTACCGCGGTGTGGTCAGCATGAGACGTCAGGAAACAGGCAGTGGCAATTTAATATAGGTTTCTGAAAAACATCGTGGGGTGGTGCGCATTGTAAGGGTTTCTAACAGGACATTCACTAGTAGGAGTGAGAACAACATCACGGGGTGGTGTGAATCAGAGTGTATGAATTACGATAGGCAGTGAGTGGGAATGTAGGATGGAGAAACGCACCACGGGGTGGTCAGCAGGGGGAGGTCAGGAAACATGCACTGGCAATGTAGGATAGGTTTCTGAAAAACATCGCGGGGTGTTGCGCATTGTAAGGGTTTCTAACAGGCCATTTACTAGTAGGAGTGAGAAAAACATCACGGGGTGGTGTCAATCGGAGGGTCTGAATTAGGATAGGCAGCAAGTGGCAATGTAGGATGGAGAAAAGCACGACGGGGTGGTCAGCATGTGGAGGTCAGAAAACATGCATTGGCAATGTAGGATAGTTTCCTGAAAAACATTGTGGGATTGTGCGCATTGTAAGGGTTTCTAACAAGCCAATCACTCAGAGGAGTGAGAAAAATATCACGGGCTTGGCATGAATCGAAGGTTCTGAATTAGGATAAGCAGTGAGTGGCCATGTAGAATGGGGAAAAGGCCCATGGTGTGGTCAGCATGGAAAAGTCAGGAAACATGCAGTGGCAATGTAGGTTAGGTTTCTGAAAAACATCGAGGGGTGGTGCGCATTGTAAGGGTTTCTAAGATGCCATTCACTAGTAGGAGTGACAAAAATATCATGAGGTGGTGTGAATTGGAGGGTCTGAAATGAAATAGGCAATGAGTGGCAATTTCAGATGGAGAAAAGCACCACGGGGGGGGGGTCAGCATGGGAATGTCAGGAAACATGCAGTGGCAATGTAGGATAGGTTTCTGAAAAATATCGCGGGGTGGTGGGCCTTGTAAGTGTTTCTAACAGGCCTTTCACTAGTAGGAGTGAGAAAAATATCACGGGGTGGTGTGAATCGGTGGGTCTAAATTAGGATATGCAGTGAGACACAATGTAGGATGGAAAAAAGCATCACGGGGTGCTCAGCATGGGGAGGTCAGGAAACATGCACTGTCGATGTAGGATAGGTTTCTGAAATAATGTCGCGGGGTGTTGCGCATTGTAAGGGTTTCTAACAGGCCTTTCACTAGGAGGAGTGAATAAAATATCATGGGGTTGGTGTGCATCAGAGGGTCTTAATTAGAATAGGCAGTGAGTGGCAATGTAGGATGGAGAAAAGCACCACGGGGTGGTCAGCATGGGGAGGTCAGGAAACATGCAGTGGCAACGTAGGACAGGTTTCTGAAAATCATCGCTTGGTGGTGCGCATTGTAATGGTTTATAACAGGCCATTCACCAGTAGGAGTGAGACAAACCTGACGGGGTGGTGTGAATCGGAGGGTCTGAATTACGATAGGCAGTGAGTGGCAATGTAGGATGGAGAAAACCACCACAGGGTGGTCAGCATGTGGAGGTCAGGAAACATGCAGTGGCAATGTAGGATAGGTTTCTGAAAAACATCACGGGGTGGTGCGCATCGTAAGGGTTTCTAACAGGCCATTCTCTAGTAGGAGTGAGAAAAACGTCACGAGGTGGTGTTCATAGGAGGGTATGAATTGGGATAGGCAGTGAGTGGCAATTTGTGATGGAGAAAAACACCACGGGGGGGTCAGCATGGGGATGTCAGGAAACATGCAGTGGCAATGTAGGATAGGTTTCTGAAAAAGATAGCGTGGTGGTGTGCATTGTAAGGGTTTCTAACAGGCCATTCACTAGTAGGAGTGAGAAACACATCACGGGGTGGTGTGATTCGGAGGGTCTGAATTGGGATAGGCAGTGAGTGGCAATGTAGTTTGGAGAAAAGCACCACGGGGGTAGTCAGCATGGGGAGGTCAGGAAACATGCAGTGGCAATGTAGGATATGTTTCTGAAAAACATCGATTGGTGTTGCGCATTGTAAGTGTTAGTAACAGGCCATTCACTAGTAGGAGTGAGAAAAACATCATGGCTTGGTGTGAATCGGAGGTTCTGAATTAGGATAGGCAGTGAGTGGCATTGTAGAATGGAGAAAAGCACCACAGGGTGGTCAGCATGTGGAGGTCAGAAAACATGCAGTGGCAATGTAGTACAGCTTTCTGAAAAACATCGAGTGGTGGTGCGCATTGTACGGGTTTCTAATAGGACATTCACTAGTAGGAGTGAGAAGAACATCACGGGGTGTTGTGAATGAGAGGGCATGAATTACGATAGGCAGTGAGTGGGATTGTAGGATGGAGAAACGCACCACGTGGTGGTCAGCAGGGGGAGGTCAGGAAACATGCACTGACAACGTAGGAATGGTTTCTGAAAAACATCACGTGGTGGTGCGCATTGTAAGGTTTGCTTGCAGGCCATTCACTAGTAGGGGTGAGAAAAACATCACGGGGTGGCATGAATCGGAGCGTCTGATTTAGGAAAGGCAGTGAGTGGCAATGTAGGATGGAGACAAGCACCACGCGTTGGTCAGCATGGGGAGGTCAGGAAACATACATTGGTAATGTAGGATAGGTTTCTGAAAAACATCGAGGGGTGGTGCGCATTGTAAGGGTTTCTAAGAGGCCATTCACTAGTAGGACTGAGAAAAACATCACGGGGTTGTGTGAATCGGAGGGTCTGAATTAGGATAGGCAGTGATTGGCAATGTAGGATGGAGAAAAGCACCACGGGGTGGTCAGAATTGGGACGTCATGATACATTCAGGGGCAAAGTAGGATAGGTTTCTGAAAAACATTGCGGGGTGGTGCGCATTGTAAGGGTTTCTAACAGGCCATTCACTAGTAGGAATGAGAAAACACCACAGGGTGGTGTGAATCGGAGTGTCTGAATTAGGATAGGCAGTGAGTGGCAAGGTAGGATGGAGAAAAGCACCACGGGGTGGTCAGCAAGAGGAGGTGAGGAAACATGCAGTGGCAATGTAGGATAGGTTTCTGAAAAAGATCGCGTACTGGTGTGCATTGTAAGGGTTTCTAACAGGCCATTCACTAGTAAGAGTGAGAAAAACAACACGGGGTGGTGTGAATCGGAAAGTTTGAACTGGGTTAGGCAGGGAGTGGCAATGTAGGATGGAGAAAAGCAACACAGAATAGTCAGCATGTGGAGATCAGAAAACATGCAGTGGCAATGTAGGACAGGTTTCTGAAAAACATCGCGGGGTGGTACGAATTGTAAGGGTTTCTAACAGGCCATTCACTAGTAGGAGTGAGAACAACATCATGGGGTGGAGTGAATCGAAGGGTATGAATTAGGATAGGCAGTGAGTGGCAATGTAGGATGGAGCAACGCACCACTGAGAGGTCAGCATGGGGAGGTCAGGAAACATGCAGTGGCAATGTAGGATAGGTTTCTGAAAAACATCGCAGGGTCGTGCGCATTGTAAGGGTTTCTAACAGGCCACTCACTAATAGGAGTGAGAACAACATCACGGGGTGGTGTGAATCAGAGCGTAAGAATTAGGATAGGCAGTGAGTGGCAATGTAGGATGGAGAAATGCACCACGGGGTGGTCAGCATGGGGAGGTCAGGAAACATGCACTGGCAATGTAGGATAGGTTTCTGAAATACATTCCTGGGTGTTGCGC
The DNA here is from genome assembly GCF_034190915.1 of Cavia porcellus. Taxonomy (NCBI): domain Eukaryota; kingdom Metazoa; phylum Chordata; class Mammalia; order Rodentia; family Caviidae; genus Cavia; species Cavia porcellus. The sequence continues at coordinate 798,560 of NW_026947560.1, read as the reverse complement.
ATTGTAAGGGTTTCTAACAGGCCATTCACTAGTAGGAGGGAGAAAAAATCATCACGGGGTGGTGTGAATCAGAGGGTCTGAAATAGGATAGGCAGTGAGTGGAAATGTAGGATGGAGAAAAGCACCACGGGGTGGGCAGCATGTGGAGGTCAGAAAACATGCAGTGGCAAGGTAGGATAGGTATCTGAAAAACATCGTGTGTTGGTGCGCATTTTTAGGGGTTTCTAAGAGGCCATTCACTAGGAGGAGTGAGAAAAATATCACGGGTTTGGTGTGAATCGGACGGTCTGAATTAGGAAAGGCAGTGAGTGGCCATGTAGGATGGAGTAAAGCCCCATGGAGTGGTCAGCATGGGGAGGTCAGGAAACATGCAGTGGCAATGTAGGTTAGGTGTCTGAAAAACGTTGAGGGGTGGTGCGCATTGTAAGCGTTTCTAACAGGCCATTCACTAGTAGGAGTGAGAAATACATCACGGGGTGGTGTGAATGGGAGGGTCTGAATTTGGATAGGCAGTGAGTGGCAATTCCGGATGGAGAAAAGCACCACGGGGGGGGTCAGTATGGGGATGTCAGGAAACATGCTTTGGCAATGTAGGATAGGTTTCTGAAAAATACCACGTGGTGGTGCGCATTGAAAGGGTTTCTAACAGGCCATTCACTAGGAAGAATGAGAAAAACATCACGGGGTGCTGTGAATCGAAGGGTTTGATTTGGGGAGGCAGTGAGTGGCAATGTAGTTTATAGAAAAGCACCACGGGGTGGTCACCATGGGGAGGTCAGGAAACACGCAGTGGCAATGTACCTCAGGTTTCTGAAAAAGATCGCGGGGTGGTGCGCATTGTAAGTGTTTCTAATACGCCATTCACTAGCAGGTGTGAGAAAAATATCACGGGGTGGTGTGAATCGGAGGGTCTGAATTAGGATAGGCAGTGAGTGGCAATGTAGAATGGAGAAAAGCACCACGGAGTGGTCAGCATGTGAAGGTCAGGAAACATGCAGTGGCAATATAGGATAGGTTTCTGAAAAACATCGCGGGGTGGTGCGCATTGTAAGGGTTTCTTACAGGCCATTCACTAGTCGGAGTGAGAAAAACATCACGGGGTGGAGTGAATCGAAGGGTATGAATTAGAATAGGCAGTGAGTGGCAATGTAGGATGGAGAAACGCACCACAGGGTGGTCAGCATGGGGAGGTCAGGAAACATGCTGTGGAAATGTAGGATAGGTTTCTGAAAATCATCGCGGGCTGGGGCGCATTTTAAGGGTTTCTAACATGCCATTTACTAGTAGGAGTTAGAAAAATATCAGGGGGTTGGTGTGAATCGGAGGGTCTGAACTAGGATTGGCAGTGAGTGCCCATGTAGGATGGAGAAAAGCCCCATGGGGTGGTCAGCATGCGGAGGTCAGGAAACATGCAGTGGCAATGCAGGTTAGGTTTCAGAAAAACATCGAGGGGTGGTGCACATTGTAAGGGTTTCTAACAGGCTATTCACTAGTAGGAGTGAGAATAACATAACAGGGTGGTGTGAATTGATGGGAATAAAGAGGGATAGGCAGTGAGTGGCCATTTAGGATGGAGAGAAGTACCGCGGTGTGGTCAGCATGAGACGTCAGGAAACAGGCAGTGGCAATTTAATATAGGTTTCTGAAAAACATCGTGGGGTGGTGCGCATTGTAAGGGTTTCTAACAGGACATTCACTAGTAGGAGTGAGAACAACATCACGGGGTGGTGTGAATCAGAGTGTATGAATTACGATAGGCAGTGAGTGGGAATGTAGGATGGAGAAACGCACCACGAGGTGGTCAGCAGGGGGAGGTCAGGAAACATGCACTGGCAATGTAGGATAGGTTTCTGAAAAACATCGCGGGGTGGTGCGCATTGTAAGGGTTTCTAACAGGCCATTTACTAGTAGGAGTGAGAAAAACATCACGGGGTGGTGTCAATCGGAGGGTCTGAATTAGGATAGGCAGCAAGTGGCAATGTAGGATGGAGAAAAGCACGACGGGGTGGTCAGCATGTGGAGGTCAGAAAACATGCATTGGCAATGTAGGATAGTTTCCTGAAAAACATTGTGGGATTGTGCGCATTGTAAGGGTTTCTAACAAGCCAATCACTCGGAGGAGTGAGAAAAATATCACGGGCTTGGCATGAATCGAAGGTTCTGAATTAGGATAAGCAGTGAGTGGCCATGTAGAATGGGGAAAAGGCCCATGGTGTGGTCAGCATGGAGAAGTCAGGAAACATGCAGTGGCAATGTAGGTTAGGTTTCTGAAAAACATCGAGGGGTGGTGCGCATTGTAAGGGTTTCTAAGATGCCATTCACTAGTAGGAGTGACAAAAATATCATGAGGTGGTGTGAATTGGAGGGTCTGAAATGAAATAGGCAATGAGTGGCAATTTCGGATGGAGAAAAGCACCACGGGGGGGGGTCAGCATGGGAATGTCAGGAAACATGCAGTGGCAATGTAGGATAGGTTTCTGAAAAATATCGCGGGGTGGTGGGCCTTGTAAGTGTTTCTAACAGGCCTTTCACTAGTAGGAGTGAGAAAAATATCACGGGGTGGTGTGAATCGGTGGGTCTAAATTAGGATATGCAGTGAGACACAATGTAGGATGGAAAAAAGCATCACGGGGTGCTCAGCATGGGGAGGTCAGGAAACATGCACTGTCGATGTAGGATAGGTTTCTGAAATAATGTCGCGGGGTGTTGCGCATTGTAAGGGTTTCTAACAGGCCTTTCACTAGGAGGAGTGAATAAAATATCATGGGGTTGGTGTGCATCAGAGGGTCTTAATTAGAATAGGCAGTGAGTGGCAATGTAGGATGGAGAAAAGCACCACGGGGTGGTCAGCATGGGGAGGTCAGGAAACATGCAGTGGCAACGTAGGACAGGTTTCTGAAAATCATCGCTTGGTGGTGCGCATTGTAATGGTTTATAACAGGCCATTCACCAGTAGGAGTGAGACAAACCTGACGGGGTGGTGTGAATCGGAGGGTCTGAATTACGATAGGCAGTGAGTGGCAATGTAGGATGGAGAAAACCACCACAGGGTGGTCAGCATGTGGAGGTCAGGAAACATGCAGTGGCAATGTAGGATAGGTTTCTGAAAAACATCACGGGGTGGTGCGCATCGTAAGGGTTTCTAACAGGCCATTCTCTAGTAGGAGTGAGAAAAACGTCACGAGGTGGTGTTCATAGGAGGGTATGAATTGGGATAGGCAGTGAGTGGCAATTTGTGATGGAGAAAAACACCACGGGGGGGTCAGCATGGGGATGTCAGGAAACATGCAGTGGCAATGTAGGATAGGTTTCTGAAAAAGATAGCGTGGTGGTGTGCATTGTAAGGGTTTCTAACAGGCCATTCACTAGTAGGAGTGAGAAACACATCACGGGGTGGTGTGATTCGGAGGGTCTGAATTGGGATAGGCAGTGAGTGGCAATGTAGTTTGGAGAAAAGCACCACGGGGGTAGTCAGCATGGGGAGGTCAGGAAACATGCAGTGGCAATGTAGGATATGTTTCTGAAAAACATCGATTGGTGTTGCGCATTGTAAGTGTTAGTAACAGGCCATTCACTAGTAGGAGTGAGAAAAACATCATGGCTTGGTGTGAATCGGAGGTTCTGAATTAGGATAGGCAGTGAGTGGCATTGTAGAATGGAGAAAAGCACCACAGGGTGGTCAGCATGTGGAGGTCAGAAAACATGCAGTGGCAATGTAGTACAGCTTTCTGAAAAACATCGAGTGGTGGTGCGCATTGTACGGGTTTCTAATAGGACATTCACTAGTAGGAGTGAGAAGAACATCACGGGGTGTTGTGAATGAGAGGGCATGAATTACGATAGGCAGTGAGTGGGATTGTAGGATGGAGAAACGCACCACGTGGTGGTCAGCAGGGGGAGGTCAGGAAACATGCACTGACAACGTAGGAATGGTTTCTGAAAAACATCACGTGGTGGTGCGCATTGTAAGGTTTGCTTGCAGGCCATTCACTAGTAGGGGTGAGAAAAACATCACGGGGTGGCATGAATCGGAGCGTCTGATTTAGGAAAGGCAGTGAGTGGCAATGTAGGATGGAGACAAGCACCACGCGTTGGTCAGCATGGGGAGGTCAGGAAACATACATTGGTAATGTAGGATAGGTTTCTGAAAAACATCGAGGGGTGGTGCGCATTGTAAGGGTTTCTAAGAGGCCATTCACTAGTAGGACTGAGAAAAACATCACGGGGTTGTGTGAATCGGAGGGTCTGAATTAGGATAGGCAGTGATTGGCAATGTAGGATGGAGAAAAGCACCACGGGGTGGTCAGAATTGGGACGTCATGATACATTCAGGGGCAAAGTAGGATAGGTTTCTGAAAAACATTGCGGGGTGGTGCGCATTGTAAGGGTTTCTAACAGGCCATTCACTAGTAGGAATGAGAAAACACCACAGGGTGGTGTGAATCGGAGTGTCTGAATTAGGATAGGCAGTGAGTGGCAAGGTAGGATGGAGAAAAGCACCACGGGGTGGTCAGCAAGAGGAGGTGAGGAAACATGCAGTGGCAATGTAGGATAGGTTTCTGAAAAAGATCGCGTACTGGTGTGCATTGTAAGGGTTTCTAACAGGCCATTCACTAGTAAGAGTGAGAAAAACAACACGGGGTGGTGTGAATCGGAAAGTTTGAACTGGGTTAGGCAGGGAGTGGCAATGTAGGATGGAGAAAAGCAACACAGAATAGTCAGCATGTGGAGATCAGAAAACATGCAGTGGCAATGTAGGACAGGTTTCTGAAAAACATCGCGGGGTGGTACGAATTGTAAGGGTTTCTAACAGGCCATTCACTAGTAGGAGTGAGAACAACATCATGGGGTGGAGTGAATCGAAGGGTATGAATTAGGATAGGCAGTGAGTGGCAATGTAGGATGGAGCAACGCACCACTGAGAGGTCAGCATGGGGAGGTCAGGAAACATGCAGTGGCAATGTAGGATAGGTTTCTGAAAAACATCGCAGGGTCGTGCGCATTGTAAGGGTTTCTAACAGGCCACTCACTAATAGGAGTGAGAACAACATCACGGGGTGGTGTGAATCAGAGCGTAAGAATTAGGATAGGCAGTGAGTGGCAATGTAGGATGGAGAAATGCACCACGGGGTGGTCAGCATGGGGAGGTCAGGAAACATGCACTGGCAATGTAGGATAGGTTTCTGAAATACATTCCTGGGTGTTGCGCATTGTAAGGGTTTCTAACAGGCCATTCACTAGTAGGAGTGAGAAAAAATCATCACGGGGTGGTGTGAATCAGAGGGTCTGAAATAGGATAGGCAGTGAGTGGAAATGTAGGATGGAGAAAAGCACCACGGGGTGGGCAGCATGTGGAGGTCAGAAAACATGCAGTGGCAAGGTAGGATAGGTATCTGAAAAACATCGTGTGTTGGTGCGCATTTTTAGGGGTTTCTAAGAGGCCATTCACTAGGAGGAGTGAGAAAAATATCACGGGCTTGGTGTGAATCGGACGGTCTGAATTAGGAAAGGCAGTGAGTGGCCATGTAGGATGGAGTAAAGCCCCATGGAGTGGTCAGCATGGGGAGGTCAGGAAACATGCAGTGGCAATGTAGGTTAGGTGTCTGAAAAACGTTGAGGGGTGGTGCGCATTGTAAGCGTTTCTAACAGGCCATTCACTAGTAGGAGTGAGAAATACATCACGGGGTGGTGTGAATGGGAGGGTCTGAATTTGGATAGGCAGTGAGTGGCAATTCCGGATGGAGAAAAGCACCACGGGGGGGGTCAGTATGGGGATGTCAGGAAACATGCTTTGGCAATGTAGGATAGGTTTCTGAAAAATACCACGTGGTGGTGCGCATTGAAAGGGTTTCTAACAGGCCATTCACTAGGAAGAATGAGAAAAACATCACGGGGTGCTGTGAATCGAAGGGTTTGATTTGGGGAGGCAGTGAGTGGCAATGTAGTTTATAGAAAAGCACCACGGGGTGGTCACCATGGGGAGGTCAGGAAACACGCAGTGGCAATGTACCTCAGGTTTCTGAAAAAGATCGCGGGGTGGTGCGCATTGTAAGTGTTTCTAATACGCCATTCACTAGCAGGTGTGAGAAAAATATCACGGGGTGGTGTGAATCGGAGGGTCTGAATTAGGATAGGCAGTGAGTGGCAATGTAGAATGGAGAAAAGCACCACGGAGTGGTCAGCATGTGAAGGTCAGGAAACATGCAGTGGCAATATAGGATAGGTTTCTGAAAAACATCGCGGGGTGGTGCGCATTGTAAGGGTTTCTTACAGGCCATTCACTAGTCGGAGTGAGAAAAACATCACGGGGTGGAGTGAATCGAAGGGTATGAATTAGAATAGGCAGTGAGTGGCAATGTAGGATGGAGAAACGCACCACAGGGTGGTCAGCATGGGGAGGTCAGGAAACATGCTGTGGAAATGTAGGATAGGTTTCTGAAAATCATCGCGGGGTGGGGCGCATTTTAAGGGTTTCTAACATGCCATTTACTAGTAGGAGTTAGAAAAATATCAGGGGGTTGGTGTGAATCGGAGGGTCTGAACTAGGATTGGCAGTGAGTGCCCATGTAGGATGGAGAAAAGCCCCATGGGGTGGTCAGCATGCGGAGGTCAGGAAACATGCAGTGGCAATGCAGGTTAGGTTTCAGAAAAACATCGAGGGGTGGTGCACATTGTAAGGGTTTCTAACAGGCTATTCACTAGTAGGAGTGAGAATAACATAACAGGGTGGTGTGAATTGATGGGAATAAAGAGGGATAGGCAGTGAGTGGCCATTTAGGATGGAGAGAAGTACCGCGGTGTGGTCAGCATGAGACGTCAGGAAACAGGCAGTGGCAATTTAATATAGGTTTCTGAAAAACATCGTGGGGTGGTGCGCATTGTAAGGGTTTCTAACAGGACATACACTAGTAGGAGTGAGAACAACATCACGGGGTGGTGTGAATCAGAGTGTATGAATTACGATAGGCAGTGAGTGGGAATGTAGGATGGAGAAACGCACCACGAGGTGGTCAGCAGGGGGAGGTCAGGAAACATGCACTGGCAATGTAGGATAGGTTTCTGAAAAACATCGCGGGGTGTTGCGCATTGTAAGGGTTTCTAACAGGCCATTTACTAGTAGGAGTGAGAAAAACATCACGGGGTGGTGTCAATCGGAGGGTCTGAATTAGGATAGGCAGCAAGTGGCAATGTAGGATGGAGAAAAGCACGACGGGGTGGTCAGCATGTGGAGGTCAGAAAACATGCATTGGCAATGTAGGATAGTTTCCTGAAAAACATTGTGGGATTGTGCGCATTGTAAGGGTTTCTAACAAGCCAATCACTCGGAGGAGTGAGAAAAATATCACGGGCTTGGCATGAATCGAAGGTTCTGAATTAGGATAAGCAGTGAGTGGCCATGTAGAATGGGGAAAAGGCCCATGGTGTGGTCAGCATGGAGAAGTCAGGAAACATGCAGTGGCAATGTAGGTTAGGTTTCTGAAAAACATCGAGGGGTGGTGCGCATTGTAAGGGTTTCTAAGATGCCATTCACTAGTAGGAGTGACAAAAATACCATGAGGTGGTGTGAATTGGAGGGTCTGAAATGAAATAGGCAATGAGTGGCAATTTCGGATGGAGAAAAGCACCACGGGGGGGGGGTCAGCATGGGAATGTCAGGAAACATGCAGTGGCAATGTAGGATAGGTTTCTGAAAAATATCGCGGGGTGGTGGGCCTTGTAAGTGTTTCTAACAGGCCTTTCACTAGTAGGAGTGAGAAAAATATCACGGGGTGGTGTGAATCGGTGGGTCTAAATTAGGATATGCAGTGAGACACAATGTAGGATGGAAAAAAGCATCACGGGGTGCTCAGCATGGGGAGGTCAGGAAACATGCACTGTCGATGTAGGATAGGTTTCTGAAATAATGTCGCGGGGTGTTGCGCATTGTAAGGGTTTCTAACAGGCCTTTCACTAGGAGGAGTGAATAAAATATCATGGGGTTGGTGTGCATCAGAGGGTCTTAATTAGAATAGGCAGTGAGTGGCAATGTAGGATGGAGAAAAGCACCACGGGGTGGTCAGCATGGGGAGGTCAGGAAACATGCAGTGGCAACGTAGGACAGGTTTCTGAAAATCATCGCTTGGTGGTGCGCATTGTAATGGTTTATAACAGGCCATTCACCAGTAGGAGTGAGACAAACCTGACGGGGTGGTGTGAATCGGAGGGTCTGAATTACGATAGGCAGTGAGTGGCAATGTAGGATGGAGAAAACCACCACAGGGTGGTCAGCATGTGGAGGTCAGGAAACATGCAGTGGCAATGTAGGATAGGTTTCTGAAAAACATCACGGGGTGGTGCGCATCGTAAGGGTTTCTAACAGGCCATTCTCTAGTAGGAGTGAGAAAAACGTCACGAGGTGGTGTTCATAGGAGGGTATGAATTGGGATAGGCAGTGAGTGGCAATTTGTGATGGAGAAAAACACCACGGGGGGGTCAGCATGGGGATGTCAGGAAACATGCAGTGGCAATGTAGGATAGGTTTCTGAAAAAGATAGCGTGGTGGTGTGCATTGTAAGGGTTTCTAACAGGCCATTCACTAGTAGGAGTGAGAAACACATCACGGGGTGGTGTGATTCGGAGGGTCTGAATTGGGATAGGCAGTGAGTGGCAATGTAGTTTGGAGAAAAGCACCACGGGGGTAGTCAGCATGGGGAGGTCAGGAAACATGCAGTGGCAATGTAGGATATGTTTCTGAAAAACATCGATTGGTGTTGCGCATTGTAAGTGTTAGTAACAGGCCATTCACTAGTAGGAGTGAGAAAAACATCATGGCTTGGTGTGAATCGGAGGTTCTGAATTAGGATAGGCAGTGAGTGGCATTGTAGAATGGAGAAAAGCACCACAGGGTGGTCAGCATGTGGAGGTCAGAAAACATGCAGTGGCAATGTAGTACAGCTTTCTGAAAAACATCGAGTGGTGGTGCGCATTGTACGGGTTTCTAATAGGACATTCACTAGTAGGAGTGAGAAGAACATCACGGGGTGTTGTGAATGAGAGGGCATGAATTACGATAGGCAGTGAGTGGGATTGTAGGATGGAGAAACGCACCACGTGGTGGTCAGCAGGGGGAGGTCAGGAAACATGCACTGACAACGTAGGAATGGTTTCTGAAAAACATCACGTGGTGGTGCGCATTGTAAGGTTTGCTTGCAGGCCATTCACTAGTAGGGGTGAGAAAAACATCACGGGGTGGCATGAATCGGAGCGTCTGATTTAGGAAAGGCAGTGAGTGGCAATGTAGGATGGAGACAAGCACCACGCGTTGGTCAGCATGGGGAGGTCAGGAAACATACATTGGTAATGTAGGATAGGTTTCTGAAAAACATCGAGGGGTGGTGCGCATTGTAAGGGTTTCTAAGAGGCCATTCACTAGTAGGACTGAGAAAAACATCACGGGGTTGTGTGAATCGGAGGGTCTGAATTAGGATAGGCAGTGATTGGCAATGTAGGATGGAGAAAAGCACCACGGGGTGGTCAGAATTGGGACGTCATGATACATTCAGGGGCAAAGTAGGATAGGTTTCTGAAAAACATTGCGGGGTGGTGCGCATTGTAAGGGTTTCTAACAGGCCATTCACTAGTAGGAATGAGAAAACACCACAGGGTGGTGTGAATCGGAGTGTCTGAATTAGGATAGGCAGTGAGTGGCAAGGTAGGATGGAGAAAAGCACCACGGGGTGGTCAGCAAGAGGAGGTGAGGAAACATGCAGTGGCAATGTAGGATAGGTTTCTGAAAAAGATCGCGTACTGGTGTGCATTGTAAGGGTTTCTAACAGGCCATTCACTAGTAAGAGTGAGAAAAACAACACGGGGTGGTGTGAATCGGAAAGTTTGAACTGGGATAGGCAGGGAGTGGCAATGTAGGATGGAGAAAAGCAACACAGAATAGTCAGCATGTGGAGATCAGAAAACATGCAGTGGCAATGTAGGACAGGTTTCTGAAAAACATCGCGGGGTGGTACGAATTGTAAGGGTTTCTAACAGGCCATTCACTAGTAGGAGTGAGAACAACATCATGGGGTGGAGTGAATCGAAGGGTATGAATTAGGATAGGCAGTGAGTGGCAATGTAGGATGGAGCAACGCACCACTGAGAGGTCAGCATGGGGAGGTCAGGAAACATGCAGTGGCAATGTAGGATAGGTTTCTGAAAAACATCGCAGGGTCGTGCGCATTGTAAGGGTTTCTAACAGGCCACTCACTAATAGGAGTGAGAACAACATCACGGGGTGGTGTGAATCAGAGCGTAAGAATTAGGATAGGCAGTGAGTGGCAATGTAGGATGGAGAAATGCACCACGGGGTGGTCAGCATGGGGAGGTCAGGAAACATGCACTGGCAATGTAGGATAGGTTTCTGAAATACATTCCTGGGTGTTGCGCATTGTAAGGGTTTCTAACAGGCCATTCACTAGTAGGAGGGAGAAAAAATCATCACGGGGTGGTGTGAATCAGAGGGTCTGAAATAGGATAGGCAGTGAGTGGAAATGTAGGATGGAGAAAAGCACCACGGGGTGGGCAGCATGTGGAGGTCAGAAAACATGCAGTGGCAAGGTAGGATAGGTATCTGAAAAACATCGTGTGTTGGTGCGCATTTTTAGGGGTTTCTAAGAGGCCATTCACTAGGAGGAGTGAGAAAAATATCACGGGCTTGGTGTGAATCGGACGGTCTGAATTAGGAAAGGCAGTGAGTGGCCATGTAGGATGGAGTAAAGCCCCATGGAGTGGTCAGCATGGGGAGGTCAGGAAACATGCAGTGGCAATGTAGGTTAGGTGTCTGAAAAACGTTGAGGGGTGGTGCGCATTGTAAGCGTTTCTAACAGGCCATTCACTAGTAGGAGTGAGAAATACATCACGGGGTGGTGTGAATGGGAGGGTCTGAATTTGGATAGGCAGTGAGTGGCAATTCCGGATGGAGAAAAGCACCACGGGGGGGGTCAGTATGGGGATGTCAGGAAACATGCTTTGGCAATGTAGGATAGGTTTCTGAAAAATACCACGTGGTGGTGCGCATTGAAAGGGTTTCTAACAGGCCATTCACTAGGAAGAATGAGAAAAACATCACGGGGTGCTGTGAATCGGAGGGTTTGATTTGGGGAGGCAGTGAGTGGCAATGTAGTTTATAGAAAAGCACCACGGGGTGGTCACCATGGGGAGGTCAGGAAACACGCAGTGGCAATGTACCTCAGGTTTCTGAAAAAGATCGCGGGGTGGTGCGCATTGTAAGTGTTTCTAATACGCCATTCACTAGCAGGTGTGAGAAAAATATCACGGGGTGGTGTGAATCGGAGGGTCTGAATTAGGATAGGCAGTGAGTGGCAATGTAGAATGGAGAAAAGCACCACGGAGTGGTCAGCATGTGAAGGTCAGGAAACATGCAGTGGCAATATAGGATAGGTTTCTGAAAAACATCGCGGGGTGGTGCGCATTGTAAGGGTTTCTTACAGGCCATTCACTAGTCGGAGTGAGAAAAACATCACGGGGTGGAGTGAATCGAAGGGTATGAATTAGAATAGGCAGTGAGTGGCAATGTAGGATGGAGAAACGCACCACAGGGTGGTCAGCATGGGGAGGTCAGGAAACATGCTGTGGAAATGTAGGATAGGTTTCTGAAAATCATCGCGGGGTGGGGCGCATTTTAAGGGTTTCTAACATGCCATTTACTAGTAGGAGTTAGAAAAATATCAGGGGGTTGGTGTGAATCGGAGGGTCTGAACTAGGATTGGCAGTGAGTGCCCATGTAGGATGGAGAAAAGCCCCATGGGGTGGTCAGCATGCGGAGGTCAGGAAACATGCAGTGGCAATGCAGGTTAGGTTTCAGAAAAACATCGAGGGGTGGTGCACATTGTAAGGGTTTCTAACAGGCTATTCACTAGTAGGAGTGAGAATAACATAACAGGGTGGTGTGAATTGATGGGAATAAAGAGGGATAGGCAGTGAGTGGCCATTTAGGATGGAGAGAAGTACCGCGGTGTGGTCAGCATGAGACGTCAGGAAACAGGCAGTGGCAATTTAATATAGGTTTCTGAAAAACATCGTGGGGTGGTGCGCATTGTAAGGGTTTCTAACAGGACATTCACTAGTAGGAGTGAGAACAACATCACGGGGTGGTGTGAATCAGAGTGTATGAATTACGATAGGCAGTGAGTGGGAATGTAGGATGGAGAAACGCACCACGGGGTGGTCAGCAGGGGGAGGTCAGGAAACATGCACTGGCAATGTAGGATAGGTTTCTGAAAAACATCGCGGGGTGGTGCGCATTGTAAGGGTTTCTAACAGGCCATTTACTAGTAGGAGTGAGAAAAACATCACGGGGTGGTGTCAATCGGAGGGTCTGAATTAGGATAGGCAGCAAGTGGCAATGTAGGATGGAGAAAAGCACGACGGGGTGGTCAGCATGTGGAGGTCAGAAAACATGCATTGGCAATGTAGGATAGTTTCCTGAAAAACATTGTGGGATTGTGCGCATTGTAAGGGTTTCTAACAAGCCAATCACTCGGAGGAGTGAGAAAAATATCACGGGCTTGGCATGAATCGAAGGTTCTGAATTAGGATAAGCAGTGAGTGGCCATGTAGAATGGGGAAAAGGCCCATGGTGTGGTCAGCATGGAGAAGTCAGGAAACATGCAGTGGCAATGTAGGTTAGGTTTCTGAAAAACATCGAGGGGTGGTGCGCATTGTAAGGGTTTCTAAGATGCCATTCACTAGTAGGAGTGACAAAAATATCATGAGGTGGTGTGAATTGGAGGGTCTGAAATGAAATAGGCAATGAGTGGCAATTTCGGATGGAGAAAAGCACCACGGGGGGGGGGTCAGCATGGGAATGTCAGGAAACATGCAGTGGCAATGTAGGATAGGTTTCTGAAAAATATCGCGGGGTGGTGGGCCTTGTAAGTGTTTCTAACAGGCCTTTCACTAGTAGGAGTGAGAAAAATATCACAGGGTGGTGTGAATCGGTGGGTCTAAATTAGGATATGCAGTGAGACACAATGTAGGATGGAAAAAAGCATCACGGGGTGCTCAGCATGGGGAGGTCAGGAAACATGCACTGTCGATGTAGGATAGGTTTCTGAAATAATGTCGCGGGGTGTTGCGCATTGTAAGGGTTTCTAACAGGCCTTTCACTAGGAGGAGTGAATAAAATATCATGGGGTTGGTGTGCATCAGAGGGTCTTAATTAGAATAGGCAGTGAGTGGCAATGTAGGATGGAGAAAAGCACCACGGGGTGGTCAGCATGGGGAGGTCAGGAAACATGCAGTGGCAACGTAGGACAGGTTTCTGAAAATCATCGCTTGGTGGTGCGCATTGTAATGGTTTATAACAGGCCATTCACCAGTAGGAGTGAGACAAACCTGACGGGGTGGTGTGAATCGGAGGGTCTGAATTACGATAGGCAGTGAGTGGCAATGTAGGATGGAGAAAACCACCACAGGGTGGTCAGCATGTGGAGGTCAGGAAACATGCAGTGGCAATGTAGGATAGGTTTCTGAAAAACATCACGGGGTGGTGCGCATCGTAAGGGTTTCTAACAGGCCATTCTCTAGTAGGAGTGAGAAAAACGTCACGAGGTGGTGTTCATAGGAGGGTATGAATTGGGATAGGCAGTGAGTGGCAATTTGTGATGGAGAAAAACACCACGGGGGGGTCAGCATGGGGATGTCAGGAAACATGCAGTGGCAATGTAGGATAGGTTTCTGAAAAAGATAGCGTGGTGGTGTGCATTGTAAGGGTTTCTAACAGGCCATTCACTAGTAGGAGTGAGAAACACATCACGGGGTGGTGTGATTCGGAGGGTCTGAATTGGGATAGGCAGTGAGTGGCAATGTAGTTTGGAGAAAAGCACCACGGGGGTAGTCAGCATGGGGAGGTCAGGAAACATGCAGTGGCAATGTAGGATATGTTTCTGAAAAACATCGATTGGTGTTGCGCATTGTAAGTGTTAGTAACAGGCCATTCACTAGTAGGAGTGAGAAAAACATCATGGCTTGGTGTGAATCGGAGGTTCTGAATTAGGATAGGCAGTGAGTGGCATTGTAGAATGGAGAAAAGCACCACAGGGTGGTCAGCATGTGGAGGTCAGAAAACATGCAGTGGCAATGTAGTACAGCTTTCTGAAAAACATCGAGTGGTGGTGCGCATTGTACGGGTTTCTAATAGGACATTCACTAGTAGGAGTGAGAAGAACATCACGGGGTGTTGTGAATGAGAGGGCATGAATTACGATAGGCAGTGAGTGGGATTGTAGGATGGAGAAACGCACCACGTGGTGGTCAGCAGGGGGAGGTCAGGAAACATGCACTGACAACGTAGGAATGGTTTCTGAAAAACATCACGTGGTGGTGCGCATTGTAAGGTTTGCTTGCAGGCCATTCACTAGTAGGGGTGAGAAAAACATCACGGGGTGGCATGAATCGGAGCGTCTGATTTAGGAAAGGCAGTGAGTGGCAATGTAGGATGGAGACAAGCACCACGCGTTGGTCAGCATGGGGAGGTCAGGAAACATACATTGGTAATGTAGGATAGGTTTCTGAAAAACATCGAGGGGTGGTGCGCATTGTAAGGGTTTCTAAGAGGCCATTCACTAGTAGGACTGAGAAAAACATCACGGGGTTGTGTGAATCGGAGGGTCTGAATTAGGATAGGCAGTGATTGGCAATGTAGGATGGAGAAAAGCACCACGGGGTGGTCAGAATTGGGACGTCATGATACATTCAGGGGCAAAGTAGGATAGGTTTCTGAAAAACATTGCGGGGTGGTGCGCATTGTAAGGGTTTCTAACAGGCCATTCACTAGTAGGAATGAGAAAACACCACAGGGTGGTGTGAATCGGAGTGTCTGAATTAGGATAGGCAGTGAGTGGCAAGGTAGGATGGAGAAAAGCACCACGGGGTGGTCAGCAAGAGGAGGTGAGGAAACATGCAGTGGCAATGTAGGATAGGTTTCTGAAAAAGATCGCGTACTGGTGTGCATTGTAAGGGTTTCTAACAGGCCATTCACTAGTAAGAGTGAGAAAAACAACACGGGGTGGTGTGAATCGGAAAGTTTGAACTGGGATAGGCAGGGAGTGGCAATGTAGGATGGAGAAAAGCAACACAGAATAGTCAGCATGTGGAGATCAGAAAACATGCAGTGGCAATGTAGGACAGGTTTCTGAAAAACATCGCGGGGTGGTACGAATTGTAAGGGTTTCTAACAGGCCATTCACTAGTAGGAGTGAGAACAACATCATGGGGTGGAGTGAATCGAAGGGTATGAATTAGGATAGGCAGTGAGTGGCAATGTAGGATGGAGCAACGCACCACTGAGAGGTCAGCATGGGGAGGTCAGGAAACATGCAGTGGCAATGTAGGATAGGTTTCTGAAAAACATCGCAGGGTCGTGCGCATTGTAAGGGTTTCTAACAGGCCACTCACTAATAGGAGTGAGAACAACATCACGGGGTGGTGTGAATCAGAGCGTAAGAATTAGGATAGGCAGTGAGTGGCAATGTAGGATGGAGAAATGCACCACGGGGTGGTCAGCATGGGGAGGTCAGGAAACATGCACTGGCAATGTAGGATAGGTTTCTGAAATACATTCCTGGGTGTTGCGCATTGTAAGGGTTTCTAACAGGCCATTCACTAGTAGGAGGGAGAAAAAATCATCACGGGGTGGTGTGAATCAGAGGGTCTGAAATAGGATAGGCAGTGAGTGGAAATGTAGGATGGAGAAAAGCACCACGGGGTGGGCAGCATGTGGAGGTCAGAAAACATGCAGTGGCAAGGTAGGATAGGTATCTGAAAAACATCGTGTGTTGGTGCGCATTTTTAGGGGTTTCTAAGAGGCCATTCACTAGGAGGAGTGAGAAAAATATCACGGGCTTGGTGTGAATCGGACGGTCTGAATTAGGAAAGGCAGTGAGTGGCCATGTAGGATGGAGTAAAGCCCCATGGAGTGGTCAGCATGGGGAGGTCAGGAAACATGCAGTGGCAATGTAGGTTAGGTGTCTGAAAAACGTTGAGGGGTGGTGCGCATTGTAAGCGTTTCTAACAGGCCATTCACTAGTAGGAGTGAGAAATACATCACGGGGTGGTGTGAATGGGAGGGTCTGAATTTGGATAGGCAGTGAGTGGCAATTCCGGATGGAGAAAAGCACCACGGGGGGGGTCAGTATGGGGATGTCAGGAAACATGCTTTGGCAATGTAGGATAGGTTTCTGAAAAATACCACGTGGTGGTGCGCATTGAAAGGGTTTCTAACAGGCCATTCACTAGGAAGAATGAGAAAAACATCACGGGGTGCTGTGAATCGGAGGGTTTGATTTGGGGAGGCAGTGAGTGGCAATGTAGTTTATAGAAAAGCACCACGGGGTGGTCACCATGGGGAGGTCAGGAAACACGCAGTGGCAATGTACCTCAGGTTTCTGAAAAAGATCGCGGGGTGGTGCGCATTGTAAGTGTTTCTAATACGCCATTCACTAGCAGGTGTGAGAAAAATATCACGGGGTGGTGTGAATCGGAGGGTCTGAATTAGGATAGGCAGTGAGTGGCAATGTAGAATGGAGAAAAGCACCACGGAGTGGTCAGCATGTGAAGGTCAGGAAACATGCAGTGGCAATATAGGATAGGTTTCTGAAAAACATCGCGGGGTGGTGCGCATTGTAAGGGTTTCTTACAGGCCATTCACTAGTCGGAGTGAGAAAAACATCACGGGGTGGAGTGAATCGAAGGGTATGAATTAGAATAGGCAGTGAGTGGCAATGTAGGATGGAGAAACGCACCACAGGGTGGTCAGCATGGGGAGGTCAGGAAACATGCTGTGGAAATGTAGGATAGGTTTCTGAAAATCATCGCGGGGTGGGGCGCATTTTAAGGGTTTCTAACATGCCATTTACTAGTAGGAGTTAGAAAAATATCAGGGGGTTGGTGTGAATCGGAGGGTCTGAACTAGGATTGGCAGTGAGTGCCCATGTAGGATGGAGAAAAGCCCCATGGGGTGGTCAGCATGCGGAGGTCAGGAAACATGCAGTGGCAATGCAGGTTAGGTTTCAGAAAAACATCGAGGGGTGGTGCACATTGTAAGGGTTTCTAACAGGCTATTCACTAGTAGGAGTGAGAATAACATAACAGGGTGGTGTGAATTGATGGGAATAAAGAGGGATAGGCAGTGAGTGGCCATTTAGGATGGAGAGAAGTACCGCGGTGTGGTCAGCATGAGACGTCAGGAAACAGGCAGTGGCAATTTAATATAGGTTTCTGAAAAACATCGTGGGGTGGTGCGCATTGTAAGGGTTTCTAACAGGACATTCACTAGTAGGAGTGAGAACAACATCACGGGGTGGTGTGAATCAGAGTGTATGAATTACGATAGGCAGTGAGTGGGAATGTAGGATGGAGAAACGCACCACGGGGTGGTCAGCAGGGGGAGGTCAGGAAACATGCACTGGCAATGTAGGATAGGTTTCTGAAAAACATCGCGGGGTGGTGCGCATTGTAAGGGTTTCTAACAGGCCATTTACTAGTAGGAGTGAGAAAAACATCACGGGGTGGTGTCAATCGGAGGGTCTGAATTAGGATAGGCAGCAAGTGGCAATGTAGGATGGAGAAAAGCACGACGGGGTGGTCAGCATGTGGAGGTCAGAAAACATGCATTGGCAATGTAGGATAGTTTCCTGAAAAACATTGTGGGATTGTGCGCATTGTAAGGGTTTCTAACAAGCCAATCACTCGGAGGAGTGAGAAAAATATCACGGGCTTGGCATGAATCGAAGGTTCTGAATTAGGATAAGCAGTGAGTGGCCATGTAGAATGGGGAAAAGGCCCATGGTGTGGTCAGCATGGAGAAGTCAGGAAACATGCAGTGGCAATGTAGGTTAGGTTTCTGAAAAACATCGAGGGGTGGTGCGCATTGTAAGGGTTTCTAAGATGCCATTCACTAGTAGGAGTGACAAAAATATCATGAGGTGGTGTGAATTGGAGGGTCTGAAATGAAATAGGCAATGAGTGGCAATTTCGGATGGAGAAAAGCACCACGGGGGGGGGGGTCAGCATGGGAATGTCAGGAAACATGCAGTGGCAATGTAGGATAGGTTTCTGAAAAATATCGCGGGGTGGTGGGCCTTGTAAGTGTTTCTAACAGGCCTTTCACTAGTAGGAGTGAGAAAAATATCACGGGGTGGTGTGAATCGGTGGGTCTAAATTAGGATATGCAGTGAGACACAATGTAGGATGGAAAAAAGCATCACGGGGTGCTCAGCATGGGGAGGTCAGGAAACATGCACTGTCGATGTAGGATAGGTTTCTGAAATAATGTCGCGGGGTGTTGCGCATTGTAAGGGTTTCTAACAGGCCTTTCACTAGGAGGAGTGAATAAAATATCATGGGTTGGTGTGCATCAGAGGGTCTTAATTAGAATAGGCAGTGAGTGGCAATGTAGGATGGAGAAAAGCACCACGGGGTGGTCAGCATGGGGAGGTCAGGAAACATGCAGTGGCAACGTAGGACAGGTTTCTGAAAATCATCGCTTGGTGGTGCGCATTGTAATGGTTTATAACAGGCCATTCACCAGTAGGAGTGAGACAAACCTGACGGGGTGGTGTGAATCGGAGGGTCTGAATTACGATAGGCAGTGAGTGGCAATGTAGGATGGAGAAAACCACCACAGGGTGGTCAGCATGTGGAGGTCAGGAAACATGCAGTGGCAATGTAGGATAGGTTTCTGAAAAACATCACGGGGTGGTGCGCATCGTAAGGGTTTCTAACAGGCATTCTCTAGTAGGAGTGAGAAAAACGTCACGAGGTGGTGTTCATAGGAGGGTATGAATTGGGATAGGCAGTGAGTGGCAATTTGTGATGGAGAAAAACACCACGGGGGGGTCAGCATGGGGATGTCAGGAAACATGCAGTGGCAATGTAGGATAGGTTTCTGAAAAAGATAGCGTGGTGGTGTGCATTGTAAGGGTTTCTAACAGGCCATTCACTAGTAGGAGTGAGAAACACATCACGGGGTGGTGTGATTCGGAGGGTCTGAATTGGGATAGGCAGTGAGTGGCAATGTAGTTTGGAGAAAAGCACCACGGGGGTAGTCAGCATGGGGAGGTCAGGAAACATGCAGTGGCAATGTAGGATATGTTTCTGAAAAACATCGATTGGTGTTGCGCATTGTAAGTGTTAGTAACAGGCCATTCACTAGTAGGAGTGAGAAAAACATCATGGCTTGGTGTGAATCGGAGGTTCTGAATTAGGATAGGCAGTGAGTGGCATTGTAGAATGGAGAAAAGCACCACAGGGTGGTCAGCATGTGGAGGTCAGAAAACATGCAGTGGCAATGTAGTACAGCTTTCTGAAAAACATCGAGTGGTGGTGCGCATTGTACGGGTTTCTAATAGGACATTCACTAGTAGGAGTGAGAAGAACATCACGGGGTGTTGTGAATGAGAGGGCATGAATTACGATAGGCAGTGAGTGGGATTGTAGGATGGAGAAACGCACCACGTGGTGGTCAGCAGGGGAGGTCAGGAAACATGCACTGACAACATAGGAATGGTTTCTGAAAAACATCACGTGGTGGTGCGCATTGTAAGGTTTGCTTGCAGGCCATTCACTAGTAGGGGTGAGAAAAACATCACGGGGGTGGCATGAATCGGAGCGTCTGATTTAGGAAAGGCAGTGAGTGGCAATGTAGGATGGAGACAAGCACCACGCGTTGGTCAGCATGGGGAGGTCAGGAAACATACATTGGTAATGTAGGATAGGTTTCTGAAAAACATCGAGGGGTGGTGCGCATTGTAAGGGTTTCTAAGAGGCCATTCACTAGTAGGACTGAGAAAAACATCACGGGGTTGTGTGAATCGGAGGGTCTGAATTAGGATAGGCAGTGATTGGCAATGTAGGATGGAGAAAAGCACCACGGGGTGGTCAGAATTGGGACGTCATGATACATTCAGGGGCAAAGTAGGATAGGTTTCTGAAAAACATTGCGGGGTGGTGCGCATTGTAAGGGTTTCTAACAGGCCATTCACTAGTAGGAATGAGAAAACACCACAGGGTGGTGTGAATCGGAGTGTCTGAATTAGGATAGGCAGTGAGTGGCAAGGTAGGATGGAGAAAAGCACCACGGGGTGGTCAGCAAGAGGAGGTGAGGAAACATGCAGTGGCAATGTAGGATAGGTTTCTGAAAAAGATCGCGTACTGGTGTGCATTGTAAGGGTTTCTAACAGGCCATTCACTAGTAAGAGTGAGAAAAACAACACGGGGTGGTGTGAATCGGAAAGTTTGAACTGGGATAGGCAGGGAGTGGCAATGTAGGATGGAGAAAAGCAACACAGAATAGTCAGCATGTGGAGATCAGAAAACATGCAGTGGCAATGTAGGACAGGTTTCTGAAAAACATCGCGGGGTGGTACGAATTGTAAGGGTTTCTAACAGGCCATTCACTAGTAGGAGTGAGAACAACATCATGGGGTGGAGTGAATCGAAGGGTATGAATTAGGATAGGCAGTGAGTGGCAATGTAGGATGGAGCAACGCACCACTGAGAGGTCAGCATGGGGAGGTCAGGAAACATGCAGTGGCAATGTAGGATAGGTTTCTGAAAAACATCGCAGGGTCGTGCGCATTGTAAGGGTTTCTAACAGGCCACTCACTAATAGGAGTGAGAACAACATCACGGGGTGGTGTGAATCAGAGCGTAAGAATTAGGATAGGCAGTGAGTGGCAATGTAGGATGGAGAAATGCACCACGGGGTGGTCAGCATGGGGAGGTCAGGAAACATGCACTGGCAATGTAGGATAGGTTTCTGAAATACATTCCTGGGTGTTGCGCATTGTAAGGGTTTCTAACAGGCCATTCACTAGTAGGAGGGAGAAAAAATCATCACGGGGTGGTGTGAATCAGAGGGTCTGAAATAGGATAGGCAGTGAGTGGAAATGTAGGATGGAGAAAAGCACCACGGGGTGGGCAGCATGTGGAGGTCAGAAAACATGCAGTGGCAAGGTAGGATAGGTATCTGAAAAACATCGTGTGTTGGTGCGCATTTTTAGGGGTTTCTAAGAGGCCATTCACTAGGAGGAGTGAGAAAAATATCACGGGCTTGGTGTGAATCGGACGGTCTGAATTAGGAAAGGCAGTGAGTGGCCATGTAGGATGGAGTAAAGCCCCATGGAGTGGTCAGCATGGGGAGGTCAGGAAACATGCAGTGGCAATGTAGGTTAGGTGTCTGAAAAACGTTGAGGGGTGGTGCGCATTGTAAGCGTTTCTAACAGGCCATTCACTAGTAGGAGTGAGAAATACATCACGGGGTGGTGTGAATGGGAGGGTCTGAATTTGGATAGGCAGTGAGTGGCAATTCCGGATGGAGAAAAGCACCACGGGGGGGGTCAGTATGGGGATGTCAGGAAACATGCTTTGGCAATGTAGGATAGGTTTCTGAAAAATACCACGTGGTGGTGCGCATTGAAAGGGTTTCTAACAGGCCATTCACTAGGAAGAATGAGAAAAACATCACGGGGTGCTGTGAATCGGAGGGTTTGATTTGGGGAGGCAGTGAGTGGCAATGTAGTTTATAGAAAAGCACCACGGGGTGGTCACCATGGGGAGGTCAGGAAACACGCAGTGGCAATGTACCTCAGGTTTCTGAAAAAGATCGCGGGGTGGTGCGCATTGTAAGTGTTTCTAATACGCCATTCACTAGCAGGTGTGAGAAAAATATCACGGGGTGGTGTGAATCGGAGGGTCTGAATTAGGATAGGCAGTGAGTGGCAATGTAGAATGGAGAAAAGCACCACGGAGTGGTCAGCATGTGAAGGTCAGGAAACATGCAGTGGCAATATAGGATAGGTTTCTGAAAAACATCGCGGGGTGGTGCGCATTGTAAGGGTTTCTTACAGGCCATTCACTAGTCGGAGTGAGAAAAACATCACGGGGTGGAGTGAATCGAAGGGTATGAATTAGAATAGGCAGTGAGTGGCAATGTAGGATGGAGAAACGCACCACAGGGTGGTCAGCATGGGGAGGTCAGGAAACATGCTGTGGAAATGTAGGATAGGTTTCTGAAAATCATCGCGGGGTGGGGCGCATTTTAAGGGTTTCTAACATGCCATTTACTAGTAGGAGTTAGAAAAATATCAGGGGGTTGGTGTGAATCGGAGGGTCTGAACTAGGATTGGCAGTGAGTGCCCATGTAGGATGGAGAAAAGCCCCATGGGGTGGTCAGCATGCGGAGGTCAGGAAACATGCAGTGGCAATGCAGGTTAGGTTTCAGAAAAACATCGAGGGGTGGTGCACATTGTAAGGGTTTCTAACAGGCTATTCACTAGTAGGAGTGAGAATAACATAACAGGGTGGTGTGAATTGATGGGAATAAAGAGGGATAGGCAGTGAGTGGCCATTTAGGATGGAGAGAAGTACCGCGGTGTGGTCAGCATGAGACGTCAGGAAACAGGCAGTGGCAATTTAATATAGGTTTCTGAAAAACATCGTGGGGTGGTGCGCATTGTAAGGGTTTCTAACAGGACATTCACTAGTAGGAGTGAGAACAACATCACGGGGTGGTGTGAATCAGAGTGTATGAATTACGATAGGCAGTGAGTGGGAATGTAGGATGGAGAAACGCACCACGGGGTGGTCAGCAGGGGGAGGTCAGGAAACATGCACTGGCAATGTAGGATAGGTTTCTGAAAAACATCGCGGGGTGGTGCGCATTGTAAGGGTTTCTAACAGGCCATTTACTAGTAGGAGTGAGAAAAACATCACGGGGTGGTGTCAATCGGAGGGTCTGAATTAGGATAGGCAGCAAGTGGCAATGTAGGATGGAGAAAAGCACGACGGGGTGGTCAGCATGTGGAGGTCAGAAAACATGCATTGGCAATGTAGGATAGTTTCCTGAAAAACATTGTGGGATTGTGCGCATTGTAAGGGTTTCTAACAAGCCAATCACTCGGAGGAGTGAGAAAAATATCACGGGCTTGGCATGAATCGAAGGTTCTGAATTAGGATAAGCAGTGAGTGGCCATGTAGAATGGGGAAAAGGCCCATGGTGTGGTCAGCATGGAGAAGTCAGGAAACATGCAGTGGCAATGTAGGTTAGGTTTCTGAAAAACATCGAGGGGTGGTGCGCATTGTAAGGGTTTCTAAGATGCCATTCACTAGTAGGAGTGACAAAAATATCATGAGGTGGTGTGAATTGGAGGGTCTGAAATGAAATAGGCAATGAGTGGCAATTTCGGATGGAGAAAAGCACCACGGGGGGGGGGGTCAGCATGGGAATGTCAGGAAACATGCAGTGGCAATGTAGGATAGGTTTCTGAAAAATATCGCGGGGTGGTGGGCCTTGTAAGTGTTTCTAACAGGCCTTTCACTAGTAGGAGTGAGAAAAATATCACGGGGTGGTGTGAATCGGTGGGTCTAAATTAGGATATGCAGTGAGACACAATGTAGGATGGAAAAAAGCATCACGGGGTGCTCAGCATGGGGAGGTCAGGAAACATGCACTGTCGATGTAGGATAGGTTTCTGAAATAATGTCGCGGGGTGTTGCGCATTGTAAGGGTTTCTAACAGGCCTTTCACTAGGAGGAGTGAATAAAATATCATGGGGTTGGTGTGCATCAGAGGGTCTTAATTAGAATAGGCAGTGAGTGGCAATGTAGGATGGAGAAAAGCACCACGGGGTGGTCAGCATGGGGAGGTCAGGAAACATGCAGTGGCAACGTAGGACAGGTTTCTGAAAATCATCGCTTGGTGGTGCGCATTGTAATGGTTTATAACAGGCCATTCACCAGTAGGAGTGAGACAAACCTGACGGGGTGGTGTGAATCGGAGGGTCTGAATTACGATAGGCAGTGAGTGGCAATGTAGGATGGAGAAAACCACCACAGGGTGGTCAGCATGTGGAGGTCAGGAAACATGCAGTGGCAATGTAGGATAGGTTTCTGAAAAACATCACGGGGTGGTGCGCATCGTAAGGGTTTCTAACAGGCCATTCTCTAGTAGGAGTGAGAAAAACGTCACGAGGTGGTGTTCATAGGAGGGTATGAATTGGGATAGGCAGTGAGTGGCAATTTGTGATGGAGAAAAACACCACGGGGGGGTCAGCATGGGGATGTCAGGAAACATGCAGTGGCAATGTAGGATAGGTTTCTGAAAAAGATAGCGTGGTGGTGTGCATTGTAAGGGTTTCTAACAGGCCATTCACTAGTAGGAGTGAGAAACACATCACGGGGTGGTGTGATTCGGAGGGTCTGAATTGGGATAGGCAGTGAGTGGCAATGTAGTTTGGAGAAAAGCACCACGGGGGTAGTCAGCATGGGGAGGTCAGGAAACATGCAGTGGCAATGTAGGATATGTTTCTGAAAAACATCGATTGGTGTTGCGCATTGTAAGTGTTAGTAACAGGCCATTCACTAGTAGGAGTGAGAAAAACATCATGGCTTGGTGTGAATCGGAGGTTCTGAATTAGGATAGGCAGTGAGTGGCATTGTAGAATGGAGAAAAGCACCACAGGGTGGTCAGCATGTGGAGGTCAGAAAACATGCAGTGGCAATGTAGTACAGCTTTCTGAAAAACATCGAGTGGTGGTGCGCATTGTACGGGTTTCTAATAGGACATTCACTAGTAGGAGTGAGAAGAACATCACGGGGTGTTGTGAATGAGAGGGCATGAATTACGATAGGCAGTGAGTGGGATTGTAGGATGGAGAAACGCACCACGTGGTGGTCAGCAGGGGGAGGTCAGGAAACATGCACTGACAACATAGGAATGGTTTCTGAAAAACATCACGTGGTGGTGCGCATTGTAAGGTTTGCTTGCAGGCCATTCACTAGTAGGGGTGAGAAAAACATCACGGGGTGGCATGAATCGGAGCGTCTGATTTAGGAAAGGCAGTGAGTGGCAATGTAGGATGGAGACAAGCACCACGCGTTGGTCAGCATGGGGAGGTCAGGAAACATACATTGGTAATGTAGGATAGGTTTCTGAAAAACATCGAGGGGTGGTGCGCATTGTAAGGGTTTCTAAGAGGCCATTCACTAGTAGGACTGAGAAAAACATCACGGGGTTGTGTGAATCGGAGGGTCTGAATTAGGATAGGCAGTGATTGGCAATGTAGGATGGAGAAAAGCACCACGGGGTGGTCAGAATTGGGACGTCATGATACATTCAGGGGCAAAGTAGGATAGGTTTCTGAAAAACATTGCGGGGTGGTGCGCATTGTAAGGGTTTCTAACAGGCCATTCACTAGTAGGAATGAGAAAACACCACAGGGTGGTGTGAATCGGAGTGTCTGAATTAGGATAGGCAGTGAGTGGCAAGGTAGGATGGAGAAAAGCACCACGGGGTGGTCAGCAAGAGGAGGTGAGGAAACATGCAGTGGCAATGTAGGATAGGTTTCTGAAAAAGATCGCGTACTGGTGTGCATTGTAAGGGTTTCTAACAGGCCATTCACTAGTAAGAGTGAGAAAAACAACACGGGGTGGTGTGAATCGGAAAGTTTGAACTGGGATAGGCAGGGAGTGGCAATGTAGGATGGAGAAAAGCAACACAGAATAGTCAGCATGTGGAGATCAGAAAACATGCAGTGGCAATGTAGGACAGGTTTCTGAAAAACATCGCGGGGTGGTACGAATTGTAAGGGTTTCTAACAGGCCATTCACTAGTAGGAGTGAGAACAACATCATGGGGTGGAGTGAATCGAAGGGTATGAATTAGGATAGGCAGTGAGTGGCAATGTAGGATGGAGCAACGCACCACTGAGAGGTCAGCATGGGGAGGTCAGGAAACATGCAGTGGCAATGTAGGATAGGTTTCTGAAAAACATCGCAGGGTCGTGCGCATTGTAAGGGTTTCTAACAGGCCACTCACTAATAGGAGTGAGAACAACATCACGGGGTGGTGTGAATCAGAGCGTAAGAATTAGGATAGGCAGTGAGTGGCAATGTAGGATGGAGAAATGCACCACGGGGTGGTCAGCATGGGGAGGTCAGGAAACATGCACTGGCAATGTAGGATAGGTTTCTGAAATACATTCCTGGGTGTTGCGCATTGTAAGGGTTTCTAACAGGCCATTCACTAGTAGGAGGGAGAAAAAATCATCACGGGGTGGTGTGAATCAGAGGGTCTGAAATAGGATAGGCAGTGAGTGGAAATGTAGGATGGAGAAAAGCACCACGGGGTGGGCAGCATGTGGAGGTCAGAAAACATGCAGTGGCAAGGTAGGATAGGTATCTGAAAAACATCGTGTGTTGGTGCGCATTTTTAGGGGTTTCTAAGAGGCCATTCACTAGGAGGAGTGAGAAAAATATCACGGGCTTGGTGTGAATCGGACGGTCTGAATTAGGAAAGGCAGTGAGTGGCCATGTAGGATGGAGTAAAGCCCCATGGAGTGGTCAGCATGGGGAGGTCAGGAAACATGCAGTGGCAATGTAGGTTAGGTGTCTGAAAAACGTTGAGGGGTGGTGCGCATTGTAAGCGTTTCTAACAGGCCATTCACTAGTAGGAGTGAGAAATACATCACGGGGTGGTGTGAATGGGAGGGTCTGAATTTGGATAGGCAGTGAGTGGCAATTCCGGATGGAGAAAAGCACCACGGGGGGGGTCAGTATGGGGATGTCAGGAAACATGCTTTGGCAATGTAGGATAGGTTTCTGAAAAATACCACGTGGTGGTGCGCATTGAAAGGGTTTCTAACAGGCCATTCACTAGGAAGAATGAGAAAAACATCACGGGGTGCTGTGAATCGGAGGGTTTGATTTGGGGAGGCAGTGAGTGGCAATGTAGTTTATAGAAAAGCACCACGGGGTGGTCACCATGGGGAGGTCAGGAAACACGCAGTGGCAATGTACCTCAGGTTTCTGAAAAAGATCGCGGGGTGGTGCGCATTGTAAGTGTTTCTAATATGCCATTCACTAGCAGGTGTGAGAAAAATATCACGGGGTGGTGTGAATCGGAGGGTCTGAATTAGGATAGGCAGTGAGTGGCAATGTAGAATGGAGAAAAGCACCACGGAGTGGTCAGCATGTGAAGGTCAGGAAACATGCAGTGGCAATATAGGATAGGTTTCTGAAAAACATCGCGGGGTGGTGCGCATTGTAAGGGTTTCTTACAGGCCATTCACTAGTCGGAGTGAGAAAAACATCACGGGGTGGAGTGAATCGAAGGGTATGAATTAGAATAGGCAGTGAGTGGCAATGTAGGATGGAGAAACGCACCACAGGGTGGTCAGCATGGGGAGGTCAGGAAACATGCTGTGGAAATGTAGGATAGGTTTCTGAAAATCATCGCGGGGTGGGGCGCATTTTAAGGGTTTCTAACATGCCATTTACTAGTAGGAGTTAGAAAAATATCAGGGGGTTGGTGTGAATCGGAGGGTCTGAACTAGGGTTTGCAGTGAGTGCCCATGTAGGATGGAGAAAAGCCCCATGGGGTGGTCAGCATGCGGAGGTCAGGAAACATGCAGTGGCAATGCAGGTTAGGTTTCAGAAAAACATCGAGGGGTGGTGCACATTGTAAGGGTTTCTAACAGGCTATTCACTAGTAGGAGTGAGAATAACATAACAGGGTGGTGTGAATTGATGGGAATAAAGAGGGATAGGCAGTGAGTGGCCATTTAGGATGGAGAGAAGTACCGCGGTGTGGTCAGCATGAGACGTCAGGAAACAGGCAGTGGCAATTTAATATAGGTTTCTGAAAAACATCGTGGGGTGGTGCGCATTGTAAGGGTTTCTAACAGGACATTCACTAGTAGGAGTGAGAACAACATCACGGGGTGGTGTGAATCAGAGTGTATGAATTACGATAGGCAGTGAGTGGGAATGTAGGATGGAGAAACGCACCACGGGGTGGTCAGCAGGGGGAGGTCAGGAAACATGCACTGGCAATGTAGGATAGGTTTCTGAAAAACATCGCGGGGTGGTGCGCATTGTAAGGGTTTCTAACAGGCCATTTACTAGTAGGAGTGAGAAAAACATCACGGGGTGGTGTCAATCGGAGGGTCTGAATTAGGATAGGCAGCAAGTGGCAATGTAGGATGGAGAAAAGCACGACGGGGTGGTCAGCATGTGGAGGTCAGAAAACATGCATTGGCAATGTAGGATAGTTTCCTGAAAAACATTGTGGGATTGTGCGCATTGTAAGGGTTTCTAACAAGCCAATCACTCGGAGGAGTGAGAAAAATATCACGGGCTTGGCATGAATCGAAGGTTCTGAATTAGGATAAGCAGTGAGTGGCCATGTAGAATGGGGAAAAGGCCCATGGTGTGGTCAGCATGGAGAAGTCAGGAAACATGCAGTGGCAATGTAGGTTAGGTTTCTGAAAAACATCGAGGGGTGGTGCGCATTGTAAGGGTTTCTAAGATGCCATTCACTAGTAGGAGTGACAAAAATATCATGAGGTGGTGTGAATTGGAGGGTCTGAAATGAAATAGGCAATGAGTGGCAATTTCGGATGGAGAAAAGCACCACGGGGGGGGTCAGCATGGGAATGTCAGGAAACATGCAGTGGCAATGTAGGATAGGTTTCTGAAAAATATCGCGGGGTGGTGGGCCTTGTAAGTGTTTCTAACAGGCCTTTCACTAGTAGGAGTGAGAAAAATATCACGGGGTGGTGTGAATCGGTGGGTCTAAATTAGGATATGCAGTGAGACACAATGTAGGATGGAAAAAAGCATCACGGGGTGCTCAGCATGGGGAGGTCAGGAAACATGCACTGTCGATGTAGGATAGGTTTCTGAAATAATGTCGCGGGGTGTTGCGCATTGTAAGGGTTTCTAACAGGCCTTTCACTAGGAGGAGTGAATAAAATATCATGGGGTTGGTGTGCATCAGAGGGTCTTAATTAGAATAGGCAGTGAGTGGCAATGTAGGATGGAGAAAAGCACCACGGGGTGGTCAGCATGGGGAGGTCAGGAAACATGCAGTGGCAACGTAGGACAGGTTTCTGAAAATCATCGCTTGGTGGTGCGCATTGTAATGGTTTATAACAGGCCATTCACCAGTAGGAGTGAGACAAACCTGACGGGGTGGTGTGAATCGGAGGGTCTGAATTACGATAGGCAGTGAGTGGCAATGTAGGATGGAGAAAACCACCACAGGGTGGTCAGCATGTGGAGGTCAGGAAACATGCAGTGGCAATGTAGGATAGGTTTCTGAAAAACATCACGGGGTGGTGCGCATCGTAAGGGTTTCTAACAGGCCATTCTCTAGTAGGAGTGAGAAAAACGTCACGAGGTGGTGTTCATAGGAGGGTATGAATTGGGATAGGCAGTGAGTGGCAATTTGTGATGGAGAAAAACACCACGGGGGGGTCAGCATGGGGATGTCAGGAAACATGCAGTGGCAATGTAGGATAGGTTTCTGAAAAAGATAGCGTGGTGGTGTGCATTGTAAGGGTTTCTAACAGGCCATTCACTAGTAGGAGTGAGAAACACATCACGGGGTGGTGTGATTCGGAGGGTCTGAATTGGGATAGGCAGTGAGTGGCAATGTAGTTTGGAGAAAAGCACCACGGGGGTAGTCAGCATGGGGAGGTCAGGAAACATGCAGTGGCAATGTAGGATATGTTTCTGAAAAACATCGATTGGTGTTGCGCATTGTAAGTGTTAGTAACAGGCCATTCACTAGTAGGAGTGAGAAAAACATCATGGCTTGGTGTGAATCGGAGGTTCTGAATTAGGATAGGCAGTGAGTGGCATTGTAGAATGGAGAAAAGCACCACAGGGTGGTCAGCATGTGGAGGTCAGAAAACATGCAGTGGCAATGTAGTACAGCTTTCTGAAAAACATCGAGTGGTGGTGCGCATTGTACGGGTTTCTAATAGGACATTCACTAGTAGGAGTGAGAAGAACATCACGGGGTGTTGTGAATGAGAGGGCATGAATTACGATAGGCAGTGAGTGGGATTGTAGGATGGAGAAACGCACCACGTGGTGGTCAGCAGGGGGAGGTCAGGAAACATGCACTGACAACGTAGGAATGGTTTCTGAAAAACATCACGTGGTGGTGCGCATTGTAAGGTTTGCTTGCAGGCCATTCACTAGTAGGGGTGAGAAAAACATCACGGGGTGGCATGAATCGGAGCGTCTGATTTAGGAAAGGCAGTGAGTGGCAATGTAGGATGGAGACAAGCACCACGCGTTGGTCAGCATGGGGAGGTCAGGAAACATACATTGGTAATGTAGGATAGGTTTCTGAAAAACATCGAGGGGTGGTGCGCATTGTAAGGGTTTCTAAGAGGCCATTCACTAGTAGGACTGAGAAAAACATCACGGGGTTGTGTGAATCGGAGGGTCTGAATTAGGATAGGCAGTGATTGGCAATGTAGGATGGAGAAAAGCACCACGGGGTGGTCAGAATTGGGACGTCATGATACATTCAGGGGCAAAGTAGGATAGGTTTCTGAAAAACATTGCGGGGTGGTGCGCATTGTAAGGGTTTCTAACAGGCCATTCACTAGTAGGAATGAGAAAACACCACAGGGTGGTGTGAATCGGAGTGTCTGAATTAGGATAGGCAGTGAGTGGCAAGGTAGGATGGAGAAAAGCACCACGGGGTGGTCAGCAAGAGGAGGTGAGGAAACATGCAGTGGCAATGTAGGATAGGTTTCTGAAAAAG
Organism: Cavia porcellus; assembly: GCF_034190915.1. Lineage (NCBI taxonomy): Eukaryota > Metazoa > Chordata > Mammalia > Rodentia > Caviidae > Cavia > Cavia porcellus. The sequence continues at coordinate 767,944 of NW_026947560.1, read as the reverse complement.
ATCGCGTACTGGTGTGCATTGTAAGGGTTTCTAACAGGCCATTCACTAGTAAGAGTGAGAAAAACAACACGGGGTGGTGTGAATCGGAAAGTTTGAACTGGGATAGGCAGGGAGTGGCAATGTAGGATGGAGAAAAGCAACACAGAATAGTCAGCATGTGGAGATCAGAAAACATGCAGTGGCAATGTAGGACAGGTTTCTGAAAAACATCGCGGGGTGGTACGAATTGTAAGGGTTTCTAACAGGCCATTCACTAGTAGGAGTGAGAACAACATCATGGGGTGGAGTGAATCGAAGGGTATGAATTAGGATAGGCAGTGAGTGGCAATGTAGGATGGAGCAACGCACCACTGAGAGGTCAGCATGGGGAGGTCAGGAAACATGCAGTGGCAATGTAGGATAGGTTTCTGAAAAACATCGCAGGGTCGTGCGCATTGTAAGGGTTTCTAACAGGCCACTCACTAATAGGAGTGAGAACAACATCACGGGGTGGTGTGAATCAGAGCGTAAGAATTAGGATAGGCAGTGAGTGGCAATGTAGGATGGAGAAATGCACCACGGGGTGGTCAGCATGGGGAGGTCAGGAAACATGCACTGGCAATGTAGGATAGGTTTCTGAAATACATTCCTGGGTGTTGCGCATTGTAAGGGTTTCTAACAGGCCATTCACTAGTAGGAGGGAGAAAAAATCATCACGGGGTGGTGTGAATCAGAGGGTCTGAAATAGGATAGGCAGTGAGTGGAAATGTAGGATGGAGAAAAGCACCACGGGGTGGGCAGCATGTGGAGGTCAGAAAACATGCAGTGGCAAGGTAGGATAGGTATCTGAAAAACATCGTGTGTTGGTGCGCATTTTTAGGGGTTTCTAAGAGGCCATTCACTAGGAGGAGTGAGAAAAATATCACGGGCTTGGTGTGAATCGGACGGTCTGAATTAGGAAAGGCAGTGAGTGGCCATGTAGGATGGAGTAAAGCCCCATGGAGTGGTCAGCATGGGGAGGTCAGGAAACATGCAGTGGCAATGTAGGTTAGGTGTCTGAAAAACGTTGAGGGGTGGTGCGCATTGTAAGCGTTTCTAACAGGCCATTCACTAGTAGGAGTGAGAAATACATCACGGGGTGGTGTGAATGGGAGGGTCTGAATTTGGATAGGCAGTGAGTGGCAATTCCGGATGGAGAAAAGCACCACGGGGGGGGTCAGTATGGGGATGTCAGGAAACATGCTTTGGCAATGTAGGATAGGTTTCTGAAAAATACCACGTGGTGGTGCGCATTGAAAGGGTTTCTAACAGGCCATTCACTAGGAAGAATGAGAAAAACATCACGGGGTGCTGTGAATCGAAGGGTTTGATTTGGGGAGGCAGTGAGTGGCAATGTAGTTTATAGAAAAGCACCACGGGGTGGTCACCATGGGGAGGTCAGGAAACACGCAGTGGCAATGTACCTCAGGTTTCTGAAAAAGATCGCGGGGTGGTGCGCATTGTAAGTGTTTCTAATACGCCATTCACTAGCAGGTGTGAGAAAAATATCACGGGGTGGTGTGAATCGGAGGGTCTGAATTAGGATAGGCAGTGAGTGGCAATGTAGAATGGAGAAAAGCACCACGGAGTGGTCAGCATGTGAAGGTCAGGAAACATGCAGTGGCAATATAGGATAGGTTTCTGAAAAACATCGCGGGGTGGTGCGCATTGTAAGGGTTTCTTACAGGCCATTCACTAGTCGGAGTGAGAAAAACATCACGGGGTGGAGTGAATCGAAGGGTATGAATTAGAATAGGCAGTGAGTGGCAATGTAGGATGGAGAAACGCACCACAGGGTGGTCAGCATGGGGAGGTCAGGAAACATGCTGTGGAAATGTAGGATAGGTTTCTGAAAATCATCGCGGGGTGGGGCGCATTTTAAGGGTTTCTAACATGCCATTTACTAGTAGGAGTTAGAAAAATATCAGGGGGTTGGTGTGAATCGGAGGGTCTGAACTAGGATTGGCAGTGAGTGCCCATGTAGGATGGAGAAAAGCCCCATGGGGTGGTCAGCATGCGGAGGTCAGGAAACATGCAGTGGCAATGCAGGTTAGGTTTCAGAAAAACATCGAGGGGTGGTGCACATTATAAGGGTTTCTAACAGGCTATTCACTAGTAGGAGTGAGAATAACATAACAGGGTGGTGTGAATTGATGGGAATAAAGAGGGATAGGCAGTGAGTGGCCATTTAGGATGGAGAGAAGTACCGCGGTGTGGTCAGCATGAGACGTCAGGAAACAGGCAGTGGCAATTTAATATAGGTTTCTGAAAAACATCGTGGGGTGGTGCGCATTGTAAGGGTTTCTAACAGGACATTCACTAGTAGGAGTGAGAACAACATCACGGGGTGGTGTGAATCAGAGTGTATGAATTACGATAGGCAGTGAGTGGGAATGTAGGATGGAGAAACGCACCACGGGGTGGTCAGCAGGGGGAGGTCAGGAAACATGCACTGGCAATGTAGGATAGGTTTCTGAAAAACATCGCGGGGTGGTGCGCATTGTAAGGGTTTCTAACAGGCCATTTACTAGTAGGAGTGAGAAAAACATCACGGGGTGGTGTCAATCGGAGGGTCTGAATTAGGATAGGCAGCAAGTGGCAATGTAGGATGGAGAAAAGCACGACGGGGTGGTCAGCATGTGGAGGTCAGAAAACATGCATTGGCAATGTAGGATAGTTTCCTGAAAAACATTGTGGGATTGTGCGCATTGTAAGGGTTTCTAACAAGCCAATCACTCGGAGGAGTGAGAAAAATATCACGGGCTTGGCATGAATCGAAGGTTCTGAATTAGGATAAGCAGTGAGTGGCCATGTAGAATGGGGAAAAGGCCCATGGTGTGGTCAGCATGGAGAAGTCAGGAAACATGCAGTGGCAATGTAGGTTAGGTTTCTGAAAAACATCGAGGGGTGGTGCGCATTGTAAGGGTTTCTAAGATGCCATTCACTAGTAGGAGTGACAAAAATATCATGAGGTGGTGTGAATTGGAGGGTCTGAAATGAAATAGGCAATGAGTGGCAATTTCGGATGGAGAAAAGCACCACGGGGTGGGGGTCAGCATGGGAATGTCAGGAAACATGCAGTGGCAATGTAGGATAGGTTTCTGAAAAATATCGCGGGGTGGTGGGCCTTGTAAGTGTTTCTAACAGGCCTTTCACTAGTAGGAGTGAGAAAAATATCACGGGGTGGTGTGAATCGGTGGGTCTAAATTAGGATATGCAGTGAGACACAATGTAGGATGGAAAAAAGCATCACGGGGTGCTCAGCATGGGGAGGTCAGGAAACATGCACTGTCGATGTAGGATAGGTTTCTGAAATAATGTCGCGGGGTGTTGCGCATTGTAAGGGTTTCTAACAGGCCTTTCACTAGGAGGAGTGAATAAAATATCATGGGGTTGGTGTGCATCAGAGGGTCTTAATTAGAATAGGCAGTGAGTGGCAATGTAGGATGGAGAAAAGCACCACGGGGTGGTCAGCATGGGGAGGTCAGGAAACATGCAGTGGCAACGTAGGACAGGTTTCTGAAAATCATCGCTTGGTGGTGCGCATTGTAATGGTTTATAACAGGCCATTCACCAGTAGGAGTGAGACAAACCTGACGGGGTGGTGTGAATCGGAGGGTCTGAATTACGATAGGCAGTGAGTGGCAATGTAGGATGGAGAAAACCACCACAGGGTGGTCAGCATGTGGAGGTCAGGAAACATGCAGTGGCAATGTAGGATAGGTTTCTGAAAAACATCACGGGGTGGTGCGCATCGTAAGGGTTTCTAACAGGCCATTCTCTAGTAGGAGTGAGAAAAACGTCACGAGGTGGTGTTCATAGGAGGGTATGAATTGGGATAGGCAGTGAGTGGCAATTTGTGATGGAGAAAAACACCACGGGGGGGTCAGCATGGGGATGTCAGGAAACATGCAGTGGCAATGTAGGATAGGTTTCTGAAAAAGATAGCGTGGTGGTGTGCATTGTAAGGGTTTCTAACAGGCCATTCACTAGTAGGAGTGAGAAACACATCACGGGGTGGTGTGATTCGGAGGGTCTGAATTGGGATAGGCAGTGAGTGGCAATGTAGTTTGGAGAAAAGCACCACGGGGGTAGTCAGCATGGGGAGGTCAGGAAACATGCAGTGGCAATGTAGGATATGTTTCTGAAAAACATCGATTGGTGTTGCGCATTGTAAGTGTTAGTAACAGGCCATTCACTAGTAGGAGTGAGAAAAACATCATGGCTTGGTGTGAATCGGAGGTTCTGAATTAGGATAGGCAGTGAGTGGCATTGTAGAATGGAGAAAAGCACCACAGGGTGGTCAGCATGTGGAGGTCAGAAAACATGCAGTGGCAATGTAGTACAGCTTTCTGAAAAACATCGAGTGGTGGTGCGCATTGTACGGGTTTCTAATAGGACATTCACTAGTAGGAGTGAGAAGAACATCACGGGGTGTTGTGAATGAGAGGGCATGAATTACGATAGGCAGTGAGTGGGATTGTAGGATGGAGAAACGCACCACGTGGTGGTCAGCAGGGGGAGGTCAGGAAACATGCACTGACAACGTAGGAATGGTTTCTGAAAAACATCACGTGGTGGTGCGCATTGTAAGGTTTGCTTGCAGGCCATTCACTAGTAGGGGTGAGAAAAACATCACGGGGTGGCATGAATCGGAGCGTCTGATTTAGGAAAGGCAGTGAGTGGCAATGTAGGATGGAGACAAGCACCACGCGTTGGTCAGCATGGGGAGGTCAGGAAACATACATTGGTAATGTAGGATAGGTTTCTGAAAAACATCGAGGGGTGGTGCGCATTGTAAGGGTTTCTAAGAGGCCATTCACTAGTAGGACTGAGAAAAACATCACGGGGTTGTGTGAATCGGAGGGTCTGAATTAGGATAGGCAGTGATTGGCAATGTAGGATGGAGAAAAGCACCACGGGGTGGTCAGAATTGGGACGTCATGATACATTCAGGGGCAAAGTAGGATAGGTTTCTGAAAAACATTGCGGGGTGGTGCGCATTGTAAGGGTTTCTAACAGGCCATTCACTAGTAGGAATGAGAAAACACCACAGGGTGGTGTGAATCGGAGTGTCTGAATTAGGATAGGCAGTGAGTGGCAAGGTAGGATGGAGAAAAGCACCACGGGGTGGTCAGCAAGAGGAGGTGAGGAAACATGCAGTGGCAATGTAGGATAGGTTTCTGAAAAAGATCGCGTACTGGTGTGCATTGTAAGGGTTTCTAACAGGCCATTCACTAGTAAGAGTGAGAAAAACAACACGGGGTGGTGTGAATCGGAAAGTTTGAACTGGGATAGGCAGGGAGTGGCAATGTAGGATGGAGAAAAGCAACACAGAATAGTCAGCATGTGGAGATCAGAAAACATGCAGTGGCAATGTAGGACAGGTTTCTGAAAAACATCGCGGGGTGGTACGAATTGTAAGGGTTTCTAACAGGCCATTCACTAGTAGGAGTGAGAACAACATCATGGGGTGGAGTGAATCGAAGGGTATGAATTAGGATAGGCAGTGAGTGGCAATGTAGGATGGAGCAACGCACCACTGAGAGGTCAGCATGGGGAGGTCAGGAAACATGCAGTGGCAATGTAGGATAGGTTTCTGAAAAACATCGCAGGGTCGTGCGCATTGTAAGGGTTTCTAACAGGCCACTCACTAATAGGAGTGAGAACAACATCACGGGGTGGTGTGAATCAGAGCGTAAGAATTAGGATAGGCAGTGAGTGGCAATGTAGGATGGAGAAATGCACCACGGGGTGGTCAGCATGGGGAGGTCAGGAAACATGCACTGGCAATGTAGGATAGGTTTCTGAAATACATTCCTGGGTGTTGCGCATTGTAAGGGTTTCTAACAGGCCATTCACTAGTAGGAGGGAGAAAAAATCATCACGGGGTGGTGTGAATCAGAGGGTCTGAAATAGGATAGGCAGTGAGTGGAAATGTAGGATGGAGAAAAGCACCACGGGGTGGGCAGCATGTGGAGGTCAGAAAACATGCAGTGGCAAGGTAGGATAGGTATCTGAAAAACATCGTGTGTTGGTGCGCATTTTTAGGGGTTTCTAAGAGGCCATTCACTAGGAGGAGTGAGAAAAATATCACGGGCTTGGTGTGAATCGGACGGTCTGAATTAGGAAAGGCAGTGAGTGGCCATGTAGGATGGAGTAAAGCCCCATGGAGTGGTCAGCATGGGGAGGTCAGGAAACATGCAGTGGCAATGTAGGTTAGGTGTCTGAAAAACGTTGAGGGGTGGTGCGCATTGTAAGCGTTTCTAACAGGCCATTCACTAGTAGGAGTGAGAAATACATCACGGGGTGGTGTGAATGGGAGGGTCTGAATTTGGATAGGCAGTGAGTGGCAATTCCGGATGGAGAAAAGCACCACGGGGGGGGTCAGTATGGGGATGTCAGGAAACATGCTTTGGCAATGTAGGATAGGTTTCTGAAAAATACCACGTGGTGGTGCGCATTGAAAGGGTTTCTAACAGGCCATTCACTAGGAAGAATGAGAAAAACATCACGGGGTGCTGTGAATCGAAGGGTTTGATTTGGGGAGGCAGTGAGTGGCAATGTAGTTTATAGAAAAGCACCACGGGGTGGTCACCATGGGGAGGTCAGGAAACACGCAGTGGCAATGTACCTCAGGTTTCTGAAAAAGATCGCGGGGTGGTGCGCATTGTAAGTGTTTCTAATACGCCATTCACTAGCAGGTGTGAGAAAAATATCACGGGGTGGTGTGAATCGGAGGGTCTGAATTAGGATAGGCAGTGAGTGGCAATGTAGAATGGAGAAAAGCACCACGGAGTGGTCAGCATGTGAAGGTCAGGAAACATGCAGTGGCAATATAGGATAGGTTTCTGAAAAACATCGCGGGGTGGTGCGCATTGTAAGGGTTTCTTACAGGCCATTCACTAGTCGGAGTGAGAAAAACATCACGGGGTGGAGTGAATCGAAGGGTATGAATTAGAATAGGCAGTGAGTGGCAATGTAGGATGGAGAAACGCACCACAGGGTGGTCAGCATGGGGAGGTCAGGAAACATGCTGTGGAAATGTAGGATAGGTTTCTGAAAATCATCGCGGGGTGGGGCGCATTTTAAGGGTTTCTAACATGCCATTTACTAGTAGGAGTTAGAAAAATATCAGGGGGTTGGTGTGAATCGGAGGGTCTGAACTAGGATTGGCAGTGAGTGCCCATGTAGGATGGAGAAAAGCCCCATGGGGTGGTCAGCATGCGGAGGTCAGGAAACATGCAGTGGCAATGCAGGTTAGGTTTCAGAAAAACATCGAGGGGTGGTGCACATTGTAAGGGTTTCTAACAGGCTATTCACTAGTAGGAGTGAGAATAACATAACAGGGTGGTGTGAATTGATGGGAATAAAGAGGGATAGGCAGTGAGTGGCCATTTAGGATGGAGAGAAGTACCGCGGTGTGGTCAGCATGAGACGTCAGGAAACAGGCAGTGGCAATTTAATATAGGTTTCTGAAAAACATCGTGGGGTGGTGCGCATTGTAAGGGTTTCTAACAGGACATTCACTAGTAGGAGTGAGAACAACATCACGGGGTGGTGTGAATCAGAGTGTATGAATTACGATAGGCAGTGAGTGGGAATGTAGGATGGAGAAACGCACCACGGGGTGGTCAGCAGGGGGAGGTCAGGAAACATGCACTGGCAATGTAGGATAGGTTTCTGAAAAACATCGCGGGGTGTTGCGCATTGTAAGGGTTTCTAACAGGCCATTTACTAGTAGGAGTGAGAAAAACATCACGGGGTGGTGTCAATCGGAGGGTCTGAATTAGGATAGGCAGCAAGTGGCAATGTAGGATGGAGAAAAGCACGACGGGGTGGTCAGCATGTGGAGGTCAGAAAACATGCATTGGCAATGTAGGATAGTTTCCTGAAAAACATTGTGGGATTGTGCGCATTGTAAGGGTTTCTAACAAGCCAATCACTCGGAGGAGTGAGAAAAATATCACGGGCTTGGCATGAATCGAAGGTTCTGAATTAGGATAAGCAGTGAGTGGCCATGTAGAATGGGGAAAAGGCCCATGGTGTGGTCAGCATGGAGAAGTCAGGAAACATGCAGTGGCAATGTAGGTTAGGTTTCTGAAAAACATCGAGGGGTGGTGCGCATTGTAAGGGTTTCTAAGATGCCATTCACTAGTAGGAGTGACAAAAATACCATGAGGTGGTGTGAATTGGAGGGTCTGAAATGAAATAGGCAATGAGTGGCAATTTCGGATGGAGAAAAGCACCACGGGGGGGGGTCAGCATGGGAATGTCAGGAAACATGCAGTGGCAATGTAGGATAGGTTTCTGAAAAATATCGCGGGGTGGTGGGCCTTGTAAGTGTTTCTAACAGGCCTTTCACTAGTAGGAGTGAGAAAAATATCACGGGGTGGTGTGAATCGGTGGGTCTAAATTAGGATATGCAGTGAGACACAATGTAGGATGGAAAAAAGCATCACGGGGTGCTCAGCATGGGGAGGTCAGGAAACATGCACTGTCGATGTAGGATAGGTTTCTGAAATAATGTCGCGGGGTGTTGCGCATTGTAAGGGTTTCTAACAGGCCTTTCACTAGGAGGAGTGAATAAAATATCATGGGGTTGGTGTGCATCAGAGGGTCTTAATTAGAATAGGCAGTGAGTGGCAATGTAGGATGGAGAAAAGCACCACGGGGTGGTCAGCATGGGGAGGTCAGGAAACATGCAGTGGCAACGTAGGACAGGTTTCTGAAAATCATCGCTTGGTGGTGCGCATTGTAATGGTTTATAACAGGCCATTCACCAGTAGGAGTGAGACAAACCTGACGGGGTGGTGTGAATCGGAGGGTCTGAATTACGATAGGCAGTGAGTGGCAATGTAGGATGGAGAAAACCACCACAGGGTGGTCAGCATGTGGAGGTCAGGAAACATGCAGTGGCAATGTAGGATAGGTTTCTGAAAAACATCACGGGGTGGTGCGCATCGTAAGGGTTTCTAACAGGCCATTCTCTAGTAGGAGTGAGAAAAACGTCACGAGGTGGTGTTCATAGGAGGGTATGAATTGGGATAGGCAGTGAGTGGCAATTTGTGATGGAGAAAAACACCACGGGGGGGTCAGCATGGGGATGTCAGGAAACATGCAGTGGCAATGTAGGATAGGTTTCTGAAAAAGATAGCGTGGTGGTGTGCATTGTAAGGGTTTCTAACAGGCCATTCACTAGTAGGAGTGAGAAACACATCACGGGGTGGTGTGATTCGGAGGGTCTGAATTGGGATAGGCAGTGAGTGGCAATGTAGTTTGGAGAAAAGCACCACGGGGGTAGTCAGCATGGGGAGGTCAGGAAACATGCAGTGGCAATGTAGGATATGTTTCTGAAAAACATCGATTGGTGTTGCGCATTGTAAGTGTTAGTAACAGGCCATTCACTAGTAGGAGTGAGAAAAACATCATGGCTTGGTGTGAATCGGAGGTTCTGAATTAGGATAGGCAGTGAGTGGCATTGTAGAATGGAGAAAAGCACCACAGGGTGGTCAGCATGTGGAGGTCAGAAAACATGCAGTGGCAATGTAGTACAGCTTTCTGAAAAACATCGAGTGGTGGTGCGCATTGTACGGGTTTCTAATAGGACATTCACTAGTAGGAGTGAGAAGAACATCACGGGGTGTTGTGAATGAGAGGGCATGAATTACGATAGGCAGTGAGTGGGATTGTAGGATGGAGAAACGCACCACGTGGTGGTCAGCAGGGGGAGGTCAGGAAACATGCACTGACAACATAGGAATGGTTTCTGAAAAACATCACGTGGTGGTGCGCATTGTAAGGTTTGCTTGCAGGCCATTCACTAGTAGGGGTGAGAAAAACATCACGGGGTGGCATGAATCGGAGCGTCTGATTTAGGAAAGGCAGTGAGTGGCAATGTAGGATGGAGACAAGCACCACGCGTTGGTCAGCATGGGGAGGTCAGGAAACATACATTGGTAATGTAGGATAGGTTTCTGAAAAACATCGAGGGGTGGTGCGCATTGTAAGGGTTTCTAAGAGGCCATTCACTAGTAGGACTGAGAAAAACATCACGGGGTTGTGTGAATCGGAGGGTCTGAATTAGGATAGGCAGTGATTGGCAATGTAGGATGGAGAAAAGCACCACGGGGTGGTCAGAATTGGGACGTCATGATACATTCAGGGGCAAAGTAGGATAGGTTTCTGAAAAACATTGCGGGGTGGTGCGCATTGTAAGGGTTTCTAACAGGCCATTCACTAGTAGGAATGAGAAAACACCACAGGGTGGTGTGAATCGGAGTGTCTGAATTAGGATAGGCAGTGAGTGGCAAGGTAGGATGGAGAAAAGCACCACGGGGTGGTCAGCAAGAGGAGGTGAGGAAACATGCAGTGGCAATGTAGGATAGGTTTCTGAAAAAGATCGCGTACTGGTGTGCATTGTAAGGGTTTCTAACAGGCCATTCACTAGTAAGAGTGAGAAAAACAACACGGGGTGGTGTGAATCGGAAAGTTTGAACTGGGATAGGCAGGGAGTGGCAATGTAGGATGGAGAAAAGCAACACAGAATAGTCAGCATGTGGAGATCAGAAAACATGCAGTGGCAATGTAGGACAGGTTTCTGAAAAACATCGCGGGGTGGTACGAATTGTAAGGGTTTCTAACAGGCCATTCACTAGTAGGAGTGAGAACAACATCATGGGGTGGAGTGAATCGAAGGGTATGAATTAGGATAGGCAGTGAGTGGCAATGTAGGATGGAGCAACGCACCACTGAGAGGTCAGCATGGGGAGGTCAGGAAACATGCAGTGGCAATGTAGGATAGGTTTCTGAAAAACATCGCAGGGTCGTGCGCATTGTAAGGGTTTCTAACAGGCCACTCACTAATAGGAGTGAGAACAACATCACGGGGTGGTGTGAATCAGAGCGTAAGAATTAGGATAGGCAGTGAGTGGCAATGTAGGATGGAGAAATGCACCACGGGGTGGTCAGCATGGGGAGGTCAGGAAACATGCACTGGCAATGTAGGATAGGTTTCTGAAATACATTCCTGGGTGTTGCGCATTGTAAGGGTTTCTAACAGGCCATTCACTAGTAGGAGGGAGAAAAAATCATCACGGGGTGGTGTGAATCAGAGGGTCTGAAATAGGATAGGCAGTGAGTGGAAATGTAGGATGGAGAAAAGCACCACGGGGTGGGCAGCATGTGGAGGTCAGAAAACATGCAGTGGCAAGGTAGGATAGGTATCTGAAAAACATCGTGTGTTGGTGCGCATTTTTAGGGGTTTCTAAGAGGCCATTCACTAGGAGGAGTGAGAAAAATATCACGGGCTTGGTGTGAATCGGACGGTCTGAATTAGGAAAGGCAGTGAGTGGCCATGTAGGATGGAGTAAAGCCCCATGGAGTGGTCAGCATGGGGAGGTCAGGAAACATGCAGTGGCAATGTAGGTTAGGTGTCTGAAAAACGTTGAGGGGTGGTGCGCATTGTAAGCGTTTCTAACAGGCCATTCACTAGTAGGAGTGAGAAATACATCACGGGGTGGTGTGAATGGGAGGGTCTGAATTTGGATAGGCAGTGAGTGGCAATTCCGGATGGAGAAAAGCACCACGGGGGGGGGTCAGTATGGGGATGTCAGGAAACATGCTTTGGCAATGTAGGATAGGTTTCTGAAAAATACCACGTGGTGGTGCGCATTGAAAGGGTTTCTAACAGGCCATTCACTAGGAAGAATGAGAAAAACATCACGGGGTGCTGTGAATCGGAGGGTTTGATTTGGGGAGGCAGTGAGTGGCAATGTAGTTTATAGAAAAGCACCACGGGGTGGTCACCATGGGGAGGTCAGGAAACACGCAGTGGCAATGTACCTCAGGTTTCTGAAAAAGATCGCGGGGTGGTGCGCATTGTAAGTGTTTCTTACAGGCCATTCCCTAGTCAGAGTGAGAAAAACATCACGGGGTGGAGTGAATCGAAGGGTATGAATTAGAATAGGCAGTGAGTGGCAATGTAGGATGGAGAAACGCACCACAGGGTGGTCAGCATGGGGAGGTCAGGAAACATGCTGTGGAAATGTAGGATAGGTTTCTGAAAATCATCGCGGGGTGGGGCGCATTTTAAGGGTTTCTAACATGCCATTTACTAGTAGGAGTTAGAAAAATATCAGGGGGTTGGTGTGAATCGGAGGGTCTGAACTAGGATTGGCAGTGAGTGCCCATGTAGGATGGAGAAAAGCCCCATGGGGTGGTCAGCATGCGGAGGTCAGGAAACATGCAGTGGCAATGCAGGTTAGGTTTCAGAAAAACATCGAGGGGTGGTGCACATTGTAAGGGTTTCTAACAGGCTATTCACTAGTAGGAGTGAGAATAACATAACAGGGTGGTGTGAATTGATGGGAATAAAGAGGGATAGGCAGTGAGTGGCCATTTAGGATGGAGAGAAGTACCGCGGTGTGGTCAGCATGAGACGTCAGGAAACAGGCAGTGGCAATTTAATATAGGTTTCTGAAAAACATCGTGGGGTGGTGCGCATTGTAAGGGTTTCTAACAGGACATTCACTAGTAGGAGTGAGAACAACATCACGGGGTGGTGTGAATCAGAGTGTATGAATTACGATAGGCAGTGAGTGGGAATGTAGGATGGAGAAACGCACCACGGGGTGGTCAGCAGGGGGAGGTCAGGAAACATGCACTGGCAATGTAGGATAGGTTTCTGAAAAACATCGCGGGGTGGTGCGCATTGTAAGGGTTTCTAACAGGCCATTTACTAGTAGGAGTGAGAAAAACATCACGGGGTGGTGTCAATCGGAGGGTCTGAATTAGGATAGGCAGCAAGTGGCAATGTAGGATGGAGAAAAGCACGACGGGGTGGTCAGCATGTGGAGGTCAGAAAACATGCATTGGCAATGTAGGATAGTTTCCTGAAAAACATTGTGGGATTGTGCGCATTGTAAGGGTTTCTAACAAGCCAATCACTCGGAGGAGTGAGAAAAATATCACGGGCTTGGCATGAATCGAAGGTTCTGAATTAGGATAAGCAGTGAGTGGCCATGTAGAATGGGGAAAAGGCCCATGGTGTGGTCAGCATGGAGAAGTCAGGAAACATGCAGTGGCAATGTAGGTTAGGTTTCTGAAAAACATCGAGGGGTGGTGCGCATTGTAAGGGTTTCTAAGATGCCATTCACTAGTAGGAGTGACAAAAATATCATGAGGTGGTGTGAATTGGAGGGTCTGAAATGAAATAGGCAATGAGTGGCAATTTCGGATGGAGAAAAGCACCACGGGGGGGGGTCAGCATGGGAATGTCAGGAAACATGCAGTGGCAATGTAGGATAGGTTTCTGAAAAATATCGCGGGGTGGTGGGCCTTGTAAGTGTTTCTAACAGGCCTTTCACTAGTAGGAGTGAGAAAAATATCACGGGGTGGTGTGAATCGGTGGGTCTAAATTAGGATATGCAGTGAGACACAATGTAGGATGGAAAAAAGCATCACGGGGTGCTCAGCATGGGGAGGTCAGGAAACATGCACTGTCGATGTAGGATAGGTTTCTGAAATAATGTCGCGGGGTGTTGCGCATTGTAAGGGTTTCTAACAGGCCTTTCACTAGGAGGAGTGAATAAAATATCATGGGGTTGGTGTGCATCAGAGGGTCTTAATTAGAATAGGCAGTGAGTGGCAATGTAGGATGGAGAAAAGCACCACGGGGTGGTCAGCATGGGGAGGTCAGGAAACATGCAGTGGCAACGTAGGACAGGTTTCTGAAAATCATCGCTTGGTGGTGCGCATTGTAATGGTTTATAACAGGCCATTCACCAGTAGGAGTGAGACAAACCTGACGGGGTGGTGTGAATCGGAGGGTCTGAATTACGATAGGCAGTGAGTGGCAATGTAGGATGGAGAAAACCACCACAGGGTGGTCAGCATGTGGAGGTCAGGAAACATGCAGTGGCAATGTAGGATAGGTTTCTGAAAAACATCACGGGGTGGTGCGCATCGTAAGGGTTTCTAACAGGCCATTCTCTAGTAGGAGTGAGAAAAACGTCACGAGGTGGTGTTCATAGGAGGGTATGAATTGGGATAGGCAGTGAGTGGCAATTTGTGATGGAGAAAAACACCACGGGGGGGTCAGCATGGGGATGTCAGGAAACATGCAGTGGCAATGTAGGATAGGTTTCTGAAAAAGATAGCGTGGTGGTGTGCATTGTAAGGGTTTCTAACAGGCCATTCACTAGTAGGAGTGAGAAACACATCACGGGGTGGTGTGATTCGGAGGGTCTGAATTGGGATAGGCAGTGAGTGGCAATGTAGTTTGGAGAAAAGCACCACGGGGGTAGTCAGCATGGGGAGGTCAGGAAACATGCAGTGGCAATGTAGGATATGTTTCTGAAAAACATCGATTGGTGTTGCGCATTGTAAGTGTTAGTAACAGGCCATTCACTAGTAGGAGTGAGAAAAACATCATGGCTTGGTGTGAATCGGAGGTTCTGAATTAGGATAGGCAGTGAGTGGCATTGTAGAATGGAGAAAAGCACCACAGGGTGGTCAGCATGTGGAGGTCAGAAAACATGCAGTGGCAATGTAGTACAGCTTTCTGAAAAACATCGAGTGGTGGTGCGCATTGTACGGGTTTCTAATAGGACATTCACTAGTAGGAGTGAGAAGAACATCACGGGGTGTTGTGAATGAGAGGGCATGAATTACGATAGGCAGTGAGTGGGATTGTAGGATGGAGAAACGCACCACGTGGTGGTCAGCAGGGGGAGGTCAGGAAACATGCACTGACAACGTAGGAATGGTTTCTGAAAAACATCACGTGGTGGTGCGCATTGTAAGGTTTGCTTGCAGGCCATTCACTAGTAGGGGTGAGAAAAACATCACGGGGTGGCATGAATCGGAGCGTCTGATTTAGGAAAGGCAGTGAGTGGCAATGTAGGATGGAGACAAGCACCACGCGTTGGTCAGCATGGGGAGGTCAGGAAACATACATTGATAATGTAGGATAGGTTTCTGAAAAACATCGAGGGGTGGTGCGCATTGTAAGGGTTTCTAAGAGGCCATTCACTAGTAGGACTGAGAAAAACATCACGGGGTTGTGTGAATCGGAGGGTCTGAATTAGGATAGGCAGTGATTGGCAATGTAGGATGGAGAAAAGCACCACGGGGTGGTCAGAATTGGGACGTCATGATACATTCAGGGGCAAAGTAGGATAGGTTTCTGAAAAACATTGCGGGGTGGTGCGCATTGTAAGGGTTTCTAACAGGCCATTCACTAGTAGGAATGAGAAAACACCACAGGGTGGTGTGAATCGGAGTGTCTGAATTAGGATAGGCAGTGAGTGGCAAGGTAGGATGGAGAAAAGCACCACGGGGTGGTCAGCAAGAGGAGGTGAGGAAACATGCAGTGGCAATGTAGGATAGGTTTCTGAAAAAGATCGCGTACTGGTGTGCATTGTAAGGGTTTCTAACAGGCCATTCACTAGTAAGAGTGAGAAAAACAACACGGGGTGGTGTGAATCGGAAAGTTTGAACTGGGATAGGCAGGGAGTGGCAATGTAGGATGGAGAAAAGCAACACAGAATAGTCAGCATGTGGAGATCAGAAAACATGCAGTGGCAATGTAGGACAGGTTTCTGAAAAACATCGCGGGGTGGTACGAATTGTAAGGGTTTCTAACAGGCCATTCACTAGTAGGAGTGAGAACAACATCATGGGGTGGAGTGAATCAAAGGGTATGAATTAGGATAGGCAGTGAGTGGCAATGTAGGATGGAGCAACGCACCACTGAGAGGTCAGCATGGGGAGGTCAGGAAACATGCAGTGGCAATGTAGGATAGGTTTCTGAAAAACATCGCAGGGTCGTGCGCATTGTAAGGGTTTCTAACAGGCCACTCACTAATAGGAGTGAGAACAACATCACGGGGTGGTGTGAATCAGAGCGTAAGAATTAGGATAGGCAGTGAGTGGCAATGTAGGATGGAGAAATGCACCACGGGGTGGTCAGCATGGGGAGGTCAGGAAACATGCACTGGCAATGTAGGATAGGTTTCTGAAATACATTCCTGGGTGTTGCGCATTGTAAGGGTTTCTAACAGGCCATTCACTAGTAGGAGGGAGAAAAAATCATCACGGGGTGGTGTGAATCAGAGGGTCTGAAATAGGATAGGCAGTGAGTGGAAATGTAGGATGGAGAAAAGCACCACGGGGTGGGCAGCATGTGGAGGTCAGAAAACATGCAGTGGCAAGGTAGGATAGGTATCTGAAAAACATCGTGTGTTGGTGCGCATTTTTAGGGGTTTCTAAGAGGCCATTCACTAGGAGGAGTGAGAAAAATATCACGGGCTTGGTGTGAATCGGACGGTCTGAATTAGGAAAGGCAGTGAGTGGCCATGTAGGATGGAGTAAAGCCCCATGGAGTGGTCAGCATGGGGAGGTCAGGAAACATGCAGTGGCAATGTAGGTTAGGTGTCTGAAAAACGTTGAGGGGTGGTGCGCATTGTAAGCGTTTCTAACAGGCCATTCACTAGTAGGAGTGAGAAATACATCACGGGGTGGTGTGAATGGGAGGGTCTGAATTTGGATAGGCAGTGAGTGGCAATTCCGGATGGAGAAAAGCACCACGGGGGGGGTCAGTATGGGGATGTCAGGAAACATGCTTTGGCAATGTAGGATAGGTTTCTGAAAAATACCACGTGGTGGTGCGCATTGAAAGGGTTTCTAACAGGCCATTCACTAGGAAGAATGAGAAAAACATCACGGGGTGCTGTGAATCGAAGGGTTTGATTTGGGGAGGCAGTGAGTGGCAATGTAGTTTATAGAAAAGCACCACGGGGTGGTCACCATGGGGAGGTCAGGAAACACGCAGTGGCAATGTACCTCAGGTTTCTGAAAAAGATCGCGGGGTGGTGCGCATTGTAAGTGTTTCTAATACGCCATTCACTAGCAGGTGTGAGAAAAATATCACGGGGTGGTGTGAATCGGAGGGTCTGAATTAGGATAGGCAGTGAGTGGCAATGTAGAATGGAGAAAAGCACCACGGAGTGGTCAGCATGTGAAGGTCAGGAAACATGCAGTGGCAATATAGGATAGGTTTCTGAAAAACATCGCGGGGTGGTGCGCATTGTAAGGGTTTCTTACAGGCCATTCACTAGTCGGAGTGAGAAAAACATCACGGGGTGGAGTGAATCGAAGGGTATGAATTAGAATAGGCAGTGAGTGGCAATGTAGGATGGAGAAACGCACCACAGGGTGGTCAGCATGGGGAGGTCAGGAAACATGCTGTGGAAATGTAGGATAGGTTTCTGAAAATCATCGCGGGGTGGGGCGCATTTTAAGGGTTTCTAACATGCCATTTACTAGTAGGAGTTAGAAAAATATCAGGGGGTTGGTGTGAATCGGAGGGTCTGAACTAGGATTGGCAGTGAGTGCCCATGTAGGATGGAGAAAAGCCCCATGGGGTGGTCAGCATGCGGAGGTCAGGAAACATGCAGTGGCAATGCAGGTTAGGTTTCAGAAAAACATCGAGGGGTGGTGCACATTGTAAGGGTTTCTAACAGGACATTCACTAGTAGGAGTGAGAACAACATCACGGGGTGGTGTGAATCAGAGTGTATGAATTACGATAGGCAGTGAGTGGGAATGTAGGATGGAGAAACGCACCACGGGGTGGTCAGCAGGGGGAGGTCAGGAAACATGCACTGGCAATGTAGGATAGGTTTCTGAAAAACATCGCGGGGTGGTGCGCATTGTAAGGGTTTCTAACAGGCCATTTACTAGTAGGAGTGAGAAAAACATCACGGGGTGGTGTCAATCGGAGGGTCTGAATTAGGATAGGCAGCAAGTGGCAATGTAGGATGGAGAAAAGCACGACGGGGTGGTCAGCATGTGGAGGTCAGAAAACATGCATTGGCAATGTAGGATAGTTTCCTGAAAAACATTGTGGGATTGTGCGCATTGTAAGGGTTTCTAACAAGCCAATCACTCGGAGGAGTGAGAAAAATATCACGGGCTTGGCATGAATCGAAGGTTCTGAATTAGGATAAGCAGTGAGTGGCCATGTAGAATGGGGAAAAGGCCCATGGTGTGGTCAGCATGGAGAAGTCAGGAAACATGCAGTGGCAATGTAGGTTAGGTTTCTGAAAAACATCGAGGGGTGGTGCGCATTGTAAGGGTTTCTAAGATGCCATTCACTAGTAGGAGTGACAAAAATATCATGAGGTGGTGTGAATTGGAGGGTCTGAAATGAAATAGGCAATGAGTGGCAATTTCGGATGGAGAAAAGCACCACGGGGGGGGGTCAGCATGGGAATGTCAGGAAACATGCAGTGGCAATGTAGGATAGGTTTCTGAAAAATATCGCGGGGTGGTGGGCCTTGTAAGTGTTTCTAACAGGCCTTTCACTAGTAGGAGTGAGAAAAATATCACGGGGTGGTGTGAATCGGTGGGTCTAAATTAGGATATGCAGTGAGACACAATGTAGGATGGAAAAAAGCATCACGGGGTGCTCAGCATGGGGAGGTCAGGAAACATGCACTGTCGATGTAGGATAGGTTTCTGAAATAATGTCGCGGGGTGTTGCGCATTGTAAGGGTTTCTAACAGGCCTTTCACTAGGAGGAGTGAATAAAATATCATGGGGTTGGTGTGCATCAGAGGGTCTTAATTAGAATAGGCAGTGAGTGGCAATGTAGGATGGAGAAAAGCACCACGGGGTGGTCAGCATGGGGAGGTCAGGAAACATGCAGTGGCAACGTAGGACAGGTTTCTGAAAATCATCGCTTGGTGGTGCGCATTGTAATGGTTTATAACAGGCCATTCACCAGTAGGAGTGAGACAAACCTGACGGGGTGGTGTGAATCGGAGGGTCTGAATTACGATAGGCAGTGAGTGGCAATGTAGGATGGAGAAAACCACCACAGGGTGGTCAGCATGTGGAGGTCAGGAAACATGCAGTGGCAATGTAGGATAGGTTTCTGAAAAACATCACGGGGTGGTGCGCATCGTAAGGGTTTCTAACAGGCCATTCTCTAGTAGGAGTGAGAAAAACGTCACGAGGTGGTGTTCATAGGAGGGTATGAATTGGGATAGGCAGTGAGTGGCAATTTGTGATGGAGAAAAACACCACGGGGGGGTCAGCATGGGGATGTCAGGAAACATGCAGTGGCAATGTAGGATAGGTTTCTGAAAAAGATAGCGTGGTGGTGTGCATTGTAAGGGTTTCTAACAGGCCATTCACTAGTAGGAGTGAGAAACACATCACGGGGTGGTGTGATTCGGAGGGTCTGAATTGGGATAGGCAGTGAGTGGCAATGTAGTTTGGAGAAAAGCACCACGGGGGTAGTCAGCATGGGGAGGTCAGGAAACATGCAGTGGCAATGTAGGATATGTTTCTGAAAAACATCGATTGGTGTTGCGCATTGTAAGTGTTAGTAACAGGCCATTCACTAGTAGGAGTGAGAAAAACATCATGGCTTGGTGTGAATCGGAGGTTCTGAATTAGGATAGGCAGTGAGTGGCATTGTAGAATGGAGAAAAGCACCACAGGGTGGTCAGCATGTGGAGGTCAGAAAACATGCAGTGGCAATGTAGTACAGCTTTCTGAAAAACATCGAGTGGTGGTGCGCATTGTACGGGTTTCTAATAGGACATTCACTAGTAGGAGTGAGAAGAACATCACGGGGTGTTGTGAATGAGAGGGCATGAATTACGATAGGCAGTGAGTGGGATTGTAGGATGGAGAAACGCACCACGTGGTGGTCAGCAGGGGGAGGTCAGGAAACATGCACTGACAACGTAGGAATGGTTTCTGAAAAACATCACGTGGTGGTGCGCATTGTAAGGTTTGCTTGCAGGCCATTCACTAGTAGGGGTGAGAAAAACATCACGGGGTGGCATGAATCGGAGCGTCTGATTTAGGAAAGGCAGTGAGTGGCAATGTAGGATGGAGACAAGCACCACGCGTTGGTCAGCATGGGGAGGTCAGGAAACATACATTGATAATGTAGGATAGGTTTCTGAAAAACATCGAGGGGTGGTGCGCATTGTAAGGGTTTCTAAGAGGCCATTCACTAGTAGGACTGAGAAAAACATCACGGGGTTGTGTGAATCGGAGGGTCTGAATTAGGATAGGCAGTGATTGGCAATGTAGGATGGAGAAAAGCACCACGGGGTGGTCAGAATTGGGACGTCATGATACATTCAGGGGCAAAGTAGGATAGGTTTCTGAAAAACATTGCGGGGTGGTGCGCATTGTAAGGGTTTCTAACAGGCCATTCACTAGTAGGAATGAGAAAACACCACAGGGTGGTGTGAATCGGAGTGTCTGAATTAGGATAGGCAGTGAGTGGCAAGGTAGGATGGAGAAAAGCACCACGGGGTGGTCAGCAAGAGGAGGTGAGGAAACATGCAGTGGCAATGTAGGATAGGTTTCTGAAAAAGATCGCGTACTGGTGTGCATTGTAAGGGTTTCTAACAGGCCATTCACTAGTAAGAGTGAGAAAAACAACACGGGGTGGTGTGAATCGGAAAGTTTGAACTGGGATAGGCAGGGAGTGGCAATGTAGGATGGAGAAAAGCAACACAGAATAGTCAGCATGTGGAGATCAGAAAACATGCAGTGGCAATGTAGGACAGGTTTCTGAAAAACATCGCGGGGTGGTACGAATTGTAAGGGTTTCTAACAGGCCATTCACTAGTAGGAGTGAGAACAACATCATGGGGTGGAGTGAATCGAAGGGTATGAATTAGGATAGGCAGTGAGTGGCAATGTAGGATGGAGCAACGCACCACTGAGAGGTCAGCATGGGGAGGTCAGGAAACATGCAGTGGCAATGTAGGATAGGTTTCTGAAAAACATCGCAGGGTCGTGCGCATTGTAAGGGTTTCTAACAGGCCACTCACTAATAGGACTGAGAACAACATCACGGGGTGGTGTGAATCAGAGCGTAAGAATTAGGATAGGCAGTGAGTGGCAATGTAGGATGGAGAAATGCACCACGGGGTGGTCAGCATGGGGAGGTCAGGAAACATGCACTGGCAATGTAGGATAGGTTTCTGAAATACATTCCTGGGTGTTGCGCATTGTAAGGGTTTCTAACAGGCCATTCACTAGTAGGAGGGAGAAAAAATCATCACGGGGTGGTGTGAATCAGAGGGTCTGAAATAGGATAGGCAGTGAGTGGAAATGTAGGATGGAGAAAAGCACCACGGGGTGGGCAGCATGTGGAGGTCAGAAAACATGCAGTGGCAAGGTAGGATAGGTATCTGAAAAACATCGTGTGTTGGTGCGCATTTTTAGGGGTTTCTAAGAGGCCATTCACTAGGAGGAGTGAGAAAAATATCACGGGCTTGGTGTGAATCGGACGGTCTGAATTAGGAAAGGCAGTGAGTGGCCATGTAGGATGGAGTAAAGCCCCATGGAGTGGTCAGCATGGGGAGGTCAGGAAACATGCAGTGGCAATGTAGGTTAGGTGTCTGAAAAACGTTGAGGGGTGGTGCGCATTGTAAGCGTTTCTAACAGGCCATTCACTAGTAGGAGTGAGAAATACATCACGGGGTGGTGTGAATGGGAGGGTCTGAATTTGGATAGGCAGTGAGTGGCAATTCCGGATGGAGAAAAGCACCACGGGGGGGGTCAGTATGGGGATGTCAGGAAACATGCTTTGGCAATGTAGGATAGGTTTCTGAAAAATACCACGTGGTGGTGCGCATTGAAAGGGTTTCTAACAGGCCATTCACTAGGAAGAATGAGAAAAACATCACGGGGTGCTGTGAATCGGAGGGTTTGATTTGGGGAGGCAGTGAGTGGCAATGTAGTTTATAGAAAAGCACCACGGGGTGGTCACCATGGGGAGGTCAGGAAACACGCAGTGGCAATGTACCTCAGGTTTCTGAAAAAGATCGCGGGGTGGTGCGCATTGTAAGTGTTTCTAATACGCCATTCACTAGCAGGTGTGAGAAAAATATCACGGGGTGGTGTGAATCGGAGGGTCTGAATTAGGATAGGCAGTGAGTGGCAATGTAGAATGGAGAAAAGCACCACGGAGTGGTCAGCATGTGAAGGTCAGGAAACATGCAGTGGCAATATAGGATAGGTTTCTGAAAAACATCGCGGGGTGGTGCGCATTGTAAGGGTTTCTTACAGGCCATTCACTAGTCGGAGTGAGAAAAACATCACGGGGTGGAGTGAATCGAAGGGTATGAATTAGAATAGGCAGTGAGTGGCAATGTAGGATGGAGAAACGCACCACAGGGTGGTCAGCATGGGGAGGTCAGGAAACATGCTGTGGAAATGTAGGATAGGTTTCTGAAAATCATCGCGGGGTGGGGCGCATTTTAAGGGTTTCTAACATGCCATTTACTAGTAGGAGTTAGAAAAATATCAGGGGGTTGGTGTGAATCGGAGGGTCTGAACTAGGATTGGCAGTGAGTGCCCATGTAGGATGGAGAAAAGCCCCATGGGGTGGTCAGCATGCGGAGGTCAGGAAACATGCAGTGGCAATGCAGGTTAGGTTTCAGAAAAACATCGAGGGGTGGTGCACATTGTAAGGGTTTCTAACAGGCTATTCACTAGTAGGAGTGAGAATAACATAACAGGGTGGTGTGAATTGATGGGAATAAAGAGGGATAGGCAGTGAGTGGCCATTTAGGATGGAGAGAAGTACCGCGGTGTGGTCAGCATGAGACGTCAGGAAACAGGCAGTGGCAATTTAATATAGGTTTCTGAAAAACATCGTGGGGTGGTGCGCATTGTAAGGGTTTCTAACAGGACATTCACTAGTAGGAGTGAGAACAACATCACGGGGTGGTGTGAATCAGAGTGTATGAATTACGATAGGCAGTGAGTGGGAATGTAGGATGGAGAAACGCACCACGGGGTGGTCAGCAGGGGGAGGTCAGGAAACATGCACTGGCAATGTAGGATAGGTTTCTGAAAAACATCGCGGGGTGGTGCGCATTGTAAGGGTTTCTAACAGGCCATTTACTAGTAGGAGTGAGAAAAACATCACGGGGTGGTGTCAATCGGAGGGTCTGAATTAGGATAGGCAGCAAGTGGCAATGTAGGATGGAGAAAAGCACGACGGGGTGGTCAGCATGTGGAGGTCAGAAAACATGCATTGGCAATGTAGGATAGTTTCCTGAAAAACGTTGTGGGATTGTGCGCATTGTAAGGGTTTCTAACAAGCCAATCACTCGGAGGAGTGAGAAAAATATCACGGGCTTGGCATGAATCGAAGGTTCTGAATTAGGATAAGCAGTGAGTGGCCATGTAGAATGGGGAAAAGGCCCATGGTGTGGTCAGCATGGAGAAGTCAGGAAACATGCAGTGGCAATGTAGGTTAGGTTTCTGAAAAACATCGAGGGGTGGTGCGCATTGTAAGGGTTTCTAAGATGCCATTCACTAGTAGGAGTGACAAAAATATCATGAGGTGGTGTGAATTGGAGGGTCTGAAATGAAATAGGCAATGAGTGGCAATTTCGGATGGAGAAAAGCACCACGGGGGGGGGTCAGCATGGGAATGTCAGGAAACATGCAGTGGCAATGTAGGATAGGTTTCTGAAAAATATCGCGGGGTGGTGGGCCTTGTAAGTGTTTCTAACAGGCCTTTCACTAGTAGGAGTGAGAAAAATATCACGGGGTGGTGTGAATCGGTGGGTCTAAATTAGGATATGCAGTGAGACACAATGTAGGATGGAAAAAAGCATCACGGGGTGCTCAGCATGGGGAGGTCACGAAACATGCACTGTCGATGTAGGATAGGTTTCTGAAATAATGTCGCGGGGTGTTGCGCATTGTAAGGGTTTCTAACAGGCCTTTCACTAGGAGGAGTGAATAAAATATCATGGGGTTGGTGTGCATCAGAGGGTCTTAATTAGAATAGGCAGTGAGTGGCAATGTAGGATGGAGAAAAGCACCACGGGGTGGTCAGCATGGGGAGGTCAGGAAACATGCAGTGGCAACGTAGGACAGGTTTCTGAAAATCATCGCTTGGTGGTGCGCATTGTAATGGTTTATAACAGGCCATTCACCAGTAGGAGTGAGACAAACCTGACGGGGTGGTGTGAATCGGAGGGTCTGAATTACGATAGGCAGTGAGTGGCAATGTAGGATGGAGAAAACCACCACAGGGTGGTCAGCATGTGGAGGTCAGGAAACATGCAGTGGCATTATAGGATAGGTTTCTGAAAAACATCACGGGGTGGTGCGCATCGTAAGGATTTCTAACAGGCCATTCTCTAGTAGGAGTGAGAAAAACGTCACGAGGTGGTGTTCATAGGAGGGTATGAATTGGGATAGGCAGTGAGTGGCAATTTGTGATGGAGAAAAACACCACGGGGGGGTCAGCATGGGGATGTCAGGAAACATGCAGTGGCAATGTAGGATAGGTTTCTGAAAAAGATAGCGTGGTGGTGTGCATTGTAAGGGTTTCTAACAGGCCATTCACTAGTAGGAGTGAGAAACACATCACGGGGTGGTGTGATTCGGAGGGTCTGAATTGGGATAGGCAGTGAGTGGCAATGTAGTTTGGAGAAAAGCACCACGGGGGTAGTCAGCATGGGGAGGTCAGGAAACATGCAGTGGCAATGTAGGATATGTTTCTGAAAAACATCGATTGGTGTTGCGCATTGTAAGTGTTAGTAACAGGCCATTCACTAGTAGGAGTGAGAAAAACATCATGGCTTGGTGTGAATCGGAGGTTCTGAATTAGGATAGGCAGTGAGTGGCATTGTAGAATGGAGAAAAGCACCACAGGGTGGTCAGCATGTGGAGGTCAGAAAACATGCAGTGGCAATGTAGTACAGCTTTCTGAAAAACATCGAGTGGTGGTGCGCATTGTACGGGTTTCTAATAGGACATTCACTAGTAGGAGTGAGAAGAACATCACGGGGTGTTGTGAATGAGAGGGCATGAATTACGATAGGCAGTGAGTGGGATTGTAGGATGGAGAAATGCACCACGTGGTGGTCAGCAGGGGGAGGTCAGGAAACATGCACTGACAACATAGGAATGGTTTCTGAAAAACATCACGTGGTGGTGCGCATTGTAAGGTTTGCTTGCAGGCCATTCACTAGTAGGGGTGAGAAAAACATCACGGGGTGGCATGAATCGGAGCGTCTGATTTAGGAAAGGCAGTGAGTGGCAATGTAGGATGGAGACAAGCACCACGCGTTGGTCAGCATGGGGAGGTCAGGAAACATACATTGGTAATGTAGGATAGGTTTCTGAAAAACATCGAGGGGTGGTGCGCATTGTAAGGGTTTCTAAGAGGCCATTCACTAGTAGGACTGAGAAAAACATCACGGGGTTGTGTGAATCGGAGGGTCTGAATTAGGATAGGCAGTGATTGGCAATGTAGGATGGAGAAAAGCACCACGGGGTGGTCAGAATTGGGACGTCATGATACATTCAGGGGCAAAGTAGGATAGGTTTCTGAAAAACATTGCGGGGTGGTGCGCATTGTAAGGGTTTCTAACAGGCCATTCACTAGTAGGAATGAGAAAACACCACAGGGTGGTGTGAATCGGAGTGTCTGAATTAGGATAGGCAGTGAGTGGCAAGGTAGGATGGAGAAAAGCACCACGGGGTGGTCAGCAAGAGGAGGTGAGGAAACATGCAGTGGCAATGTAGGATAGGTTTCTGAAAAAGATCGCGTACTGGTGTGCATTGTAAGGGTTTCTAACAGGCCATTCACTAGTAAGAGTGAGAAAAACAACACGGGGTGGTGTGAATCGGAAAGTTTGAACTGGGATAGGCAGGGAGTGGCAATGTAGGATGGAGAAAAGCAACACAGAATAGTCAGCATGTGGAGATCAGAAAACATGCAGTGGCAATGTAGGACAGGTTTCTGAAAAACATCGCGGGGTGGTACGAATTGTAAGGGTTTCTAACAGGCCATTCACTAGTAGGAGTGAGAACAACATCATGGGGTGGAGTGAATCGAAGGGTATGAATTAGGATAGGCAGTGAGTGGCAATGTGGGATGGAGCAACGCACCACTGAGAGGTCAGCATGGGGAGGTCAGGAAACATGCAGTGGCAATGTAGGATAGGTTTCTGAAAAACATCGCAGGGTCGTGCGCATTGTAAGGGTTTCTAACAGGCCACTCACTAATAGGAGTGAGAACAACATCACGGGGTGGTGTGAATCAGAGCGTAAGAATTAGGATAGGCAGTGAGTGGCAATGTAGGATGGAGAAATGCACCACGGGGTGGTCAGCATGGGGAGGTCAGGAAACATGCACTGGCAATGTAGGATAGGTTTCTGAAATACATTCCTGGGGGTTGCGCATTGTAAGGGTTTCTAACAGGCCATTCACTAGTAGGAGGGAGAAAAAATCATCACGGGGTGGTGTGAATCAGAGGGTCTGAAATAGGATAGGCAGTGAGTGGAAATGTAGGATGGAGAAAAGCACCACGGGGTGGGCAGCATGTGGAGGTCAGAAAACATGCAGTGGCAAGGTAGGATAGGTATCTGAAAAACATCGTGTGTTGGTGCGCATTTTTAGGGGTTTCTAAGAGGCCATTCACTAGGAGGAGTGAGAAAAATATCACGGGCTTGGTGTGAATCGGACGGTCTGAATTAGGAAAGGCAGTGAGTGGCCATGTAGGATGGAGTAAAGCCCCATGGAGTGGTCAGCATGGGGAGGTCAGGAAACATGCAGTGGCAATGTAGGTTAGGTGTCTGAAAAACGTTGAGGGGTGGTGCGCATTGTAAGCGTTTCTAACAGGCCATTCACTAGTAGGAGTGAGAAATACATCACGGGGTGGTGTGAATGGGAGGGTCTGAATTTGGATAGGCAGTGAGTGGCAATTCCGGATGGAGAAAAGCACCACGGGGGGGGGTCAGTATGGGGATGTCAGGAAACATGCTTTGGCAATGTAGGATAGGTTTCTGAAAAATACCACGTGGTGGTGCGCATTGAAAGGGTTTCTAACAGGCCATTCACTAGGAAGAATGAGAAAAACATCACGGGGTGCTGTGAATCGGAGGGTTTGATTTGGGGAGGCAGTGAGTGGCAATGTAGTTTATAGAAAAGCACCACGGGGTGGTCACCATGGGGAGGTCAGGAAACACGCAGTGGCAATGTACCTCAGGTTTCTGAAAAAGATCGCGGGGTGGTGCGCATTGTAAGTGTTTCTAATACGCCATTCACTAGCAGGTGTGAGAAAAATATCACGGGGTGGTGTGAATCGGAGGGTCTGAATTAGGATAGGCAGTGAGTGGCAATGTAGAATGGAGAAAAGCACCACGGAGTGGTCAGCATGTGAAGGTCAGGAAACATGCAGTGGCAATATAGGATAGGTTTCTGAAAAACATCGCGGGGTGGTGCGCATTGTAAGGGTTTCTTACAGGCCATTCACTAGTCGGAGTGAGAAAAACATCACGGGGTGGAGTGAATCGAAGGGTATGAATTAGAATAGGCAGTGAGTGGCAATGTAGGATGGAGAAACGCACCACAGGGTGGTCAGCATGGGGAGGTGAGGAAACATGCTGTGGAAATGTAGGATAGGTTTCTGAAAATCATCGCGGGGTGGGGCGCATTTTAAGGGTTTCTAACATGCCATTTACTAGTAGGAGTTAGAAAAATATCAGGGGGTTGGTGTGAATCGGAGGGTCTGAACTAGGGTTGGCAGTGAGTGCCCATGTAGGATGGAGAAAAGCCCCATGGGGTGGTCAGCATGCGGAGGTCAGGAAACATGCAGTGGCAATGCAGGTTAGGTTTCAGAAAAACATCGAGGGGTGGTGCACATTGTAAGGGTTTCTAACAGGCTATTCACTAGTAGGAGTGAGAATAACATAACAGGGTGGTGTGAATTGATGGGAATAAAGAGGGATAGGCAGTGAGTGGCCATTTAGGATGGAGAGAAGTACCGCGGTGTGGTCAGCATGAGACGTCAGGAAACAGGCAGTGGCAATTTAATATAGGTTTCTGAAAAACATCGTGGGGTGGTGCGCATTGTAAGGGTTTCTAACAGGACATTCACTAGTAGGAGTGAGAACAACATCACGGGGTGGTGTGAATCAGAGTGTATGAATTACGATAGGCAGTGAGTGGGAATGTAGGATGGAGAAACGCACCACGGGGTGGTCAGCAGGGGGAGGTCAGGAAACATGCACTGGCAATGTAGGATAGGTTTCTGAAAAACATCGCGGGGTGGTGCGCATTGTAAGGGTTTCTAACAGGCCATTTACTAGTAGGAGTGAGAAAAACATCACGGGGTGGTGTCAATCGGAGGGTCTGAATTAGGATAGGCAGCAAGTGGCAATGTAGGATGGAGAAAAGCACGACGGGGTGGTCAGCATGTGGAGGTCAGAAAACATGCATTGGCAATGTAGGATAGTTTCCTGAAAAACATTGTGGGATTGTGCGCATTGTAAGGGTTTCTAACAAGCCAATCACTCGGAGGAGTGAGAAAAATATCACGGGCTTGGCATGAATCGAAGGTTCTGAATTAGGATAAGCAGTGAGTGGCCATGTAGAATGGGGAAAAGGCCCATGGTGTGGTCAGCATGGAGAAGTCAGGAAACATGCAGTGGCAATGTAGGTTAGGTTTCTGAAAAACATCGAGGGGTGGTGCGCATTGTAAGGGTTTCTAAGATGCCATTCACTAGTAGGAGTGACAAAAATATCATGAGGTGGTGTGAATTGGAGGGTCTGAAATGAAATAGGCAATGAGTGGCAATTTCGGATGGAGAAAAGCACCACGGGGGGGGGTCAGCATGGGAATGTCAGGAAACATGCAGTGGCAATGTAGGATAGGTTTCTGAAAAATATCGCGGGGTGGTGGGCCTTGTAAGTGTTTCTAACAGGCCTTTCACTAGTAGGAGTGAGAAAAATATCACGGGGTGGTGTGAATCGGTGGGTCTAAATTAGGATATGCAGTGAGACACAATGTAGGATGGAAAAAAGCATCACGGGGTGCTCAGCATGGGGAGGTCAGGAAACATGCACTGTCGATGTAGGATAGGTTTCTGAAATAATGTCGCGGGGTGTTGCGCATTGTAAGGGTTTCTAACAGGCCTTTCACTAGGAGGAGTGAATAAAATATCATGGGGTTGGTGTGCATCAGAGGGTCTTAATTAGAATAGGCAGTGAGTGGCAATGTAGGATGGAGAAAAGCACCACGGGGTGGTCAGCATGGGGAGGTCAGGAAACATGCAGTGGCAACGTAGGACAGGTTTCTGAAAATCATCGCTTGGTGGTGCGCATTGTAATGGTTTATAACAGGCCATTCACCAGTAGGAGTGAGACAAACCTGACGGGGTGGTGTGAATCGGAGGGTCTGAATTACGATAGGCAGTGAGTGGCAATGTAGGATGGAGAAAACCACCACAGGGTGGTCAGCATGTGGAGGTCAGGAAACATGCAGTGGCAATGTAGGATAGGTTTCTGAAAAACATCACGGGGTGGTGCGCATCGTAAGGGTTTCTAACAGGCCATTCTCTAGTAGGAGTGAGAAAAACGTCACGAGGTGGTGTTCATAGGAGGGTATGAATTGGGATAGGCAGTGAGTGGCAATTTGTGATGGAGAAAAACACCACGGGGGGGTCAGCATGGGGATGTCAGGAAACATGCAGTGGCAATGTAGGATAGGTTTCTGAAAAAGATAGCGTGGTGGTGTGCATTGTAAGGGTTTCTAACAGGCCATTCACTAGTAGGAGTGAGAAACACATCACGGGGTGGTGTGATTCGGAGGGTCTGAATTGGGATAGGCAGTGAGTGGCAATGTAGTTTGGAGAAAAGCACCACGGGGGTAGTCAGCATGGGGAGGTCAGGAAACATGCAGTGGCAATGTAGGATATGTTTCTGAAAAACATCGATTGGTGTTGCGCATTGTAAGTGTTAGTAACAGGCCATTCACTAGTAGGAGTGAGAAAAACATCATGGCTTGGTGTGAATCGGAGGTTCTGAATTAGGATAGGCAGTGAGTGGCATTGTAGAATGGAGAAAAGCACCACAGGGTGGTCAGCATGTGGAGGTCAGAAAACATGCAGTGGCAATGTAGTACAGCTTTCTGAAAAACATCGAGTGGTGGTGCGCATTGTACGGGTTTCTAATAGGACATTCACTAGTAGGAGTGAGAAGAACATCACGGGGTGTTGTGAATGAGAGGGCATGAATTACGATAGGCAGTGAGTGGGATTGTAGGATGGAGAAACGCACCACGTGGTGGTCAGCAGGGGGAGGTCAGGAAACATGCACTGACAACGTAGGAATGGTTTCTGAAAAACATCACGTGGTGGTGCGCATTGTAAGGTTTGCTTGCAGGCCATTCACTAGTAGGGGTGAGAAAAACATCACGGGGTGGCATGAATCGGAGCGTCTGATTTAGGAAAGGCAGTGAGTGGCAATGTAGGATGGAGACAAGCACCACGCGTTGGTCAGCATGGGGAGGTCAGGAAACATACATTGGTAATGTAGGATAGGTTTCTGAAAAACATCGAGGGGTGGTGCGCATTGTAAGGGTTTCTAAGAGGCCATTCACTAGTAGGACTGAGAAAAACATCACGGGGTTGTGTGAATCGGAGGGTCTGAATTAGGATAGGCAGTGATTGGCAATGTAGGATGGAGAAAAGCACCACGGGGTGGTCAGAATTGGGACGTCATGATACATTCAGGGGCAAAGTAGGATAGTTTTCTGAAAAACATTGCGGGGTGGTGCGCATTGTAAGGGTTTCTAACAGGCCATTCACTAGTAGGAATGAGAAAACACCACAGGGTGGTGTGAATCGGAGTGTCTGAATTAGGATAGGCAGTGAGTGGCAAGGTAGGATGGAGAAAAGCACCACGGGGTGGTCAGCAAGAGGAGGTGAGGAAACATGCAGTGGCAATGTAGGATAGGTTTCTGAAAAAGATCGCGTACTGGTGTGCATTGTAAGGGTTTCTAACAGGCCATTCACTAGTAAGAGTGAGAAAAACAACACGGGGTGGTGTGAATCGGAAAGTTTGAACTGGGATAGGCAGGGAGTGGCAATGTAGGATGGAGAAAAGCAACACAGAATAGTCAGCATGTGGAGATCAGAAAACATGCAGTGGCAATGTAGGACAGGTTTCTGAAAAACATCGCGGGGTGGTACGAATTGTAAAGGTTTCTAACAGGCCATTCACTAGTAGGAGTGAGAACAACATCATGGGGTGGAGTGAATCGAAGGGTATGAATTAGGATAGGCAGTGAGTGGCAATGTAGGATGGAGCAACGCACCACTGAGAGGTCAGCATGGGGAGGTCAGGAAACATGCAGTGGCAATGTAGGATAGGTTTCTGAAAAACATCGCAGGGTCGTGCGCATTGTAAGGGTTTCTAACAGGCCACTCACTAATAGGAGTGAGAACAACATCACGGGGTGGTGTGAATCAGAGCGTAAGAATTAGGATAGGCAGTGAGTGGCAATGTAGGATGGAGAAATGCACCACGGGGTGGTCAGCATGGGGAGGTCAGGACACATGCACTGGCAATGTAGGATAGGTTTCTGAAATACATTCCTTGGTGTTGCGCATTGTAAGGGTTTCTAACAGGCCATTCACTAGTAGGAGGGAGAAAAACATCACGGGGTGGTGTGAATCAGAGGGTCTGAAATAGGATAGGCAGTGAGTGGAAATGTAGGATGGAGAAAAGCACCACGGGGTGGGCAGCATGTGGAGGTCAGAAAACATGCAGTGGCAAGGTAGGATAGCTATCTGAAAAACATCGTGTGTTGGTGCGCATTTTTAGGGGTTTCTAAGAGGCCATTCACTAGGAGGAGTGAGAAAAATATCACGGGCTTGGTGTGAATTGGACGGTCTGAATTAGGAAAGGCAGTGAGTGGCCATGTAGGATGGAGTAAAGCCCCATGGAGTGGTCAGCATGGGGAGGTCAGGAAACATGCAGTGGCAACGTAGGACAGATTTCTGAAAATCATCGCTTGGTGGTGCGCATTGTAATGGTTTATAACAGGCCATTCACCAGTAGGAGTGAGACAAACCTGACGGGGTGGTGTGAATCGGAGGGTCTGAATTACGATAGGCAGTGAGTGGCAATGTAGGATGGAGAAAACCACCACAGGGTGGTCAGCATGTGGAGGTCAGGAAACATGCAGTGGCAATGTAGGATAGGTTTCTGAAAAACATCACGGGGTGGTGCGCATCGTAAGGGTTTCTAACAGGCCATTCTCTAGTAGGAGTGAGAAAAACGTCACGAGGTGGTGTTCATAGGAGGGTATGAATTGGGATAGGCAGTGAGTGGCAATTTGTGATGGAGAAAAACACCACGGGGGGGTCAGCATGGGGATGTCAGGAAACATGCAGTGGCAATGTAGGATAGGTTTCTGAAAAAGATCGCGTACTGGTGTGCATTGTAAGGGTTTCTAACAGGCCATTCACTAGTAAGAGTGAGAAAAACAACACGGGGTGGTGTGAATCGGAAAGTTTGAACTGGGATAGGCAGGGAGTGGCAATGTAGGATGGAGAAAAGCAACACAGAATAGTCAGCATGTGGAGATCAGAAAACATGCAGTGGCAATGTAGGACAGGTTTCTGAAAAACATCGCGGTGTGGTGCGCATTTTAATGGTTTCTAACAGGCCATTCACTAGGAAGAGTGACAAAAACATCACGGGATTGGTGTGAATCCTAGGGTCTGAATTAGGATAAGCAGTGAGTGGCCATGTAGGATGGAGAAAAGCAACACGGGGTGGTCAACATGGGGAGGTCAGGAAACATGCAGTGGCAAAGTAGGATAGGTTTCTGAAAAACATCGCGGGGTGGTACGAATTGTAAGGGTTTCTAACAGGCCATTCACTAGTAGGAGTGAGAACAACATCATGGGGTGGAGTGAATCGAAGGGTATGAATTAGGATAGGCAGTGAGTGGCAATGTAGGATGGAGCAACGCACCACTGAGAGGTCAGCATGGGGAGGTCAGGAAACATGCAGTGGCAATGTAGGATAGGTTTCTGAAAAACATCGCAGGGTCGTGCGCATTGTAAGGGTTTCTAACAGGCCACTCACTAATAGGAGTGAGAACAACATCACGGGGTGGTGTGAATCAGAGCGTAAGAATTAGGATAGGCAGTGAGTGGCAATGTAGGATGGAGAAATGCACCACGGGGTGGTCAGCATGGGGAGGTCAGGAAACATGCACTGGCAATGTAGGATAGGTTTCTGAAATACATTCCTTGGTGTTGCGCATTGTAAGGGTTTCTAACAGGCCATTCACTAGTAGGAGGGAGAAAAACATCACGGGGTGGTGTGAATCAGAGGGTCTGAAATAGGATAGGCAGTGAGTGGAAATGTAGGATGGAGAAAAGCACCACGGGGTGGGCAGCATGTGGAGGTCAGAAAACATGCAGTGGCAAGGTAGGATAGGTATCTGAAAAACATCGTGTGTTGGTGCGCATTTTTAGGGGTTTCTAAGAGGCCATTCACTAGGAGGAGTGAGAAAAATATCACGGGCTTGGTGTGAATCGGACGGTCTGAATTAGGAAAGGCAGTGAGTGGCCATGTAGGATGGAGTAAAGCCCCATGGAGTGGTCAGCATGGGGAGGTCAGGAAACATGCAGTGGCAATGTAGGTTAGGTGTCTGAAAAACGTTGAGGGGTGGTGCGCATTGTAAGCGTTTCTAACAGGCCATTCACTAGTAGGAGTGAGAAATACATCACGGGGTAGTGTGAATGGGAGGGTCTGAATTTGGATAGGCAGTGAGTGGCAATTCCGGATGGAGAAAAGCACCACGGGGGGGGTCAGTATGGGGATGTCAGGAAACATGTTTTGGCAATGTAAGATAGGTTTCTGAAAAATACCACGTGGTGGTGCGCATTGAAAGGGTTTCTAACAGGCCATTCACTAGGAAGAATGAGAAAAACATCACAGGGTGCTGTGAATCGGAGGGTTTGATTTGGGGAGGCAGTGAGTGGCAATGTAGTTTATAGAAAAGCACCACGGGGTGGTCACCATGGGGAGGTCAGGAAACACGCAGTGGCAATGTACCTCAGGTTTCTGAAAAAGATCGCGGGGTGGTGCGCATTGTAAGTGTTTCTAATACGCCATCCACTTGCAGGTGTGAGAAAAATATCACGGGGTGGTGTGAATCGGAGGGT
The DNA here is from genome assembly GCF_034190915.1 of Cavia porcellus. Lineage (NCBI taxonomy): Eukaryota > Metazoa > Chordata > Mammalia > Rodentia > Caviidae > Cavia > Cavia porcellus. The sequence continues at coordinate 733,885 of NW_026947560.1, read as the reverse complement.
CTGAATTAGGATAGGCAGTGAGTGGCAATGTAGAATGGAGAAAAGCACCACGGAGTGGTCAGCATGTGAAGGTCAGGAAACATGCAGTGGCAATGTAGGTTAGGTTTCTGAAAAACATCGAGGGGTGGTGCGCATTGTAAGGGTTTCTAAGATGCCATTCACTAGAAGGAGTGACAAAAATAACATGAGGTGGTGTGAATTGGAGGGTCTGAAATGAAATAGGCAATGAGTGGCAATTTCGGATGGAGAAAAGCACCACGGGGGGGGGGGGTCAGCGTGGGAATGTCAGGAAACATGCAGTGGCAATGTAGGATAGGTTTCTGAAAAATATCGCGGGGTGGTGTGCCTTGTAAGTGTTTCTAACAGTCCTTTCACTAGTAGGAGTGAGAAAAATATCACGGGGTGGTGTGAATCGGTTGGTCTAAATTAGGATATGCAGTGAGACACAATGTAGGATGGAAAAAAGCATCACGGGGTGCTCAGCATGGGGAGGTCAGTAAACATGCACTATCAATGTAGGATAGGTTTCTGAAATAATGTCGCGGGATGTTGCGCATTGTAAGGGTTTCTAACAGGCCTTTCACTAGGAGGAGTGAATAAAATATCATGGGGTTGGTGTGCATCATAGGGTCTTAATTAGAATAGGCAGTGAGTGGCAATGTAGGATGGAGAAAAGCACCACGGGGTGGTCAGCATGGGGAGGTCAGGAAACATGCAGTGGCAACGTAGGACAAGTTTCTGAAAATCATCGCTTGGTGGTGCGCATTGTAATGGTTTATAACAGGCCATTCACCAGTAGGAGTGAGACAAACCTGACGGGGTGGTTTGAATCGGAGGGTCTGAATTACGATAGGCAGTGAGTGGCAATGTAGGATGGAGAAAAGCACCACAGGGTGGTCAGCATGTGGAGGTTAGGAAACATGCAGTGGCAATGTAGGATAGGTTTCTGAAAAACATCACGGGGTGGTGCGCATTGTAAGGGTTTCTAACAGGCCATTCTCTAGTAGGAGTGAGAAAAACGTCACGAGGTGGTGTTCATAGGAGGGTCTGAATTGGGATAGGCAGTGAGTGGCAATTTGTGATGGAGAAAAACACCACGGGGGCGTCAGCATGGGGATGTCAGGAAACATGCAGTGGCAATGTAGGATAGGTTTCTGAAAAAGATAGCGTGGTGGTGTGCATTGTAAGGGTTTCTAACAGGCCATTCACTAGTAGGAGTGAGAAACACATCACGGGGTGGTGTGAATCGGAGGGTCTGAATTGGGATAGGCAGTGAGTGGCAATGTAGTTTGGAGAAAAGCACCACGGGGGTAGTCAGCATGGGGAGGTCAGGAAACATGCAGTGGCAATGTAGGACAGGTTTCCGAAAAACATGGCGGGGTGGTGCGCATTGTAAGGGTTTCTAATATTCCATTCACAAGTAGGAGTGAGAAAAACATCACGGGGCTGTGTGAATCGGAGGGTCTGAATTAGGATAGGCAGGGAGTGGCAATGTACGATGGAGAAAAGCACCACGGGGTGGTCAGCATGGGGAGGTCAGGAAACATGCAGTGGCAATGTAGGATAGCTTTCTGAAAAACTTTGCAGGGTGGTGCGCATTGTAAGGGTTTGTAACAGGCCATTCACTAGTAGGAGTTTGAAAAACATCACGGGGCTGTGTGAATCGGAGGGTCTGAATTAGGATAGGCAGGGAGTGGCAATGTACGATGGAGAAAAGCACCACGGTTTGGTCAGCAGGGGGAGGTTAGGAAACATGCAGTGGCATTGTAGGATAGGTTTCTGAAAAACATCGCTTGGTGGTGCGCATTGTAAGGGTATCTAACAGGCCTTTCACTAGTAGGAGTTTGAAAAATATCACGGGGTGTTGTGAATCGGAGTGACTGAAATAGTATAGGCAGTGAGTGGCAATATGGGATGGAGAAAAGCACCACGGGGTGTTCAGCATGGAGGTCACGAAACATGCACTGGCAATGTAGGAAGGTTTCTGAAAAACATCGTGGGGTAGTGCGCATTGTAAGGGTTTCTAACAGGCCATTCACTAGTAGGAGTGAGAAAAGCATCACGGGGTGGTGTGAATGGGAGGGTCTGAATTTGGATAGGCAGTGCCTGGCAATTCCGGATGGAGAAAAGCACCACGGGGGGGTCAGTATGGGGATGTCAGGAAACATGCTTTGGCAATGTAGGATAGGTTTCTGAAAAATAACACGTGGTGGTGCGCATTGAAAGGGTTTCTAACAGGCCATTCACTAGTAGGAGTGAGAAAAACATCACGGGGTGGTGTGAATCGGAGGTTCTAAAATAGGATAGGCAGTAAGTGGCAATGTAGGATGGAGAAAAGCACCACAAGTTGGGCAGCATGTGGAGGTCAGAAAACATGCAGTGGCAATGTAGGATAGGTATCTGAAAAACATCGTGGGTTGGTGCGCATTTTAAGGGTTTCAAACAGGCCATTCACTAGGAGGAGTGAGAAAAATATCACGGGCTTGGTGTGAATCGGACGGTCTGAATTAGGAAAGGCAGTGAGAGGCCATGTAGGATGGAGAAAAGCCCCATGGAGTGGTGTCATGGGGAGGTCAGGAAACATGCAGTGCTAATGTAGGTTAGGTTTCTGAAAATCGTTGAGGGGTGGTGCGCATTTTAAGTGTTTCTAACAGGCCATTCACTGGGAGGAGTGAGAAAAATATCACAGAGTTGGTGTGAATCAGAGGGTCTGAATTAGAATAGGCAGTGAGTGGCAATGTAGGATGGAGAAAAGCACCACAGTTTGGTCAGCATGCGGAGGTAAGAAAACATGCACTGGCAATGTAGGACAGGTTTCTGAAAAACATCGCGTGCTGGTGCGCATTGTAAGGGTTTCTAACAGGACATTCACTAGCAGGAGTGAGAAAAACATCACGGGGTGGTGTGAATCGGAGGGTCTGAATTGGGATAGGCAGTGAGAGGCAAAGTAGTTTGGAGAAAAGCACCACGGGGTGGTCAGCATGGGGAGGTCAGGAAACATGCAGTTGCAATGTACGTTAGGTTTCTGGAAAACATCGCGGAGTTGTGTGCATTGTAAGGGTTTCTAGTAGGCCACTCACTAGTAGGAGTGAGAACAACATCACGGAGTGGTGTAAATAAGAGCGTAAGAATTAGGATAGGCAGTGAGTGGCAATGTAGGATGGAGAAATGCACCACGGGGTGGTCAGCATGGGGAGGTCAGGAAACATGCACTGGCAATGTAGGATAGGTTTCTGAAAAACATTGCGGGGTGGTGCGCATTGTAAGGGTTTCTAACAGGCCATTCACTAGTAGGAGTGAGAAAAACATCAAAGGGTGGTGTAAATCCGAGGGTCTGAATTAGTTTAGGCAGTAAGTGGCAATGTATAATGGAGAAAAGCACCACGGGGCGGTCAGCATGTGGAGGTCACAAAACATGCAGTGGCAATGTAGGATAGGTTTCTGAAAAACATCGTGGGTTGGTGCGCATCTTAAGGGTTTCTAACAGGCCATTCACTAGGAGGAGTGAGAAAAATATCACGGACTTGGTGTGAATCGGAAGGTCTGAATTAGGAAAGGCAGTGAGTGGCCATGTAGGATGGAGAAAAGCCCCATGGAGTGGTCAGCATGGGGAGGTCAGGAAACATGCAGTGGCAATGTAGGTTAGGTTTCTGTAAAACGTTGTGGGGTGGTGCACATTGTAAGGGTTTATAACAGGCCATTCACTAGTAAGAGTGAGAAAAACATCATGGGGTGGTGTGAATCGGAGGGTCTGAATTGGGATAAGCAGTGAGTGGCAATTTTGGGTGGAGAAAAGCACCACGGGGTGGTCAGCATGAGGAGGTCAGGAAACACGCAGTGGCAGTGTAGGATAGGTTTCTGAAAAGCATCGCGAGGTGGTGCGCATTGTAAGAGTTTCTAATAAGCCATTCATTAGCAGGAGTGAGAAAAATATCAAGGGGAGGAGTGAATCGGAGGTTCCGAATTCGGATAGGCAGTGAGTGGCAATATAGGATGGAGAAACGCACAACGGGTTGGTCAGCATGGGGAGGTCAGGAAACATGCACTGGCAAAGTAGGATAGGTTTCTGAAAAATATTGCTGGGTGGTGCGCATTGTAAGGGTTTCTAACAGGCCATTCACTAGTACGAGTGAGAACAACATCACGGGGTGCAGTGAATCTAAGGGTATGAATTAGGATAGGCAGTGAGTGGAAATGTAGGATGGAGAAACTCACCAAGGGGTGGTCACCAGGGGGAGGTCAGGAAACATGCACTGGTAATGTAGGATAGGTTTCTGAAAAACATTGCTGGGTGGTGCGCATTGTAAGGTTTTCTAACAGGCCACTCACTAGTAGGACTGAGAACAACATCACGGGGTGGTGTGAATCAGAGCGTAAGAATTAGGATAGGCAGGGAGGGGCAATGTAGGATGGAGAAACGCACCACGGGTTGGTCAGCATAGGGAGGTCAGGAAACATGCACTGGCAATGTAGGATAGGTTTCTGAAAAATATTGATGGGTGGTGCGCATTGTAAGGGTTTCTAACAGGCCATTCACTAGTAGGAGTGAGAAAAACATCACGGGGTGGTGTGAATCGGAGGTTCTAAAATAGGATAGGCAGTAAGTGGCAATGTAGGATGGAGAAAAGCACCACAAGGTGGGCAGCATGTGGAGGTCAGAAAACATGCAGTGGCAATGTAGGATAGGTATATGAAAAACATCGTGGGTTGGTGCGCATTTTAAGGGTTTCAAACAGGCCATTCACTAGGAGGAGTGAGAAAAATATCACGGGCTTGGTGTGAATCGGACGGTCTGAATTAGGAAAGGCAGTGAGAGGCCATGTAGGATGGAGAAAAGCCCCATGGAGTGGTGTCATGGGGAGGTCAGGAAACATGCAGTGCTAATGTAGGTTAGGTTTCTGAAAATCGTTGAGGGGTGGTGCGCATTGTAAGTGTTTCTAACAGGCCATTCACTGGGAGGAGTTAGAAAAATATCACAGAGTTGGTGTGAATCAGAGGGTCTGAATTAGAATAGGCAGTGAGTGGCAATGTAGGATGGAGAAAATCACCACGGGGTGGTCAGCATGGGGAGGTCAGGAAACATGCAGTGGCAACGTAGGATAGGTTTCTGAAAAACATCGCGGGGTGGTGCGCATCGTAAGGGTTTCTAACAGGGCATTCACTAGTAGGAGTGAGAATAACATCACGGGGTGGTGTGAATCTGAGGTTCTGAATTAGCAAAGGCAGTGAGTGGCAATGTAGGATGAAGAAAAGCACCACAGTTTGGTCAGCATGCGGAGGTAAGAAAACATGCACTGGCAATGTAGGACAGGTTTCTGAAAAACATCGCGTGCTGGTGCGCATTGTAAGGGTTTCTAACAGGCCATTCACTAGCAGGAGTGAGAAAAACATCACGGGGTGGTGTGAATCGGAGGGTCTGAATTGGGATAGGCAGTGAGAGGCAAAGTAGTTTGGAGAAAAGCACCACGGGGTGGTCAGCATGGGGAGGTCAGGAAACATGCAGTTGCAATGTACGTTAGGTTTCCGGAAAACATCGCGGAGTTGTGTGCATTGTAAGGGTTTCTAGTAGGCCACTCACTAGTAGGAGTGAGAACAACATCACGGGGTGGTGTAAATAAGAGCGTAAGAATTAGGATAGGCAGTGAGTGGCAATGTAGGATGGAGAAATGCACCACGGGGTGGTCAGCATGGGGAGGTCAGGAAACATGCACTGGCAATGTAGGATAGGTTTCTGAAAAACATTGCGGGGTGGTGCGCATTGTAAGGGTTTCTAACAGGCCATTCACTAGTAGGAGTGAGAAAAACATCAAAGGGTGGTGTAAATCCGAGGGTCTGAATTAGGTTAGGCAGTAAGTGGCAATGTATGATGGAGAAAAGCACCACGGGGCGGTCAGCATGTGGAGGTCACAAAACATGCAGTGGCAATGTAGGATAGGTTTCTGAAAAACATCGTGGGTTGGTGCGCATCTTAAGGGTTTCTAACAGGCCATTCACTAGGAGGAGTGAGAAAAATATCACGGGCTTGGTGTGAATCGGAAGGTCTGAATTAGGAAAGGCAGTGAGTGGCCATGTAGGATGGAGAAAAGCCCCATGGAGTGGTCAGCATGGGGAGGTCAGGAAACATGCAGTGGCAATGTAGGTTAGGTTTCTGTAAAACGTTGTGGGGTGGTGCGCATTGTAAGGGTTTATAACAGGCCATTCACTAGTAAGAGTGAGAAAAACATCATGGGGTGGTGTGAATCGGAGGGTCTGAATTGGGATAAGCAGTGAGTGGCAATTTTGGGTGGAGAAAAGCACCACGGGGTGGTCAGCATGAGGAGGTCAGGAAACACGCAGTGGCAGTGTAGGATAGGTTTCTGAAAAGCATCGGGAGGTGGTGCGCATTGTAAGAGTTTCTAATAAGCCATTCATTAGCAGGAGTGAGAAAAATATCAAGGGGAGGAGTGAATCGGAGGTTCTGAATTCGGATAGGCAGTGAGTGGCAATATAGGATATAGAAACGCACAACGGGTTGGTCAGCATGGGGAGGTCAGGAAACATGCACTGGCAAAGTAGGATAGGTTTCTGAAAAATATTGCTGGGTGGTGCGCATTGTAAGGGTTTCTAACAGGCCATTCACTAGTACGAGTGAGAACAACATCACGGGGTGCAGTGAATCTAAGGGTATGAATTAGGATAGGCAGTGAGTGGAAATGTAGGATGGAGAAACTCACCAAGGGGTGGTCACCAGGGGGAGGTCAGGAAACATGCACTGGTAATGTAGGATAGGTTTCTGAAAAACATTGCTGGGTGGTGCGCATTGTAAGGTTTTCTAACAGGCCACTCACTAGTAGGACTGAGAACAACATCACGGGGTGGTGTGAATCAGAGCGTAAGAATTAGGATAGGCAGGGAGGGGCAATATAGGATGGAGAAACGCACCACGGGTTCTTCAGCATAGGGAGGTCAGGAAACATGCACTGGCAATGTAGGATAGGTTTCTGAAAAATATTGCTGGGTGGTGCGCATTGTAAGGGTTTCTAACAGGCCATTCACTAGTAGGAGTGAGAAAAACATCACGGGGTGGTGTGAATCGGAGGTTCTAAAATAGGATAGGCAGTAAGTGGCAATGTAGGATGGAGAAAAGCACCACAAGGTGGGCAGCATGTGGAGGTCAGAAAACATGCAGTGGCAATGTAGGATAGGTATCTGAAAAACATCGTGGGTTGGTGCGCATTTTAAGGGTTTCAAACAGGCCATTCACTAGGAGGAGTGAGAAAAATATCACGGGCTTGGTGTGAATCGGATGGTCTGAATTAGGAAAGGCAGTGAGAGGCCATGTAGGATGGAGAAAAGCCCCATGGAGTGGTGTCATGGGGAGGTCAGGAAACATGCAGTGCTAATGTAGGTTAGGTTTCTGAAAATCGTTGAGGGGTGGTGCGCATTGTAAGTGTTTCTAACAGGCCATTCACTGGGAGGAGTGAGAAAAATATCACAGAGTTGGTGTGAATCAGAGGGTCTGAATTAGAATAGGCAGTGAGTGGCAATGTAGGATGGAGAAAAGCACCACGGGGTGGTCAGCATGGGGAGGTCAGGAAACATGCAGTGGCAACGTAGGATAGGTTTCTGAAAAACATCGCGGGGTGGTGCGCATCGTAAGGGTTTCTAACAGGGCATTCACTAGTAGGAGTGAGAATAACATCACGGGGTGGTGTGAATCTGAGGTTCTGAATTAGCAAAGGCAGTGAGTGGCAATGTAGGATGAAGAAAAGCACCACAGTTTGGTCAGCATGCGGAGGTAAGAAAACATGCACTGGCAATGTAGGACAGGTTTCTGAAAAACATCGCGTGCTGGTTCGCATTGTAAGGGTTTCTAACAGGCCATTCACTAGCAGGAGTGAGAAAAACATCACGGGGTGGTGTGAATCGGAGGGTCTGAATTGGGATAGGCAGTGAGATGCAAAGTAGTTTGGAGAAAAGCACCACGGGGTGGTCAGCATGGGGAGGTCAGGAAACATGCAGTTGCAATGTACGTTAGGTTTCCGGAAAACATCGCGGAGTTGTGTGCATTGTAAGGGTTTCTAGTAGGCCACTCACTAGTAGGAGTGAGAACAACATCACGGGGTGGTGTAAATAAGAGCGTAAGAATTAGGATAGGCAGTGAGTGGCAATGTAGGATGGAGAAATGCACCACGGGGTGGTCAGCATGGGGAGGTCAGGAAACATGCACTGGCAATGTAGGATATGTTTCTGAAAAACATTGCGGGGTGGTGCGCATTGTAAGGGTTTCTAACAGGCCATTCACTAGTAGGAGTGAGAAAAACATCAAAGGGTGGTGTAAATCCGAGGGTCTGAATTAGGTTAGGCAGTAAGTGGCAATGTATGATGGAGAAAAGCACCACGGGGCGGTCAGCATGTGGAGGTCACAAAACATGCAGTGGCAATGTAGGATAGGTTTCTGAAAAACATCGTGGGTTGGTGCGCATCTTAAGGGTTTCTAACAGGCCATTCACTAGGAGGAGTGAGAAAAATATCACGGGCTTGGTGTGAATCGGAAGGTCTGAATTAGGAAAGGCAGTGAGTGGCCATGTAGGATGGAGAAAAGCCCCATGGAGTGGTCAGCATGGGGAGGTCAGGAAACATGCAGTGGCAATGTAGGTTAGGTTTCTGTAAAACGTTGTGGGGTGGTGCGCATTGTAAGGGTTTATAACAGGCCATTCACTAGTAAGAGTGAGAAAAACATCATGGGGTGGTGTGAATCGGAGGGTCTGAATTGGGATAAGCAGTGAGTGGCAATTTTGGGTGGAGAAAAGCACCACGGGGTGGTCAGCATGAGGAGGTCAGGAAACACGCAGTGGCAGTGTAGGATAGGTTTCTGAAAAGCATCGCGAGGTGGTGCGCATTGTAAGAGTTTCTAATAAGCCATTCATTAGCAGGAGTGAGAAAAATATCAAGGGGAGGAGTGAATCGGAGGTTCTGAATTCGGATAGGCAGTGAGTGGCAATATAGGATGGAGAAACGCACAACGGGTTGGTCAGCATGGGGAGGTCAGGAAACATGCACTGGCAAAGTAGGATAGGTTTCTGAAAAATATTGCTGGGTGGTGCGCATTGTAAGGGTTTCTAACAGGCCATTCACTAGTACGAGTGAGAACAACATCACGGGGTGCAGTGAATCTAAGGGTATGAATTAGGATAGGCAGTGAGTGGAAATGTAGGATGGAGAAACTCACCAAGGGGTGGTCACCAGGGGGAGGTCAGGAAACATGCACTGGTAATGTAGGATAGGTTTCTGAAAAACATTGCTGGGTGGTGCGCATTGTAAGGTTTTCTAACAGGCCACTCACTAGTAGGACTGAGAACAACATCACGGGGTGGTGTGAATCAGAGCGTAAGAATTAGGATAGGCAGGGAGGGGCAATGTAGGATGGAGAAACGCACCACGGGTTGGTCAGCATAGGGAGGTCAGGAAACATGCACTGGCAATGTAGGATAGGTTTCTGAAAAATATTGCTGGGTGGTGCGCATTGTAAGGGTTTCTAACAGGCCATTCACTAGTAGGAGTGAGAAAAACATCACGGGGTGGTGTGAATCGGAGGTTCTAAAATAGGATAGGCAGTAAGTGGCAATGTAGGATGGAGAAAAGCACCACAAGGTGGGCAGCATGTGGAGGTCAGAAAACATGCAGTGGCAATGTAGGATAGGTATCTGAAAAACATCGTGGGTTGGTGCGCATTTGAAGGGTTTCAAACAGGCCATTCACTAGGAGGAGTGAGAAAAATATCACGGGCTTGGTGTGAATCGGACGGTCTGAATTAGGAAAGGCAGTGAGAGGCCATGTAGGATGGAGAAAAGCCCCATGGAGTGGTGTCATGGGGAGGTCAGGAAACATGCAGTGCTAATGTAGGTTAGGTTTCTGAAAATCGTTGAGGGGTGGTGCGCATTGTAAGTGTTTCTAACAGGCCATTCACTGGGAGGAGTGAGAAAAATATCACAGAGTTGGTGTGAATCAGAGGGTCTGAATTAGAATAGGCAGTGAGTGGCAATGTAGGATGGAGAAAAGCACCACGGGGTGGTCAGCATGGGGAGGTCAGGAAACATGCAGTGGCAACGTAGGATAGGTTTCTGAAAAACATCGCGGGGTGGTGCGCATCGTAAGGGTTTCTAACAGGGCATTCACTAGTAGGAGTGAGAATAACATCACGGGGTGGTGTGAATCTGAGGTTCTGAATTAGCAAAGGCAGTGAGTGGCAATGTAGGATGAAGAAAAGCACCACAGTTTGGTCAGCATGCGGAGGTAAGAAAACATGCACTGGCAATGTAGGACAGGTTTCTGAAAAACATCGCGTGCTGGTTCGCATTGTAAGGGTTTCTAACAGGCCATTCACTAGCAGGAGTGAGAAAAACATCACGGGGTGGTGTGAATCGGAGGGTCTGAATTGGGATAGGCAGTGAGATGCAAAGTAGTTTGGAGAAAAGCACCACGGGGTGGTCAGCATGGGGAGGTCAGGAAACATGCAGTTGCAATGTACGTTAGGTTTCCGGAAAACATCGCGGAGTTGTGTGCATTGTAAGGGTTTCTAGTAGGCCACTCACTAGTAGGAGTGAGAACAACATCACGGGGTGGTGTAAATAAGAGCGTAAGAATTAGGATAGGCAGTGAGTGGCAATGTAGGATGGAGAAATGCACCACGGGGTGGTCAGCATGGGGAGGTCAGGAAACATGCACTGGCAATGTAGGATAGGTTTCTGAAAAACATTGCGGGGTGGTGCGCATTGTAAGGGTTTCTAACAGGCCATTCACTAGTAGGAGTGAGAAAAACATCAAAGGGTGGTGTAAATCCGAGGGTCTGAATTAGGTTAGGCAGTAAGTGGCAATGTATGATGGAGAAAAGCACCACGGGGCGGTCAGCATGTGGAGGTCACAAAACATGCAGTGGCAATGTAGGATAGGTTTCTGAAAAACATCGTGGGTTGGTGCGCATCTTAAGGGTTTCTAACAGGCCATTCACTAGGAGGAGTGAGAAAAATATCACGGGCTTGGTGTGAATCGGAAGGTCTGAATTAGGAAAGGCAGTGAGTGGCCATGTAGGATGGAGAAAAGCCCCATGGAGTGGTCAGCATGGGGAGGTCAGGAAACATGCAGTGGCAATGTAGGTTAGGTTTCTGTAAAACGTTGTGGGGTGGTGCGCATTGTAAGGGTTTATAACAGGCCATTCACTAGTAAGAGTGAGAAAAACATCATGGGGTGGTGTGAATCGGAGGGTCTGAATTGGGATAAGCAGTGAGTGGCAATTTTGGGTGGAGAAAAGCACCACGGGGTGGTCAGCATGAGGAGGTCAGGAAACACGCAGTGGCAGTGTAGGATAGGTTTCTGAAAAGCATCGCGAGGTGGTGCGCATTGTAAGAGTTTCTAATAAGCCATTCATTAGCAGGAGTGAGAAAAATATCAAGGGGAGGAGTGAATCGGAGGTTCTGAATTCGGATAGGCAGTGAGTGGCAATATAGGATGGAGAAACGCACAACGGGTTGGTCAGCATGGGGAGGTCAGGAAACATGCACTGGCAAAGTAGGATAGGTTTCTGAAAAATATTGCTGGGTGGTGCGCATTGTAAGGGTTTCTAACAGGCCATTCACTAGTACGAGTGAGAACAACATCACGGGGTGCAGTGAATCTAAGGGTATGAATTAGGATAGGCAGTGAGTGGAAATGTAGGATGGAGAAACTCACCAAGGGGTGGTCACCAGGGGGAGGTCAGGAAACATGCACTGGTAATGTAGGATAGGTTTCTGAAAAACATTGCTGGGTGGTGCGCATTGTAAGGTTTTCTAACAGGCCACTCACTAGTAGGACTGAGAACAACATCACGGGGTGGTGTGAATCAGAGCGTAAGAATTAGGATAGGCAGGGAGGGGCAATGTAGGATGGAGAAACGCACCACGGGTTGGTCAGCATAGGGAGGTCAGGAAACATGCACTGGCAATGTAGGATAGGTTTCTGAAAAATATTGCTGGGTGGTGCGCATTGTAAGGGTTTCTAACAGGCCATTCACTAGTAGGAGTGAGAAAAACATCACGGGGTGGTGTGAATCGGAGGTTCTAAAATAGGATAGGCAGTAAGTGGCAATGTAGGATGGAGAAAAGCACCACAAGGTGGGCAGCATGTGGAGGTCAGAAAACATGCAGTGGCAATGTAGGATAGGTATCTGAAAAACATCGTGGGTTGGTGCGCATTTTAAGGGTTTCTAACAGGCCATTCACTAGGAGGAGTGAGAAAAATATCACGGGCTTGGTGTGAATCGGACGGTCTGAATTAGGAAAGGCAGTGAGAGGCCATGTAGGATGGAGAAAAGCCCCATGGAGTGGTGTCATGGGGAGGTCAGGAAACATGCAGTGCTAATGTAGGTTAGGTTTCTGAAAATCGTTGAGGGGTGGTGCGCATTGTAAGTGTTTCTAACAGGCCATTCACTGGGAGGAGTGAGAAAAATATCACAGAGTTGGTGTGAATCAGAGGGTCTGAATTAGAATAGGCAGTGAGTGGCAATGTAGGATGGAGAAAAGCACCACGGGGTGGTCAGCATGGGGAGGTCAGGAAACATGCAGTGGCAACGTAGGATAGGTTTCTGAAAAACATCGCGGGGTGGTGCGCATCGTAAGGGTTTCTAACAGGGCATTCACTAGTAGGAGTGAGAATAACATCACGGGGTGGTGTGAATCTGAGGTTCTGAATTAGCAAAGGCAGTGAGTGGCAATGTAGGATGAAGAAAAGCACCACAGTTTGGTCAGCATGCGGAGGTAAGAAAACATGCACTGGCAATGTAGGACAGGTTTCTGAAAAACATCGCGTGCTGGTGCGCATTGTAAGGGTTTCTAACAGGCCATTCACTAGCAGGAGTGAGAAAAACATCACGGGGTGGTGTGAATCGGAGGGTCTGAATTGGGATAGGCAGTGAGAGGCAAAGTAGTTTGGAGAAAAGCACCACGGGGTGGTCAGCATGGGGAGGTCAGGAAACATGCAGTTGCAATGTACATTAGGTTTCCGGAAAACATCGCGGAGTTGTGTGCATTGTAAGGGTTTCTAGTAGGCCACTCACTAGTAGGAGTGAGAACAACATCACGGGGTGGTGTAAATAAGAGCGTAAGAATTAGGATAGGCAGTGAGTGGCAATGTAGGATGGAGAAATGTACCACGGGGTGGTCAGCATGTGGAGGTCAGGAAACATGCACTGGCAATGTAGGATAGGTTTCTGAAAAACATTGCGGGGTGGTGCGCATTGTAAGGGTTTCTAACAGGCCATTCACTAGTAGGAGTGAGAAAAACATCAAAGGGTGGTGTAAATCCGAGGGTCTGAATTAGGTTAGGCAGTAAGTGGCAATGTATGATGGAGAAAAGCACCACGGGGCGGTCAGCATGTGGAGGTCACAAAACATGCAGTGGCAATGTAGGATAGGTTTCTGAAAAACATCGTGGGTTGGTGCGCATCTTAAGGGTTTCTAACAGGCCATTCACTAGGAGGAGTGAGAAAAATATCACGGGCTTGGTGTGAATCGGGCGGTCTGAATTAGGAAAGGCAGTGAGAGGCCATGTAGGATGGAGAAAAGCCCCATGGAGTGGTGTCATGGGGAGGTCAGGAAACATGCAGTGCTAATGTAGGTTAGGTTTCTGAAAATCGTTGAGGGGTGGTGCGCATTGTAAGTGTTTCTAACAGGCCATTCACTGGGAGGAGTGAGAAAAATATCACAGAGTTGGTGTGAATCAGAGGGTCTGAATTAGAATAGGCAGTGAGTGGCAATGTAGGATGGAGAAAAGCACCACGGGGTGGTCAGCATGGGGAGGTCAGGAAACATGCAGTGGCAACGTAGGATAGGTTTCTGAAAAACATCGCGGGGTGGTGCGCTTTGTAAGGGATACTTGCAGGCCATTCACTAGTAGGGGAGAGAAAAACATCACGGGTTGGTGTGAAAATGAGGGACTGAATTGGGATAGGTAGTGAGTGGCAATGTAGGATGGAGAAAAGCAACACAGAATAGTCAGCATGTGGCGATCAGAAAACATGCAGTGGCAATGTAGGACAGGTTTCTGAAAAACATCGCGGGGTGGTGTGAATTGGAGGGTCTGAATTGGGATAGGCAGTGTGTGGCAATGTAGTTTGGAGAAAAGCACCACAGGGTGGTCAGCATCGGGTGATCAGGAAACATTCAGTGGCAATGTACGTCAAGTTTCTGAAAAACATCGCTGGGTGGTGCGCATTGTAAGGGTTTCTATTAGGCCATTCACTAGCAGGAGTGGGAAAAATATCACAGAGTTGGTGTGAATCAGAGGGTCTGAATTGGGATAGGCAGTGAGTGGCAATATAGAATGGAGAAAAGCACCACGGGGTGGTCAGCATGGGGAGGTCAGGAAACATGCAGTGGCAATGAAGGATAGGTTTCTGAAAAACATCGCGGGGTGGTGCGCATCGTAAGGGTTTCTAACAGGGCATTCACTAGTAGGAGTGAGAATAACATCACGGGGTGGTGTGAATCTGAGGTTCTGAATTAGCAAAGGCAGTGAGTGGCAATGTAGGATGAAGAAAAGCACCACAGTTTCGTCAGCATGCGGAGGTAAGAAAACATGCACTGGCAATGTAGGACAGGTTTCTGAAAAACATCGCATGCTGGTGCGCATTGTAAGGGTTTCTAACAGGCCATTCACTAGCAGGAGTGAGAAAAACATCACGGGGTGGTGTGAATCAGAGGGTCTGAATTGGGATAGGCAGTGAGAGGCAAAGTAGTTTGGAGAAAAGCACCACGGGGTGGTCAGCATGGGGAGGTCAGGAAACATGCAGTTGCAATGTACGTTAGGTTTCCGGAAAACATCGTGGAGTTGTGTGCATTGTAAGGGTTTCTAGTAGGCCACTCACTAGTAGGAGTGAGAACAACATCACGGAGTGGTGTAAATAAGAGCGTAAGAATTAGGATAGGCAGTGAGTGGCAATGAAGGATGGAGAAATGCACCACGGGGTGGTCAGCATGGGGAGGTCAGGAAACATGCACTGGCAATGTAGGATAGGTTTCTGAAAAACATTGCGGGGTGGTGCGCATTGTAAGGGTTTCTAACAGGCCATTCACTAGTAGGAGTGAGAAAAACATCAAAGGGTGGTGTAAATCCGAGGGTCTGAATTAGGTTAGGCAGTAAGTGGCAATGTATGATGGAGAAAAGCACCACGGGGCGGTCAGCATGTGGAGGTCACAAAACATGCAGTGGCAATGTAGGATAGGTTTCTGAAAAACATCGTGGGTTGGTGCGCATCTTAAGGGTTTCTAACAGGCCATTCACTAGGAGGAGTGAGAAAAATATCACGGGCTTGGTGTGAATCGGAAGGTCTGAATTAGGAAAGGCAGTGAGTGGCCATGTAGGATGGAGAAAAGCCCCATGGAGTGGTCAGCATGGGGAGGTCAGGAAACATGCAGTGGCAATGTAGGTTAGGTTTCTGTAAAACGTTGTGGGGTGGTGCGCATTGTAAGGGTTTATAACAGGCCATTCACTAGTAAGAGTGAGAAAAACATCATGGGGTGGTGTGAATCGGAGGGTCTGAATTGGGATAAGCAGTGAGTGGCAATTTTGGGTGGAGAAAAGCACCACGGGGTGGTCAGCATGAGGAGGTCAGGAAACACGCAGTGGCAGTGTAGGATAGGTTTCTGAAAAGCATCGCGAGGTGGTGCGCATTGTAAGAGTTTCTAATAAGCCATTCATTAGCAGGAGTGAGAAAAATATCAAGGGGAGGAGTGAATCGGAGGTTCTGAATTCGGATAGGCAGTGAGTGGCAATATAGGATATAGAAACGCACAACGGGTTGGTCAGCATGGGGAGGTCAGGAAACATGCACTGGTAATGTAGGATAGGTTTCTGAAAAACATTGCTGGGTGGTGCGCATTGTAATGTTTTCTAACAGGCCACTCACTAGTAGGACTGAGAACAACATCACAGGGTGGTGTGAATCAGAGCGTAAGAATTAGGATAGGCAGGGAGGGGCAATGTAGGATGGAGAAACGCACCACGGGTTGGTCAGCATAGGGAGGTCAGGAAACATGCACTGGCAATGTAGGATAGGTTTCTGAAAAATATTGCTGGGTGGTGCGCATTGTAAGGGTTTCTAACAGGCCATTCACTAGTAGGAGTGAGAAAAACATCACGGGGTGGTGTGAATCGGAGGTTCTAAAATAGGATAGGCAGTAAGTGGCAATGTAGGATGGAGAAAAGCACCACAAGGTGGGCAGCATGTGGAGGTCAGAAAACATGCAGTGGCAATGTAGGATAGGTATCTGAAAAACATCGTGGGTTGGTGCGCATTTTAAGGGTTTCAAACAGGCCATTCACTAGGAGGAGTGAGAAAAATATCACGGGCTTGGTGTGAATCGGACGGTCTGAATTAGGAAAGGCAGTGAGAGGCCATGTAGGATGGAGAAAAGCCCCATGGAGTGGTGTCATGGGGAGGTCAGGAAACATGCAGTGCTAATGTAGGTTAGGTTTCTGAAAATCGTTGAGGGGTGGTGCGCATTGTAAGTGTTTCTAACAGGCCATTCACTGGGAGGAGTGAGAAAAATATCACAGAGTTGGTGTGAATCAGAGGGTCTGAATTAGAATAGGCAGTGAGTGGCAATGTAGGATGGAGAAAAGCACCACGGGGTGGTCAGCATGGGGAGGTCAGGAAACATGCAGTGGCAACGTAGGATAGGTTTCTGAAAAACATCGCGGGGTGGTGCGCATCGTAAGGGTTTCTAACAGGGCATTCACTAGTAGGAGTGAGAATAACATCACGGGGTGGTGTGAATCTGAGGTTCTGAATTAGCAAAGGCAGTGAGTGGCAATTTAGGATGAAGAAAAGCACCACAGTTTGGTCAGCATGCGGAGGTAAGAAAACATGCACTGGCAATGTAGGACAGGTTTCTGAAAAACATCGCGTGCTGGTGCGCATTGTAAGGGTTTCTAACAGGCCATTCACTAGCAGGAGTGAGAAAAACATCACGGGGTGGTGTGAATCGGAGGGTCTGAATTGGGATAGGCAGTGAGAGGCAAAGTAGTTTGGAGAAAAGCACCACGGGGTGGTCAGCATGGGGAGGTCAGGAAACATGCAGTTGCAATGTACGTTAGGTTTCCGGAAAACATCGCGGAGTTGTGTGCATTGTAAGGGTTTCTAGTAGGCCACTCACTAGTAGGAGTGAGAACAACATCACGGGGTGGTGTAAATAAGAGCGTAAGAATTAGGATAGGCAGTGAGTGGCAATGTAGGATGGAGAAATGCACCACGGGGTGGTCAGCATGGGGAGGTCAGGAAACATGCACTGGCAATGTAGGATATGTTTCTGAAAAACATTGCGGGGTGGTGCGCATTGTAAGGGTTTCTAACAGGCCATTCACTAGTAGGAGTGAGAAAAACATCAAAGGGTGGTGTAAATCCGAGGGTCTGAATTAGGTTAGGCAGTAAGTGGCAATGTATGATGGAGAAAAGCACCACGGGGCGGTCAGCATGTGGAGGTCACAAAACATGCAGTGGCAATGTAGGATAGGTTTCTGAAAAACATCGTGGGTTGGTGCGCATCTTAAGGGTTTCTAACAGGCCATTCACTAGGAGGAGTGAGAAAAATATCACGGGCTTGGTGTGAATCGGAAGGTCTGAATTAG
This sequence comes from Cavia porcellus, assembly GCF_034190915.1. Taxonomy (NCBI): domain Eukaryota; kingdom Metazoa; phylum Chordata; class Mammalia; order Rodentia; family Caviidae; genus Cavia; species Cavia porcellus. Next base: position 716,242 of record NW_026947560.1, on the reverse strand, counting down.
GAAAGGCAGTGAGTGGCCATGTAGGATGGAGAAAAGCCCCATGGAGTGGTCAGCATGGGGAGGTCAGGAAACATGCAGTGGCAATGTAGTTTAGGTTTCTGTAAAACGTTGTGGGGTGGTGCGCATTGTAAGGGTTTATAACAGGCCATTCACTAGTAAGAGTGAGAAAAACATCATGGGGTGGTGTGAATCGGAGGGTCTGAATTGGGATAAGCAGTGAGTGGCAATTTTGGGTGGAGAAAAGCACCACGGGGTGGTCAGCATGAGGAGGTCAGGAAACACGCAGTGGCAGTGTAGGATAGGTTTCTGAAAAGCATCGCGAGGTGGTGCGCATTGTAAGAGTTTCTAATAAGCCATTCATTAGCAGGAGTGAGAAAAATATCAAGGGGAGGAGTGAATCGGAGGTTCTGAATTCGGATAGGCAGTGAGTGGCAATATAGGATGGAGAAACGCACAACGGGTTGGTCAGCATGGGGAGGTCAGGAAACATGCACTGGCAAAGTAGGATAGGTTTCTGAAAAATATTGCTGGGTGGTGCGCATTGTAAGGGTTTCTAACAGGCCATTCACTAGTACGAGTGAGAACAACATCACGGGGTGCAGTGAATCTAAGGGTATGAATTAGGATAGGCAGTGAGTGGAAATGTAGGATGGAGAAACTCACCAAGGGGTGGTCACCAGGGGGAGGTCAGGAAACATGCACTGGTAATGTAGGATAGGTTTCTGAAAAACATTGCTGGGTGGTGCGCATTGTAAGGTTTTCTAACAGGCCACTCACTAGTAGGACTGAGAACAACATCACGGGGTGGTGTGAATCAGAGCGTAAGAATTAGGATAGGCAGGGAGGGGCAATGTAGGATGGAGAAACGCACCACGGGTTGGTCAGCATAGGGAGGTCAGGAAACATGCACTGGCAATGTAGGATAGGTTTCTGAAAAATATTGCTGGGTGGTGCGCATTGTAAGGGTTTCTAACAGGCCATTCACTAGTAGGAGTGAGAAAAACATCACGGGGTGGTGTGAATCGGAGGTTCTAAAATAGGATAGGCAGTAAGTGGCAATGTAGGATGGAGAAAAGCACCACAAGGTGGGCAGCATGTGGAGGTCAGAAAACATGCAGTGGCAATGTAGGATAGGTATCTGAAAAACATCGTGGGTTGGTGCGCATTTGAAGGGTTTCAAACAGGCCATTCACTAGGAGGAGTGAGAAAAATATCACGGGCTTGGTGTGAATCGGACGGTCTGAATTAGGAAAGGCAGTGAGAGGCCATGTAGGATGGAGAAAAGCCCCATGGAGTGGTGTCATGGGGAGGTCAGGAAACATGCAGTGCTAATGTAGGTTAGGTTTCTGAAAATCGTTGAGGGGTGCTGCGCATTGTAAGTGTTTCTAACAGGCCATTCACTGGGAGGAGTGAGAAAAATATCACAGAGTTGGTGTGAATCAGAGGGTCTGAATTAGAATAGGCAGTGAGTGGCAATGTAGGATGGAGAAAAGCACCACGGGGTGGTCAGCATGGGGAGGTCAGGAAACATGCAGTGGCAACGTAGGATAGGTTTCTGAAAAACATCGCGGGGTGGTGCGCATCGTAAGGGTTTCTAACAGGGCATTCACTAGTAGGAGTGAGAATAACATCACGGGGTGGTGTGAATCTGAGGTTCTGAATTAGCAAAGGCAGTGAGTGGCAATGTAGGATGAAGAAAAGCACCACAGTTTGGTCAGCATGCGGAGGTAAGAAAACATGCACTGGCAATGTAGGACAGGTTTCTGAAAAACATCGCGTGCTGGTGCGCATTGTAAGGGTTTCTAACAGGCCATTCACTAGCAGGAGTGAGAAAAACATCACGGGGTGGTGTGAATCGGAGGGTCTGAATTGGGATAGGCAGTGAGAGGCAAAGTAGTTTGGAGAAAAGCACCACGGGGTGGTCAGCATGAGGAGGTCAGGAAACATGCAGTTGCAATGTACGTTAGGTTTCCGGAAAACATCGCGGAGTTGTGTGCATTGTAAGGGTTTCTAGTAGGCCACTCACTAGTAGGAGTGAGAACAACATCACGGGGTGGTGTAAATAAGAGCGTAAGAATTAGGATAGGCAGTGAGTGGCAATGTAGGATGGAGAAATGTACCACGGGGTGGTCAGCATGTGGAGGTCAGGAAACATGCACTGGCAATGTAGGATAGGTTTCTGAAAAACATTGCGGGGTGGTGCGCATTGTAAGGGTTTCTAACAGGCCATTCACTAGTAGGAGTGAGAAAAACATCAAAGGGTGGTGTAAATCCGAGGGTCTGAATTAGGTTAGGCAGTAAGTGGCAATGTATGATGGAGAAAAGCACCACGGGGCGGTCAGCATGTGGAGGTCACAAAACATGCAGTGGCAATGTAGGATAGGTTTCTGAAAAACATCGTGGGTTGGTGCGCATCTTAAGGGTTTCTAACAGGCCATTCACTAGGAGGAGTGAGAAAAATATCACGGGCTTGGTGTGAATCGGGCGGTCTGAATTAGGAAAGGCAGTGAGAGGCCATGTAGGATGGAGAAAAGCCCCATGGAGTGGTGTCATGGGGAGGTCAGGAAACATGCAGTGCTAATGTAGGTTAGGTTTCTGAAAATCGTTGAGGGGTGGTGCGCATTGTAAGTGTTTCTAACAGGCCATTCACTGGGAGGAGTGAGAAAAATATCACAGAGTTGGTGTGAATCAGAGGGTCTGAATTAGAATAGGCAGTGAGTGGCAATGTAGGATGGAGAAAAGCACCACGGGGTGGTCAGCATGGGGAGGTCAAGAAACATGCAGTGGCAACGTAGGATAGGTTTCTGAAAAACATCCCGGGGTGGTGCGCTTTGTAAGGGATACTTGCAGGCCATTCACTAGTAGGGGAGAGAAAAACATCACGGGTTGGTGTGAAACTGAGGGACTGAATTGGGATAGGTAGTGAGTGGCAATGTAGGATGGAGAAAAGCAACACAGAATAGTCAGCATGTGGCGATCAGAAAACATGCAGTGGCAATGTAGGACAGGTTTCTGAAAAACATCGCGGGGTGGTGTGAATTGGAGGGTCTGAATTGGGATAGGCAGTGTGTGGCAATGTAGTTTGGAGAAAAGCACCACAGGGTGGTCAGCATCGGGTGATCAGGAAACTTTCAGTGGCAATGTACGTCAAGTTTCTGAAAAACATCGCTGGGTGGTGCGCATTGTAAGGGTTTCTATTAGGCCATTCACTAGCAGGAGTGGGAAAAATATCACAGAGTTGGTGTGAATCAGAGGATCTGAATTGGGATAGGCATTGAGTGGCAATATAGAATGGAGAAAAGCACCACGGGGTGGTCAGCATGGGGAGGTCAGGAAACATGCAGTGGCAATGAAGGATAGGTTTCTGAAAAACATCGCGGGGTGGTGCGCATCGTAAGGGTTTCTAACAGGGCATTCACTAGTAGGAGTGAGAATAACATCACGGGGTGGTGTGAATCTGAGGTTCTGAATTAGCAAAGGCAGTGAGTGGCAATGTAGGATGAAGAAAAGCACCACAGTTTGGTCAGCATGCGGAGGTAAGAAAACATGCACTGGCAATGTAGGACAGGTTTCTGAAAAACATCGCGTGCTGGTGCGCATTGTAAGGGTTTCTAACAGGCCATTCACTAGCAGGAGTGAGAAAAACATCACGGGGTGGTGTGAATCGGAGGGTCTGAATTGGGATAGGCAGTGAGAGGCAAAGTAGTTTGGAGAAAAGCACCACGGGGTGGTCAGCATGGGGAGGTCAGGAAACATGCAGTTGCAATGTACGTTAGGTTTCCGGAAAACATCGTGGAGTTGTGTGCATTGTAAGGGTTTCTAGTAGGCCACTCACTAGTAGGAGTGAGAACAACATCACGGAGTGGTGTAAATAAGAGCGTAAGAATTAGGATAGGCAGTGAGTGGCAATGTAGGATGGAGAAATGCACCACGGGGTGGTCAGCATGGGGAGGTCAGGAAACATGCACTGGCAATGTAGGATAGGTTTCTGAAAAACATTGCGGGGTGGTGCGCATTGTAAGGGTTTCTAACAGGCCATTCACTAGTAGGAGTGAGAAAAACATCAAAGGGTGGTGTAAATCCGAGGGTCTGAATTAGGTTAGGCAGTAAGTGGCAATGTATGATGGAGAAAAGCACCACGGGGCGGTCAGCATGTGGAGGTCACAAAACATGCAGTGGCAATGTAGGATAGGTTTCTGAAAAACATCGTGGGTTGGTGCGCATCTTAAGGGTTTCTAACAGGCCATTCACTAGGAGGAGTGAGAAAAATATCACGGGCTTGGTGTGAATCGGAAGGTCTGAATTAGGAAAGGCAGTGAGTGGCCATGTAGGATGGAGAAAAGCCCCATGGAGTGGTCAGCATGGGGAGGTCAGGAAACATGCAGTGGCAATGTAGGTTAGGTTTCTGTAAAACGTTGTGGGGTGGTGCGCATTGTAAGGGTTTATAACAGGCCATTCACTAGTAAGAGTGAGAAAAACATCATGGGGTGGTGTGAATCGGAGGGTCTGAATTGGGATAAGCAGTGAGTGGCAATTTTGGGTGGAGAAAAGCACCACGGGGTGGTCAGCATGAGGAGGTCAGGAAACACGCAGTGGCAGTGTAGGATAGGTTTCTGAAAAGCATCGCGAGGTGGTGCGCATTGTAAGAGTTTCTAGTAAGCCATTCATTAGCAGGAGTGAGAAAAATATCAAGGGGAGGAGTGAATCGGAGGTTCTGAATTCGGATAGGCAGTGAGTGGCAATATAGGATATAGAAACGCACAACGGGTTGGTCAGCATGGGGAGGTCAGGAAACATGCACTGGCAAAGTAGGATAGGTTTCTGAAAAATATTGCTGGGTGGTGCGCATTGTAAGGGTTTCTAACAGGCCATTCACTAGTACGAGTGAGAACAACATCACGGGGTGCAGTGAATCTAAGGGTATGAATTAGGATAGGCAGTGAGTGGAAATGTAGGATGGAGAAACTCACCAAGGGGTGGTCACCAGGGGGAGGTCAGGAAACATGCACTGGTAATGTAGGATAGGTTTCTGAAAAACATTGCTGGGTGGTGCGCATTGTAAGGTTTTCTAACAGGCCACTCACTAGTAGGACTGAGAACAACATCACGGGGTGGTGTGAATCAGAGCGTAAGAATTAGGATAGGCAGGGAGGGGCAATATAGGATGGAGAAACGCACCACGGGTTGGTCAGCATAGGGAGGTCAGGAAACATGCACTGGCAATGTAGGATAGGTTTCTGAAAAATATTGCTGGGTGGTGCGCATTGTAAGGGTTTCTAACAGGCCATTCACTAGTAGGAGTGAGAAAAACATCACGGGGTGGTGTGAATCGGAGGTTCTAAAATAGGATAGGCAGTAAGTGGCAATGTAGGATGGAGAAAAGCACCACAAGGTGGGCAGCATGTGGAGGTCAGAAAACATGCAGTGGCAATGTAGGATAGGTATCTGAAAAACATCGTGGGTTGGTGCGCATTTTAAGGGTTTCAAACAGGCCATTCACTAGGAGGAGTGAGAAAAATATCACGGGCTTGGTGTGAATCGGACGGTCTGAATTAGGAAAGGCAGTGAGAGGCCATGTAGGATGGAGAAAAGCCCCATGGAGTGGTGTCATGGGGAGGTCAGGAAACATGCAGTGCTAATGTAGGTTAGGTTTCTGAAAATCGTTGAGGGGTGGTGCGCATTGTAAGTGTTTCTAACAGGCCATTCACTGGGAGGAGTGAGAAAAATATCACAGAGTTGGTGTGAATCAGAGGGTCTGAATTAGAATAGGCAGTGAGTGGCAATGTAGGATGGAGAAAAGCACCACGGGGTGGTCAGCATGGGGAGGTCAGGAAACATGCAGTGGCAACGTAGGATAGGTTTCTGAAAAACATCGCGGGGTGGTGCGCATCGTAAGGGTTTCTAACAGGGCATTCACTAGTAGGAGTGAGAATAACATCACGGGGTGGTGTGAATCTGAGGTTCTGAATTAGCAAAGGCAGTGAGTGGCAATGTAGGATGAAGAAAAGCACCACAGTTTGGTCAGCATGCGGAGGTAAGAAAACATGCACTGGCAAAGTAGGACAGGTTTCTGAAAAACATCGCGTGCTGGTGCGCATTGTAAGGGTTTCTAACAGGCCATTCACTAGCAGGAGTGAGAAAAACATCACGGGGTGGTGTGAATCGGAGGGTCTGAATTGGGATAGGCAGTGAGAGGCAAAGTAGTTTGGAGAAAAGCACCACGGGGTGGTCAGCATGGGGAGGTCAGGAAACATGCAGTTGCAATGTACGTTAGGTTTCCGGAAAACATCGCGGAGTTGTGTGCATTGTAAGGGTTTCTAGTAGGCCACTCACTAGTAGGAGTGAGAACAACATCACGGGGTGGTGTAAATAAGAGCGTAAGAATTAGGATAGGCAGTGAGTGGCAATGTAGGATGGAGAAATGTACCACGGGGTGGTCAGCATGTGGAGGTCAGGAAACATGCACTGGCAATGTAGGATAGGTTTCTGAAAAACATTGCGGGGTGGTGCGCATTGTAAGGGTTTCTAACAGGCCATTCACTAGTAGGAGTGAGAAAAACATCAAAGGGTGGTGTAAATCCGAGGGTCTGAATTAGGTTAGGCAGTAAGTGGCAATGTATGATGGAGAAAAGCACCACGGGGCGGTCAGCATGTGGAGGTCACAAAACATGCAGTGGCAATGTAGGATAGGTTTCTGAAAAACATCGTGGGTTGGTGCGCATCTTAAGGGTTTCTAACAGGCCATTCACTAGGAGGAGTGAGAAAAATATCACGGGCTTGGTGTGAATCGGAAGGTCTGAATTAGGAAAGGCAGTGAGTGGCCATGTAGGATGGAGAAAAGCCCCATGGAGTGGTCAGCATGGGGAGGTCAGGAAACATGCAGTGGCAATGTAGGTTAGGTTTCTGTAAAACGTTGTGGGGTGGTGCGCATTTTAAGGGTTTATAACAGGCCATTCACTAGTAAGAGTGAGAAAAACATCATGGGGTGGTGTGAATCAGAGGGTCTGAATTGGGATAAGCAGTGAGTGGCAATTTTGGGTGGAGAAAAGCACCACGGGGTGGTCAGCATGAGGAGGTCAGGAAACACGCAGTGGCAGTGTAGGATAGGTTTCTGAAAAGCATCGCGAGGTGGTGCGCATTGTAAGAGTTTCTAATAAGCCATTCATTAGCAGGAGTGAGAAAAATATCAAGGGGAGGAGTGAATCGGAGGTTCTGAATTCGGATAGGCAGTGAGTGGCAATATAGGATGGAGAAACGCACAACGGGTTGGTCAGCATGGGGAGGTCAGGAAACATGCACTGGCAAAGTAGGATAGGTTTCTGAAAAATATTGCTGGGTGATGCGCATTGTAAGGGTTTCTAACAGGCCATTCACTAGTACGAGTGAGAACAACATCACGGGGTGCAGTGAATCTAAGGGTATGAATTAGGATAGGCAGTGAGTGGAAATGTAGGATGGAGAAACTCACCAAGGGGTGGTCACCAGGGGGAGGTCAGGAAACATGCACTGGTAATGTAGGATAGGTTTCTGAAAAACATTGCTGGGTGGTGCGCATTGTAAGGTTTTCTAACAGGCCACTCACTAGTAGGACTGAGAACAACATCACGGGGTGGTGTGAATCAGAGCGTAAGAATTAGGATAGGCAGGGAGGGGCAATGTAGGATGGAGAAACGCACCACGGGTTGGTCAGCATAGGGAGGTCAGGAAACATGCACTGGCAATGTAGGATAGGTTTCTGAAAAATATTGCTGGGTGGTGCGCATTGTAAGGGTTTCTAACAGGCCATTCACTAGTAGGAGTGAGAAAAACATCACGGGGTGGTGTGAATCGGAGGTTCTAAAATAGGATAGGCAGTAAGTGGCAATGTAGGATGGAGAAAAGCACCACAAGGTGGGCAGCATGTGGAGGTCAGAAAACATGCAGTGGCAATGTAGGATAGGTATCTGAAAAACATCGTGGGTTGGTGCGCATTTTAAGGGTTTCAAACAGGCCATTCACTAGGAGGAGTGAGAAAAATATCACGGGCTTGGTGTGAATCGGACGGTCTGAATTAGGAAAGGCAGGGAGAGGCCATGTAGGATGGAGAAAAGCCCCATGGAGTGGTGTCATGGGGAGGTCAGGAAACATGCAGTGCTAATGTAGGTTAGGTTTCTGAAAATCGTTGAGGGGTGGTGCGCATTGTAAGTGTTTCTAACAGGCCATTCACTGGGAGGAGTGAGAAAAATATCACAGAGTTGGTGTGAATCAGAGGGTCTGAATTAGAATAGGCAGTGAGTGGCAATGTAGGATGGAGAAAAGCACCACGGGGTGGTCAGCATGGGGAGGTCAGGAAACATGCACTGACAACGTAGGATAGGTTTCTGAAAAACATCGCGGGGTGGTACGAATTGTAAGGGTTTCTAACAGGCCATTCACTAGTAGGAGTGAGAACAACATCATGGGGTGGAGTGAATCGAAGGATATGAATTAGGATAGGCAGTGAGTGGCAATGTAGGATGGAGCAACGCACCACTGAGAGGTCAGCATGGGGAGGTCAGGAAACATGCAGTGGCAATGTAGGATAGGTTTCTGAAAAACATCGCAGGGTCGTGCGCATTGTAAGGGTTTCTAACAGGCCACTCACTAATAGGAGTGAGAACAACATCACTGGGTGGTGTGAATCAGAGCGTAAGAATTAGGATAGGCAGTGAGTGGCAATGTAGGATGGAGAAATGCACCACGGGGTGGTCAGCATGGGGAGGTCAGGAAACATGCACTGGCAATGTAGGATAGGTTTCTGAAATACATTCCTGGGTGTTGCGCATTGTAAGGGTTTCTAACAGGCCATTCACTAGTAGGAGTGAGAAAAACATCACGGGGTGGTGTGAATCAGAGGGTCTGAAATAGGATAGGCAGTGAGTGGAAATGTAGGATGGAGAAAAGCACCACGGGGTGGGCAGCATGTGGAGGTCAGAAAACATGCAGTGGCAAGGTAGGATAGGTATCTGAAAAACATCGTGTGTTGGTGCGCATTTTTAGGGGTTTCTAAGAGGCCATTCACTAGGAGGAGTGAGAAAAATATCACGGGCTTGGTGTGAATCGGACGGTCTGAATTAGGAAAGGCAGTGAGTGGCCATGTAGGATGGAGTAAAGCCCCATGGAGTGGTCAGCATGGGGAGGTCAGGAAACATGCAGTGGCAATGTAGGTTAGGTGCCTAAAAAACGTTGAGGGGTGGTGCGCATTGTAAGCGTTTCTAACAGGCCATTCACTAGTAGGAGTGAGAAAAACATCACGGGGTGGTGTGAATCGGAGGTTCTAAAATAGGATAGGCAGTAAGTGGCAATGTAGGATGGAGAAAAGCACCACAAGGTGGGCAGCATGTGGAGGTCAGAAAACATGCAGTGGCAATGTAGGATAGGTATCTGAAAAACATCGTGGGTTGGTGCGCATTTTAAGGGTTTCAAACAGGCCATTCACTAGGAGGAGTGAGAAAAATATCCCGGGCTTGGTGTGAATCGGACGGTCTGAATTAGGAAAGGCAGTGAGAGGCCATGTAGGATGGAGAAAAGCCCCATGGAGTGGTGTCATGGGGAGGTCAGGAAACATGCAGTGCTAATGTAGGTTAGGTTTCTGAAAATCGTTGAGGGGTGGTGCGCATTGTAAGTGTTTCTAACAGGCCATTCACTGGGAGGAGTGAGAAAAATATCACAGAGTTGGTGTGAATCAGAGGGTCTGAATTAGAATAGGCAGTGAGTGGCAATGTAGGATGGATAAAAGCACCACGGGGTGGTCAGCATGGGGAGGTCAGGAAACATGCAGTGGCAACGTAGGATAGGTTTCTGAAAAACATCGCGGGGTGGTACGAATTGTAAGGGTTTCTAACAGGCCATTCACTAGTAGGAGTGAGAACAACATCATGGGGTGGAGTGAATCGAAGGATATGAATTAGGATAGGCAGTGAGTGGCAATGTAGGATGGAGCAACGCACCACTGAGAGGTCAGCATGGGGAGGTCAGGAAACATGCAGTGGCAATGTAGGATAGGTTTCTGAAAAACATCGCAGGGTCGTGCGCATTGTAAGGGTTTCTAACAGGCCACTCACTAATAGGAGTGAGAACAACATCACGGGGTGGTGTGAATCAGAGCGTAAGAATTAGGATAGGCAGTGAGTGGCAATGTAGGATGGAGAAATGCACCACGGGGTGGTCAGCATGGGGAGGTCAGGAAACATGCACTGGCAATGTAGGATAGGTTTCTGAAATACATTCCTGGGTGTTGCGCATTGTAAGGGTTTCTAACAGGCCATTCACTAGTAGGAGTGAGAAAAACATCACGGGGTGGTGTGAATCAGAGGGTCTGAAATAGGATAGGCAGTGAGTGGAAATGTAGGATGGAGAAAAGCACCACGGGGTGGGCAGCATGTGGAGGTCAGAAAACATGCAGTGGCAAGGTAGGATAGGTATCTGAAAAACATCGTGTGTTGGTGCGCATTTTTAGGGGTTTCTAAGAGGCCATTCACTAGGAGGAGTGAGAAAAATATCACGGGCTTGGTGTGAATCGGACGGTCTGAATTAGGAAAGGCAGTGAGTGGCCATGTAGGATGGAGTAAAGCCCCATGGAGTGGTCAGCATGGGGAGGTCAGGAAACATGCAGTGGCAATGTAGGTTTGGTGTCTGAAAAACGTTGAGGGGTGGTGCGCATTGTAAGCGTTTCTAACTGGCCATTCACTAGTAGGAGTGAGAAATACATCACGGGGTGGTGTGAATGGGATGGTCTGAATTTGGATAGGCAGTGAGTGGCAATTCCGGATGGAGAAAAGCACCACGGGGGGGGTCAGTATGGGGATGTCAGGAAACATGCTTTGGCAATGTAGGATAGGTTTCTGAAAAGTACCACGTGGTGGTGCGCATTGAAAGGGTTTCTAACAGGCCATTCACTAGTAAGAATGAGAAAAACATCACGGGGTGCTGTGAATCGGAGGGTTTGATTTGGGGAGGCAGTGAGTGGCAATGTAGTTTGGAGAAAAGCACCACGGGGTGGTCACCATGGCTAGGTCAGGAAACACGCAGTGGCAATGTACCTCAGGTTTCTGAAAAAGATCGCATGGTGGTGCACATTGTAAGTGTTTCTAATACGCCATTCACTAGCAGTTGTGAGAAAAATATCACGGGGTGGTGTGAATCGGAGGGTCTGAATTAGGATAGGCAGTGAGTGGCAATGTAGAATGGAGAAAAGCACCACGGAGTGGTCAGCATGTGAAGGTCAGGAAACATGCAGTGGCAATATAGGATAGGTTTCTGAAAAACATCACGGGGTGGTGCGCATTGTAAGGGTTTCTTACAGGCCATTCACTAGTAGGAGTGAGAACAACATCACGGGGTGGAGTGAATCGAAGGGTATGAATTAGAATAGGCAGTGAGTGGCAATGTAGGATGGAGAAACGCACCACAGGGTGGTCAGCATGGGGAGGTCAGGAAACATGCTGTGGAAATGTAGGATAGGTTTCTGAAAATCATCGCGGGGTGGGGCGCATTTTAAGGGTTTCTAACATGCCATTTACTAGTAGGAGTTAGAAAAATATCACGGGGTTGGTGTGAATCGGAGGGTCTGAACTAGGATTGGCAGTGAGTGCCCATGTAGGATGGAGAAAAGCCCCATGGGGTGGTCAGCATGCGGAGGTCAGGAAACATGCAGTGGCAATGCAGGTTAGGTTTCAGAAAAACATCGAGGGGTGGTGCACATTGTAAGGGTTTCTAACAGGCTATTCACTAGTAGGAGTGAGAATAACATAACAGGGTGGTGTGAATTGATCGGAATAAAGAGGGATAGGCAGTGAGTGGCCATTTAGGATGGAGAGAAGTACCGCGGTGTGGTCAGCATGAGACGTCAGGAAACAGGCAGTGGCAATTTAATATAGGTTTCTGAAAAACATCGTGGGGTGGTGCGCATTGTAAGGGTTTCTAACAGGACATTCACTAGTAGGAGTGAGAACAACATCACGGGGTGGTGTGAATCAGAGTGTATGAATTACGATAGGCAGTGAGTGGGAATGTAGGATGGAGAAACGCACCACGGGGTGGTCAGCAGGGGGAGGTCAGGAAACATGCACTGGCAATGTAGGATAGGTTTCTGAAAAACATCGCGGGGTGGTGCGCATTGTAAGGGTTTCTAACAGGCCATTTACTAGTAGGAGTGAGAAAAACATCACGGGGTGGTGTCAATCGGAGGGTCTGAATTAGGATAGGCCGCAAGTGGCAATGTAGGATGGAGAAAAGCACGACGGGGTGGTCAGCATGTGGAGGTCAGAAAACATGCATTGGCAATGTAGGATAGTTTCCTGAAAAACATTGTGGGATTGTGCGCATTGTAAGGGTTTCTAACAAGCCAATCACTCGGAGGAGTGAGAAAAATATCACGGGCTTGGCATGAATCGAAGGTTCTGAATTAGGATAAGCAGTGAGTGGCCATGTAGAATGGGGAAAAGGCCCATGGTGTGGTCAGCATGGAGAAGTCAGGAAACATGCAGTGGCAATGTAGGTTAGGTTTCTGAAAAACATCGAGGGGTGGTGCGCATTGTAAGGGTTTCTAAGATGCCATTCACTAGTAGGAGTGACAAAAATATCATGAGGTGGTGTGAATTGGAGGGTCTGAAATGAAATAGGCAATGAGTGGCAATTTCGGATGGAGAAAAGCACCACGGGGGGGGGGGTCAGCATGGGAATGTCAGGAAACATGCAGTGGCAATGTAGGATAGGTTTCTGAAAAATATCGCGGGGTGGTGGGCCTTGTGAGTGTTTCTAACAGGCCTTTCACTAGTAGGAGTGAGAAAAATATCACGGGGTGGTGTGAATCGGTGGGTCTAAATTAGGATATGCAGTGAGACACAATGTAGGATGGAAAAAAGCATCACGGGGTGCTCAGCATGGGGAGGTCAGGAAACATGCACTGTCAATGTAGGATAGGTTTCTGAAATAATGTCGCGGGGTGTTGCGCATTGTAAGGGTTTCTAACAGGCCTTTCACTAGGAGGAGTGAATAAAATATCATGGGGTTGGTGTGCATCAGAGGGTCTTAATTAGAATAGGCAGTGAGTGGCAATGTAGGATGGAGAAAAGCACCACGGGGTGGTCAGCATGGGGAGGTCAGGAAACATGCAGTGGCAACGTAGGACAGGTTTCTGAAAATCATCGCTTGGTGGTGCGCATTGTAATGGTTTATAACAGGCCATTCACCAGTAGGAGTGAGACAAACCTGACGGGGTGGTGTGAATCGGAGGGTCTGAATTACGATAGGCAGTGAGTGGCAATGTAGGATGGAGAAAACCACCACAGGGTGGTCAGCATGTGGAGGTCAGGAAACATGCAGTGGCAATGTAGGATAGGTTTCTGAAAAACATCACGGGGTGGTGCGCATCGTAAGGGTTTCTAACAGGCCATTCTCTAGTAGGAGTGAGAAAAACGTCACGAGGTGGTGTTCATAGGAGGGTATGAATTGGGATAGGCAGTGAGTGGCAATTTGTGATGGAGAAAAACACCACGGGGGGGTCAGCATGGGGATGTCAGGAAACATGCAGTGGCAATGTAGGATAGGTTTCTGAAAAAGATAGCGTGGTGGTGTGCATTGTAAGGGTTTCTAACAGGCCATTCACTAGTAGGAGTGAGAAACACATCACGGGGTGGTGTGATTCGGAGGGTCTGAATTGGGATAGGCAGTGAGTGGCAATGTAGTTTGGAGAAAAGCACCACGGGGGTAGTCAGCATGGGGAGGTCAGGAAACATGCAGTGGCAATGTAGGATATGTTTCTGAAAAACATCGATTGGTGTTGCGCATTGTAAGTGTTAGTAACAGGCCATTCACTAGTAGGAGTGAGAAAAACATCATGGCTTGGTGTGAATCGGAGGTTCTGAATTAGGATAGGCAGTGAGTGGCATTGTAGAATGGAGAAAAGCACCACAGGGTGGTCAGCATGTGGAGGTCTGAAAACATGCAGTGGCAATGTAGTACAGCTTTCTGAAAAACATCGAGTGGTGGTGCGCATTGTACGGGGTTCTAATAGGACATTCACTAGTAGGAGTGAGAAGAACATCACGGGGTGTTGTGAATGAGAGGGCATGAATTACGATAGGCAGTGAGTGGGAATGTAGGATGGAGAAACGCACCACGTGGTGGTCAGCAGGGGGAGGTCAGGAAACATGCACTGACAACGTAGGAATGGTTTCTGAAAAACATCGCGTGGTGGTGCGCATTGTAAGGTTTGCTTGCAGGCCATTCACTAGTAGGGGTGAGAAAAACATCACGGGGTGGCATGAATCGGAGCATCTGATTTAGGAAAGGCAGTGAGTGGCAATGTAGGATGGAGACAAGCACCACGCGTTGGTCAGCATGGGGAGGTCAGGAAACATACATTGGTAATGTAGGATAGGTTTCTGAAAAACATCGAGGGGTGGTGCGCATTGTAAGGGTTTCTAAGAGGCCATTCACTAGTAGGACTGAGAAAAACATCATGGGGTTGTGTGAATCGGAGGGTCTGAATTAGGATAGGCAGTGATTGGCAATGTAGGATGGAGAAAAGCACCACGGGGTGGTCAGAATTGGGACGTCATGATACATTCAGGGGCAAAGTAGGATAGGTTTCTGAAAAACATTGCGGGGTGGTGCGCATTGTAAGGGTTTCTAACAGGCCATTCACTAGTAGGAATGAGAAAACACCACAGGGTGGTGTGAATCGGAGTGTCTGAATTAGGATAGGCAGTGAGTGGCAAGGTAGGATGGAGAAAAGCACCACGGGGTGGTAAGCAAGAGGAGGTGAGGAAACATGCAGTGGCAATGTAGGATAGGTTTCTGAAAAAGATCGCGTACTGGTGTGCATTGTAAGGGTTTCTAACAGGCCATTCACTAGTAAGAGTGAGAAAAACAACACGGGGTGGTGTGAATCGGAAAGTTTGAACTGGGATAGGCAGGGAGTGGCAATGTAGGATGGAGAAAAGCAACACAGAATAGTCAGCATGTGGAGATCAGAAAACATGCAGTGTCAATGTAGGACAGGTTTCTGAAAAACATCGCGGTGTGGTGCGCATTTTAATGGTTTCTAACAGGCCATTCACTAGGAAGAGTGACAAAAACATCACGGGATTGGTGTGAATCCTAGGGTCTGAATTAGGATAAGCAGTGAGTGGCCATGTAGGATGGAGAAAAGCAACACGGGGTGGTCAACATGGGGAGGTCAGGAAACATGCAGTGGCAATGTAGGATAGGTTTCTGAAAAACATCGCGGGGTGGTACGAATTGTAAGGGTTTCTAACAGGCCATTCACTAGTAGGAGTGAGAACAACATCATGGGGTGGAGTGAATCGAAGGGTATGAATTAGGATAGGCAGTGAGTGGCAATGTAGGATGGAGCAACGCACCACTGAGAGGTCAGCATGGGGAGGTCAGGAAACATGCAGTGGCAATGTAGGATAGGTTTCTGAAAAACATCGCAGGGTCGTGCGCATTGTAAGGGTTTCTAACAGGCCACTCACTAATAGGAGTGAGAACAACATCACGGGGTGGTGTGAATCAGAGCGTAAGAATTAGGATAGGCAGTGAGTGGCAATGTAGGATGGAGAAATGCACCACGGGGTGGTCAGCATGGGGAGGTCAGGAAACATGCACTGGCAATGTAGGATAGGTTTCTGAAATACATTCCTGGGTGTTGCGCATTGTAAGGGTTTCTAACAGGCCATTCACTAGTAGGAGGGAGAAAAAATCATCACGGGGTGGTGTGAATCAGAGGGTCTGAAATAGGATAGGCAGTGAGTGGAAATGTAGGATGGAGAAAAGCACCACGGGGTGGGCAGCATGTGGAGGTCAGAAAACATGCAGTGGCAAGGTAGGATAGGTATCTGAAAAACATCGTGTGTTGGTGCGCATTTTTAGGGGTTTCTAAGAGGCCATTCACTAGGAGGAGTGAGAAAAATATCACGGGCTTGGTGTGAATCGGACGGTCTGAATTAGGAAAGGCAGTGAGTGGCCATGTAGGATGGAGTAAAGCCCCATGGAGTGGTCAGCATGGGGAGGTCAGGAAACATGCAGTGGCAATGTAGGTTAGGTGTCTGAAAAACGTTGAGGGGTGGTGCGCATTGTAAGCGTTTCTAACAGGCCATTCACTAGTAGGAGTGAGAAATACATCACGGGGTGGTGTGAATGGGAGGGTCTGAATTTGGATAGGCAGTGAGTGGCAATTCCGGATGGAGAAAAGCAACACGGGGGGGTCAGTATGGGGATGTCAGGAAACATGCTTTTGCAATGTAGGATAGGTTTCTGAAAAATACCACGTGGTGGTGCGCATTGAAAGAGTTTCTAACAGGCCATTCACTAGGAAGAATGAGAAAAACATCACGGGGTGCTGTGAATCGGAGGGTTTGATTTGGGGAGGCAGTGAGTGGCAATGTAGTTTATAGAAAAGCACCACGGGGTGGTCACCATGGGGAGGTCAGGAAGCACGCAGTGGCAATGTACCTCAGGTTTCTGAAAAACATCGCGGGGTGGTGCGCATTGTAAGTGTTTCTAATACGCCATTCACTAGCAGGTGTGAGAAAAATATCACGGGGTGGTGTGAATCGGAGGGTCTGAATTAGGATAGGCAGTGAGTGGCAATGTAGAATGGAGAAAAGCACCACGGAGTGGTCAGCATGTGAAGGTCAGGAAACATGCAGTGGCAATATAGGATAGGTTTCTGAAAAACATCGCGGGGTGGTGCGCATTGTAAGGGTTTCTTACAGGCCATTCACTAGTAGGAGTGAGAAAAACATCACGGGGTGGAGTGAATCGAAGGGTATGAATTAGAATAGGCAGTGAGTGGCAATGTAGGATGGAGAAACGCACCACAGGGTGGTCAGCATGGGGAGGTCAGGAAACATGCTGTGGAAATGTAGGATAGGTTTCTGAAAATCATCGCGGGGTGGGGCGCATTTTAAGGGTTTCTAACATGCCATTTACTAGTAGGAGTTAGAAAAATATCACGGGGTTGATGTGAATCGGAGGGTCTGAACTAGGATTGGCAGTGAGTGACCATGTAGGATGGAGAAAAGCCCCATGGGGTGGTCAGCATGCGGAGGTCAGGAAACATGCAGTGGCAATGCAGGTTAGGTTTCAGAAAAACATCGAGGGGTGGTGCACATTGTAAGGGTTTCTAACAGGCTATTCACTAGTAGGAGTGAGAATAACATAACAGGGTGGTGTGAATTGATGGGAATAAAGAGGGATAGGCAGTGAGTGGCCATTTAGGATGGAGAGAAGTACCGCGGTGTGGTCAGCATGAGACGTCAGGAAACAGGCAGTGGCAATTTAATATAGGTTTCTGAAAAACATCGTGGGGTGGTGCGCATTGTAAGGGTTTCTAACAGGACATTCACTAGTAGGAGTGAGAACAACATCACGGGGTGGTGTGAATCAGAGTGTATGAATTACGATAGGCAGTGAGTGGGAATGTAGGATGGAGAAACGCACCACGGGGTGGTCAGCAGGGGGAGGTCAGGAAACATGCACTGGCAATGTAGGATAGGTTTCTGAAAAACATCGCGGGGTGGTGCGCATTGTAAGGGTTTCTAACAGGCCATTTACTAGTAGGAGTGAGAAAAACATCACGGGGTGGTGTCAATCGGAGGGTCTGAATTAGGATAGGCCGCAAGTGGCAATGTAGGATGGAGAAAAGCACGACGGGGTGGTCAGCATGTGGAGGTCAGAAAACATGCATTGGCAATGTAGGATAGTTTCCTGAAAAACATTGTGGGATTGTGCGCATTGTAAGGGTTTCTAACAAGCCAATCACTCGGAGGAGTGAGAAAAATATCACGGGCTTGGCATGAATCGAAGGTTCTGAATTAGGATAAGCAGTGAGTGGCCATGTAGAATGGGGAAAAGGCCCATGGTGTGGTCAGCATGGAGAAGTCAGGAAACATGCAGTGGCAATGTAGGTTAGGTTTCTGAAAAACATCGAGGGGTGGTGCGCATTGTAAGGGTTTCTAAGATGCCATTCACTAGTAGGAGTGACAAAAATATCATGAGGTGGTGTGAATTGGAGGGTCTGAAATGAAATAGGCAATGAGTGGCAATTTCGGATGGAGAAAAGCACCACGGGGGGGGGGGTCAGCATGGGAATGTCAGGAAACATGCAGTGGCAATGTAGGATAGGTTTCTGAAAAATATCGCGGGGTGGTGGGCCTTGTGAGTGTTTCTAACAGGCCTTTCACTAGTAGGAGTGAGAAAAATATCACGGGGTGGTGTGAATCGGTGGGTCTAAATTAGGATATGCAGTGAGACACAATGTAGGATGGAAAAAAGCATCACGGGGTGCTCAGCATGGGGAGGTCAGGAAACATGCACTGTCAATGTAGGATAGGTTTCTGAAATAATGTCGCGGGGTGTTGCGCATTGTAAGGGTTTCTAACAGGCCTTTCACTAGGAGGAGTGAATAAAATATCATGGGGTTGGTGTGCATCAGAGGGTCTTAATTAGAATAGGCAGTGAGTGGCAATGTAGGATGGAGAAAAGCACCACGGGGTGGTCAGCATGGGGAGGTCAGGAAACATGCAGTGGCAACGTAGGACAGGTTTCTGAAAATCATCGCTTGGTGGTGCGCATTGTAATGGTTTATAACAGGCCATTCAC
This sequence comes from Cavia porcellus, assembly GCF_034190915.1. NCBI lineage: Eukaryota > Metazoa > Chordata > Mammalia > Rodentia > Caviidae > Cavia > Cavia porcellus. Next base: position 697,612 of record NW_026947560.1, on the reverse strand, counting down.
CAGTAGGAGTGAGACAAACCTGACGGGGTGGTGTGAATCGGAGGGTCTGAATTACGATAGGCAGTGAGTGGCAATGTAGGATGGAGAAAACCACCACAGGGTGGTCAGCATGTGGAGGTCAGGAAACATGCAGTGGCAATGTAGGATAGGTTTCTGAAAAACATCACGGGGTGGTGCGCATCGTAAGGGTTTCTAACAGGCCATTCTCTAGTAGGAGTGAGAAAAACGTCACGAGGTGGTGTTCATAGGAGGGTATGAATTGGGATAGGCAGTGAGTGGCAATTTGTGATGGAGAAAAACACCACGGGGGGGTCAGCATGGGGATGTCAGGAAACATGCAGTGGCAATGTAGGATAGGTTTCTGAAAAAGATAGCGTGGTGGTGTGCATTGTAAGGGTTTCTAACAGGCCATTCACTAGTAGGAGTGAGAAACACATCACGGGGTGGTGTGATTCGGAGGGTCTGAATTGGGATAGGCAGTGAGTGGCAATGTAGTTTGGAGAAAAGCACCACGGGGGTAGTCAGCATGGGGAGGTCAGGAAACATGCAGTGGCAATGTAGGATATGTTTCTGAAAAACATCGATTGGTGTTGCGCATTGTAAGTGTTAGTAACAGGCCATTCACTAGTAGGAGTGAGAAAAACATCATGGCTTGGTGTGAATCGGAGGTTCTGAATTAGGATAGGCAGTGAGTGGCATTGTAGAATGGAGAAAAGCACCACAGGGTGGTCAGCATGTGGAGGTCTGAAAACATGCAGTGGCAATGTAGTACAGCTTTCTGAAAAACATCGAGTGGTGGTGCGCATTGTACGGGGTTCTAATAGGACATTCACTAGTAGGAGTGAGAAGAACATCACGGGGTGTTGTGAATGAGAGGGCATGAATTACGATAGGCAGTGAGTGGGAATGTAGGATGGAGAAACGCACCACGTGGTGGTCAGCAGGGGGAGGTCAGGAAACATGCACTGACAACGTAGGAATGGTTTCTGAAAAACATCGCGTGGTGGTGCGCATTGTAAGGTTTGCTTGCAGGCCATTCACTAGTAGGGGTGAGAAAAACATCACGGGGTGGCATGAATCGGAGCATCTGATTTAGGAAAGGCAGTGAGTGGCAATGTAGGATGGAGACAAGCACCACGCGTTGGTCAGCATGGGGAGGTCAGGAAACATACATTGGTAATGTAGGATAGGTTTCTGAAAAACATCGAGGGGTGGTGCGCATTGTAAGGGTTTCTAAGAGGCCATTCACTAGTAGGACTGAGAAAAACATCATGGGGTTGTGTGAATCGGAGGGTCTGAATTAGGATAGGCAGTGATTGGCAATGTAGGATGGAGAAAAGCACCACGGGGTGGTCAGAATTGGGACGTCATGATACATTCAGGGGCAAAGTAGGATAGGTTTCTGAAAAACATTGCGGGGTGGTGCGCATTGTAAGGGTTTCTAACAGGCCATTCACTAGTAGGAATGAGAAAACACCACAGGGTGGTGTGAATCGGAGTGTCTGAATTAGGATAGGCAGTGAGTGGCAAGGTAGGATGGAGAAAAGCACCACGGGGTGGTAAGCAAGAGGAGGTGAGGAAACATGCAGTGGCAATGTAGGATAGGTTTCTGAAAAAGATCGCGTACTGGTGTGCATTGTAAGGGTTTCTAACAGGCCATTCACTAGTAAGAGTGAGAAAAACAACACGGGGTGGTGTGAATCGGAAAGTTTGAACTGGGATAGGCAGGGAGTGGCAATGTAGGATGGAGAAAAGCAACACAGAATAGTCAGCATGTGGAGATCAGAAAACATGCAGTGTCAATGTAGGACAGGTTTCTGAAAAACATCGCGGTGTGGTGCGCATTTTAATGGTTTCTAACAGGCCATTCACTAGGAAGAGTGACAAAAACATCACGGGATTGGTGTGAATCCTAGGGTCTGAATTAGGATAAGCAGTGAGTGGCCATGTAGGATGGAGAAAAGCAACACGGGGTGGTCAACATGGGGAGGTCAGGAAACATGCAGTGGCAATGTAGGATAGGTTTCTGAAAAACATCGCGGGGTGGTACGAATTGTAAGGGTTTCTAACAGGCCATTCACTAGTAGGAGTGAGAACAACATCATGGGGTGGAGTGAATCGAAGGGTATGAATTAGGATAGGCAGTGAGTGGCAATGTAGGATGGAGCAACGCACCACTGAGAGGTCAGCATGGGGAGGTCAGGAAACATGCAGTGGCAATGTAGGATAGGTTTCTGAAAAACATCGCAGGGTCGTGCGCATTGTAAGGGTTTCTAACAGGCCACTCACTAATAGGAGTGAGAACAACATCACGGGGTGGTGTGAATCAGAGCGTAAGAATTAGGATAGGCAGTGAGTGGCAATGTAGGATGGAGAAATGCACCACGGGGTGGTCAGCATGGGGAGGTCAGGAAACATGCACTGGCAATGTAGGATAGGTTTCTGAAATACATTCCTGGGTGTTGCGCATTGTAAGGGTTTCTAACAGGCCATTCACTAGTAGGAGGGAGAAAAAATCATCACGGGGTGGTGTGAATCAGAGGGTCTGAAATAGGATAGGCAGTGAGTGGAAATGTAGGATGGAGAAAAGCACCACGGGGTGGGCAGCATGTGGAGGTCAGAAAACATGCAGTGGCAAGGTAGGATAGGTATCTGAAAAACATCGTGTGTTGGTGCGCATTTTTAGGGGTTTCTAAGAGGCCATTCACTAGGAGGAGTGAGAAAAATATCACGGGCTTGGTGTGAATCGGACGGTCTGAATTAGGAAAGGCAGTGAGTGGCCATGTAGGATGGAGTAAAGCCCCATGGAGTGGTCAGCATGGGGAGGTCAGGAAACATGCAGTGGCAATGTAGGTTAGGTGTCTGAAAAACGTTGAGGGGTGGTGCGCATTGTAAGCGTTTCTAACAGGCCATTCACTAGTAGGAGTGAGAAATACATCACGGGGTGGTGTGAATGGGAGGGTCTGAATTTGGATAGGCAGTGAGTGGCAATTCCGGATGGAGAAAAGCAACACGGGGGGGTCAGTATGGGGATGTCAGGAAACATGCTTTTGCAATGTAGGATAGGTTTCTGAAAAATACCACGTGGTGGTGCGCATTGAAAGAGTTTCTAACAGGCCATTCACTAGGAAGAATGAGAAAAACATCACGGGGTGCTGTGAATCGGAGGGTTTGATTTGGGGAGGCAGTGAGTGGCAATGTAGTTTATAGAAAAGCACCACGGGGTGGTCACCATGGGGAGGTCAGGAAGCACGCAGTGGCAATGTACCTCAGGTTTCTGAAAAACATCGCGGGGTGGTGCGCATTGTAAGTGTTTCTAATACGCCATTCACTAGCAGGTGTGAGAAAAATATCACGGGGTGGTGTGAATCGGAGGGTCTGAATTAGGATAGGCAGTGAGTGGCAATGTAGAATGGAGAAAAGCACCACGGAGTGGTCAGCATGTGAAGGTCAGGAAACATGCAGTGGCAATATAGGATAGGTTTCTGAAAAACATCGCGGGGTGGTGCGCATTGTAAGGGTTTCTTACAGGCCATTCACTAGTAGGAGTGAGAAAAACATCACGGGGTGGAGTGAATCGAAGGGTATGAATTAGAATAGGCAGTGAGTGGCAATGTAGGATGGAGAAACGCACCACAGGGTGGTCAGCATGGGGAGGTCAGGAAACATGCTGTGGAAATGTAGGATAGGTTTCTGAAAATCATCGCGGGGTGGGGCGCATTTTAAGGGTTTCTAACATGCCATTTACTAGTAGGAGTTAGAAAAATATCACGGGGTTGATGTGAATCGGAGGGTCTGAACTAGGATTGGCAGTGAGTGACCATGTAGGATGGAGAAAAGCCCCATGGGGTGGTCAGCATGCGGAGGTCAGGAAACATGCAGTGGCAATGCAGGTTAGGTTTCAGAAAAACATCGAGGGGTGGTGCACATTGTAAGGGTTTCTAACAGGCTATTCACTAGTAGGAGTGAGAATAACATAACAGGGTGGTGTGAATTGATGGGAATAAAGAGGGATAGGCAGTGAGTGGCCATTTAGGATGGAGAGAAGTACCGCGGTGTGGTCAGCATGAGACGTCAGGAAACAGGCAGTGGCAATTTAATATAGGTTTCTGAAAAACATCGTGGGGTGGTGCGCATTGTAAGGGTTTCTAACAGGACATTCACTAGTAGGAGTGAGAACAACATCACGGGGTGGTGTGAATCAGAGTGTATGAATTACGATAGGCAGTGAGTGGGAATGTAGGATGGAGAAACGCACCACGGGGTGGTCAGCAGGGGGAGGTCAGGAAACATGCACTGGCAATGTAGGATAGGTTTCTGAAAAACATCGCGGGGTGGTGCGCATTGTAAGGGTTTCTAACAGGCCATTTACTAGTAGGAGTGAGAAAAACATCACGGGGTGGTGTCAATCGGAGGGTCTGAATTAGGATAGGCAGCAAGTGGCAATGTAGGATGGAGAAAAGCACGACGGGGTGGTCAGCATGTGGAGGTCAGAAAACATGCATTGGCAATGTAGGATAGTTTCCTGAAAAACATTGTGGGATTGTGCGCATTGTAAGGGTTTCTAACAAGCCAATCACTCGGAGGAGTGAGAAAAATATCACGGGCTTGGCATGAATCGAAGGTTCTGAATTAGGATAAGCAGTGAGTGGCCATGTAGAATGGGGAAAAGGCCCATGGTGTGGTCAGCATGGAGAAGTCAGGAAACATGCAGTGGCAATGTAGGTTAGGTTTCTGAAAAACATCGAGGGGCGGTGCGCATTGTAAGGGTTTCTAAGATGCCATTCACTAGTAGGAGTGACAAAAATATCATGAGGTGGTGTGAATTGGAGGGTCTGAAATGAAATAGGCAATGAGTGGCAATTTCGGATGGAGAAAAGCACCACGGGGGGGGGGGTCAGCATGGGAATGTCAGGAAACATGCAGTGGCAATGTAGGATAGGTTTCTGAAAAATATCGCGGGGTGGTGGGCCTTGTAAGTGTTTCTAACAGGCCTTTCACTAGTAGGAGTGAGAAAAATATCACGGGGTGGTGTGAATCGGTGGGTCTAAATTAGGATATGCAGTGAGACACAATGTAGGATGGAAAAAAGCATCACGGGGTGCTCAGCATGGGAAGGTCAGGAAACATGCACTGTCAATGTAGGATAGGTTTCTGAAATAATGTCGCGGGGTGTTGCGCATTGTAAGGGTTTCTAACAGGTCTTTCACTAGGAGGAGTGAATAAAATATCATGGGGTTGGTGTGCATCAGAGGGTCTTAATTAGAATAGGCAGTGAGTGGCAATGTAGGATGGAGAAAAGCACCACGGGGTGGTCAGCATGGGGAGGTCAGGAAACATGCAGTGGCAACGTAGGACAGGTTTCTGAAAATCATCGCTTGGTGGTGCGCATTGTAATGGTTTATAACAGGCCATTCACCAGTAGGAGTGAGACAAACCTGACGGGGTGGTGTGAATCGGAGGGTCTGAATTACGATAGGCAGTGAGTGGCAATGTAGGATGGAGAAAACCACCACAGGGTGGTCAGCATGTGGAGGTCAGGAAACATGCAGTGGCAATGTAGGATAGGTTTCTGAAAAACATCACGGGGTGGTGCGCATCGTAAGGGTTTCTAACAGGCCATTCTCTAGTAGGAGTGAGAAAAACGTCACGAGGTGGTGTTCATAGGAGGGTATGAATTGGGATAGGCAGTGAGTGGCAATTTGTGATGGAGAAAAACACCACGGGGGGGTCAGCATGGGGATGTCAGGAAACATGCAGTGGCAATGTAGGATAGGTTTCTGAAAAAGATAGCGTGGTGGTGTGCATTGTAAGGGTTTCTAACAGGCCATTCACTAGTAGGAGTGAGAAACACATCACGGGGTGGTGTGATTCGGAGGGTCTGAATTGGGATAGGCAGTGAGTGGCAATGTAGTTTGGAGAAAAGCACCACGGGGGTAGTCAGCATGGGGAGGTCAGGAAACATGCAGTGGCAATGTAGGATATGTTTCTGAAAAACATCGATTGGTGTTGCGCATTGTAAGTGTTAGTAACAGGCCATTCACTAGTAGGAGTGAGAAAAACATCATGGCTTGGTGTGAATCGGAGGTTCTGAATTAGGATAGGCAGTGAGTGGCATTGTAGAATGGAGAAAAGCACCACAGGGTGGTCAGCATGTGGAGGTCAGAAAACATGCAGTGGCAATGTAGTACAGCTTTCTGAAAAACATCGAGTGGTGGTGCGCATTGTACGGGTTTCTAATAGGACATTCACTAGTAGGAGTGAGAAGAACATCACGGGGTGTTGTGAATGAGAGGGCATGAATTACGATAGGCAGTGAGTGGGAATGTAGGATGGAGAAACGCACCCCGTGGTGGTCAGCAGGGGGAGGTCAGGAAACGTGCACTGACAACGTAGGAATGGTTTCTGAAAAACATCGCGTGGTGGTGCGCATTGTAAGGTTTGCTTGCAGGCCATTCACTAGTAGGGGTGACAAAAACATCACGGGGTGGCATGAATCGGAGCGTCTGATTTAGGAAAGGCAGTGAGTGGCAATGTAGGATGGAGACAAGCACCACGCGTTGGTCAGCATGGGGAGGTCAGGAAACATACATTGGTAATGTAGGATAGGTTTCTGAAAAACATCGAGGGGTGGTGCGCATTGTAAGGGTTTCTAAGAGGCCATTCACTAGTAGGACTGAGAAAAACATCATGGGGTTGTGTGAATCGGAGGGTCTGAATTAGGATAGGCAGTGATTGGCAATGTAGGATGGAGAAAAGCACCACGGGGTGGTCAGAATTGGGACGTCATGATACATTCAGGGGCAAAGTAGGATAGGTTTCTGAAAAACATTGCGGGGTGGTGCGCATTGTAAGGGTTTCTAACAGGCCATTCACTAGTAGGAATGAGAAAACACCACAGGGTGGTGTGAATCGGAGTGTCTGAATTAGGATAGGCAGTGAGTGGCAAGGTAGGATGGAGAAAAGCACCACGGGGTGGTCAGCAAGAGGAGGTGAGGAAACATGCAGTGGCAATGTAGGATAGGTTTCTGAAAAAGATCGCGTACTGGTGTGCATTGTAAGGGTTTCTAACAGGCCATTCACTAGTAAGAGCGAGAAAAACAACACGGGGTGGTGTGAATCGGAAAGTTTGAACTGGGATAGGCAGGGAGTGGCAATGTAGGATGGAGAAAAGCAACACAGAATAGTCAGCATGTGGAGATCAGAAAACATGCAGTGTCAATGTAGGACAGGTTTCTGAAAAACATCGCGGTGTGGTGCGCATTTTAATGGTTTCTAACAGGCCATTCACTAGGAAGAGTGACAAAAACATCACGGGATTGGTGTGAATCCTAGGGTCTGAATTAGGATAAGCAGTGAGTGGCCATGTAGGATGGAGCAACGCACCACTGAGAGGTCAGCATGGGGAGGTCAGGAAACATGCAGTGGCAATGTAGGATAGGTTTCTGAAAAACATCGCAGGGTCGTGCGCATTGTAAGGGTTTCTAACAGGCCACTCACTAATAGGAGTGAGAACAACATCACGGGGTGGTGTGAATCAGAGCGTAAGAATTAGGATAGGCAGTGAGTGGCAATGTAGGATGGAGAAATGCACCACGGGGTGGTCAGCATGGGGAGGTCAGGAAACATGCACTGGCAATGTAGGATAGGTTTCTGAAATACATTCCTTGGTGTTGCGCATTGTAAGGGATTCTAACAGGCCATTCACTAGTAGGAGGGAGAAAAACATCACGGGGTGGTGTGAATCAGAGGGTCTGAAATAGGATAGGCAGTGAGTGGAAATGTAGGATGGAGAAAAGCACCACGGGGTGGGCAGCATGTGGAGGTCAGAAAACATGCAGTGGCAAGGTAGGATAGGTATCTGAAAAACATCGTGTGTTGGTGCGCATTTTTAGGGGTTTCTAAGAGGCCATTCACTAGGAGGAGTGAGAAAAATATCACGGGCTTGGTGTGAATCGGACGGTCTGAACTAGGAAAGGCAGTGAGTGGCCATGTAGGATGGAGTAAAGCCCCATGGAGTGGTCAGCATGGGGAGGTCAGGAAACATGCAGTGGCAATGTAGGTTAGGTGTCTGAAAAACGTTGAGGGGTGGTGCGCATTGTAAGCGTTTCTAACAGGCCATTCACTAGTAGGAGTGAGAAATACATCACGGGGTGGTGTGAATGGGAGGGTCTGATTTTGGATAGGCAGTGAGTGGCAATTCCGGATGGAGAAAAGCACCACGGGGGGGGTCAGTATGGGGATGTCAGGAAACATGCTTTGGCAATGTAAGATAGGTTTCTGAAAAATACCACGTGGTGGTGCGCATTGAAAGGGTTTCTAACAGGCCATTCACTAGGAAGAATGAGAAAAACATCACAGGGTGCTGTGAATCGGAGGGTTTGATTTGGGGAGGCAGTGAGTGGCAATGTAGTTTATAGAAAAGCACCACGTGGTGGTCACCATGGGGAGGTCAGGAAACACGCAGTGGCAATGTACCTCAGGTTTCTGAAAAAGATCGCGGGGTGGTGCGCATTGTAAGTGTTTCTAATACGCCATTCACTAGCAGGTGTGAGAAAAATATCACGGGGTGGTGTGAATCGGAGGGTCTGAATTAGGATAAGCAGTGAGTGGCCATGTAGAATGGGGAAAAGGCCCATGGTGTGGTCAGCATGGAGAAGTCAGGAAACATGCAGTAGCAATGTAGGTTAGGTTTCTGAAAAACATCGAGGGGTGGTGCGCATTGTAAGGGTTTCTAAGATGCCATTCACTAGTAGGAGTGACAAAAATATCATGAGGTGGTGTGAATTTGAGGGTCTGAAATGAAATAGGCAATGAGTGGCAATTTCGGATGGAGAAAAGCACCACGGGGGGGGGTCAGCATGGGAATGTCAGGAAACATGCAGTGGCAATGTAGGATAGGTTTCTGAAAAATATCGCGGGGTGGTGGGCCTTGTAAGTGTTTCTAACATTCCTTTCACTAGTAGGAGTGAGAAAAATATCACGGGGTGGTGTGAATCGGTGGGTCTAAATTAGGATATGCAGTGAGACACAATGTAGGATGGAAAAAAGCATCACGGGGTGCTCAGCATGGGGAGGTCAGGAAACATGCACTGTCAATGTAGGATAGGTTTCTGAAATAATGTCGCGGGGTGTTGCGCATTGTAAGGGTTTCTAACAGGCCTTTCACTAGGAGGAGTGAATAAAATATCATGGGGTTGGTGTGCATCAGAGGGTCTTAATTAGAATAGGCAGTGAGTGGCAATGTAGGATGGAGAAAAGCACCACGGGGTGGTCAGCATGGGGAGGTCAGGAAACATGCAGTGGCAACGTAGGACAGGTTTCTGAAAATCATCGCTTGGTGGTGCGCATTGTAATGGTTTATAACAGGCCATTCACCAGTAGGAGTGAGACAAACCTGACGGGGTGGTGTGAATCGGAGGGTCTGAATTACGATAGGCAGTGAGTGGCAATGTAGGATGGAGAAAACCACCACAGGGTGGTCAGCATGTGGAGGTCAGGAAACATGCAGTGGCAATGTAGGATAGGTTTCTGAAAAACATCACGGGTTGGTGCGCATCGTAAGGGTTTCTAACAGGCCATTCTCTAGTAGGAGTGAGAAAAACGTCACGAGGTGGTGTTCATAGGAGGGTATGAATTGGGATAGGCAGTGAGTGGCAATTTGTGATGGAGAAAAACACCACGGGGGGGTCAGCATGGGGATGTCAGGAAACAAGCAGTGGCAATGTAGGATAGGTTTCTGAAAAAGATAGCGTGGTGGTGTGCATTGTAAGGGTTTCTAACAGGCCATTCACTAGTAGGAGTGAGAAACACATCACGGGGTGGTGTGATTCGGAGGGTCTGAATTGGGATAGGCAGTGAGTGGCAATGTAGTTTGGAGAAAAGTACCACGGGGGTAGTCAGCATGGGGAGGTCAGGAAACATGCAGTGGCAATGTAGGATATGTTTCTGAAAAACATCGATTGGTGTTGCGCATTGTAAGTGTTAGTAACAGGCCATTCACTAGTAGGAGTGAGAAAAACATCATGGCTTGGTGTGAATCGGAGGTTCTGAATTAGGATAGGCAGTGAGTGGCATTGTAGAATGGAGAAAAGCACCACAGGGTGGTCAGCATGTGGAGGTCTGAAAACATGCAGTGGCAATGTAGTACAGCTTTCTGAAAAACATCGAGTGGTGGTGCGCATTGTACGGGTTTCTAATAGGACATTCACTAGTAGGAGTGAGAAGAACATCACGGGGTGTTGTGAATGAGAGGGCATGAATTACGATAGGCAGTGAGTGGGAATGTAGGATGGAGAAACGCACCACGTAGTGGTCAGCAGGGGGAGGTCAGGAAACATGCACTGACAACGTAGGAATGGTTTCTGAAAAACATCGCGTGGTGGTGCGCATTGTAAGGTTTGCTTACAGGACATTCACTAGTAGGGGTGAGAAAAACATCACGGGGTGGCATGAATCGGAGCGTCTGATTTAGGAAAGGCAGTGAGTGGCAATGTAGGATGGAGACAAGCACCACGCGTTGGTCAGCATGGGGAGGTCAGGAAACATACATTGGTAATGTAGGATAGGTTTCTGAAAAACATCGAGGGGTGGTGCGCATTGTAAGGGTTTCTAAGAGGCCATTCACTAGTAGGACTGAGAAAAACATCACGGGGTTGTGTGAATCGGAGGGTCTGAATTAGGATAGGCAGTGATTGGCAATGTAGGATGGAGAAAAGCACCACGGGGTGGTCAGAATTGGGACGTCATGATACATTCAGGGGCAAAGTAGGATAGGTTTCTGAAAAACGTTGCGGGGTGGTGCGCATTGTAAGGGTTTCTAACAGGCCATTCACTAGTAGGAATGAGAAAACACCACAGGGTGGTGTGAATCGGAGTGTCTGAATTAGGATAGGCAGTGAGTGGCAAGGTAGGATGGAGAAAAGCACCACGGGGTGGTAAGCAAGAGGAGGTGAGGAAACATGCAGTGGCAATGTAGGATAGGTTTCTGAAAAAGATCGCGTACTGGTGTGCATTGTAAGGGTTTCTAACAGGCCATTCACTAGTAAGAGTGAGAAAAACAACACGGGGTGGTGTGAATCGGAAAGTTTGAACTGGGATAGGCAGGGAGTGGCAATGTAGGATGGAGAAAAGCAACACAGAATAGTCAGCATGTGGAGATCAGAAAACATGCAGTGTCAATGTAGGACAGGTTTCTGAAAAACATCGCGGTGTGGTGCGCATTTTAATGGTTTCTAACAGGCCATTCACTAGGAAGAGTGACAAAAACATCACGTTATTGGTGTGAATCCTAGGGTCTGAATTAGGATAAGCAGTGAGTGGCCATGTAGGATGGAGAAAAGCAACACGGGGTGGTCAACATGGGGAGGTCAGGAAACATGCAGTGGCAATAGAGGATAGGTTTCTGAAAAACATCGCGGGGTGGTACGAATTGTAAGGGTTTCTAACAGGCCATTCACTAGTAGGAGTGAGAACAACATCATGGGGTGGAGTGAATCGAAGGGTATGAATTAGGATAGGCAGTGAGTGGCAATGTAGGATGGAGCAACGCACCACTGAGAGGTCAGCATGGGGAGGTCAGGAAACATGCAGTGGCAATGTAGGATAGGTTTCTGAAAAACATCGCAGGGTCGTGCGCATTGTAAGGGTTTCTAACAGGCCACTCACTAATAGGAGTGAGAACAACATCACGGGGTGGTGTGAATCAGAGCGTAAGAATTAGGATAGGCAGTGAGTGGCAATGTAGGATGGAGAAATGCACCACGGGGTGGTCAGCATGGGGAGGTCAGGAAACATGCACTGGCAATGTAGGATAGGTTTCTGAAATACATTCCTGGGTGTTGCGCATTGTAAGGGTTTCTAACAGGCCATTCACTAGTAGGAGGGAGAAAAACATCACGGGGTGGTGTGAATCAGAGGGTCTGAAATAGGATAGGCAGTGAGTGGAAATGTAGGATGGAGAAAAGCACCACGGGGTGGGCAGCATGTGGAGGTCAGAAAACATGCAGTGGCAAGGTAGGATAGGTATCTGAAAAACATCGTGTGTTGGTGCGCATTTTTAGGGGTTTCTAAGAGGCCATTCACTAGGAGGAGTGAGAAAAATATCACGGGCTTGGTGTGAATTGGACGATCTGAATTAGGAAAGGCAGTGAGTGGCCATGTAGGATGGAGTAAAGCCCCATGGAGTGGTCAGCATGGGGAGGTCAGGAAACATGCAGTGGCAATGTAGGTTAGGTGTCTGAAAAACGTTGAGGGGTGGTGCGCATTGTAAGCGTTTCTAACAGGCCATTCACTAGTAGGAGTGAGAAATACATCACGGGGTGGTGTGAATGGGAGGGTCTGAATTTGGATAGGCAGTGAGTGGCAATTCCGGATGGAGAAAAGCACCACGGGGGGGGGTCAGTATGGGGATGTCAGGAAACATGCTTTGGCAATGTAGGATAGGTTTCTGAAAAATACCACGTGGTGGTGCGCATTGAAAGGGTTTCTAACAGGCCATTCACTAGGAAGAATGAGAAAAACATCACGGGGTGCTGTGAATCGGAGGGTTTGATTTGGGGAGGCAGTGAGTGGCAATGTAGTTTATAGAAAAGCACCACGGGGTGGTCACCATGGGGAGGTCAGGAAACACGCAGTGGCAATATACCTCAGGTTTCTGAAAAACATCGCGGGGTCGTGCGCATTGTAAGTGTTTCTAATACGCCATTCACTAGCAGGTGTGAGAAAAATATCACGGGGTGGTGTGAATCGGAGGGTCTGAATTAGGATAGGCAGTGAGTGGCAATGTAGAATGGAGAAAAGCACCACGGAGTGGTCAGCATGTGAAGGTCAGGAAACATGCAGTGGCAATATAGGATAGGTTTCTGAAAAACATCGCGGGGTGGTGCGCATTGTAAGGGTTTCTTACAGGCCATTCACTAGTAGGAGTGAGAAAAACATCACGGGGTGGAGTGAATCGAAGGGTATGAATTAGAATAGGCAGTGAGTGGCAATGTAGGATGGAGAAACGCACCACAGGGTGGTCAGCATGGGGAGGTCAGGAAACATACTGTGGAAATGTAGGATAGGTTTCTGAAAATCATCGCGGGGTGGGGCGCATTTTAAGGGTTTCTAACATGCCATTTACTAGTAGGAGTTAGAAAAATATCACGGGGTTGGTGTGAATCGGAGGGTCTGAACTAGGATTGGCAGTGAGTGCCCATGTAGGATGGAGAAAAGCCCCATGGGGTGGTCAGCATGCGGAGGTCAGGAAACATGCGGTGGCAATGCAGGTTAGGTTTCAGAAAAACATCGAGGGGTGGTGCACATTGTAAGGGTTTCTAACAGGCTATTCACTAGTAGGAGTGAGAATAACATAACAGGGTGGTGTGAATTGATGGGAATAAAGAGGGATAGGCAGTGAGTGGCCATTTAGGATGGAGAGAAGTACCACGGTGTGGTCAGCATGAGACGTCAGGAAACAGGCAGTGGCAATTTAATATAAGTTTCTGAAAAACATCGTGGGGTGGTGCGCATTGTAAGGGTTTCTAACAGGACATTCACTAGTAGGAGTGAGAACAACATCACGGGGTGGTGTGAATCAGAGTGTATGAATTACGATAGGCAGTGAGTGGGAATGTAGGATGGAGAAACGCACCACGGGGTGGTCAGCAGGGGGAGGTCAGGAAACATGCACTGGCAATGTAGGATAGGTTTCTGAAAAACATCGCGGGGTGGTGCGCATTGTAAGGGTTTCTAACAGGCCATTTACTAGTAGGAGTGAGAAAAACATCACGGGGTGGTGTCAATCGGAGGGTCTGAATTAGGATAGGCAGCAAGTGGCAATGTAGGATGGAGAAAAGCACGACGGGGTGGTCAGCATGTGGAGGTCAGAAAACATGCATTGGCAATGTAGGATAGTTTCCTGAAAAACATTGTGGGATTGTGCGCATTGTAAGGGTTTCTAACAAGCCAATCACTCGGAGGAGTGAGAAAAATATCACGGGCTTGGCATGAATCGAAGGTTCTGAATTAGGATAAGCAGTGAGTGGCCATGTAGAATGGGGAAAAGGCCCATGGTGTGGTCAGCATGGAGAAGTCAGGAAACATGCAGTGGCAATGTAGGTTAGGTTTCTGAAAAACATCGAGGGGTGGTGCGCATTGTAAGGGTTTCTAAGATGCCATTCACTAGTAGGAGTGACAAAAATATCATGAGGTGGTGTGAATTGGAGGGTCTGAAATGAAATAGGCAATGAGTGGCAATTTCGGATGGAGAAAAGCACCACGGGGGTGGGGGTCAGCATGGGAATGTCAGGAAACATGCAGTGGCAATGTAGGATAGGTTTCTGAAAAATATCGCGGGGTGGTGGGCCTTGTAAGTGTTTCTAACAGGCCTTTCACTAGTAGGAGTGAGAAAAATATCACGGGGTGGTGTGAATCGGTGGGTCTAAATTAGGATATGCAGTGAGACACAATGTAGGATGGAAAAAAGCATCACGGGGTGCTCAGCATGGGGAGGTCAGGAAACATGCACTGTCAATGTAGGATAGGTTTCTGAAATAATGTCGTGGGGTGTTGCGCATTGTAAGGGTTTCTAACAGGCCTTTCACTAGGAGGAGTGAATAAAATATCATGGGGTTGGTGTGCATCAGAGGGTCTTAATTAGAATAGGCAGTGAGTGGCAATGTAGGATGGAGAAAAGCACCACGGGGTGGTCAGCATGGGGAGGTCAGGAAACATGCAGTGGCAACGTAGGACAGGTTTCTGAAAATCATCGCTTGGTGGTGCGCATTGTAATGGTTTATAACAGGCCATTCACCAGTAGGAGTGAGACAAACCTGACGGGGTGGTGTGAATCGGAGGGTCTGAATTACGATAGGCAGTGAGTGGCAATGTAGGATGGAGAAAACCACCACAGGGTGGTCAGCATGTGGAGGTCAGGAAACATGCAGTGGCAATGTAGGATAGGTTTCTGAAAAACATCACGGGGTGGTGCGCATCGTAAGGGTTTCTAACAGGCCATTCTCTAGTAGGAGTGAGAAAAACGTCACGAGGTGGTGTTCATAGGAGGGTATGAATTGGGATAGGCAGTGAGTGGCAATTTGTGATGGAGAAAAACACCACGGGGGGGTCAGCATGGGGATGTCAGGAAACATGCAGTGGCAATGTAGGATAGGTTTCTGAAAAAGATAGCGTGGTGGTGTGCATTGTAAGGGTTTCTAACAGGCCATTCACTAGTAGGAGTGAGAAACACATCACGGGGTGGTGTGATTCGGAGGGTCTGAATTGGGATAGGCAGTGAGTGGCAATGTAGTTTGGAGAAAAGCACCACGGGGGTAGTCAGCATGGGGAGGTCAGGAAACATGCAGTGGCAATGTAGGATATGTTTCTGAAAAACATCGATTGGTGTTGCGCATTGTAAGTGTTAGTAACAGGCCATTCACTAGTAGGAGTGAGAAAAACATCATGGCTTGGTGTGAATCGGAGGTTCTGAATTAGGATAGGCAGTGAGTGGCATTGTAGAATGGAGAAAAGCACCACAGGGTGGTCAGCATGTGGAGGTCAGAAAACATGCAGTGGCAATGTAGTACAGCTTTCTGAAAAACATCGAGTGGTGGTGCGCATTGTACGGGTTTCTAATAGGACATTCACTAGTAGGAGTGAGAAGAACATCACGGGGTGTTGTGAATGAGAGGGCATGAATTATGATAGGCAGTGAGTGGGAATGTAGGATGGAGAAACGCACCACGTGGTGGTCAGCAGGGGGAGGTCAGGAAACATGCACTGACAACGTAGGAATGGTTTCTGAAAAACATCGCGTGGTGGTGCGCATTGTAAGGTTTGCTTGCAGGCCATTCACTAGTAGGGGTGAGAAAAACATCACGGGGTGGCATGAATCGGAGCGTCTGATTTAGGAAAGGCAGTGAGTGGCAATGTAGGATGGAGACAAGCACCACGCGTTGGTCAGCATGGGGAGGTCAGGAAACATACATTGGTAATGTAGGATAGGTTTCTGAAAAACATCGAGGGGTGGTGCGCATTGTAAGGGTTTCTAAGAGGCCATTCACTAGTAGGACTGAGAAAAACATCACGGGGTTGTGTGAATCGGAGGGTCTGAATTAGGATAGGCAGTGATTGGCAATGTAGGATGGAGAAAAGCACCACGGGGTGGTCAGAATTGGGACGTCATGATACATTCAGGGGCAAAGTAGGATAGGTTTCTGAAAAACATTGCGGGGTGGTGCGCATTGTAAGGGTTTCTAACAGGCCATTCACTAGTAGGAATGAGAAAACACCACAGGGTGGTGTGAATCGGAGTGTCTGAATTAGGATAGGCAGTGAGTGGCAAGGTAGGATGGAGAAAAGCACCACGGGGTGGTCAGAATTGGGACGTCATGATACATTCAGGGGCAAAGTAGGATAGGTTTCTGAAAAACATTGCGGGGTGGTGCGCATTGTAAGGGTTTCTAACAGGCCATTCACTAGTAGGAATGAGAAAACACCACAGGGTGGTGTGAATCGGAGTGTCTGAATTAGGATAGGCAGTGAGTGGCAAGGTAGGATGGAGAAAAGCACCACGGGGTGGTCAGCAAGAGGAGGTGAGGAAACATGCAGTGGCAATGTAGGATAGGTTTCTGCAAAAGATCGCGTACTGGTGTGCATTGTAAGGGTTTCTAACAGGCCATTCACTAGTAAGAGTGAGAAAAACAACACGGGGTGGTGTGAATCGGAAAGTTGAAACTGGGATAGGCAGGGAGTGGCAATGTAGGATGGAGAAAAGCAACACAGAATAGTCAGCATGTGGAGATCAGAAAACATGCAGTGTCAATGTAGGACAGGTTTCTGAAAAACATCGCGGTGTGGTGCGCATTTTAATGGTTTCTAACAGGCCATTCACTAGGAAGAGTGACAAAAACATCACGGGATTGGTGTGAATCCTAGGGTCTGAATTAGGATAAGCAGTGAGTGGCCATGTAGGATGGAGAAAAGCAACACGGGGTGGTCAACATGGGGAGGTCAGGAAACATGCAGTGGCAATGTAGGATAGGTTTCTGAAAAACATCGCGGGGTGGTACGAATTGTAAGGGTTTCTAACAGGCCATTCACTAGTAGGAGTGAGAACAACATCATGGGGTGGAGTGAATCGAAGGGTATGAATTAGGATAGGCAGTGAGTGGCAATGTAGGATGGAACAACGCACCACTGAGAGGTCAGCATGGGGAGGTCAGGAAACATGCAGTGGCAATGTAGGATAGGTTTCTGAAAAACATCGCAGGGTCGTGTGCATTGTAAGGGTTTCTAACAGGCCACTCACTAATAGGAGTGAGAACAACATCACGGGGTGGTGTGAATCAGAGCGTAAGAATTAGGATAGGCAGTGAGTGGCAATGTAGGATGGAGAAATGCACCACGGGGTGGTCAGCATGGGGAGGTCAGGAAACATGCACTGGCAATGTAGGATAGGTTTCTGAAATACATTCCTGGGTGTTGCGCATTGTAAGGGTTTCTAACAGGCCATTCACTAGTAGGAGTGAGAAAAACATCACGGGGTGGTGTGAATCAGAGGGTCTGAAATAGGATAGGCAGTGAGTGGAAATGTAGGATGGAGAAAAGCACCACGGGGTGGGCAGCATGTGGAGGTCAGAAAACATGCAGTGGCAAGGTAGGATAGGTATCTGAAAAACATCGTGTGTTGGTGCGCATTTTTAGGGGTTTCTAAGAGGCCATTCACTAGGAGGAGTGAGAAAAATATCACGGGCTTGGTGTGAATCGGACGGTCTGAATTAGGAAAGGCAGTGAGTGGCCATGTAGGATGGAGTAAAGCCCCATGGAGTGGTCAGCATGGGGAGGTCAGGAAACATGCAGTGGCAATGTAGGTTAGGTGTCTGAAAAACGTTGAGGGGTGGTGCGCATTGTAAGCGTTTCTAACAGGCCATTCACTAGTAGGAGTGAGAAATACATCACGGGGTGGTGTGAATGGGAGGGTCTAAATTTGGATAGGCAGTGAGTGGCAATTCCGGATGGAGAAAAGCACCACGGGGGGGGTCAGTATGGGGATGTCAGGAAACATGCTTTGGCAATGTAGGATAGGTTTCTGAAAAATACCACGTGGTGGTGCGCATAGAAAGGGTTTCTAACAGGCCATTCACTAGGAAGAATGAGAAAAACATCACGGGGTGCTGTGAATCGGAGGGTTTGATTTGGGGAGGCAGTGAGTGGCAATGTAGTTTATAGAAAAGCACCACGGGGTGGTCACCATGGGGAGGTCAGGAAACACGCAGTGGCAATGTACCTCAGGTTTCTGAAAAACATCGCGGGGTGGTGCGCATTGTAAGTGTTTCTAATACGCCATTCACTAGCAGGTGTGAGAAAAATATCACGGGGTGGTGTGAATCGGAGGGTCTGAATTAGGATAGGCAGTGAGTGGCAATGTAGATTGGAGAAAAGCACCACGGAGTGGTCAGCATGTGAAGGTCAGGAAACATGCAGTGGCAATGTAGGTTAGGTTTCTGAAAAACATCGAGGGGTGGTGCGCATTGTAAGGGTTTCTAAGATGCCATTCACTAGAAGGAGTGACAAAAATAACATGAGGTGGTGTGAATTGGAGGGTCTGAAATGAAATAGGCAATGAGTGGCAATTTCGGATGGAGAAAAGCACCACGGGGGGGGGGTCAGCCTGGGAATGTCAGGAAACATGCAGTGGCAATGTAGGATAGGTTTCTGAAAAAGATCGCGGGGTGGTGGGCCTTGTAAGTGTTTCTAACAGGCCTTTCACTAGTAGGAGTGAGAAAAATATCACGGGGTGGTGTGAATCGGTTGGTCTAAATTAGGATATGCAGTGAGACACAATGTAGGATGGAAAAAAGCATCACGGGGTGCTCAGCATTGGGAGGTCAGGAAACATGCACTATCAATGTAGGATAGGTTTCTGAAATAATGTCGCGGGGTGTTGCGCATTGTAAGGGTTTCTAACAGGCCTTTCACTAGGAGGAGTGAATAAAATATCATGGGGTTGGTGTGCATCATAGGGTCTTAATTAGAATAGGCAGTGAGTGGCAATGTAGGATGGAGAAAAGCACCACGGGGTGGTCAGCATGGGGAGGTCAGGAAACATGCAGTGGCAACGTAGGACAAGTTTCTGAAAATCATCGCTTGGTGGTGCGCATTGTAATGGTTTATAACAGGCCATTCACCAGTAGGAGTGAGACAAACCTGACGGGGTGGTGTGAATCGGAGGGTCTGAATTACGATAGGCAGTGAGTGGCAATGTAGGATGGAGAAAAGCACCACAGGGTGGTCAGCATGTGGAGGTTAGGAAACATGCAGTGGCAATGTAGGATAGGTTTCTGAAAAACATCACGGGGTGGTGCGCATTGTAAGGGTTTCTAACAGGCCATTCTCTAGTAGGAGTGAGAAAAACGTCACGAGGTGGTGTTCATAGGAGGGTCTGAATTGGGATAGGCAGTGAGTGGCAATTTGTGATGGAGAAAAACACCACGGGGGCGTCAGCATGGGGATGTCAGGAAACATGCAGTGGCAATGTAGGATAGGTTTCTGAAAAAGATAGCGTGGTGGTGTGCATTGTAAGGGTTTGTAACAGGCCATTCACTAGTAGGAGTGAGAAACACATCACGGGGTGGTGTGAATCGGAGGGTCTGAATTGGGATAGGCAGTGAGTGGCAATGTAGTTTGGAGAAAAGCACCACGGGGGTAGTCAGCATGGGGAGGTCAGGAAACATGCAGTGGCAATGTAGGACAGGTTTCCGAAAAACATGGCGGGGTGGTGCGCATTGTAAGGGTTTCTAATATTCCATTCACAAGTAGGAGTGAGAAAAACATCACTGGGTGGTGTGAATTGGAGGGTCACAATTGGTATAGGCAGTGAGTGGCAATGTAGTTTGGAGAAAAGAACCACGGGGTAGTCAGCATGGGGAGGTCAGGAATAAGGCAGTGGCAATGTAGGATAGGTATTTGAAAACATCCGGAGTGGTGCGCATTGTAAGGGTTTGTAACAGGCCATTCACTAGTAGGAGTTTGAAAAACATCACGGGGCTGTGTGATTCGGAGGGTCTGAATTAGGATAGGCAGGGAGTGGCAATGTACGATGGAGAAAAGCACCACGGTTTGGTCAGCAGGGGGAGGTTAGGAAACATGCAGTGGCATTGTAGGATAGTTTTCTGAAAAACATCGCTTGGTGGTGCGCATTGTAAGGGTATCTAACAGGCCTTTCACTAGTAGGAGTTTGAAAAATATCACGGGGTGTTGTGAATCGGAGTGACTGAAATAGGATAGGCAGTGAGTGGCAATATGGGATGGAGAAAAGCACCATGGGGTGTTCAGCATGGAGGTCACGAAACATGCACTGGCAATGTAGGAAGGTTTCTGAAAAACATCGTGGGGTAGTGCGCATTGTAAGGGTTTCTAACAGGCCATTCACTAGTAGGAGTGAGAAAAGCATCACGGGGTGGTGTGAATGGGAGGGTCTGAATTTGGATAGGCAGTGCGTGGCAATTCCGGATGGAGAAAAGCACCACGGGGGGGTCAGTATGGGGATGTCAGGAAACATGCTTTGGCAATGTAGGATAGGTTTCTGAAAAATAACACGTGGTGGTGCGCATTGAAAGGGTTTCTAACAGGCCATTCACTAGTAAGAGGGAGAAAAACATCACGGGGTGCTGTGAATCGGAGGGTTTGATTTGGGGAGGCAGTGAGTGGCAATGTAGTTTGGATAAAAGCACCACGGGGTGGTCAACATGGGGAGGTCAGGAAACACGCAGTGGCAATGTACGTCAGGTTTCTGAAAAACATCGCGGGGTGGTGCGCATTGTAAGTGTTTCTAATACGCCATTCACTAGCAGGTGTGAGAAAAATATCACGGGGTGGTGTGAATCGGAGGGTCTGAATTAGGATAGGCAGTGAGTGGCAATGTAGAATGGAGAAAAGCACCACGGGGTGGTCAGCATGGGAAGGTCAGGAAACATGCAGTGGCAATGTAGGATAGGTTTCTGAAAAACATCGCGGGGTGGTGCGCATTGTAAGGCTTTCTTACAGGCCATTCACTAGTAGGAGTGAGAACAACATCACGGGGTGGAGTGAATCGAAGGGTATGAATTAGAATAGGCAGTGAGTGGCAGTGTAGGATGGAGAAACGCACCACAGGGTGGTCAGCATGGGGAGGTCAGGAAACATGCCGTGGCAATGTAGGATAGGTTTCTGAAAAACATCGGGGGTGGGGCGCATTTTAAGGGTTTCTAACATGCCATTTACTAGTAGGAGTGAGAAAAATATCACGGGGTTGGTGTGAATCGGAGGGTCTGAACTAGGATTGGCAGTGAATGGCCATGTAGGATGGAGAAAAGCCCCATGGTGTGGTCAGCATGAAGAAGTCAGGAAACATGCAGTAGCAATGTAGGTCAGGTTTCTGAAAAACATCGAGGGGTGGTGCGCATTGTAAGGATTTCTAAGATGCCATTCATTAGTAGGAGTGACAAAAATATCATGAGGTGGTGTGAATTGGAGGGTCTGAAATGAAATAGGCAATGAGTGGCAATTTCGGATGGAGAAAAGCACCACGAGGGGGGGTCAGCATGGGAATGTCATGAAACATGCAGTGGCAATGTAGGATAGGTTTCTGAAAAAGATCGCGGGGTGGTGGGCATTGTAAGTGTTTCTAACAGTTCACTAAGGGTTTTTAAAAGGCCATTCACTAGTAGGAGTGAGAAAAACATCACAGGGTGGTGTGAATTGGAGGGTCTGAGTTGGGCTAGGCAGCGAGTGGCAATTTAGGATGGAGAAAAGCACCACGGGGGAGTGAGCATGGGGTTGTCCGGAAACATGCAGTGGCAAAGTAGGATAGGTTTCTAAAAAACCTCGCTTGGCGGTGCGCATTGTAAAGGTTTCTAACTGGTTATTCACTAGTAGGAGTTTGAAAAACATCACGGGGTGGTGTCAATCGGAGGGTCTGAAATGGAATAGGCAGTGAGAGGCAATGTAGTTTGGAATAAAGCACCATGGGGCCGTCGGCATGGGGAGGTAAGGAAACATGCAGTGGCAATGTACGTCAGGTTTCTGAAAAACATCGCGGGGTGGTGCGCATTGCAAGGGTTTCTAATAGGCAATTCACCAGCAGGAGTGAGAAAAATATCACGGGGTTGTGTGAAATGGAGTGACTGAAGTAGGATAGGCAGTGAGTGGCAATGTAGGATGGAGAAAAGCACCACGGGGTGGTCAGCATGGGGAGGTCAGGAAACATGCAGTGGCAATGTAGGATAGGTTTCTGAAAAACATTGCAGGGTCGTGCGCATTGTAAGGGTTTCTAACAGGCCACTCACTAGTAGGAGTGAGAACAACATCATGGGGTCGTATGAATCAGAGCGTAAGAATTAGGATAGGCATGTGTTGCAATGTAGGATGGAGAAATGCACCACGGGGTGGTCAGCATGGGGAAATCAGGAAACATGCAGTGGCAATGTAGGATAGGTTTCTGAAAAAAAGTGGTGGATGGTGCACATTGTAAGGGTTACAAACAGGCCATTCACTAGTAGGAGTGAGAAAAACATCATGGGGTGGTGTGAATCAGAGGGTCTGAAATAGGATAGGCAGTAAGTGGCAATGTAGGATGGAGAAAAGCACCACGGGGTGGGCAGCATGTGGAGGTCAGAAAACATGCAGTGGCAAGGTAGGATAGGTATCTGAAAAACATCGTGTGTTGGTGTGCATTTTAAGGGTTTGTAACAGGCCATTCACTAGGAGCAGTGAGAAAAAATATCACGGGCTTGGTGTGAATCGGACGGTCTGAATTAGGAAAGGCAGTGAGTGGCCATGTAGAATGGAGTAAAGCCCCATGGAGTGGTCAGCATGGGGAGGTCAGGAAACATGAAGTGGCAATGTAGGTTAGGTGTCAAAAAACGTTGAGGGGTGGTGCGCATTGTAAGCGTTTCTAACAGGCCATTCACTAGTAGGAGTGAGAAATACATCATGGGGTGGTGTGAATTGGAGTTTCTGAATTGGGATAGGCAGTGAGTGGCAATTCCGGATGGAGAAAAGCACCACGGGGGGGTCAGTATTGGGATGTCAGGAAACATGCTTTGGCAATGTAGGATAGGTTTCTGAAAAACATTGCTGGGTGGTGCGCATTGAAAGGGTTTCTAACCGGCCATTCACTAGTAAGAGTGAGAAAAACATCACAGGGTGCTGTGAATTGGAGGGTTTGATTTGGGGAGGCAGTGAGTGGCAATGTAGTTTGGAGAAAAGCACCACGGGGTGGTCAACATGGGGAGGTCAGGAAACACGCAGTGGCAATGTACGTCAGGTTTCTGAAAAACATCGCGGGGTGGTGCGCATTGTAAGTGTTTCTAATACGCCATTCACTAGCAGGAGTGAGAAAAATATCACGGGGCTGTGCGAATCGGAGGGTCTGAATTAGGATAGGCAGTGAGTGGCAATGTAGAATGGAGAAAAGCACCACGTGGTGGTCAGCATGGAGAGGTCAGGAAACATGCAGTGGCAATGTAGGATAGGTTTCTGAAAAACATCGCGGGGTGGTGCGCATTGTAAGGGTTTCTTACAGGCCATTCACTAGTAGGAGTGAGAACAACATCACGGGGTGGAGTGAATCGGAGGGTCTGAACTACGATTGGCAGTGAGTGGCCAGGTAGGATGGAGAAAAGCCCCATGGGGTGGTCAGCATGCGGAGGTCAGGAAACATGCAGTGGCAATGTAGGTTAGGTTTCAGAAAAACATCGAGGGGTGGTGCACATTGTAAGGGTTTCTAACAGGCCATTCTCTAGTATGAGTGAGAAAAACGTCATGGGGTGGTGTTCATAGGAGGGTCTGAATTGGGTTAGGCAGATAGTAGCAATTTGTGACGGAGAAAAACACCACGGTGGGCGGTCAGCATGGGGATGTCAGGAAACATGCAGTGACAATGTAGGATAGGTTTCTGAAAACGATAGCGTGGTGGTGTGCATTATAAAGGATTCTAACAGGCCATTCACTAGTAGGAGTGAGAAAGACATCACGGGGTGGTGTGAATCGGAGGGTCTGAATTGGGATAGGCAGTGAGTGGCAATGTAGCTTGGAGAAAAGCACCACGGGGTAGTCAGCATGGGGAGGTCAAGAAACATGCAGTGGCAATGTAGGACAGGTTTCCGAAAAACATGGCGGGGTGGTGCACATTGTAAGGGTTTCTAATAGTCCATTCACTAGTAGGAGTGAGAAAAACATCACTGGGTGGTGTGAATTGGAGGGTCAAAATTGGGATAGGCAGTGAGTGGCAATGTAGTTTGGAGAAAAGCACAACGGCGTAGTCAGCATGGGGAGGTCAGGAATAAGGCAGTGTCAATGTAGGATAGGTATTTGAAAACATCCGGAGTGGTGCGCATTGTAAGGGTTTGTAACAGGCCATTCACTAGTAGGAGTTTGAAAAACATCACGGGGCTGTGTGAATCGGAGGGTCTGAATTAGGATAGGCAGTGAGTGGCAATGCAGGATGGAGAAAAGCACCACGGTTTGGTCAGCATGGGGAGGTTAGGAAACATGCAGTGGCATTGTAGGATAGGTTTCTGAAAAACATCGCTTGGTGGTGCGCATTGCAATGGTATCTAACAGGCCTTTCTCTAGTAGGAGTTTGAAAAACATCACGGGGTGGTGTGAATCGGAGTGACTGAAATAGGATAGGCAGTGAGTGGCAATATGGGATGGAGAAAAGCACCACGGTGTCGTCAGCATGGGGAGGTCACGAAACATGCACTGGCAAAGTAGGATAGGTTTCTGAAAAACGTTGCGGGGTGGTGCGCATTGTAAGTGTTTCTAACACGCCTTTCACTAGTAGGAGTGAGAACAACATCACGGGGTCATGTGAATCAGAGGGTATGAATTAGGATAGGCAGTGAGTGGCAATGTAGGATGTAGAAACGCACCACAGGGTGGTCAGCACAGGGAGGTCAGGAAACATGCATTGGCAATGTAGGAAGGTTTCTGAAAAACATCGCGGGGTGGTGCGCATTGTAAGGGTTTCTAACAGGCCATTCACTAGTAGGAGTGAGAAAAGCATCACGGGGTGGTGTGAATCGGAGGGGCTGAATTAGGATAGGCAGTGAGTGGCAATGTAGGATCGAGAAAAGCACCCCGGATTGGTCAGCATGTGGAGGACAGGAAACATGCACTGGCAATGTAGGATAGGTTTTTGAAAAACATCGCTTGGTGGTGCGCCTTGTAAGGATTTCTAAAAGGCCATTCACTAGTAGGAGTGAGAAAAACATCACAGGGTGGTGTGAATCAGAGTGGCTGAATCAGGATAGGCAGGGAGTGTCAAAGTAGGATCGAGAAAAGCACCACGGGTTGGTCAGCATGTGGAGGACAGAAAACATGCAGTGGCAATGTAGGATAGGTTTCTGAAAAACATCGCGGAATCGTGCGCATTGCAAGGGTTTCTAATAGTCCATTCACGAGGAGGAGTGAGAAAAATATCACGGGGTTGGTATGAATCGGACGGTCTGAATTAGGAAAGGCAGTGAGTGGCCATGTAGAATGGAGTAAAGCCCCATTGAGTGGTCAGCATGGGGAGGTCAGGAAACATGCACTGGCAATGTAGGAAGGTTTCTGAAAAACATCGCGGGGTGGTGCGCATTGTAAGGGTTTCTTGCAGGCCATTCACTAGTAGGGGTGAGAAAAACATCACGGGGTTGTGTGAATCGGATGGTCTGAATTAGGATAAGCAGTGAGTGGCAATGTAGGATGGAGAAAAGCACCACGGGGTTGTCAGCATGGGGAGGTCAGGAAACATGCCGTGGCAATGTAGGACAGGTTTCCGAAAAACATGGCGGGGTTGTGCGCATTGTAAGGGTTTCTAATAGTCCATTCACTAGTAGGAGTGAGAAAAACATCACTGGGTGGTGTGAATTGGAGGGTCAGAATTGGGATAGGCAGTGAGTGGCAATGTTGTTTGGAGAAAAGCACCACGGGGTAGGCAGCATGGGGAGGTCAGGAATCATGCAGTGGCAATGTAGGATAGTTATTTGAAAACATCCGGAGTGGTGCACATTGTAAGGGTTTGTAACAGGTCATTCACTAGTAGGAGTTTGAAAAACTTCACGGGGCTGTGTGAATCGGAGGGTCTGAATTAGGAGAGGCAGTGAGTGGCAATATAGGATGGAGAAAAGCACCACGGTTTGGTCAGCATGGGGAGGTTAGGAAACATGCAGAGGCATTGTAGGATAGGTTTCTGAAAAACATCGCTTGGTGGTGCGCATTGTAAGGGTTTCTAACAGGCCTTTCACTAGTAGTAGTTTGAAAAACATCACGGGGTGGTGTGAATCGGAGTGACTGAAATAGGATAGGCAGTGAGTGGCAATATGGGATGGAGAAAAGCACCACGGGGTGGTCAGCATGGGGAGGTCACGAAACATGCACTGGCAATTTAGGATAGGTTTCTGAAAAACGTCGCGGGGTGGTGCGCATTGTAAGTGTTTCTAACAGGCCTTTCACTAGTAGGAGTGAGAACAACATCACTGGGTTGTGTGAATCGAAGTGTATGAATTAGGATAGGCAGTGAGTGGCAATGTAGGATGTAGAAACGCACCACAGGGTGGTCAGCACGGGGAGGTCAGGAAACATGCACTGGCAATGTAGGAAGTTTTCTGAAACACATCGCGGGGTGGTGCGCATTGTAAGGGTTTCTAACAGGCCATTCACTAGTAGGAGTGAGAAAAGCTTCACGGGGTGGTGTGAATCGGAGGGGCTGAATTAGGATAGGCAGGGAGTGGCAATGTAGGATCGAGAAAAGCACCACGGATTGGTCAGCATGTGGAGGACAGAAAACATGCACTGGCAATGTAGGATAGGTTTCTGAAAAACATTGCGGGGTGGTGCGCATTGTAAGGATATCTAAAAGGCCATTCACTAGTAGGAGTGAGAAAAACATCACAGGGTGGTGTGAATCGGAGGGGATGAATTAGGATAGGCAGGGAGTGGCAAAGTAGGATCGAGAAAATCACCACGGGTTGGTCAGCATGTGGAGGACAGAAAACATGCAGTGGCAATGTAGGATAGGTTTCTGAAAAACATCGCGGGGTTGTGCGCATTGCAAGGGTATCTAACAGTCCATTCACCAGGAGGAGTGAGAAAAATATCACAGGGTTTGTATGAATCGGAGGGTCTGAATTAGGAATGGCAGTGAGTGGCCATGTAGCATGGAGAAAAGCCCCATGGAGTGGTTTGCATGGCGAGGTCAGGAAACATGCAGTGGCAACGTAGGATAGGTTTCTGAAATACATCGCGGGTTGGTGCGCATTGTAAGGGTTTCTAACAGGCCATTCAGTAGTAGATGTGAGAAAAACATCACGGGGTGGTGTGAATCGGAGGGTCTGAATGAGCATAGGCATTCAGGGGCAATGTAGGGTGGAGAAAAGCACCACGGGGTGGTCAGCATTGGGAGGTCAGGGAACGTGCAGTGGCAATGTAGGATAGGTTTCTGAAAAACATCACAGGGTGGTGCACATTGTAAGTGTTTCTAACAGGCCATTCACTAGTAGGAGTGAGAAAAACATCACGGGGTGTTAATCGGAGGGTCTGAATTAGAATAGGCAGTGAGTGGCAATGTAGGATGGAGAAAAGCACCACGGGGTGTTCAGCATGCGGAAGTCAGGAAACATTCAGTGGCAATGTAGGATAGGTTTCTAAAAAACATCATGGCGTGGTGCGCATTGTAAGGGTTTTTAACAGGCCATTCACTAGTAGGAGTCAAAAAATCATCATGGGGTGGTGTGAATCAGAGTGTCTGAATTGGGATAGAGAGTGAGAGGCAATGTAGTATGGAAAAAGCACCACGGGGTGTTCAGCATGGAGAGGTCAGAAAACATGCACTGGCAATGTAGGAAGTTTTCTGAAAAACATCGCGGGGTGGTGAGCATTGTAAGGGTTTCTTACAGGCCATTCACTAGTAGGAGTGAGAAAAGCATCACAGGGTGGTGTGAATCGGAGGGGCTGAATTAGGATAGGCAGGGAGTGGCAAAGTAGGATCGAGAAAAGCACCACGGATTGGTCAGCATGTGGAGGACAGAAAACATGCACTGGCAATGTAGGATAGGTTTCTGAAAAACATCGCGGGGTGGTGCGCATTGTAAGGATTTCTAAAAGGCCATTCACTAGTAGGAGTGAGAAAAACATCACAGGGTGGTGTGAATCGGAGGGGATGAATTAGGATTGGCAGGGAGTGGCAAAGTAGGATCGAGAAAAGCACCACGGGTTGGTCAGCATGTGGAGGACAGAAAACATGCAGTGGCAATGTAGGATAGGTTTTTGAAAAACATCGCGGGGTTGTGCGCATTGCAAGGGTTTCTAACATTCCATTCACCAGGAGGAGTGAGAAAATTATTACAGGGTTGGTATGAATCGGAGGGTCTGAATTAGGAATGGCAGTGATTGGCCATGTAGCATGTAGAAAACCCCATGGAGTGGTTTGCATGGGGAGGTCAGGAAACATGCAGTGGCAACGTAGGATAGGTTTCTGAAATACATCGCGGGTTGGTGCGCATTGTAAGGGTTTCTAACAGGCCATTCAGTAGTAGCAGTGAGAAAAACATCACGGGGTGGTGTGAATCGGAGGGTCTGAATGGGCATAGGCATTCAGGGGCAATGTAGGGTGGAGAAAAGCACCACGGGGTGGTCAGCATTGGGAGGGCAGGGAACGTACAGTGGCAATGTAGGATAGGTTTCTGAAAAACATCACAGGGTGGTGCGCATCGTAAGTGTTTCTAACAGGCCATTCACTAGTAGGAGTGAGAAAAACATCACGGGCTGTTAATCGGAGGGTCTGAATTAGAATAGGCAGTGAGTGGCAATGTAGGATGGAGAAAAGCACCACGGGGTGTTCAGCATGCGGAAGTCAGGAAATATTCAGTGGCAATGTAGGATAGGTTTCTAAAAAACATCACGGCGTGGTGCGCATTGTAAGGGTTTCTAACAGGCCATTCACTAGTAGGAGTCAAAAAAACATCACGGGGTGGTGTGAATCAGAGTGTCTGAATTGGGATAGAGAGTGAGAGGCAATGTAGTATGGAAAAAGCACCACGGGGTGTTCAGCATGGAGAGGTCAGGAAACATGCAGTGGCAATGTAGGATAGGTTTCTAAAAAACATCACGAGGTGGTGCGGATCGTAAGGGTTTCTAAAAGGCCATTCACTAGTAGGAGTGAGACAAACATCACGGGGTGGTGTGATTCTGAGGGTCTGAATTAGGATAGGCAGTGAGTGACAATGTATAATGGAGAAAATCACCACAAGATGGTCAGCATGGGGAGGTCAGGAAACACGCACTGGCAAATTAGGGTAGGTTTCTGAAAAAAAGGGTGGGGTGGTGCGCATTGTAAGTGTTTCTAACAGGCCATTCACTAGTAGGAGTGAGAAAAACATCAAGGGATGGTGTGAATCAGAGGGTCTGAATTGGGATAGGGAGTGAGAGCCAATGTAGTATGGAGAAAAGCACCATGTGGTGGTCAGCATGTGGAGGTCAGAAAACATGCAGTGGCAATGTAGGATAGGTTTCTCAAGAACATGGCGGGGTGGTGCGCAATGTAAGGGTTTTTAACAGGCCCTACACTAGTAGGAGTGAGAAAAACATCACGGGGTGGTGTAAATCGGAGGGTCTGAATTAGGATAGGCCGTGAGTGGCAATGTAGGATGGAGAAAAGCACCACGGGGTGGTCAGCATGGGGAGGTCAGGAAACATGCAACGGCAATGTAGGATAGGTTTCCGAAAAACATCCCGGGATGGTGTGCATTGTAAGTGTTTCGAACAGGCCATTCACTATTAGGAGTGAGAAAAACATCAAGGGGTGGTGTGAATCGGAGGGACTGAATTAGGATAGGCAGTGAGTGGCAATGTACAATGGAGAAAAGCACCACGGGGAGCTCAGCACGGGGAGGTCAGGAAACAGGCAGTGGCAATGTAGGATAGGTTTCTCCAAAACATGGCGGGGTGGTGCGCACTATAAGGGTTTCTAACTGGCCATTCACTAGTAGGAGTGAGAAAAATCTCACAGGGTGGTGTGAATCAGAGGGTCTGAATTAGGACAGGCAGTGAGGGGCAATGTATAATGGAGATAAGCACGACTCGGTGATCTGCATTGGGGGTCAGGAAATATGCAGTCGCAATGTAGGATAGGTTTCTGAAATGCATCGCGCGTTGGTGCGCATTGTA
The DNA here is from genome assembly GCF_034190915.1 of Cavia porcellus. Lineage (NCBI taxonomy): Eukaryota > Metazoa > Chordata > Mammalia > Rodentia > Caviidae > Cavia > Cavia porcellus. The sequence goes on along the minus strand of NW_026947560.1, from coordinate 667,435 downwards.
AGGGTTTCTAACCGGGCATTCACTAGTAGGAGTGAGCAAAACAACACGGGGTGGTGTGAATCGGATTGTCTGAATGAGGATACGCCTTTAGGGGCAAGGTAGGGTGGAGAAAAGCACCACGGGGTGGTCAGCATGGGAAGGTCAGGCAACATGCAGTGACAATGTAGGATAGGTTTGTGAAAATCATCGCAGGGTGGTGCGCATTGTAAGTGTTTCTAACAGGCCATTCACTAGTAGGAGTGAGAAAAACATCACGGGGTGTTGTTAATCAGAGGGTCTGAATTAGAATAGGCAGTGAGTGACAATGTAGAACGGAGAAAAGCACCACGGGGTGCTCAGTATGGGGAGTTCGGGAAACATGCGATGGCAATGTAGGATAGGTTTCTCAAAAACATGGCGGGGTGGTGTGCATTATAAAGGTTTCTAACAGGCCATTCACTAGTAGGAGTCATAAAAATCTCACAGGGTGGTGTGAATCAGAGCATCTGAATTAGGACAGGCAGTGAAGGGCAATGTATAATGGAGAAAAGCATGTCTCGGTGATCTGCATGGGGAGGTCAGGAAACATGCAGTCGCAATGTAGGATAGGTTTCTGAAATACATCGCGGGTTGGTGCGCATTATAAGGGTTTCTAACAGGACATTCACTAGTAGGAGTGAGAAAAACATCACGGGGTGGTGTGAATCGGAGGGTCTGAATGAGCATAGGTATTCAAGGGCAATGTAGGGTGGAGACAAGCACCACGGTATGGTCAGCATGGGGTGGTCAGGGAACATGCAGTGGCAATGTAGGATAGGTTTCTAAAAAACATCGTGGCGTGGTGCGCATGGTAAGGATTTGTAACAGGCCCTTCACTAGTAGGAGTCAGAAAAACATCACGGGGTGGTGTGAATCAGAGGGTCTGAATTGGGATAGGGAGTGAGAGCCAATGTAGTATGGAGAAAAGCTCCACGGGGTGGTCACCATGGGGAGGTCAGGAAACATGCAGTGGCAATGTAGGATAGGTTTCTAAAAAACATCGCGAGGTGGTGCGGATCGTAACGGTTTCTAAAAGGCCATTCACTAGTAGGAGTGAGAAAAACATCACGAGGTGGTGTGCATCGGAGTGTCTGAATTAGGATAGGCAGTGAGTGGCAATGTAGGATGGAGAAAAGCACCAGGGGATGGTCAGCATGTGGAGGTCAGGAAACATGCAGTGGCAATGTAGGTTAGGTTTCTGAAAAACATCGCGGGGTGGTGCACACAGTAAGGGTTTCTAACAGGCCATTTGCTCGCAGGAGTGAGAAAAACATCACGGTGTGGTGTGAGTCAGAGGTTCTGAATTGGGATAGACAGTGAATGGCAATGTAGGATGGAGAAAAGCACCAGGGGTGGGCAGCATTGGGAGGTCAGGAAACATGCAACGGCCATATAAGTTAGGTATCTGAAAAACATCGCGGGGTGGTGCGCATTATAAGGGTTTCTAACAGGCCATTCACTAGTAGGAGTGAGACAAACATCACGGGGTGGTGTGATTCTGAGGGTCTGAATTAGGATAGGTAGTGAGTGACAATGTATAATGGAGAAAATCACCACAAGATGGTCAGCATGGGGAGATCAGGAAACATGCACTGGCAAATTAGGGTAGGTTTCTGAAAAAAAGGGTGGGGTGGTGCGCATTGTAAGGGTTTCTAACAGGCCATTCACTAGTAGGAGTCAGAAAACCATCAAGGGGTGGTGTGAATCAGAGGGTCTGAATTGGGATAGGGAGTGAGAGCCAATGTAGTATGGAGAAAAGCTCCACGGGGTGGTCAGCCTGGGGAGGTCAGGAAACATGCAACGGCAATGTAGGATAGGTTTCCGAAAAACATCCCGGGTTGGTGCGCATTGTAAGTGTTTCTAACAGGCCATTCACAATTAGGAGTGAGAAAAACATCAAGGGGTGGTGTGAATCTGAGGGACTGAATTAGCATAGGCAGTGAGTGGCAATGTACAATGGAGAAAAGCACCACGGGGAGTTCAGCACGGGGAGGTCAGGAAACATGCAGTGGCAATGTAGGATATGTTTCTCAAAAACATGGCGCGGTGGTGCGCACTATAAGGGTTTCTAACAGGCCATTCACTAGTAGGAGTGATAAAAATCTCACAGGGTGGTGTGAATCAGAGTGTCTGAATTAGGACAGGCAGTGAGGGGCAATGTATAATGGAGATAAGCACTACTCGGTGATCTGCATTGGGGGTCAGGAAACATGCATTCGCAATGTAGGATAGGTTTCTGAAATGCATCGCGGGTTGGTGCGCTTTGTAAGGGTTTCTAACAGGGCATTCACTAGTAGGAGTGAGCAAAACGTCACGGGGTGGTGTGAATCGGAGGGTCTGAATGAGGATACGCCTTTAGGGGCAAGGTAGGGTGGAGAAAAGCACCACGGGATGGTCAGCATGGGAAGGTCAGGCAACATGCAGTGGCAATGTCGGATAGGTTTGTGAAAATCATCGCAGGGTGGTGCGCATTGTAAGTGTTTCTAACAGGCCATTCACTAGTAGGAGTGAGAAAAACATCACGGGGTGTTGTTAATCAGAGGGTCTGAATTAGAATAGGCAGTGAGTGACAATGTAGAACGGAGAAAAGCACCACGGGGTGCTGAGCATGCGGAGTTCAGGAAACATGCGATGGCAATGTAGGATAGGTTTCTCAAAAACATGGCGGGGTGGTGTGCATTATAAGGGTTTCTAACAGGCCATTCACTAGTATGAGTAATACAAATCTCACAGGGTGGTGTGAATCAGAGGGTCTGAATTAGGACAGGCAGTGAGGGGCAATGTATAATGGAGAAAAGCATGACTCGGTGATCTGCATGGGGAGGTCAGGAAACATGCAGTCACAATATAGCATAGGTTTCTGAAATACATCGCGGGTTGGTGCGAATTATAAGGGTTTCTAACAGGCCATTCACTAGTAGGAGTGAGAAAAACATCACGGGGTGGTGTGAATCGGAGGGTCTGAATGAGCATAGGTATTCAGGGGCAATGTAGGGTGGAGAAAAGCACCACGGTATGGTCAGCATGGGGTGGCCAGGGAACATGCAGTTGCAATGTAGGATAGGTTTCTAAAAAACATCGCGGCGTGGTGCGCATGGTAAGGGTTTCTAACAGGCCCTTCACTAGTAGGAGTCAGAAAAACATCACGGGGTGGTGTGAATCAGAGGGTCTGAATTGGGATAGGGAGTGAGAGGCAATGTAGTATGGAGAAAAGTACCATTGGGTGGTCAGCATGGGGAGGTCATGAAACATGCAGTGGCAATGTAGGATAGGTTTCTAAAAAACATCGTGAGGTGGTGCGTATCCGAACGGTTTCTAAAAGGCCATTCACCCGTAGGAGTGAGAAAAACATCACGAGGTGGTGTGCATCGGAGTGTCTGAATTAGTATAGGCAGTGAGTGGCAATGTAGGATGGAGAAAAGCTCCAGGGGATGGTCAGCATGTGGAGGTCAGGAACCATGCAGTGGCGATGTAGGTTAGGTTTCTGAAAAACATCGCGAGGTGGTGCACACTGTAAGGGTTTCTAACAGGCCATTTACTCACAGGAGTTAGAAAAAATCATGGGGTGGTGTGAATCAGAGGTTCTGAATTGGGATAGGCAGAGAGTGGCAATGTAGGATGGAGAAACGCACTACGGGGTGGTCAGCATGGGGAGGTCAGGAAACATGCAGTGTCAATGTAGGGGAGTTATCTGAAAAACATCACGGGGTGGTGCGCATTGTAAGGTTTTCTAACAGGCCATTCACTAATAGGAGTGAGAAAAACATCACTGGGTGATGTGAATCAGAGGGTTTGAATTGGATAGGGAGTGAGACGCAATGTAGTATGGAGTAAAGCACCGCGGGGTGGTCAGCATGGGGAGGTCAGGAAACATGCAATGGCCATGTAGGGTAGATTTCTCAAAAACATGGCGGGGTGGTGCGCCATGTAAGGGTTTTTAACAGGCCATACACTAGTAGGACTGAGAAAAACATCACAGGGTTGTGTGAATCGGAGAGTCAGAATTAGGATGGGCAGTGAGTGGCAACGTAGGATGGAGAAAAGCACCATGGGGTGGTCAGCATCGGGAGGTCAGCAAACATGCAGTGGCAATGTGGGTTAGGTTTCTGAAAAGCATCGCTGTGTGGTGCGCAACTTAAGGGTTTCTAACAGGCCATTCACTAGTACGAGTGAGAAAAACATCACGGTGTGGTGTGAGTCAGAGGGTCTGAACTGGGATAGGGAGTGAGAGGCAGGGTAGGATGGAGAAAAGCACCACGGGGTGGTCAGCATGGGGAGGTCAGGAAACAAGCTGTGGCAATGTAGGATAGGTTTCTGAAAAACATCGCGTAGTGGTGTGCATTGTAAGGGTTTCTAACAGGCCGTTCACTAATAGCAGTGAGAAAAACATCACGGGGAGGTGTGAATCAGAGGATGTGAATTGGGATAGGCAGTGAGTGGCAATGTAGTTTTGAGAAAAGCAACACGGGTTTGACAGCATTGGGAGGTCAGGAAACATGCAGTGGCAATGCACATTAGGTTTCTGAAAAACATCGCGGGGTGGTGTGCAATGTAAGGGTTTCTAATAGGCAATTCACTAGCAGGACTGAGAAAAACATCACGGGGTGGTGTGAATTGGAGGGTCTGAATTAAGATAGGCAGTGAGTGACATTGTAGGTTGGAGAATTGCCCCATGGGGTGTCAGCATGGGGTGTCAGGAAACATGCCTTGGCAATGTAGTATAAGTATCTGAAAAACATCCCGGTGTGGTACGCATTGTAAGGGTTTCTAACAGTCCAATCATTAGTAGGAGTGAGAAAAACATTACGGGTGGTGTGAATCGGAGGGACTGAATTAGGAAGGGAAGTGACTGGCAATGTAGGATGGAGAAAAGCACCACGGGGTGGTCAGCATTTGGAGGTCAGGAAAAATGCAGTGGCAATGTAGGAAAGGTTACTGAAAAACATTGCGGGGTGGTGCGCATTGTAAGGGTTTCTAACAGGCCATTCTATAGTAAGAGTGACAAAAACGTCACGGGGTAGTGTGAATCAAAGTGTCTGAATTAGGATAGGCAGTGAGTGGCAATGTAGGATGGAGAAGAGCACTCCGGGATGAACAGCATGGGTAGGTCAGGAAACATGCAGTTGCAATGTGGGATAGGTTTCTAAAAAACTTCACGGGGTGGTGCGCCTTGTAAGGGTTTCTAAAAGGCCATTCACTAGTAGGAGTGAGAAAAACATCACGAGGTGGTGTGAATCGGAGTGTCTGAATTAGGACAGGCAGTGAGTGGCAATGTAGGATGGAGAAAAGCACCAGGGGGAGGTCAGCATTGGGAGGTCAGGAAACATGTAGTGGCAATGTAGGATAGGTTTCTGAAAAACATCGCGGGGTGGTGCGCATTGTAAGGGTTTCTAATAGGCCATTCACTATTAGGAGTGAGAAAAACATCAAGGGGTGGTGTGAATCAGAGGGCCTGAATTGGGATAGGGAGTGAGAGGCAATGTAGTATGGAGAAAAGTACCACTGGGTGGTCAGCGTGGGGAGGTCAGGAAACATGCAGTGGCAATTTAGGATAGGTTTCTAAAAAACATCGTGAGGTGGTGCGGATCGGAACGGTTTCTAAAAGGCCATTCACCCGTAGGAGTGAGAAAAACATCACGAGGTGGTGTGCATCCGAGTGTCTGAATTAGGATAGGCAGTGAGTGGCAATGTAGGATGGAGAAAAGCACCAGGGGATGGTCAGCATATGAAGGTCAGGAAACATGCAGTGGCAATGTAGGTTAGGTTTCTAAAAAACGTCGCGAGGTGGTGCACAATCTAAGGGTTTCTAACAAGCGATTTACTCGCAGAAGTTAGAAAAACAGCATGGGGTGCTGTGAATCAGAGGTTCTGAATTGGGATAGGCAGAGAGTGGCAATGTAGGATGGAGAAACGCACTACGGGGTGATCAGCATGGTGAGGTCAGGAAACATGCAGTGGCAATGTAGGGGAGGTATCTGAAAAACATCACGGGGTGGTGCGCACTGTAAGGTTTTCTAACAGGCCACTCACTAGTAGGAGTCCGAAAAACATCACGGGGTGATGTGAATCAGAGGGTCTGAATTGGGATAGGGAGTGAGACGCAATGTAGAATGGAGAAAAGCACCACGGGGTGGTCAGCATGGGGAGGTCAGGAAACATGCAATGGCAATCTAGGGTAGATTTCTCAAAACATGGCGGGGTGGTGCGCAATGTAAGGGTTTTTAACAGACCATACACTAGTAGGACTGAGAAAAACATCACGGGGTGGTGTGAATCGGAGTGTCAGAATTAGAATGGGCAGTGAGTGGCAATGTAGGATGGAGAAATGCACCAAGGCGTGGTCAGCATCGGGAGGTCAGGAAACATGCAGTGGCAATGTGGGTTAGGTTTCTGAAAAACATCGCTGGGTGGTGCGCATCTTAAGGGTTTCTAACAGGCCATTCACTAGTAGGAGTGAGAAAAACATCACGGTGTGGTGTGAGTCAGAGGGTCTGAATTGGGATAGGGAGTGAGAGGCAATGTAGGATGGAGAAAAGCACCACGGGGTGGTCAGCATGGGGAGGTCAGGAAACAAGCTGTGGCAATGTCGGATAGGTTTCTGAAAAACATCGCGTAGTGGTTTGCATTGTAAGTTTTTCTAACAGGCCGTTCACTAATAGCAGTGAGAAAAACATCACGGGGAGGTGTGAATCAGACGATGTGAATTGGGATAGGCAGTGAGTGGCAATGTAGGATGGAGAAATGCACCACGGGGTGGTAAGCAAGGGGAGGTCATGAAACATGCAGTGGCAATATAGGATAGGTTTCTCAAAACATGGCGGGTTGCTGCGCAATGTAAGGGTTTTTAACAGGCCATACACTAGTAGGAGTGAGAAAAACATCACGGGGTGGTGTAAATCGGAGGGTCTGAATTAGGTTGCGCAGTGAGTGGCAATGTAGGGTGGAGAAAAGCACCACGGGGTGGTCAGCATGGGGCGGTCACGAAACATGCAAGGGCAATGTAGGATAGGTTTCTAAAAAACATCCCGGGATGGTGCGCATTGTAAGTGTTTCTAACAGGCCATTCACTATTAGGAGTGAGAAAAACATCAAGGGGTGGTGTGAGTTAGAGGGACTGAATTAGGATAGGCAGTGAGTGGCAATGTAGGATGCATGAAAGCACCACGGGGAGGTCAGCATGGGGAGGTCAGGAAACATGCAGTGGCAATGTAGGATAGGTTTCTCCAAAACATGGCGGGGATGTGCGCATTATAAGGGTTTCTAACAGTCCATTCACTAGTAGGAGTGAGAAAAATCTCACAGGGTGGTGTGAATCAGAAGGTCTGAATTAGGACAGGCAGTGAGGGGCAAAGTATAATGGAGATAACCACGACTCGGTGATCTGCATGGGGAGGTCAGGAAACACGCAGTCACAATGTAGGATAGGTTTCTGAAATGCATCGCGGATTGGTGCGCATTGTAAGGGTTTCTAACTGGCCATTCACTAGTAGGAGTGAGAAAATCATCACGGGGTGGTGTGAATTGGAGGTTCTGAATGAGCATAGGACTTCAGGGGCAACGTAGGGTGGAGAAAAGCACCATGGGGTTGTCAGCATGGGAAGGTCAGGGAACATGCAGTGGCAAAGTCGGATAGGTTTGTGAAAAACATCGCAGTGTGGTGCGCATTGTAAGTGTTTCTAACAGGCCATTCACTGGTAGGAGAGAGAAAAACATCAAGGGCTGGTGTGAATTGGAGGGTCTGAATTATGATAGGCAGTGAGTGGCAATGTAGGATGGAGAAAAGCACCACGGGGTGGTCAGCATTGGGAGGTCAGGAAACATGCAGTGGGAATATATGATAGGTATCTGAAAATCTTTGCGAGGTGGTGCGGATTGTAACGGTTTCTAAAAGGCCATTCACTAGTAGGAGTGAGAAAAACATCACGAGGTGGTGTGCATCGGAGTGTCTGAATTAGGATAGGCAGTGAGTGGCAATGTAGGATGGAGAAAAGCACCAGGGGATGGTCAGCATGTGGAGGTCAGGAAACATGCAGTGGCAATGTAGGTTAGGTTTCTGAAAAACATGGCTAGGTGGTGCGCATTGTAAGGGTTTCTAACAGGCCGTTCACTAGTACGAGTGAGAAAAACATCACGGGGTGGTGTGAATCAGAGGGTCTGAATGAGCATAGGCATTCAGGGGCAATGTAGGGTGGAGAAATGCCCCATGCTGTGGTCAGCATGGGGTGTCAGGAAACATACCGTGGCAATGTAGGATAGTTATCTGAAAAATATCCCGGTGTGTTGCGCATTATAAGGGTTTCTAACAGGCCATTCATTAGTAGGAGTGAGAAAAACATGACGGGTGGTGTGAATCGGAGGGACTGAATTAGGATAGGCAGTGACTGGCAATGTAGGATGGAGAAAAGCACCACGGGGTGATCAGCATCGGGAGGTCAGGAAACTTGCAGTGGCAATGTGGGACAGGTTTCTGAAAAACTCCCGGGGTGGTGCGCATTGTAAGTGTTTCTAACAGGCCATTCACTAGTAGGAGTCAGAAAAACATCAAGGGGTGGTGTGAATCAGAGGATCTGAATTGGGATAGGGAGTGAGAGGCAAGGTGGTATGGAGAAAAGCACCACGGGGTGGTCAGCATGTGGAGGTCAGAAAACATGCAGTGACAATGTAGGATAGGTTTCTCAAAATCATGGCGGGTTGGTGCGCAATGTAAGTGTTTTTAACAGGCCATACACTAGTAGGAGTGAGAAAAACATCACGGGGTGGTGTGAATTGGAGGGTCTGAATTAGGATAGGCAGTGAGTGGCAATGTAGGATTGAGAAAGCACCACAGGTTGTTCAGCATGCGGAGGTCAGGAAACATGCAGTGGCAGTGTAGGATAGGTTTCTCAAAAACATGTTGGGGTGATGCGCATTATAAGGGTTTATAACAGGCCATTCACTAGTAGGAGTCAGAAAAACATCACGGAGTGATGTGAATCAGAGGATCTGAATTGGAATAGGGAGTGAGACGCAATGTAGTATGGAGAAAAGCACCGCGGGTGGTCAGCATGGGGAGGTCAGGAAACATGCAGTGGCAATGTAGGACGGATTTCTCAAAAACTTGGCGGTGTCTTGCACAATGTAAGGGTTTTTAACAAGCCATACACTAGTAGGAGTGAGAAAAACATCACGGGGTGGTGTGAGTCGGAGGGTCAGAATTAGGATGGGCATAGAGTGGCCCTGTACGATGGAGAAAAGAACCACGGGGTGGTCAGCATTGGGAGGTCAGGAAACATGCAGTGGCAATATAGGTTAGGTTTCTGAAAAACATCGCGGGTTGGTGTGCATTGTAAGGGTTTCTAACAGGCCATTCACTAGTAGGAGTGAGAAAAACATCACGGTGTGGTGTGATTCACAGTGTCTGAATTGGGATAGGGAGTGAGTGGCAATGTAGTTTTGAGAAAAGCACCACGGGGTTGACAGCATTGGGAGGTCAGGAAACATGCAGTGGCAATGCACATTAGGTTTCTGAAAAAGATCGCGGGGAGGTGTTCAGTGTAAGGGTTTCTAATAGGCAATTCCCTAGCAGGACTGAGAAAAACATCACAGGGTGGTGTGAATCGGAGGGTCTGAATTAAGATAGGCAGGGAGTGGCAATGTAGGTTGGAGAAATGCCCGATGGGGTGTTCAGTATGGGGTGTCAGGAAACATGCCGTGGCAATATAGGATAGGTATCTGAAAAACATCGCGTGTTGGTGAGCATTGTAAGGGTTTCTAACAGGCCATTCACTAGTAGGAGTGAGAAAAATATGACGGGCTGGTGTTAATCGGAGAGTCTGAATTATGATAGGCAGTGAGTGGCAATGTAGGATGGAGAAAAGCACCACGGGATGGTCAGCATGCGGAGGTCAGGAAACATGCAGTGGCAATGTAGGATAGGTTTTTAAAAAACATCGCAGGGTGGTGCGCATTGTAAGGGTTTCTAAAAGGCCATTCACTAGTAGCAGTGAGAAAAACATCACGAGGTGGTGCGAATCGGAGTGCCTGAATTAGAACAGGCAGTGAGTGGCAATGTAGGATGGAGAAAAGCACCAGGGGGTGGTCAGCATTGGGAGGTCAGGAAACATGCAGTGGCAATGTAGGATAGGTTTCTGAAAAACATCGCGGGGTGGTGGGCATTGTAAGGGTTTCTAACAGGCCATTCACAATTACGAGTGAGAAAAACATCACGGGGTGGTGTGAATCGGAAGGTCTGAATTAGGATAAGCAGTGAGTGACAATGTATAACGGAGAAAATCACCACAAGATGGTCAGCATGGGGAGGTCAGGAAACACGCACTGGCAAATTAGGGTAGGTTTCTGAAAAACATGGCGGGGTGGTGCACGTTGTAAGGGTTTCTAACAGGCCATTCACTAGTAGGAGTGAGAAAAACATCACGGGGTGGTGTGAATTAGAGGGTCTGAATTGGGATAGGGAGTGAGAGGCAATGTAGTATGGAGAAAAGCACCACGGGTTGGTCAGCATGGGGAGGTCAGGAAACATGCAGTGGCAATGTAGGATAGGTTTCTAAAAAACATCGCGGTGTGGTGCGCATTGTAAGGGTTTCTAACAGGCCATTCCCTAGTAGGAGTGAGAAAAACATCACGGCGTGGTGTGAATCAGAATGTCTGAATTGGGATAGGGAGTGAGAGGCAATGTAGGTTGGAGAAAGGCACCAAGGGGTGGTCAGCAGGGGGAGGTCAGGAAACATGCAGTGGCAATGTAGGATAGGTATCTGAAAAACATCGCGGGGTGCTGCGCATCGTAAGTATTTCTAACAGGCCATTCACCATTAGGAATGAGAAAAACATCACGGGGTGTTGTGAATCGGAAGGTCTGAATTAGGATAAGCAGTGAGTGACAATGTATAAAGGAGAAAATCACCACAAGATGGTAAGCATGGTGAGGTCAGGAAACACGCACTGGCTAATAGGGTAGGTTTCTGAAAAACATGGCGGGTTGGTGCACGTTGTAAGGGTTTCTATTAGGCAATTCACTAGCAGGACTGAGAAAAACATCACGGGCTGGTGTGAATTGGAGGGTCTGAATTATGATAGGCAGTGAGTGGCAAAGTAGGATGGAGAAAAGCACTATGGGGTGGTCAGCATGGGGAGGTCAGGAAACATGCAGTGGCAATGTGGGATAGGATTCTGTAAAACAATGCAAGGTGGTGCACATTGTAAGGGTTTCTAACAGGCCATTCACTAGTAGGAATGAGAAAAACATCACAGGCTAGTGTGAATTGGAGGGTCAGAATTATGATAGGCAGTGAGTGGCAATGTAGGATGGAGAAAAGCACCCCGGGTTGTTCAGCATGCGGATGTCTGGAAACATGCAGTCGCAATGTAGGATAGGTTTCTAAAATACATCGTGGCGTGGTGCGCATTGTAAGGGTTTCTAAAAGGCCATTCACTAGAGGGGTCAGAAAAACATCACGGGGTGGTGTGAATCAGAGGGTCTGATTTGGGATAGGGAGTGCGAGGCCATGTAGTATGGAGAAAAGCACCACGGGGTGGTCAGCATGGGGAGGTCAGGAAACATGCAGTGGCAATGTAGGACAGGTTTCTAAAAACATCGCGAGGTGTTGCGGATTGTAACAGTTTCTAAAAGGCCATTCACAAGTAGGAGTGAGAAAAACATCACGAGGTGGTGTGCATCGGAGTGTCTGAATTAGGATAGGCAGTGAGTGGCAATGTAGGATGGAGAAAAGCACCAGGGGATGGTCAGCATGTGGAGGTCAGGAAACATAGAGTGGCAATGTAGGTTAGGTTTGTGAAAAACATCGCGGGGTGGTGCACACTGTAAGGGTTTATAACAGGCCATTTACTCGCAGGAGTGAGAAAAACATCATGGGGTGGTGTGAATCGGAGGTTCTGAATTGGAATAGTCAGAGAGTGGCAATGTAGGATGGAGAAAAGCACTACGGGGTGGTCAGCATGGGGAGGTCAGGAAACATGCAGTGGCAATGTAGGATAGGTATCTGAAAAACATCGCGGGGTGGTGCGCATTGTAAGGGTTTCTAACAGGCATTCACTAGTAGGAGTGAGAAAAACATCACGGGCTGGTGTGAATTGGAGGGTCTGAATAATGATAGGCAGTGAGTGGCAATGTACGATGGAGAAAAGCACCACTGGGTGGTCATCATGTGTAGGTCAGGAAACATGCAGTGTCAATGTGGGATAGGTTTCTGAAAAACATCATGAGGTGGTGCGCATTGTAGCGGTTTCTAAGAGGCCATTCACTAGTAGGAGTGAGAAAAACATCAAGGGCTGGTGTGAATTGGAGGGTCTGAATTATGATAGGCAGTGATTGGCAATGTATGTGGAGAAAAGCACCATGGGGGGTTCAGCATGCGGAGGTCAGGAAACATGCTGTGGCAATGTAGGATAGGTATCTGAAAAACATCGCGGGGTGGTGCGCATTTTAAGGGTTTCTAACACGCATTCATTAGTAGGAGTAAGAAAAACATCACGGGCTGGTGTGAATTGGAGGGCCTGAATTATGATAGGCAGTGAGTGGCAATGTAAGATGGAGAAAAGCACCACTGGGTGGTCAGCATGGGTAGGTCAGGAAACATGCAGTGTCAATGTGGGATAGGTTTCTGAAAAACATCGCGGGGTGGTGCGCATTGTAGCGGTTTCTAAGAGGCCATTCACTAGTAGGAGTGAGAAAAAAATCAGGGCTGGTGTGAATTGGAGATTCTGAATTATGATAGGCAGTGAGTGGCAATGTAGGATGGAGAAAAGCACCATAGGGTGTTCAGCATTCGGAGGTCAGGAAACATGCTGTGGCAATGTAGGATAGGTTTCTAAAAAACATCGCGGCATGTTGCGCATTGTAAGGGTTTCTAACAGGCCATTCACTAGTAGGAGTCAGAAAAACATCACGGGGTGATGTGAATCAGAGGATCTGAATTGAGATAGGGAGTGAGACGCAATGTAGTATGGAGAAAAGCACCGCGGGATGGTCAGCATGGGGAGGTCAGGAAACATGCAGTGGCAATGTAGGATAGATTTCTCAAATAATGGCGGGGTGGTGCTCAATGTACGGGTTTTTAACAAGCCATACACTAGAAGGAATAAGAAAAAGATCATGGGGTGGTGTGAATCGGAAGGTAAGAATTAGGATTGGCAGTGAGTGGCAATGTAGAATGGAGAAAAGCACCACGGGGTGGTCAACATCGGGAGGTCAGGAAACAAGCAGTGGCAATGTAGGTTAGGTTTCTGAAAAACATGCGGGTTGGTGTGCATTGTAAGGGTTTCTAACAGGCCATTCACTAGGAGGAGTGAGAAAAACATCACGGTGTGGTGTGAGTCATAGGGTCTGAATTGGGATAGGGAGTGAGAGGCAATGTAGGATGGAGAAAAGCCCCACGGGGTGGTCAGCATGGGGAGGTGAGGAAACAAGCAGTGGCAATATATAATAGGTTTCTGAAAAACATCGCGGGGTGGTGGCATTGTAAGGGTTTCTAACAGGCCATTCACAAGTAGTAGTGTGAAAATTATCATGGGGTGGGGTGAATCAGAGGGTCTGAATTGAGATAGGCAGTTAGAGGCCATGCAGTTTGGAGAAAAGCACCACGGGGTGGTCAGCATGGGGAGGTGAGAAAACATGCAGTGGCAATGCAGGATAGGTTTCTGAAAAACATCGAGGGGTCTTGGGCATTGTAAGGGTTTCCAATAGGCCATTCACTAGCAGGAGTGAGAAAAACATCACGGGGTGGTGTGAATTGGAAGGTCTGAATAAGGATAGGCAGTGAGTGGCAATGTAGGATGGATAAAAGCACCACAGGGTGGTCAGCATGGGAGGTCAGGAAACATGCAGTGGCAATGTAGGATAGGTATCTGAAAAACATCTGGGGTGGTGCGCATTGTAAGGGTTTCTAACAGGCCATTCACTAGTAGGAGTGAGAAAAACGTCACGGGGTGGTGTGAATCGGATGGTCTGAATTAGGATAGGCAGTGAGTGGCAATGTAGGATGGAGAAAAGCACCACAGGGTGGTCAGCATATGGAGGTCAGAAAACATGCAGTGGCTATGTAGGACAGGTTTCTGAAAAACATCGCGTACTGGTGCGCATTGTAAGGGTTTCTAACAGGCCATTCACAAGTAGGAGTGAGAAAAACATCACGGAGTGGTGTGAATCAGAGGGTGTGAATTGGGATAGGCAGTGAGTGGCAATGTAGTTTGGAGAAAAACACCACGGTGTGGTCAGCATAGGGAGGTCAGGAAACATGCACTGGCAATGTAGGATAGGTTTCTGAAAAACATCGCAGGGTCGTACGCATTGTAAGGGATTCTAACAGGCCACTCACAAGTAGGAGTGAGAACAACATCACGGGGTGGTGTAAATCAGAGCGTAAGTATTAGAATAGGCAGTGAGTGGCAATGTAGTTTGGAGAAATGCACCACGGGGTTGTCAGCAAGGGGAGGTCAGGAAACATGCAGTGGCAATGTACGTTAGGTTTCTGGAAAAACATCGCGCGGTGGAGTGCATTCTAAGGGTTTCTAATAGGCCACATACTAGCAGGAGTGAGAAAAACATCACGGGGTGGTGAGAATTGGAGGGTCTTAATTAGGATAGGGAGTGAGTGGCAATGTAGGATCGAGAAAAGCACCACGTTGGGGTCAGCATGGGGATGTCAGGAAACATGCAGTGGCAATGTAGGATAGGTTTCTGAAAAACATCGCGTGGTGGTGCGCATTGTAAGGGTTTCTAACAGGCCATTCAGTATTAGGAGTGAGAAAAACATCACGGCGTGGTGTGAATCGGAGGTTCTGAATTAGGATAGGCAGTGAGTGGCAATGTAGTTTGGAGAAAAGCACCACGGGGTGGTCAGCAGTGGGAGGTCAGGAAACATGCAGTGGCAAAGCAGGGTAGGTTTCTGAAAAACATGGCCGGGTGGTGCGCATTGTAATGGTTTCTAAAAGGCCATTCACTAGTGGGAGTGAGGAAAAATATCACGGGTTGGTGTGAATTGGAGGAACTGAATTGGGATAGGCAGTGAGTGGCAATGTAGGATATAGAAATGCACCACGGGTTCGTCAGCATAGGGAGGACAGGAAACATGCAGTGGCAATGTAGCATAGATTTTTGAAAAACATTGCGGGGTGGTGCGCATTGTAAGGGTTTCTAAAAGGCCATTCACTAGTAGGAGTGAGAAAAACATCACAGGGTGGTGTGAAGCGGAGGGTCTGAATTAGGATAGGCAGTAAGTGGCAATGTAGGATGGAGAAAAGCACCACGGGGTAGTCAGCATGTGGAGGGCAGAAAACATGCAGTGCCAATGTAGTATAGGTTTCTGAAAAACATCGTGGGTTGGTGCCCGTTTTAAGGGTTTCTAACAGGCCATTCACTAGGAGATGTGAGAAAAGTATCACGGGCTTGTTGTGAATCGGAAAGTCTGAATTAGGAAAGGCAGTGAGTGGCCATGTAGGATGGAGAAAAGCCCCATGGAGTGGTCAGCATGGGGAGATCAGGAAACATGCAGTGGCAATTTAACTTAGGTTTCTGAAAAACGTTGAGGGGTGGTGCGCATTGTAAGGGCTTCTAACAGGCCATTCACTTGTAGGAGTGAGAAAAACATCATGGGGTGGTGTGAATTGGAGGGTCTGAATCGGGATAGGCAGTGAGTGGCAATTTTGGGTGGAGAAAAGCACCACGGGGAGGTCAGTATGGGGATGCCAGGAAACATGCTGTGGCAATGTAGGATAGGTTTCTGAAAAATAGCACGTGGTGGTGCGCATTGTATGGGTTTCTAACAGGCCATTTACTAGTAAGAGTGAGAAAAACATTACGGCGTGGTGTGAATCGGATGGTTTGATTTGGGATAGGCAGTGAGTGACAATGCAGTTGGGAAAAAAGCACCACGGGGTGGTGAGCATGGGGAGGTCAGGAAACACTCAGTGGCAATGTAAGTCAGGTTTCTGAAAAATCATCGCGGGGTGGTGCGCATTGTAAGGGTTTCTAATACGCCATTCACTAGCAGGAGTGAGAAAAATATCATGGAGTGGTGTGAATCGGAGTGTCTGAATTAGGATAGGCAGTGAGTGGCAATGTAGGATGGAGAAAAGCAACACAGGGTGGTCAGCATGGGGATGTCAGGAAACATGCAGTGGCAATGTAGGATAGGTTTCTGCAAAACATCGCGGGGTGGTGGGCATTGTAAGGGTTTCTAACAGGCCATTCACTAGTAGGAGTGAGAAAAACACCACGGGGTGGAGTTAATCGAAGGGTATGAATTAGGATAGGCAGTAAGTGGCAATGTAGGATGGATAAAAGCACCATGGGGTGGTCAGCATGGGAGGTCAGGAAACATGCAGTGGCAATGTAGGATAGGTATGTGAAAAACATCTGGGGTGGTGCGCATTGTAAGGGTTTCAAACAGGCCATTTACTAGCAGGAGTGAGAAAAACATCTCGGGGTGGTGTGAATCGGAAGGTCTGAATTAGGATAGGCAGTGAGTGGCAATGTAGGATGGATAAAAGCACCACGCGGTGGTCAGCATGGGAGGTCAGGAAACATGCAGTGGCAATGTAGGATAGGTATCTGAAAAACATCTGGGGTGGTGCGCATTGTAAGGGTTTCTAACAGGCCATTCACAAGTAGGAGTGAGAAAAACGTCACGGGGTTGTGTGAATCGGAGGGTCTGAATTAGGATAGGCAGTGATTGGCAATGTAGGATGGAGAAAAGCACCACGGGGTGGTGAGCATGGGGTTTTCAAGAAACATGCAGTGGCAATGGAGGATATGTTTCTGAAAAACATCGCTTGGTGTTGCGCATTGTAAGAGTTTCCAACAGGCCATTCACTAGTAGGAGTGAAAAAAACATCACGGGGTGGTGTGAATCGGAGGTTCTGAATTTGGATAGGCAGTGAGTGGCAATGTAGGAAGGAGAAATTCACCACAGGGTGGTGAGCCTGGGGAGGTCAGAAAATATGCAGTGGCAATGTCGGACAGGTTTCTGAAAAATATTGCGTGGTGGTGCGCATTGTAAGGGTTTCTAACAGGCCATTCACTAGTAGGAGTGAGAAAAACATCACGGTCTGGTGTGAATCGGAAGGTCTGAACTGGGATAGGCAGTGAGTGGCAATGTAGTTTGGAGAAATGCACCACGTGGTGGTCAGCATGGGGAGGTGAGGAAACAAGCAGTGGCAATGTAGGATAGGTTTCTGAAAAACATCGCGGGGTGGTGGCATTGTAAGGGTTTCTACCAGGCCATTCACTATTAGGAGTGAGAAAATTATCACGGGGTGGGGTGAATCGGAGTGTCTGAATGGAGATAGACAGTGAGTGGCAATGTAGTTTGGAGAAAAGCACCACGGGGTGGTCAGCATGGGGAGGTGAGAAAACATGAAGTGGCAATGCAGGATAGGTTTCTGAAAAACATCGAGGGGTCGTGCGCATTATAAGGGGTTCCAATAGGCCATTCACTAGCAGGAGTGAGAAAAACATCACGGGGTGGTGTGAATTGGAAGTTCTGAATTAGGATAGGCAGTGAGTGGCAATGTAGTTGTGAGAAAAGCACCACGGGGTGGTCAGCATGGAGAGGTCAGGAAACATGCAGTGGCAATGTAGGATAGGTATCTGAAAAACATCTGGGGTGGTGCGCATTGTAAGGGTTTCTAACAGGCCATTCACTAGTAGGAGTGAGAAAAACGTCACGGGGTGGTGTGAATCGGATGGTCTGAATTAGGATAGGCAGTGAGTGGCAATGTAGGATGGAGAAAAGCACCACAGGGTGGTCAGCATATGGAGGTCAGAAAACATGCAGTGGCTATGTAGGACAGGTTTCTGAAAAACATCGCGTGCTGGTGCGCATTGTAAGGGTTTCTAACAGGCCATTCACAAGTAGGAGTGAGAAAAACATCACGGGGTGGTGTGAATCATAGGGTGTGAATTGGGATAGGCAGTGAGTGGCAATGTAGTTTGGAGAAAAACACCACGGTGTGGTCAGCATAGGGAGGTCAGGAAACATGCACTGGCAATGTAGGATAGGTTTCTGAAAAACATCGCAGGGTCGTACGCATTGTAAGGGATTCTAACAGGCCACTCACAAGTAGGAGTGAGAACAACATCACGGGGTGGTGTAAATCAGAGCGTAAGTATTAGAATAGGCAGTGAGTGGCAATGTAGTTTGGAGAAATGCACCACGGGGTTGTCAGCAAGGGGAGGTCAGGAAACATGCAGTGGCAATGTACGTTAGGTTTCTGGAAAAACATCGCGCGGTGGAGTGCATTCTAAGGGTTTCTAATAGGCCACATACTAGCAGGAGTGAGAAAAACATCACGGGGTGGTGAGAATTGGAGGGTCTTAATTAGGATAGGGAGTGAGTGGCAATGTAGGATCGAGAAAAGCACCACGTTGGGGTCAGCATGGGGATGTCAGGAAACATGCAGTAGCAATGTAGGATAGGTTTCTGAAAAACATCGCGTGGTGGTGCGCATTGTAAGGGTTTCTAACAGGCCATTCAGTATTAGGAGTGAGAAAAACATCACGGCGTGGTGTGAATCGGAGGTTCTGAATTAGGATAGGCAGTGAGTGGCAATGTAGTTTGGAGAAAAGCACCACGGGGTGGTCAGCAGTGGGAGGTCAGGAAACATGCAGTGGCAAAGTAGGGTAGGTTTCTGAAAAACATGGCCGGGTGGTGCGCATTGTAATGGTTTCTAAAAGGCCATTCACTAGTGGGAGTGAGGAAAAATATCACGGGTTGGTGTGAATTGGAGGAACTGAATTGGGATAGGCAGTGAGTGGCAATGTAGGATATAGAAATGCACCACGGGTTCGTCAGCATAGGGAGGACAGGAAACATGCAGTGGCAATGTAGCATAGATTTTTGAAAAACATTGCGGGGTGGTGCGCATTGTAAGGGTTTCTAAAAGGCCATTCACTAGTAGGAGTGAGAAAAACATCACAGGGTGGTGTGAAGCGGAGGGTCTGAATTAGGATAGGCAGTAAGTGGCAATGTAGGATGGAGAAAAGCACCACGGGGTAGTCAGCATGTGGAGGGCAGAAAACATGCAGTGCCAATGTAGTATAGGTTTCTGAAAAACATCGTGGGTTGGTGCCCGTTTTAAGGGTTTCTAACAGGCCATTCACTAGGAGATGTGAGAAAAGTATCACGGGCTTGTTGTGAATCGGAAAGTCTGAATTAGGAAAGGCAGTGAGTGGCCATGTAGGATGGAGAAAAGCCCCATGGAGTGGTCAGCATGGGGAGATCAGGAAACATGCAGTGGCAATTTAACTTAGGTTTCTGAAAAACGTTGAGGGGTGGTGCGCATTGTAAGGGCTTCTAACAGGCCATTCACTTGTAGGAGTGAGAAAAACATCATGGGGTGGTGTGAATTGGAGGGTCTGAATCGGGATAGGAAGTGAGTGGCAATTTTGGGTGGAGAAAAGCACCACGGGGAGGTCAGTATGGGGATGCCAGGAAACATGCTGTGGCAATGTAGGATAGGTTTCTGAAAAATAGCACGTGGTGGTGCGCATTGTATGGGTTTCTAACAGGCCATTTACTAGTAAGAGTGAGAAAAACATTACGGCGTGGTGTGAATCGGATGGTTTGATTTGGGATAGGCAGTGAGTGACAATGCAGTTGGGAAAAAAGCACCACGGGGTGGTGAGCATGGGGAGGTCAGGAAACACTCAGTGGCAATGTAAGTCAGGTTTCTGAAAAATCATCGCGGGGTGGTGCGCATTGTAAGGGTTTCTAATACGCCATTCACTAGCAGGAGTGAGAAAAATATCATGGAGTGGTGTGAATCGGAGTGTCTGAATTAGGATAGGCAGTGAGTGGCAATGTAGGATGGAGAAAAGCAACACAGGGTGGTCAGCATGGGGATGTCAGGAAACATGCAGTGGCAATGTAGGATAGGTTTCTGAAAAACATCGCGGGGTGGTGGGCATTGTAAGGGTTTCTAACAGGCCATTCACTAGTAGGAGTGAGAAAAACACCACGGGGTGGAGTGAATCGAAGGGTATGAATTAGGATAGGCAGTAAGTGGCAATGTAGGATGGATAAAAGCACCATGGGGTGGTCAGCATGGGAGGTCAGGAAACATGCAGTGGCAATGTAGGATAGGTATGTGAAAAACATCTGGGGTGGTGCGCATTGTAAGGGTTTCAAACAGGCCATTTACTAGCAGGAGTGAGAAAAACATCTCGGGGTGGTGTGAATCGGAAGGTCTGAATTAGGATAGGCAGTGAGTGGCAATGTAGGATGGATAAAAGCACCACGCGGTGGTCAGCATGGGAGGTCAGGAAACATGCAGTGGCAATGTAGGATAGGTATCTGAAAAACATCTGGGGTGGTGCGCATTGTAAGGGTTTCTAACAGGCCATTCACAAGTAGGAGTGAGAAAAACGTCACGGGGTTGTGTGAATCGGAGGGTCTGAATTAGGATAGGCAGTGATTGGCAATGTAGGATGGAGAAAAGCACCACGGGGTGGTGAGCATGGGGTTTTCAAGAAACATGCAGTGGCAATGGAGGATATGTTTCTGAAAAACATCGCTTGGTGTTGCGCATTGTAAGAGTTTCCAACAGGCCATTCACTAGTAGGAGTGAAAAAAACATCACGGAGTGGTGTGAATCGGAGGTTCTGAATTTGGATAGGCAGTGAGTGGCAATGTAGGAAGGAGAAATTCACCACAGGGTGGTGAGCCTGGGGAGGTCAGAAAATATGCAGTGGCAATGTCGGACAGGTTTCTGAAAAATATTGCGTGGTGGTGCGCATTGTAAGGGTTTCTAACAGGCCATTCACTAGTAGGAGTGAGAAAAACATCACGGTCTGGTGTGAATCGGAAGGTCTGAACTGGGATAGGCAGTGAGTGGCAATGTAGTTTGGAGAAATGCACCACGTGGTGGTCAGCATGGGGAGGTGAGGAAACAAGCAGTGGCAATGTAGGATAGGTTTCTGAAAAACATCGCGGGGTGGTGGCATTGTAAGGGTTTCTACCAGGCCATTCACTATTAGGAGTGAGAAAATTATCACGGGGTGGGGTGAATCGGAGTGTCTGAATGGAGATAGACAGTGAGTGGCAATGTAGTTTGGAGAAAAGCACCACGGGGTGGTCAGCATGGGGAGGTGAGAAAACATGAAGTGGCAATGCAGGATAGGTTTCTGAAAAACATCGAGGGGTCGTGCGCATTATAAGGGGTTCCAATAGGCCATACACTAGCAGGAGTGAGAAAAACATCACGGGGTGGTGTGAATTGGAAGTTCTGAATTAGGATAGGCAGTGAGTGGCAATGTAGTTGTGAGAAAAGCACCATGGGGTGGTCAGCATGGAGAGGTCAGGAAACATGCAGTGGCAATGTAGGATAGGTTTCTGAAAAACATCGCAGGGTGGTGCGCATTGTAAGGGTTTCTAACAGGCCATTCAGTAGTAATAGTGAGAAAAACATCACGGGGTGGTGTGAATCGGAGGCTCTGAATTAGGATAGGCAGTGAGTGGCAATGTAGGATCGAGAAAAGCACCACCGGTGGGTCAGCATGGGGATGTCAGGAAACATGGAGTGGCAATGTAGGATAGGTTTGTGAAAAACATCGCGTGGTGGTGCACATTGTAAGGGTTTCTAACAGGCCATTCAGTAGTAATAGTGAGAAAAACATCACGGGGTGGTGTGAAATGGAGGTTTTGATTTTGTATAGGCAGTGAGTGGCAATGTAGTTTGGAGAAAAGCACCACGGGGTGGTCAGCATGGGGAGGTCAGGAAACACGATGTGGCAATGTACGTCAGGTTTCTGAAACACATCGCGGGGTGGTGCGCATTGTAAGGGTTTCTAATAGGCCATTCACTAGCAGGAGTGAGAAAAACATCACTGGGTGGTGTGAATCGGAAGGTCTGAATTAGGATAGGCAGTGAGTGGCAATGTAGGATGGATAAAAGCACCACAGGGTGGTCAGCATGGGAGGTCAGGAAACATGCAGTGGCAATGTAGGATAGGTATCTGAAAAACATCTGGGGTGGTGTACATTGTAAGGGTTTCTAACAGGCCATTCACTAGTAGGAGTGAGAAAAACGTCACGGGGTGGTGTGAATCGGAGGGTCTGAATTAGGATAGGCAGTGATTGGCAATGTAGGATGGAGAAAAGAACCAGGGTGTGGTGAGCATGGGGAGGTCAGGAAAACTGCAGTGGCAATGTAGGATATGTTTCTGAAAAACATCGCTTGGAGTTGCGCATTGTAAGTGTTTCTAATAGGCCATTCACTAGTAGGAGTGAGAAAAACATCACGGGGTGTTGTGAATCGGAGATTCTGAATTAGGATAGGCAGTAAGTGGCAATGTAGGATGGAGAAAAGCACTACAGGGTGGTCAGCATATGGAGGTCAGAAAACATGCAGTGGCTATGTAGGACAGGTTTCAGAAAAACATCGCATGCTGGTGCGCATTGTAAGGGTTTCTAAAAGGCCATTCACAAGTAGGAGTGAGAAAAACATCACGGGCTCGTGTGAATCGGAGGGTCTCAATTAGGATAGGCAGTGAGTGGCAATGTAGTTTGGAGAAAAACACCACGGGGTGGTCAGCATTGGGAGGCCAGGAAACATGCAGTGGCAATGTAGGATAGGTTTCTGAAAAACATCGCAGGGTGGTACGCATTGTAAGGGATTCTAACAGGCCACACACTAGTAGGAGTGAGAACAACATCACGGGGTGGTGTGAATCAGAGCGTAAGAATTAGAATAGGCAGTGAGTGGCAATGTAGTTTGGAAAAATGCACCACGGGGTTGACAGCAAGGGGAGGTCAGGAAACATGCAGTGGCAATGTACGTTAGGTTTCTGGAAAAACATCGCGGGGTGGAGTGCATTGTTAGGCTTTCTAATAGGCCATTCACTAGCAGGAGTGAGAAAAGCATCACGGGGTGGTGAGAATCGGAGGGTCTTAATTAGGACAGGCAGTGAGTGGCAATGTAGGATCGAGAAAAGCACCACGGTGGGGTCAGCATGGGGATGTCAGGAAAAATGCAGTGGCAATGTAGGATAGGTTTCTGAAAACATCGCGTGGTGGTGCGCATTTTAAGGGTTTCTAACAGGCCATTCAGTAGTAGGAGTGAGAAAAACATCACGGGGTAGTGTGAATCGGAGGTTCTGAATTAGGATAGGCAGTGAGTGGCAATGTAGTTTGGAGAAAAGCACCACGGGGTGGTCAGCATGGGGAGGTCAGGAAACATGCAGTGGCAAAGTAGGGTAGGTTTCTTAAAAACATGGCAGGGTGGTGCGCATTGTAAGGGTTTCTAACAGGCCATTCACTAGTGGGAGTGAGGAAAAATATCACGGGTTGGTGTGAATTGGAGGAACTGAATTGGGATAGGCAGTGAGTGGCAATGTAGGATGGGGAAATGCACCACGGGGTCGTCAGCATAGGGAGGACAGGAAACATGCAGTGGCAATGTAGGATAGGTTTCTGAAAAACATCGCATGGTGGTGCGCATTGTAAGGGTTTCTAACAGGCCACTCACTAGTAGCAGTTAGAACAACATCACGGGGTGGTGTGAATTGGAAGGTCTGAATTAGGATAGGCAGTGAGTGGCAATGTAGTTGTGAGAAAAGCACCACGGGGTGGTCAGCATGGGGAGGTCAGGAAACATGCAGTGGCAATGTAGGATAGGTTTCTGAAAAACATCGCAGGGTGGTGCGCATTGTAAGGGTTTCTAACAGGCCATTCAGTAGTAATAGTGAGAAAAACATCACGGGGTGGTGTGAATCGGAGGCTCTGAATTAGGATAGGCAGTGAGTGGCAATGTAGGATCGAGAAAAGCACCACGGGTGGGTCAGCATGGGGATGTCAGGAAACCTGCAGTGGCAATGTAGGATATGTTTCTGAAAAATATCACGTGGTTGTGCGCATTGTAAGGGTTTCTAAAAGGCCATTCACTAGTAAGAGTGAGAAAAACATCACGACGTGGTGTGAATCGGAGGGTTTGATTTGGGATAGGCAGTGAATGACAATGTAGTTTGGAGAAAAGCACCACGGGGAGGTCAGCATGGGGAGGTCAGGAAACACGCAGTGGTAATGTACGTCAGTTTTCTGAAAAACATTGCGTGGTGGTGCGCAATGTATGGGCTTCTAACAGGCCATTCACTGGTAGGAGTGAGAAAAACATCACGGGGTGGTGTGAATCGCAGGGTCGGAATTGGGACAGGCAGTGAGTGACAATGTGGTTTGGATAAAAGCACCATGGGGTGGTCTGCATCGGAGGTCAGGAAACATGCAGTGGCAATGTAGGATAGGTTTCTGAAAAACATCGTGGGGTGGTGCACATTGTAAGGGTTTCTAACAGGCCATTCACTAGCAGGAGTGAGATCAACATCACGGGGTGGTGTGAATCAGAGTGTATGAATTACGATAGGCAGTGAGTGGGAATGTAGGATGGAGAAACGCACCACGGGGTGGTCAGCAGGGGGCGGTCAGGAAACATGCACTGGCAATGTAGGATAGGTTTCTGAAAAACATCGCGGGGTGGTTCGCATTGTAAGGGTTTCTAACAGGCCATTCACTAGTAGGATTGAGAAAAACATCACGGCGTGGTGTGAATTGGAGGGTCTGAATTAGGATAGGCAGTAAGAGGAAATGTAGGATGGAGAAAAGCACCACGGGGTGGGCAGCATGTGGAGCTCAGAAAACATGTAGTGGCAATGTACGATAGGTATCTGAAAAACATCGTGGGTTGGTGTGCATTTTAAGGGTTTCTAACAGGCCATTCACTAGGAGGAGTGAATAAAATATCACGGGCTTGGTGTGAATCGGACGGTCTGAATTAGGAAAGGCAGTGAGTGGCTATGTAGGATGGAGAAAAGCCCCATAGAGTGGTCAGCATGGGGAGGTCTGGAAACATGCAGGGGCAAGGTAGGTTAGGTTTCTGTAAAACGTTGAGGGTTCGTGCGCATTGTAAGGGTTTCTAAAAGGCCATTCACCAGTAGGAGTGAGAAAAACATCATGGGGTGGTGTGAATTGGAGTGTGTGAATTGGGATAGCTAGTGAGTGGCAATTTCGGATGGAGAAAAGCACCACAGGGGGGTCAGTATTGGGATGTCAGGAAACAGGCTGTGGCAATGTAGGATAGGTTTCTGAAAAATATCACGTGGTGGTGCGCATTGTAAGGGTTTCTAATAGGCCATTCACTAGTAAGAGTGAGAAAAACATCACGGGGTGGTGTGAATCCGAGTGTTTGATTTGGGCTAGGCATTGAGTGGCAATGTATTTTGGAGAAAAGCGCCACGGGGTGGTCAGCATGGGGAGGTCAGGAAACACGCAGTGGCAATGTACGTCAGGTTTCTGAAAACATCGCTGGGTAGTGCGCATTGTAAGGGTTTCTAATACGCCATTCACAAGCAGGAGTGAGAAAAATATCATGGGGTGGTGTGAATCAGAGGGTCTGAATTAGGATAGGCAGTGAGTGGCAATGTAGGATGGAGAAACGCACCACGGGGTGGTCCGCATGGGGTGGTCAGGAAATATGCAGTGGCAATGTAGGATAGGGTTCTGAAAAACATCGCGGGGTGGTGCACATTTTGAGGGTTTCTAACAGGCCATTCACTAGTAGGAGTCAGAAAAATATCACGGGGTGGAGTGAATCGGAGGGTCTGAATTAAGATAGGCAGTGAGTGGCAATGTAGGATGGAGAAAAGCACCACGGGGTGGTCAGCATCTGGAGGTCTGGAAACATGCAGTGGCAATGTAGGATAGGTTTCTGAAAAACATCGCTTGGTGTTGCGCATTGTAAATTTTTCTAACAGGCCATTCACTAGTAGGAGTGAGAAAAACATTACGGGGTGGTGTGAATCGGAGGTTCTGAATTAGGATAGCCAGTGAGTGGCAATGTAGAATGGAGAAAAGAACCATACGGTGGTCAGCATGTGGAAATCAGAAAACATGCAGTGGCAATGTAGTACAGGTTTCTGAAAAACATCGCGTGGTCGTGCGCACTGTATGGACTTCTCACAGGCCATTCACTGGTAGGAGTGAGAAAAACATCACGGGGTGGTGTGAATCGCAGGGTCGGAATTGGGATAGGCAGTGAGCGGCAATGTGGTTTGGAGAAAAGCACCATGAAGTGGTCTGCATCGGTGGTCAGGAAACATGCAGTGGCAATGTAGAATAGGTTTCTGAAAAACATCGCAGGGTGGTGCGCATTGTAAGGGTTTCTAACAGGCCATTCACTGGTAGGAGTGAGAAAAACATCACGGGGTGGTGTGAATTGATGGGTATGAATAGGGATAGGCAGTAAGTGGCAATTTAGGATGGAGAAATGTACCACGGGGTGGTCAGCATGGGACGTCAGGAAACATGCAGTGGCAATGTATGATAGGTATCTGAAAAACATCCGGGATGGTGTGCATTGTAAGGGTTTCTAACAGGCCATTCACTAGTAGGAGTGAGAAAAACGTCATGTGGTTCTGTGAATCGGACGGTCTGAATTAGGATAGGCAGTGATTGGCAATGTAGGATGGAGAAAAGCACCACGGGGTGGTCAGCATGGGGAGGTCAGGAAACATGCATTGGCAATGTAGGATATGTTTCTGAAAAACATTGCTTGGTGTTGCGCATTGTATGGTTTTCTAACAGGCCATTCACTAGTAGGAGTGAGAAAAACATCACGGGGTGGTGTGAATCGGAGGTTCTGAATTAGGATAGCCAGTGAGTGGCAATGTAGGATGGAGAAAAGCACCACAGGGTGGTCAGCATGGGGTGGTCAGTAAATATGCAGTGGGAATGTAGGATAGGTTTCTGAAAAACATCGCGGGGTGGTGCACATTGTAAGGGTTTCTAACAGGCCATTCACTAGTAGGAGTCAGAAAAATATCACGGGGTGAACTGAATCGGAGGGTCTGAATTAGGATAGGCAGTGAGTGGCAATGTAGGATTGAGAAAAGCACCACGGGGTGGTCAGCATCGGGAGGTCTGGAAACATGCAGTGGCAATGTAGGATAGGTTTCTGAAAAACATCGCGGGGTGGTGCGCATTGTAAGGGTTTCTAACAGACCATGCAATAGTAGGAGTGAGAACAACATCACGGGGTGGAGTGAATCGAAGGGTCTGAATTAGGATAGGCAGTGAGTGGCAATGTAGGATCAAGAAAAGCACCACGGCGTGGTCAGCATCGGGGGGTCTGGAAACATGCATTGTCAATGTAGGATATGTTTCTGAAAAACATCGCTTGGTTTTGCGCATTGTAAATTTTTCTAACAGGCCATTCACTAGTAGGAGTGAGAAAAACATTACGGGGTGGTGTGAATCGGAGGTTCTGAATTAGGATAGCCAGTGAGTGGCAATGTAGGATGGAGAAAAGCACCACAGGGTGGTCAGCATGTGGAAATCAGAAAACATGCAGTGGCAATGTAGTACAGGTTTCTGAAAAACATCGCGTGGTGTTGCGCACTGTATGGGCTTCTAACAGGCCATTCACTGGTAGGAGTGAGAAAAACATCACGGGGTGGCGTGAATCGCAGGGTCGGAATTGGGATAGGCAGTGAGCGGCAATGTGGTTTGGAGAAAAGCACCACGAAGTGGTCTGCATCGGAGGTCAGGAAACATGCAGTGGCAATGTAGGATAGGTTTCTGAAAAACATCGTGGGGTGGGGCACATTGTAAGGGTTTCTATCAAGCCATTCACTAGTAGGAGTGAGATCAACATCACGGGGTGAAGTGAATAAGAGGGTATGAATTACGATAGGCAGTGAGTGGGAATGTAGGATGGAGAAACGCACCACGGGGTGGTCAGCAGGGGGCGGTCAGGAAACATGCACTGGCAATGTAGGATAGGTTTCTGAAAAACATCGCGTGGTGGTGCGCATTGTAAGGTTTTGTAACAGGCCATTTACTAGTAGGAGCAAGAAAAACATCACGGTGTGGTGTGAATCAGAGCGTAAGAATTGGAATAGGCAGTGAGTGGCAATGTAGTTTGGAGAAATGCACCACGGGGTGGTCAGCAAGGGGTGGTCAGGAAACATGCAGTGGCAATGTACTTTAGGATTCTGAAAAACATCGCGGGGTGGAGTGCATTGTAAGGGTTTCAAATAGGCCATTCACTAGCAGGAGTGAGAAAAACATCACGGGGTGGTGAGAATCGGAGGGTCTGAATTAGGATATCAGTGAGTGGCAATGTAGGATCGAGAAAAGCACCACGGGGTGGTCAGCATGTCGAGGTCAGAAAACATGCAGTGGCAATGTAGGATAGGTTTCTGAAAAACATCGAGGGTTGATGCGCGTTTTAAGGGTTCCTAACAGGCCATTCACTAGGAGGTGTGAGAAAAATATCACGGGCTTGGTGTGAATGGGTCGGTCTGAATTAGGAAAGGCAGTGAGTGGCCAAGTAGGATGGAGAAAAGCCCCACGGGGTGGTCAGCATGGGGTGGTCAGGAAACATGCAGTGGCAATATAGGATAGGTATCTGAAAAACATCCGGGGTGGTGTGCATTGTAAGGGTTTCTAACAGGCCTTTCACTAGTAGGAGTGAGAAAAACGTCATGGGGTTGTGTGAATCGGACGGTCTGAATTAGGATAGGCAATGATTGGCAATAAAGGATCGAGAAAAGCACCACGGGGTGGTCAGCATGGGGAGGTCTGGAAACATGCATTGGCAATGTAGGATATGTTTCTGAAAAACATCGCTTGGTGTTGCGCATTGTAAGTTTTTCTAGCAGGCCATTCACTAGTAGGAGTGAGAAAAACATCACAGGGTGGTGTGAATCGGAGGGTCTGAATTAGGAAAATCAGTGAGTGGCCATGTAGGATGGAGAAAAGCCCCATGGAGTGGTCAGCATGGGGAAGTCAGGAAACATGCAGTGGCAATGTAGGTTAGGTTTCTGAAAAACATCGAGTGGTGGTGCGCATTGTAAGGGTTTCTCACAGGCCATTCACTAGTAGGAGTTAGAAAATCATCACGGTGTGGTGTGAATCGGAGGGCCTGATTTGGGATAGGACGTGAGTGCCAATGTAATTTGGAGAAAAGCACCATGGGGTAGTCAGCATGGGGAGGTCAAGAAACATGCAGGGGCAATGTCAGTTAGGTTTCTGAAATACATCGCGGGGTGGTGCACATTGTAAGGGAAACTTGCAGGCCATTCACTAGTAGGGGTGAGAAAAACATCACGGGTTTGTGTGAATCGGAGGGTCTGAATTGGGATAGGCAGTGAGTGGCAATGTGGTTTGGAGAAAAGCACCACGGGGGAGTCAGCATGAGGATGTCAGGAAACATGCAGTGGCAATGTGGGATAGGTTTCTGAAAAACATCGCGTGGTGGTGCGCATTGTAAAGGTTTCTAACAGGCCATTCACTAGTAGGAGTGAGAAAAACATCACGGGGTGGTGTGAATTGAAGGGTCTGATTTGGTATAGGCAGTGAGTGGCAATGTAGTTCGGTGAAAAGCACCACGGGGTGGTCAGCATGGGGAGGACAGGAAACATGCAGTGGCAATATAGGATAGGTTTCTGAAAAACATCGCGGGGTGGTGCAAATTGTAAGGATACTTGCAGACCATTCACTAGTAGGGGTGAGAAAAACATCACGGGTTGGTGTGAATCGGAGGGTCTGAATTGGGATAGGCAGTGAGTGGCAATGTGGTTTGGAGAAAAGCACCACGGGGTTGTCACCAGGGGGAGGTCAGGAAACATCCAGTGGCACTGTAGGATAGGTTTCTGAAAAAAATCGCGGGGTGGTGGGCATTGTAAGGGTTTCTAACAGGCCATTCACTAGTAGGAGTGAGAAAAACACCACGGGGTGGAGTGAATCGAAGGGTATGAATTAGGATAGGCAGTAAGTGGCAATGTAGGATGGATAAAAGCACCATGGGGTGGTCAGCATGGGAGGTCAGGAAACATGCAGTGGCAATGTAGGATAGGTATGTGAAAAACATCTGGGGTGGTGCGCATTGTAAGGGTTTCAAACAGGCCATTTACTAGCAGGAGTGAGAAAAACATCTCGGGGTGGTGTGAATCGGAAGGTCTGAATTAGGATAGGCAGTGAGTGGCAATGTAGGATGGATAAAAGCACCACGCGGTGGTCAGCATGGGAGGTCAGGAAACATGCAGTGGCAATGTAGGATAGGTATCTGAAAAACATCTGGGGTGGTGCGCATTGTAAGGGTTTCTAACAGGCCATTCACAAGTAGGAGTGAGAAAAACGTCACGGGGTTGTGTGAATCGGAGGGTCTGAATTAGGATAGGCAGTGATTGGCAATGTAGGATGGAGAAAAGCACCACGGGGTGGTGAGCATGGGGTTTTCAAGAAACATGCAGTGGCAATGGAGGATATGTTTCTGAAAAACATCGCTTGGTGTTGCGCATTGTAAGAGTTTCCAACAGGCCATTCACTAGTAGGAGTGAAAAAAACATCACGGGGTGGTGTGAATCGGAGGTTCTGAATTTGGATAGGCAGTGAGTGGCAATGTAGGAAGGAGAAATTCACCACAGGGTGGTGAGCCTGGGGAGTTCAGAAAATATGCAGTGGCAATGTCGGACAGGTTTCTGAAAAATATTGCGTGGTGGTGCGCATTGTAAGGGTTTCTAACAGGCCATTCACTAGTAGGAGTGAGAAAAACATCACGGTCTGGTGTGAATCGGAAGGTCTGAACTGGGATAGGCAGTGAGTGGCAATGTAGTTTGGAGAAATGCACCACGTGGTGGTCAGCATGGGGAGGTGAGGAAACAAGCAGTGGCAATGTAGGATAGGTTTCTGAAAAACATCGCGGGGTGGTGGCATTGTAAGGGTTTCTACCAGGCCATTCACTATTAGGAGTGAGAAAATTATCACGGGGTGGGGTGAATCGGAGTGTCTGAATGGAGATAGACAGTGAGTGGCAATGTAGTTTGGAGAAAAGCACCACGGGGTGGTCAGCATGGGGAGGTGAGAAAACATGAAGTGGCAATGCAGGATAGGTTTCTGAAAAACATCGAGGGGTCGTGCGCATTATAAGGGGTTCCAATAGGCCATTCACTAGCAGGAGTGAGAAAAACATCACGGGGTGGTGTGAATTGGAAGTTCTGAATTAGGATAGGCAGTGAGTGGCAATGTAGTTGTGAGAAAAGCACCACGGGGTGGTCAGCATGGAGACGTCAGGAAACATGCAGTGGCAATGTAGGATAGGTATCTGAAAAACATCTGGGGTGGTGCGCATTGTAAGGGTTTCTAACAGGCCATTCACTAGTAGGAGTGAGAAAAACGTCACGGGGTGGTGTGAATCGGATGGTCTGAATTAGGATAGGCAGTGAGTGGCAATGTAGGATGGAGAAAAGCACCACAGGGTGGTCAGCATATGGAGGTCAGAAAACATGCAGTGGCTATGTAGGACAGGTTTCTGAAAAACATCGCGTGCTGGTGCGCATTGTAAGGGTTTCTAACAGGCCATTCACAAGTAGGAGTGAGAAAAACATCACGGGGTGGTGTGAATCAGAGGGTGTGAATTGGGATAGGCAGTGAGTGGCAATGTAGTTTGGAGAAAAACACCACGGTGTGGTCAGCATAGGGAGGTCAGGAAACATGCACTGGCAATGTAGGATAGGTTTCTGAAAAACATCGCAGGGTCGTACGCATTGTAAGGGATTCTAACAGGCCACTCACAAGTAGGAGTGAGAACAACATCACGGGGTGGTGTAAATCAGAGCGTAAGTATTAGAATAGGCAGTGAGTGGCAATGTAGTTTGGAGAAATGCACCACGGGGTTGTCAGCAAGGGGAGGTCAGGAAACATGCAGTGGCAATGTACGTTAGGTTTCTGGAAAAACATCGCGCGGTGGAGTGCATTCTAAGGGTTTCTAATAGGCCACATACTAGCAGGAGTGAGAAAAACATCACGGGGTGGTGAGAATTGGAGGGTCTTAATTAGGATAGGGAGTGAGTGGCAATGTAGGATCGAGAAAAGCACCACGTTGGGGTCAGCATGGGGATGTCAGGAAACATGCAGTGGCAATGTAGGATAGGTTTCTGAAAAACATCGCGTGGTGGTGCGCATTGTAAGGGTTTCTAACAGGCCATTCAGTATTAGGAGTGAGAAAAACATCACGGCGTGGTGTGAATCGGAGGTTCTGAATTAGGATAGGCAGTGAGTGGCAATGTAGTTTGGAGAAAAGCACCACGGGGTGGTCAGCAGTGGGAGGTCAGGAAACATGCAGTGGCAAAGTAGGGTAGGTTTCTGAAAAACATGGCCGGGTGGTGTGCATTGTAATGGTTTCTAAAAGGCCATTCACTAGTGGGAGTGAGGAAAAATATCACGGGTTGGTGTGAATTGGAGGAACTGAATTGGGATAGGCAGTGAGTGGCAATGTAGGATATAGAAATGCACCACGGGTTCGTCAGCATAGGGAGGACAGGAAACATGCAGTGGCAATGTAGCATAGATTTTTGAAAAACATTGTGGGGTGGTGCGCATTGTAAGGGTTTCTAAAAGGCCATTCACTAGTAGGAGTGAGAAAAACATCACAGGGTGGTGTGAAGCGGAGGGTCTGAATTAGGATAGGCAGTAAGTGGCAATGTAGGATGGAGAAAAGCACCACGGGGTAGTCAGCATGTGGAGGGCAGAAAACATGCAGTGCCAATGTAGTATAGGTTTCTGAAAAACATCGTGGGTTGGTGCCCGTTTTAAGGGTTTCTAACAGGCCATTCACTAGGAGATGTGAGAAAAGTATCACGGGCTTGTTGTGAATCGGAAAGTCTGAATTAGGAAAGGCAGTGAGTGGCCATGTAGGATGGAGAAAAGCCCCATGGAGTGGTCAGCATGGGGAGATCAGGAAACATGCAGTGGCAATTTAACTTAGGTTTCTGAAAAACGTTGAGGGGTGGTGCGCATTGTAAGGGCTTCTAACAGGCCATTCACTTGTAGGAGTGAGAAAAACATCATGGGGTGGTGTGAATTGGAGGGTCTGAATCGGGATAGGCAGTGAGTGGCAATTTTGGGTGGAGAAAAGCACCACGGGGAGGTCAGTATGGGGATGCCAGGAAACATGCTGTGGCAATGTAGGATAGGTTTCTGAAAAATAGCACGTGGTGGTGCGCATTGTATGGGTTTCTAACAGGCCATTTACTAGTAAGAGTGAGAAAAACATTACGGCGTGGTGTGAATCGGATGGTTTGATTTGGGATAGGCAGTGAGTGACAATGCAGTTGGGAAAAAAGCACCACGGGGTGGTGAGCATGGGGAGGTCAGGAAACACTCAGTGGCAATGTAAGTCAGGTTTCTGAAAAATCATCGCGGGGTGGTGCGCATTGTAAGGGTTTCTAATACGCCATTCACTAGCAGGAGTGAGAAAAATATCATGGAGTGGTGTGAATCGGAGTGTCTGAATTAGGATAGGCAGTGAGTGGCAATGTAGGATGGAGAAAAGCAACACAGGGTGGTCAGCATGGGGATGTCAGGAAACATGCAGTGGCAATGTAGGATAGGTTTCTGAAAAACATCGCGGGGTGGTGGGCATTGTAAGGGTTTCTAACAGGCCATTCACTAGTAGGAGTGAGAAAAACACCACGGGGTGGAGTGAATCGAAGGGTATGAATTAGGATAGGCAGTAAGTGGCAATGTAGGATGGATAAAAGCACCATGGGGTGGTCAGCATGGGAGGTCAGGAAACATGCAGTGGCAATGTAGGATAGGTATGTGAAAAACATCTGGGGTGGTGCGCATTGTAAGGGTTTCAAACAGGCCATTTACTAGCAGGAGTGAGAAAAACATCTCGGGGTGGTGTGAATCGGAAGGTCTGAATTAGGATAGGCAGTGAGTGGCAATGTAGGATGGATAAAAGCACCACGCGGTGGTCAGCATGGGAGGTCAGGAAACATGCAGTGGCAATGTAGGATAGGTATCTGAAAAACATCTGGGGTGGTGCGCATTGTAAGGGTTTCTAACAGGCCATTCACAAGTACGAGTGAGAAAAACGTCACGGGGTTGTGTGAATCGGAGGGTCTGAATTAGGATAGGCAGTGATTGGCAATGTAGGATGGAGAAAAGCACCACGGGGTGGTGAGCATGGGGTTTTCAAGAAACATGCAGTGGCAATGGAGGATATGTTTCTGAAAAACATCGCTTGGTGTTGCGCATTGTAAGAGTTTCCAACAGGCCATTCACTAGTAGGAGTGAAAAAAACATCACGGAGTGGTGTGAATCGGAGGTTCTGAATTTGGATAGGCAGTGAGTGGCAATGTAGGAAGGAGAAATTCACCACAGGGTGGTGAGCCTGGGGAGGTCAGAAAATATGCAGTGGCAATGTCGGACAGGTTTCTGAAAAATATTGCGTGGTGGTGCGCATTGTAAGGGTTTCTAACAGGCCATTCACTAGTAGGAGTGAGAAAAACATCACGGTCTGGTGTGAATCGGAAGGTCTGAACTGGGATAGGCAGTGAGTGGCAATGTAGTTTGGAGAAATGCACCACGTGGTGGTCAGCATGGGGAGGTGAGGAAACAAGCAGTGGCAATGTAGGATAGGTTTCTGAAAAACATCGCGGGGTGGTGGCATTGTAAGGGTTTCTACCAGGCCATTCACTATTAGGAGTGAGAAAATTATCACGGGGTGGGGTGAATCGGAGTGTCTGAATAGAGATAGACAGTGAGTGGCAATGTAGTTTGGAGAAAAGCACCACGGGGTGGTCAGCATGGGGAGGTGAGAAAACATGAAGTGGCAATGCAGGATAGGTTTCTGAAAAACATCGAGGGGTCGTGCGCATTATAAGGGGTTCCAATAGGCCATACACTAGCAGGAGTGAGAAAAACATCACTGGGTGGTGTGAATTGGAAATTCTGAATTAGGATAGGCAGTGAGTGGCAATGTAGTTGTGAGAAAAGCACCACGGGTTGGTCAGCATGGAGAGGTCAGGAAACATGCAGTGGCAATGTAGGATAGGTTTCTGAAAAACATCGCAGGGTGGTGCGCATTGTAAGGCTTTCTAACAGGCCATTCAGTAGTAATAGTGAGAAAAACATCACGGGGTGGTGTGAATCGGAGGCTCTGAATTAGGATAGGCAGTGAGTGGCAATGTAGGATCGAGAAAAGCACCACCGGTGGGTCAGCATGGGGATGTCAGGAAACATGGAGTGGCAATGTAGGATAGGTTTGTGAAAAACATCGCGTGGTGGTGCACATTGTAAGGGTTTCTAACAGGCCATTCAGTAGTAATAGTGAGAAAAACATCACGGGGTGGTGTGAAATGGAGGGTTTGATTTTGTATAGGCAGTGAGTGGCAATGTAGTTTGGAGAAAAGCACCACGGGGTGGTCAGCATGGGGAGGTCAGGAAACACGATGTGGCAATGTACGTCAGGTTTCTGAAACACATCGCGGGGTGGTGCGCATTGTAAGGGTTTCTAATAGGCCATTCACTAGCAGGAGTGAGAAAAACATCACTGGGTGGTGTGAATCGGAAGGTCTGAATTAGGATAGGCAGTGAGTGGCAATGTAGGATGGATAAAAGCACCACAGGGTGGTCAGCATGGGAGGTCAGGAAACATGCAGTGGCAATGTAGGATAGGTATCTGAAAAACATCTGGGGTGGTGTACATTGTAAGGGTTTCTAACAGGCCATTCACTAGTAGGAGTGAGAAAAACGTCACGGGGTGGTGTGAATCGGAGGGTCTGAATTAGGATAGGCAGTGATTGGCAATGTAGGATGGAGAAAAGAACCAGGGTGTGGTGAGCATGGGGAGGTCAGGAAAACTGCAGTGGCAATGTAGGATATGTTTCTGAAAAACATCGCTTGGAGTTGCGCATTGTAAGTGTTTCTAATAGGCCATTCACTAGTAGGAGTGAGAAAAACATCACGGGGTGTTGTGAATCGGAGATTCTGAATTAGGATAGGCAGTAAGTGGCAATGTAGGATGGAGAAAAGCACTACAGGGTGGTCAGCATATGGAGGTCAGAAAACATGCAGTGGCTATGTAGGACAGGTTTCTGAAAAACATCGCATGCTGGTGCGCATTGTAAGGGTTTCTAAAAGGCCATTCACAAGTAGGAGTGAGAAAAACATCACGGGCTCGTGTGAATCGGAGGGTCTCAATTAGGATAGGCAGTGAGTGGCAATGTAGTTTGGAGAAAAACACCACGGGGTGGTCAGCATTGGGAGGCCAGGAAACATGCAGTGGCAATGTAGGATAGGTTTCTGAAAAACATCGCAGGGTGGTACGCATTGTAAGGGATTCTAACAGGCCACACACTAGTAGGAGTGAGAACAACATCACGGGGTGGTGTGAATCAGAGCGTAAGAATTAGAATAGGCAGTGAGTGGCAATGTAGTTTGGAAAAATGCACCACGGGGTTGACAGCAAGGGGAGGTCAGGAAACATGCAGTGGCAATGTACGTTAGGTTTCTGGAAAAACATCGCGGGGTGGAGTGCATT
Organism: Cavia porcellus; assembly: GCF_034190915.1. Lineage (NCBI taxonomy): Eukaryota > Metazoa > Chordata > Mammalia > Rodentia > Caviidae > Cavia > Cavia porcellus. Next base: position 631,084 of record NW_026947560.1, on the reverse strand, counting down.
GTAAGGGTTTCTAATAGGCCATTCACTAGCAGGAGTGAGAAAAGCATCACGGGGTGGTGAGAATCGGAGGGTCTTAATTAGGACAGGCAGTGAGTGGCAATGTAGGATCGAGAAAAGCACCACGGTGGGGTCAGCATGGGGATGTCAGGAAAAATGCAGTGGCAATGTAGGATAGGTTTCTGAAAACATCGCGTGGTGGTGCGCATTTTAAGGGTTTCTAACAGGCCATTCAGTAGTAGGAGTGAGAAAAACATCACGGGGTAGTGTGAATCGGAGGTTCTGAATTAGGATAGGCAGTGAGTGGCAATGTAGTTTGGAGAAAAGCACCACGGGGTGGTCAGCATGGGGAGGTCAGGAAACATGCAGTGGCAAAGTAGGGTAGGTTTCTTAAAAACATGGCGGGGTGGTGCGCATTGTAAGGGTTTCTAACAGGCCATTCACTAGTGGGAGTGAGGAAAAATATCACGGGTTGGTGTGAATTGGAGGAACTGAATTGGGATAGGCAGTGAGTGGCAATGTAGGATGGGGAAATGCACCACGGGGTCGTCAGCATAGGGAGGACAGGAAACATGCAGTGGCAATGTAGGATAGGTTTCTGAAAAACATCGCATGGTGGTGCGCATTGTAAGGGTTTCTAACAGGCCACTCACTAGTAGCAGTTAGAACAACATCACGGGGTGGTGTGAATTGGAAGGTCTGAATTAGGATAGGCAGTGAGTGGCAATGTAGTTGTGAGAAAAGCACCACGGGGTGGTCAGCATGGGGAGGTCAGGAAACATGCAGTGGCAATGTAGGATAGGTTTCTGAAAAACATCGCAGGGTGGTGCGCATTGTAAGGGTTTCTAACAGGCCATTCAGTAGTAATAGTGAGAAAAACATCACGGGGTGGTGTGAATCGGAGGCTCTGAATTAGGATAGGCAGTGAGTGGCAATGTAGGATCGAGAAAAGCACCACGGGTGGGTCAGCATGGGGATGTCAGGAAACCTGCAGTGGCAATGTAGGATATGTTTCTGAAAAATATCACGTGGTTGTGCGCATTGTAAGGGTTTCTAAAAGGCCATTCACTAGTAAGAGTGAGAAAAACATCACGACGTGGTGTGAATCGGAGGGTTTGATTTGGGATAGGCAGTGAATGACAATGTAGTTTGGAGAAAAGCACCACGGGGAGGTCAGCATGGGGAGGTCAGGAAACACGCAGTGGTAATGTACGTCAGTTTTCTGAAAAACATTGCGTGGTGGTGCGCAATGTATGGGCTTCTAACAGGCCATTCACTGGTAGGAGTGAGAAAAACATCACGGGGTGGTGTGAATCGCAGGGTCGGAATTGGGACAGGCAGTGAGTGACAATGTGGTTTGGATAAAAGCACCATGGGGTGGTCTGCATCGGAGGTCAGGAAACATGCAGTGGCAATGTAGGATAGGTTTCTGAAAAACATCGTGGGGTGGTGCACATTGTAAGGGTTTCTAACAGGCCATTCACTAGCAGGAGTGAGATCAACATCACGGGGTGGTGTGAATCAGAGTGTATGAATTACGATAGGCAGTGAGTGGGAATGTAGGATGGAGAAACGCACCACGGGGTGGTCAGCAGGGGGCGGTCAGGAAACATGCACTGGCAATGTAGGATAGGTTTCTGAAAAACATCGCGGGGTGGTTCGCATTGTAAGGGTTTCTAACAGGCCATTCACTAGTAGGATTGAGAAAAACATCACGGCGTGGTGTGAATTGGAGGGTCTGAATTAGGATAGGCAGTAAGAGGAAATGTAGGATGGAGAAAAGCACCACGGGGTGGGCAGCATGTGGAGCTCAGAAAACATGTAGTGGCAATGTACGATAGGTATCTGAAAAACATCGTGGGTTGGTGTGCATTTTAAGGGTTTCTAACAGGCCATTCACTAGGAGGAGTGAATAAAATATCACGGGCTTGGTGTGAATCGGACGGTCTGAATTAGGAAAGGCAGTGAGTGGCTATGTAGGATGGAGAAAAGCCCCATAGAGTGGTCAGCATGGGGAGGTCTGGAAACATGCAGGGGCAAGGTAGGTTAGGTTTCTGTAAAACGTTGAGGGTTCGTGCGCATTGTAAGGGTTTCTAAAAGGCCATTCACCAGTAGGAGTGAGAAAAACATCATGGGGTGGTGTGAATTGGAGTGTGTGAATTGGGATAGCCAGTGAGTGGCAATTTCGGATGGAGAAAAGCACCACAGGGGGGTCAGTATTGGGATGTCAGGAAACAGGCTGTGGCAATGTAGGATAGGTTTCTGAAAAATATCACGTGGTGGTGCGCATTGTAAGGGTTTCTAATAGGCCATTCACTAGTAAGAGTGAGAAAAACATCACGGGGTGGTGTGAATCCGAGTGTTTGATTTGGGCTAGGCATTGAGTGGCAATGTATTTTGGAGAAAAGCGCCACGGGGTGGTCAGCATGGGGAAGTCAGGAAACACGCAGTGGCAATGTACGTCAGGTTTCTGAAAACATCGCTGGGTAGTGCGCATTGTAAGGGTTTCTAATACGCCATTCACAAGCAGGAGTGAGAAAAATATCATGGGGTGGTGTGAATCAGAGGGTCTGAATTAGGATAGGCAGTGAGTGGCAATGTAGGATGGAGAAACGCACCACGGGGTGGTCCGCATGGGGTGGTCAGGAAATATGCAGTGGCAATGTAGGATAGGGTTCTGAAAAACATCGCGGGGTGGTGCACATTTTGAGGGTTTCTAACAGGCCATTCACTAGTAGGAGTCAGAAAAATATCACGGGGTGGAGTGAATCGGAGGGTCTGAATTAGGATAGGCATTGAGTGGCAATGTAGGATGGAGAAAAGCACCACGGGGTGGTCAGCATCGGGAGGTCTGGAAACATGCAGTGGCAATGTAGGATAGGTTTCTGAAAAACATCGCGGGGTGGTGCGCATTGTAAGGGTTTCTAACAGGCCATGCACTAGTAGGAGTGAGAACAACATCACGGGGTGGAGTGAATCGAAGGGTCTGAATTAGGATAGGCAGTGAGTGGCAATGTAGGATGGAGAAAAGCACCACGGGGTGGTCAGCATCTGGAGGTCTGGAAAAATGCAGTGGCAATGTAGGATAGGTTTCTGAAAAACATCGCGGGGTGGTGCGCATTGTAAGGGTTTCTAACAGGCCATGCTCTAGTAGGAGTGAGAACAACATCACGGGGTGGAGTGAATCGAAGGGTCTGAATTAGGATAAGCAGTGAGTGGCAATGTAGGATGGAGAAAAGCACCACGGGGTGGTCAGCATCGGGAGGTCTGGAAACATGCATTGTCAATGTAGGATATGTTTCTGAAAAACATCGCTTGGTGTTGCGCATTGTAAATTTTTCTAACAGGCCATTCACTAGTAGGAGTGAGAAAAACATTACGGGGTGGTGTGAATCGGAGGTTCTGAATTAGGATAGCCAGTGAGTGGCAATGTAGGATGGAGAAAAGAACCATACGGTGGTCAGCATGTGGAAATCAGAAAACATGCAGTGGCAATGTAGTACAGGTTTCTGAAAAACATCGCGTGGTCGTGCGCACTGTATGGGCTTCTAACAGGCCATTCACTGGTAGGAGTGAGAAAAACATCACGGGGTGGTGTGAATCGCAGGGTCGGAATTGGGATAGGCAGTGAGCGGCAATGTGGTTTGGAGAAAAGCACCATGAAGTGGTCTGCATCGGAGGTCAGGAAACATGCAGTGGCAATGTAGAATAGGTTTCTGAAAAACATCGCAGGGTGGTGCGCATTGTAAGGGTTTCTAACAGGCCATTCACTAGTAGGAGTGAGAAAAACATCACGGGGTGGTGTGAATTGATGGGTATGAATAGGGATAGGCAGTAAGTGGCAATTTAGGATGGAGAAATGTACCACGGGGTGGTCAGCATGGGACGTCAGGAAACATGCAGTGGCAATGTATGATAGGTATCTGAAAAACATCCGGGATGGTGTGCATTGTAAGGGTTTCTAACAGGCCATTCACTAGTAGGAGTGAGAAAAACGTCATGTGGTTCTGTGAATCGGACGGTCTGAATTAGGATAGGCAGTGATTGGCAATGTAGGATGGAGAAAAGCACCACGGGGTGGTCAGCATGGGGAGGTCAGGAAACATGCATTGGCAATGTAGGATATGTTTCTGAAAAACATTGCTTGGTGTTGCGCATTGTATGGTTTTCTAACAGGCCATTCACTAGTAGGAGTGAGAAAAACATCACGGGGTGGTGTGAATCGGAGGTTCTGAATTAGGATAGCCAGTGAGTGGCAATGTAGGATGGAGAAAAGCACCACAGGGTGGTCAGCATGGGGTGGTCAGTAAATATGCAGTGGGAATGTAGGATAGGTTTCTGAAAAACATCGCGGGGTGGTGCACATTGTAAGGGTTTCTAACAGGCCATTCACTAGTAGGAGTCAGAAAAATATCACGGGGTGGACTGAATCGGAGGGTCTGAATTAGGATAGGCAGTGAGTGGCAATGTAGGATTGAGAAAAGCACCACGGGGTGGTCAGCATCGGGAGGTCTGGAAACATGCAGTGGCAATGTAGGATAGGTTTCTGAAAAACATCGCGGGGTGGTGCGCATTGTAAGGGTTTCTAACAGACCATGCAATAGTAGGAGTGAGAACAACATCACGGGGTGGAGTGAATCGAAGGGTCTGAATTAGGATAGGCAGTGAGTGGCAATGTAGGATCAAGAAAAGCACCACGGCGTGGTCAGCATCGGGGGGTCTGGAAACATGCATTGTCAATGTAGGATATGTTTCTGAAAAACATCGCTTGGTTTTGCGCATTGTAAATTTTTCTAACAGGCCATTCACTAGTAGGAGTGAGAAAAACATTACGGGGTGGTGTGAATCGGAGGTTCTGAATTAGGATAGCCAGTGAGTGGCAATGTAGGATGGAGAAAAGCACCACAGGGTGGTCAGCATGTGGAAATCAGAAAACATGCAGTGGCAATGTAGTACAGGTTTCTGAAAAACATCGCGTTGTGTTGCGCACTGTATGGGCTTCTAACAGGCCATTCACTGGTAGGAGTGAGAAAAACATCACGGGGTGGCGTGAATCGCAGGGTCGGAATTGGGATAGGCAGTGAGCGGCAATGTGGTTTGGAGAAAAGCACCACGAAGTGGTCTGCATCGGAGGTCAGGAAACATGCAGTGGCAATGTAGGATAGGTTTCTGAAAAACATCGTGGGGTGGGGCACATTGTAAGGGTTTCTATCAAGCCATTCACTAGTAGGAGTGAGATCAACATCACGGGGTGAAGTGAATAAGAGGGTATGAATTACGATAGGCAGTGAGTGGGAATGTAGGATGGAGAAACGCACCACGGGGTGGTCAGCAGGGGGCGGTCAGGAAACATGCACTGGCAATGTAGGATAGGTTTCTGAAAAACATGGCGTGGTGGTGCGCATTGTAAGGTTTTGTAACAGGCCATTTACTAGTAGGAGCAAGAAAAACATCACGGTGTGGTGTGAATCAGAGCGTAAGAATTGGAATAGGCAGTGAGTGGCAATGTAGTTTGGAGAAATGCACCACGGGGTGGTCAGCAAGGGGTGGTCAGGAAACATGCAGTGGCAATGTACTTTAGGATTCTGAAAAACATCGTGGGGTGGAGTGCATTGTAAGGATTTCAAATAGGCCATTCACTAGCAGGAGTGAGAAAAACATCACGGGGTGGTGAGAATCGGAGGGTCTGAATTAGGATATCAGTGAGTGGCAATGTAGGATCGAGAAAAGCACCACGGGGTGGTCAGCATGTCGAGGTCAGAAAACATGCAGTGGCAATGTAGGATAGGTTTCTGAAAAACATCGAGGGTTGATGCGCGTTTTAAGGGTTCCTAACAGGCCATTCACTAGGAGGTGTGAGAAAAATATCACGGGCTTGGTGTGAATGGGTCGGTCTGAATTAGGAAAGGCAGTGAGTGGCCAAGTAGGATGGAGAAAAGCCCCACGGGGTGGTCAGCATGGGGTGGTCAGGAAACATGCAGTGGCAATATAGGATAGGTATCTGAAAAACATCCGGGGTGGTGTGCATTGTAAGGGTTTCTAACAGGCCTTTCACTAGTAGGAGTGAGAAAAACGTCATGGGGTTGTGTGAATCGGACGATCTGAATTAGGATAGGCAATGATTGGCAATAAAGGATCGAGAAAAGCACCACGGGGTGGTCAGCATGGGGAGGTCTGGAAACATGCATTGGCAATGTAGGATATGTTTCTGAAAAACATCGCTTGGTGTTGCGCATTGTAAGTTTTTCTAGCAGGCCATTCACTAGTAGGAGTGAGAAAAACATCACAGGGTGGTGTGAATCGGAGGGTCTGAATTAGGAAAATCAATGAGTGGCCATGTAGGATGGAGAAAAGCCCCATGGAGTGGTCAGCATGGGGAAGTCAGGAAACATGCAGTGGCAATGTAGGTTAGGTTTCTGAAAAACATCGAGTGGTGGTGCGCATTGTAAGGGTTTCTCACAGGCCATTCACTAGTAGGAGTTAGAAAATCATCACGGTGTGGTGTGAATCGGAGGGCCTGATTTGGGATAGGACGTGAGTGCCAATGTAATTTGGAGAAAAGCACCATGGGGTAGTCAGCATGGGGAGGTCAAGAAACATGCAGGGGCAATGTCAGTTAGGTTTCTGAAATACATCGCGGGGTGGTGCACATTGTAAGGGATACTTGCAGGCCATTCACTAGTAGGGGTGAGAAAAACATCACGGGTTTGTGTGAATCGGAGGGTCTGAATTGGGATAGGCAGTGAGTGGCAATGTGGTTTGGAGAAAAGCACCACGGGGGAGTCAGCATGAGGATGTCAGGAAACATGCAGTGGCAATGTGGGATAGGTTTCTGAAAAACATCGCGTGGTGGTGCGCATTGTAAAGGTTTCTAACAGGCCATTCACTAGTAGGAGTGAGAAAAACATCACGGGGTGGTGTGAATTGAAGGGTCTGATTTGGTATAGGCAGTGAGTGGCAATGTAGTTCGGTGAAAAGCACCACGGGGTGGTCAGCATGGGGAGGACAGGAAACATGCAGTGGCAATATAGGATAGGTTTCTGAAAAACATCGCGGGGTGGTGCAAATTGTAAGGATACTTGCAGACCATTCACTAGTAGGGGTGAGAAAAACATCAAGGGTTGGTGTGAATCGGAGGGTCTGAATTGGGATAGGCAGTGAGTGGCAATGTGGTTTGGAGAAAAGCACCACGGGGTTGTCACCATGGGGAGGTCAGGAAACATCCAGTGGCACTGTAGGATAGGTTTCTGAAAAACATCGCTTGGTCATGCCCATTGTAAAGATTTCTAACAGGTCATTCACTAGTAGGAGTGAGAAAAATATCACGGGGTGGTGTGAATCGGAGGGTCTGAATTATGATAGGCATGAGTGGCAATGTAGCATGGAGAAAACCACCACAGGTTGGTCAGCATGGGGAAGTCAGGAAACATGCAGTGGCAATGTAGGATAGGTTTCCAAAAAACATCGCCGTGTGGTGCGCATTGTAAGGGTTTCTTGCAGGCCATTCACTAGTAGGGGTGAGAAAAACATCACGGGGCAGCGTGAATCGGAGGGTCTGAGTTAGGATAGGCAGTGAGTTGCATTGTAGGATGTAGAAAAGCAACAGGGGTAGGTCAGCATGTGGAGGTCAGGAAACACGCAGTGGCAATGTACGTCAGATTTCTGAAAATCATCTCAGGGTGGTGTGAATTGGAGGGTCTGAATTGGGATAGGCAGTGTGTGGCAATGTACTTTGGAGAAAAGCACCACGGTGTTGTCAGCATGGGGAGGTCAGGAAACATGCAGTGGCAATGTAGTACAGGTTTCTGAAAAACATGGCGTGGTGGTGCGCATTGTACGGGTTTCCAACAGGCCATTCACTGGTAGGAGTGAGAAAAACATCAAGGGTTTGAGTGAATCGGAGGGTCTTAATTGGGATAGGCAGTGAGTGGCAATGTGGTTTGGAGAAAAGCACCACAGGGTTGTCAGCATGGGGACGTCAGGAAACATGCAGTGGCAATGTAGGATAGGTTTCTGAAAAACATCACGGGGTGGTGCGCATTGTAAGGCTTTCTAACAGGCAATGCACTAGTAGGAGTGAGAACAACATCATGGGGTGGTGTGAATCACAGGGTATGAATTACGATAGGCAGTGAGTGGGAATGTAGGATGGAGAAACGCACCACGGGGTGGTCAGCAGGGGGCGGTCAGGAAACATGCACTGGCAATGTAGGATAGGTTTCTGAAAAACATCGCGGGGTGGTGCGCATTGTAAGGGTTTCTAACAGGCCATTTCCTAGTAGGAGGGAGAAAAACGTCACGGGGTGGTGACAATCGGAGTGTATGAATTAGGATAGGCAGTAAGTGGCAATGTAGGATATAGGAAAGCACCAAGGGGTGGTCAGCATATGGAGGTCAGAAAACATGCAGTGGCAATGTAGGATAGCTTTCTGAAAAACATTGTGGGGTGGTTCGCATTGTAAGGGTTTCTAACAGGCCATTCACTAGGAGGAGTGAGAAAAATATCACAGGCTTGGTGTGAATCGCATGGTCTGAATGAGGAAAAGCAGTGAGTGGCCATGTAGGATGGAGAAAAGCCCCATGGAGTGGTCAGCATGGGGAGGTCTGGAAACATGCAGTGGCAATGTAGGTTCGGTTTCTGTAAAACGTTGAGGGATGGTGCGCCTTGTAAGGGTTTCTAAAAGGCCATTCACTAGTAGGAGTGACAAAATATCATGAGGTGGTGTGAATTGGAGGGTCTGAATTGAAATAGGCAAAGAGTGGCAATTTCGGATGGAGAAAAGCACCACGGGGGGGGGTCAGCATGGGGATGTCAGGAAACATGCAGTGGCAATGTAAGATAGGTTTCTGAAAAAGATCGAGTGGTGGTGCACATTGTAAGGGTTTCTGACAGGCCATTCACTAGTAAGACTTAGAAAAACATCACGGTGTGGTGTGAATCGGAGGGCCTGATTTGGGATAGGAAGTGAGGGCCAATGTAATTTGGAGAAAAGCACCATGAGGTAGTCAGCATGGGGAGGTCAAGAAACATGCAGGGGCAATGTCAGTTAGGTTTCTGAAAAACATCGCGGGGTGGTGCGCATTGTAAGGTTTTCTAATAGTCCATTCACTAGTAGGAGTGATAAAAACATCACGGGGTGGTGTGAATTGGAGGGTCTCAATTGGGATAGGCAGTGAGTGGCAATTTACAATGGAGAAAAGCACCACGGGGGAGTCAGCATGGGGATGTCAGGAAACATGCAGTGGCAATGTAGGATAGGTTTCCGAAAAACATCGCGTGGTGGTGCGCATTGTAAGGGTTTCTTGCAGGCCATTCACTAGTAGGGGTGAGAAAAACATCACGGGGCGGCGTGAATCGGAGGGTCTGAGTTAAGATAGGCAGTGAGTGGCATTGTAGGATGTAGAAAAGCAACAGGGGTTGGTCAGCATGTGGAGGTCAGGAAACATGCAGTGGCAATGTACGTCAGATTTCTGAAAATCATCTCAGGGTGGTGTGAATTGGAGGGTCTGAATTGGGATAGGCAGTGTGTGGCAATGTAGTTTGGAGAAAAGCACCACTGGGTGGACAGCATGGGGAGGTCAGGAAACATGCACTGGCAATGTAGGATAGGTTTCTGTAATACATCACGGGTTGGAGCGCATTGTAAGGGTTTCTAATAGGCAATTCACTAGCAGGAGTGAGAAAAATATCATGGGGTGGTGTGAGTCGGAGGGTCTAAATTGGGATATGCAGTGAGTCACAATGTAGGATGGAAAAAAGCACCACGGGGTGCTCAGCATAGGGAGGTCAGGAAACATGCACTGGCAATGTAGGATAAGTTTCTGAAAAACTTCGCGTTGTGGTGCGCATTGTAATGGTTTCTAACAGGCCTTTCACTAGTAGGAGTGAGAAAAACATCACGGGGTAGTGTGAATCGAAGGGTCTGATTTGGTATAGGCAGTGAGTGGCAATGTAGTTTGGAGAAAAGCACCACGGGGTGGTCAGCATCGGGAGGTCAGGAAACATGCAGTGCCAATGTACGTCAGGTTTCTGAAAAATATCGCGGGGTGGTGCGCACTGAAAGGGTTTCTAACAGGCCATTCTCTAGGAGGAGTGAGAAAAATATCACGGGGTTGGGTTGAATCGGAGGGTTGGAATTAGGATTGGCAGTGAGTGCCCATGTAGGATGGAGAAAAGCCCCATGGGGTGGTCAGCATGTGGAGGTCAGGAAGCATGCAGTGGCAATGTAGGTTAGTTTTCTGAAAAACATCGAGGGGTGGTGCGCATTGTAAGGGTTTCTAACAGGCCATGCACTAGTAGGAGTGAGAAAAACATCACGGGGTGGTGTGAACTGATGGGTATGAATTAGGAAAGGCAGTGAGTGGCAATGCAAGATGGAGAAAACCACCACGGGGTGGTCAGCATGTGGATGTCAGGAAACATGCACTGGCAATGTAGGATAGGTTTCTGAAAATCATCGCGCTGTGGTGCGCATTGTAAGGGTTTCTAACAGGTCATTCACTAGTAAGAGTGAGAAAAACATCATGTGGTGGTGTGAATCGGAGGGTATGAATTAGAATAGGTAGTGAGTGGCAATGTATTTTGGAGAAAAGCACCACGGGGTTGTAAAAATGGGGAGGTCAGGAAACATGCAGTGGCAATGTACCTTAGGTTTCTGAGAAACATCGCGGGGTGGTGTGCATTGTAAGGGTTTCTAATAGGCCATTCACTAGCTGGAGTGAGAAAAACATCACGGGGTGGTGTGAATCGGATGGTCTGAATTAGGTAATGCAGTGAGTGGCCATGTAGGATGGAGAAAAGCCCATGGAGTGTTCAGCATGGGGAGGTCAGGAAACATGCAGTGGCAATGTAGGTTAGGTTTCTGAAAAACATCGAGGGGTGGTGCGCATGTAAGGGTTTCTTGCAGGCCTTTCACTAGTAGGCTTGAGAAAAACATCACGGTTTGGTGTGAATTGGAGGGTCTGAATTAGGAAAGGCAGTGAGTGGCAATGCAGGATGGAGAAAAGCACCACGGGGTGGTCAGCATGGGGAGGTCAGAAAACATGCAGTGGCAATGTAGTACAGGTTTCTGAAAAACATCGCGTGGTGGTGCGCACTGTATGGGCTTCTAACAGGCCATTCACTGGTAGGAGTGAGAAAAACATCACGGGGTGGTGTGAATCGCAGGGTCGGAATTGGGATAGGCAGTGAGCGGCAATGTGGTTTGGAGAAAAGCACCACGGGGTGGTCTGCATCGGAGGTCAGGAAACATGCAGTGGCAATGTAGGATAGGTTTCTGAAAAATATCACGTGGTGGTGTGCATTGTAAGGGTTTCTAACAGGCCATTCACTAGTAAGAGTGAGAAAAACATCACGACGTTGTGTGAATCGGAGGGTTTGATTTGGGTTAGGCAGTGAGTGACAATGTTGTTTGGAGAAAAGCACCACGGGGAGGTCAGCATGGGGAGGTCAGGAAACACGCAGTGGTAATGTACGTCAGTTTTCTGAAAAACATCGCGGGGTGGTGCGCATTGTAAGGGTTTCTAACAGGCCATTCAGTAGTAGGAGTGAGAAAAACATCACGGGGTGGTGTGAATCGGAGAGTCTGAATTAGGATAGGCAGTAAGTGGCACTGTAGGATGGAGAAAAGCACCACGGGGTGGGCAGCATGTGGAGGTCAGAAAACATGCAGTGGCAATATAGGATAGGTATCTGAAAAACATCGTCGGTTGGTGTGCATTGTAAGGGTTTCTAACAGGCCATTCACTAGGAGGAGTGAGAAAAATATCACGGGCTTGGTGTGAATCGGACGGTCTGAATTAGGAAAGGCAGTGAGTGGCCATATAGGATGGAGAAAAGCCCCATAGAGTGGTCAGCATGGGGAGGTCAGGAAACATGCAGTGGCAATGTAGTTTAGGTTTCTGAAAAACGTTGGGGGGTCGTGCGCATTGTAAAGTTTTCTAACAGGCCATTCACTAGTAGGAGTGAGAAAAACATCATGGAGTGGTGTGAATTGGAGTGTCTGAATTGGGATAGGCAGTGAGTGGCAATTTTGGTTGGAGAAAAGCACCACGGGGGGGGGGGTCAGTATTGGGATGTCAGGAAACATGCTGTGGCAATGTAGGATAGGTTTCTGAAAAATATCACGTGGTGGTGCGCATTGTAAGGGTTTCTAACAGGCCATTCACTAGTAAGAGTGAGAAAAACATCACGGGGTGGTGTGAATCGGAGGGTTTGATTTGGGCTAGGCAGTGAGTGGCAGGGTAGTTTGGAGCAAAGCACCACGGGGTGGTCAGCATGAGGAGGTCAGGAAACATGCAGTGGCAATGTACGTCAGGTTTCTGAAAACATCGCGGGGTGTTGCGCATTGTAAGGGTTTCTAATACGCCATTCACAAGCAGGAGTGAGAAAAATATCACGGGGTGTTGTGAATCGGAGGGTCTGAATTAGGATAGGCAGTGAGTGGCAATGTAGGATGGAGAAAAGCACCACGGGGTGATCAGCATGGGGAGGTCTGGAAACATGCAGTGGCAATGTAGGATAGCTTTCTGAAAATCACCGGGGGTTGATGTGCATTGTAAGGGTTTCTAACAGGCCATTCACTATTAGGAGTGAGAAAAACATCACGGGGGGGGGTGTGAATTTGTGGGTATGAATTGGGATAGGCAGTGAGTGGCTATTTAGGATGGAGAAAAGTACCACGGGGTGGTCAGCATGGGATGACAGGAAACATGCAGTGGCAATGCAGGATAGGTATCTGAAAAATATCCGGGGTGGTGTGCATTGTAAGGGTTTCTAACAGGCCATTCACTAGTAGGAGTGAGAAAAACATCACGGGGTGGTGTGAATCGGAGGGTCTGAATTACGGTAGGCAGTGAGTGGCAATGTAGGATGGAGAAAAGCACCACAGGGTGGTCAGCATGGGGAGGACAGAAAACATGCAGTGGCAATGTAGGATAGGTTTCTGAAAAACATCGCGGGGTGGTGCACATTGTAAGGGATACTTGCAGGCCATTCACTAGTAGGGGTCAGAAAAACATCTCGGGTTGGTGTGAGTCGGAGGGTCTGAATTGGGATAGGCAGTGAGTAGCAATGTGGTTTGGAGAAAAGCACCAGGGGGTTGTCAGCACGGGGAGGTCAGGAAACATCCAGTGGCACTGTAGGATAGGTTTCTGAAAAACATCGCTTTGTCATGCCCATTGTAAAGGTTTCTAACAGGCCATTCACTAGTAGGAGTGAGAAAAATATCACGGGGTGGTGTGAATCGGAGGGTCTGAATTATGATACGCATGAGTGGCAATGTAGGATGGAGAAAACCACCACAGGTTGGTCAGCATGGGGAAGTCAGGAAACATGCAGTGGCAATGTAGGATAGGGTTCCAAAAAACATCGCCGTGTGGTTCGCATTGTAAGGGTTTCTTGCAGGCCATTCACTAGTAGGGGTGAGAAAAACATCACGGGGCGGCGTGAATCGGAGGGTCTGAGTTAAGATAGGCAGTGAGTGGCATTGTAGGATGTAGAAAAGCAACAGGGGTTGGTCAGCATGTGGAGGTCAGGAAACATGCAGTGGCAATGTACGTCAGATTTCTGAAAATCATCTCAGGGTGGTGTGAATTGGAGGGTCTGAATTGGGATAGGCAGTGTGTGGCAATGTAGTTTGGAGAAAAGCACCACCGGGTGGACAGCATGGGGAGGTCAGGAAACATGCACTGGCAATGTAGGATAGTTTTCTGTAAAACATCACGGGTTGGAGCGCATTGTAAGTGTTTCTAATAGGCAATTCACTAGCAGGAGTGAGAAAAATATCATGGGGTGGTGTGAATCGGAGGGTCTGAATTACGATAGGCAATGAGTGGCAATGTAGGATTGAGAAAGCACCACAGCGTGGTCAGCATGAGGAGGTCAGGAAACCTGCAGTGGCAATGTAGCACAGGTTTCTGAAAAACATGGCGTGGTGGTGCGCATTGTATGGGTTTCTAACAGGCCATTCACTGGTAGGAATGAGAAAAACCTCAAGGGTTGGAGTGAATTGGAGGGTCTTAATTGGGATAGGCAGTGAGTGGCAATGTGGTCTGGAGAAAAGCACCACAGGGTTGTCAGCATGTGGAGGTCAGGAAACATGCAGTGGCAATGTAGGATACGTTTCTGAAAAACATTGCGTGGTGGTGCGCATTGTAAGTGTTTCTAACAGGCCATTCACTAGTAGGAGTGAGAAAAACATCATGGGATGGTGTGAATCGGAGGGTCTGAATTGGGATAGGCAGTGAGTGGCAATGTGGTTTGGAGAAAAGCATCACGGGGTTGTCAGCATGGGGAGGTCAGGAAACATCCAGTGGCACTGTAGGATAGGTTTCTGAAAAACATCGCTTGGTCATGCCCATTGTAAAGGTTTCTAACAGGCCATTCACTAGTAGGAGTGAGAAAAGTATCACGTGGTGGTGTGAATCGGAGTGTCTGAATTATGATAGGCATGAGTGGCAATGTAGGATGGAGAAAACCACCACAGGTTGGTCAGCATGGGGAAGTCAGGAAACATGCAGTGGCAATGTAGGATAGTTTTCAAAAAAACATCGCCGTGTGGTGCGCATTGTAAGGGTATCTTGCAGGCCATTCACTAGTAGGGGTGAGAAAAACATCACGGGTTGGCGTGAATCGGAGGGTCTGAATTGGGATAGGCAGTGAGTGGAAATGTGGTTTGGAGAAAAGCACCACGGGGTTGTCAGCATGGGGAGGTCAGGAAACATGCACTGGCAATGTAGTACAGGTTTCTGAAAAACATGGCGTGGTGGTGTGCATTGTACGGGTTTCTATCAGGCCATTCACTGGTAGGAGTGAGAAAAACATCAAGGGTTGGAGTGAATCGGAGGGTCTTAATTGGGATAGGCAGTGAGTGGCAATGTGGTTTGGAGAAAAGCACCACGGGGTTGTCAGCATGGGGAGGTCAGGAAACATGCAGTGGCAATGTAGGATAGGTTTCTGAAAAACATTGCGGGGTGGTGCGCATTGTAAGGGTTTCTAACAGGCCATTCATTAGGACGAGTGAGAAAAATATGACGGGCTTGGTGTGAATCGGAGGGTCTGAATTAGGAAAATCAGTGAGTGGCCATGTAGGATGGAGAAAAGCCCCATGGAGTGGTCAGCATGGGGAAGTCAGGAAACATGCAGTGGCAATGTAGGTTAGGTTTCTGAAAAACATCGAGTGGTGGTGCGCATTGTAAGGGTTTCTAACAGGCCATTCACTAGTAGGAGTGACAAAAATATCATGAGGTGGTGTGAATTGGAGGGTCTGAATTGAAATAGGCAAAGAGTGGCAATTTCGGATGGAGAAAAGCACCACGGGGGGGGTCAGCATGGGCATGTCAGGAAACATGCAATGGCAATGTAAGATAGGTTTCTGAAAAAGATCGCGTGGTGGTGCACATTGTAAGGGTTTCTCACAGGCCATTCACTAGTAGGAGTTAGAAAATCATCACGGTGTGGTGTGAATCGGAGGGCCTGATTTGGGATAGGGCGTGAGTGCCAATGTAATTTGGAGAAAAGCACCATGGGGTAGTCAGCATGGGGAGGTCAAGAAACATGCAGGGGCAATGTCAGGTTTCTGAAATACATCGCGGGGTGGTGCACATTGTAAGGGATACTTGCAGGCCATTCACTAGTAGGGGTGAGAAAAACATCACGGGTTGGAGTGAATCGGAGGGTCTTAATTGGGATAGGCAGTGAGTGGCAATGTGGTTTGGAGAAAAGCACCACGGGGTTGTCAGCATGAGGATGTCAGGAAACATGCAGTGGCAATGTGGGATAGGTTTCTGAAAAACATCGCGTGGTGGTGCGCATTGTAAAGGTTTCTAACAGGCCATTCACTAGTAGGAGTGAGAAAAACATCACGGGGTGGTGTGAATTGAAGGGTCTGATTTGGTATAGGCAGTGAGTGGCAATGTAGTTCGGTGAAAAGCACCACGGGGTGGTCAGCATGGGGAGGACAGGAAACATGCAGTGGCAATATAGGATAGGTTTCTGAAAAACATCGCGGGGTGGTGCAAATTGTAAGGATACTTGCAGACCATTCACTAGTAGGGGTGAGAAAAACATCACGGGTTGGTGTGAATCGGAGGGTCTGAATTGGGATAGGCAGTGAGTGGCAATGTGGTTTGGAGAAAAAAACCACGGGGTTGTCACCATGGGGAGGTCAGGAAACATCCAGTGGCACTGTAGGATAGGTTTCTGAAAAACATCGCTTGGTCATGCCCATTGTAAAGATTTCTAACAGGTCATTCACTAGTAGGAGTGAGAAAAATATCACGGGGTAGTGTGAATCGGAGGGTCTGAATTATGATAGGCATGAGTGGCAATGTAGCATGGAGAAAACCACCACAGGATGGTCAGCATGGGGAAGTCAGGAAACATGCAGTGGCAATGTAGGATAGGTTTCCAAAAAACATCGCCGTGTGGTGCGCATTGTAAGGGTTTCTTGCAGGCCATTCACTAGTAGGGGTGAGAAAAACTTCACGGGGCAGCGTGAATCGGAGCGTCTGAGTTAGGATAGGCAGTGAGTTGCATTGTAGGATGTAGAAAAGCAACAGGGGTAGGTCAGCATGTGGAGGACAGGAAACACGCAGTGGCAATGTACGTCAGATTTCTGAAAATCATCTCAGGGTGGTGTGAATTGGAGGGTCTGAATTGGGATAGGCAGTGTGTGGCAATGTACTTTGGAGAAAAGCACCACGGTGTTGTCAGCATGGGGAGGTCAGGAAACATGCAGTGGCAATGTAGTACAGGTTTCTTAAAAACATGGCGTGGTGGTGCGCATTGTACGGGTTTCTAACAGGCCATTCACTGGTAGGAGTGAGAAAAACATCATGTGGTGGTGTGAATCGGAGGGTATGAATTAGAATAGGTAGTGAGTGGCAATGTATTTTGGAGAAAAGCACCACGGGGTTGTAAAAATGGGGAGGTCAGGAAACATGCAGTGGCAATGTACCTTAGGTTTCTGAGAAACATCGCGGGGTGGTGTGCATTGTAAGGGTTTCTAATAGGCCATTCACTAGCTGGAGTGAGAAAAACATCACGGGGTGGTGTGAATCGGATGGTCTGAATTAGGTAATGCAGTGAGTGGCCATGTAGGATGGAGAAAAGCCCATGGAGTGTTCAGCATGGGGAGGTCAGGAAACATGCAGTGGCAATGTAGGTTAGGTTTCTGAAAAACATCGAGGGGTGGTGCACATGTAAGGGTTTCTTGCAGGCCTTTCACTAGTAGGCTTGAGAAAAACATCACGGGTTGGTGTGAATTGGAGGGTCTGAATTAGGAAAGGCAGTGAGTGGCAATGCAGGATGGAGAAAAGCACCACGGGGTGGTCAGCATGGGGAGGTCAGGAAAAATGCAGTGGCACTCTAGTATAGGTTTCTGAAAAACATCGCTTGGTCGTGCCCATTGTAAAGGTTTCTAACAGGCCATTCACTAGTAGTGAGAAAAATATCACGGGGTGGTGTGAATCGGAGGGTCTGAATTATGATAGGCATGAATGGCAATATAGGATGGAGAAAACCACCAAAAGTTGGTCAGCATGTGGGAGTCAGGAAATATGCAGTGGCAATGTAGGATAGGATTCCAAAAAACATCGCCGTGTGGTGCGCATTGTAAGGGTTTCTTGCAGGCCAATCACTAGTAGGGGTGAGAAAAACATCGCGGGGTGGCGTGAATCGGAGGGTCTGAGTTAGAATAGGCAGTGAGTGGCAATGTAGGATGGAGAAAAGCACAATGGGTTGGTCAACATGGGGAGGTCAGGAAACATACAGTGGTAATGTAGGATAGGTTTCTGAAAAAAATAGCAGGGTGGTGCGCAGTGTAAGGGTTTCTAAGAGGCCATTCACTAGGAGGAGTGAGAAAAATATCACGGGGTTGGCGTGAATCGGAGGGTCTGAATTACAATAGGCAGTGAGTGGCATTGTAGGATGTAGAAAAGCAACAGGGGTTGGTCTGCATGTGGAGGTCAGGAAACATGCAGTGGCAATGTACGTCAGGTTTCTGAAAATCATCTCAGGGTGGTGTGAATTGGAGGGTCTGAATTGGCATAGGCAGTGTGTGGCAATGTAGTTTGGAGAAAAGCACCACGGGGTGGTCAGCATGGGGAGGTCAGGAAACATGCACTGGCAATGTAGGATAGGTTTCTGTAAAACATCACGGGGTGGAGCGCATTATAAGTGTTTCTAATAGGCAAATCACTAGCAGGAGAGAGAAAAATATCACGGGGTGGTGTGAATCGGAGGGTCTAAATTAGGATATGCAGTGAGTCACAATGTAGGTTGCAAAAAAGCATCACGGGGTGCTCAGCATGGGGAGGTCAGGAAACAAGCACTGGCAATGTAGGATAGGTTTCTGAAAAATTTCGCGGGGTGATGAGCATTGTAAGGGTTTCTAACAGGCCATTCACTAGGAGGAGTGAGAAAAATATCGCGGGGTTGGTGTGAATCAGCGGGTCTGAATTAGAATAGGCATTGAGTGGCAATGTAGGATGGAGAAAAGCACCACGGGGTGGTCAGCATGGGGAGGTCAGGAAACATGCAGTGGCAATGTAGGATAGGTTTCTGAAAAACATCGCTTGGTGGTGCGCATTGTAATGGTTTCTTATAAGCCATTCACTAGTAGGAGTGAGAAAGACATCACGGGGTGGTGTGAATCGGAGGGTCTGAATTAGGAAATGCAGTGAGTGGCCATGTAGGATGGAGAAAAGCCCATGGAGTGTTCAGTATGGGGAGGTCAGGAAACATGCAGTGGCAATGTAGGTTAGGTTTCTGAAAAACATTGAGGGGTGGTGCGCATGTAAGGGTTTCTTGCAGGTCATTCACTAGTAGGGGTGAGAAAAACATCACGGGTTGGTGTGAATTGGAGGGTCTGAATTAGGAAAGGCAGTGAGTGGCAATGCATAATGGAGAAAAGCACAAACGGGTGGTCAGCATGGGGAGGTCAGGAAACATGCAGTGGCAATGTAGTACAGGTTTCTGAAAAACATGGCGTGGTGGTGCGCATTGTACGGGTTTCTAACAGGCCATTCACTGGTAGGAGTGAGAAAAACATCAAGGGTTGGAGTGAATCGGAGGGTCTTAATTGGGATAGGCAGTGAGTGGCAATGTGGTTTGGAGAAAAGCACCACAGGGTTGTCAGCATGGGGACGTCAGGAAACATGCAGTGCCAATGTACGTCAGGTTTCTGAAAAATATCGCGGGGTGGTGCGCACTGAAAGGGTTTCTAACAGGCCATTCTCTAGGAGGAGTGAGAAAAATATCACGGGGTTGGGTTGAATCGGAGGGTCTGAATTAGGATTGGCAGTGAGTGCCCATGTAGGATGGAGAAAAGCCCCATGGGGTGGTCAGCATGTGGAGGTCAGGAAGCATGCAGTGGCAATGTAGGTTAGTTTTCTGAAAAACATCGAGGGGTGGTGCGCATTGTAAGGGTTTCTAACAGGCCGTGCACTAGTAGGAGCGAGAAAAACATCACGGGGTGGTGTGAACTGATGGGTATGAATTAGGAAAGGCAGTGAGTGGCAATGCAGGATGGAGAAAAGCACCACGGGGTGGTCAGCATGGGGATGTCAGGAAACATGCACTGGCAATGTAGGATAGGTTTCTGAAAATCATCGCGCTGTGGTGCGCATTGTAAGGGTTTCTAACAGGTCATTCACTAGTAAGAGTGAGAAAAACATCACGTGGTGGTGTGAATCGGAGGGTATGAATGAGAATAGGTAGTGAGTGGCAATGTATTTTGGAGAAAAGCACCACGGGGTTGTAAAAATGGGGAGGTCAGGAAACATGCAGTGGCAATGTACCTTAGGTTTCTGAGAAATATCGCGGGGTGGTGTGCATTGTAAGGGTTTCTAATAGGCCATTCACTAGCTGGAGTGAGAAAAACATCACGGGGTGGTGTGAATCGGATGGTCTGAATTAGGTAATGCAGTGAGTGGCCATGTAGGATGGAGAAAAGCCCATGGAGTGTTCAGCATGGGGAGGTCAGGAAACATGCAGTGGCAATGTAGGTTAGGTTTCTGAAAAACATTGAGGGGTGGTGCGCATGTAAGGGTTTCTTGCAGGTCATTCACTAGTAGGGGTGATAAAAACATCACGGGTTGGTGTGAATTGGAGGGTCTGAATTAGGAAAGGCAGTGAGTGGCAATGCATAATGGAGAAAAGCACAAACGGGTGGTCAGCATGGGGAGGTCAGGAAACATGCAGTGGCAATGTAGTACAGGTTTCTGAAAAACATGGCGTGGTGGTGCGCATTGTACGGGTTTCTAACAGGCCATTCACTGGTAGGAGTGAGAAAAACATCAAGGGTTGGAGTGAATCGGAGGGTCTTAATTGGGATAGGCAGTGAGTGGCAATGTGGTTTGGAGAAAAGCACCACAGGGTTGTCAGCATGGAGACGTCACGAAACATGCAGTGGCAATGTAGGATAGGTTTCTGAAAAACATCACGAGGTGGTGCGCATTGTAAGGCTTTCTAACAGGCAATGCACTAGTAGGAGTGAGAACAACATCATGGGGTGGTGTGAATCAGAGGGTATGAATTACGATAGGCAGTGAGTGGGAATGTAGGATGGAGAAACGCATCACGGTTTGGTCAGCAGGGGGCGGTCAGGAAACATGCACTGGCAATGTAGGATAGGTTTCTGAAAAACATCGCGGGGTGGTGCGCATTGTAAGGGTTTCTAACAGGCCATTTACTAGTAGGAGTGAGAAAAACGTCACGGGGTGGTGACAATCGGAGTGTCTGAATTAGGATAGGCAGTAAGTGGCAATGTAGGATATAGGAAAGCACCACGGGGTGGTCAGCATATGGAGGTCAGAAAACATGCAGTGGCAATGTAGGATAGCTTTCTGAAAAACATTGTGGGGTGGTTCGCATTGTAAGGGTTTCTAACAGGCATTCACTAGGAGGAGTGAGAAAAATATTACGGGCTTGGTGTGAATCGCAGGATCTGAATTAGGAAAAGCAGTGAGTGGCCATGTAGGACGGAGAAAAGCCCCATGGAGTGGTCAGCATGGGGAAGTCAGGAAACATGCAGTGGCAATGTAGGTTAGGTTTCTGAAAAACATCGAGGGGTGGTGCACCTTGTAAGGATTTCTAACAGGCCATTCACTAGTAGGAGTGACAAAAATATCATGAGGTCGTGTGAATTGGAGGGTCTGAATTGAAATAGGCAAAGAGTGGCAATTTCGGATGGAGAAAAGCACCACGGGGGGGGGTCAGCATGGGGATGTCAGGAAACATGCAGTGGCCATGTAAGATAGGTTTCTGAAAAAGATCGAGTGGTGGTGCACATTGTAAGGGTTTCTGACAGGCCATTCACTAGTAAGACTTAGAAAAACATCACGGTGTGGTGTGAATCAGAGGGCCTGATTTGGGATAGGAAGTGAGGGCCAATGTAATTTGGAGAAAAGCACCATGAGGTAGTCAGCATGGGGAGGTCAAGAAACATGCAGGGGCAATGTCAGTTAGGTTTCTGAAAAACATCGCGGGGTGGTGCGCATTGTAAGGTTTTCTAATAGTCCATTCACTAGTAGGAGTGATAAAAACATCACGGGGTGGTGTGAATTGGAGGGTCTCAATTGGGATAGGCAGTGAGTGGCAATTTACAATGGAGAAAAGCACCACGGGGGAGTCAGCATGGGGATGTCAGGAAACATGCAGTGGCAATGTAGGATAGGTTTCCGAAAAACATCGCGTGGTGGGGGGCATTGTAAGGGTTTCTTGCAGGCCATGCACTAGTAGGGGTGAGAAAAACATCACGGGGCGGCGTGAATCGGATGGTCTGAGTTAAGATAGGCAGTGAGTGGCATTGTAGGATGTAGAAAAGCAACAGGGGTTGGTCAGCACGTGGAGGTCAGGAAACATGCAGTGGCAATGTACGTCAGATTTCTGAAAATCATCTCAGGGTGGTGTGAATTGGAGGGTCTGAATTGGGATAGGCAGTGTGTGGCAATGTAGTTTGGAGAAAAGCACCACTGGGTGGACAGCATGGGGAGGTCAGGAAACATGCACTGGCAATGTAGGATAGGTTTCTGTAAAACATCACGGGTTGGAGCGCATTGTAAGGGTTTCTAATAGGCAATTCACTAGCAGGAGTGAGAAAAATATCATGGGGTGGTGTGAGTCGGAGGGTCTAAATTGGGATATGCAGTGAGTCACAATGTAGGATGGAAAAAAGCACCACGGGGTGCTCAGCATTGGGAGGTCAGAAAACATGCACTGGCAATGTAGGATAAGTTTCTGAAAAACTTCGCGTGGTGGTGCGCATTGTAATGGTTTCTAACAGGCCTTTCACTAGTAGGAGTGAGAAAAACATCACGGGGTGGTGTGAATCGAAGGGTCTGATTTGGTATAGGCAGTGAGTGGCAATGTAGTTTGGAGAAAAGCACCACGGGGTGGTCAGCATCGGGAGGTCAGGAAACATGCAGTGCCAATGTACGTCAGGTTTCTGAAAAAATATCGCGGGGTGGTGCGCACTGATAGGGTTTCTAACAGGCCATTCTCTAGGAGGAGTGAGAAAAATATCACGGGGTTGGGTTGAATCGGAGGGTCTGAATTAGGATTGGCAGTGAGTGCCCATGTAGGATGGAGAAAAGCCCCATGGGGTGGTCAGCATGTGGAGGTCAGGAAGCATGCAGTGGCAATGTAGGTTAGTTTTCTGAAAAACATCGAGGGGTGGTGCGCATTGTAAGGGTTTCTAACAGGCCTTGCACTAGTAGGAGCGAGAAAAACATCACGGGGTGGTGTGAACTGATGGGTATGAATTAGGAAAGGCAGTGAGTGGCAATGCAGGATGGAGAAAAGCACCACGGGGTGGTCAGCATGGGGATGTCAGGAAACATGCACTGGCAATGTAGGATAGGTTTCTGAAAATCATCGCGCTGTGGTGCGCATTGTAAGGGTTTCTAACAGGTCATTCACTAGTAAGAGTGAGAAAAACATCATGTGGTGGTGTGAATCGGAGGGTATGAATTAGAATAGGTAGTGAGTGGCAATGTATTTTGGAGAAAAGCACCACGGGGTTGTAAAAATGGGGAGGTCAGGAAACATGCAGTGGCAATGTACCTTAGGTTTCTGAGAAACATCGCGGGGTGGTGTGCATTGTAAGGGTTTCTAATAGGCCATTCACTAGCTGGAGTGAGAAAAACATCACGGGGTGGTGTGAATCGGATGGTCTGAATTAGGTAATGCAGTGAGTGGCCATGTAGGATGGAGAAAAGCCCATGGAGTGTTCAGCATGGGGAGGTCAGGAAACATGCAGTGGCAATGTAGGTTAGGTTTCTGAAAAACATCGAGGGGTGGTGCGCATGTAAGGGTTTCTTGCAGGCCTTTCACTAGTAGGCTTGAGAAAAACATCACGGGTTGGTGTGAATTGGAGGGTCTGAATTAGGAAAGGCAGTGAGTGGCAATGCATAATGGAGAAAAGCACAAACGGGTGGTCAGCATGGGGAGGTCAGGAAACATGCAGTGGCAATGTAGTACAGGTTTCTGAAAAACATGGCGTGGTGGTGCGCATTGTACGGGTTTCTAACAGGCCATTCACTGGTAGGAGTGAGAAAAACATCAAGGGTTGGAGTGAATCGGAGGGTCTTAATTGGGATAGGCAGTGAGTGGCAATGTGGTTTGGAGAAAAGCACCACAGGGTTGTCAGCATGGAGACGTCACGAAACATGCAGTGGCAATGTAGGATAGGTTTCTGAAAAACATCACGAGGTGGTGCGCATTGTAAGGCTTTCTAACAGGCAATGCACTAGTAGGAGTGAGAACAACATCATGGGGTGGTGTGAATCAGAGGGTATGAATTACGATAGGCAGTGAGTGGGAATGTAGGATGGAGAAACGCATCACGGTTTGGTCAGCAGGGGGCGGTCAGGAAACATGCACTGGCAATGTAGGATAGGTTTCTGAAAAACATCGCGGGGTGGTGCGCATTGTAAGGGTTTCTAACAGGCCATTTACTAGTAGGAGTGAGAAAAACGTCACGGGGTGGTGACAATCGGAGTGTCTGAATTAGGATAGGCAGTAAGTGGCAATGTAGGATATAGGAAAGCACCACGGGGTGGTCAGCATATGGAGGTCAGAAAACATGCAGTGGCAATGTAGGATAGCTTTCTGAAAAACATTGTGGGGTGGTTCGCATTGTAAGGGTTTCTAACAGGCATTCACTAGGAGGAGTGAGAAAAATATTACGGGCTTGGTGTGAATCGCAGGATCTGAATTAGGAAAAGCAGTGAGTGGCCATGTAGGACGGAGAAAAGCCCCATGGAGTGGTCAGCATGGGGAAGTCAGGAAACATGCAGTGGCAATGTAGGTTAGGTTTCTGAAAAACATCGAGGGGTGGTGCACCTTGTAAGGATTTCTAACAGGCCATTCACTAGTAGGAGTGACAAAAATATCATGAGGTCGTGTGAATTGGAGGGTCTGAATTGAAATAGGCAAAGAGTGGCAATTTCGGATGGAGAAAAGCACCACGGGGGGGGGGGTCAGCATGGGGATGTCAGGAAACATGCAGTGGCCATGTAAGATAGGTTTCTGAAAAAGATCGAGTGGTGGTGCACATTGTAAGGGTTTCTGACAGGCCATTCACTAGTAAGACTTAGAAAAACATCACGGTGTGGTGTGAATCAGAGGGCCTGATTTGGGATAGGAAGTGAGGGCCAATGTAATTTGGAGAAAAGCACCATGAGGTAGTCAGCATGGGGAGGTCAAGAAACATGCAGGGGCAATGTCAGTTAGGTTTCTGAAAAACATCGCGGGGTGGTGCGCATTGTAAGGTTTTCTAATAGTCCATTCACTAGTAGGAGTGATAAAAACATCACGGGGTGGTGTGAATTGGAGGGTCTCAATTGGGATAGGCAGTGAGTGGCAATTTACAATGGAGAAAAGCACCACGGGGGAGTCAGCATGGGGATGTCAGGAAACATGCAGTGGCAATGTAGGATAGGTTTCCGAAAAACATCGCGTGGTGGGGGGCATTGTAAGGGTTTCTTGCAGGCCATGCACTAGTAGGGGTGAGAAAAACATCACGGGGCGGCGTGAATCGGATGGTCTGAGTTAAGATAGGCAGTGAGTGGCATTGTAGGATGTAGAAAAGCAACAGGGGTTGGTCAGCACGTGGAGGTCAGGAAACATGCAGTGGCAATGTACGTCAGATTTCTGAAAATCATCTCAGGGTGGTGTGAATTGGAGGGTCTGAATTGGGATAGGCAGTGTGTGGCAATGTAGTTTGGAGAAAAGCACCACTGGGTGGACAGCATGGGGAGGTCAGGAAACATGCACTGGCAATGTAGGATAGGTTTCTGTAAAACATCACGGGTTGGAGCGCATTGTAAGGGTTTCTAATAGGCAATTCACTAGCAGGAGTGAGAAAAATATCATGGGGTGGTGTGAGTCGGAGGGTCTAAATTGGGATATGCAGTGAGTCACAATGTAGGATGGAAAAAAGCACCACGGGGTGCTCAGCATTGGGAGGTCAGAAAACATGCACTGGCAATGTAGGATAAGTTTCTGAAAAACTTCGCGTGGTGGTGCGCATTGTAATGGTTTCTAACAGGCCTTTCACTAGTAGGAGTGAGAAAAACATCACGGGGTGGTGTGAATCGAAGGGTCTGATTTGGTATAGGCAGTGAGTGGCAATGTAGTTTGGAGAAAAGCACCACGGGGTGGTCAGCATCGGGAGGTCAGGAAACATGCAGTGCCAATGTACGTCAGGTTTCTGAAAAAATATCGCGGGGTGGTGCGCACTGATAGGGTTTCTAACAGGCCATTCTCTAGGAGGAGTGAGAAAAATATCACGGGGTTGGGTTGAATCGGAGGGTCTGAATTAGGATTGGCAGTGAGTGCCCATGTAGGATGGAGAAAAGCCCCATGGGGTGGTCAGCATGTGGAGGTCAGGAAGCATGCAGTGGCAATGTAGGTTAGTTTTCTGAAAAACATCGAGGGGTGGTGCGCATTGTAAGGGTTTCTAACAGGCCTTGCACTAGTAGGAGCGAGAAAAACATCACGGGGTGGTGTGAACTGATGGGTATGAATTAGGAAAGGCAGTGAGTGGCAATGCAGGATGGAGAAAAGCACCACGGGGTGGTCAGCATGGGGATGTCAGGAAACATGCACTGGCAATGTAGGATAGGTTTCTGAAAATCATCGCGCTGTGGTGCGCATTGTAAGGGTTTCTAACAGGTCATTCACTAGTAAGAGTGAGAAAAACATCATGTGGTGGTGTGAATCGGAGGGTATGAATTAGAATAGGTAGTGAGTGGCAATGTATTTTGGAGAAAAGCACCACGGGGTTGTAAAAATGGGGAGGTCAGGAAACATGCAGTGGCAATGTACCTTAGGTTTCTGAGAAACATCGCGGGGTGGTGTGCATTGTAAGGGTTTCTAATAGGCCATTCACTAGCTGGAGTGAGAAAAACATCACGGGGTGGTGTGAATCGGATGGTCTGAATTAGGTAATGCAGTGAGTGGCCATGTAGGATGGAGAAAAGCCCATGGAGTGTTCAGCATGGGGAGGTCAGGAAACATGCAGTGGCAATGTAGGTTAGGTTTCTGAAAAACATCGAGGGGTGGTGCGCATGTAAGGGTTTCTTGCAGGCCTTTCACTAGTAGGCTTGAGAAAAACATCACGGGTTGGTGTGAATTGGAGGGTCTGAATTAGGAAAGGCAGTGAGTGGCAATGCATAATGGAGAAAAGCACAAACGGGTGGTCAGCATGGGGAGGTCAGGAAACATGCAGTGGCAATGTAGTACAGGTTTCTGAAAAACATGGCGTGGTGGTGCGCATTGTACGGGTTTCTAACAGGCCATTCACTGGTAGGAGTGAGAAAAACATCAAGGGTTGGAGTGAATCGGAGGGTCTTAATTGGGATAGGCAGTGAGTGGCAATGTGGTTTGGAGAAAAGCACCACAGGGTTGTCAGCATGGGGACGTCAGGAAACATGCAGTGGCAATGTAGGATAGGTTTCTGAAAAACATCACGGGGTGGTGCGCATTGTAAGGCTTTCTAACAGGCAATGCACTAGTAGGAGTGAGAACAACATCATGGGGTGGTGTGAATCAGAGGGTATGAATTACGATAGGCAGTGAGTGGGAATGTAGGATGGAGAAACGCATCACGGTTTGGTCAGCAGGGGGCGGTCAGGAAACATGCACTGCCAATGTAGGATAGGTTTCTGAAAAACAACGCAGGGTGGTGCGCATTGTAAGGGTTTCTAACAGGCCATTTACTAGTAGGAGTGAGAAAAACGTCACGGGGTGGTGACAATCGGAGTGTCTAAATTAGGATAGGCAGTAAGTGGCAATGTAGGATATAGGAAAGCACCACGGGGTGGTCAGCATATGGAGGTCAGAAAACATGCAGTGGCAATGTAGGATAGCTTTCTGAAAAACATTGTGGGGTGGTTCGCATTGTAAGGGTTTCTAACAGGCCATTCACGAGGAGGAGTGAGAAAAATATTACGGGCTTGGTGTGAATCGCAGGGTCTGAATTAGGAAAAGGAGTGAGTGGCCATGTAGGATGGAGAAAAGCCCCATGGAGTGGTCAGCATGGGGAAGTCAGGAAACATGCAGTGGCAATGTAGGTTAGGTTTCTGAAAAACATCGAGGGGTGGTGCGCCTTGTAAGGGTTTCTAACAGGCCATTCACTAGTAGGAGTGACAAAAATATCATGAGGTGGTGTGAATTGGAGGGTCTGAATTGAAATAGGCAAAGAGTGGCAATTTCGGATGGAGAAAAGCACCACGGGGGGGGGGGTCAGCATGGGGATGTCAGGAAACATGCAGTGGCAATGTAAGATAGGTTTCTGAAAAAGATCGAGTGGTGGTGCACATTGTAAGGGTTTCTGACAGGCCATTCACTAGTAAGACTTAGAAAAACATCACGGTGTGGTGTGAATCGGAGGGCCTGATTTGGGATAGGAAGTGAGGGCCAATGTAATTTGGAGAAAAGCACCATGAGGTAGTCAGCATGGGGAGGTCAAGAAACATGCAGGGGCAATGTCAGTTAGGTTTCTGAAAAACATCGCGGGGTGGTGCGCATTGTAAGGTTTTCTAATAGTCCATTCACTAGTAGGAGTGATAAAAACATCACGGGGTGGTGTGAATTGGAGGGTCTCAATTGGGATAGGCAGTGAGTGGCAATTTACAATGGAGAAAAGCACCACGGGGGAGTCAGCATGGGGATGTCAGGAAACATGCAGTGGCAATGTAGGATAGGTTTCCGAAAAACATCGCGTGGTGGTGCGCATTGTAAGGGTTTCTTGCAGGCCATTCACTAGTAGGGGTGAGAAAAACATCACGGGGCGGCGTGAATCGGAGGGTCTGAATTAAGATAGGCAGTGAGTGGCATTGTAGGATGTAGAAAAGCAACAGGGGTTGGTCAGCATGTGGAGGTCAGGAAACATGCAGTGGCAATGTACGTCAGATTTCTGAAAATCATCTCAGGGTGGTGTGAATTGGAGGGTCTGAATTGGGATAGGCAGTGTGTGGCAATGTAGTTTGGAGAAAAGCACCACTGGGTGGACAGCATGGGGAGGTCAGGAAACATGCACTGGCAATGTAGGATAGGTTTCTGTAAAACATCACGGGTTGGAGCGCATTGTAAGGGTTTCTAATAGGCAATTCACTAGCAGGAGTGAGAAAAATATCATGGGGTGGTGTGAGTCGGAGGGTCTAAATTGGGATATGCAGTGAGTCACAATGTAGGATGGAAAAAAGCACCACGGGGTGCTCAGCATTGGGAGGTCAGAAAACATGCACTGGCAATGTAGGATAAGTTTCTGAAAAACTTCGCGTGGTGGTGCGCATTGTAATGGTTTCTAACAGGCCTTTCACTAGTAGGAATGAGAAAAACATCACGGGGTGGTGTGAATCGAAGGGTCTGATTTGGTATAGGCAGTGAGTGGCAATGTAGTTTGGAGAAAAGCACCACGGGGTGGTCAGCATCGGGAGGTCAGGAAACATGCAGTGCCAATGTACGTCAGGTTTCTGAAAAAATATCGCGGGGTGGTGCGCACTGAAAGGGTTTCTAACAGGCCATTCTCTAGGAGGAGTGAGAAAAATATCACGGGGTTGGGTTGAATCGGAGGGTCTGAATTAGGATTGGCAGTGAGTGCCCATGTAGGATGGAGAAAAGCCCCATGGGGTGGTCAGCATGTGGAGGTCAGGAAGCATGCAGTGGCAATGTAGGTTAGTTTTCTGAAAAACATCGAGGGGTGGTGCGCATTGTAAGGGTTTCTAACAGGCCGTGCACTAGTAGGAGCGAGAAAAACATCACGGGGTGGTGTGAACTGATGGGTATGAATTAGGAAAGGCAGTGAGTGGCAATGCAGGATGGAGAAAAGCACCACGGGGTGGTCAGCATGGGGATGTCAGGAAACATGCACTGGCAATGTAGGATAGGTTTCTGAAAATCATCGCGCTGTGGTGCGCATTGTAAGGGTTTCTAACAGGTCATTCACTAGTAAGAGTGAGAAAAACATCATGTGGTGGTGTGAATCGGAGGGTATGAATGAGAATAGGTAGTGAGTGGCAATGTATTTTGGAGAAAAGCACCACGGGGTTGTAAAAATGGGGAGGTCAGGAAACATGCAGTGGCAATGTACCTTAGGTTTCTGAGAAATATCGCGGGGTGGTGTGCATTGTAAGGGTTTCTAATAGGCCATTCACTAGCTGGAGTGAGAAAAACATCACGGGGTGGTGTGAATCGGATGGTCTGAATTAGGTAATGCAGTGAGTGGCCATGTAGGATGGAGAAAAGCCCATGGAGTGTTCAGCATGGGGAGGTCAGGAAACATGCAGTGGCAATGTAGGTTAGGTTTCTGAAAAACATTGAGGGGTGGTGCGCATGTAAGGGTTTCTTGCAGGCCATTCACTGGTAGGAGTGAGAAAAACATCAAGGGTTGGAGTGAATCGGAGGGTCTTAATTGGGATAGGCAGTGAGTGGCAATGTGGTTTGGAGAAAAGCACCACAGGGTTGTCAGCATGGAGACGTCACGAAACATGCAGTGGCAATGTAGGATAGGTTTCTGAAAAACATCACGAGGTGGTGCGCATTGTAAGGCTTTCTAACAGGCAATGCACTAGTAGGAGTGAGAACAACATCATGGGGTGGTGTGAATCAGAGGGTATGAATTACGATAGGCAGTGAGTGGGAATGTAGGATGGAGAAACGCATCACGGTTTGGTCAGCAGGGGGCGGTCAGGAAACATGCACTGGCAATGTAGGATAGGTTTCTGAAAAACATCGCGGGGTGGTGCGCATTGTAAGGGTTTCTAACAGGCCATTTACTAGTAGGAGTGAGAAAAACGTCACGGGGTGGTGACAATCGGAGTGTCTGAATTAGGATAGGCAGTAAGTGGCAATGTAGGATATAGGAAAGCACCACGGGGTGGTCAGCATATGGAGGTCAGAAAACATGCAGTGGCAATGTAGGATAGCTTTCTGAAAAACATTGTGGGGTGGTTCGCATTGTAAGGGTTTCTAACAGGCATTCACTAGGAGGAGTGAGAAAAATATTACGGGCTTGGTGTGAATCGCAGGATCTGAATTAGGAAAAGCAGTGAGTGGCCATGTAGGACGGAGAAAAGCCCCATGGAGTGGTCAGCATGGGGAAGTCAGGAAACATGCAGTGGCAATGTAGGTTAGGTTTCTGAAAAACATCGAGGGGTGGTGCACCTTGTAAGGATTTCTAACAGGCCATTCACTAGTAGGAGTGACAAAAATATCATGAGGTCGTGTGAATTGGAGGGTCTGAATTGAAATAGGCAAAGAGTGGCAATTTCGGATGGAGAAAAGCACCACGGGGGGGGGGGTCAGCATGGGGATGTCAGGAAACATGCAGTGGCCATGTAAGATAGGTTTCTGAAAAAGATCGAGTGGCGGTGCACATTGTAAGGGTTTCTGACAGGCCATTCACTAGTAAGACTTAGAAAAACATCACGGTGTGGTGTGAATCAGAGGGCCTGATTTGGGATAGGAAGTGAGGGCCAATGTAATTTGGAGAAAAGCACCATGAGGTAGTCAGCATGGGGAGGTCAAGAAACATGCAGGGGCAATGTCAGTTAGGTTTCTGAAAAACATCGCGGGGTGGTGCGCATTGTAAGGTTTTCTAATAGTCCATTCACTAGTAGGAGTGATAAAAACATCACGGGGTGGTGTGAATTGGAGGGTCTCAATTGGGATAGGCAGTGAGTGGCAATTTACAATGGAGAAAAGCACCACGGGGGAGTCAGCATGGGGATGTCAGGAAACATGCAGTGGCAATGTAGGATAGGTTTCCGAAAAACATCGCGTGGTGGGGGGCATTGTAAGGGTTTCTTGCAGGCCATGCACTAGTAGGGGTGAGAAAAACATCACGGGGCGGCGTGAATCGGATGGTCTGAGTTAAGATAGGCAGTGAGTGGCATTGTAGGATGTAGAAAAGCAACAGGGGTTGGTCAGCACGTGGAGGTCAGGAAACATGCAGTGGCAATGTACGTCAGATTTCTGAAAATCATCTCAGGGTGGTGTGAATTGGAGGGTCTGAATTGGGATAGGCAGTGTGTGGCAATGTAGTTTGGAGAAAAGCACCACTGGGTGGACAGCATGGGGAGGTCAGGAAACATGCACTGGCAATGTAGGATAGGTTTCTGTAAAACATCACGGGTTGGAGCGCATTGTAAGGGTTTCTAATAGGCAATTCACTAGCAGGAGTGAGAAAAATATCATGGGGTGGTGTGAGTCGGAGGGTCTAAATTGGGATATGCAGTGAGTCACAATGTAGGATGGAAAAAAGCACCACGGGGTGCTCAGCATTGGGAGGTCAGAAAACATGCACTGGCAATGTAGGATAAGTTTCTGAAAAACTTCGCGTGGTGGTGCGCATTGTAATGGTTTCTAACAGGCCTTTCACTAGTAGGAGTGAGAAAAACATCACGGGGTGGTGTGAATCGAAGGGTCTGATTTGGTATAGGCAGTGAGTGGCAATGTAGTTTGGAGAAAAGCACCACGGGGTGGTCAGCATCGGGAGGTCAGGAAACATGCAGTGCCAATGTACGTCAGGTTTCTGAAAAATATCGCGGGGTGGTGCGCACTGAAAGGGTTTCTAACAGGCCATTCTCTAGGAGGAGTGAGAAAAATATCACGGGGTTGGGTTGAATCAGAGGGTCTGAATTAGGATTGGCAGTGAGTGCCCATGTAGGATGGAGAAAAGCCCCATGGGGTGGTCAGCATGTGGAGGTCAGGAAGCATGCAGTGGCAATGTAGGTTAGTTTTCTGAAAAACATCGAGGGGTGGTGCGCATTGTAAGGGTTTCTAACAGGCCGTGCACTAGTAGGAGCGAGAAAAACATCACGGGGTGGTGTGAACTGATGGGTATGAATTAGGAAAGGCAGTGAGTGGCAATGCAGGATGGAGAAAAGCACCACGGGGTGGTCAGCATGGGGATGTCAGGAAACATGCACTGGCAATGTAGGATAGGTTTCTGAAAATCATCGCGCTGTGGTGCGCATTGTAAGGGTTTCTAACAGGTCATTCACTAGTAAGAGTGAGAAAAACATCATGTGGTGGTGTGAATCGGAGGGTATGAATGAGAATAGGTAGTGAGTGGCAATGTATTTTGGAGAAAAGCACCACGGGGTTGTAAAAATGGGGAGGTCAGGAAACATGCAGTGGCAATGTACCTTAGGTTTCTGAGAAATATCGCGGGGTGGTGTGCATTGTAAGGGTTTCTAATAGGCCATTCACTAGCTGGAGTGAGAAAAACATCACGGGGTGGTGTGAATCGGATGGTCTGAATTAGGTAATGCAGTGAGTGGCCATGTAGGATGGAGAAAAGCCCATGGAGTGTTCAGCATGGGGAGGTCAGGAAACATGCAGTGGCAATGTAGGTTAGGTTTCTGAAAAACATTGAGGGGTGGTGCGCATGTAAGGGTTTCTTGCAGGCCATTCACTGGTAGGAGTGAGAAAAACATCAAGGGTTGGAGTGAATCGGAGGGTCTTAATTGGGATAGGCAGTGAGTGGCAATGTGGTTTGGAGAAAAGCACCACAGGGTTGTCAGCATGGAGACGTCACGAAACATGCAGTGGCAATGTAGGATAGGTTTCTGAAAAACATCACGAGGTGGTGCGCATTGTAAGGCTTTCTAACAGGCAATGCACTAGTAGGAGTGAGAACAACATCATGGGGTGGTGTGAATCAGAGGGTATGAATTACGATAGGCAGTGAGTGGGAATGTAGGATGGAGAAACGCATCACGGTTTGGTCAGCAGGGGGCGGTCAGGAAACATGCACTGGCAATGTAGGATAGGTTTCTGAAAAACATCGCGGGGTGGTGCGCATTGTAAGGGTTTCTAACAGGCCATTTACTAGTAGGAGTGAGAAAAACGTCACGGGGTGGTGACAATCGGAGTGTCTGAATTAGGATAGGCAGTAAGTGGCAATGTAGGATATAGGAAAGCACCACGGGGTGGTCAGCATATGGAGGTCAGAAAACATGCAGTGGCAATGTAGGATAGCTTTCTGAAAAACATTGTGGGGTGGTTCGCATTGTAAGGGTTTCTAACAGGCATTCACTAGGAGGAGTGAGAAAAATATTACGGGCTTGGTGTGAATCGCAGGATCTGAATTAGGAAAAGCAGTGAGTGGCCATGTAGGACGGAGAAAAGCCCCATGGAGTGGTCAGCATGGGGAAGTCAGGAAACATGCAGTGGCAATGTAGGTTAGGTTTCTGAAAAACATCGAGGGGTGGTGCACCTTGTAAGGATTTCTAACAGGCCATTCACTAGTAGGAGTGACAAAAATATCATGAGGTCGTGTGAATTGGAGGGTCTGAATTGAAATAGGCAAAGAGTGGCAATTTCGGATGGAGAAAAGCACCACGGGGGGGGGGGTCAGCATGGGGATGTCAGGAAACATGCAGTGGCCATGTAAGATAGGTTTCTGAAAAAGATCGAGTGGCGGTGCACATTGTAAGGGTTTCTGACAGGCCATTCACTAGTAAGACTTAGAAAAACATCACGGTGTGGTGTGAATCAGAGGGCCTGATTTGGGATAGGAAGTGAGGGCCAATGTAATTTGGAGAAAAGCACCATGAGGTAGTCAGCATGGGGAGGTCAAGAAACATGCAGGGGCAATGTCAGTTAGGTTTCTGAAAAACATCGCGGGGTGGTGCGCATTGTAAGGTTTTCTAATAGTCCATTCACTAGTAGGAGTGATAAAAACATCACGGGGTGGTGTGAATTGGAGGGTCTCAATTGGGATAGGCAGTGAGTGGCAATTTACAATGGAGAAAAGCACCACGGGGGAGTCAGCATGGGGATGTCAGGAAACATGCAGTGGCAATGTAGGATAGGTTTCCGAAAAACATCGCGTGGTGGGGGGCATTGTAAGGGTTTCTTGCAGGCCATGCACTAGTAGGGGTGAGAAAAACATCACGGGGCGGCGTGAATCGGATGGTCTGAGTTAAGATAGGCAGTGAGTGGCATTGTAGGATGTAGAAAAGCAACAGGGGTTGGTCAGCACGTGGAGGTCAGGAAACATGCAGTGGCAATGTACGTCAGATTTCTGAAAATCATCTCAGGGTGGTGTGAATTGGAGGGTCTGAATTGGGATAGGCAGTGTGTGGCAATGTAGTTTGGAGAAAAGCACCACTGGGTGGACAGCATGGGGAGGTCAGGAAACATGCACTGGCAATGTAGGATAGGTTTCTGTAAAACATCACGGGTTGGAGCGCATTGTAAGGGTTTCTAATAGGCAATTCACTAGCAGGAGTGAGAAAAATATCATGGGGTGGTGTGAGTCGGAGGGTCTAAATTGGGATATGCAGTGAGTCACAATGTAGGATGGAAAAAAGCACCACGGGGTGCTCAGCATTGGGAGGTCAGAAAACATGCACTGGCAATGTAGGATAAGTTTCTGAAAAACTTCGCGTGGTGGTGCGCATTGTAATGGTTTCTAACAGGCCTTTCACTAGTAGGAGTGAGAAAAACATCACGGGGTGGTGTGAATCGAAGGGTCTGATTTGGTATAGGCAGTGAGTGGCAATGTAGTTTGGAGAAAAGCACCACGGGGTGGTCAGCATCGGGAGGTCAGGAAACATGCAGTGCCAATGTACGTCAGGTTTCTGAAAAATATCGCGGGGTGGTGCGCACTGAAAGGGTTTCTAACAGGCCATTCTCTAGGAGGAGTGAGAAAAATATCACGGGGTTGGGTTGAATCAGAGGGTCTGAATTAGGATTGGTAGTGAGTGCCCATGTAGGATGGAGAAAAGCCCCATGGGGTGGTCAGCATGTGGAGGTCAGGAAGCATGCAGTGGCAATGTAGGTTAGTTTTCTGAAAAACATCGAGGGGTGGTGCGCATTGTAAGGGTTTCTAACAGGCCGTGCACTAGTAGGAGTGAGAAAAACATCACGGGGTGGTGTGAACTGATGGGTATGAATTAGGAAAGGCAGTGAGTGGCAATGCAGGATGGAGAAAAGCACCACGGGGTGGTCAGCATGGGGATGTCAGGAAACATGCACTGGCAATGTAGGATAGGTTTCTGAAAATCATCGCGCTGTGGTGCGCATTGTAAGGGTTTCTAACAGGTCATTCACTAGTAAGAGTGAGAAAAACATCATGTGGTGGTGTGAATCGGAGGGTATGAATGAGAATAGGTAGTGAGTGGCAATGTATTTTGGAGAAAAGCACCACGGGGTTGTAAAAATGGGGAGGTCAGGAAACATGCAGTGGCAATGTACCTTAGGTTTCTGAGAAATATCGCGGGGTGGTGTGCATTGTAAGGGTTTCTAATAGGCCATTCACTAGCTGGAGTGAGAAAAACATCACGGGGTGGTGTGAATCGGATGGTCTGAATTAGGTAATGCAGTGAGTGGCCATGTAGGATGGAGAAAAGCCCATGGAGTGTTCAGCATGGGGAGGTCAGGAAACATGCAGTGGCAATGTAGGTTAGGTTTCTGAAAAACATTGAGGGGTGGTGCGCATGTAAGGGTTTCTTGCAGGTCATTCACTAGTAGGGGTGATAAAAACATCACGGGTTGGTGTGAATTGGAGGGTCTGAATTAGGAAAGGCAGTGAGTGGCAATGCATAATGGAGAAAAGCACAAACGGGTGGTCAGCATGGGGAGGTCAGGAAACATGCAGTGGCAATGTAGTACAGGTTTCTGAAAAACATGGCGTGGTGGTGCGCATTGTACGGGTTTCTAACAGGCCATTCACTGGTAGGAGTGAGAAAAACATCAAGGGTTGGAGTGAATCGGAGGGTCTTAATTGGGATAGGCAGTGAGTGGCAATGTGGTTTGGAGAAAAGCACCACAGGGTTGTCAGCATGGAGACGTCACGAAACATGCAGTGGCAATGTAGGATAGGTTTCTGAAAAACATCACGAGGTGGTGCGCATTGTAAGGCTTTCTAACAGGCAATGCACTAGTAGGAGTGAGAACAACATCATGGGGTGGTGTGAATCAGAGGGTATGAATTACGATAGGCAGTGAGTGGGAATGTAGGATGGAGAAACGCATCACGGTTTGGTCAGCAGGGGGCGGTCAGGAAACATGCACTGGCAATGTAGGATAGGTTTCTGAAAAACATCGCGGGGTGGTGCGCATTGTAAGGGTTTCTAACAGGCCATTTACTAGTAGGAGTGAGAAAAACGTCACGGGGTGGTGACAATCGGAGTGTCTGAATTAGGATAGGCAGTAAGTGGCAATGTAGGATATAGGAAAGCACCACGGGGTGGTCAGCATATGGAGGTCAGAAAACATGCAGTGGCAATGTAGGATAGCTTTCTGAAAAACATTGTGGGGTGGTTCGCATTGTAAGGGTTTCTAACAGGCATTCACTAGGAGGAGTGAGAAAAATATTACGGGCTTAGTGTGAATCGCAGGATCTGAATTAGGAAAAGCAGTGAGTGGCCATGTAGGACGGAGAAAAGCCCCATGGAGTGGTCAGCATGGGGAAGTCAGGAAACATGCAGTGGCAATGTAGGTTAGGTTTCTGAAAAACATCGAGGGGTGGTGCACCTTGTAAGGATTTCTAACAGGCCATTCACTAGTAGGAGTGACAAAAATATCATGAGGTCGTGTGAATTGGAGGGTCTGAATTGAAATAGGCAAAGAGTGGCAATTTCGGATGGAGAAAAGCACCACGGGGGGGGGGGTCAGCATGGGGATGTCAGGAAACATGCAGTGGCCATGTAAGATAGGTTTCTGAAAAAGATCGAGTGGTGGTGCACATTGTAAGGGTTTCTGACAGGCCATTCACTAGTAAGACTTAGAAAAACATCACGGTGTGGTGTGAATCAGAGGGCCTGATTTGGGATAGGAAGTGAGGGCCAATGTAATTTGGAGAAAAGCACCATGAGGTAGTCAGCATGGGGAGGTCAAGAAACATGCAGGGGCAATGTCAGTTAGGTTTCTGAAAAACATCGCGGGGTGGTGCGCATTGTAAGGTTTTCTAATAGTCCATTCACTAGTAGGAGTGATAAAAACATCACGGGGTGGTGTGAATTGGAGGGTCTCAATTGGGATAGGCAGTGAGTGGCAATTTACAATGGAGAAAAGCACCACGGGGGAGTCAGCATGGGGATGTCAGGAAACATGCAGTGGCAATGTAGGATAGGTTTCCGAAAAACATCGCGTGGTGGGGGGCATTGTAAGGGTTTCTTGCAGGCCATGCACTAGTAGGGGTGAGAAAAACATCACGGGGCGGCGTGAATCGGATGGTCTGAGTTAAGATAGGCAGTGAGTGGCATTGTAGGATGTAGAAAAGCAACAGGGGTTGGTCAGCACGTGGAGGTCAGGAAACATGCAGTGGCAATGTACGTCAGATTTCTGAAAATCATCTCAGGGTGGTGTGAATTGGAGGGTCTGAATTGGGATAGGCAGTGTGTGGCAATGTAGTTTGGAGAAAAGCACCACTGGGTGGACAGCATGGGGAGGTCAGGAAACATGCACTGGCAATGTAGGATAGGTTTCTGTAAAACATCACGGGTTGGAGCGCATTGTAAGGGTTTCTAATAGGCAATTCACTAGCAGGAGTGAGAAAAATATCATGGGGTGGTGTGAGTCGGAGGGTCTAAATTGGGATATGCAGTGAGTCACAATGTAGGATGGAAAAAAGCACCACGGGGTGCTCAGCATTGGGAGGTCAGAAAACATGCACTGGCAATGTAGGATAAGTTTCTGAAAAACTTCGCGTGGTGGTGCGCATTGTAATGGTTTCTAACAGGCCTTTCACTAGTAGGAGTGAGAAAAACATCACGGGGTGGTGTGAATCGAAGGGTCTGATTTGGTATAGGCAGTGAGTGGCAATGTAGTTTGGAGAAAAGCACCACGGGGTGGTCAGCATCGGGAGGTCAGGAAACATGCAGTGCCAATGTACGTCAGGTTTCTGAAAAATATCGCGGGGTGGTGCGCACTGAAAGGGTTTCTAACAGGCCATTCTCTAGGAGGAGTGAGAAAAATATCACGGGGTTGGGTTGAATCAGAGGGTCTGAATTAGGATTGGCAGTGAGTGCCCATGTAGGATGGAGAAAAGCCCCATGGGGTGGTCAGCATGTGGAGGTCAGGAAGCATGCAGTGGCAATGTAGGTTAGTTTTCTGAAAAACATCGAGGGGTGGTGCGCATTGTAAGGGTTTCTAACAGGCCATGCACTAGTAGGAGCGAGAAAAACATCATGGGGTGGTGTGAACTGATGGGTATGAATTAGGAAAGGCAGTGAGTGGCAATGCAGGATGGAGAAAAGCACCACGGGGTGGTCAGCATGGGAATGTCAGGAAACATGCACTGGCAATGTAGGATAGGTTTCTGAAAATCATCGCGCTGTGGTGCGCATTGTAAGGGTTTCTAACAGGTCATTCACTAGTAAGAGTGAGAAAAACATCATGTGGTGGTGTGAATCGGAGGGTATGAATTAGAATAGGTAGTGAGTGGCAATGTATTTTGGAGAAAAGCACCACGGGGTTGTAAAAATGGGGAGGTCAGGAAACATGCAGTGGCAATGTACCTTAGGTTTCTGAGAAACATCGCGGGGTGGTGTGCATTGTAAGGGTTTCTAATAGGCCATTCACTAGCTGGAGTGAGAAAAACATCACGGGGTGGTGTGAATCGGATGGTCTGAATTAGGTAATGCAGTGAGTGGCCATGTAGGATGGAGAAAAGCCCATGGAGTGTTCAGCATGGGGAGGTCAGGAAACATGCAGTGGCAATGTAGGTTAGGTTTCTGAAAAACATCGAGGGGTGGTGCGCATGTAAGGGTTTCTTGCAGGCCTTTCACTAGTAGGCTTGAGAAAAACATCACGGGTTGGTGTGAATTGGAGGGTCTGAATTAGGAAAGGCAGTGAGTGGCAATGCAGGATGGAGAAAAGCACCACGGGGTGGTCAGCATGGGGAGGTCAGGAAAAATGCAATGGCACTGTAGGATAGGTTTCTGAAAAACATCGCTTGGTCGTGCCAATTGTAAAGGTTTCTAACAGGCCATTCACTAGTAGTGAGAAAAATATCACGGGGTGGTGTGAATCGGAGGGTCTGAATTATGATAGGCATGAATGGCAATATAGGATGGAGAAAACCACCAAAAGTTGGTCAGCATGGGGAAGTCAGGAAATATGCAGTGGCAATGTAGGATAGGTTTCCAAAAAACATCGCCGTGTGGTGCGCATTGTAAGGGTTTCTTGCAGGCCAATCACTAGTAGGGGTGAGAAAAACATCGCGGTGTGGCGTGAATCGGAGGGTCTGAGTTAGAATAGGCAGTGAGTGGCAATGTAGGATGGAGAAAAGCACAATGGGTTGGTCAACATGGGGAGGTCAGGAAACATACATTGGTAATATAGGATAGATTTCTGAAAAACATAGCGGGGTGGTGCGCAGTGTAAGTGTTTCTAAGAGGCCATTCACTAGGAGGAGTGAGAAAAATATCACGGGGTTGGTGTGAATCGGAGGGTCTGAATTAGAATAGGCAGTGAGTGGCATTGTAGGATGTAGAAAAGCAACAGGGGTTGGTCTGCATGTAGAGGTCAGGAAACATGCAGTGGCAATGTACGTCAGGTTTCTGAAAATCATCTCAGGGTGGTGTGAATTGGAGGGTCTGAATTGGCATAGGCAGTGTGTGGCAATGTAGTTTGGAGAAAAGCACCACGGGGTGGTCAGCATGGGGAGGTCAGGAAACATGCACTGGCAATGTAGGATAGGTTTCTGTAAAACATCATGGGGTGGAGCGCAATGTAAGTGTTTCTAATAGGCAATTCACTAGCAGGAGAGAGAAAAATATAACGGGGTGGTGTGAATCAGAGGGTCTGAATTAAGAAATGCAGTGAGTGGCCATGTAGGATGGAGAAAAGCCCATGGAGTGTTCAGCATGGGGAGGTCAGGAAACATGCAGTGGCAATGTAGGTTAGGTTTCTGAAAAACATCGAGGGGTGGTGCGCATGTAAGGGTTTCTTGCAGGTCATTCACTAGTAGGGGTGAGAAAAACATCACGGGTTGGTGTGAAATGGAGGGTCTGAATTAGGAAAGGCAGTGAGTGGCAATGCATAATGGAGAAAAGTACAAACGGGTGGTCAGCATGGGGAGGTCAGGAAGCATGCAGTGGCACTGTAGGATAGGTTTCTGAAAAACATCGCTTGGTCGTGCCCATTGTAAAGGTTTCTAACAGGCCATTAACTAGTAGGAGTGAGAAAAATATCACGGGGTGGTGTGAATCGGAGGGTCTGAATTATGATAGGCATGAGTGGCAATGTAGGATGGACAGCACCACCAAAGGTTGGTCAGCATGGGGAAGTCAGGAAACATGCAGTGGCAATGTAGGATAGGTTTCCAAAAAACATCGCCGTGTGGTTCGCATTGTAAGGGTTTCTTGCAGGCCATTCACTAGTTGGGGTGAGAAAAACATCACGGGGCAGCGTGAATCGGAGGGTCTGAGTTAGGATAGGCAGTGAGTGGCAATGTAGGATGGAGAAAAGCACTATGGGTTGCTCAACATGGGGAGGTCAGGAAACATACAGTGGTAATGTAGGATCGGTTTCTGAAAATCATCGCTTGGTGGTGCGCATTGTAATGGTTTCTAACAGGACATTCACTAGTAGGAGTGAGAAAAACATTACGGGGTGGTGTGAATCGGAGGGTCTGAATTACGATAGGCAGTTAGTGGCAATGTAGGATGGAGAAAAGCACCACAGGGTGGTCAGCATGGGGAGGACAGGAAACATGCAGTCGCAATGTAGGTTAGGTTTCTGAAAAGCATCGCGGTGTGGTGCGCATTGTAAGGGTTTCCAACAGGCCATTCACTAGTGCGAGTGAGAAAAACATCACGGGGTGGAGTGAGTCGGAGGGTCTGAATTGGGATAGACATTGAGTGGCAATGTAGTTTGGAGAAAAGCACCACGGGGTAGTCAGCATGGGGAGGTCAGGAATCATGCAGTGGCAATGTAGGACAGGTTTCCGAAAAACATCGCGGGGTGTTGCGCATTGTAAGGGTTTCTAATAGGCCATTCACTAGTAGGAGAGAGAAAAACATCACTTGGTGGTGTGAATTCGAGGGTCTGAATTGGTATAGGCAGTGAGTGGCAATGTAGTTTGGAGAAAAGCACCACGGGATAGTCAGCATGGGGAGGTCAGGAATCATGCAGTGGCAATATAGGATAGGTATTTTAAAAACTTCCGGAGTGGTGCACATTGTAAGGGTTTGTAACAGGCCATTCACTAGTAGGAGGGAGAAAAACATCACGGGGCTGTGTGAATCAGAGGGTCTGAATTAGGATAGGCAGTGAGTGGCAATGTAGGATGGAGACAAGCACCACACGTTGGTCACCATGGGGAGGTCAGGAAACATACATTGCTAATGTAGGATAGGTTTCGAAAAACATCGCGGGGTGGTGCGCATTGTAAGGGTTTCTTGCAGGAAATTCACTAGTAGGAGTGAGAAAAAATTCACGGGGTGGCATGAATCGGAGCGTCTGAATTATGATAGGCAGTGAGTGGCAATGTAGGATGGAGAAAAGCACCACGGGGTGGTCAGCATGAGGAGGTCAGGAAACATGCAGTGGCAATATAGGATAGGTACTTTAAAAACTTCCGGAGTGGTGCTCATTGTAAGGGTTTGTAACAGGTCATTCACTAGTAGGAGTGAGAAAATCATCACGGGGCTTGTGAATCGGAGTGTCTGATTTAGGATAGGCAGTGAGTGGCAATGTAGAATGGAGAATAGGACCACAGGTTGGTCAGCATGGGGAGCTCAGGAAACATGCAGTAGCAATGTAGGATAGGTTTCGGAAAAACATTGCGGGGTGGTGCGCATTGCAAGGGTTTCTTGCAGGCCATTCACTAGTAGGAGTGAGAAAATCATCACGGGGTGGTGTGAATCGGTTTGCGTGAATTAGGATAGGCAGTGAGTGGCAATGTAGGATGGAGACAAGCACCATGCAGTGGTCAGCATGGGGAGGTCTGGAAACATACAGTGGTAATGTAGGATAGGTTTCTGAAAAACATCGCGGGGTGGTGCGCATTGTAAGGGTTTCTTGCAGGCCATTCAATAGTAGGAGTGAGAAAAACATCACGGGGTGGCATGAATCAGAGCGTCTGAATTAGGATAGGCTGTGAATGGCAATGTAGGATGGAGAAAAGCACCACGGGGTGGTCAGCATGGGGAGGTCAGGAAACATGCAGTGGCAATGTAGGTTAGGTTTCTGAAAAACATCGCGGGATGGTATGCATTGTAAGGTTTTCCAATAGGCCATTCACTAGTAGGAGTGAGAAAAACATCACGGGGTGTTGGGAATCCAAGCATCTGATTTAGGATAGGCAGTGAGTGGCAATGTAGGATGGAGACAAGCACCACGCGTTGGTCAGCATGGGGAGGTCCAGAAACATACATTGTTAAGGTAGGATAGGTTTCTGAAAAACATCGAGGGGTGGTGCGCATTGTAAGGATTTCTAAAAGGCCATTCACTAGTAGGACTGAGAAAAACATCACGACGTGGTGTGAATTGGAGGGTCTGAATTGGGATAGGCAGCGAGTGGCAATTTAGGATGGAGAAAAGCACCACGAGTTGGTCAGCATGGGGAGGTCACGAAACATGCAGTGGCAATGTACATTAGGTTTCTCAAATACATTGCGGGGTGTTGCGCATTGTAAGGGTTTCTCACAGGCCAATCCCTAGTAGGATTGAGAAAAACATCACGGGGTGGTGTGAATCGGAGTGTCTGAATAAGTATAGGCAGTGAGTGGCAGGGTAGGATGGAGAAAGCACCACGGGGTGGTTACCATGTGGAGGTCAGGAAACATGCATTTGCAATGTAGGTTAGGTTTCTGAAAAACATTGTGGGGTGGTGCACATTGTAAGGGTTTCTAACAGGCCATTCACTAGTAGGAGTGAATAAAACATCACGGGGTTGTGTGAAACCGAGGGTCTGAATTAAGATAGGCTGTGAATGGCAATGTAGGATGGAGAAAAGCACCACGGGGTGGTCAGAATTGGGAGGTCCGGAAACATTCAGTGGCAAAGTAGGATAAGTTTCCGAAAAACATCGCGTGGTGGTGCGCATTGTAAGGGTTTCTAACAGGCCATTCACTAGTAGGAGTGAGAAAACACCACAGGGTGGTGTGAATCGGAGTGTCTGAATTAGGATCGGCAGTGAGTGGCAAGGTAGGATGC
Organism: Cavia porcellus; assembly: GCF_034190915.1. Taxonomy (NCBI): domain Eukaryota; kingdom Metazoa; phylum Chordata; class Mammalia; order Rodentia; family Caviidae; genus Cavia; species Cavia porcellus. The sequence continues at coordinate 587,460 of NW_026947560.1, read as the reverse complement.
GAAAAAGCACCACGGGGTGGTCAGCAAGGGGAGGTCAGGAAACATGCAGTGGCAATGTAGGATAGGTTTCTGAAAAAGATCGCGTAGTGGTGTGCATTGTAAGGGTTTCTAACAGGCCATTCACTAGTAAGAGTGAGAAAAACAACACGGGGTGGTGTGAATTGGAAAGTCTGAATTGGGATAGGCAGTGAGTGGCAATGTAGTTTGGAGAAAAGCACCACGGGTGGTCAGCATATGGAGGTCAGGAAACATGCAGTGGCACTGTAGGATAGCTTTCTGAAAAACATCGCTTGGTGTTGCGCATTGTAACGGTTTCTAACAGGCCATTCACTAGTAGGAGTGAGAAAAACATCACGGGGTGGTGTGAATTGGTTTGTGTGAATTGGGATAGGCAGTGAGTGGCAATGTATTTTGGGGAAAAGCACCAAGGGGTCGTCAGCATTGGGAGGTTAGGAAACATGCAGTGGCAACGTACCTTAGGTTTCTGAAAAACATCGCGGGGTGGTGCGCATCGTAAGAGTTTCTTATAGGCCATTCACTAGAAGGAGCAAGAAAAACATCACGGGGTGGTGTGAATTCGAGGATCTCAATTAGGATAGGCAATAACTGCCAATGTATGTTGGAGAAAAGCACCACGCTTTGGTCAGCATGGGGAGGTTAGGAAACATGCATTGGCAATGTAGGATAGGTATCTGAAAAACATCCCAAGGTGGTGCGCATTGTAAGGGTTTCTAACAGGCCATTAAATAGTAGCAGAGAGAAAAACTTCACGGGGTTGTGTGAATCAGGGGTTCTGAATTAGGATAGGCAGTAAGTGGCAATGTAGAATGGAGAAAAGCACGATGAGGTGGTCTGCAAGGGGAGGTCAGGAAACATGCAATGGCAATGTAGGATAGGTTGCTGAAAATCATCGCTTGTTGGTGCGCATTGTAACGTTCTCTAACAGGCCATTGACTAGTAGAAGTGAGAAAAATATGAAGGGGTGGTGTGAATCGGAGGGTCAGAATTGTGATAGGGAGTGAGAGGAAATGTAGGATGGAGAAAAGCCCCACGGGGTGGACAGCATGGGGAGGTCAGGAAACATGCAGTGACAATGTAGGATAGGTTTCTAAAAAACATCGCGGCGTGGGGCATATTTTATCGGTTTCTAAAAGGCCATACACTAGTAGGAGTGAGAAAAACATCACGGGGTGGTGTGAATCGGAGTGTCTGAATTAGGATAGGCAGTGAGTGGCAATGTAGTATGGAGAAAAGCACCACGGGGTGGCCAGCATGGGGAGGTCAGGAAACATGCAGTGGCAATGTAGGTGCGGTTTCTGAAAAATATCGCAGGGTGGTGCGCATTGTAAGGGTTTCTAACAGGCCATTCACTAGTTGGAGTGAGAAAAACATCACGGGGTGGTGTGAATCGTAGTGTCTGAATTAGGATAGGGAGTGAGTGGCGATGTAGGATGGAGAATAGCACCACGGGGTGGTCAGCATGGGGAGGTCAGATAACATGCAGTGGCATTGTAGGATAGGTTTCTAAAAAACATCGCTTGTTGGCGCACACTGTAAGGGTTTCAAACAGGCCATTAATTAGCAGGAGTGAGAAAAACATCATGGGGTGGTTTGAATCGGAGGTTCTCAATTGGTATAGAGAGTGAGTGGCAATGTACGATGGAGAAAAGCACCACGGGGTTGTCAGCATGGGGAGGTCAGGAAACATGCAGTGGCAATGTAGGATAGGTATCTGAAAAACATCGCGGGGCGGTGCGCATTGTAATCGTTTCTAACAGGCCATTCACTAGTAGGAGAGAGAAAAACATCACGGGGTGGTGTGAATTGGAGGGTCTGAATTGGGATAGGCAGTGAGTGGCAATGTATTTTGGGGAAAAGCACCACCGGGTGGTCAGCATTGGGAGCTTGGGAAACATGCAGTGGCAACGTACGTTAGGTTTCTGAAAAACATCGCGGGGTGGTGCGCATCATAAGGGTTTCTAACAGGCCATTCACTAGGAGGAATGAGAAAAACATCATGGGGTGGTGTGAATTGAAGGGTCTGAATTGGAAGACGCAGTGAGTCGCAATTTAGGATGGAGAAAAGCACCACGGGGTGTTCAGCATGGGGATGTCAGGAAACATGCAGTGGCAAAGTAGGATAGGTTTCTAAAAAACATCGCGGGGTGGTGCGCATTGTAATCATTTCTAACAGGCGATTCCCTAGTAGGAGAGAGAAAAACATCACGGGGTGGTGTGAATTGGAGTGTCTGAACTAGGATAGGCAGTGAGTGGCAATGTAGGATGGAGAAAAGCACCAAGGGATGGTCAGCATGGGGAGGTCAGGAAACATGCAGTGGCAATGTAGGTTTGGTTTCTTAAAAACACCAGGGGGTGGTGCACATTGTAAGGGTTTCTAACGGGACAATTACTAGGAGGAGTGAGAAAAACATCACGGGGTGGTGTGAATCAGAGGTTCTGAATTGGGATAGGGAGTGAGTGGCAATGTACGATGGATAAAAGCACCAAGGGGTGGTCAGAATGGGGAGGTCAGGAAACATGCAGTTGCAATGTAGGATCGTTATCTGAAAAACATCGCAGGGTGGTGCGCATTATAAGGGTTTCTAACAGGCAATTCACTAGTAGGAGTGAGAAAAATATCACAGTTTTGTGTGAATCGGAGAGTCTGAATTAGGATAGAAGGTGAGTGACAATGTATAATGGGGAAAAGCGCCACCACATGGTCAGCATGGGGAGGTCCAAATCATGCAGTGGCAATGTAGGTTTGGTTCCTGAAAAAAATCGCGGGGTGGTGTGCATGGTAAGGGTTTCTACTAGGCCATTCCCTAGGAGGAGTGAGAAAAACATGACAGGGTGGTGTGAATCGGAGGGTCTGAATTAGGATAGGCAGTGAGTGGCAATATAGGATGGAGAAAAGCACCACGCGGTGTTCAGCATGGGGAGGTCAGAAAACATACAGTGGTAATGTAGGATAGGTTTCTGAAAAACATCGCGGGGTGGTGCGCATTGCAAAGGTTTCTAACAGGCCATTCACTAGTAGGAGTGAGAAAAACATCACGGGGTGGTGTGCATCGGAGGGTCGGAATTAGGCTAGGCAGTGAGTGGCAATGAAGAATGGAGAAAAGCACCACGGGGTGGTCAGCATGGGGAGGTCAGGAAACATGCAGTGGCAATGTAGGATAGGTTTCTCAAAAACATTGCGGGGTGGTGCGCATTGTAAGGGTTTCTAACAGGCCATTCACTAGTAGGAGTGAGAAAAACCTCACGGGGTGGAGTGAATCAGAGTGTCTGAATTAGGATAGGCAGTGAGCAGCAATGTAGGATGGAGAAAAGCCCCACGGGTTTGTCAGCATGGGGAGGTCAGGAAACATGCAGTGGCAATGTAGGATAGGTTTCTCAAAAACATGGTGGGGTGGTGCGCATTATAAGGGATTATAACATGCCATTCACTAGTAGGAGTGAGAAAAAACACACAGGGTGGTGTGAATCTGAGGGTCTGAATTATGATAGTCAGTGAGTGGCAATGTATAATGGAGAAAAGCACCACTCGGTGATCTGCATGGGCAGGTCAGGAAACATGCAGTCGCAATGTAGGATAGGTTTCTGAAATACATCGCAGGGTTTGCACATTGTAAGGGTTTCTAACAGGCCATTCACTAGGAGGAGTGAGAAAAACATCACGGGGTGGTGTGAATCGAAGGGTCTGAATTAGGCTAGGCATTCAGGGGCAATGTAGGGTGGACAAAAGCACCACGGGTTGGTCAGCATGGGGAGCTCAGGAAACATGCAGTTTCAATGTAGGACTCGATTCTGAAAAACATCGCACGGTAGTGCGCATTGTAAGTGTTTCTAACAGGCCATTCACTAGTAGGAGTGAGAAAAACATCAAGGGGTGGTGTTAATCAGAGGGTCTGAATTAGGATAGGCAATGAGTGGCAATGTAGGTTGGAGAAAAGCCCCACGGGGTGGTCAGCATGGGGAGGTCAGGAAACTTCAGTGGCAATATACAATAGATTTCTAAAAAAACATTGCGCGGTGGTGCGCATTGTAAGGGTTTCTAACAGGCCATTCACTAGTAGGAGTGAGAAAAACACCACGGGGTGGTGTGAATCACAGCTCCTGAGTTGGGATAGGGAATGAGAGGCAATGTAGGATCGAGAAAAGCACCACGGGTTGGTCAGCCTAGGGAGGTGAGGAAACTTGCCGTGGCAATGTAGGATAGGTTTCTAAAAAACATCGCAGGGTGGTGCGGATTCTAACGGTTTCTAAAAGGCCATTCATTAGTAGGAGTGAGAAAAACATCACGAGATGGTGTGATTCGGAGTGTCTGAATTAGTATAGGCACTGAGTGGCAGTGTAGGATGGAGAAAAACACCAGGGGGTGGTCAGCATGGGGAGGTTAGGAAACAAGCAGTGGCAATGTAGGATAGGTTTCTGAAAAACATCGCGGGGTGGTGCGCACTGTATGGGCTTCTAACAGGCCATTCACTGGTAGGAGTGAGAAAAACATCACGGGGTGGTGTGAATCGCAGGGTCGGAATTGGGATAGGCAGTGAGCGCCAATGTGGTTTGGAGAAAAGCACCACGGGGTGGTCTGCATCGGAGGTCAGGAAACATGCAGTGGCAATGTAGGATAGGTTTCTGAAAAACATCGTGGGGTGGTGCACATTGTAAGGGTTTCTAACAGGCCATTCACTAGTAGGAGTGAGATCAACATCACGGGGTGGTGTGAATCAGAGTGTATGAATTACGATAGGCAGTGAGTGGGAATGTAGGATGGAGAAACGCACCAAGGGGTGGTCAGCAGGGGGCGGTCAGGCAACATGCACTGGCAATGTAGGATAGGTTTCTGAAAAACATCGCGGGGTGGTGCGCATTGTAAGGGTTTCTAACAGGCCATTCACTAGTAGGAGTGAGAAAAACATCACGGCGTGGTGTGAATCGGAGAGTCTGAATTAGGATAGGCAGTAAGTGGCAATGTAGGATGGAGAAAAGCACCACGGGGTGGGCAGCATGTGGAGGTCAGAAAACATGTAGTGGCAATGTACGATAGGTATCTGAAAAACATCGTGGGTTGGTGTGCATTTTAAGGGTTTCTAACAGGACACTCACTAGGAGGAGTGAATAAAATATCACGGGCTTGGTGTGAATTGGACGGTCTGAATTAGGAAAGGCAGTGAGTGGCTATGTAGGATGGAGAAAAGCCCCATAGAGTGGTCCGCATGGGGAGGTCTGGAAACATGCAGTGGCAATGTAGGTTAGGTTTCTGTAAAACGTTGAGGGGTCGTGCGCATTGTCAGGGTTTCTAAAAGGCAATTCACTAGTAGGAGTGAGAAAAACATCATGGGGTGGTGTGAATTGGAGTGTGTGAATTGGGATAGCCAGTGAGTGGCAATTTCGGATGGAGAAAAGCACCACAGGGGGGTCAGTATTGGGATGTCAGGAAACAGGCTATGGCAATGTAGGATAGGTTTCTGAAAAATATCACGTGGTTGTGCGCATTGTAAGGGTTTCTAAAAGGCAATTCACTAGTAAGAGTGAGAAAAACATCACGACGTGGTGTGAATCGGAGCGTTTGATTTGGGATAGGCAGTGAATGACAATGTAGTTTGGAGAAAAGCACCACGGGGAGGTCAGCATGGGGAGGTCAGGAAACACGCAGTGGTAATGTACGTCAGTTTTCTGAAAAACATTGCGTGGTGGTGCGCAATGTATGGGCTTCTAACAGGCCATTCACTGGTAGGAGTGAGAAAAACATCACGGGGTGGTGTGAATCGCAGGGTCGGAATTGGGATAGGCAGTGAGCGGCAATGTGGTTTGGATAAAAGCACCATGGGGTGGTCTGCATCGGAGGTCAGGAAACATGCAGTGGCAATGTAGGATAGGTTTCTGAAAAACATCGCGGGGTGGTGCGCATTGTAAGGGTTTCTAACAGGCCATTCACTAGTAGGAGTGAGATCAACATCACGGGGTGGTGTGAATCAGAGGATATGAATTACGATAGGCAGTGAGTGGGAATGTAGGATGGAGAAACGCACCACGGCGTGGTCAGCAGGGGGCGGTCAGGAAACATGCACTGGCAATGTAGGATAGGTTTCAGAAAAACATCGCGGGGTAGTGCGCATTGTAAGTGTTTCTAACAGGCCATTAACAAGTTGGAGTGAGAAAAACATCACGGGGTGGTGTGAATCGGAGGGTCTGTATTGGGATAGGCAGTGAGTGGCAATGTAGTTTGGAGAAAAACACCACGGGGTGGTCAGCATTGGGAGGTCAGGAAACATGCAGTGGCAATGTAGGATAGGTTTCTGAAAAACATCGCAGGGTGGTACGCATTGTAAGGGTTTCTAACAGGCCACACACTAGTAGGAGTGAGAACAACATCACGGGGTGGTGTGAATCAGAGCGTAAGAATTAGAATAGGCAGTGAGTGGCAATGTAGTTTGGAGAAATGCACCACGGTGTTGACAGCAAGGGGAGGTCAGGAAACATGCAGTGGCAATGTACGTTAGGTTTCTGGAAAAACATCGCGGCGTGGAGTGCATTGTAAGGGTTTCTAATAGGCCATTCAGTAGCAGGAGTGAGAAAAGCAACACGGGGTGGTGAGAATCGGAGGGTCTTAATTAGGATAGGCAGTGAGTGGCAATGTAGGATCGAGAAAAGCACGATCGTGTGGTCAGCATGGGCATGTCAGGAAACATGCAGTGGCAATGTAGGATAGGTTTCTGAAAACATCACGTGGTGGTGCGCATTGTAAGGGTTTCTAACAGGCCATTCAGTAGTAGGAGTGACAAAAACATCACGGCGTGGTGTGAATCGGATGGTTTGATTTGGGATAGGCAGTGAGTGACAATGCAGTTGGGAAAAAAGCACCACGGGGTGGTCAGCATGGGGAGGTCAGGAAACACTCAGTTGCAATGTAATTCAGGTTTCTGAAAAACATCGCGGGGTGGTGCGCATTGTAAGGGTTTCGAATACGCCATTCACTAGCAGGAGTGAGAAAAATATCATGGGGTGGTGTGAATCGGAGTGTCTGAATTAGGATAGACAGTGAGTGGCAATGTAGGATTGAGAAAAGCACCACGGGGTGGTCAGCATGGGGAGGTCAGGAAACATGCAGTGGCAATGTAGGATAGGTTTCTCAAAAACATTGCGGGGTGGTGCGCATTGTAAGGGTTTCTAACAGGCCATTCACTAGTAGGAGTGAGAAAAACCTCACGGGGTGGAGTGAATCAGAGTGTCTGAATTAGGATAGGCAGTGAGCAGCAATGTAGGATGGAGAAAAGCCCCACGGGTTTGTCAGCATGGGGAGGTCAGGAAACATGCAGTGGCAATGTAGGATAGGTTTCTCAAAAACATGGTGGGGTGGTGCGCATTATAAGGGATTATAACATGCCATTCACTAGTAGGAGTGAGAAAAAACACACAGGGTGGTGTGAATCTGAGGGTCTGAATTATGATAGTCAGTGAGTGGCAATGTATAATGGAGAAAAGCACCACTCGGTGATCTGCATGGGCAGGTCAGGAAACATGCAGTCGCAATGTAGGATAGGTTTCTGAAATACATCGCAGGGTTTGCACATTGTAAGGGTTTCTAACAGGCCATTCACTAGGAGGAGTGAGAAAAACATCACGGGGTGGTGTGAATCGAAGGGTCTGAATTAGGCTAGGCATTCAGGGGCAATGTAGGGTGGACAAAAGCACCACGGGTTGGTCAGCATGGGGAGCTCAGGAAACATGCAGTTTCAATGTAGGACTCGATTCTGAAAAACATCGCACGGTAGTGCGCATTGTAAGTGTTTCTAACAGGCCATTCACTAGTAGGAGTGAGAAAAACATCAAGGGGTGGTGTTAATCAGAGGGTCTGAATTAGGATAGGCAATGAGTGGCAATGTAGGTTGGAGAAAAGCCCCACGGGGTGGTCAGCATGGGGAGGTCAGGAAACTTCAGTGGCAATATACAATAGATTTCTAAAAAAACATTGCGCGGTGGTGCGCATTGTAAGGGTTTCTAACAGGCCATTCACTAGTAGGAGTGAGAAAAACACCACGGGGTGGTGTGAATCACAGCTCCTGAGTTGGGATAGGGAATGAGAGGCAATGTAGGATCGAGAAAAGCACCACGGGTTGGTCAGCCTAGGGAGGTGAGGAAACTTGCCGTGGCAATGTAGGATAGGTTTCTAAAAAACATCGCAGGGTGGTGCGGATTCTAACGGTTTCTAAAAGGCCATTCATTAGTAGGAGTGAGAAAAACATCACGAGATGGTGTGATTCGGAGTGTCTGAATTAGTATAGGCACTGAGTGGCAGTGTAGGATGGAGAAAAACACCAGGGGGTGGTCAGCATGGGGAGGTTAGGAAACAAGCAGTGGCAATGTAGGATAGGTTTCTGAAAAACATCGCGGGGTGGTGCGCACTGTATGGGCTTCTAACAGGCCATTCACTGGTAGGAGTGAGAAAAACATCACGGGGTGGTGTGAATCGCAGGGTCGGAATTGGGATAGGCAGTGAGCGCCAATGTGGTTTGGAGAAAAGCACCACGGGGTGGTCTGCATCGGAGGTCAGCAAACATGCAGTGGCAATGTAGGATAGGTTTCTGAAAAACATCGTGGGGTGGTGCACATTGTAAGGGTTTCTAACAGGCCATTCACTAGTAGGAGTGAGATCAACATCACGGGGTGGTGTGAATCAGAGTGTATGAATTACGATAGGCAGTGAGTGGGAATGTAGGATGGAGAAACGCACCACGGGGTGGTCAGCAGGGGGCGGTCAGGAAACATGCACTGGCAATGTAGGATAGGTTTCTGAAAAACATCGCGGGGTGGTGCGCATTGTAAGGGTTTCTAACAGGCCATTCACTAGTAGGAGTGAGAAAAACATCACGGGGTGGGGTGAATCGGTGGTTCTGAATTAGGATAGCCAGTGAGTGGCAATGTAGGATGGAGAAAAGCACCACAGGGTGGTCAGCATGTGGAAATCAGAAAACATGTAGTGGCAATGTACGATAGGTATCTGAAAAACATCGTGGGTTGGTGTGCATTTTAAGGGTTTCTAACAGGCCACTCACTAGGAGGAGTGAATAAAATATCACGGGCTTGGTGTGAATTGGACGGTCTGAATTAGGAAAGGCAGTGAGTGGCTATGTAGGATGGAGAAAAGCCCCATAGAGTGGTCCGCATGGGGAGGTCTGGAAACATGCAGTGGCAATGTAGGTTAGGTTTCTGTAAAACGTTGAGGGGTCGTGCGCATTGTCAGGGTTTCTAAAAGGCAATTCACTAGTAGGAGTGAGAAAAACATCATGGGGTGGTGTGAATTGGAGTGTGTGAATTGGGATAGCCAGTGAGTGGCAATTTCGGATGGAGAAAAGCACCACAGGGGGGTCAGTATTGGGATGTCAGGAAACAGGCTATGGCAATGTAGGATAGGTTTCTGAAAAATATCACGTGGTTGTGCGCATTGTAAGGGTTTCTAAAAGGCAATTCACTAGTAAGAGTGAGAAAAACATCACGACGTGGTGTGAATCGGAGCGTTTGATTTGGGATAGGCAGTGAATGACAATGTAGTTTGGAGAAAAGCACCACGGGGAGGTCAGCATGGGGAGGTCAGGAAACACGCAGTGGTAATATACGTCAGTTTTCTGAAAAACATTGCGTGGTGGTGCGCAATGTATGGGCTTCTAACAGGCCATTCACTGGTAGGAGTGAGAAAAACATCACGGGGTTGTGTGAATCGCAGGGTCGGAATTGGGATAGGCAGTGAGCGGCAATGTGGTTTGGATAAAAGCACCATGGGGTGGTCTGCATCGGAGGTCAGGAAACATGCAGTGGCAATGTAGGATAGGTTTCTGAAAAACATCGCGGGGTGGTGCGCATTGTAAGGGTTTCTAACAGGCCATTCACTAGTAGGAGTGAGATCAACATCACGGGGTGGTGTGAATCAGAGGATATGAATTACGATAGGCAGTGAGTGGGAATGTAGGATGGAGAAACGCACCACGGCGTGGTCAGCAGGGGGCGGTCAGGAAACATGCACTGGCAATGTAGGATAGGTTTCAGAAAAACATCGCGGGGTAGTGCGCATTGTAAGTGTTTCTAACAGGCCATTAACAAGTTGGAGTGAGAAAAACATCACGGGGTGGTGTGAATCGGAGGGTCTGTATTGGGATAGGCAGTGAGTGGCAATGTAGTTTGGAGAAAAACACCACGGGGTGGTCAGCATTGGGAGGTCAGGAAACATGCAGTGGCAATGTAGGATAGGTTTCTGAAAAACATCGCAGGGTGGTACGCATTGTAAGGGTTTCTAACAGGCCACACACTAGTAGGAGTGAGAACAACATCACGGGGTGGTGTGAATCAGAGCGTAAGAATTAGAATAGGCAGTGAGTGGCAATGTAGTTTGGAGAAATGCACCACGGTGTTGACAGCAAGGGGAGGTCAGGAAACATGCAGTGGCAATGTACGTTAGGTTTCTGGAAAAACATCGCGGCGTGGAGTGCATTGTAAGGGTTTCTAATAGGCCATTCAGTAGCAGGAGTGAGAAAAGCAACACGGGGTGGTGAGAATCGGAGGGTCTTAATTAGGATAGGCAGTGAGTGGCAATGTAGGATCGAGAAAAGCACGATCGTGTGGTCAGCATGGGCATGTCAGGAAACATGCAGTGGCAATGTAGGATAGGTTTCTGAAAACATCACGTGGTGGTGCGCATTGTAAGGGTTTCTAACAGGCCATTCAGTAGTAGGAGTGACAAAAACATCACGGCGTGGTGTGAATCGGATGGTTTGATTTGGGATAGGCAGTGAGTGACAATGCAGTTGGGAAAAAAGCACCACGGGGTGGTCAGCATGGGGAGGTCAGGAAACACTCAGTTGCAATGTAATTCAGGTTTCTGAAAAACATCGCGGGGTGGTGCGCATTGTAAGGGTTTCGAATACGCCATTCACTAGCAGGAGTGAGAAAAATATCATGGGGTGGTGTGAATCGGAGTGTCTGAATTAGGATAGACAGTGAGTGGCAATGTAGGATTGAGAAAAGCACCACGGGGTGGTCAGCATGGGGAGGTCAGGAAACATGCAGTGGCAATGTAGGATAGGTTTCTCAAAAACATTGCGGGGTGGTGCGCATTGTAAGGGTTTCTAACAGGCCATTCACTAGTAGGAGTGAGAAAAACCTCACGGGGTGGAGTGAATCAGAGTGTCTGAATTAGGATAGGCAGTGAGCAGCAATGTAGGATGGAGAAAAGCCCCACGGGTTTGTCAGCATGGGGAGGTCAGGAAACATGCAGTGGCAATGTAGGATAGGTTTCTCAAAAACATGGTGGGGTGGTGCGCATTATAAGGGATTATAACATGCCATTCACTAGTAGGAGTGAGAAAAAACACACAGGGTGGTGTGAATCTGAGGGTCTGAATTATGATAGTCAGTGAGTGGCAATGTATAATGGAGAAAAGCACCACTCGGTGATCTGCATGGGCAGGTCAGGAAACATGCAGTCGCAATGTAGGATAGGTTTCTGAAATACATCGCAGGGTTTGCACATTGTAAGGGTTTCTAACAGGCCATTCACTAGGAGGAGTGAGAAAAACATCACGGGGTGGTGTGAATCGAAGGGTCTGAATTAGGCTAGGCATTCAGGGGCAATGTAGGGTGGACAAAAGCACCACGGGTTGGTCAGCATGGGGAGCTCAGGAAACATGCAGTTTCAATGTAGGACTCGATTCTGAAAAACATCGCACGGTAGTGCGCATTGTAAGTGTTTCTAACAGGCCATTCACTAGTAGGAGTGAGAAAAACATCAAGGGGTGGTGTTAATCAGAGGGTCTGAATTAGGATAGGCAATGAGTGGCAATGTAGGTTGGAGAAAAGCCCCACGGGGTGGTCAGCATGGGGAGGTCAGGAAACTTCAGTGGCAATATACAATAGATTTCTAAAAAAACATTGCGCGGTGGTGCGCATTGTAAGGGTTTCTAACAGGCCATTCACTAGTAGGAGTGAGAAAAACACCACGGGGTGGTGTGAATCACAGCTCCTGAGTTGGGATAGGGAATGAGAGGCAATGTAGGATCGAGAAAAGCACCACGGGTTGGTCAGCCTAGGGAGGTGAGGAAACTTGCCGTGGCAATGTAGGATAGGTTTCTAAAAAACATCACAGGGTGGTGCGGATTCTAACGGTTTCTAAAAGGCCATTCATTAGTAGGAGTGAGAAAAACATCACGAGATGGTGTGATTCGGAGTGTCTGAATTAGTATAGGCACTGAGTGGCAGTGTAGGATGGAGAAAAACACCAGGGGGTGGTCAGCATGGGGAGGTTAGGAAACAAGCAGTGGCAATGTAGGATAGGTTTCTGAAAAACATCGCGGGGTGGTGCGCACTGTATGGGCTTCTAACAGGCCATTCACTGGTAGGAGTGAGAAAAACATCACGGGGTGGTGTGAATCGCAGGGTCGGAATTGGGATAGGCAGTGAGCGCCAATGTGGTTTGGAGAAAAGCACCACGGGGTGGTCTGCATCGGAGGTCAGCAAACATGCAGTGGCAATGTAGGATAGGTTTCTGAAAAACATCGTGGGGTGGTGCACATTGTAAGGGTTTCTAACAGGCCATTCACTAGTAGGAGTGAGATCAACATCACGGGGTGGTGTGAATCAGAGTGTATGAATTACGATAGGCAGTGAGTGGGAATGTAGGATGGAGAAACGCACCACGGGGTGGTCAGCAGGGGGCGGTCAGGAAACATGCACTGGCAATGTAGGATAGGTTTCTGAAAAACATCGCGGGGTGGTGCGCATTGTAAGGGTTTCTAACAGGCCATTCACTAGTAGGAGTGAGAAAAACATCACGGGGTGGGGTGAATCGGTGGTTCTGAATTAGGATAGCCAGTGAGTGGCAATGTAGGATGGAGAAAAGCACCACAGGGTGGTCAGCATGTGGAAATCAGAAAACATGTAGTGGCAATGTACGATAGGTATCTGAAAAACATCGTGGGTTGGTGTGCATTTTAAGGGTTTCTAACAGGCCACTCACTAGGAGGAGTGAATAAAATATCACGGGCTTGGTGTGAATTGGACGGTCTGAATTAGGAAAGGCAGTGAGTGGCTATGTAGGATGGAGAAAAGCCCCATAGAGTGGTCCGCATGGGGAGGTCTGGAAACATGCAGTGGCAATGTAGGTTAGGTTTCTGTAAAACGTTGAGGGGTCGTGCGCATTGTCAGGGTTTCTAAAAGGCAATTCACTAGTAGGAGTGAGAAAAACATCATGGGGTGGTGTGAATTGGAGTGTGTGAATTGGGATAGCCAGTGAGTGGCAATTTCGGATGGAGAAAAGCACCACAGGGGGGTCAGTATTGGGATGTCAGGAAACAGGCTATGGCAATGTAGGATAGGTTTCTGAAAAATATCACGTGGTTGTGCGCATTGTAAGGGTTTCTAAAAGGCAATTCACTAGTAAGAGTGAGAAAAACATCACGACGTGGTGTGAATCGGAGCGTTTGATTTGGGATAGGCAGTGAATGACAATGTAGTTTGGAGAAAAGCACCACGGGGAGGTCAGCATGGGGAGGTCAGGAAACACGCAGTGGTAATATACGTCAGTTTTCTGAAAAACATTGCGTGGTGGTGCGCAATGTATGGGCTTCTAACAGGCCATTCACTGGTAGGAGTGAGAAAAACATCACGGGGTTGTGTGAATCGCAGGGTCGGAATTGGGATAGGCAGTGAGCGGCAATGTGGTTTGGATAAAAGCACCATGGGGTGGTCTGCATCGGAGGTCAGGAAACATGCAGTGGCAATGTAGGATAGGTTTCTGAAAAACATCGCGGGGTGGTGCGCATTGTAAGGGTTTCTAACAGGCCATTCACTAGTAGGAGTGAGATCAACATCACGGGGTGGTGTGAATCAGAGGATATGAATTACGATAGGCAGTGAGTGGGAATGTAGGATGGAGAAACGCACCACGGCGTGGTCAGCAGGGGGCGGTCAGGAAACATGCACTGGCAATGTAGGATAGGTTTCAGAAAAACATCGCGGGGTAGTGCGCATTGTAAGTGTTTCTAACAGGCCATTAACAAGTTGGAGTGAGAAAAACATCACGGGGTGGTGTGAATCGGAGGGTCTGTATTGGGATAGGCAGTGAGTGGCAATGTAGTTTGGAGAAAAACACCACGGGGTGGTCAGCATTGGGAGGTCAGGAAACATGCAGTGGCAATGTAGGATAGGTTTCTGAAAAACATCGCAGGGTGGTACGCATTGTAAGGGTTTCTAACAGGCCACACACTAGTAGGAGTGAGAACAACATCACGGGGTGGTGTGAATCAGAGCGTAAGAATTAGAATAGGCAGTGAGTGGCAATGTAGTTTGGAGAAATGCACCACGGTGTTGACAGCAAGGGGAGGTCAGGAAACATGCAGTGGCAATGTACGTTAGGTTTCTGGAAAAACATCGCGGCGTGGAGTGCATTGTAAGGGTTTCTAATAGGCCATTCAGTAGCAGGAGTGAGAAAAGCAACACGGGGTGGTGAGAATCGGAGGGTCTTAATTAGGATAGGCAGTGAGTGGCAATGTAGGATCGAGAAAAGCACGATCGTGTGGTCAGCATGGGCATGTCAGGAAACATGCAGTGGCAATGTAGGATAGGTTTCTGAAAACATCACGTGGTGGTGCGCATTGTAAGGGTTTCTAACAGGCCATTCAGTAGTAGGAGTGACAAAAACATCACGGCGTGGTGTGAATCGGATGGTTTGATTTGGGATAGGCAGTGAGTGACAATGCAGTTGGGAAAAAAGCACCACGGGGTGGTCAGCATGGGGAGGTCAGGAAACACTCAGTTGCAATGTAATTCAGGTTTCTGAAAAACATCGCGGGGTGGTGCGCATTGTAAGGGTTTCGAATACGCCATTCACTAGCAGGAGTGAGAAAAATATCATGGGGTGGTGTGAATCGGAGTGTCTGAATTAGGATAGACAGTGAGTGGCAATGTAGGATTGAGAAAAGCACCACGGGGTGGTCAGCATGCGGATGTCAGGAAACATGCAGTGGCAATGTAGGATAGGTTTCTGAAAAACATCGCGGGGTGGTGCGCACTGTATGGGCTTCTAACAGGCCATTCACTGGTAGGAGTGAGAAAAACATCACGGGGTGGTGTGAATCGCAGGGTCGGAATTGGGATAGGCAGTGAGCGCCAATGTGGTTTGGAGAAAAGCACCACGGGGTGGTCTGCATCGGAGGTCAGCAAACATGCAGTGGCAATGTAGGATAGGTTTCTGAAAAACATCGTGGGGTGGTGCACATTGTAAGGGTTTCTAACAGGCCATTCACTAGTAGGAGTGAGATCAACATCACGGGGTGGTGTGAATCAGAGTGTATGAATTACGATAGGCAGTGAGTGGGAATGTAGGATGGAGAAACGCACCACGGGGTGGTCAGCAGGGGGCGGTCAGGAAACATGCACTGGCAATGTAGGATAGGTTTCTGAAAAACATCGCGGGGTGGTGCGCATTGTAAGGGTTTCTAACAGGCCATTCACTAGTAGGAGTGAGAAAAACATCACGGGGTGGGGTGAATCGGTGGTTCTGAATTAGGATAGCCAGTGAGTGGCAATGTAGGATGGAGAAAAGCACCACAGGGTGGTCAGCATGTGGAAATCAGAAAACATGCAGTGGCAATGTAGTACAGGATTCTGAAAAACATTGTGTGGTGGTGCGCACTGTACCGGCTTCTAACAGGCCATTCACTGGTAGGAGTGAGAAAAACATCACGGGGTGGTGTGAATCCCAGGGTCGGAATTGGGATAGGCAGTGAGCGTCAATGTGGTTTGGAGAAAAGCACCACGGGGTGGTCTGCATCGGAGGTCAGGGAACATGCAGTGGCAATGTAGGATAGGTTTCTGAAAAACATCGCTGGGTGGTGCGCATTGTAAGGGTTTCTAATACGCCATTCACAAGCAGCAGTGAGAAAAATATCACGGGGTGGTTTGAATCAGAGGGTCTGAATTAGGATAGGCAGTGAGTGGCAATGTAGGATGGAGAAACGCACCACGGGGTGGTCAGCATGGGGTGGTCAGGAAATATGCAGTGGCAATGTAGGATAGGTTTCTGAAAAACATCGCGGGGTGGTGCACATTGTAAGGGTTTCTAACAGGCCATTCACTAGTAGGAGTCAGAAAAATATCACGGGGTGGAGTGAATCGGAGGGTCTGAATTAGGATAGGCAGTGAGTGGCAATGTAGGATGGAGAAAAGCACCACGGGGTGGTCAGCATCGGGAGGTCTGGAAACATGCAGTGGCAATGTAGGATAGGTTTCTGAAAAACATCGCGGGGTGGTGCGCATTGTAAGGGTTTCTAACAGGCCATGCACTAGTAGGAGTGAGAACAACATCACGGGGTGGAGTGAATCGAAGGGTCTGAATTAGGATAGGCAGTGAGTGGCAATGTAGGATGGAGAAAAGCACCACGGGGTGGTCAGCATCGGGAGGTCTGGAAACATGCATTGTCAATGTAGGATATGTTTCTGAAAAACATCGCTTGGTTTTGCGCATTGTAAATTTTTCTAACAGGCCATTCACTAGTAGGAGTGAGAAAAACATCACGGGGTGGTGTGAATCGGAGGTTCTGAATTAGGATAGCCAGAGAGTGGCAATGTAGGATGGAGAAAAGCACCACAGGGTGGTCAGCATGTGGAAATCAGAAAACATGCAGTGGCAATGTAGTACTGGTTTCTGAAAAACATCGCGTGGTGGTGCGCACTGTATGGGCTTCTAACAGGCCATTCACTGGTAGGAGTGAGAAAAACATCACGGGGTGGTGTGAATCGCAGGGTCGGAATTGGGATAGGCAGTGAGTGGCAATGTGGTTTGGAGAAAAGCACCACGAAGTGGTCTGCATCGGAGGTCAGGAAACATGCAGTGGCAATGTAGGATAGGTTTCTGAAAAACATCGTGGGGTGGGGCACATTGTAAGGGTTTCTAACAAGCCATTCACTAGTAGGAGTGAGATCAACATCACGGGGTGGTGTGAATCAGAGGGTATGAATTACGATAGGCAGTGAGTGGGAATGTAGGATGGAGAAACGCACCACGGGGTGGTCAGCAGGGGGCGGTCAGGAAACATGCACTGGCAATGTAGGATAGGTTTCTGAAAAACATCGGGGGGTGGTGCGCATTGTAAGGTTTTGTAACAGGCCATTTACTAGTAGGAGTAAGAAAAACATCACGGTGTGGTGTGAATCAGAGCGTAAGAATTGGAATAGGCAGTGAGTGGAAATGTAGTTTGGAGAAATGCACCACGGGGTGGTCAGCAAGGGGTGGTCAGGAAACATGCAGTGGCAATGTACTTTAGGTTTCTGAAAAACATCGCGGGGTGGAGTGCATTGTAAGGGTTTCAAATAGGCCATTCACTAGCAGGAGTGAGAAAAACATCACGGGGTGGTGAGAATCGGAGGGTCTGAATTAGGATAGGCAGTGAGTGGCAATGTAGGATCGAGAAAAGCACCACGGGGTGGTCAGCATGTCGAGGTCAGAAAACATGCAGTGGCAATGTAGGATAGGTTTCTGAAAAACATCGAGGGTTGATGCGCGTTTTAAGGGTTCCTAACAGGCCATTCACTAGGAGGTGTGAGAAAAATATCACGGGCTTGGTGTGAATGGGTCGGTCTGAATTAGGAAAGGCAGTGAGTGGCCAAGTAGGATGGAGAAAACCCCATGGAGTGGTCAGCATGGGGAGGTCAGGAAACATGCAGTGGCAATGTAACTTAGGTTTCTGAAAAACGTTGAGGGGTGGTGCGCATTGTAAGTGTTTCTAACAGGCCATTGACTTGTAGGAGTGAGAAAATCATCATGGGGTGGTGTGACTTGGAGGGTCTGAATCGGGATAGGCAGTGAGTGGCAATTTTGGGTGGAGAAAAGCACCACGGGGAGGTCAGTATGGGATGTCAGGAAACATGCTGTGGCAATATAGGATAGGTTTCTGAAAAATATCACGTGGTGTTGCGCATTGTAAGTGTTTCTAAAAGGCCATTCACTAGTAAGAGTGAGAAAAACATCACGACGTGGTGTGAATCGGAGGGTTTGATTTGGGATAGGCAGTGAATGACAATGTAGTTTGGAGAAAAGCACCACGGGGAGGTCAGCATGGGGAGGTCAGGAAACACGCAGTGGTAATGTACGTCAGTTTTCTGAAAAACATCGCGGGGTGGTGCGCATTGTAAGGGTTTGTAACAGGCCATTCACTAGTAGGAGTGAGAAAAACATCATGGGGTGGTGTGAATCGGACAGTCTGAATTAGGATAGGCAGTAAGTGGCAATGTAGAATGGAGAAAAGCACCACGGGGTGGGCAGCATGTGGAGGTCAGAAAACATGCAGTGGCAATGTAGGATAGGTATCTGAAAAACATCGTCGGTTGGTGTGCATTGTAAGGGTTTCTAAGAGGCCATTCACTAGGAGGAGTGAGAAAAATACCACGGGCTTGGTGTGAATCGGACGGTCTGAATTAGGAAAGGCAGTGAGTGGCCATATAGGATGGAGAAAAGCCCCATAGAGTGGTCAGCATGGGGAGGTCAGGAAACATGCAGTGGCAATGTAGAATAGGTTTCTGAAAAACATCGCAGGGTGGTGCGCATTGTAAGGGTTTCTAACAGGCCATTCACTAGTAGGAGTGAGAAAAACATCACGGGGTGGTGTGAATTGATGGGTATGAATAGGGATAGGCAGGAAGTGGCAATTTAGGATGCAGAAATGTACCACGGGGTGGTCAGCATGGGACGTCAGGAAACATGCAGTGGCAATGTATGATAGGTATCTGAAAAACATCCGGGATGGTGTGCACTGTAAGGGTTTCTAACAGGCCATTCACTCGTAGGAGAGAGAAAAACGTCATGTGGTTGTGTGAATCGGACGGTCTGAATTAGGATAGGCAGTGATTGGCAATGTAGGATGGAGAAAAGCACCACGGGGTGGTCAGCATGGGGAGGTCAGGAAACATGCATTGGCAATGTAGGATATGTTTCTGAAAAACATCGCGGGGTGGTGCGCATTGTAAGGTTTTCTAACAGGCCATTCACTAGTAGGAGTGAGAAAAACATCACTGGGTGGTGTGAATCGGAGGTTCTGAATTAGGATAGCCAGTGAGTGGCAATGTAGGATGGAGATAAGCACCACAGGGTGGTCAGCATGTGGAAATCAGAAAACATGCAGTGGCAATGTAGTACAGGTTTCTGAAAAGCATTGTGTGGTGGTGCGCACTGTATGGGCTTCTAACAGGCCATTCACTGGTAGGAGTGAGAAAAACATCACGGGGTGGTGTGAATCGCAGGGTCGGAATTGGGATAGGCAGTGAGCGTCAATGTGGTTTGGAGAAAAGCACCACGGGGTGGTCTGCATCGGAGGTCAGGGAACATGCAATGGCAATGTAGGATAGGTTTCTGAAAAACATCTCTGTGTTGCGCATTGTAAGGGTTTCTAATACGCCATTCACTAGTAGGAGTGAGAAAAACATCACGGGGTGGTGTGAATCGGAGGGTCTGAATTAGGATAGGCAGTGAGTGGCAATGTAGGATGGAGAAAAGCACCATGGGGTGGTCAGCATCGGGAGGTCTGGAAACATGCAGTGGCAATGTAGGATAGGTTTCTGAAAAACATCGCGGGGTGGTGCGCATTGTAAGGGTTTCTAACAGGCCATGCACTAGTAGGAGTGAGAACAACATCACGGGGTGGAGTGAATCGAAGGGTCTGAATTAGGATAGGCAGTGAGTGGCAATATAGGATGGAGAAAAGCACCACGGGGTGGTCAGCATCGGGAGGTCTGGAAACATGCAGTGGCAATGTAGGATAGGTTTCTGAAAAACATCGCAGGGTGGTGCGGATTGTAAGTGTCTAACAGGCCATTCACTAGTAGGAGTGAGAAAAACATCACGGGGTGGTGTTAATCGGAGGGTCTGAATTAGGATAGGCAGTGAGAGGCAATGTAGGATGGAGAAAACCCACACAGGGTGGTCAGCATGGGGATGTCAGGAAACATGCAGTGGCAATGGAGGATAGGTTTCTAAAAAACATCGCGGGATGGTGCTGATTGTAACGGTTTCTAAAAGGGCATTTACTAGTGGGAGTGAGAATAACATCACGGGGTGGTGTCAATCGGAGTGTCTGAAT
Organism: Cavia porcellus; assembly: GCF_034190915.1. Classification (NCBI taxonomy): domain Eukaryota; kingdom Metazoa; phylum Chordata; class Mammalia; order Rodentia; family Caviidae; genus Cavia; species Cavia porcellus. The sequence goes on along the minus strand of NW_026947560.1, from coordinate 567,334 downwards.
TAGGATAGGCAGTAAGTGCCAATGTAGGATGGAGAAAAGCACCAGGCGTGGCCAGCATGGGGAGGTCAGGAAACATGCAGTGGCAATGTAGGTTAGGTTTCTGAAAAACATCGCGGGGTGGTGCACACTGTAAGGGTTTCTACCAGGCCTTTCACTAGTAGGAGTGAGAAAAATAACAAGGGGTGGTGTGAATCAGAGGGACTGAATTAGGATAGGCAGTGAGTGGCAATGTAGGATGGAGAAAAGCACCACGGGGTGGTCAGCATGGGGAGGTCATGAAACATGCAAAGGCAATGTAGGATAGGTATCTAAAAAACATCGCGGGGTGGTGCACATTGTAACGGTTTCCACCAGGCCATTCGCTATTAGGAGTGAGAAAAATATCAAGGGGTGGTGAGAATCGGAGGGACTGAATTAGGATAGGCAGTGAGTGGCAATGTAGGATGGAGAAAAGCACCACGGGGTGGTCAGCATGGGGAGGTCAGGAAACATGCAGTGGCAATGTAGGATAGGTTTCTGAAAAACTTTGCGGGGTGGTGCGCATTGTAAGGGTTTCTAACAGGCCATTCACTAGTAAGAATGAGAAAAACATCACGGGGTGATGTGAATCGAAGGGTCTGAATTACGATAGGCAGTGAGTGGCAATGTAGGATGGAGAAACGCACCACGGGGAGGTCAGCATTGGGAGTTCAGGAAACACGCAGTGGCAATGTGGGATAGGATTCTAAAAAACATCGCGGGGTGGTGCGCATTGGAAGGGTTTCTAACAGGCCATTCACTAGTAGGAGTGAGAAAAACATCACGGTGTGGTGTGAGTCAGAGGGTCTGAATTGGGATAGGGAGTGAGAGGCAATGTAGGATGGAGAAGAGCACCACGGGGTGATCAGCATGGGGAAGTAAGGAAACATGCAGTGGCAATGTAGGATAAGTATCTGAAAAACATCGCGGGGTGGTGCGCATTGTAAGGTTTCTAACAGGCAATTCACTAGTAGGAGTGAGAAAAACATCACGGGGTGGTGTGAATTGGACGGTCTGAATAATGATAGGCAGTGAGTGGCAATGTAAGATGGAGAAAAGCACCCCGGGGTTGTCAGCATGGGGAGGTTAGGAAACATGCAGTGGCAATGTGGGATAGGTTTCTGAAAAACATCGTGCGGTGGTGAATATTGTTGGGGTTTCTAACAGTCCATTCACTAGTAGGAGTGAGAAAAACATCACGGGCTGGTGTGAATTGGAGGGTCTGAATTATGATAGGCAGTGAGTGGCAATGTAGGATGGAGGAAAGCACCACGAGGTGGTCAGCATGGGGAGGTCAGGAAACATGCAGTGGCAATGGAGGATAGGTTTCTAAAAGACATCGCGGAATGGGGCTGATTGTAACGGTTTCTAAAAGGCCATTTACTAGTGGGAGTGACAATAACATCACGGGGTGGTGTCAATTGGAGTGTCTGAATTAGGATACGCAGGAAGTGGCAATGTAGAATGGAGAAAAGCACCAGGCGTGGCCAGCATGTGGAGGTCAGGAAACATGCAGTGGCAATGTAGGTTAGGTTTCTGAATAACATCGCGGGGTGTCGCACACTGTAAGGGTATCTAACAGGACAATTACTAGGAGGAGTGAGAAAAACATCACGGGGTCATGTGAATCGGAGGTACCGAACTGGGATAGGCAGTGAGTGGCAATGTAGGATGGAGAAAAGCACCACGGGCTGGTCAGCATGGGGAGGTCAGGAAACATGCAGTGGCAATGTAGGATAGGTATCTGGAAAACATCGCGGGGTGGTGCGCATTGTAAGGGATTCTAACAGGCCATTCACTAGTATAAGTGAGAAAAACATCATGGGCTGGTGTTAATTGGAGGGTCTGAATTATGATAGGCAGTGAGTGGCAATGTAGGGTGGAGAAAAGCACCATGGGGTGGTCAGCATGGGGAGGTCAGGAAACATGCAGTGGAAATGTAGGATAGGTTTCTCAAAAACATGGCGGGGTGGTGCACAATGTAAGGGTTTTTAACAGGCCATACACTAGTAGGAGTGAGAAAAACATCATGGGGTGGTGTGAATCTGAGTGTCTGAATTAGGATAGGCAGTGAGTGGGAATGTAGAATGGAGATGAGCACCACGGGGTGGTCAGCTTCGGGAGGTCAGGAAACATGCAGTGGCAAAGTCGGTTAGGTTTCTGAAAAACATCGCAGGGTTGTGTGCATTGTAAGGGTTTCTAATAGGCCATTCACTAGTAGGAGGGAGAAAAACATCACGGGGTGGTGTGATTCTGAGGGTCTGAATTAGGATAGGCAGTGAGTGACAATGTATAATGGAGAAAATCACCACAAGATGGTCAGCATGGGGAGGTCAGGAAACATGCACTGGCAATGCAGGATATGTTTCTGAAAAACATGGCTTGGTGGTGCGCATTGTAAGGGTTTTTAACAGGCCATTCACTAGTAGCAGTGAAAAAATCATCAAGGTGTTTTGTGAATCGGTGTGTCTGAATTAGGATAGGCAGTGAGCGGAAATGAAGAATGGAGAAAAGCAACACGGGGTGGTAAGGAAACATGCATTGGCAATGTAGGTTAGGTCAGCATACATGCAGTGGCAATGAAGGTTAGGTTTCTGAAAAACATGGCAGGGAGTCACAATGTAGGATGGAGTGGTCAGCATGGGGAGGTCAGGAAACATGCAGTGGCAATATAGGATAGGTTTCTGAAAAACATCGCGGGGTGGTGCGCATTGTAAGGGTTTCTAACTGGCCATTCACCACTAGGAGTGAGAACAACATCATGGGGTGGTGTGAATCGGAGGGTCTGAATTAGGATTTGCAGTTAGAGGCAATGTAGGATGGAGAAAAGCACCACAGGGTATTCAGCATGGGGAGGTGAGGAAACACGCAGTGGCAATGTAGGATAGGTTTCTGAAAAACATGCCGGGGTGGTGCGCATTGTAAGGGTTTCTAACAGGCCATTCACTAGTAGGAGTGAGAAAAACATCACGGGGTGGTGTGAATCAGAGGGTCTGAATTAGGAGAGGCAGTGAGTTGCAATGTAGGATGGACAATAGCACCCCGGGTTGGTCAGCATGGGGAGGTCAGGAAAAATGCAGTGGCAATGTAGGATATTTTCTGAAAAACATGGCTTGGTGGTGCGCATTGCAAGGGTTTCTAAAAGGCCATTCACAAGTAGGAGTGAGAAAAACAAGACGGGGTGGTGTGAATCAGAGGGTCTGAATTAGGTTAGACCGTCAGTGGCATTGTAAGATGGAGAAAAGCACCACGGGGTGGTCAGCTTTGGGAGCTCAGGAAACATGCAGTGGCAATGTAGGATAGGTTTCTGAAAAAACATCCCGGGGTGGTGAGAATTGTAAGGGTTTCTAACAGGCCGTTCACTAGTCGGAGTGAGAAAAACATTACGGGGTGGTGTGAATCAGAGGATCTGAATTAGGATAGGCAGTGAGAGGAAATGTAAGATGGAGAATGACACCACGCGTTGGTTAGCATGGGGAGGTCAGGAAAAATGCAGTGGCAAAGTAGGATAGGTTTCTGAAAACCATGGCGGGGTGGTGCACATTGTAAGGGTTTCTAACAAGCCAGTCACTAGTAGGAGTGAGAAAAACTTCACGGAGTGGTGTGAATCGGAGGTACTGAATTAGGATATGCAGTGAGTGGCAATATAGGATGGATAAAAGCACCAGGGGGTGGTCAGCATTGGGAGGTCAGGAAACATGCAGTGGCAATGTAGGATAGGTATCTGAAAAACATCGCGGGGTGGTACGCATTGTAAGGGTTTCTAACAGGCCATTCACTAGTAGGAGTGAGAAAAACATCACGGGGTGGTGTGATTCTGAGGGTCTGAATTAGGATAGGCAGTGAGTAACAATGTATAATGGAGAAAATCACCACAAGATGGTCAGCACGGGGAAGTCAGGAAACATGCACTGGCAATGCAGGATATGTTTCTGAAAAACATGGCTTGGTGGTGCGCATTGTAAGGGTTTTTAACAGGCCATTCACTAGTAGCAGTGAAAAAATCATCAAGGAGTTTTGTGAATCGGTGTGTCTGAATTAGGATAGGCACTGAGCGGAAATGAAGAATGGAGAAAAGCAACACGGGGTGGTAAGGAAACATGCATTGGCAATGTATGTTAGGTCAGCATACATGCAGTGGCAATGTAGGTTAGGTTTCTGAAAAACATGGCAGGGAGTCACAATGTAGGATGGAGTGGTCAGCATGGGGAGGTCAGGAAACATGCAGTGGCAATATAGGATAGGTTTCTGAAAAACATCGCGGGGTGGTGCGCATTGTAAGGGTTGCTAACAGGCCATTCACCACTAGGAGTGAGAAAAACATGGGGTGGTGTGAATTGGAGGGTCTGAATTAGGATTTGCACTTAGAGGCAATGTAGGATGGAGAAAACCACCACAGGGTATTCAGCATGGGGAGGTCAGGAAACATGCAGTGGCAATGTAGGATAGGTTTCTGAAAAAACATCCCGGGGTGGTGAGAATTGTAAGGGTTTCTAACAAGCCATTCACTAGTAGGAGTGAGAAAAACTTCACAGAGTGGTGTGAATCGGAGGTACTGAATTAGGATAGGCAGTGAATGGCAATATAGAATGGACAATAGCACCACGGGGAGGTCAGCATGGGGAGTTCAGGAAAAAGGCACTGGCAAGGTAGGTTATTTTTCTGAAAAACATGGATTGGTGGTGCGCTTTGCAAGGGTTTCTAACAGGCCATTCACTAGTAGGAGTGACAAAAACATCACGGTTTGGTGGAAATCGGAGGGTCTCAATTAGGATATGAAGTGAGTGGCAATGTAGGATGGAGAAAAGCACCACGGGGTGGTCAGCATGGGGAGGTCAGGAAACATGCAGCGGCAATGTAGGATACGTTTCTGATAAACATCGCGGGTTGGTGCGCATTGTAAGGGTTTCGAACAGGCCATTCACTAAAAGAGTGAGAAAAACCTCACGGGTTGGTGTGAATCGGAGGGACCGAATTGGGATAGGCAGTGAGTGGCAATGTAGGATGCAGAAAAGCACCACGGGATGATCAGCATGGGGAGGTCAGGAAACAGGCAATGGCAATGTAGGATAGGGATCTGAAAAACATCGCGGGGTGGTGCACATTGTAAGGGTTTCTACCGAGCCATGCACTAGTAGGAGTGACAAAAATATCAAGGGGTGGTGTGAATCGGAGGGACTGAATTAGGATAGGCAGTGAGTGGCAATGTAGGATGGAGAAAAGCACCACGGGGTTTTCAGCATGGGGAGGTCAGGAAACATGCGGTGGCAATGTGGGATAGGTTTCTGAAAAACATCACTTGGTGGAGCGCATTGAAAGGATTTCTAACAGGCCATTCACGAGTAGGAGTGAGAAACACATCACGGGCTGGTGTGAATTCGAGGGTCTGAATAATGATAGGCAGTGAGTGGCAATGTAGGATGGAGAAAAGCACCACTAAGTGATCTGCATGGGCAGGTCAGGAACCATGCAGTGGCAATGTAGGATAAGTTTCTGAAATACATCGCAGGGTGGTGCGCATTGTAAGGGTTTCTAACAGGCCATTCACTAGTAGGAGTGAGAGAAACATCACGGCGGGGTGTGAATTGGAGTGTCTGAATTAGGATAGGCATTCAGGGGCAATGTAGGGTGGAGAAAAGCACCACAGGGTGGTCAGCATGGGGAGGTTAGGAAACATGCAGTGGCAATGTAGGATAGGTTTCTGAAAAACATCGCAGGGTGGTGCGGATTGTAAGTGTCTAACAGGCCATTCACTAGTAGGAGTGAGAAAAACATCACGGGGTGGTGTTAATCGGAGGGTCTGAATTAGGATAGGCAGTGAGTGGCAATGTAGGATGGAGAAAACACACACAGGGTGGTCAGCATGGGGATGTCAGGAAACATGCAGTGGCAATGGAGGATAGGTTTCTAAAAAACATCGTGGGATGGTGCTGATTGTAACGGTTTCTAAAAGGGCATTTACTAGTGGGAGTGAGAATAACATCACGGGGTGGTGTCAATCGGAGTGTCTGAATTAGGACAGGCAGTAAGTGGCAATGCAGGATGGAGAAAAGCACCAGGCTTGGCCAGCATGGGGAGGTCAGGAAACATGCAGTGGCAATGTAGGTTAGGTTTCTGAAAAACATCGCGGGGTGGTGCACACTGTAAGGGTTTCTACCGGGCCTTTCATTAGTAGGAGTGAGAAAAATATCAAGGGGTGGTGTGAATCAGAGGGACTGAATTAGGATAGGCAGTGAGTGGCAATGTAGGATGGAGAAAAGCACCACGGGGTGGTCAGCATGGGGAGGTCATGAAACATGCAAAGGCAATGTAGGATATGTTTCTGAAAAACATTGCGGGGTGGTGCACATTGTAACGGATTCCACCAGGCCATTCGCTATTAGGAGTGAGAAAAATATCAAGGGGTGGTGAGAATCGGAGGGACTGAATTAGGATAGGCAGTGATTGGCAATGTAGGATGGAGAAAAGCACCACGGGGTGGTCAGCATGGGGAGGTCAGGAAACATGCAGTGGCAATGTAAGATAGCTTTCTGAAAAACTTTGCGGGATGGTGCGCATTGTAAGGGTTTCTAACAGGCCATTCACTAGTAAGAGTTAGAAAAACATCACGGGGTGATGTGAATCGAAGGGTCTGAATTACGATAGGCAGTGAGTGGCAATGTAGGATGGAGAAACGCACCACGGGGCGGTCAGCATTGGGAGTTCAGGAAACATGCAGTGGCAATGTGGGATAGGATTCTAAAAAACATCGTGGGGTGGTGCGCATTGTAAGGGTTTCTAACAGGCCATTCACTAGTAGGAGTAAGAAAAACATCACGGTGTGGTGTGAGTCAGAGGGTCTGAATTGGGATAGGGAGTGAGAGGCAATGTAGGATGGAGAAGAGCACCACGGGGTGATCAGCATGGGGAGGTTAGGAAACATGCAGTGGCAATGGAGGATAGGTTTCTAAAAGACATTGCGGAATGGTGCTGATTGTAACGGTTTCTAAAATGCCATTTACTAGTGGGAGTGACAATAACATCACGGGGTGGTGTCAATTGGAGTGTCTGAATTAGGATACGCAGTAAGTGGCAATGTAGGATGGAGAAAAGCACCAGGCGTGGCCAGCATGTGGAGGTCAGGAAACATGCAGTGGCAATGTAGGTTAGTTTTCTGAAAAACATCGCGGGGTGTTGCACACTGTAAGGGTATCTAACAGAACAATTACTAGGAGGAGTGAGAAAAACATCAAGGGGTCATGTGAATCGGAGGTACCGAACTGGGATAGGCAGTGAGTGCAATGTAGGATGGAGAAATGCACCACGGGCTGGTCAGCATGGGGAGGTCAGGAAACATGCAGTGGCAATGTAGGATAGGTATCTGGAAAACATCGCGGGGTGGTGCGCATTGTAAGGGATTCTAACAGGCCATTCACTAGTATAAGTGAGAAAAACATCATGGGCTGGTGTTAATTGGAGGGTCTGAATTATGATAGGCAGTGAGTGGCAATGTAGGGTGGAGAAAAGCACCACGGGGTGGTCAGCATGGGGAGGTCAGGAAACATGCAGTGGAAATGTAGGATAGGTTTCTCAAAAACATGGCGGGGTGGTGCGCAATGTAAGGGTTTTTAACAGGCCATACACTAGTAGGAGTGAGAAAAATATCATGGGGTGGTGTGAATCTGAGTGTCTGAATTAGGATAGGCAGTTAGTGGGAATGTAGGATGGAGAAGAGCACCACGGGGTGGTCAGCTACGAGAGGTCAGGAAACATGCAGTGGCAATGTCGGTTAGGTTTCTGAAAAGCATCGCAGGGTTGTGTGCATTGTAAGGGTTTTTAATAGGCCATTCACTAGTAGGAGAGAGAAAAACATCACGGGGTGGTGTGATTCTGAGGGTCTGAATTAGGATAGGCAGTGAGTGACAATGTATAATCGAGAAAATCACCACAAGATGGTCAGCATGGGGAGGTCAGGAAACATGCACTTGCAATGCAGGATATGTTTCTGAAAAACATGGCTTGGTGGTGCGCATTGTAAGGGTTTTTAACAGGCCATTCACTAGTAGCAGTGAAAAAATCATCAAGGAGTTTTGTGAATCGGTGTGTCTGAATTAGGATAGGCAGTGAGCGGAAATGAAGAATGGAGAAAAGCAACACGGGGTGGTAAGGAAACATGCATTGGCAATGTAGGTTAGGTCAGCATACATGCAGTGGCAATGTAGGTTAGGTTTCTGAAAAACATGGCAGGGAGTCACAATGTAGGATGGAGTGATCAGCATGGGGAGGTCAGGAAACATGCAGTGGCAATATAGGATAGGTTTCTGAAAAACATCGCGGGGTGGTGCGCATTGTAATTGTTTCTAACTGGCCATTCACCACTAGGAGTGAGAAAAACATCATGGGGTGGTGTGAATTCGAGGGTCTGAATTAGGATTCGCAGTTAGAGGCAATGTAGGATGGAGAAAAGCACCACAGGGTATTCAGCATGGGGAGGTCTGGAAACACGCAGTGGCAATGTAGGATAGGTTTCTGAAAAACATGCCGGGGTGGTGCGCATTGTAAGGGTTTCTAACAGGCCATTCACTAGTAGGAGTGAGAAAAACATCACGGGGTGGTGTGAATCAGAGGGTCTGAATTAGGAGAGGCAGTGAGTTGCAATGTAGGATGGACAATAGCACCCCGGGTTGGTCAGCATGGGGAGGTCAGGAAAAATGCAGTGGCAATGTAGGATATTTTTCTGAAAAACATGGCTTGGTGGTGCGCATTGCAAGGGTTTCTAAAAGGCCATTCACTAGTAGGAGTGAGAAAAACAAGACGGGGTGGTGTGAATCATAGCGTCTGAATTAGGATAGTCCGTCAGTGGCATTGTAAGATGGAGAAAAGCACCACGGGGTGGTCAGCTTTGGGAGCTCAGGAAACATACAGTGGAAATGTAGGATAGGTTTCTGAAAAAACATCCCGGGGTGGTGAGAATTGTAAGGGTTTCTAACAGGCCATTCACTAGTCGGAGTGAGAAAAACATTACGGGGTGGTGTGAATCAGAGGATCTGAATTAGGATAGGCAGTGAGAGGCAATGTAAGATGGAGAATGACACCACGGGTTGGTTAGCATGGGGAGGTCAGGAAAAATGCAGTGGCAAAGTAGGATAGGTTTCCGAAAACCATGGCGGGGTGGTGCGCATTGTAAGGGTTTCTAACAAGCCATTCACTAGTAGGAGTGAGAAAAACTTCACGGAGTGGTGTGAATCGGAGGTACTGAATTACGATATGCAGTGAGTGGCAATGTAGGATGGATAAAAGCACCAGGGGGTGGTCAGCATTGGGAGGTCAGGAAACATGCAGTGGCAATGTAGGATAGGTATCTGAAAAACATCGCGGGGTGGTACGCATTGTAAGGGTTTCTAACAGGCCATTCACTAGTAGGAGTGAGAAAAACATCACGGGGTGGTGTGATTCTGAGGGTCTGAATTAGGATAGGCAGTGAGTAACAATGTATAATGGAGTAAATCACCACAAGATGGTCAGCATGGGGAAGTCAGGAAACATGCACTGGCAATGCAGGATATGTTTCTGAAAAACATGGCTTGGTGGTGCGCATTGTAAGGGTTTTTAACAGGCCATTCACTAGTAGCAGTGAAAAAATCATCAAGGAGTTTTGTGAATCGGTGTGTCTGAATTAGGATAGGCAGTGAGCGGAAATGAAGAATGGAGAAAAGCAACACGGGGTGGTAAGGAAACATGCATTGGCAATGTAGGTTACGTCAGCATACATGCAGTGGCAATGTAGGTTAGGTTTCTGAAAAACATGGCAGGGAGTCACAATGTAGGATGGAGTGGTCAGCATGGGGAGGTCAGGAAACATGCAGTGGCAATATAGGATAGGTTTCTGAAAAACATCGCGGGGTGGTGCGCATTGTAAGGGTTTCTAACAGGCCATTCACCACTAGGAGTGAGAAAAACATCATGGGGTGGTGTGAATCGGAGGGTCTGAATTAGGATTTGCACTTAGACGCAATGTAGGATGGAGAAAACCACCACAGGGTATTCAGCATGGGGAGGTCAGGAAACATGCAGTGGCAATGTAGGATAGGTTTCTGAAAAAACATCCCGGGGTGGTGAGAATTGTAAGGGTTTCTAACAGGCCATTCACTAGTAGGAGTGAGAAAAACATCACTGGGTGGTGTGAATCAGAGGATCTGAATTAGGATAGGCAGTGAGAGGCAATGTAAGATGGAGAATGACACCACGGGTTGGTTGGCATGGGGAGGTCAGGAAAAATGCAGTGGCAAAGTAGGATAGGTTTCTGAAAACCATGGCGGGGTGGTGCGCATTGTAAGGGTTTCTAACAAGCCATTCACTAGTAGGAGTGAGAAAAACTTCACAGAGTGGTGTGAATAGGAGGTACTGAATTAGGATAGGCAGTGAATGGCAATATAGAATGGACAATAGCACCACGGGGAGGTCAGCATGGGGAGTTCAGGAAAAAGGCACTGGCAAGGTAGGTTATTTTTCTGAAAAACATGGATTGGTGGTGCGCTTTTTAAGGGTTTCTAACAGGCCATTCACTAGTAGGAGTGAGAAAAACATCACGGTTTGGTGGAAATCGGAGGGTCTGAATTAGGATATGAAGTGAGTGGCAATGTAGGATGGAGAAAAGCACCACGGGGTGGTCAGCATGGGGAGGTCAGGAAACATGCAGCGGCAATGTAGGATACGTTTCTGAAAAACATCGCGGGTTGGTGAGCATTGTAAGGGTTTCGAACAGGCCATTCACTAAAAGAGTGAGAAAAACCTCACGGGTTGGTGTGAATCGGAGGGACCGAATTGGGATAGGCAGTGAGTGGCAATGTAGGATGCAGAAAAGCACCACGGGATGATCAGCATGGGGAGGTCAGGAAACAGGCAATGGCAATGTAGGATAGGGATCTGAAAAACATCGCGGGGTGGTGCACATTGTAAGGGTTTCTACCAAGCCATGCACTAGTAGGAGTGACAAAAATATCAAGGGGTGGTGTGAATCGGAGGGACTGAATTAGGATAGGCAGTGAGTGGCAATGTAGGATGGAGAAAAGCACCACGGGGTTGTCAGCATGGGGAGGTCAGGAAACATGCGGTGGCAATGTGGGATAGGTTTCTGAAAAACATCACTTGGTGGAGCGCATTGAAAGGATTTCTAACAGGCCATTCACGAGTAGGAGTGAGAAACACATCACGGGCTGGTGTGAATTCGAGGGTCTGAATAATGATAGGCAGTGAGTGGCAATGTAGGATGGAGAAAAGCACCACTAAGTGATCTGCATGGGCAGGTCAGGAACCATGCAGTGGCAATGTAAGATAAGTTTCTGAAATACATCGCAGGGTGGTGCGCATTGTAAGGGTTTCTAACAGGCCATTCACTATTAGGAGTGAGAGAAACATCACGGGGTGGTGTGAATTGGAGGGTCTGAATTAGGATAGGCAATCAGGGGCAATGTAGGGTGGAGAAAAGCACCACAGGGTGGTCAGCATGGGTGGTTAGGAAACATGCAGTGGCAATGTAGGATAGGTTTCTGAAAAACATCGCAGGGTGGTGCGGATTGTAAGTGTCTAACAGGCCATTCACTAGTAGGAGTGAGAAAAACATCACGGGGTGGTGTTAATCGGAGGGTCTGAATTAGGATAGGCAGTGAGTGGCAATGTAGGATGGAGAAAACCCACACAGGGTGGTCAGCATGGGGATGTCAGGAAACATGCAGTGGCAATGGAGGATAGGTTTCTAAAAAACATCGCGGGATGGTGCTGATTGTAACGGTTTCTAAAAGGGCATTTACTAGTGGGAGTGAGAATAACATCACGGGGTGGTGTCAATCGGAGTGTCTGAATTAGGACAGGCAGTAAGTGGCAATGTAGGATGGAGAAAAGCACCAGGCGTGGCCAGCATGGGGAGGTCAGGAAACATGCAGCGGCAATGTAGGTTAGGTTTCTGAAAAACATCGCGGGGTGGTGCACACTGTAAGGGTTTCTACCGGGCCTTTCACTAGTAGGAGTGAGAAAAATATCAAGGGGTGGTGTGAATCAGAGGGACTGAATTAGGATAAGCAGTGAGTGGCAATGTAGGATGGAGAAAAGCACCACGGGGTGGTCAGCATGGGGAGGTCATGAAACATGCAAAGGCAATGTAGGATAGGTTTCTGAAAAACATTGCGGGGTGGTGCACATTGTAACGGTTTCCACCAGGCCATTCGCTATTAGGAGTGAGAAAAATATCAAGGGGTGGTGAGAATCGGAGGGACTGAATTAGGATAGGCAGTGAGTGGCAATGTAGGATGGAGAAAAGCACCACGGGGTGGTCAGCATGGGGAGGTCAGGAAACATGCAGTGGCAATGTAGGATAGGTTTCTGAAAAACTTTGCGGGATGGTGCGCATTGTAAGGGTTTCTAACAGGCCATTCACTAGTAAGAGTGAGAAAAACATCACTGGGTGATGTGAATCGAAGGGTCTGAATTACGATAGGCAGTGAGTGGCAATGTAGGATGGAGAAATGCACCACGGGGCGGTCAGCATTGGGAGTTCAGGAAACATGCAGTGGCAATGTGGGATAGGATTCTAAAAAACATCGCGGGGTGGTGCACATTGTAAGGGTTTCTAACAGGCCATTCACTAGTAAGAGTGAGAAAAACATCACGGTGTGGTGTGAGTCAGAGGGTCTGAATTGGGATAGGGAGTGAGAGGCAATGTAGGATGGAGAAGAGCACCACGGGGTGATCAGCATGGGGAAGTCAGGAAACTTGCAGTGGCAATGTAGGATAGGTCTCTTAAACACATCGCGGGGTGGTGCGCATTGTAAGGTTTCTAACAGGCCATTCACTAGTAGGAGTGAGAAAAACATCACGGGGTGGTGTGAATTGGAGGGTCTGAATAATGATAGGCAGTGAGTGGCAATGTAAGATGGAGAAAAGCACCCCGGGGTTGTCAGCATGGGGAAGTCAGGAATCATGCAGTGGCAATGTGGGATAGGTTTCTGAAAAATATCGTGGGGTTGTGAATATTGGGGTTTCTAACAGTCCATTCACTAGTAGAAGTGAGAAAAACATCACGGGCTGGTGTGAATTGGAGGGTCTGAATTATGATAGGCAGTGAGTGGCAATGTAGGATGGAGGAAAGCACCACGAGGTGGTCAGCATGGGGAGGTTAGGAAACATGCAGTGGCAATGGAGGATAGGTTTCTAAAAGACATTGCGGAATGGTGCTGATTGTAACGGTTTCTAAAATGCCATTTACTAGTGGGAGTGACAAAAACATCACGGGGTGGTGTCAATTGGATTGTCTGAATTAGGATACGCAGTAAGTGGCAATGTAGGATGGAGAAATGCACCAGGCGTGCCCAGCATGTGGAGGTCAGGAAACATGCAGTGGCAATGTAGGTTAGGTTTCTGAAAAACATCGCGGGGTGTTGCACATTGTAAGGGTATCTAACAGAAAAATTACTAGGAGGAGTGAGAAAAACATCACGGGGTCATGTGAATCGGAGGTACCGAACTGGGATAGGCAGTGAGTGGCAATGTAGGATGGAGAAAAGCACCACGGGCTGGTCAGCATGGGGAGGTCAGGAAACATGCAGTGGCAATGTAGGATAGGTATCTGGAAAACATCGCGGGGTGGTGCGCAATGTAAGGGTTTTTAACAGGCCATACACTAGTAGGAGTGAGAAAAACATCATGGGGTGGTGTGAATCTGAGTGTCTGAATTAGGATAGGCAGTGAGTGGGAATGTAGGATGGAGAAGAGCACCACGGGGTGGTCAGCTACGGGAGGTCAGGAAACATGCAGTGGCAATGTAGGATAGGTATCTGGAAAACATCGCGGGGTGGTGCGCATTGTAAGGGATTCTAACAGGCCATTCACTAGTATAAGTGAGAAAAACATCATGGGCTGGTGTTAATTGGAGGGTCTGAATTACGATAGGCAGTGAGTGGCAATGTAGGGTGGAGAAAAGCACCACGGGGTGGTCAGCATGGGGAGGTCAGGAAACATGCAGTGGAAATGTAGGATAGGTTTCTCAAAAACATGGCGGGGTGGTGCGCAATGTAAGGGTTTTTAACAGGCCATACACTAGTAGGAGTGAGAAAAACATCATGGGGTGGTGTGAATCTGAGTGTCTGAATTAGGATAGGCAGTGAGTGGGAATGTAGGATGGAGAAGAGCACCACGGGGTGGTCAGCTACGGGAGGTCAGGAAACATGCAGTGGCAATGTCGGTTAGGTTTCTGAAAAACATCGCAGGGTTGTGTGCATTGTAAGGGTTTCTAATAGGGAGAAAAACATCACGGGGTGGTGTGATTCTGAGGGTCTGAATTAGGATAGGCAGTGAGTGACAATGTATAATCGAGAAAATCACCACAAGATGGTCAGCATGGGGAGGTCAGGAAACATGCACTGGCAATGCAGGATATGTTTCTGAAAAACATGGCTTGGTGGTGCGCATTGTAAGGGTTTTTAACAGGCCATTCACTAGTAGCAGTGAAAAAATCTTCAAGGAGTTTTGTGAATCGGTGTGTCTGAATTAGGATAGGCAGTGAGCGGAAATGAAGAATGGAGAAAAGCAACACAGGGTGGTAAGGAAACATGCATTGGCAATGTAGGTTAGGTCAGCATACATGCAGTGGCAATGTAGGTTAGGTTTCTGAAAAACATGGCAGGGAGTCACAATGTAGGATGGAGTGATCAGCATGGGGAGGTCAGGAAACATGCAGTGGCAATATAGGATAGGTTTCTGAAAAACATCGCGGGGTGTTGCGCATTGTAACGGTTTCTAACAGGCCATTCACCACTAGGAGTGAGAAAAACATCATGGGGTGGTGTGAATCGGAGGGTCTGAATTAGGATTTGCAGTTAGAGGCAATGTAAGATGGAGAAAAGCACCACAGGTTATTCAGCATGGGGAGGTCAGGAAACACGCAGTGGCAAAATTAGGATAGGTTTCTGAAAAAACTGCCGGGGTGGTGCGCATTGTAAGGGTTTCTAACAGGCCATTCACTAGTAGGAGTGAGAAAAACATCACGGGGTGGTGTGAATCAGAGGGTCTGAATTAGGAGAGGCAGTGAGTTGCAATGTAGGATGGACAATAGCACCCCGGGTTGGTCAGCATGGGGAGGTCAGGAAAACTGCAGTGGCAATGTAGGATATTTTTCTGAAAAACATGGCTTGGTGGTGCGCATTGCAAGGGTTTCTAAAAGGCCATTCACTAGTAGGAGTGAGAAAAACAAGACGGGGTGGTGTGAATCAGAGGGTCTGAATTAGGATAGTCCGTCAGTGGCATTGTAAGATGGAGAAAAGCACCACGGGGTGGTCAGCTTTGGGAGCTCAGGAAACATGCAGTGGCAATGTAGGATAAGTTTCTGAAAAAACATCCCGGGGTGGTGAGAACTGTAAGGGTTTCTAACAGGCCATTCACTAGTCGGAGTGAGAAAAACATCACGGGGTGGTGTGAATCAGAGGATCTGAATTAGGATAGGCAGTGAGAGGCAATGTAAGATGGAGAATGACACCACGGGTTGGTTAGCATGGGGAGGTCAGGAAAAATGCAGTGGCAAAGTAGGATAGGTTTCTGAAAACCATGGCGGGGTGGTGCGCATTGTAAGGGTTTCTAACAAGCCATTCACTAGTAGGAGTGAGAAAAACTTCACAGAGTGCTGTGAATCGGAGGTACTGAATTAGGATAGGCAGTGAATGGCAATGTAGAATGGACAATAGCACCACGGGGAGGTCAGCATGGGGAGTTCAGGAAAAAGGCACTGGCAAGGTAGGTTATTTTTCTGAAAAACATGGATTGGTGGTGCGCTTTGCAAGGGTTTCTAACAGGCCATTCACTAGTAGGAGTGAGAAAAATATCAAGGGGTGGTGAGAATCGGAGGGACTGAATTAGGATAGGCAGTGAGTGGCAATGTAGGATGGAGAAAAGCACCACGGGGTGGTCAGCATGGGGAGGTCAGGAAACATGCAGTGGCAATGTAGGATACGTTTCTGAAAAACTTTGCGGGGTGCTGCGCATTGTAAGGGTTTCTAACAGGCCATTCACTAGTAAGAGTGAGAAAAACATCACGGGGTAATGTGAATCGAAGGGTCTGAATTACAATAGGCAGTGAGTGGCAATGTAGGATGGAGAAACGCACCACGGGGCGGTCAGCATTGGGAGTTCAGGAAACATGCAGTTGCAATGTGGGATAGGATTCTAAAAAACATCGCTGGGTGGTGCGCATTGTAAGGGTTTCTAACAGGCCATTCACTAGTAGGAGTAAGAAAAACATCACGGTGTGCTGTGAGTCAGAGGGTCTGAATTGGGATAGGGAGTGAGAGGCAATGTAGGATGGAGGAGAGCACCATGGGGTGATCAGCATGGGGAAGTCAGGAAACATGCAGTGGCAATGTAGGATAGGTATCTGAAAAACATCGCGGGGTGGTGCGCATTGTAAGGTTTCTAACAGGCCATTCAGTAGTAGGAGTGAGAAAAACATCATGGGGTGGTGTGAATTGGAGGGTCTGAATAATGATAGGCAGTGAGTGGCAATATAAGATGGAGAAAAGCACCCCGGGGTTGTCAGCATGGGGAGGTCAGGAAACATGCAGTGGCAATGTAGGATAGGTTTCTGAAAAACATCGTGGGGTGGTGAATATTGTTGGGGTTTCTAACAGTCCATTCACTAGTAGGAGTGAGAAAAACATCACGGGCTGGTGTGAATTGGAGGGTCTGAATTATGATAGGCAGTGAGAAGCAATGTAAGATGGAGAATGACACCACGGGTTGGTTAGCATGGGGAGGTCAGGAAAAATGCAGTGGCAAAGTAGGATAGGTTTCTGAAAACCATGGCGGGGTGGTGCGCATTGTAAGGGTTTCTAACAAGCCATTCACTAGTAGGAGTGAGAAAAACTTCACAGAGTGGTGTGAATCGGAGGTACTGAATTAGGATAGGCAGTGAATGGCAATGTAGAATGGACAATAGCACCACGGGGAGGTCAGCATGTGGAGTTCAGGAAAAAGGCACTGGCAAGGTAGGTTATTTTTCTGAAAAACATGGATTGTTGGTGCGCTTTGCAAGGGTTTCTAACAGGCCATTCACTAGTAGGAGTGAGAAAAACATCACGGTTTGGTGGAAATCGGAGGGTCTGAATTAGGATATGAAGTGAGTGGCAATGTAGGATGGAGAAAAGCCGCAAGGGGTGGTCACCATGGGGAGGTCAGGAAACATGCAGCGGCAATGTAGGATACGTTTCTGAAAAACATCGCGGGTTGGTGCGCATTGTAAGGGTTTCGAACAGGCCATTCACTAAAAGAGTGAGAAAAACCTCACGGGTTGGTGTGAATCGGAGGGACCGAATTGGGATAGGCAGTGAGTGGCAATGTAGGATGCAGAAAAGCACCACGGGATGATCAGCATGGGGAGGTCAGGAAACAGGCAATGGCAATGTAGGATAGGGATCTGAAAAACATCGGGGGTGGTGCACATTGTAAGGGTTTCTACCAAGCCATGCACTAGTAGGAGTGACAAAAATATCAAGGGGTGGTGTGAATCGGAGGGACTGAATTAGGATAGGCAGTGAGTGGCAATGTAGGATGGAGAAAAGCACCACGGGGTTTTCAGCATGGGGAGGTCAGGAAACATGCGGTGGCAATGTGGGATAGGTTTCTGAAAAACATCACTTGGTGTAGCGCATTGAAAGGATTTGTAACAGGCCATTCACGAGTAGGAGTGAGAAACACATCACGGGCTGGTGTGAATTCGAGGGTCTGAATAATGATAGGCAGTGAGTGGCAATGTAGGATGGAGAAAAGCACCACTAAGTGATCTGCATGGGCAGGTCAGGAACCATGCAGTGGCAATGTAGGATAGGTTTCTGAAATACATCGCAGGGTGGTGCGCATTGTAAGGGTTTCTAACAGGCCATTCACTAGTAGGAGTGAGAGAAACATCACGGCGTGGTGTGAATTGGAGGGTCTGAATTAGGATAGGCATTCAGGGGCAATGTAGGGTGGAGAAAAGCACCACAGGGTAGTCAGCATGGGGAGGTTAGGAAACATGCAGTGGCAATGTAGGATAGGTTTCTGAAAAACATCGCAGGGTGGTGCGGATTGTAAGTGTCTAACAGGCCATTCACTAGTAGGAGTGAGAAAAACATCACGGGGTGGTGTTAATCGGAGGGTCTGAATTAGGATAGGCAGTGAGTGGCAATGTAGGATGGAGAAAACCCACACAGGGTGGTCAGCATGGGGATGTCAGGAAACATGCAGTGGCAATGGAGGATAGGTTTCTAAAAAACATCGCGGGATGGTGCTGATTGTAACGGTTTCTAAAAGGGCATTTACTAGTGGGAGTGAGAATAACATCACGGGGTGCTGTCAATCGGAGTGTCTGAATTAGGATAGGCAGTAAGTGGCAATGTAGGATGGAGAAAAGCACCAGGCGTGGCCAGCATGGGGAGGTCAGGAAACATGCAGTGGCAATGTAGGTTAGGTTTATGAAAAACATCACGGGGTGGTGCACACTGTAAGGGTTTCTACCGGGCCTTTCACTAGTAGGAGTGAGAAAAATATCAAGGGGTGGTGTGAATCAGAGGGACTGAATTAGGATAGGCAGTGAGTGGCAATGTAGGATGGAGAAAAGCACCACGGGGTGGTCAGCATGGGGAGGTCATGAAAAATGCAAAGGCAATGTAGGATAGGTATCTGAAAAACATCGCGGGGTGGTGCACATTGTAACGGATTCAACCAGGCCATTCGCTATTAGGAGTGAGAAAAATATCAAGGGGTGGTGAGAATCGGAGGGACTGAATTAGGATAGGCAGTGAGTGGCAATGTAGGATGGAGAAAAGCACCACGGGGTGGTCAGCATGGGGAGGTCAGGAAACATGCAGTGGCAATGTAGGATAGGTTTCTGAAAAACTTTGCGGGGTGGTGCACATTGTAAGGGTTTCTAACAGGCCATTCACTAGTAAGAGTGAGAAAAACATCACGGGGTGATGTGAATCGAAGGGTCTGAATTACGATAGGCAGTGAGTGGCAATGTAGGATGGAGAAACGCACCACGGGGAGGTCAGCATTGGGATTTCAGGAAACATGCAGTGGCAATGTGGGATAGGATTCTAAAAAACATCGCGGGGTGGTGCGCATTGTAAGGGTTTCTAACAGGCCATTCACTAGTAGGAGTAAGAAAAACATCACGGTGTGGTGTGAGTCAGAGGGTCTGAATTGGGATAGGGAGTGAGAGGCAATGTAGGATGGAGAAGAGCACCACGGGGTGATCAGCATGGGGAAGTCAGGAAACATGCAGTGGCAATGTAGGATAGGTATCTGAAAAACATCGCGGGTTGGTGCGCATTGTAAGGTTTCTAACAGGCCATTCACTAGTAGGAGTGAGAAAAACATCACGGGGTGGTGTGAATTGGAGGGTCTGAATAATGATAGGCAGTGAGTGGCAATGTAAGATGGAGAAAAGCACCCCGGGGTTGTCAGCATGGGGAAGTCAGGAAACATGCAGTGGCAATGTAGGATAGGTTTCTGAAAAACATCGTGGGGTGGTGAATATTGTTGGGGTTTCTAACAGTCCATTCACTAGTAGGAGTGAGAAAAACATCACGGGCTGGTGTGAATTGGAGGGTCTGAATTATGATAGGCAGTGAGAAGCAATGTAAGATGGAGAATGACACCACGGGTTGGTTAGCATGGGGAGGTCAGGAAAAATGCAGTGGCAAAGTAGGATAGGTTTCTGAAAACCATGGCGGGGTGGTGCGCATTGTAAGGGTTTCTAACAAGCCATTCACTAGTAGGAGTGAGAAAAACTTCACAGAGTGGTGTGAATCGGAGGTACTGAATTAGGATAGGCAGTGAATGGCAATGTAGAATGGACAATAGCACCACGGGGAGGTCAGCATGTGGAGTTCAGGAAAAAGGCACTGGCAAGGTAGGTTATTTTTCTGAAAAACATGGATTGTTGGTGCGCTTTGCAAGGGTTTCTAACAGGCCATTCACTAGTAGGAGTGAGAAAAACATCACGGTTTGGTGGAAATCGGAGGGTCTGAATTAGGATATGAAGTGAGTGGCAATGTAGGATGGAGAAAAGCCGCAAGGGGTGGTCACCATGGGGAGGTCAGGAAACATGCAGCGGCAATGTAGGATACGTTTCTGAAAAACATCGCGGGTTGGTGCGCATTGTAAGGGTTTCGAACAGGCCATTCACTAAAAGAGTGAGAAAAACCTCACGGGTTGGTGTGAATCGGAGGGACCGAATTGGGATAGGCAGTGAGTGGCAATGTAGGATGCAGAAAAGCACCACGGGATGATCAGCATGGGGAGGTCAGGAAACAGGCAATGGCAATGTAGGATAGGGATCTGAAAAACATCGGGGGTGGTGCACATTGTAAGGGTTTCTACCAAGCCATGCACTAGTAGGAGTGACAAAAATATCAAGGGGTGGTGTGAATCGGAGGGACTGAATTAGGATAGGCAGTGAGTGGCAATGTAGGATGGAGAAAAGCACCACGGGGTTTTCAGCATGGGGAGGTCAGGAAACATGCGGTGGCAATGTGGGATAGGTTTCTGAAAAACATCACTTGGTGTAGCGCATTGAAAGGATTTGTAACAGGCCATTCACGAGTAGGAGTGAGAAACACATCACGGGCTGGTGTGAATTCGAGGGTCTGAATAATGATAGGCAGTGAGTGGCAATGTAGGATGGAGAAAAGCACCACTAAGTGATCTGCATGGGCAGGTCAGGAACCATGCAGTGGCAATGTAGGATAGGTTTCTGAAATACATCGCAGGGTGGTGCGCATTGTAAGGGTTTCTAACAGGCCATTCACTAGTAGGAGTGAGAGAAACATCACGGCGTGGTGTGAATTGGAGGGTCTGAATTAGGATAGGCATTCAGGGGCAATGTAGGGTGGAGAAAAGCACCACAGGGTAGTCAGCATGGGGAGGTTAGGAAACATGCAGTGGCAATGTAGGATAGGTTTCTGAAAAACATCGCAGGGTGGTGCGGATTGTAAGTGTCTAACAGGCCATTCACTAGTAGGAGTGAGAAAAACATCACGGGGTGGTGTTAATCGGAGGGTCTGAATTAGGATAGGCAGTGAGTGGCAATGTAGGATGGAGAAAACCCACACAGGGTGGTCAGCATGGGGATGTCAGGAAACATGCAGTGGCAATGGAGGATAGGTTTCTAAAAAACATCGCGGGATGGTGCTGATTGTAACGGTTTCTAAAAGGGCATTTACTAGTGGGAGTGAGAATAACATCACGGGGTGCTGTCAATCGGAGTGTCTGAATTAGGATAGGCAGTAAGTGGCAATGTAGGATGGAGAAAAGCACCAGGCGTGGCCAGCATGGGGAGGTCAGGAAACATGCAGTGGCAATGTAGGTTAGGTTTATGAAAAACATCACGGGGTGGTGCACACTGTAAGGGTTTCTACCGGGCCTTTCACTAGTAGGAGTGAGAAAAATATCAAGGGGTGGTGTGAATCAGAGGGACTGAATTAGGATAGGCAGTGAGTGGCAATGTAGGATGGAGAAAAGCACCACGGGGTGGTCAGCATGGGGAGGTCATGAAAAATGCAAAGGCAATGTAGGATAGGTATCTGAAAAACATCGCGGGGTGGTGCACATTGTAACGGATTCAACCAGGCCATTCGCTATTAGGAGTGAGAAAAATATCAAGGGGTGGTGAGAATCGGAGGGACTGAATTAGGATAGGCAGTGAGTGGCAATGTAGGATGGAGAAAAGCACCACGGGGTGGTCAGCATGGGGAGGTCAGGAAACATGCAGTGGCAATGTAGGATAGGTTTCTGAAAAACTTTGCGGGGTGGTGCACATTGTAAGGGTTTCTAACAGGCCATTCACTAGTAAGAGTGAGAAAAACATCACGGGGTGATGTGAATCGAAGGGTCTGAATTACGATAGGCAGTGAGTGGCAATGTAGGATGGAGAAACGCACCACGGGGAGGTCAGCATTGGGATTTCAGGAAACATGCAGTGGCAATGTGGGATAGGATTCTAAAAAACATCGCGGGGTGGTGCGCATTGTAAGGGTTTCTAACAGGCCATTCACTAGTAGGAGTAAGAAAAACATCACGGTGTGGTGTGAGTCAGAGGGTCTGAATTGGGATAGGGAGTGAGAGGCAATGTAGGATGGAGAAGAGCACCACGGGGTGATCAGCATGGGGAAGTCAGGAAACATGCAGTGGCAATGTAGGATAGGTATCTGAAAAACATCGCGGGTTGGTGCGCATTGTAAGGTTTCTAACAGGCCATTCACTAGTAGGAGTGAGAAAAACATCACGGGGTGGTGTGAATTGGAGGGTCTGAATAATGATAGGCAGTGAGTGGCAATGTAAGATGGAGAAAAGCACCCCGGGGTTGTCAGCATGGGGAAGTCAGGAAACATGCAGTGGCAATGTGGGATAGGTTTCTGAAAAACATCGTGGGGTGGTGAATATTGGGGTTTCTAACAGTCCATTCACTAGTAGGAGTGAGAAAAACATCACGGGCTGGTGTGAATTGAGGGTGTGAATTATGATAGGCAGTGAGTGGCAATGTAGGATGGAGGAAAGCACCACGAGGTGGTCAGCATGGGGAGGTCAGGAAACATGCAGTGGCAATGGAGGATAGGTTTCTAAAAGACATCGCGGAATGGTGCTGATTGTAACGCTTTCTAAAAGGCCATTTACTAGTGGGAGTGACAATAACATCACGGGGTGGTGTCAATTGGAGTGTCTGAATTAGGATACGCAGTAAGTGGCCAATGTAGGATGGAGAAAAGCACCAGGCGTGGCCAGCATGTGGAGGTCAGGAAACATGCAGTGGCAATGTAGGTTAGGTTTCTGAAAAACATCGCGGGGTGTTGCACACTGTAAGGGTATCTAACAGAACAATTACTAGGAGGAGTGAGAAAAACATCACGGGGTCATGTGAATCGGAGGTACCGAACTGGGATAGGCAGTGAGTGGCAATGTAGGATGAAGAAAAGCACCACGGGCTGGTCAGCATGGGGAGGTCAGGAAACATGCAGTGGCAATGTAGGATAGGTATCTGGAAAAATTCGCGGGGTGGTGCGCATTGTAAGGGATTCTAACAGGCCATTCACTAGTATAAGTGAGAAAAACATCATGGGCTGGTGTTAATTGGAGGGTCTGAATTATGATAGGCAGTGAGTGGCAATGTAGGGTGGAGAAAAGCACCACGGGGTGGTCAGCATGGGGAGGTCAGGAAACATGCATTGGAAATGTAGGATAGGTTTCTCAAAAACATGGCGGGGTGGTGCGCAATGTAAGGGTTTTTAACAGGCCATACACTAGTAGGAGTGAGAAAAACATCATGGGGTGGTGTGAATCTGAGTGTCTGAATTAGGATAGCCAGTGAATGGGAATGTAGGATGGAGAAGAGCACCACGGGGTGGTCAGCTACGGGAGGTCAGGAAACATGCAGTGGCAATGTCGGTTAGGTTTCTGAAAAACATCGCAGGGTTGTGTGCATTGTAAGGGTTTCTAATAGGCCATTCACTAGTAGGAGGGAGAAAAACATCACGGGGTGGTGTGATTCTGAGGGTCTGAATTAGGATAGGCAGTGAGTGACAATGTATAATCGAGAAAATCACCACAAGATGGTCAGCATGGGGAGGTCAAGAAACATGCACTGGCAATGCAGGATATGTTTCTGAAAAACATGGCTTGGTGGTGCGCATTGTAAGTGTTTTTAACAGGCCATTCACTAGTAGCAGTGAAAAAATCATCAAGGAGTTTTGTGAATCGGTGTGTCTGAATTAGGATAGGCAGTGAGCGGAAATGAAGAATGGAGAAAAGCAACACGGGGTGGTAAGGAAACATGCATTGGCAATGTAGGTTAGGTCAGCATACATGCAGTGGCAATGTAGGTTAGGTTTCTGAAAAACATGGCAGGGAGTCACAATGTAGGATGGAGTGGTCAGCATGGGGAGGTCAGGAAACATGCAGTGGCAATATAGGATAGTTTTCTGAAAAACATCGCGGGGTGGTGCGCATTGTAAGGGTTTCTAACAGGCCATTCACTAGTAGGAGTGAGAAAAACATCACGGGGTGGTGTGAATCAGAGGGTCTGAATTAGGAGAGGCAGTGAGTTGCAATGTAGGATGGACAATAGCACCCCGGGTTGGTCAGCATGGGGAGGTCAGGAAAAATGCAGTGGAAATGTAGGATATTTTTCTGAAAAACATGGCTTGGTGGTGCGCATTGCAAGGGTTTCTAAAAGGCCATTCACTAGAAGGAGTGAGAAAAACAAGACGGGGGGGTGTGAATCAGAGGGTCTGAATTAGGATAGTCCGTCAGTGGCATTGTAAGATGGAGAAAAGCACCACGGTGTGGTCAGCTTTGGGAGCTCAGGAAACATGCAGTGGCAATGTAGGATAGGTTTCTGAAAAAACATCCCGGGGTGGTGAGAATTGTAAGGGTTTCTAACAGGCCATTCACTAGTCGGAGTGAGAAAAACATCACGGGGTGGTGTGAATCAGAGGATCTGAATTAGGATAGGCAGTGAGAGGCAATGTAAGATGGAGAATGACACCACGGGTTGGTTAGCATGGGGAGGTCAGGAAAAATGCAGTGGCAAAGTAGGATAGGTTTCTGAAAACCATGGTGGGGTGGTGCGCATTGTAAGGGTTTCTAACAAGCCATTCACTAGTAGGAGTGAGAAAAACTTCACAGAGTGGTGTGAATCGGAGGTACTGAATTAGGATAGGCAGTGAATGGCAATGTAGAATGGACAATAGCACCACGGGGAGGTCAGCATGGGGAGTTCAGGAAAAAGGCACTGGCAAGGTAGGTTATTTTTCTGAAAAATATGGATTGGTGGTGCGCTTTGCAAGGGTTTCTAACAGGCCATTCACTAGTAGGAGGGAGAAAAACATCACGGTTTGGTGGAAATCGGAGGGTCTGAATTAGGATATGAAGTGAGTGGCAATGTAGGATGGAGAAAAGCCGCAAGGGGTGGTCAGCATGGGGAGGTCAGGAAACATGCAGCGGCAATGTAGGATACGTTTCTGAAAAACATCGCGGGTTGGTGCGCATTGTAAGGGTTTCGAACAGGCCATTCACTAAAAGAGTGAGAAAAACCTCACGGGTTGGTGTGAATCGGAGGGACCGAATTGGGATAGGCAGTGAGTGGCAATGTAGGATGCAGAAAAGCACCACGGGATGATCAGCATGGGGAGGTCAGGAAACAGGCAATGGCAATGTAGGATAGGGATCTGAAAAACATCGCGGGGTGGTGCACATTGTAAGGGTTTCTACCAAGCCATGCACTAGTAGGAGTGACAAAAATATCAAGGGGTGGTGTGAATCGGAGGGACTGAATTAGGATAGGCAGTGAGTGGCAATGTAGGATGGAGAAAAGCACCACGGGGTTTTCAGCATGGGGAGGTCAGGAAACATGCGGTGGCAATGTGGGATAGGTTTCTGAAAAACATCACTTGGTGGAGCGCATTGAAAGGATTTCTAACAGGCCATTCACGAGTAGGAGTGAGAAACACATCAAGGGCTGGTGTGAATTCGAGGGTCTGAATAATGATAGGCAGTGAGTGGCAATGTAGGATGGAGAAAAGCACCACTAAGTGATCTGCATGGGCAGGTCAGGAACCATGCAGTGGCAATGTAGGATAGGTTTCTGAAATACATCGCAGGGTGGTGCGCATTGTAAGGGTTTCTAACAGGCCATTCACTTGTAGGAGTGAGAGAAACATCACGGCGTGGTGTGAATTGGAGGGTCTGAATTAGGATAGGCATTCAGGGGCAATGTAGGGTGGAGAAAAGCACCACAGGGTGGTCAGCATGGGGAGGTTAGGAAACATGCAGTGGCAATGTAGGATAGGTTTCTGAAAAACATCGCAGGGTGGTGCGGATTGTAAGTGTCTAACAGGCCATTCACTAGTAGGAGTGAGAAAAACATCACGGGGTGGTGTTAATCGGAGGGTCTGAATTAGGATAGGCAGTGAGTGGCAATGTAGGATGGAGAAAACCCGCACAGGGTGGTCAGCATGGGGATGTCAGGAAACATGCAGTGGCAATGGAGGATAGGTTTCTAAAAAACATCGCGGGATGGTGCTGATTGTAACGGTTTCTAAAAGGGCATTTACTAGTGGGAGTGAGAATAACATCACGGGGTGGTGTCAATCGGAGTGTCTGAATTAGGATAGGCAGTAAGTGGCAATGTAGGATGGAGAAAAGCACCAGGCGTGGCCAGCATGGGGAGGTCAGGAAACATGCAGTGGCAATGTAGGTTAGGTTTATGAAAAACATCGCGGGGTGGTGCACACTGTAAGGGTTTCTACCAGGCCTTTCACTAGTAGGAGTGAAAAAAATATCAAGGGGTGGTGTGAATCAGAGGGACTGAATTAGGATAGGCAGTGAGTGGCAATGGAGGATGGAGAAAAGCACCACGGGGTGGTCAGCATGGGGAGGTCATGAAACATGCAAAGGCAATGTAGGATAGGTATCTGAAAAACATCGCGGGGTGGTGCACATTGTAACGGTTTCCATCAGGCCATTCGCTATTAGGAGTGAGAAAAATATCAAGGGGTGGTGAGAATCGGAGGGACTGAATTAGGATAGGCAGTGAGTGGCAATGTAGGATGGAGAAAAGCACCACGGGGTGGTCAGCATGTGGAGGTCAGGAAACATGCAGTGGCTATGTAGGATAGGTTTCTGAAAATCTTTGCGGGGTGGTGCGCATTGTAAGGGTTTCTAACAGGCCATTCACTAGTAAGAGTGAGAAAAACATCACGGGGTGATGTGAATCGAAGGGTCTGAATTACGATAGGCAGTGAGTGGCAATGTAGGATGGAGAAACGCACCACGGGGAGGTCAGCATTGGGAGTTCAGGAAACATGCAGTGGCAATGTGGGATAGGATTCTAAAAAACATCGCGGGGTGGTGCGCATTGTAAGGGTTTCTAACAGGCCATTCACTAGTAGGAGTAAGAAAAACATCACGGTGTGGTGTGAGTCAGAGGGTCTGAATTGGGATAGGGAGTGAGAGGCAATGTAGGATGGAGAAGAGCACCACGGGGTGATCAGCATGGGGAAGTCAGGAAACATGCAGTGGCAATGTAGGATAGGTATCTGAAAAACATCGCGGGGTGGTGCGCATTGTAAGGTTTCTAACAGGCCATTCACTAGTAGGAGTGAGAAAAACATCACGGGGTGGTGTGAATTGGAGGGTCTGAATAATGATAGGCAGTGAGTGGCAATATAACATGGAGAAAAGCACCACTAAGTGATCTGCATGGGCAGGTCAGGAACCATGCAGTGGCAATGTAGGATAGGTTTCTGAAATACATCGCAGGGTGGTGCGCATTGTAAGGGTTTCTAACAGGCCATTCACTAGTAGGAGTGAGAGAAACATCACGGCGTGGTGTGAATTGGAGGGTCTGAATTAGGATAGGCATTCAGGGGCAATGTAGGGTGGAGAAAAGCACCACACGGTGGTCAGCATGGGGAGGTTAGGAAACATGCAGTGGCAATGTAGGATAGGTTTCTGAAAAACATCGCAGGGTGGTGCGGATTGTAAGTGTCTAACAGGCCATTCACTAGTAGGAGTGAGAAAAACATCACGGGGTGGTGTTAATCGGAGGGTCTGAATTAGGATAGGCAGTGAGTGGCAATGTAGGATGGAGAAAACCCACACAGGGTGGTCAGCATGGGGATGTCAGGAAACATGCAGTGGCAATGGAGGATAGGTTTCTAAAAAACATCGCGGGATGGTGCTGATTGTAACGGTTTCTAAAAGGGCATTTACTAGTGGGAGTGAGAATAACATCACGGGGTGGTGTCAATCGGAGTGTCTGAATTAGGATAGGCAGTAAGTGGCAATGTAGGATGGAGAAAAGCACCAGGCGTGGCCAGCATGGGGAGGTCAGGAAACATGCAGTGGCAATGTAGGTTAGGTTTATGAAAAACATCGCGGGGTGGTGCACACTGTAAGGGTTTCTACCAGGCCTTTCACTAGTAGGAGTGAGAAAAATATCAAGGGGTGGTGTGAATCAGAGGGACTGAATTAGGATAGGCAGTGAGTGGCAATGGAGGATGGAGAAAAGCACCACGGGGTGGTCAGCATGGGGAGGTCAGGAAACATGCAGTGGCAATGTAGGATAGGTTTCTGAAAAACTTTGCGGGGTGGTGCGCATTGTAAGGGTTTCTTAGAGGCCATTCACTAGTAAGAGTGAGAAAAACATCACGGGGTGATGTGAATCGAAGGGTCTGAATTACGATAGGCAGTGAGTGGCAATGTAGGATGGAGAAACGCACCACGGGGCGGTCAGCATGGGGAGTTCAGGAAACATGCAGTGGCAATGTGGGATAGGATTCTAAAAAACATGGCGGGGTGGTGCGCAATGTAAGGGTTTTTAACAGGCCATACACTAGTAGGAGTGAGAAAAACATCACGGGGTGGTGTGAATCAGAGGGTCTGAAATGGGATAGGGAGTGAGAGGCATTATAGAATGGAGAAAATCATCACGGGGTGGTCAGCATGGGGAGGTCAGGAAACATGCAGTATCAATGTAGGATAGGTTTCTAAAAAACATCTCGGGGTGGTGCAGATTGTAACGGTTTCTAAAAGGCCATTCACTTGTAGAAGTGAGAAAAAAAGTCACGGGGTGGGTGAATCGGAGTTTCTGATTTAGGATAGGCAGTGAGTGGCAATGTAAGATTGAGAAAACCCCAGGGGATAGTCAGCATGGGGAAATCAGGAAACATTCAGTCGCAATTAAGTTAGGTTACTGAAAAACATCGCGGGGTGGTGCAAACTGTAAGGGTTTCAAACAGGCCATTAACTAGCAGGAGTGAGTAAAACATCATTGGGTGGTGTGATTCGGAGGTTCTGAATTGGTTTAGAGAGTGAGTGGCAATGTAGGATGGAGAAAAGCACCACGGGGTGGTCAGCATGGGGAGGTCAGGAAACATGCAATGGCAATGTAGGATAGGTATCTGAAAAACATCGCGGGGTGGTGCACATTGTAAGGGTTTCTACCAAGCCATGCACTAGTAGGAGTGAGAAAAATATCAATGGGTGGTGTGATTCGGAGGGACTGAATAAGGATAGGCAGTGAGTGGCAATGTAGGATGGAGAAAAGAACCACGGGGTGGTCAGCATGGGGAGGTCAGAAAACATGCAGTGGCAATGTAGGATAGGTTTCTTAAAAACATTGCGGGGTGGGGTGCATTGTAAGGGTTTCTAACAGGCGATTCACTAGTAAGAGTGAGAAAAACATCACGGAGTGGTGTGAATCGAAGGGTTTGAATTATGATTGGCAATGAGTGGCTTTGTAGGATGGAGAAAAGCACCACGGGGTGGTCAGCATGGGGAGGTCAGGAAACATGCAGTGGCAATGTAGGATAGGGTTCTGGAAAACATCGTGGGGTGGTGCGGAATGTAACGTTTTCTGAAAGGCCATTCACTTGTAGGAGTGAGAAAAACATCACGGGTTGGTGTGAATTGGAGGGACTGAATTAGGACAGGCAGTGAGTGGCAACGTAGGATGGAGAAAAGCACCAGGGTGTGGTCAGCATTGGGAGGTAATGAAACAACCAGTGGCAATGTAGGATAGGTATCTGAAAAACATCGCGGGGTGGTACGTATTGTAAGGGTTTCTAACAGGCCATTCACTAGTAGGAGTGAGAAAAACATCACGGGGTGGTGTGATTCGGAGGATCTGAATTGGTTTAGAGAGTGAGTGGCAATGTAGGATGGAGAAGAGCACCACGGGGTGGTCAGCTTCGGGAGGTCAGGAAACATGCAGTGGCAATGTCGGTTAGGTTTCTGAAAAACATCGCAGGGTTGTGTGCGTTGTAAGGGTTTCTAATAGGCCATTCACTAGTAGGAGGGAAAAAAACATCACGGGGTGGTGTGATTCTGAGGGTCTGAATTAGGATAGGCAGTGAGTGACAATGTATAATCGAGAAAATCACCACAAGATGGTCAGCATGGGGAGGTCAGGAAACATGCACTGGCAATGCAGGATATGTTTCTGAAAATCATGGCTTGGTGGTGCGCATTGTAAGGGTTTTTAACAGGCCATTCACTAGTAGCAGTGAAAAAATCATCAAGGAGTTTTGTGAATCGGTGTGTCTGAATTAGGATAGGCTGTGAGAGGAAATGAAGGATGGAGAAAAGCAACACGGGGTGGTAAGGAAACATGCATTGGCAATGTGGGTTAGGTCACCATACATGCAGTGGCAATGTAGGTTAGGTTTCTGAAAAACATGGCAGGGAGTCACAATGTAGGATGGAGTGGTCAGCATGCGGAGGTCAGGATACATGCAGTGGCAATATAGGATAGGTTTCTGAAAAACATCGCGGGGTGGTGTGCATTGTAAGGGTTTCTAACAGGCCATTCACCACTAGGAGTGAGAAAAACATCATGGGGTGGTGTGAATCGGAGGGTCTGAATTAGGATAGGCAGTTAGAGGCAATGTAGGATGGAGAAAAGCACCACAGGGTATTCAGCATGGGGAAGTCAGGAAACACGCAGTGGCAATGTAGGATAGGTTTGCGAAAAACATGCCGGGTTGGTGCACATTGTAAGTCTTTCTAACAGGCCATTCACTAGTAGGAGTGAGAAAAACATCACGGGGTGGTGTGAATCAGAGTGTCTGAATTAGGAGAGGCTGTGAGTTGCAACGTAGGATGGACAATAGCACCCCGGGAGGGTCAGCATGGGGAGGTAAGGAAAAATGCAGTGGCAATGTAGGATATTTTTCTGAAAAACATGGCTTGGTGGTGCGCATTGCAAGGGTTTCTAAAAGGCCATTCACTAGTAGGAGTGAAAAAAAAAACAAGACGGGGTGGTGTGAATCAGAGGGTCTGAATTAGGATAGGCCTTCAGTGGTTTTGTAAGATGGAGAAAATCACCATGGGGTGGTCACCATTGGGAGCTCAGGAAACATGCAGTGGCAATGTAGGATAGGTTTCTGAAAAAACATCCCGGGGTGGTGAGAATTGTAAGGGTTTCTAACAGGCCATTCACTAGTCGGAGTGAGAAAAACATCACGGGGTGGTGTGAATCAGAGGATCTGAATTAGGATAGGCAGTTAGAGGCAATGTAAGATGGAGAATGACACCACGGGTTGGTTAGCATGGTGAGGTCAGGAAAAATGCAGTGGCAAAGTAGGATAGGTTTCTGAAAACCATGGCGGGGTGGTGCGCATTGTAAGGGTTTCTAACAAGCCATTCACTAGTAGGAGTGAGAAAAACTTCACGGAGTGGTGTGAATCGGAGGCACTCAATTAGGATAGGCAGTGAATGGCAATGTAGGATGGACAATAGCACCACGGGGAGGTCAGCATGGGGAGTTCAGGAAAAAGGCAGTGGCAAGGTAGGTTATTTTTCTGAAAAACATGGATTGGTGGTTTGCTTTGCAAGGGTTTCTAACAGGCCATTCACTAGTCGGAGTGAGAAAAACATCACGGTTTGGTGGAAATCGGAGGGTCTGAATTAGGATATGCAGTGAGTGGCAATGTAGGATGGAGAAAAGCCGCAAGGGGTGGTCAGCATGGGGAGGTCAGGAAACATGCAGCGGCAATGTAGGATACGTTTCTGAAAAACATCGCGGGTTGGTGCGCATTGTAAGGGTTTCAAACAGGCCATTCACTAAAAGAGTGAGAAAAACATCACGGGTTGGTGTGAATCGGAGGGACCGAATTGGGATAGGCAGTGAGTGGCAATGTAGGATGGAGAAAAGCACCACGGGATGATCAGCATGGTTAGTTCAGGAAACATGCAGAGGCAATTTAGGATCGGTTTCTGAAAAACATAGCGGGGTGGTGTGCATAGTAATGGTTTCTAAAAGGCCATTCACTAGCAGGAGTGATAAAAATATGACAGGGTGGTGTGAATCACAGTGTCTGAATTAGGATAGGCCGTCAGTGGCATTGTAAGTTGGAGAAAAGCACCACGGGGTGGTCAGCATTGGGCGGTCAGGAAACATGCAGTGGCAATCTACATTAGTTTTCTGAAAAACATCTTGGGGTGCTGCGCATTGTAAGGGTTTCTCATAGGCAATTCATTAGCAGGAGTGAGAAAAACATCACGGGGTGGTGTGAATTGGAGAGTCTTAATTAGGATAGGCAGTGAGTGGCAATGTAGGATACAGAAAAGCACCACGGGGTGGCCAGGAAACATGCAGTGGCAATGTAGGATAGGTTTCTGAAAAACATGCCGGGGAGGTGCACATTGTAAGGTTTTCTAAAAGGCCATTCACTAGTAGGAGTGAGAAAAACATCATAGGGTGGTTTGAATCAGAGGGTCTGAATTAGGATAGGCCGTGAGTGGCAATGTAAGATGAAGAAAAGCACCACAGGGTTTTCAGGATGGGGAGTTCAGGAAACATGCAGTGGCAATATAGGTTAGGTTTCTGAAATACATCGCGGTTTGGTGCGTATTGTAAGGGTTTTTAACAGGCCATTCACTAGTAGCAGTGAAAAAATCATCAAGGAGTTTTTTGAATCAGTGTGTCTGAATTAGGATAGGCAGTGAGAGGAAATGAAGGATGGAGAAAAGCAACACGGGGTATTCAAGAAACATGCATTAGCAATGTAGGTTAGGTCAGCATACATGCAGTGGCAATGTAGGTTAGGTTTCTGAAAAACATGGCAGGGAGTCAAAATGTAGGATGGAGTGGTCAGCATGGGGAGGTCAGGAAACATGCAGTGGCAATATAGGTTAGGTTTCTGAAATACATCGCGGTTTGGTGCGTATTGTAAGGGTTTTTAACAGGCCATTCACTAGTAGCAGTGAAAAAATCATCAAGGAGTTTTTTGAATCGGTGTGTCTGAATTAGGATAGGCAGTGAGAGGAAATGAAGGATGGAGAAAAGCAACACGGGGTATTCAAGAAACATGCATTAGCAATGTAGGTTAGGTCAGCATACATGCAGTGGCAATGTAGGATAGGTTTCTGAAAAACATCGCGTGGTGGTGCGCATTGTAAGGGTTTCTAACAGGCCATTCACCACTAGGAGTGAGAAAAACATCATGGGGTGGTGTGAATCGGAGGGTCTGAATTAGCATAGGCAGTGAGTGGCAATGTAGGATGGAGAATAGTACCACGGGGTGGTGTGAATCGGAGGGTATGAATTAGGATAGGCCGTGAGTGGCAATGTAGGATGGAGAAATGCACCAGGGGTGCTCAGCATGGGGATGTCAGGAAACATGCAGTGGCAATGTAGGATAGGTTTCTAAAAAACATGGCGGGGTGGTGCGCATTATAAGGGTTTATAACAGGCCATTCACTAGTAGGTGTGAGAAAAATCTCACAGGGTGGTGTGAATCTGAGGGTCTGAATTAGGATAGACTGTGAGTGGCAATGTATATTGGAGAAAAGCATCACTCGGTGATCTGCCTGGGGAGGTCAGGAAACATGCAGTGGCAATGTAGGATAGGTTTCTCAAAAACATCGCAGGGTGGTGCGCATTGTAAGGGTTTCTAAAAGGCCATTCACTAGTAGGAGTGAGAAAAACATCACGAGGTGGTGTGAATCGGAGGGTCTGAATTAGAATAGGCCTTCAAGGGCAATGGAGGGTGGAGAACAGCACCACGGGGTGGTCAGCATGGGTAGGTCAGGAAACATGCAGTGGCAATGTAGAATAGGTTTCTGAAAAACATGGCAGGGTGGTGCGCATTGTAAGTGTTTCTAACAGGCCATTCACTAGTAGCAGTGAAAAAAACATCACGGGGTGGTGTGAATCGGAGGATGTGAATTGGGATAGGCAGTGAGTGGCAAAGTAGTCTGGGGAGAAGCACCACAGGGTGGACAGCAATGGGAAGTCAGGAAACATGCAGTGGCAATGTACATTAGGTTTCTGAAAAACATCGCGGCATAATGTGCAATGTAATGGTTTCTAATAGGCAATTCCCCAACAGGAGTGAGAAAAACATCCCGGGGTGGTGTGAATCGGAGGGTCTGGATTATGATAGGCAGTGAGTGTCAATGTAGGATGGAGAAATGCACCACGGGGTGGTCAGCATGGGGATGTCAGGAAACATGCCGTGGCAATGTAGGATAGGTATCTGAAAAACACCCCGGGGTGATGCACATTGTAATGGTTTCTAACAGGCCATTCACTAGTAGGAGTGAGAAAAACATCAAGGGCTGGTGTGAATCGGAGGGAATGAATTAGTATAGGCAGTGACTGGCAATGTAGGATGGAAGAAAGCACCACGGGGTGGTCAGCATGGGGAAGTCAGGAAACATGCAGTGGCAATGTAGGATAGGTTTCTAAAAAACATCGCGGGATGGTGCTGATTGTAACGTTTTCTAAAAGGCCATTTACTAGTGGGAGTGAGAAAAACATCACGGGGTGGTGTCAATCAGAGTGTCTGAATTAGGATAGGCAGTAAGTGGCAATGTAGGATGCAGAAAAGCACTAGGCGTGACCAGCATGGAGAGGTCAGGAAACATGCAGTTGCAATGTAGGTTAGGTTTCTGAAAAACATTGCGGGGTGATGCACACTGTAAGGGTTTCTAACAGGACAATTACTAAGAGGAGTGAGAAAAACATCACGGGGTGGTGTGAATCGGACGTTCAGATTTGGGATAGGCAGTGAGTGGCAATGTAGGATGGACAAAAGCACCACGGGTTGGTCTGCATGGGGAGGACAGGAAACATGCAGTGGCAATGTAGGATAGGTATCCGGAAAACATTGCGGGGTGGTTTGCTTTGTAAGGGATTATAACAGGCCATTCACTAGTAGGAGTGAGAAAAACATCACGGGTGGTGTGAATCAGAGGCTCTCAATTGGGATAGGGTGTGAGAGGCATTATACGATGGAGAAAATCATCACGGGGTCGTCAGCATGGGGAGGGCAGGAAACATGCAGTGGCAATGTAGAATAGGTTTTTAAAAAACATCTCGCGGTGTTGCGGATTGTAACATTTTCTAAAAGGCCATTCACTTGTAGGAGTGAGAAAAACATCATGGGGTGGTTTGAATTGGAGTGTCTGATTTAGCATAGGCAGTGAGTGGCAATGTATGATGGAGAAAACAGCAGGGGATAGTCAGCATGGGGAATTCAGGAAACATGCAGTGGCAATGTAGGTTAGGTTTCTGAAAAACATCGAGGGGTGGTGCACACTGTAAGGGTTTCAAACAGGCCATTAACTAGCAGGAGTGAGAAAAACATCATGGGGTGGTGTGAATCAGAGTTTCAGAATTGGTATTGAGAGTGAGTGGCAATGTACGATGGAGAAAAGCACCACGGGATGTTCAGCATGGGGAGGTCAGGAAACATGAAGTGGCAATGCAGGATAGGTTTCTGAAAAACATCGCGGGGTGGTGTGTATTGTAATTGTTTCTAACAGGCCATTCACTAGTAGGAGTGAGAAAACCATCACGGGGTGGTGTGAATCGGATGTCTGAATTAGGATAGGCGGTGAGTGACAATGTATAATGGAGAAAAGCACCACGGGCTGGTCTGCATGGGGACGTCAGGAAACATGCAGTGGCAATGTAGGATAAGTATCTGGAAAACATCGCGGGGTGGTGTGCATTGTAAGGGATTCTAACAGGCCATTCACTAGTATAAGTGAGAAAAACATCACGGGGTGGTGTGAATCGGACGGTCTGAATTAGGATAGGCAGTGAGTGGCAATGTAGGATGGAGAATAGCACCACGGGGTGGTCAGCAAGGGGAGGTCAGGAAACATGCAGTGGCAATGTATGATTCTGAAAAACATCGCTTGGTGGTGAGCGTTGTAAGTCTTTCTAACAGGCCATTCACTAGTAGGAGTGAGAAAAACCCTAGGGGTGGTCAGCATGGGGAGGTCAGGAAACATGCAGTGGCAATGTAGGATAGGTTTCTGAAAAGCATCACGGGGTGGTGTGCATTATAAGGGTTTCTAACAGGCCATTCATGAGTAGGAGTGAAAAAAAATTACGGGGTGGTGTGTATCGGAATGTGTGAATTAGGATAGGCATTGAGAGCCAATGTACGATGGAGAAAAGCACCACGGGGTGGTCAGCATGGGGAGGTCAGGAAACATGCAGCGGCAATGTAGGATACGTTTCTGAAAAACATCGCGGGTTGGTGCGCATTGTAAGGGTTTCAAACAGGCCATTCACTAAAAGAGTGAGAAAAACTTCACGGGTTTGTGTGAATTGGAAGGACTGAATTGGGATAGACAGTGAGTTGCAATGTAGGATGGAGAAAAGCACCACGGGGTGGTCAGCATGGAGAGGTCGGGAAACATGCATTGGCAACGTAGGATAGGTTTCTGAAAAACATCGTGGGGTGGTGTGCATTGTAAGGTTTTCTATCGGGCCATTCACTAGTAGGAGTGAGAAAAACATCACGGGGTGGTGTGAATCAGAGGGTCTGAATTAGGATAGGCCGTGAGTGGCAATGTAAGATGGAGAAAAGCACAACGGTGTGGTCAGCATGGGGAGGTCAGGAAAAATGCAGTGGCAAAGTTGGTTAGGTTTCTGAAACACATCGCGGGGTGGTGCGCATTGTAAGGTTTTCTAACAAGCCATTCAGTAGTAGTAGTGACAAAAACATCACGGGGTGGTGTGAATCGGAGGGTCTGAATTAGGATAGGCAGTGAGTGGCAATGTAAGATGGAGAAAGGCACCACGGTTGGTCAGCATGGGGAGGTCAGGAAACATGCAGTGGCAATGTAGGATAGGTTTCTCAAAAACATCACGGGGTGGTGCGCATTGTAAGGGTTTCTAACAGGCCATTCACTAGTAGGAGTGAGAAAAACTTCACGGGGTGCTGTGAATCTGAAGGTCTGAATTAGGATTGGCAGTGAGTGGCAATGTAGGTTGGAGACTAGCACCACGGGGTGGTCAACATGGGGAGGTCAAGAAACATGCAGTGGCAATGTAGGATATGTTTCTGAAAAACATGGCTTGGTGGTGCGTATTGTAAGGGCTTCTATCAGGCCATTCACTAATAGGAGTGAGAAATAAATCACAGTTTGGTGTGAATCGGAGTGTCTGAATTAGGATAGGCAGTGAGTGGCAATGTAGCATGGAGAAAAGCACCACAGGATATTCAGCATGGGGAGGTCAGGCAACAAGCAGTGGCAATGTAGGATAGGTTTCTGAAAAACATGGCGGGGTGGTGCGCATTGTAAGGGTTTCTAACTGGCCGTTCATTAAAATAATGAGACAAACATCACGGGTTGGTGTGAATTGGAAGGACTGAATAAGGATAGGCAGTGAGCCGAAATGTAGGATGGATAAAAGCACTACGCAGTCGTCAGCATGGAGAGGTCAGGAAACATACACTGGTAATGTCTGATAGATTTCTGAAAAACATCGCTGGGTGGTGCGCATTGTAAGGGTTTCTAACAGGCCATTCACTAGTAGCAGTGAGAAAAACATCACGGGGTGGTGTGAATCAGAGGTCAGAATTAGGATACGCAGTGAGTGGCAATGTAGGATGGAGAAAAGCAACAAGGGGTGGTCAGCATGGGGAGGTCAGGAAACATGCAGTGGCAATGCAAATATGGTTTCTCAAAAACATCGCGGGGTAGTGCGCATTGTAAGGGTTTCAAACAGGTCATATACTAGTAGGAGTGAGAAAAACATAACGGGGTGGTGTGAATCCGAGGGTCTGAATTTGGATAGGCAGAGAGTGGCAATGTAGGATGGACAATAGCACCACGGGGTGGTCAGCATGGGGAGGTCAGGAAACATGCGGTGGCAATATAGGATATTTTTCTGAAAAACATGGCTTGGTGGTGCGCATTGTATGGGTTTCTAACAGGCCATTCACTAGTAGGAGTGAGAAAAAAATCACGGTTTGGTGTAAATTCGAGTTTGTGAATTAGGATAGGCAGTGAGTGGCAATGTACAAAGGAGAAAAGCACCATGGGGTGGTCAGCATGGGAGGTCAGGAAACATGCAGCGACAATGTAGGATAGGTTTCTGAAAAGCATGGCGTGGTGGTGCGCATTGTAAAGGTTTCTAACAAGCCATTCACTAGTAGGAGTGAGAAAAAGATCACGGGGTGGTGTGAGTCAGAGGGTCTGAATTAGTATAGGCCGTCAGTGGCATTGTCAGATGGAGAAAACACCACGGGGTGGTCAGTATGGGGAAGTCAAGAAACATGCATTGGCAATGTAGGTTAGATTTCTGAAAAACATTGAGGGGTGGTGCGCATTGTAAGAATTTCTAACAGGAAATTCTCTAGTAGGAGTGAGAAAATCGTCAAACGGTGGTGTGATTCGGAGGGTCTGAATTAGGATAGGCAGTGAGTGGAAACGTAGGATGGAGAAAAGCACCATGGGGTGGTCAGGAAACATGCAGTGGCAATGTAGGATAGGTTTCTGAAAAACATCGCGGGATTGTGCGCAATGTAAGGGTTTCTAACAGGCCATTCACTAGTAGGAGTGAGAAAAAGCTCAAGGGTGGTGTGAATCAGAGGGTCTCAATTAGGATAGGAAGTGAATCGCAATGTAGGATGGACTACAGCACCACTGGGTGGTCTGCATGGGGAGGTCAGGTAAAATGCAGTGGCAATGTAGGATAGGTTTCTGAAAAAAATGGCTTGGTGGTGAGGAGTGTAAGGGTTTCTAACAGGCCATTCACTAGTAGGAGTGAGAAAAACATCACGGGGTGGTGTGAATCAGAGGGTCCGAATTGGGATAGGGAGTGAGAGGCATTATAGGATGGACAAAATCATCACGGGGTGGTCAGCATGGGAAGGTCGGGAAACATGCAGTATCAGTGTGGGATAGGTTTCTAAAAAACATCTCGGGGTGGTGCAGATTGTAACGGTTTCTAAAAGGCCATTCACTTGTAGGAGTGAGAAAAACATCACGGGGTTGTGAGAATCTGAGTTTCTGATTTAGGATAGGCAGTGAGTGGCAATGCAGGATGGAGAAAAGCACCACGGGGTGGTCAGCATGGGGAGGTCAGGAAACATGCAGTGGCAATGTAGGATAGGTTTCTGAAAAACATCGAGGGGTGGGGCGGATTGTAATGGTTTCTACAAGGCCATGCACTAGTAGGAGTGAGAAAAACATCACGAGGTGGTGTGAATCGGAGTGTCTGAATTAGGATAGGCAGTGAGTGGCAATGCAGGATGGAGAAAAGCACCAGGGGGTGGTCAGCATTGGGAGGTCACAAACATGCGGTGGCAATGTAGAAGAGGTTTCTCAAAAATATCGCGGGGTGGTGCGCATTGTAAGGGTTTCTAACAGGCCATTCACTATTAGGAGTGAGAAAAACATCAAAGGGTGGTGTGAATTGGCGGGACTGAATTAGAATAATCAGAGAGGGGCAATGTATAATGGAGAAAAGCACGACTCGGTGATCTGCATGGTGAGGTCAGGAAACATGCAGTCGCAATGTAGGATAGATTTCTGAAATACATCGCGGGTTGGTGCGTATTGTAAGGGTTTCTAACAGGCCATTCACTAGTAGAAGTGAGAAATACATCACCGGGTGGTGTGAATCGGAGGGTCTGAATGAGTATAGGCATTCAGGGGCAATGTAGGGTGGAGAAAAGCACCACGGGGTGGTCAGCATGGGGAGGTCCGGGAACATGCAGTGTCCATGTAGGATAGGTTTCTGAAAAACATCGCAGGGTGGTGCGGATTGTAAGTGTCTAACAGGCCATTCAAGAGTAGGAGTGAGAAAAACATCACGGGCTGGTGTGAATTAGAAGGTCTTAGTTGGGATAGGGAGTGAGAGGCAATGTAGTATGGAGAAAAGCACCACGGGGTGGTCAGCTTGGGGAGGTCAGGAAACATGCAGTGGCAATGTAGGATAGGTTTCTCAAAATCATGGCGGGGTGGTGCACATTGTAAGGATTTTTAACAGGCCATACACTAGTAGGAGTGAGAAAAACATCACGGGGTGGTGTAAATCGCAGGGACAGAATTAGGATAGGCAGTGAGTGGCAATGTAGGATGGAGAAGAGCACCACGGGGTGGTCAGCATGGGGAGGTCAGGAAACATGCAGTGGCAATGTAGGATAGGTATCTGGAAAACATCACGGGTTGGTGCGCATTGTAAGGGATTCTAACAGGCCATTCACTAGCATAAGTGAGAGAAACATCATGGGCTGGTGTCACTTGGAGGGTCTGAATTATGATAGGCAGTGAGTGGCAATGTAGGATGGAGAAAAGCACCATGGGGTGGTCAGCATGAGGAGGTGAGGAAACATGCAGTCGCAATGTGGGATAGGTTTCAGAAAAACATCGCGGGGTTGTTAGCATTGTAGGGGTTTCTAACAGGCCATTCACTAGTAGGAGTGAGAAAAACATCACGGGCTGGTGTGAATTAGATGGTCTGAGTTGGGATAGGGAGTGAGAGGCAATGTAGTATGGAGAAAAGCACCACGGGGTGGTCAGCTTGGGGAGGTCAGGAAACATGCAGTGGCAATGTAGGATATGTTTCTCAAAAACATGGCGGGGTGTTGCACAATGTAAGGATTTTTAACAGGCCATACACTAGTAGGAGTGAGAAAAACATCACGGGGTGGTGTAAATCGCAGGGACAGAATTAGGATAGGCAGTGAGTGGCAATGTAGGATGGAGAAGAGCACCACGGTGTGGTCAGCTTCGGGAGGTCATGAAACATGCAGTGGCAATGTAGTTTAGGTTTCTGAAAAACATCGCAGGGTTGTGTGCATTGTAAGGGTTTCTAATAGGCCATTCACTAGTAGGAGTGAGAAAAACATCACGGGGTGGTGTGAATCTGAGTGTCTGAATTAGGATAGGCAGTGAGTGGGAATGTAGGATGGAGAAAAGCACCACACGGTGGTCAGCATGGGGAGGTCAGGAAACATACAGTGGTAATGTAGGATAGGTTTCTGAAAAACATCGATGGGTGGTGCGCATTGTAAGGGTTTCTAACAGGCCACTCACTAGTAGGAGTGAGAAAACCATCACGGGGTGGTGTGAATCAGAGGGTCTGAATTGGGATAGGGAGTGAGAGGCATTATAGGATGGAGAAAATCATCACGGGGTGGTCAGCATGAGAAGGTCAGGAAACATGCAGTATCCATGTAGGATAGGTTTCTAAAAAACATCTCGGGGTGGTGCAGATTGTAACGGTTTCTAAAAGGCCATTCACTTGTAGGAGTGAGAAAAACATCACGGGGTGGTGTGAATCGGCTTTCTGATTTAGGTTAGGCAGTTAGTGGCAATGCAGGATTGAGAAAAATCCCAGGGGATAGTCAGGATGGGGAATTCAGGAAACATGCAGTGGCAATTTAGGTTGGGTTTCTGAAAAACATTGCGGGGTGGTGCACACTGTAAGGGTTTCTAACAGGCCATTCAGTAAAAGAGTGAGAAAAACTTCACGGGTTTGTGTGAATTGGAAGGGCTGAATTGGGATAGACAGTGAGTGGCAATGTAGGATGGAGAAAAGAACCACGGGGTGGTCAGCATGTGGAGGTCAAGAAACATGAAGTGGCAAAGTTGGGTAGGTTTCTGAAAAACATCGTGGGGTGGTGCACATTGTACCGTTTTCTAACAGGCCATTCGGTAGTAGGAGTGAGAAAAACATCACGGGGTGGTGTGAATCGGAGGGTCTGAATTAGCATAGGCAGTGAGTGGCAAAGTAGGATGGAGAAAAGCACCACGGGTTGGTCAGCATGGGGAGGTCAGGAAACATGCAGTGGCAATGTAGGATAGGTTTCTCAAAAACATCGCAGTGCGGTGTGCATTGTAAGGGTTTCTAACAAGCCATTCACTAGTAGGAGTGAGAAAAACATCACGGTTCGTTGTAAATCGGGGGTCTAAGTTAGGATAGGCAGTGAGTGGCATTGTAGGATGGAGAAAAGCACCACGGGATGGTCAGCCTAGGGAGGTCAGGAAACATGCAGCGACAATGTAGGAGAGGTTTCTGAAAAACGTGGTGGGGTGAATTCTCATTTTAAGGGTTTGTACCAGGCCATTCATTAAATAGTGAGAAATACCTCACGGTTTCGTGTGAATCAGAGTGTCTAAATTAGGATAGGCCGTCAGTGTCGTTGTAAGACGGAGAAAAGCACCATAGGGTGCTCAGCATGGGGAGGTCAGGAAACATGCAGTGGCAATGTCGGATAGGTTTCTCAAATAGATCGCGGGGTGGTGCGCATTGTAAGTGTTTCTAACAGGCCATTCACTAGTAGGAGTGAGAAAAACATCATGGTTTGGTGTGAATCGGAGTGTCTGAATTAGGATAGACAGTGAGTGGCAATGTAGGATGGAGAAAAGCACAACGGGGTGGTCAGCATGGGGAGGTCAGGAAATAAGCAGTGGCAATGTAGGATAGGTTTCTGAAAAGCATCACGGGGTGGTGTGCATTATAAGGGTTTCTAACAGGCCATTCATGAGTAGGAGTGAAAAAAAATTACGGGGTGGTGTGTATCGGAATGTGTGAATTAGGATAGGCATTGAGAGCCAATGTACGATGGAGAAAAGCACCACGGGGTGGTCAGCATGGGGAGGTCAGGAAACATGTAGTGGCAATATAGGATACCATTCTGAAAAACATGGAGGGGTGGTGCGCATTGTAAGGGTTTCTAACAGGCCATTCACTAAAAGACTGAGAAAAACTTCACGGGTTTGTGTGACTTGGAAGGACTGAATTGTGATAGACAGTGAGTTGCAATGTAGGATGGAGAAAAGCACCACGGGGTGGTCAGCATGGGGAGGTCAGGAAACATGCAGTGGCAATGTAAGATAGGTTTATGAAAAACATCGTGGGGCAGTGCTCATTGTAAGGTTTTCTAACGGGCCATTCAATAGTAGGAGTGAGAAAAACATCACGGGGTGGTGTGAATAAGAGGGCCTGAATTAGGATAGGCCGTGAGTGGCAATGTAAGATGGAGAAAAGCACAAAGGGTTGGTCAGCATGGGGAGGTCAGGAAACATGCCTTAGCAAAGTTGGTTAGGTTTCTAAAAAACATCGCGGGTTGGTGCGCATTGTAAGGTTTTCTAACAGGCCATTCAGTAGTAGGAGTGAGAAAAACATCACGGGGTGATGTGAATCGGAGGGTCTGAATTAAGATAGGCAGTGAGTGGCAATGTAAGATGGAGAAAGGCACCATGGGTTGGTCAGCATGGGGAGGTCAGGAAACATGCAATGGCAATGTAGGATAGGTTTCTCAAAAACATCGCGGGGTGGTGCGCATTGTAAGGTTTTCTAACAGGCTATTCACTAGTAGGAGTGAGAAAAACTTCATGGGGTGGTGTGAATCTGAGGGTCTGAATTAGAATTGGCAGTGAGTGGCAATGTAGGATGGAGAATAGCACCAC
This sequence comes from Cavia porcellus, assembly GCF_034190915.1. NCBI lineage: Eukaryota > Metazoa > Chordata > Mammalia > Rodentia > Caviidae > Cavia > Cavia porcellus. Next base: position 524,089 of record NW_026947560.1, on the reverse strand, counting down.
GGGGTGGTCAGCATGGGGAGGTGAGGAAACATGCAGTGGCAATGTAGGATATGTTTCTGAAAAACATGGCTTGGTGGTGCGTATTGTAAGGGTTTCTAACAGGCCATTCACTAGTAGGAGTGAGAAAAACATCATGGTTTGGTGTGAATCGGAATGTCTGAATTAGGATAGGCTGTGAGTGATAATGTAGGATGGAGAAAAGCACCACAGGTTATTCATCATGGGGAGGTCACAAAATATGCAGTGGCAATGTAGGATAGGTTTCTGAAAAACATCACAGTGTGGAGTGCATTGTAAGGGTTTCTAACAGGCCATTCAAGAGAAAGAGTGAAAAAAACATTACGGTGTGGTGTGTATCGGAATGTGTGAATTAGGATAGGCAGTGAGAGGCAATGTATGATGAAGAAAAGCACCGCGGGGTGGTTAGCATGGGGAGGTCAGGAAACATGCAGTGGCAATATAGGATAGGATTCTGAAAAACATGGCGGGGTGGTGCGCATTGTAAGGGTTTCTAACAGGCCATTCACTAAAAGAGTGAGAAAAACTTCACGGGTTTGTGTGAATTGGAAGGACTGAATTGGGATAGGCAGTGAGTTGGAATGTAGGATGGAGAAAAGCACCACGGGGTGGTCAGCATTGGGAGGTCAGGAAACATGCAGTGGCAAAGTTGGTTAGGTTTCTGAAACACATCGCGGGGTGGTGCGCAATGTAAGGTTTTATAACAGTCCATTCAGTAGTAGTAGTGAGAAAAACATCACGGGGTGGTGTGAATCGGAGTGTCTGAATTAGGATAGGCAGTGAGTGGCAATGCAGGATGGAGAAAAGCACCAGGGGGTGGTCAGCATTGGGAGGTCACAAACATGCGGTGGCAATGTAGAAGAGGTTTCTCAAAAATATCGCGGGGTGGTGCGCATTGTAAGGGTTTCTAACAGGCCATTCACTATTAGGAGTGAGAAAAACATCAAAGGGTGGTGTGAATTGGCGGGACTGAATTAGAATAATCAGAGAGGGGCAATGTATAATGGAGAAAAGCACGACTCGGTGATCTGCATGTTGAGGTCAGGAAACATGCAGTCGCAATGTAGGATAGATTTCTGAAATACATCGCGGGTTGGTGCGTATTGTAAGGGTTTCTAACAGGCCATTCACTAGTAGAAGTGAGAAATACATCACCGGGTGGTGTGAATCGGAGGGTCTGAATGAGTATAGGCATTCAGGGGCAATGTAGGGTGGAGAAAAGCACCACGGGGTGGTCAGCATGGGGAGGTCCGGGAACATGCAGTGTCCATGTAGGATAGGTTTCTGAAAAACATCGCAGGGTGGTGCGGATTGTAAGTGTCTAACAGGCCATTCAAGAGTAGGAGTGAGAAAAACATCACGGGCTGGTGTGAATTAGAAGGTCTTAGTTGGGATAGGGAGTGAGAGGCAATGTAGTATGGAGAAAAGCACCACGGGGTGGTCAGCTTGGGGAGGTCAGGAAACATGCAGTGGCAATGTAGGATAGGTTTCTCAAAATCATGGCGGGGTGGTGCACATTGTAAGGATTTTTAACAGGCCATACACTAGTAGGAGTGAGAAAAACATCACGGGGTGGTGTAAATCGCAGGGACAGAATTAGGATAGGCAGTGAGTGGCAATGTAGGATGGAGAAGAGCACCACGGGGTGGTCAGCATGGGGAGGTCAGGAAACATGCAGTGGCAATGTAGGATAGGTATCTGGAAAACATCACGGGTTGGTGCGCATTGTAAGGGATTCTAACAGGCCATTCACTAGCATAAGTGAGAGAAACATCATGGGCTGGTGTCACTTGGAGGGTCTGAATTATGATAGGCAGTGAGTGGCAATGTAGGATGGAGAAAAGCACCATGGGGTGGTCAGCATGAGGAGGTGAGGAAACATGCAGTCGCAATGTGGGATAGGTTTCAGAAAAACATCGCGGGGTTGTTAGCATTGTAGGGGTTTCTAACAGGCCATTCACTAGTAGGAGTGAGAAAAACATCACGGGCTGGTGTGAATTAGATGGTCTGAGTTGGGATAGGGAGTGAGAGGCAATGTAGTATGGAGAAAAGCACCACGGGGTGGTCAGCTTGGGGAGGTCAGGAAACATGCAGTGGCAATGTAGGATATGTTTCTCAAAAACATGGCGGGGTGTTGCACAATGTAAGGATTTTTAACAGGCCATACACTAGTAGGAGTGAGAAAAACATCACGGGGTGGTGTAAATCGCAGGGACAGAATTAGGATAGGCAGTGAGTGGCAATGTAGGATGGAGAAGAGCACCACGGTGTGGTCAGCTTCGGGAGGTCATGAAACATGCAGTGGCAATGTAGTTTAGGTTTCTGAAAAACATCGCAGGGTTGTGTGCATTGTAAGGGTTTCTAATAGGCCATTCACTAGTAGGAGTGAGAAAAACATCACGGGGTGGTGTGAATCTGAGTGTCTGAATTAGGATAGGCAGTGAGTGGGAATGTAGGATGGAGAAAAGCACCACACGGTGGTCAGCATGGGGAGGTCAGGAAACATACAGTGGTAATGTAGGATAGGTTTCTGAAAAACATCGATGGGTGGTGCGCATTGTAAGGGTTTCTAACAGGCCACTCACTAGTAGGAGTGAGAAAACCATCACGGGGTGGTGTGAATCAGAGGGTCTGAATTGGGATAGGGAGTGAGAGGCATTATAGGATGGAGAAAATCATCACGGGGTGGTCAGCATGAGAAGGTCAGGAAACATGCAGTATCAATGTAGGATAGGTTTCTAAAAAACATCTCGGGGTGGTGCAGATTGTAACGGTTTCTAAAAGGCCATTCACTTGTAGGAGTGAGAAAAACATCACGGGGTGGTGTGAATCGGCTTTCTGATTTAGGTTAGGCAGTTAGTGGCAATGCAGGATTGAGAAAAATCCCAGGGGATAGTCAGGATGGGGAATTCAGGAAACATGCAGTGGCAATTTAGGTTGGGTTTCTGAAAAACATTGCGGGGTGGTGCACACTGTAAGGGTTTCTAACAGGCCATTCAGTAAAAGAGTGAGAAAAACTTCACGGGTTTGTGTGAATTGGAAGGGCTGAATTGGGATAGACAGTGAGTGGCAATGTAGGATGGAGAAAAGAACCACGGGGTGGTCAGCATGTGGAGGTCAAGAAACATGAAGTGGCAAAGTTGGGTAGGTTTCTGAAAAACATCGTGGGGTGGTGCACATTGTACCGTTTTCTAACAGGCCATTCGGTAGTAGGAGTGAGAAAAACATCACGGGGTGGTGTGAATCGGAGGGTCTGAATTAGCATAGGCAGTGAGTGGCAAAGTAGGATGGAGAAAAGCACCACGGGTTGGTCAGCATGGGGAGGTCAGGAAACATGCAGTGGCAATGTAGGATAGGTTTCTCAAAAACATCGCAGTGCGGTGTGCATTGTAAGGGTTTCTAACAAGCCATTCACTAGTAGGAGTGAGAAAAACATCACGGTTCGTTGTAAATCGGGGGTCTAAGTTAGGATAGGCAGTGAGTGGCATTGTAGGATGGAGAAAAGCACCACGGGATGGTCAGCCTAGGGAGGTCAGGAAACATGCAGCGACAATGTAGGAGAGGTTTCTGAAAAACGTGGTGGGGTGAATTCTCATTTTAAGGGTTTGTACCAGGCCATTCATTAAATAGTGAGAAATACCTCACGGTTTCGTGTGAATCAGAGTGTCTAAATTAGGATAGGCCGTCAGTGTCGTTGTAAGACGGAGAAAAGCACCATAGGGTGCTCAGCATGGGGAGGTCAGGAAACATGCAGTGGCAATGTCGGATAGGTTTCTCAAATAGATCGCGGGGTGGTGCGCATTGTAAGTGTTTCTAACAGGCCATTCACTAGTAGGAGTGAGAAAAACATCATGGTTTGGTGTGAATCGGAGTGTCTGAATTAGGATAGACAGTGAGTGGCAATGTAGGATGGAGAAAAGCACAACGGGGTGGTCAGCATGGGGAGGTCAGGAAATAAGCAGTGGCAATGTAGGATAGGTTTCTGAAAAGCATCACGGGGTGGTGTGCATTATAAGGGTTTCTAACAGGCCATTCATGAGTAGGAGTGAAAAAAACTTACGGGGTGGTGTGTATCGGAATGTGTGAATTAGGATAGGCATTGAGAGCCAATGTACGATGGAGAAAAGCACCACGGGGTGGTCAGCATGGGGAGGTCAGGAAACATGTAGTGGCAATATAGGATACCATTCTGAAAAACATGGAGGGGTGGTGCGCATTGTAAGGGTTTCTAACAGGCCATTCACTAAAAGACTGAGAAAAACTTCACGGGTTTGTGTGACTTGGAAGGACTGAATTGTGATAGACAGTGAGTTGCAATGTAGGATGGAGAAAAGCACCACGGGGTGGTCAGCATGGGGAGGTCAGGAAACATGCAGTGGCAATGTAAGATAGGTTTATGAAAAACATCGTGGGGCAGTGCTCATTGTAAGGTTTTCTAACGGGCCATTCAATAGTAGGAGTGAGAAAAACATCACGGGGTGGTGTGAATAAGAGGGCCTGAATTAGGATAGGCCGTGAGTGGCAATGTAAGATGGAGAAAAGCACAAAGGGTTGGTCAGCATGGGGAGGTCAGGAAACATGCCTTAGCAAAGTTGGTTAGGTTTCTAAAAAACATCGCGGGTTGGTGCGCATTGTAAGGTTTTCTAACAGGCCATTCAGTAGTAGGAGTGAGAAAAACATCACGGGGTGATGTGAATCGGAGGGTCTGAATTAAGATAGGCAGTGAGTGGCAATGTAAGATGGAGAAAGGCACCATGGGTTGGTCAGCATGGGGAGGTCAGGAAACATGCAATGGCAATGTAGGATAGGTTTCTCAAAAACATCGCGGGGTGGTGCGCATTGTAAGGTTTTCTAACAGGCTATTCACTAGTAGGAGTGAGAAAAACTTCACGGGGTGGTGTGAATCTGAGGGTCTGAATTAGAATTGGCAGTGAGTGGCAATGTAGGATGGAGAATAGCACCACGGGGTGGTCAGCATGGGGAGGTGAGGAAACATGCAGTGGCAATGTAGGATATGTTTCTGAAAAACATGGCTTGGTGGTGCGTATTGTAAGGGTTTCTAACAGGCCATTCACTAGTAGGAGTGAGAAAAACATCATGGTTTGGTGTGAATCGGAATGTCTGAATTAGGATAGGCTGTGAGTGATAATGTAGGATGGAGAAAAGCACCACAGGTTATTCATCATGGGGAGGTCACAAAATATGCAGTGGCAATGTAGGATAGGTTTCTGAAAAACATCACAGTGTGGAGTGCATTGTAAGGGTTTCTAACAGGCCATTCAAGAGAAAGAGTGAAAAAAACATTACGGTGTGGTGTGTATCGGAATGTGTGAATTAGGATAGGCAGTGAGAGGCAATGTATGATGAAGAAAAGCACCGCGGGGTGGTTAGCATGGGGAGGTCAGGAAACATGCAGTGGCAATATAGGATAGGATTCTGAAAAACATGGCGGGGTGGTGCGCATTGTAAGGGTTTCTAACAGGCCATTCACTAAAAGAGTGAGAAAAACTTCACGGGTTTGTGTGAATTGGAAGGACTGAATTGGGATAGGCAGTGAGTTGGAATGTAGGATGGAGAAAAGCACCACGGGGTGGTCAGCATTGGGAGGTCAGGAAACATGCAGTGGCAAAGTTGGTTAGGTTTCTGAAACACATCGCGGGGTGGTGCGCAATGTAAGGTTTTATAACAGTCCATTCAGTAGTAGTAGTGAGAAAAACATCACGGGGTGGTGTGAATCGGAGGGTCTGAATTAGGATAGGCAGTGAGTGGCAATGTAAGATGGAGAAAGGCACCACGGGTTGGTCAGCATGGGGAGGTCAGGAAACATGCAGTGGCAATGTAGGATAGGTTTCTCAAAAACATCACGGGGTGGTGCGCATTGTAAGGGTTTCTAACAGGCCATTCACTAGTAGGAGTGAGAAAAACTTTATGGGGTGGTGTGAATCTGAGGGTCTGAATTAGGATTGGGAGTGAGTGGCAATGTAGGTTGGAGAATAGCACCACCGGGTGGTCAGCATGTGGAGGTCAGGAAACATGCAGTGGCAATGTAGGATATGTTTCTGAAAAACATGGCTTGGTGGTGCGTATTGTAAGGGTTTCTATCAGGCCATTCACTAATAGGAGTGAGAAATAAATCACAGTTTGTTGTGAATCGGAGTGGCTGAATTAGGATAGGCAGTGAGTGGCAATGTAGGATGGAGAAAAGCACCACAGGATATTCAGCATGTGGAGGTCAGGCAACAAGCAGTGGCAATGTAGGATAGGTTTCGGAAAAACATGGCGGGGTGGTGCGCATTGTAAGGGTTTCTAACTGGCCGTTCATTAAAATAATGAGACAAACATCACGGGTTGGTGTGAATTGGAGGGACTGAATAAGGATAGGCAGTGAGCGGCAATGTAGGATGGATAAAAGCACTACGCAGTCGTCAGCATGGGGAGGTCAGGAAACATACACTGGTAATGTATGATAGATTTCTGAAAAACATCGCTGGGTGGTGCGCATTGTAAGGGTTTCTAACAGGCCATTCACTAGTAGCAGTGAGAAAAACATCACGGGGTGGTGTGAATCAGAGGTCAGAATTAGGATACGCAGTGAGTGGCAATGTAGGATGGAGAAAAGCAACACGGGGTGGTCAGCATGGGGAGGTCAGGAAACATGCAGTGGCAATGCAAATATGGTTTCTCAAAAGCATCACGGGGTAGTGTGCATTGTAAGGGTTTCAAACAAGTCATACACTAGTAGGAGTGAGAAAAACATAACGGGGTGGTGTGAATCTGAGGGTCTGAATTTGGATAGGCAGAGAGTGGCAATGTAGGATGGAGAATAGCACCACGGGGTGGTCAGCATGGGGAGGTCAGGAAACATGCGGTGGCAATATAGGATATTTTTCTGAAAAACATGGCTTGGTGGTGCGCATTGTATGGGTTTCTAACAGGCCATTCACTAGTATGAGTGAGAAAAACATCACGGTTTGGTGTAAATTCGAGATTGTGAATTAGGATAGTCAGTGAGTGGCAATGTACAAAGGAGAAAAGCACCATGGGGTGGTCAGCATGGGAGGTCAGGAAACATGCAGCGACAATGTAGGATATGTTTATGAAAAACATGGCGGGGTGGTGCGCATTGTAGGAATTTCTAACAGGCCATACACTAAAAGAGTGAGAAAAACATCAAAAGATGGTGTGAATCGGAGGGACTGAATTGGGATAGGCAGTGAGTGGCAATGTAGGATGGAGAAAAGCACCACGGGGTGATCACCATGGGTAGGTCAGGAAACATGCAGTGGCAATGTAGGATAGGTTTCTGAAAAACATGGCGTGGTGGTGCACACTGTAAGTGTTTCTAACATGCCATTCACTAGTAGGAGTGAGAAAAAGATCACGGCGTGGTGTGAGTCAGAGGGTCTGAATTAGTATAGGCCGTCAGTGGCATTGTCAGATGGAGAAAACACCACGGGGTGGTCAGTATGGGGAGGTCAAGAAACATGCATTGGCAATGTAGGTTAGACTTCAGAAAAAAATTGAGGGATGGCGCGCATTGTAAGAATTTCTAACAGGAAATTCTCTAGTAGGAGTGAGAAAATCGTCAAGCGGTGGTGTGATTCGGAGGGTCTGAATTAGGATAGGCAGTGAGTGGCAATGTATAATGGAGAAAAGCACCACGGGGTGGTCAGCATGGGGAAGTCAGGAAACACACAGTGGCAATGTAGGTAGGTTTCTGAAAAACGTCGCGGGGTGGTGCGCATTGTAAGGGTTTCTAACAGGCCATTCACTAGTAGGAGTGTGAAAAACATCATGAGATGGTGAGAATCAGAGGGTCTGAATTAGGATAGGCAGTGAGTGGCAATGTAGGATGGAGAAAAGCACCATGCGGCGGTCAGCATGGGGAGGTCAGGAAACATGCAGTGTCAATGTAGGTGAGATTTCTGAAAAACATCATGGGGTGGTGCGCATTGTAAGGGTTTCTAACAGGCCATTCACTAGTAGGAGTGATAAAATCATCAAGGGGTGGTGTGAATCGGAGGTTCTGAATTAGGATACGCAGTGAGTGGCAATGTAGGATGGAGAAAGTCACCACGGGTTGGTCAGCACGGGGAGGTCAGAAAACATGCAGTGGCAATGTAGGACAGGTTTCTCAAAAACATCGCGGGGTGGTGCGCATTGTAAAGGTTTCTTACAGGCAATTCACTAGTAGGAGTGAGAAAAACATCACGGGGTGGTGTGAATCAGAGGTCAGAATTAGGATACGCAGTGAGTGGCAATGTAGGATGGAGAAAAGCAACACGGGGTGGTCAGCATGGGGAGGTCAGGAAACATGCAGTGGCAATGCAAATATGGTTTCTCAAAAGCATCGCGGGGTAGTGCGCATTGTAAGGGTTTCAAACAGGTCATACACTAGTAGGAGTGAGAAAAACATAACGGGGTGGTGTGAATCCGAGGGTCTGAATTTGGATAGGCAGAGAGTGGCAATGTAGGATGGAGAATAGCACCACGGGGTGGTCAGCATGGGGAGGTCAGGAAACATGCGGTGGCAATATAGGATATTTTTCTGAAAAACATGGCTTGGTGGTGCGCATTGTATGGGTTTCTAACAGGCCATTCACTAGTAGGAGTGAGAAAAACATCACGGTTTGGTGTAAATTCGAGATTGTGAATTAGGATAGTCAGTGAGTGGCAATGTACAAAGGAGAAAAGCACCATGGGGTGGTCAGCATGGGAGGTCAGAAAACATGCAGCGACAATGTAGGATAGGTTTATGAAAAACATGGCAGGGTGGTGCGCATTGTAGGAATTTCTAACAGGCCATACACTAAAAGAGTGAGAAAAACATCAAAAGATGGTGTGAATCGGAGGGACTGAATTGGGATAGGCAGTGAGTGGCAATGTAGGATGGAGAAAAGCACCACGGGGTGATCACCATGGGTAGGTCAGGAAACATGCAGTGGCAATGTAGGATAGGTTTCTGAAAAACATGGCGTGGTGGTGCACACTGTAAGTGTTTCTAACATGCCATTCACTAGTAGGAGTGAGAAAAAGATCACGGCGTGGTGTGAGTCAGAGGGTCTGAATTAGTATAGGCCGTCAGTGGCATTGTCAGATGGAGAAAACACCACGGGGTGGTCAGTATGGGGAGGTCAAGAAACATGCATTGGCAATGTAGGTTAGACTTCAGAAAAAAATTGAGGGGTGGTGCGCATTGTAAGAATTTCTAACAGGAAATTCTCTAGTAGGAGTGAGAAAATCGTCAAGCGGTGGTGTGATTCGGAGGGTCTGAATTAGGATAGGCAGTGAGTGGCAATGTATAATGGAGAAAAGCACCACGGGGTGGTCAGCATGGGGAAGTCAGGAAACACACAGTGGCAATGTAGGTAGGTTTCTGAAAAACGTCGCGGGGTGGTGCGCATTGTAAGGGTTTCTAACAGGCCATTCACTAGTAGGAGTGAGAAAATCATCAAGGCGTGGTGTGAATCGGAGGGTCTGAATTAGGATACGCAGTGAGTGGCAATGTAGGATGGAGAAAGTCACCACGGGTTGGTCAGCACGGGGAGGTCAGAAAACATGCAGTGGCAATGTAGGACAGGTTTCTCAAAAACATCGCGGGGTGGTGCGCATTGTAAAGGTTTCTTACAGGCAATTCACTAGTAGGAGTGAGAAAAACATCACGGGGTGGTGTGAATCAGAGGTCAGAATTAGGATACGCAGTGAGTGGCAATGTAGGATGGAGAAAAGCAACACGGGGTGGTCAGCATGGGGAGGTCAGGAAATATGCAGTGGCAATGCAAATATGGTTTCTCAAAAGCATCGCGGGGTAGTGCGCATTGTAAGGGTTTCAAACAGGTCATACACTAGTAGGAGTGAGAAAAACATAACGGGGTGGTGTGAATCCGAGGGTCTGAATTTGGATAGGCAGAGAGTGGCAATGTAGGATGGAGAATAGCACCACGGGGTGGTCAGCATGGGGAGGTCAGGAAACATGCGGTGGCAATATAGGATATTTTTCTGAAAAACATGGCTTGGTGGTGCGCATTGTATGGGTTTCTAACAGGCCATTCACTAGTAGGAGTGAGAAAAACATCACGGTTTGGTGTAAATTCGAGATTGTGAATTAGGATAGTCAGTGAGTGGCAATGTACAAAGGAGAAAAGCACCATGGGGTGGTCAGCATGGGAGGTCAGAAAACATGCAGCGACACTGTAGGATAGGTTTATGAAAAACATGGCAGGGTGGTGCGCATTGTAGAAATTTCTAACAGGCCATACACTAAAAGAGTGAGAAAAACATCAAAAGATGGTGTGAATCGGAGGGACTGAATTGTGTTAGGCAGTGAGTGGCAATGTAGGATGGAGAAAAGCACCACGGGGTGATCAGCATGGGTAGGTCAGGAAACATGCAGTGGCAATGTAGGATAGGTTTCTGAAAAACATGGCGTGGTGGTGCACATTGTAAGTGTTTCTAACATGCCATTCACTAGTAGGAGTGAGAAAAAGATCACGGGGTGGTGTGAGTCAGAGGGTCTGAATTAGTATAGGCCGTCAGTGGCATTGTCAGATGGAGAAAACACCACGGGGTGGTCAGTATGGGTAGGTCAAGAAACATGCATTGGCAATGTAGGTTAGATTTCAGAAAAAAATTGAGGGGTGGTGCGCATTGTAAGAATTTCTAACAGGAAATTCTCTAGTAGGAGTGAGAAAATCGTCAAGCGGTGGTGTGATTCGGAGGGTCTGAATTAGGATAGGCAGTGAGTGGCAATGTATAATGGAAAAAAGCACCACGGGGTGGTCAGCATGGGGAAGACAGGAAACACACAGTTGCAATGTAGGTAGGTTTCTGAAAAACGTCGCGGGGTGGTGCGCATTATAAGGGTTTCTAACAGGCCATTCACTAGTAGGAGTGTGAAAAACATCATGAGGTGGTGAGAATCAGAGGGTCTGAATTAGGATAGGCAGTGAGTGGCAATGTAGGATGGAGAAAAGCACCATGCGGCGGTCAGCATGGGGAGGTCACGAAACATACAGTGGTAATGTAGGATAGGTTTCTGAAAAACATCGCGGGTTTGTGGGCATTGTAAGGGTTTCTAACAGGTCATTCACTAGTAGGAGTGAGAAAAACATCACGCGTTGGTGTGAATCGGAGTGTCTGAATTAGGATTTGCAGTGAGTGGCAATGTAGGATGGAGAGAAGCCCCACAGGGTACTCAGCATGGGGAGGTCAGGAAACACGCAGTGGCAATGTAGGATAGGTTTCTGAAAAACATGCCACGGTGGTGCGCATTGTAAGGGTTTCTAACAGGCCATTCACTAGTAGGAGTGATAAAAACCTCAAGGGTGGTGTGAATCAGAGGGTCTCAATTAGGATAGGTAGTGAATCGCAATGTAGGCTGGACTATAGCACCATGGGGTGGTCTGCATGGGGAGGTCAGGAAAAATGCAGTGGCAATGTAGGATAGGTTTCTGAAAAACATCGCGGGGTGGTGCGCATTGTAAGTGTTTCTAACAGGCCATTCATTAAAATAGTGAGAAAAACATCACGGGTTGGTGTGAATTGGAAGGACTCAATTAGGATAGGCAATGAGTGGCAATGTAGGATGGAGAAAAGCACCACGCAGTGGTCAGCATGGGGAGGTCAGGAAACATACAGTGGTAATGTAGGATAGGTTTCTGAAAAACATCACTGGGTGGTGCGCATTGTAAGGGTTTCTAACAGGCCATTCACCAGTAGCAGTGAGAAAACATCACGGGGTGGTGTGAATCGGAGGTCTGAATTGGGATACGCAGTGAGTGCAATGTAGGATGGAGAAAAGCACCACTGGATGGTCAGCATGGGGAGGTCAGGAAACATGCAGTGGCAATGTAGGATAGGTTTCTCAAACACATCGCAGGGTAGTGCGCAATGTAAGGGTTTCTAACAGGCCATTCACTAGTAGGAGTGAGAAACACATCACGGGGTGGTGTGAATCCGAGGGTCTGAATTAGGATAGGCAGTGAGTGGCAATCTAGGATGGAGAATAGCACCACGGGGTGGTTAGCATGTTGAGGTCAGGAAACATGCAGTGGCAATGTAGGATATTTTTCTGAAAAACATGGCTTGGTGGTGCGCATTGTAAGGGTTTCTAACAGGCCATTCACTAGTAGGAGTGAGAAAAACATCACGGTTTGTTGTAAATCGGAGTGTCTGAATTAGGATAGGCAGTGAGTGGCAATGTAGAAATGAGAAAAGCACCACTGGGGGTCAGCATGGTCACGTCAGGAAACATGCAGCGACAATGTAGGATAGGTTTCTGAAAAACATGGCGGGGTGGTGCGCACTGTAAGGATTTCTATCAGGCCATTCACTAAAAGAGTTAGAAAAACACACAGGTTGGTGTGAATCGGAGGGACTGAAATGGGATAGGCAGTGAATGGCAATGTAGGATGCAGAAAAGCACCATGGGTTGATCAGCATGGGGAGGTCAGGAAACATGCAGTGTCAATGTAGGTGAGATTTCTGAAAAACATCATGGGGTGGTGCGCATTGTAAGGGTTTCTAACAGGCCATTCACTATTAGGAGTGAGAAAATCATCAAGGCGTGGTGTGAATCAGAGGGTCTGAATTAGGATACGCAGTGAGTGGCAATGTAGGATGGAGAAAGTCCCCACGGGTTGGTCAGCATGGGGAGGTCAGGAAACATGCAGTGGCAATGTAGGACAGGTTTCTCAAAAACATCGCGGGGTGGTGCGCATTGTAAAGGTTTCTTACAGGCAATTCACTAGTAGGAGTGAGAAAAACATCACGGTTTGGTGTGAAACGGAGTGTCTGCATTAGGATAGGCAGTGAGTGGCAATGTAGGATGGAGAAAAGCATCACAGGGTATTCAGTATGGGGAGGTCAGGAAACATGCATTGGCAATGTAGGATACGTTCCTGAGAAACATCGCAGTGTGGTGCGCATTGTAAGGGTCTCTAACAGGCCATTCACTGGTAGGAGTGAAAAAAACATTACGGGGTGGTGTGTTTCAGAAGGTGTGAGTTAGGATAGGCAGTGAGTGGCAATGTATGATGGAGAGAAGCACCACAGGATGGTCAGCATGGGGAGGTCAGGAAACATGCAATGGCAATGTAGGATACGTTTCTGAAAAACATCGTGGGGCGGTGCGCATTGTAAGGGTTTCTAACGGGCCATTCACTAGTAGGAGTGAGAAAAACATCACAGGGTGGTGTGAAACAGAGGGTCTGAATTAGGATAGGCCGTGAGTGGCAATGTAAGCTGGAGAAAAGCACAGCGCGGTGGTCCGCATGGGGAGGTCAGGAAACATGCAGTGGCAAAGTTGGTTAGGTTTCTGAAAAACATGCCACGGTGGTGCGCATTGTAAGGGTTTCTAACAGGCCATTCACTAGTAGGAGTGAGAAAAACACCACGGGTAGGTGTGAATCGGAGGTTTTGAATTAGGATAGGAAGTGAGTGGCAATGTAGGAGGGAGAAAAGCACTGCGGGGTGGTCAGCATGTGGAGGTCAGGGAACATGCAGTGGCAAAGTAGGATAGGTTTCTGAAAAACTTCGCGGGGTGGTGCACATTGTATGGGTGTGTAACATTACATTCACTAGTAGGAGTGAGAAAAACATCACGGGGTGGTGTGAATCGGAGGGTCTGAATTAGGATAGGCAGTGAGTGGCAATGTAGGATGGAGAAAAGCACCGCGGGGTGGTCAGCATGGGGAGGTCAGGGAACATGCAGTGGCAAAGTAGGATAGGTTTCTGAAAAACTTCGCGGGGTGGTGCACATTGTATGGGTGTGTAACATTACATTCACTAGTAGGAGTGAGAAAAACATCACGGGGTGGTGTGAATCGGAGTGTCTGAATTAGGATAGGCAGTGAGTGGTATTTAGGATGGAGAAAAGCACCGCCGGGTGGTCAGCATGGGGAGGTCAGGGAACATGCAGTGGACATGTAGGATAGGTTTTTGAAAAACATCGTGGGGTGGTGCGCATTGTATGGGTGTGTAACATTACATTCACTACTAGGAGTGAGAAAAACATCACGGGGTGGTGTGAATCGGAGGTCTGAATTGGGATACGCAGTGAGTGGCAATGTAGGATGGAGAAAAGCACCACTGGATGGTCAGCATGGGGAGGTCAGGAAACATGCAGTGGCAATGTAGGATAGGTTTCTCAAACACATCGCAGGGTAGTGCGCAATGTAAGGGTTTCTAACAGGCCATTCACTAGTAGGAGTGAGAAACACATCACGGGGTGGTGTGAATCCGAGGGTCTGAATTAGGATAGGCAGTGAGTGGCAATCTAGGATGGAGAATAGCACCACGGGGTGGTTAGCATGTTGAGGTCAGGAAACATGCAGTGGCAATGTAGGATATTTTTCTGAAAAACATGGCTTGGTGGTGCGCATTGTAAGAGTTTCTAACAGGCCATTCACTAGTAGGAGTGAGAAAAACATCACAGTTTGTTGTAAATCGGAGTGTCTGAATTAGGATAGGCAGTGAGTGGCAATGTAGAAATGAGAAAAGCACCACTGGGGGTCAGCATGGTCACGTCAGGAAACATGCAGCGACAATGTAGGATAGGTTTCTGAAAAACATGGCGGGGTGGTGCGCACTGTAAGGATTTCTATCAGGCAATTCACTAAAAGAGTTAGAAAAACCCACAGGTTGGTGTGAATCGGAGGGACTGAAATGGGATAGGCAGTGAATGGCAATGTAGGATGCAGAAAAGCACCATGGGTTGATCAGCATGGGGAGGTCAGGAAACATGCAGTGTCAATGTAGGTGAGATTTCTGAAAAACATCATGGGGTGGTGCGCATTGTAAGGGTTTCTAACAGGCCATTCACTAGTAGGAGTGAGAAAATCATCAAGGCGTGGTGTGAATCGGAGGGTCTGAATTAGGATACGCAGTGAGTGGCAATGTAGGATGGAGAAAGTCCCCACGGGTTGGTCAGCATGGGGAGGTCAGGAAACATGCAGTGGCAATGTAGGACAGGTTTCTCAAAAACATCGCGGGGTGGTGCGCATTGTAAAGGTTTCTTACAGGCAATTCACTAGTAGGAGTGAGAAAAACATCACGGTTTGGTGTGAAACGGAGTGTCTGCATTAGGATAGGCAGTGAGTGGCAATGTAGGATGGAGAAAAGCATCACAGGGTATTCAGTATGGGGAGGTCAGGAAACATGCATTGGCAATGTAGGATACGTTCCTGAGAAACATCGCAGTGTGGTGCGCATTGTAAGGGTCTCTAACAGGCCATTCACTGGTAGGAGTGAAAAAAACATTACGGGGTGGTGTGTTTCAGAAGGTGTGAGTTAGGATAGGCAGTGAGTGGCAATGTATGATGGAGAGAAGCACCACAGGATGGTCAGCATGGGGAGGTCAGGAAACATGCAATGGCAATGTAGGATACGTTTCTGAAAAACATCGTGGGGCGGTGCGCATTGTAAGGGTTTCTAACGGGCCATTCACTAGTAGGAGTGAGAAAAACATCACAGGGTGGTGTGAAACAGAGGGTCTGAATTAGGATAGGCCGTGAGTGGCAATGTAAGCTGGAGAAAAGCACAGCGCGGTGGTCCGCATGGGGAGGTCAGGAAACATGCAGTGGCAAAGTTGGTTAGGTTTCTGAAAAACATCGCGGGGTGGTGCGCATTGTAAGGGTTTCTAACAGGCCATTCACTAGTAGGAGTGAGAAAAACACCACGGGTAGGTGTGAATCGGAGGTTCTGAATTAGTATAGGAAGTAAGTGGCAATGTAGGAGGCAGAAAAGCACCGCGGGGTGGTCAGCATGTGGAGGTCAGGGAACATGCAGTGGCAATGTAGGATAGATTTCTGAAAAACATCGCGGGGTGTTGCGCATTGTATGGGTGTGTAACATTACATTCACTAGTAGGAGTGAGAAAAACATCAAGGGGTGGTGTGAATCGGAGGGTCTGAATTAGGATAGGCAGTGAGTGGCAATGTAGGATGGAGAAAAGCACCGCGGGGTGGTCAGCATGGGGAGGTCAGGGAACATGCAGTGGCAAAGTAGGATAGGTTTTTGAAAAACATCGTGGGGTGGTGCGCATTGTATGGGTGTGTAACATTACATTCACTACTAGGAGTGAGAAAAACATCACGGGGTGGTGTGAATCGGAGGGACTGAATTAGGATAGGCAGTGAGTCGCAATTTAGGATGGAGAAAAACACCGCGGGGTGGTCAGCATGGGCACGTCAGGAAACATGCAGCGACAATGTAGGATAGGTTTCTGAAAAACATGGCGGGGTGGTGCGCATTGCAAGGATTTCTAACAGGCCATTCACTAAAAGAGTCAGAAAAACATCACAGGATGGTGTGAATCGGAGGGACTGAATTGGGATAGGCAGTGAGTGGCAATGTAGGATGCAAAAAAGCACCAAGGGTTGGTTAACATGGGGAGGTCAGGAAACATGCAGTGGCAATGTAGGAAAGCTTTCTGAAAAACGTGGCGGGGTGGTGCGCATTGCAAGGGTTTCTAACAGCCCATTCGCTAGTAGGAGTGAGAAAAAGATCACGGGGTGGTGTGAATCAGAGGGTTTGAATTAGTATAGGCCTTCAGTGCATTGTAAGTTGGAGAAAAGCACCACAGGGTGCTCAGCATCGGGAGGTCAGGAAACATGCCCTGGCAATGCAGGTTAGATTTCTGAAAAATATGGCGTGGTGGTGCGCATTGTAACTGTTTCTAACAGGCCATTCACTAGAAGGAGTGAGAAAATCATCAAGTGGTGGTGTGAATCGGAGGGTCTGAATTAGGATAGGCAGTGAGTGGCAATATAGGATGGAGAATAGCAGCACGGGGTGGTCAGCATGGGGAGGTCAGGAAACATGCAGTGGCAAAGTAGGATATGTTTCTGGAAAACATGGCTTGGTGGTCCGCATTGCAATGGTTTATAACAGGCCATTAACTAGTAGGAGTGAAAAAAACATAACGGGGTTATGTGAATTGGAGTGTGTGAATTAGGATAGGCAGTGAGTGGCAATGTAGGATGGAGAAAAGCACCACGGCGTGGTCAGCATCGGGAGGTCAGGAAACACACAGGGGCAATGTAGGTAGGTTTCTGATAAACGTCGCGGGGTGGTGCGCATTGTAAGGGTTTCTAACAGGCCATTCACAAGTAGGAGTGAAAAAAACATCACGGGCTGGTGTGATTTTGAGGGACTGAATTGGGATAGGCAGTGAGTGGCAATGTAGGATGGAGAAAAGCACCACGGTGTGGTCAGCATGGGGAGGTCAGGAAACATGCAGTGGCTATGTAGGATAGGTTTCTGAAAAACATCGCTGAGTGGTGGGCCTTGTAAGGGTTTCTAACAGGCCATTCACTAAAAGAGTGAGAAAAACTTCACGGGATGGTGTGAATTGGAAGGATTCAATTGGGATAGGCAGTGAGTGGCAATGTAGGATGGAGAAAAGCACCAAGTGTTAGTCAGCATGGGGAGGTAAGGAAACATGCAGTGGCAATGTAGGATAGGTTTCTGAGAAACATCGTGGGGCGGTGCGCATTGTAAGGGTTTCTAATGTGCCATTCACTAGTAGGAGTGAGAAAAACATCATGGGGTGGTGTGAAACAGAGGGTCTGAATTAGTATAGGCCATGAGTGGCAATGTAAGCTGGAGAAAAGCACAACGGGGTGGTCAGCATGGGGAGGTCAGGAAACATGCAGTGGCAAAGTTGGTTAGGTTTCTGAAAAACATCGCGTGGTGGTGCGCATTGTAAGGGTTTCTAACAGGCCATTCATTAAAATAGTGAGAAAAACATCACGGGTTGGTGTGAATTGGAATGCCTGAATTAGGATAGGCAGTGATTGGCAATGTAGGATGGAGAAAAGCACCACGCTGTGGTCAGCATGTGGAGGTCAGGAAACATGCAGTGGTAATGTAGGATAGGTTTCTGAAAAACATCGCTGGGTGGTGCGAATTATAAGGGTTTCTAACAGGCCATTCACCAGTAGCAGTGAGAAAAACATCACGGGGTGGTGTGAATCAGAGGTTTGAATTAGGATACGCAGTGAGTGGCAATGTAGGATGGAGAAAAGCACCACGGGATGGTCAGCATGGGGAGGTAAGGAAACATGCAGTGGCAATGTAAGATAGGTTTCTCAAAAACATCACGGGGTAGTGCGCATTGTAAGGGTTTCTAACAGGACATTCACTAGTAGGAGTGAGAAAAACATCACGGGGTGGTGTGAATCCGAAGGTCTGAAATAGGATAGGCAGTGAGTGGCAATGTAGGATGGAGAATAGCACCACGGGATGGTCAGCATGGGGAGGACATGAAACATGCAGTGGCAATGTAAGATATTTTTCTGTAAACATGGCTTGGTGGTGAGCCTTGTAAGGGTTTCTAACAGGCCATTCACTAGTAGGAGTGAGAAAAACATCACGGTTTGTTGTAAATCGGAGTGTCTGAATTAGGATAGGCAGTGAGTTGCAATGTAGAAAGGAGAAAAGCACCGCGGGGTGGTCAGCATGGGCCCTTCAGGAAACATGCAGCGACAATGTAGGATAGGTTTCTGAAAAACATGGCGGGGTGGTGCGCATTGTAAAAATTTCTATCAGGCTATTCACTAAAAGAGTCAGAAAAGCATCACAGTTTGGTGTGAATCGGAGGGAATGAATTGGGATAGGCAGTGAGTGGCAATGTAGGATGGACAATAACACCACGGGATGGTCAGCATAGGGAGGTCAGGAAACATGCAGTGGCAATGTAAGATAGGTTTCTCAAAAAGATCGCGGGGTAGTGCGCATAGTAAGGGTTTCTAACAGGCCATTCACTAGTTTGAGTGAGAAAAACATCACAGGTTGGTGTGAATCCGAAGTTCTAAAATAGGATAGGCAGTGAGTGGCAATGTAGGATGGAGAATAGCACCACGGGGTGGTCAGCATTGGGAGTTCAGGAAACATGCAGTGGCAAAGTAGGATATGCTTCTGAAAAACATGACTTGGTGGTGCGCATTGCAAGGGTTTCTAACAGGCCATTCACTAGTAGCAGTGAGAAAAACATCACAGTTTGGTGTGAATCGGAGTGTCTGAATTAGAATAGGCAGTGAGTGGCAATGTAGGATGGAGAAAAGCACCACGGGGTGGTCAGCATGGGGAGGTCATGAAACATGCAGTGGCTATGTAGGATAGGTTTCTGAAAAACATCGAGGGTCGGTGCGCATTGTAAGGATTTCTAACGGGCCATTCACTAGTAGTAGTGTGAAAGACATCACGGGGTAGTGTGAATCAGAGGGTCTGAATTAGGATAGGCAGTGAGTGGCAATGTAAGATGGAGAAAAGCACCACGGGGTGGTCAACATGGGGAGGTCAGGAAACATGCAGTGGCAATGTAGGATAGTGTTCTGAAAAACATCGGGGGTGGTGAACATTGTAAGGGTTTCTAACAGGCCATTCACTAGTAGGAGTGAGAAAAACATCATGCGGTGGTGTGATTCGGAGGGGTGAATTAGGATAGGCAGTGAGTGGCAATGTAGGATGGAGAAAAGCACAACGAGATGGTCAGGAAACGTGCAGTGGCAATGTAGGTTAGGTCAGGAAACATGCAGTGGGAATGTAGGTTAGGTTTCTGAAAAACACGTCAGGGAGTGACAATGTAGGATGGATTCGTCCACATGGGGAAGTCAGGAAACATGCAGTGGCAATGTAGTTTATGTTTCTGAGAACCATCGCGGGGTGGTGCACATTGTAACGGTTTCTAGCAGGCCATTCACTTGTAGGAGTGAGTAAAACATCACGGGGTGGTGTGAATCAGAGCGTCTGAATTAGGATAGGCAGTCAGTGGCAATGTAGGATGGAGAAAGTCACTACGGGTTGGTCAGCATGTGTAGGTCAGGAAACATGCAGTGGCAATGTAGGATAGGATTCTCAAAAACATCGTGGGGTGGTGCGCATTGTAAGGGTTTCTAACGGGCCATTCACTAGTAGGAGTGAGAAAAACATCACGGGGTGGTGTGAAACAGAGGCTCTGAATTAGGATAGGCCATGAGTGGCAATGTAAGCTGGAGAAAATCCCAATGGTGTCGTCAGTATGGGGAGGTCAGGAATCATGCAGTGGCAAAGTTGGTTAGGTTTTTGAAAAACATCACGGGGTGGTGCGCATTGTAAGGTTTTCTAACAGGCAATTCAGTAGTAGGAGTTAGAAAAACATCATGGGGTGGTGTGAATCTGAGGGTCTGAATTAGGATAGGCAGTGATTGGCAATGTAATATGGGGAAAGGCACCACGGTTTGGTCAGCATGGGGAGGTCAGGAAACATACAGTGGTAATGTAGGATAGGTTTCTGAAAAACAACGCTGGGTGGTGCGCATTGTAAGGGTTTCAAACAGGCCATTCACTAGTAGGAGTGAGAAAAACTTCACGGCGGGGTGTGAATCTGAGGGTCTGAATTAGGATTGGCAGTGAGTGGCAATGTGGGATGGAGAATAGCACCACGGGGTGGTCAGAATGGGGAGGTCAGGAAACAAGCAGTGGTAATGTAGGATATGTTTCTGAAAAACATGGCTTGGTGGTGCGTATTTTAAGGGTTTCTAACAGGCCATTCACTAATAGGAGTGAGAAAATCATCACGGTTTGGTTTGAACCGAAGTGTCTAAATTAGGATAGGCATTGAGTGGCAATGTAGGCTAGAGAAAAGCACCACAGGGTGTTCAGCATGGGGAGGTCTGGAAACAAGCAGTGGCATTGTAGGATAGGTTTCTGAAAAACATGGCGGGGTGGGGCGCATTGTAAGGGTTTCTAACAGGCCATTCACCAGTAGCAGTGAGAAAATCATCACGGGGTGGTGTGAATCGGAGGTCTGAATTAGGATACGCAGTGAGTGGCAATGTAGGATGGAGAAAAGCACCACGCAATGGTCAGCATGGGGAGGTCAGGAAACATGCCGTGGCAATGTAAGATAGGTTTCTCAAAAACATCGCGGGGTAGTGCGCATTGTAAGGGTTTCTAACAGGCTATTCACTAGTAGGAGTGAGAAAAACATCACGGGGTGGTGTGAATATGAGGGTCTGAAATAGCATAGGCAGTGAGTGGCAAAGTAGGATGGAGAATAGCACCACGGGGTGGTCAGCATGGGGAGGTCAGGAAACATGCAGTGGCAATGTAGGATATTTTTCTGAAAAACATGGCTTGGTGGTGCGCCTTGTAAGGGTTTCTAACAGGCCATTCACTGGTAGGAGTGAGAAAAACATCACGGTTTGTTGTAAATCGGAGTGTCTGAATTAGGATAGGCAGTGAGTGGCAATGTAGAATGGAGAAAAGCACCACGGGCTGGTCAGCATGGGCCCTTCAGGAAACATGCAGCGACAATGTAGGATAGGTTTCTGAAAAACATGGCGGGGTGGTGCGCATTGTAAAAAATTCTATCAGGCTATTCACTAAAAGAGTCAGAAAAACATCACAGGTTGGTGTGAATCGGAGGGACTGAATAGGGATAGGCAGTGAGTGGCAATGTAGGATGGAGAATAGCACCTCGGGATGGTCAGCATAGGGAGGTCAGGAAACATGCAGTGGCAACGTAGGATATGTTTCTGAAAAACATGGCTTGGTGGTGCGCATTGCAAGGGTTTCTAACAGGCCATTCACTAGTAGGAGTGAGAAAAACATCACGGTTTGGTGTGAATCGGAGTGTCTGAAAGAGAATAGGCAGTGAGTGGTAATGTAGGATGGAGAAAAGCACCACAGGGTATTCAGCATGGGGAGGTCAGGAAACATGCAGTGGCAATGTAGGATAGGTTTCTGAAAAACATCGCGTGGTGGTGCGCATTGTATGGGTTTCTAACGGGCCATTCACAAGTAGGAGTGAAAAAAACATCACGGGGTGTTGTGAATTGGAGGGTGTGAATTAGGATAGGCAGTGAGTGGCAAGGTATGATGGAGAAAAGCACCACGGGGTGGTCAGCATGGGGAGGTCAGGAAACACACAGTGGCAATGTAGGTAGGTTTCTGAAAATGTCGCGGGGTGGTGCTCATTGTAAGGGTTTCTAAAAAGCCATTCACTAGTAGGAGTGAAAAAAACATCACGGGGTGGTGTGAATTGGAGGGACTGAATTGGGATAGGCAGTGAGTGGCAATGTAGGATGGAGAAAAGCACCACGGGGTGGTCAGCATGGGGAGGTCAGGAAACATGCAGTGGCTATGTAGGATAGGTTTCTGAAAAACATCGAGAGGCGGTGCGCATTGCAAGGGTTTCTAATGGGTCATTCACTAGTAGGAGTGTGAAAAACATCATGGGGTGGTGTGAATCGGAGGGTATGAATTAGCATAGGTAGTGAATGGCAATGTTGGATGGAGAAAAGCACCACTTGTTGGTCAGCAGGCGAGGTCAGGAAACATGCTGTGGCAATTTCGGATAGGTTTCTCAAAAACATCGTGGGGTGCTGCACATTGTAAGGGTTTCTAACAGGCCATTCACTAGTAGGAGTGCAAAGCACATCACAGGGTGGTGTGAATCAGAGAGTCTGAATTAGGATAGGCTGTGAGTGGCAATGTAAGATGCAGAAAAGCACCACGGGGTGGTCAGCATGTGCAGGTCAGGAAACATGCAATGGCTAACTAGGTTATGTTTATGAAAAACATCGCGGGGTGGTGCGCATTGTAAGGGTTTCTCACAGGCCATTCACTAGTAGGAGTGAGAAAAACATCACGGGGTGGTGTGAATATGAGGTTCTGAAATAGCATAGACAGTGAGTGGCAAAGTAGGATGGAGAATAGCACCACGGGGTGGTCAGCATGGGGAGGTCAGGAAACATGCAGTGGCAATGTAGGATATTTTTCTGAAAAACATGGCTTGGTGGTGCGCCTTGTAAGGGTTTCTAACAGGCCATTCACTGGTAGGAGTGAGAAAAACATCACGGTTTGTTGTAAATCGGAGTGTCTGAATTAGGATAGGCAGTGAGTGGCAATGTAGAATGGAGAAAAGCACCACGGGCTGGTCAGCATGGGCCCTTCAGGAAACATGCAGCGACAATGTAGGATAGGTTTCTGAAAAACATGGCGGGGTGGTGCGCATTGTAAAAAATTCTATCAGGCTATTCACTAAAAGAGTCAGAAAAACATCACAGGTTGGTGTGAATCGGAGGGACTGAATTGGGATAGGCAGTGAGTGGCAATGTAGGATGGAGAATAGCACCTCGGGATGGTCAGCATAGGGAGGTCAGGAAACATGCAGTGGCAACGTAGGATATGTTTCTGAAAAACATGGCTTGGTGGTGCGCATTGCAAGGGTTTCTAACAGGCCATTCACTAGTAGGAGTGAGAAAAACATCACGGTTTGGTGTGAATCGGAGTGTCTGAAAGAGAATAGGCAGTGAGAGGTAATATAGGATGGAGAAAAGCACCACAGGGTATTCAGCATGGGGAGGTCAGGAAACATGCAGTGGCAATGTAGGATAGGTTTCTGAAAAACATCGCGTGGTGGTGCGCATTGTATGGGTTTCTAACGGGCCATTCACAAGTAGGAGTGAAAAAAACATCACGGGGTGTTGTGAATTGGAGGGTGTGAATTAGGATAGGCAGTGAGTGGCAAGGTATGATGGAGAAAAGCACCACGGGGTGGTCAGCATGGGGAGGTCAGGAAACACACAGTGGCAATGTAGGTAGGTTTCTGAAAATGTCGCGGGGTGGTGCTCATTGTAAGGGTTTCTAAAAAGCCATTCACTAGTAGGAGTGAAAAAAACATCACGGGGTGATGTGAATTGGAGGGACTGAATTGGGATAGGCAGTGAGTGGCAATGTAGGATGGAGAAAAGCACCACGGGGTGGTCAGCATGGGGAGGTCAGGAAACATGCAGTGGCTATGTAGGATAGGTTTCTGAAAAACATCGAGAGGCGGTGCGCATTGCAAGGGTTTCTAATGGGTCATTCACTAGTAGGAGTGTGAAAAACATCATGGGGTGGTGTGAATCGGAGGGTATGAATTAGCATAGGTAGTGAATGGCAATGTTGGATGGAGAAAAGCACCCCTTGTTGGTCAGCAGGCGAGGTCAGGAAACATGCTGTGGCAATTTCGGATAGGGTTCTCAAAAACATCGTGGGGTGCTGCACATTGTAAGGGTTTCTAACAGGCCATTCACTAGTAGGAGTGCAAAGCACATCACAGGGTGGTGTGAATCAGAGAGTCTGAATTAGGATAGGCTGTGAGTGGCAATGTAAGATGCAGAAAAGCACCACGGGGTGGTCAGCATGTGCAGGTCAGGAAACATGCAATGGCTAACTAGGTTATGTTTATGAAAAACATCGTGGGGTGGTGCGCATTGTAAGGGTTTCTCACAGGCCATTCACTAGTAGGAGTGAGAAAAAAACCATGGGTAGGTGTGAATCGGAGGGTCTGAATTGGTTTAGGCAGGGAGTGGCAATGTAGGAAGGAGAAAAGCACCACGGGGTGGTCAGTATGGGGAGGTCAGGAAACATGCAGCGACAGGGTCAGATAGGTTCCTGAAAAACATGGCGGTGTGATGCGCATTGTAAGGGTTTCTAACAGGCCATTCATTAATTAGTAAGAAAAACATCACGGGTTGGTGTGAATCAGAGGGTCTAAATTAGGATAGGTCATCAGTGTCATTGTAAGATGGAGAAAAGCACCACAAGCTGTGCAACATGGGGAGGTCAGGAAACACACCGTGGCAATGGTTCTGATAAACGTAGGTTCTGATAAACGTCGCGGGGTGGTGCGCATTGTAAGGGTTTCCAACAGGCCATTCAATTGTAGGAGTGAAAAAAACATCACGGGGTGGTGTGAATCGGAGGTCTGAATTAGGATACGCAGTGAGTGGCAATGTAGGATGGAGAAAACCACCACGGGATGGTCAGCATGGGGAGGTCAGGAAACACACAGTGGCAATGTAGGTAGGTTTCTGAAAAACGTCGCGGGGTGGTGCGCATTGTAAGGGTTTCTAACAGGCCATTCACTAGTAGGAGTGAAAAAAACATCACGGGGTGTTGTGAATTGGAGGGTGTGAATTAGGATAGGCAGTGAGTGGCAATGTATAATGGAGAAAAGCACCACGGCGTGCTCAGCATGGGGAGGTCAGGAAACACACAGTGGCAATGTAGGTAGGTTTTTGAAAAACGTCGCGATGTGGTGCGCATTGTAAGGGTTTCTAACAGGCCATTCACTAGTAGTAGTGAAAAAAACATCACGGGGTGGTGTGAATTGGACGGACTGAATTGGGATAGGCAGTGCGTGGCAGTGTAGGATGGAGAAAAGCACCACGTGGTGGTCAGCATGGGGAGTTCAGCAAACATGCAGTGACAAACTAGGTTATGTTTATGAAAAACATTTCGAGGTGGTGCGCATTATAATGGTTTCTAACAGGCCATTAACTAGTAGGAGTGAGAAAAACTTCACGGCGGGGTGTGAATCTGAGAGTCTGAATTAGGATTGGCAGTCAGTGGCAATGTGGGATGGAGAATAGCACCACGGGGTGGTCAGCATGAGGAGGTCAGGAAACAAGCAGTGGCAATGTAGGATATGTTTCTGAAAATCATGGCTTGGTGGTGCGTATTGTAAGGGTTTCTAACAGGCCTTTCACTAATTGGAGAGAGAAAAACATCACGGTTTGGTGTGAACAGGAGCGTCTAAATTAGGATAGGCAGTGAGTGGCAATGTAGGCTGGAGAAAAGCACCACAGGGAGTTCAGCATGGAGAGGTCTGGAAACAAGCAGTGCCAATGTAGGATAGGTTTCTGAAAAACATGGCGGGGTGGGACGCATTGTAAGGGTTTCTAACAGGCCATTCACTAGTAGGAGTGAGAAAAACATCATGGTTTGTTGTAAATCGGAGTGTCTGAATTAGGATAGGCAGTGAGTGGCAATCCAGAAAGGAGAAAAGCACCACGGGGTGGTCAGCATGGGCCCTTCAGGAAACATGCAGCGACAATGTAGGATAGGGTTCTGAAAAACATGGCGGGGTGGTGCGCATTGTACAAATTTCTATCAGGCTATTCACTAAAAGAGTCAGAAAAACATCACAGGTTGGTGTGAATCTGAGGGACTGAATTGGGATAGGCAGTGAGTGGCAATGTAGGATGGAGAATAGCACCATGGGATGGTCAGCATAGGGAGGTCAGGAAACATGCAGTGGCAAAGTAGGATATGTTTCTGAAAAACATGGCTTGGTGGTGCGCTTTGCAAGGGTTTCTAACAGGCCATTCACTAGTAGGAGTGAAAAAAACATCACGGGGTGTTGTGAATTGGAGGGTGTGAATTAGGATAGGCAGTGAGTGGCAAGGTATGATGGAGAAAAGCATCACGGCGTGGTCAGCATGGGGAGGTCAGGAAACACACAGTGGCAATGTAGGTAGGTTTCGGAAAAACGTCGCGGGGTGGCGCGCATTGTAAGGGTTTCTGATAGGCCATTCACTAGTAGGAGTGAAAAAAACATCACGGGGTGCTGTGAATTGGAGGGACTAAATTGGGATAGGCAGTGAGTGGCAACGTAGGATGGAGAAAAGCACCACGGGGTGGTCAGCATGGGGAGGTCAGGAAACATGCAGTGGCTATGTAGTATAGGTTTCTGAAAAACATCGAGAGGCGGTGCGCATTGTAAGGGTTTCTAACGGGTCATTCACTAGTAGGAGTGTGAAAAACATCATGGGGTGGTGTGAATCAGAGGGTCTGAATTAGGATAGACAGTTAGTGGCAATGTAGGATGGAGAAAAGCACCCCACAGTGGTCAGTATGGGGAGGTCACGAAACATACAGTGTTAATGCACGATAGGTTTCTAAAAAACATCCCGGAGTGGTGGGCATTGTAAGGGTTTCTAACAGGCCATTCACTAGTAGGAGTGCGAAAAACATCACAGGGTTGTGTGAATCACAGGGTCTGAATTAGGATAGGCCGTGAGTGGCAATGTGAGATTGAGAAAAGTACCATGGGGTGGTCAGCACGTGGAGGTCAGGAAACATGCAGTGGCAAACTAGGGTATGTTTATGAAAAACATCGCGGGGTGGTGCGCATTGTAAGGGTTTCTAACAGGCCATTCACTAGTAGGAGTTTGAAAAACACCACGGGTAGGTGTGAATCAGAGGGTCTAAATTAGAATACGTCGTCAGTGTCATTGTAAGATGTAGAAAAGCACTACAGGGTGGTCAGCATGGGGAGGTCAGGAAACATGCAGTGGCAATGTAGGTGAGATTTCTGAAAAACATCATGGGGAGGTGCGCATTGTAAGGGTTTCTAACAGGCCATTCACTAGTAGGAGTGAAAAAAACATTACAGGGTGGTGTGTATCGGAAGGTGTCAGTTATTATAGGCAGTGAGGGGCAATGTATGATGGAGAAAAGCACCACGGGATGGTCAGCATGGGGAGGTCAGTAAACATGCAGTGGCAAGGTAGGACAGGTTTGTCAAAAACATCGCGGGGTGGTGCGCATTGTAAGGGTTTCTAACAGGCAATTCACTAGTAGGAGTGAAAAAAACATCACGGTTTGGTGTGAATCGGAGTGTCTGAATTAGGATAGGCAGTGAGTGGCAATGTAGGATGGAGAAAAGCACCACAGGTTATTCAGTATGGGGAGGTCAGGAAACATGCATTGGGAATGTAGGATACATTCCTGTAAAACATCGCGGGGTGGTGCGCATTGTAAGGGTCTCTATCAGGCCATTCACTAGTAGGAGTGAAAAAAACATTACGGGGTGGCGTGTATCGGAAGGAGTGAGTTAGGATAGGCAGTGAGTGACAATGTATGATGGAGAAAAGCACCACGGGATGGTCAGCATGGGGACGTCAGGAAACATGCAATGGCAATGTAGGATACGTTTCTGAAAAACATCGTGGGGCGGTGCGCATTGTAAGGGTTTCTAACGGGCCATTCACTAGTAGGAGTGAGAAAAACATCACGGGGTGGTGTGAAACAGAGGGTCTGAATTAGGATAGGCCGTGAGTGGCAATGTAAGCTGGAGAGAAGCACAGCGGGGTGGTCCACATGGGGAGGTCAGGAAACAGGCAGTGGCAAAGTTGGTTAGGTTTCTGATAAACATCGTGGGGTGGTGCGCATTGTAAAAATTTCTATCAGGCTATTCACAAAAAGAGTCAGAAAAACATCACTGGTTGCTGTGAATCGGAGGGACTGAATTGGGACAGGCAGTGAGTGGCAATGTAGGATGGAGAATAGCACCACGGGATGGTCAGCATAGGGAGGTCAGGAAACATGCATTGGCAATGTAGGATATGTTCCTGAAAAAAATCGCGGGGTGGTGCGCATGTTAAGAGTCTCTAACAGGCCGTTCACTAGTAGGAGTGAAAAAAACATTATGGGGTGGTGTGTATGGGAAGGTGTGATTTAGGATAGGCAGTGAGTGGCAATGTATGATGGAGAAAAGCACCACGGGATGGTCAGCATGGGGAGGTCAGAAAACATGCAATGGCAATGTAGGATACGTTTCTGAAAAACATCGCGGGGTGGTGCGCATTGTAAGGGTTTCTAACAGGCCATTCCCTATTAGGAGTGAGAAAAAAACCACGGGTAGGTGTGAATTGGAGGTTCTGAATTAGGATAGGCAGTGAGTGGCAATGTAGGATGGAGAAAAGCACCGCGGGTTGGTCAGCATGGGGAGGTCAGGGAACATGCAGTGGCAATGTAGGATAGGTTTTTGAAAAACATCGCGGGGTGTTGCGCATTGTATGGGTGTGTAACATTACATTGACTAGTAGGAGTGGGAAAAACATCAAGGGGTGGTGTGAATCGGAGGGCCTGAATTAGGATAGGCAGTGAGTGACAATGTAGGATGGAGAACAGCACTGCAGGGTGGTCAGCATGGGGAGGTAAGGAAACATGCAGTGGCAATGTAGGATAGGTTTCTCAAAAACATCGCGGGGTAGTGCTCATTGTAAGGGTTTCTAACAGGCCATTCACTAGTAGGAGTGAGAAAAATTTCGGGGTGGTGTGAATCCAAGGGTCTGAAATAGTATAGGCAGTGAGGGGCAATGTAGGATGGAGAAAAGCACCACGGGGTGGTCAGCATGGGGAGGTAAGGAAACATGCAGTGGCAAAGTAGGATATTTTTCTGAAAAACATGGCTTGGTGGTGCGCCTTGTAAGGGTTTCTAACAGGCGATTCACTAGTAAGAGTGAGAAAAACATCACGGTTTGTTGTAAATTTCAGTGTCTGAATTAGGATAGGCAGTGAGTGGCAATGTAGAAAGGAGAAAAGCACCACGGGGCGATCAGCATGGGCCCTTCAGGAAACATGCAGCGACAATGTAGGGTAGGTTTCTGAAAAACATGGCGGGGTGGTGCTCATTGTAAAAATTTCTATCAGGCTATTCACTAAAAGAGTCAGAAAAACATCACAGGTTGGTGTGAATCGGAGGGACTGAATTGGGATGGGCAGTGAGTGGCAATGTAGGATGGAGAAAAGCACCCCGCAGTGGTCAGTATGGTGAGGTCACGAAACATACAGTGTTAATGTAGATAGGTTTCTGAAAAACATCGCTGAGTGGTGGGCATTGTAAGGGTTTCTAACAGGCCATTCACTAGTAGGAGTGAAAAAAACATCACGGGGTGTTGTGAATTGGAGGGTGTGAATTAGGATAGGCAGTGAGTGGCAATGTATGATGGAGAAAAGCACCACGGCATGGTCAGCATGGGGAGGTCAGGAAACACAAAGTGGCAATGTAGGTAGGTTTCTGAAAAGCGTCGCGGGGTGGTGCACATTGTAAGGGTTTCTAACAGGCCATTCACTAGTAGGAGTGAAAAAAAATCACGGGGTGCTGTGAATTGGAGGGACTGAATTGGGATAGGCAGTGAGTGGCAATGTAGGATTGAGAAAAGCACCACGGGGTGGTCAATATGGGGAGGTCAGGAAACATGCAGTGGCTATGTAGGATAGGTTTCTGAAAAACATCGAGGGGCCGTGCGCATTGTAAGGGTTTCTAACGGGCCATTCCCTAGTAGTAGTGTGAAAAACATCACGGGGTAGTGTGAATCAGAGGGTCTGAATTAGGATAGGCCGTGAGTGGCAATGTAAGATGAAGAAAAGTACCACGGGGTGGTCAGCATGGGGAGGTCAGGAAACATGCAGTGACAAACTAGGTTATGTTTATGAAAAACATTTCAGGGTGGTGCGCATTATAAGGGTTTCTAACAGGCCATTCACTAGTAGGAGTGAGAAAAACACCACGGGTATTTGTGAATCCGAGGGTCTGAATTGGGATAGGCAGTGAGTGGCAATGTAGGAAGGAGAAAAGCACCACGGGGTGGTCACCATGGGGAGGTTAGGAAACATGCAGTGGCAATGTAGGATAGTGTTCTGTAAAATATCGGGGGTGGTGAGCATTGTAACGGTTTCTAACAGGCCATTCACTAGCAGGAGTGAGAAAAACATCACGGGGTGGTGTGTTTCGGAGGGGTGAATTAGGATAGGCAGTGAGTGGCAATGTAGGATGGAGAAAAGCACAACGAGGTGGTCAGGAAACATGCAGTGGCAATGTAGGTTAGGTCAGGAAACATGCAGTGGCAATGTAGGTTAGGTTTCTGAAAAACACATCAGGGAGTCACAATGTAGGATGGATTGGTCAGCATGGGGAAGTCAGGAAACATGCAGTGGCAATGTAGTTTAGGTTTCTGAGAAACATCGCGGGGTGGTGCGCATTGTAAGGGTTTCTAACGGGCCATTCACTAGTAGGAGTGAGAAAAACATCAGGGGGTGGTGTGAAACGGAGTGTCTGAATTAGGATAGGCGGTGGGTGGCAATGTAAGCTGGAGAAAAGCCCAACGGGGTCGTCAGCATGGGGAGGTCAGGAAACATGCAGTGGCAAAGTTGGTTAGGTTTTTGAAAAACATCACGGGGTGGTGCGCATTTTAAGGTTTTCTAACAGGCAATTCAGTAGTAGGAGTGAAAAAACATCATGGGGTGGTGTGAATCTGAGGGTCTGAATTAGGATAGGCAGTGATTGGCAATGTAATATGGGGAAAGGCACCACAGGGTATTCAGCATGGGGAGGTCAGGAAACATACAGTGGCAATATAGGATAGGTTTCTGAAAAACAGGGCGTGGTGTTGCGCATTGTATGGGATTCTAATGGGCCATTCACAAGTAGGAGTGAAAAAAACATCACGGGTGGTGTGAATTGGAGGGACTGAATTGGGATAGGCAGTGAGTGGCAATGTAGGATGGAGAAAAGCACCACGGGGTGGTCAGCATGGGGAGGTCAGGAAACATGCAGTGGCTATGTAGGATAGGTTTCTGAAAAACATCGAGAGGCGGTGCGCATTGTAAGAGTTTCTAACGGGTCATTCACTAGTAGGAGTGTGAAAAACATCATGGGGTGGTGTGAATCAGAGGGTCTGAATTAGGATAGACAGTGAATGGCAATGTAGGATGGAGAAAAGCACCCCGCGGTGGTCAGTATGGGGAGGTCACGAAACATACAATGTTAATGTAGGATAGGTTTCTGAAAAACATGGCGGGGTGGTGCGCATTGTAAGGATTTCTAACAGGCCATTCACTAAAAGAGTCAGAAAAACATCACAGGTTGGTGTGAATCGGAGGGAATGAATTGGGATAGGCAGTGAGTGGCAATGTAGGATGCAAAAAAGCACCAAGGGTTAGTTAGCATGGGGAGGTCAGGAAACATGCAGTGGCAATGTAGGACAGGTTTCTGAAAAACATGGCGGGGTTGTGCGCCTTGCAAGGGTTTCTAACAGGCCATTCACTAGTAGGAGTGAGAAAAAGATCACAGGGTGGTGTGAATCAGAGGGTCTGAATTAGTATAGGCCTTCATTGGCATTGTAAGTTGGAGAAAAGCACCACATGGTGCTCAGCACAGGGAGGTCAGGAAACATGCCCTGGCAATGTAGGTTAGATTTGTGAAAAACATTGCGGGGTGGTGAGCATTGTATCGGTTTCTAACAGGCCATTCACTAGTAGGAATGAGAAAATCATCAAGTGGTGGTGTGAATCGGAGTGTCTGAATTAGGATAGGCAGTGAGTGGCAATGTAGGATGGAGAAAAGCACCACGGCGTCTTCAGCATGGGGAGGTCAGGAAACACACAGGGGGAATGTAGGTAGGTTTCTGAAAAACGTCGCGGGGTGGTGCGCATTGTAATGGTTTCTAACAGGCCATTCACTAGTAGGAGTGAAAAAAACATCACGGGGTGTTGTGAATTGGAGGGAATGAATTGGGATAGGCAGTGAGTGGCAATGTAGGATGGAGAAAAGCACCACAGGATGGTTAGCATGGGGAGGTCAGGAAACATGCAGTGGCTATGTAGGATAGGTTTCTGAAAAACATCGAGGGGCGGTGCGCATTGTAAGGGTTTCTAACGGGTCATTCACTAGTAGGAGTGTGAAAAACATCATGGGGTGGTGTGAATCAGAGGGTCTGAATTAGGATAGACAGTGAGTGGCAATGTAGGATGGAGAAAAGCACCCCGCAGTGGTCAGTATGGTGAGGTCACGAAACATACAGTGTTAATGTAGATAGGTTTCTGAAAAACATCGCTGAGTCGTGGGCATTGTAAGGGTTTCTAACAGGCCATTCACTAGTAGGAGTGAAAAAAACATCACGGGGTGTTGTGAATTGGAGGGTGTGAATTAGGATAGGCAGTGAGTGGCAATGTATGATGGAGAAAAGCACCACGGCATGGTCAGCATGGGGAGGTCAGGAAACACAAAGTGGCAATGTAGGTAGGTTTCTGAAAAACGTCGCGATGTGGTGCGCATTGTAAGGGTTTCTAACGGGCCATTCACTAGTAGGAGTGAGAAAAACATCACGGTTTGTTGTAAATCGGAGTGTCTGAATTAGGATAGGCAGTGAGTGGCAATTTAGAAAGGAGAAAAGCACCACGGGGTGGTCAGCATGGGCCCTTCAGGAATCATGCAGCGACAATGTAGGATCTGTTTCTGAAAAACATGGCGGTGTGTTGCGCATGGTAAAAATTTCTATCAGGCTATTCCCTAAAAGAGTCAGAAAAACATCACAGGTTGGTGTGAGTCGGAGGGACTGAATTGGGAAAGGCAGTGAGTGGCAATGTAGGATGGAGAATAGCACCATGGGATGGTCAGCATAGGGAGGTCAGGAAACATGCAGTGGCAAAGTAGCATATGTTTCTAAAAAACATGGCTTGGTGGTGCGCATTGCAAGGTTTTCTAACAGGCCATTCACTAGTAGGAGTGAGAAAAACATCATCATTTGGTGTGAATCGGAGTGTCTGAATTAGTATAGGCAGTGAATGGCAATGTAAGATGGAGAAAAGTACTACAGGGTATTCAGCATGGGGAGGTCAGGAAACATGCAGTGGCAATGTAGGATAGGTTTCTGAAAAACATCGCGTGGTGGTGCGCATTGTATGGGTTTCTAATGGGCCATTCACAAGTAGGAGTGAAAAAAACATCACGGGGTGTTGTGAATTGGAGGGTGTGAATTAGGATAGGCAGTGAGTGGCAATGTAGAAAGGAGAAAAGCACCACGGGGTTGTCAGCATGGGCCCTTCAGGAAACATGCAGCGACAATGTAGGATAGGTTTCTGAAAAACATGGCGGGGTGATGCGCATTGTAAAAATTTCTATCAGGCTATTCACTAAAAGAGTCAGAAAAACATCACAGGTTGGTGTGAATCGGAGGGACTGAATTGGGATTGGCAGTGAGTGGCAATGTAGGATGGAGAATAGCACCACGGGATGGTCAGCATAGGGAGGTCAAGAAACATGCAGTGGCAATGTAAGATAGGTTTCTCAAAAACATCGCGGGGTAGTGCGCATTGTAAGGGTTTCTAACAGGCCATTCACTAGTAGGAGTGAGAAAAACATCACGGGTTGGTGTGAATCCGAAAGTCTGAAATAGAATAGGCAGTGAGTGGCAATGTAGGATGGAGAATAGCACCACGGGGTGGTCAGCATGGGGAGTTAAGGAAACATGCAGTGGCAAAGTTGGATATGTTTCTGAAAAACATGACTTGGTGGTGCGCATTGCAAGGGTTTCTACCAGGCCATTCACTAGTAGGAGTGAGAAAAACATCACAGTTTCGTGTGAATCGGAGTGTCTGAATTAGAATAGGCAGTGAGTGGCAATGTAGGATGGAGAAAAGCACCACAGGGTATTCAGCATGGGGAGGTCAGGAAACATGCAGTGGCAATGTAGGATTGATTTCTGAAAAACATCGCGTTGTGGTGCGCATTGTATGGGTTTCTAATAGGCCATTCACAAGTAGGAGTGAAAAAAAATCACGGGGTGTTGTGAATTGGAGGGTGTGAATTAGGATAGGCATTGAGTGGCAATGTATGATGGAGAAAAGCACCATGGCGTGGTCAGCATGGGGAGGTCAGGAAACACACAGTGGCAATGTAGGTAGGTTTCTGAAAAACGTCACGGGTTGGTGCGCATTGTAATGGTTTCTAACAGGCCATTCACTAGTAGGAGTGAAAAAAACATCACGGGGTGTTGTGAATTGGAGGGACTGAACTGGGATAGGCAGTGAGTGTCAATGTAGGATGGAGAAAAACACCACAGGATGCTTAGCATGGGGAGGTCAGGAAACATGCAGTGGCTATGTAGAATAGGTTTCTGTAAAACATCGAGGGGCGGTGCGCATTGTAAGGGTTTCTAACGGGTCATTCACTAGTAGGAGTGTGAAAAACATCATGGGGTGGTGTGAATCAGAGGGTCTGAATTAGGATAGACAGTGAGTGGCAATGTAGGATGGAGAAAAGCACCCCGCAGTGGTCAGTATGGTGAGGTCACGAAACATACAGTGTTAATGTAGATAGGTTTCTGAAAAACATCGCTGAGTCGTGGGCATTGTAAGGGTTTCTAACAGGCCATTCACTAGTAGGAGTGAAAAAAACATCACGGGGTGTTGTGAATTGGAGGGTGTGAATTAGGATAG
This sequence comes from Cavia porcellus, assembly GCF_034190915.1. Classification (NCBI taxonomy): domain Eukaryota; kingdom Metazoa; phylum Chordata; class Mammalia; order Rodentia; family Caviidae; genus Cavia; species Cavia porcellus. The sequence continues at coordinate 489,253 of NW_026947560.1, read as the reverse complement.
GCAGTGAGTGGCAATGTATGATGGAGAAAAGCACCACGGCATGGTCAGCATGGGGAGGTCAGGAAACACAAAGTGGCAATGTAGGTAGGTTTCTGAAAAACGTCGCGATGTGGTGCGCATTGTAAGGGTTTCTAACGGGCCATTCACTAGTAGGAGTGAGAAAAACATCACGGTTTGTTGTAAATCGGAGTGTCTGAATTAGGATAGGCAGTGAGTGGCAATTTAGAAAGGAGAAAAGCACCACGGGGTGGTCAGCATGGGCCCTTCAGGAATCATGCAGCGACAATGTAGGATCTGTTTCTGAAAAACATGGCGGTGTGTTGCGCATTGTAAAAATTTCTATCAGGCTACTCACTAAAAGAGTCAGAAAAACATCACAGGTTGGTGTGAGTCGGAGGGACTGAATTGGGAAAGGCAGTGAGTGGCAATGTAGGATGGAGAATAGCACCATGGGATGGTCAGCATAGGGAGGTCAGGAAACATGCAGTGGCAATGTAAGATAGGTTTCTCAAAAACATCGCAGGGTAGTGCGCATTGTAAGGGTTTCTAACAGGCCATTCACTAGTAGGAGTGAGAAAAACATCACGGGTTGGTGTGAATCCGAAAGTCTGAAATAGGATAGGCAGTGAGTGGCAATGTAGGATGGAGAATAGCACCACGGGGTGGTCAGCATGGGGAGTTAAGGAAACATGCAGTGGCAAAGTAGGATATGTTTCTGAAAAACATGACTTGGTGGTGCGCATTGCAAGGGTTTCTAACAGGCCATTCACTAGTAGGAGTGAGAAAAACATCACAGTTTGGTGTGAATCGGAGTGTCTGAATTAGAATAGGCAGTGAGTGGCAATGTAGGATGGAGAAAAGCACCACAGGGTATTCAGCATGGGGAGGTCAGGAAACATGCAGTGGCAATGTAGGATAGGTTTCTGAAAAACATCGCGTGGTGGTGCGCATTGTATGGGTTTCTAATGGGCCATTCACAAGTAGGAGTGAAAAAAACATCACGGGGTGTTGTGAATTGGAGGGTGTGAATTAGGATAGGCAGTGAGTGGCAATGTATGATGGAGAAAAGCACCACAGCGTGGTCAGCATGGGGAGGTCAGGAAACATGCTGTGGCAATGTAGGTAGGTTTCTGAAAATGTCGCGGGGTGGTGCACATTGTATGGGTGTGTAACATTACATTCACTAGTAGGAGTGAGAAAAATATCACGGGGTGGTGTGAATCGGAGGGAATGAATTAGGATAGGCAGTGAGTGGCAATGTAGGATGGAGAAAAGCACCGCGGGTGGTCAGCATGGGCACGTCAGGAAAAATGCAGCGACAATGTAGGATAGGTTTCTGAAAAACATGACGGGGTGGTGTGCATTGTAAGGATTTCTAAAAGGCCATTCACTAAAAGAGTCAGAAAAATATCACAGGTTGGTGTGAATCGGAGGGACTGAATTGGGATAGGCAGTGAGTGGCAATGTAGGATGCAAAAAAGCACCAAGGTTTGGTTCGCATGGGGAGGTCAGGAAACATGCAGTGGCAATATAGGACAGGTTTCTGAAAAACATGGCGGGGTGGTGCGCATTGTAAAAATTTCTATCAGGCTATTCACTAAAAGAGTCAGAAACACATCATAGGTTGGTGTGAATCGGAGGGAGTGAATTGGGATAGGCAGTGAGTGGCAATGTAGGATGGAGAAAAGCACCACGGCGTGGTCAGCATGGGTAGGTCAGGAAACACACAGGGGCAATGTAGGTAGGTTTCTGAAAAACGTCGCAGGGTGGTGCGCATTGTAAGGGTTTCTAACAGACCATTCACTAGTAGGAGTGAAAAAAACATCACGGGGTGGTGTGAATTGGAAGGACTGAATTTGGATAGGCAGTGAGTGGCAATGTAGGATGGAGAAAAGCACCACGGGGTGGTCAGCATGGGGAGGTCAGGAAACATGCAGTGGCTATGAAGGATAGGTTTCACAAAAACATCGCGGAGTGGTGGGCATTGTAAGTGTTTCTAACAGGCCATTCACTAAAACAGTGAGAAAAACTTCACGGGTTGGTGTGAATTGGAAGGATTGAATCGGGATAGGCAGTGAGTGGCAATGTAGGATGGAGAAAAGCACCAAGCGTTAGTCAGCATGGGGAGGTCAGGAAACACGCAGTGGAAATGTAGGATAGGTTTCTGAAAAACATCATGGGGCGGTGCGCATTGTAAGTGTTTCTAACGGGCCATTCACTAGTAGGAGTGAGAAAAACATCATGGGGTGCTGTGAAACAAAGGGACTGAATTAGTATAGGCCGTAAGTGGCAATGTAAGCTGGAGAAAAGCACAACCGGGTGGTCAGCATGGGGAGGTCAGGAAACATGCAGTGGCAAAGTTGGTTAGGTTTCCAAAAAACATCGCGGGGTGGTGCGCATTGTAAGGGTTTCTAACAGGCCATTCATTAAAATAGTGAGAAAAACATCACGGGTTGGTGTGAATCGGAGGGACTGAATTGGCATGGGCAGTGAGTGGCAATGTAGGATGGAGAATAGCACCACGGGATGGTCAGCATAGGGAGGTCAGGAAACAAGCAGTGGCAATGTAAGATAGGTTTCTCAAAAACATCGCGGGGTAGTGCGCATTGTAAGGTTTCTAACAGGCCATTCACTAGTAAGAGTGAGAAAAACATCACGGGGTGGTTTGAATCCGAAGGTCTGAAATAGGATAGGCAGTGAGTGGAAATGTAGGATTGAGAATAGCACCACGGGTCGTCAGCATGGGGAGTTCAGGAAACATGCAGTGGCAAAGTAGGATATGTTTCTGAAAAACATGACTTGGTGGTGCGCATTGCAAGGGTTTCTAACAGGCCATTCACTAGTACGAGTGAGAAAAACATCACAGTTTGGTGTGAATCGGAGTGTCTGAATTAGAATAGGCAGTGAGTGGCAATGTAGGATGGAGAAAAGCACCACAGGGTATTCAGCATGGGGAGGCCAGGAAACATTCAGTGGCAATGTAGGATAGATTTCTGAAAAACATCGCGTGGTTGTGCGCATTATATGGGTTTCTAATGGGCCATTCACAAGTAGGAGTGAAAAAAACATCACGGGGTGTTGTGAATTGGAGGGTGTGAATTAGGATAGGCAGTGAGTGGCAATGTATGATGGAGGAAAGCACCACGGCGTGGTCAGCATGGGGAGGTCAGGAAACACACAGTGGTAATGTAGGTAGGTTTCTGAAAAACATCGCGGGGTGGTGCACATTGTAAGGGTTTCTAACAGGCCATTCACTAGTAGGAGTGAAAAAAAATCACGGGGTGCTGTGAATTGGAGGGACTGAATTGGGATAGGCAGTGAGTGGCAATGTAGGATTGAGAAAAGCACCACGGGGTGGTCAACATGGGGAGGGCAGGAAACATGCAGTGGCTATGTAGGATAGGTTTCTGAAAAACATCGAGGGGCCGTGCGCATTGTAAGGGTTTCTAACGGGCCATTCCCTAGTAGTAGTGTGAAAAACATCACGGGGTAGTGTGAATCAGAGGGTCTGAATTAGGATAGGCCGTGAGTGGCAATGTAAGATGAAGAAAAGTACCACGGGGTGGTCAACATGGGGAGGGCAGGAAACATGCAGTGGCTATGTAGGATAGGTTTCTGAAAAACATCGCGGGGTGGTGCGCATTATAAGGGTTTCTAACAGGCCATTCACTAGTAGGAGTGAGAAAAACACCACGGGTATTTGTGAATCCGAGGGTCTGAATTGGGATAGGCAGTGAGTGGCAATGTAGGAAGGAGAAAAGCACCACGGGGTGGTCACCATGGGGAGGTTAGGAAACATGCAGTGGCAATGTAGTATAGTGTTCTGTAAAATATCGGGGGTGGTGAGCATTGTAAGGGTTTCTAACAGGCCATTCACTATCAGGAGTGAGAAAAACATCACGGGGTGGTGTGATTCGGAGGGGTGAATTAGGATAGGCAGTGAGTGGCAATGTAGGATGGAGAAAAGCACAACGAGGTGGTCAGGAAACATGCAGTGGCAATGTAGGTTAGGTCAGGAAACATGCAGTGGCAATGTAGGTTAGGTTTCTGAAAAACACATCAGGGAGTCACAATGTAGGATGGATTGGTCAGCATGGGGAAGTCAGGAAACATGCAGTGGCAATGTAGTTTAGGTTTCTGAGAAACATCGCGGGGTGGTGCGCATTGTAAGGGTTTCTAACGGGCCATTCACTAGTAGGAGTGAGAAAAACATCAGGGGGTGGTGTGAAACGGAGGGTCTGAATTAGGATAGGCGGTGGGTGGCAATGTAAGCTGGAGAAAAGCCCAACGGGGTCGTCAGCATGGGGAGGTCAGGAAACATGCAGTGGCAAAGTTGGATAGGTTTTTGAAAAACATCACGGGGTGGTGCGCATTTTAAGGTTTTCTAACAGGCAATTCAGTAGTAGGAGTGAAAAAACATCATGGGGTGGTGTGAATCTGAGGGTCTGAATTAGGATAGGCAGTGATTGGCAATGTAATATGGGGAAAGGCACCACAGGGTATTCAGCATGGGGAGGTCAGGAAACATGCAGTGGCAATATAGGATAGGTTTCTGAAAAACAGCGCGTGGTGTTGCGCATTGTATGGGATTCTAATGGGCCATTCACAAGTAGGAGTGAAAAAAACAGCACGGGTGGTGTGAATTGGAAGGACTGAATTGGGATAGGCAGTGAGTGGCAATGTAGGATGGAGAAAAGCACCACGGGGTGGTCAGCATGGGGAGGTCAGGAAACATGCAGTGGCTATGTAGGATAGGTTTCTGAAAAACATCGAGAGGCGGTGCGCATTGTAAGAGTTTCTAACGGGTCATTCACTAGTAGGAGTGTGAAAAACATCATGGGGTGGTGTGAATCAGAGGGTCTGAATTAGGATAGACAGTGAATGGCAATGTAGGATGGAGAAAAGCACCCCGCGGTGGTCAGTATGGGGAGGTCACGAAACATACAATGTTAATGTAGGATAGGTTTCTGAAAAACATGGCGGGGTGGTGCGCATTGTAAGGATTTCTAACAGGCCATTCACTAAAAGAGTCAGAAAAACATCACAGGTTGGTGTGAATCGGAGGGAATGAATTGGGATAGGCAGTGAGTGGCAATGTAGGATGCAAAAAAGCACCAAGGGTTAGTTAGCATGGGGAGGTCAGGAAACATGCAGTGGCAATGTAGGACAGGTTTCTGAAAAACATGGCGGGGTTGTGCGCCTTGCAAGGGTTTCTAACAGGCCATTCACTAGTAGGAGTGAGAAAAAGATCACAGGGTGGTGTGAATCAGAGGGTCTGAATTAGTATAGGCCTTCATTGGCATTGTAAGTTGGAGAAAAGCACCACATGGTGCTCAGCACAGGGAGGTCAGGAAACATGCCCTGGCAATGTAGGTTAGATTTGTGAAAAACATTGCGGGGTGGTGAGCATTGTATCGGTTTCTAACAGGCCATTCACTAGTAGGAATGAGAAAATCATCAAGTGGTGGTGTGAATCGGAGTGTCTGAATTAGGATAGGCAGTGAGTGGCAATGTAGGATGGAGAAAAGCACCACGGCGTCTTCAGCATGGGGAGGTCAGGAAACACACAGGGGGAATGTAGGTAGGTTTCTGAAAAACGTCACGGGGTGGTGCGCATTGTAATGGTTTCTAACAGGCCATTCACTAGTAGGAGTGAAAAAAACATCACGGGGTGTTGTGAATTGGAGGGAATGAATAGGGATAGGCAGTGAGTGGCAATGTAGGATGGAGAAAAGCACCACAGGATGGTTAGCATGGGGAGGTCAGGAAACATGCAGTGGCTATGTAGGATAGGTTTCTGAAAAACATCGAGGGGCGGTGCGCATTGTAAGGGTTTCTAACGGGTCATTCACTAGTAGGAGTGTGAAAAACATCATGGGGTGGTGTGAATCAGAGGGTCTGAATTAGGATAGACAGTGAGTGGCAATGTAGGATGGAGAAAAGCACCCCGCAGTGGTCAGTATGGTGAGGTCACGAAACATACAGTGTTAATGTAGATAGGTTTCTGAAAAACATCGCTGAGTCGTGGGCATTGTAAGGGTTTCTAACAGGCCATTCACTAGTAGGAGTGAAAAAAACATCACGGGGTGTTGTGAATTGGAGGGTGTGAATTAGGATAGGCAGTGAGTGGCAATGTATGATGGAGAAAAGCACCACGGCATGGTCAGCATGGGGAGGTCAGGAAACACAAAGTGGCAATGTAGGTAGGTTTCTGAAAAACGTCGCGATGTGGTGCGCATTGTAAGGGTTTCTAACGGGCCATTCACTAGTAGGAGTGAGAAAAACATCACGGTTTGTTGTAAATCGGAGTGTCTGAATTAGGATAGGCAGTGAGTGGCAATTTAGAAAGGAGAAAAGCACCACGGGGTGGTCAGCATGGGCCCTTCAGGAATCATGCAGCGACAATGTAGGATCTGTTTCTGAAAAACATGGCGGTGTGTTGCGCATGGTAAAAATTTCTATCAGGCTATTCCCTAAAAGAGTCAGAAAAACATCACAGGTTGGTGTGAGTCGGAGGGACTGAATTGGGAAAGGCAGTGAGTGGCAATGTAGGATGGAGAATAGCACCATGGGATGGTCAGCATAGGGAGGTCAGGAAACATGCAGTGGCAAAGTAGCATATGTTTCTAAAAAACATGGCTTGGTGGTGCGCATTGCAAGGTTTTCTAACAGGCCATTCACTAGTAGGAGTGAGAAAAACATCATCATTTGGTGTGAATCGGAGTGTCTGAATTAGTATAGGCAGTGAATGGCAATGTAAGATGGAGAAAAGTACTACAGGGTATTCAGCATGGGGAGGTCAGGAAACATGCAGTGGCAATGTAGGATAGGTTTCTGAAAAACATCGCGTGGTGGTGCGCATTGTATGGGTTTCTAATGGGCCATTCACAAGTAGGAGTGAAAAAAACATCACGGGGTGTTGTGAATTGGAGGGTGTGAATTAGGGTAGGCAGTGAGTGGCAATGTAGAAAGGAGAAAAGCACCACGGGGTTGTCAGCATGGGCCCTTCAGGAAACATGCAGCGACAATGTAGGATAGGTTTCTGAAAAACATGGCGGGGTGATGCGCATTGTAAAAATTTCTATCAGGCTATTCACTAAAAGAGTCAGAAAAACATCACAGGTTGGTGTGAATCGGAGGGACTGAATTGGGATTGGCAGTGAGTGGCAATGTAGGATGGAGAATAGCACCACGGGATGGTCAGCATAGGGAGGTCAAGAAACATGCAGTGGCAATGTAAGATAGGTTTCTCAAAAACATCGCGGGGTAGTGCGCATTGTAAGGGTTTCTAACAGGCCATTCACTAGTAGGAGTGAGAAAAACATCACGGGTTGGTGTGAATCCGAAAGTCTGAAATAGGATAGGCAGTGAGTGGCAATGTAGGATGGAGAATAGCACCACGGGGTGGTCAGCATGGGGAGTTAAGGAAACATGCAGTGGCAAAGTTGGATATGTTTCTGAAAAACATGACTTGGTGGTGCGCATTGCAAGGGTTTCTACCAGGCCATTCACTAGTAGGAGTGAGAGAAACATCACAGTTTCGTGTGAATCGGAGTGTCTGAATTAGAATAGGCAGTGAGTGGCAATGTAGGATGGAGAAAAGCACCACAGGGTATTCAGCATGGGGAGGTCAGGAAACATGCAGTGGCAATGTAGGATTGATTTCTGAAAAACATCGCGTTGTGGTGCACATTGTATGGGATTCTAATAGGCCATTCACAAGTAGGAGTGAAAAAAAATCACGGGGTGTTGTGAATTGGAGGGTGTGAATTAGGATAGGCATTGAGTGGCAATGTATGATGGAGAAAAGCACCATGGCGTGGTCAGCATGGGGAGGTCAGGAAACACACAGTGGCAATGTAGGTAGGTTTCTGAAAAACGTTACGGGTTGGTGCGCATTGTAATGGTTTCTAACAGGCCATTCACTAGTAGGAGTGAAAAAAACATCACGGGGTGTTGTGAATTGGAGGGACTGAACTGGGATAGGCAGTGAGTGGCAATGTAGGATGGAGAAAAACACCACAGGATGCTTAGCATGGGGAGGTCAGGAAACATGCAGTGGCTATGTAGGATAGGTTTCTGAAAAACATCGAGAGGCGGTGCGCATTGTAAGAGTTTCTAACGGGTCATTCACTAGTAGGAGTGTGAAAAACATCATGGGGTGGTGTGAATCAGAGGGTCTGAATTAGGATAGACAGTGAATGGCAATGTAGGATGGAGAAAAGCACCCCGCGGTGGTCAGTATGGGGAGGTCACGAAACATACAATGTTAATGTAGGATAGGTTTCTGAAAAACATGGCGGGGTGGTGCGCATTGTAAGGATTTCTAACAGGCCATTCACTAAAAGAGTCAGAAAAACATCACAGGTTGGTGTGAATCGGAGGGAATGAATTGGGATAGGCAGTGAGTGGCAATGTAGGATGCAAAAAAGCACCAAGGGTTAGTTAGCATGGGGAGGTCAGGAAACATGCAGTGGCAATGTAGGACAGGTTTCTGAAAAACATGGCGGGGTTGTGCGCCTTGCAAGGGTTTCTAACAGGCCATTCACTAGTAGGAGTGAGAAAAAGATCACAGGGTGGTGTGAATCAGAGGGTCTGAATTAGTATAGGCCTTCATTGGCATTGTAAGTTGGAGAAAAGCACCACATGGTGCTCAGCACAGGGAGGTCAGGAAACATGCCCTGGCAATGTAGGTTAGATTTGTGAAAAACATTGCGGGGTGGTGAGCATTGTATCGGTTTCTAACAGGCCATTCACTAGTAGGAATGAGAAAATCATCAAGTGGTGGTGTGAATCGGAGTGTCTGAATTAGGATAGGCAGTGAGTGGCAATGTAGGATGGAGAAAAGCACCACGGCGTCTTCAGCATGGGGAGGTCAGGAAACACACAGGGGGAATGTAGGTAGGTTTCTGAAAAACGTCGCGGGGTGGTGCGCATTGTAATGGTTTCTAACAGGCCATTCACTAGTAGGAGTGAAAAAAACATCACGGGGTGTTGTGAATTGGAGGGAATGAATTGGGATAGGCAGTGAGTGGCAATGTAGGATGGAGAAAAGCACCACAGGATGGTTAGCATGGGGAGGTCAGGAAACATGCAGTGGCTATGTAGGATAGGTTTCTGAAAAACATCGAGGGGCGGTGCGCATTGTAAGGGTTTCTAACGGGTCATTCACTAGTAGGAGTGTGAAAAACATCATGGGGTGGTGTGAATCAGAGGGTCTGAATTAGGATAGACAGTGAGTGGCAATGTAGGATGGAGAAAAGCACCCCGCAGTGGTCAGTATGGTGAGGTCACGAAACATACAGTGTTAATGTAGATAGGTTTCTGAAAAACATCGCTGAGTCGTGGGCATTGTAAGGGTTTCTAACAGGCCATTCACTAGTAGGAGTGAAAAAAACATCACGGGGTGTTGTGAATTGGAGGGTGTGAATTAGGATAGGCAGTGAGTGGCAATGTATGATGGAGAAAAGCACCACGGCATGGTCAGCATGGGGAGGTCAGGAAACACAAAGTGGCAATGTAGGTAGGTTTCTGAAAAACGTCGCGATGTGGTGCGCATTGTAAGGGTTTCTAACGGGCCATTCACTAGTAGGAGTGAGAAAAACATCACGGTTTGTTGTAAATCGGAGTGTCTGAATTAGGATAGGCAGTGAGTGGCAATTTAGAAAGGAGAAAAGCACCACGGGGTGGTCAGCATGGGCCCTTCAGGAATCATGCAGCGACAATGTAGGATCTGTTTCTGAAAAACATGGCGGTGTGTTGCGCATGGTAAAAATTTCTATCAGGCTATTCCCTAAAAGAGTCAGAAAAACATCACAGGTTGGTGTGAGTCGGAGGGACTGAATTGGGAAAGGCAGTGAGTGGCAATGTAGGATGGAGAATAGCACCATGGGATGGTCAGCATAGGGAGGTCAGGAAACATGCAGTGGCAAAGTAGCATATGTTTCTAAAAAACATGGCTTGGTGGTGCGTATTGCAAGGTTTTCTAACAGGCCATTCACTAGTAGGAGTGAGAAAAACATCATCATTTGGTGTGAATCGGAGTGTCTGAATTAGTATAGGCAGTGAATGGCAATGTAAGATGGAGAAAAGTACTACAGGGTATTCAGCATGGGGAGGTCAGGAAACATGCAGTGGCAATGTAGGATAGGTTTCTGAAAAACATCGCGTGGTGGTGCGCATTGTATGGGTTTCTAATGGGCCATTCACAAGTAGGAGTGAAAAAAACATCACGGGGTGTTGTGAATTGGAGGGTGTGAATTAGGATAGGCAGTGAGTGGCAATGTAGAAAGGCTAAAAGCACCACGGGGTTGTCAGCATGGGCCCTTCAGGAAACATGCAGCGACAATGTAGGATAGGTTTCTGAAAATTATGGCGGGGTGATGCGCATTGTAAAAATTTCTATCAGGCTATTCACTAAAAGAGTCAGAAAAACATCACAGGTTGGTGTGAATCGGAGGGACTGAATTGGGATTGGCAGTGAGTGGCAATGTAGGATGGAGAATAGCACCACGGGATGGTCAGCATAGGGAGGTCAAGAAACATGCAGTGGCAATGTAAGATAGGTTTCTCAAAAACATCGCGGGGTAGTGCGCATTGTAAGGGTTTCTAACAGGCCATTCACTAGTAGGAGTGAGAAAAACATCACGGGTTGGTGTGAATCCGAAAGTCTGAAATAGAATAGGCAGTGAGTGGCAATGTAGGATGGAGAATAGCACCACGGGGTGGTCAGCATGGGGAGTTAAGGAAACATGCAGTGGCAAAGTTGGATATGTTTCTGAAAAACATGACTTGGTGGTGCGCATTGCAAGGGTTTCTACCAGGCCATTCACTAGTAGGAGTGAGAAAAACATCACAGTTTCGTGTGAATCGGAGTGTCTGAATTAGAATAGGCAGTGAGTGGCAATGTAGGATGGAGAAAAGCACCACAGGGTATTCAGCATGGGGAGGTCAGGAAACATGCAGTGGCAATGTAGGATTGATTTCTGAAAAACATCGCGTTGTGGTGCGCATTGTATGGGTTTCTAATAGGCCATTCACAAGTAGGAGTGAAAAAAAATCACGGGGTGTTGTGAATTGGAGGGTGTGAATTAGGATAGGCATTGAGTGGCAATGTATGATGGAGAAAAGCACCATGGCGTGGTCAGCATGGGGAGGTCAGGAAACACACAGTGGCAATGTAGGTAGGTTTCTGAAAAACGTCACGGGTTGGTGCGCATTGTAATGGTTTCTAACAGGCCATTCACTAGTAGGAGTGAAAAAAACATCACGGGGTGTTGTGAATTGGAGGGACTGAACTGGGATAGGCAGTGAGTGTCAATGTAGGATGGAGAAAAACACCACAGGATGCTTAGCATGGGGAGGTCAGGAAACATGCAGTGGCTATGTAGAATAGGTTTCTGTAAAACATCGAGGGGCGGTGCGCATTGTAAGGGTTTCTAACGGGTCATTCACTAGTAGGAGTGTGAAAAACATCATGGGGTGGTGTGAATCAGAGGGTCTGAATTAGGATAGACAGTGAGTGGCAATGTAGGATGGAGAAAAGCACCCCGCAGTGGTCAGTATGGTGAGGTCACGAAACATACAGTGTTAATGTAGATAGGTTTCTGAAAAACATCGCTGAGTCGTGGGCATTGTAAGGGTTTCTAACAGGCCATTCACTAGTAGGAGTGAAAAAAACATCACGGGGTGTTGTGAATTGGAGGGTGTGAATTAGGATAGGCAGTGAGTGGCAATGTATGATGGAGAAAAGCACCACGGCATGGTCAGCATGGGGAGGTCAGGAAACACAAAGTGGCAATGTAGGTAGGTTTCTGAAAAACGTCGCGATGTGGTGCGCATTGTAAGGGTTTCTAACGGGCCATTCACTAGTAGGAGTGAGAAAAACATCACGGTTTGTTGTAAATCGGAGTGTCTGAATTAGGATAGGCAGTGAGTGGCAATTTAGAAAGGAGAAAAGCACCACGGGGTGGTCAGCATGGGCCCTTCAGGAATCATGCAGCGACAATGTAGGATCTGTTTCTGAAAAACATGGCGGTGTGTTGCGCATTGTAAAAATTTCTATCAGGCTACTCACTAAAAGAGTCAGAAAAACATCACAGGTTGGTGTGAGTCGGAGGGACTGAATTGGGAAAGGCAGTGAGTGGCAATGTAGGATGGAGAATAGCACCATGGGATGGTCAGCATAGGGAGGTCAGGAAACATGCAGTGGCAATGTAAGATAGGTTTCTCAAAAACATCGCAGGGTAGTGCGCATTGTAAGGGTTTCTAACAGGCCATTCACTAGTAGGAGTGAGAAAAACATCACGGGTTGGTGTGAATCCGAAAGTCTGAAATAGGATAGGCAGTGAGTGGCAATGTAGGATGGAGAATAGCACCACGGGGTGGTCAGCATGGGGAGTTAAGGAAACATGCAGTGGCAAAGTAGGATATGTTTCTGAAAAACATGACTTGGTGGTGCGCATTGCAAGGGTTTCTAACAGGCCATTCACTAGTAGGAGTGAGAAAAACATCACAGTTTGGTGTGAATCGGAGTGTCTGAATTAGAATAGGCAGTGAGTGGCAATGTAGGATGGAGAAAAGCACCACAGGGTATTCAGCATGGGGAGGTCAGGAAACATGCAGTGGCAATGTAGGATAGGTTTCTGAAAAACATCGCGTGGTGGTGCGCATTGTATGGGTTTCTAATGGGCCATTCACAAGTAGGAGTGAAAAAAACATCACGGGGTGTTGTGAATTGGAGGGTGTGAATTAGGATAGGCAGTGAGTGGCAATGTATGATGGAGAAAAGCACCACAGCGTGGTCAGCATGGGGAGGTCAGGAAACATGCTGTGGCAATGTAGGTAGGTTTCTGAAAATGTCGCGGGGTGGTGCACATTGTATGGGTGTGTAACATTACATTCACTAGTAGGAGTGAGAAAAATATCACGGGGTGGTGTGAATCGGAGGGAATGAATTAGGATAGGCAGTGAGTGGCAATGTAGGATGGAGAAAAGCACCGCGGGTGGTCAGCATGGGCACGTCAGGAAAAATGCAGCGACAATGTAGGATAGGTTTCTGAAAAACATGACGGGGTGGTGTGCATTGTAAGGATTTCTAAAAGGCCATTCACTAAAAGAGTCAGAAAAATATCACAGGTTGGTGTGAATCGGAGGGACTGAATTGGGATAGGCAGTGAGTGGCAATGTAGGATGCAAAAAAGCACCAAGGTTTGGTTCGCATGGGGAGGTCAGGAAACATGCAGTGGCAATATAGGACAGGTTTCTGAAAAACATGGCGGGGTGGTGCGCATTGTAAAAATTTCTATCAGGCTATTCACTAAAAGAGTCAGAAACACATCATAGGTTGGTGTGAATCGGAGGGAGTGAATTGGGATAGGCAGTGAGTGGCAATGTAGGATGGAGAAAAGCACCACGGCGTGGTCAGCATGGGTAGGTCAGGAAACACACAGGGGCAATGTAGGTAGGTTTCTGAAAAACGTCGCAGGGTGGTGCGCATTGTAAGGGTTTCTAACAGACCATTCACTAGTAGGAGTGAAAAAAACATCACGGGGTGGTGTGAATTGGAAGGACTGAATTTGGATAGGCAGTGAGTGGCAATGTAGGATGGAGAAAAGCACCACGGGGTGGTCAGCATGGGGAGGTCAGGAAACATGCAGTGGCTATGAAGGATAGGTTTCACAAAAACATCGCGGAGTGGTGGGCATTGTAAGTGTTTCTAACAGGCCATTCACTAAAACAGTGAGAAAAACTTCACGGGTTGGTGTGAATTGGAAGGATTGAATCGGGATAGGCAGTGAGTGGCAATGTAGGATGGAGAAAAGCACCAAGCGTTAGTCAGCATGGGGAGGTCAGGAAACACGCAGTGGAAATGTAGGATAGGTTTCTGAAAAACATCATGGGGCGGTGCGCATTGTAAGTGTTTCTAACGGGCCATTCACTAGTAGGAGTGAGAAAAACATCATGGGGTGCTGTGAAACAAAGGGACTGAATTAGTATAGGCCGTAAGTGGCAATGTAAGCTGGAGAAAAGCACAACCGGGTGGTCAGCATGGGGAGGTCAGGAAACATGCAGTGGCAAAGTTGGTTAGGTTTCCAAAAAACATCGCGGGGTGGTGCGCATTGTAAGGGTTTCTAACAGGCCATTCATTAAAATAGTGAGAAAAACATCACGGGTTGGTGTGAATCGGAGGGACTGAATTGGCATGGGCAGTGAGTGGCAATGTAGGATGGAGAATAGCACCACGGGATGGTCAGCATAGGGAGGTCAGGAAACAAGCAGTGGCAATGTAAGATAGGTTTCTCAAAAACATCGCGGGGTAGTGCGCATTGTAAGGTTTCTAACAGGCCATTCACTAGTAAGAGTGAGAAAAACATCACGGGGTGGTTTGAATCCGAAGGTCTGAAATAGGATAGGCAGTGAGTGGAAATGTAGGATTGAGAATAGCACCACGGGTCGTCAGCATGGGGAGTTCAGGAAACATGCAGTGGCAAAGTAGGATATGTTTCTGAAAAACATGACTTGGTGGTGCGCATTGCAAGGGTTTCTAACAGGCCATTCACTAGTACGAGTGAGAAAAACATCACAGTTTGGTGTGAATCGGAGTGTCTGAATTAGAATAGGCAGTGAGTGGCAATGTAGGATGGAGAAAAGCACCACAGGGTATTCAGCATGGGGAGGCCAGGAAACATTCAGTGGCAATGTAGGATAGATTTCTGAAAAACATCGCGTGGTTGTGCGCATTATATGGGTTTCTAATGGGCCATTCACAAGTAGGAGTGAAAAAAACATCACGGGGTGTTGTGAATTGGAGGGTGTGAATTAGGATAGGCAGTGAGTGGCAATGTATGATGGAGGAAAGCACCACGGCGTGGTCAGCATGGGGAGGTCAGGAAACACACAGTGGTAATGTAGGTAGGTTTCTGAAAAACATCGCGGGGTGGTGCACATTGTAAGGGTTTCTAACAGGCCATTCACTAGTAGGAGTGAAAAAAAATCACGGGGTGCTGTGAATTGGAGGGACTGAATTGGGATAGGCAGTGAGTGGCAATGTAGGATTGAGAAAAGCACCACGGGGTGGTCAACATGGGGAGGGCAGGAAACATGCAGTGGCTATGTAGGATAGGTTTCTGAAAAACATCGAGGGGCCGTGCGCATTGTAAGGGTTTCTAACGGGCCATTCCCTAGTAGTAGTGTGAAAAACATCACGGGGTAGTGTGAATCAGAGGGTCTGAATTAGGATAGGCCGTGAGTGGCAATGTAAGATGAAGAAAAGTACCACGGGGTGGTCAACATGGGGAGGGCAGGAAACATGCAGTGGCTATGTAGGATAGGTTTCTGAAAAACATCGCGGGGTGGTGCGCATTATAAGGGTTTCTAACAGGCCATTCACTAGTAGGAGTGAGAAAAACACCACGGGTATTTGTGAATCCGAGGGTCTGAATTGGGATAGGCAGTGAGTGGCAATGTAGGAAGGAGAAAAGCACCACGGGGTGGTCACCATGGGGAGGTTAGGAAACATGCAGTGGCAATGTAGTATAGTGTTCTGTAAAATATCGGGGGTGGTGAGCATTGTAAGGGTTTCTAACAGGCCATTCACTATCAGGAGTGAGAAAAACATCACGGGGTGGTGTGATTCGGAGGGGTGAATTAGGATAGGCAGTGAGTGGCAATGTAGGATGGAGAAAAGCACAACGAGGTGGTCAGGAAACATGCAGTGGCAATGTAGGTTAGGTCAGGAAACATGCAGTGGCAATGTAGGTTAGGTTTCTGAAAAACACATCAGGGAGTCACAATGTAGGATGGATTGGTCAGCATGGGGAAGTCAGGAAACATGCAGTGGCAATGTAGTTTAGGTTTCTGAGAAACATCGCGGGGTGGTGCGCATTGTAAGGGTTTCTAACGGGCCATTCACTAGTAGGAGTGAGAAAAACATCAGGGGGTGGTGTGAAACGGAGGGTCTGAATTAGGATAGGCGGTGGGTGGCAATGTAAGCTGGAGAAAAGCCCAACGGGGTCGTCAGCATGGGGAGGTCAGGAAACATGCAGTGGCAAAGTTGGATAGGTTTTTGAAAAACATCACGGGGTGGTGCGCATTTTAAGGTTTTCTAACAGGCAATTCAGTAGTAGGAGTGAAAAAACATCATGGGGTGGTGTGAATCTGAGGGTCTGAATTAGGATAGGCAGTGATTGGCAATGTAATATGGGGAAAGGCACCACAGGGTATTCAGCATGGGGAGGTCAGGAAACATGCAGTGGCAATATAGGATAGGTTTCTGAAAAACAGCGCGTGGTGTTGCGCATTGTATGGGATTCTAATGGGCCATTCACAAGTAGGAGTGAAAAAAACAGCACGGGTGGTGTGAATTGGAAGGACTGAATTGGGATAGGCAGTGAGTGGCAATGTAGGATGGAGAAAAGCACCACGGGGTGGTCAGCATGGGGAGGTCAGGAAACATGCAGTGGCTATGTAGGATAGGTTTCTGAAAAACATCGAGAGGCGGTGCGCATTGTAAGAGTTTCTAACGGGTCATTCACTAGTAGGAGTGTGAAAAACATCATGGGGTGGTGTGAATCAGAGGGTCTGAATTAGGATAGACAGTGAATGGCAATGTAGGATGGAGAAAAGCACCCCGCGGTGGTCAGTATGGGGAGGTCACGAAACATACAATGTTAATGTAGGATAGGTTTCTGAAAAACATGGCGGGGTGGTGCGCATTGTAAGGATTTCTAACAGGCCATTCACTAAAAGAGTCAGAAAAACATCACAGGTTGGTGTGAATCGGAGGGAATGAATTGGGATAGGCAGTGAGTGGCAATGTAGGATGCAAAAAAGCACCAAGGGTTAGTTAGCATGGGGAGGTCAGGAAACATGCAGTGGCAATGTAGGACAGGTTTCTGAAAAACATGGCGGGGTTGTGCGCCTTGCAAGGGTTTCTAACAGGCCATTCACTAGTAGGAGTGAGAAAAAGATCACAGGGTGGTGTGAATCAGAGGGTCTGAATTAGTATAGGCCTTCATTGGCATTGTAAGTTGGAGAAAAGCACCACATGGTGCTCAGCACAGGGAGGTCAGGAAACATGCCCTGGCAATGTAGGTTAGATTTGTGAAAAACATTGCGGGGTGGTGAGCATTGTATCGGTTTCTAACAGGCCATTCACTAGTAGGAATGAGAAAATCATCAAGTGGTGGTGTGAATCGGAGTGTCTGAATTAGGATAGGCAGTGAGTGGCAATGTAGGATGGAGAAAAGCACCACGGCGTCTTCAGCATGGGGAGGTCAGGAAACACACAGGGGGAATGTAGGTAGGTTTCTGAAAAACGTCACGGGGTGGTGCGCATTGTAATGGTTTCTAACAGGCCATTCACTAGTAGGAGTGAAAAAAACATCACGGGGTGTTGTGAATTGGAGGGAATGAATTGGGATAGGCAGTGAGTGGCAATGTAGGATGGAGAAAAGCACCACAGGATGGTTAGCATGGGGAGGTCAGGAAACATGCAGTGGCTATGTAGGATAGGTTTCTGAAAAACATCGAGGGGCGGTGCGCATTGTAAGGGTTTCTAACGGGTCATTCACTAGTAGGAGTGTGAAAAACATCATGGGGTGGTGTGAATCAGAGGGTCTGAATTAGGATAGACAGTGAGTGGCAATGTAGGATGGAGAAAAGCACCCCGCAGTGGTCAGTATGGTGAGGTCACGAAACATACAGTGTTAATGTAGATAGGTTTCTGAAAAACATCGCTGAGTCGTGGGCATTGTAAGGGTTTCTAACAGGCCATTCACTAGTAGGAGTGAAAAAAACATCACGGGGTGTTGTGAATTGGAGGGTGTGAATTAGGATAGGCAGTGAGTGGCAATGTATGATGGAGAAAAGCACCACGGCATGGTCAGCATGGGGAGGTCAGGAAACACAAAGTGGCAATGTAGGTAGGTTTCTGAAAAACGTCGCGATGTGGTGCGCATTGTAAGGGTTTCTAACGGGCCATTCACTAGTAGGAGTGAGAAAAACATCACGGTTTGTTGTAAATCGGAGTGTCTGAATTAGGATAGGCAGTGAGTGGCAATTTAGAAAGGAGAAAAGCACCACGGGGTGGTCAGCATGGGCCCTTCAGGAATCATGCAGCGACAATGTAGGATCTGTTTCTGAAAAACATGGCGGTGTGTTGCGCATGGTAAAAATTTCTATCAGGCTATTCCCTAAAAGAGTCAGAAAAACATCACAGGTTGGTGTGAGTCGGAGGGACTGAATTGGGAAAGGCAGTGAGTGGCAATGTAGGATGGAGAATAGCACCATGGGATGGTCAGCATAGGGAGGTCAGGAAACATGCAGTGGCAAAGTAGCATATGTTTCTAAAAAACATGGCTTGGTGGTGCGCATTGCAAGGTTTTCTAACAGGCCATTCACTAGTAGGAGTGAGAAAAACATCATCATTTGGTGTGAATCGGAGTGTCTGAATTAGTATAGGCAGTGAATGGCAATGTAAGATGGAGAAAAGTACTACAGGGTATTCAGCATGGGGAGGTCAGGAAACATGCAGTGGCAATGTAGGATAGGTTTCTGAAAAACATCGCGTGGTGGTGCGCATTGTATGGGTTTCTAATGGGCCATTCACAAGTAGGAGTGAAAAAAACATCACGGGGTGTTGTGAATTGGAGGGTGTGAATTAGGGTAGGCAGTGAGTGGCAATGTAGAAAGGAGAAAAGCACCACGGGGTTGTCAGCATGGGCCCTTCAGGAAACATGCAGCGACAATGTAGGATAGGTTTCTGAAAAACATGGCGGGGTGATGCGCATTGTAAAAATTTCTATCAGGCTATTCACTAAAAGAGTCAGAAAAACATCACAGGTTGGTGTGAATCGGAGGGACTGAATTGGGATTGGCAGTGAGTGGCAATGTAGGATGGAGAATAGCACCACGGGATGGTCAGCATAGGGAGGTCAAGAAACATGCAGTGGCAATGTAAGATAGGTTTCTCAAAAACATCGCGGGGTAGTGCGCATTGTAAGGGTTTCTAACAGGCCATTCACTAGTAGGAGTGAGAAAAACATCACGGGTTGGTGTGAATCCGAAAGTCTGAAATAGGATAGGCAGTGAGTGGCAATGTAGGATGGAGAATAGCACCACGGGGTGGTCAGCATGGGGAGTTAAGGAAACATGCAGTGGCAAAGTTGGATATGTTTCTGAAAAACATGACTTGGTGGTGCGCATTGCAAGGGTTTCTACCAGGCCATTCACTAGTAGGAGTGAGAGAAACATCACAGTTTCGTGTGAATCGGAGTGTCTGAATTAGAATAGGCAGTGAGTGGCAATGTAGGATGGAGAAAAGCACCACAGGGTATTCAGCATGGGGAGGTCAGGAAACATGCAGTGGCAATGTAGGATTGATTTCTGAAAAACATCGCGTTGTGGTGCACATTGTATGGGATTCTAATAGGCCATTCACAAGTAGGAGTGAAAAAAAATCACGGGGTGTTGTGAATTGGAGGGTGTGAATTAGGATAGGCATTGAGTGGCAATGTATGATGGAGAAAAGCACCATGGCGTGGTCAGCATGGGGAGGTCAGGAAACACACAGTGGCAATGTAGGTAGGTTTCTGAAAAACGTTACGGGTTGGTGCGCATTGTAATGGTTTCTAACAGGCCATTCACTAGTAGGAGTGAAAAAAACATCACGGGGTGTTGTGAATTGGAGGGACTGAACTGGGATAGGCAGTGAGTGGCAATGTAGGATGGAGAAAAACACCACAGGATGCTTAGCATGGGGAGGTCAGGAAACATGCAGTGGCTATGTAGGATAGGTTTCTGAAAAACATCGAGAGGCGGTGCGCATTGTAAGAGTTTCTAACGGGTCATTCACTAGTAGGAGTGTGAAAAACATCATGGGGTGGTGTGAATCAGAGGGTCTGAATTAGGATAGACAGTGAATGGCAATGTAGGATGGAGAAAAGCACCCCGCGGTGGTCAGTATGGGGAGGTCACGAAACATACAATGTTAATGTAGGATAGGTTTCTGAAAAACATGGCGGGGTGGTGCGCATTGTAAGGATTTCTAACAGGCCATTCACTAAAAGAGTCAGAAAAACATCACAGGTTGGTGTGAATCGGAGGGAATGAATTGGGATAGGCAGTGAGTGGCAATGTAGGATGCAAAAAAGCACCAAGGGTTAGTTAGCATGGGGAGGTCAGGAAACATGCAGTGGCAATGTAGGACAGGTTTCTGAAAAACATGGCGGGGTTGTGCGCCTTGCAAGGGTTTCTAACAGGCCATTCACTAGTAGGAGTGAGAAAAAGATCACAGGGTGGTGTGAATCAGAGGGTCTGAATTAGTATAGGCCTTCATTGGCATTGTAAGTTGGAGAAAAGCACCACATGGTGCTCAGCACAGGGAGGTCAGGAAACATGCCCTGGCAATGTAGGTTAGATTTGTGAAAAACATTGCGGGGTGGTGAGCATTGTATCGGTTTCTAACAGGCCATTCACTAGTAGGAATGAGAAAATCATCAAGTGGTGGTGTGAATCGGAGTGTCTGAATTAGGATAGGCAGTGAGTGGCAATGTAGGATGGAGAAAAGCACCACGGCGTCTTCAGCATGGGGAGGTCAGGAAACACACAGGGGGAATGTAGGTAGGTTTCTGAAAAACGTCGCGGGGTGGTGCGCATTGTAATGGTTTCTAACAGGCCATTCACTAGTAGGAGTGAAAAAAACATCACGGGGTGTTGTGAATTGGAGGGAATGAATTGGGATAGGCAGTGAGTGGCAATGTAGGATGGAGAAAAGCACCACAGGATGGTTAGCATGGGGAGGTCAGGAAACATGCAGTGGCTATGTAGGATAGGTTTCTGAAAAACATCGAGGGGCGGTGCGCATTGTAAGGGTTTCTAACGGGTCATTCACTAGTAGGAGTGTGAAAAACATCATGGGGTGGTGTGAATCAGAGGGTCTGAATTAGGATAGACAGTGAGTGGCAATGTAGGATGGAGAAAAGCACCCCGCAGTGGTCAGTATGGTGAGGTCACGAAACATACAGTGTTAATGTAGATAGGTTTCTGAAAAACATCGCTGAGTCGTGGGCATTGTAAGGGTTTCTAACAGGCCATTCACTAGTAGGAGTGAAAAAAACATCACGGGGTGTTGTGAATTGGAGGGTGTGAATTAGGATAGGCAGTGAGTGGCAATGTATGATGGAGAAAAGCACCACGGCATGGTCAGCATGGGGAGGTCAGGAAACACAAAGTGGCAATGTAGGTAGGTTTCTGAAAAACGTCGCGATGTGGTGCGCATTGTAAGGGTTTCTAACGGGCCATTCACTAGTAGGAGTGAGAAAAACATCACGGTTTGTTGTAAATCGGAGTGTCTGAATTAGGATAGGCAGTGAGTGGCAATTTAGAAAGGAGAAAAGCACCACGGGGTGGTCAGCATGGGCCCTTCAGGAATCATGCAGCGACAATGTAGGATCTGTTTCTGAAAAACATGGCGGTGTGTTGCGCATGGTAAAAATTTCTATCAGGCTATTCCCTAAAAGAGTCAGAAAAACATCACAGGTTGGTGTGAGTCGGAGGGACTGAATTGGGAAAGGCAGTGAGTGGCAATGTAGGATGGAGAATAGCACCATGGGATGGTCAGCATAGGGAGGTCAGGAAACATGCAGTGGCAAAGTAGCATATGTTTCTAAAAAACATGGCTTGGTGGTGCGTATTGCAAGGTTTTCTAACAGGCCATTCACTAGTAGGAGTGAGAAAAACATCATCATTTGGTGTGAATCGGAGTGTCTGAATTAGTATAGGCAGTGAATGGCAATGTAAGATGGAGAAAAGTACTACAGGGTATTCAGCATGGGGAGGTCAGGAAACATGCAGTGGCAATGTAGGATAGGTTTCTGAAAAACATCGCGTGGTGGTGCGCATTGTATGGGTTTCTAATGGGCCATTCACAAGTAGGAGTGAAAAAAACATCACGGGGTGTTGTGAATTGGAGGGTGTGAATTAGGATAGGCAGTGAGTGGCAATGTAGAAAGGCTAAAAGCACCACGGGGTTGTCAGCATGGGCCCTTCAGGAAACATGCAGCGACAATGTAGGATAGGTTTCTGAAAAACATGGCGGGGTGATGCGCATTGTAAAAATTTCTATCAGGCTATTCACTAAAAGAGTCAGAAAAACATCACAGGTTGGTGTGAATCGGAGGGACTGAATTGGGATTGGCAGTGAGTGGCAATGTAGGATGGAGAATAGCACCACGGGATGGTCAGCATAGGGAGGTCAAGAAACATGCAGTGGCAATGTAAGATAGGTTTCTCAAAAACATCGCGGGGTAGTGCGCATTGTAAGGGTTTCTAACAGGCCATTCACTAGTAGGAGTGAGAAAAACATCACGGGTTGGTGTGAATCCGAAAGTCTGAAATAGAATAGGCAGTGAGTGGCAATGTAGGATGGAGAATAGCACCACGGGGTGGTCAGCATGGGGAGTTAAGGAAACATGCAGTGGCAAAGTTGGATATGTTTCTGAAAAACATGACTTGGTGGTGCGCATTGCAAGGGTTTCTACCAGGCCATTCACTAGTAGGAGTGAGAAAAACATCACAGTTTCGTGTGAATCGGAGTGTCTGAATTAGAATAGGCAGTGAGTGGCAATGTAGGATGGAGAAAAGCACCACAGGGTATTCAGCATGGGGAGGTCAGGAAACATGCAGTGGCAATGTAGGATTGATTTCTGAAAAACATCGCGTTGTGGTGCGCATTGTATGGGTTTCTAATAGGCCATTCACAAGTAGGAGTGAAAAAAAATCACGGGGTGTTGTGAATTGGAGGGTGTGAATTAGGATAGGCATTGAGTGGCAATGTATGATGGAGAAAAGCACCATGGCGTGGTCAGCATGGGGAGGTCAGGAAACACACAGTGGCAATGTAGGTAGGTTTCTGAAAAACGTCACGGGTTGGTGCGCATTGTAATGGTTTCTAACAGGCCATTCACTAGTAGGAGTGAAAAAAACATCACGGGGTGTTGTGAATTGGAGGGACTGAACTGGGATAGGCAGTGAGTGTCAATGTAGGATGGAGAAAAACACCACAGGATGCTTAGCATGGGGAGGTCAGGAAACATGCAGTGGCTATGTAGAATAGGTTTCTGTAAAACATCGAGGGGCGGTGCGCATTGTAAGGGTTTCTAACGGGTCATTCACTAGTAGGAGTGTGAAAAACATCATGGGGTGGTGTGAATCAGAGGGTCTGAATTAGGATAGACAGTGAGTGGCAATGTAGGATGGAGAAAAGCACCCCGCAGTGGTCAGTATGGTGAGGTCACGAAACATACAGTGTTAATGTAGATAGGTTTCTGAAAAACATCGCTGAGTCGTGGGCATTGTAAGGGTTTCTAACAGGCCATTCACTAGTAGGAGTGAAAAAAACATCACGGGGTGTTGTGAATTGGAGGGTGTGAATTAGGATAGGCAGTGAGTGGCAATGTATGATGGAGAAAAGCACCACGGCATGGTCAGCATGGGGAGGTCAGGAAACACAAAGTGGCAATGTAGGTAGGTTTCTGAAAAACGTCGCGATGTGGTGCGCATTGTAAGGGTTTCTAACGGGCCATTCACTAGTAGGAGTGAGAAAAACATCACGGTTTGTTGTAAATCGGAGTGTCTGAATTAGGATAGGCAGTGAGTGGCAATTTAGAAAGGAGAAAAGCACCACGGGGTGGTCAGCATGGGCCCTTCAGGAATCATGCAGCGACAATGTAGGATCTGTTTCTGAAAAACATGGCGGTGTGTTGCGCATTGTAAAAATTTCTATCAGGCTACTCACTAAAAGAGTCAGAAAAACATCACAGGTTGGTGTGAGTCGGAGGGACTGAATTGGGAAAGGCAGTGAGTGGCAATGTAGGATGGAGAATAGCACCATGGGATGGTCAGCATAGGGAGGTCAGGAAACATGCAGTGGCAATGTAAGATAGGTTTCTCAAAAACATCGCAGGGTAGTGCGCATTGTAAGGGTTTCTAACAGGCCATTCACTAGTAGGAGTGAGAAAAACATCACGGGTTGGTGTGAATCCGAAAGTCTGAAATAGGATAGGCAGTGAGTGGCAATGTAGGATGGAGAATAGCACCACGGGGTGGTCAGCATGGGGAGTTAAGGAAACATGCAGTGGCAAAGTAGGATATGTTTCTGAAAAACATGACTTGGTGGTGCGCATTGCAAGGGTTTCTAACAGGCCATTCACTAGTAGGAGTGAGAAAAACATCACAGTTTGGTGTGAATCGGAGTGTCTGAATTAGAATAGGCAGTGAGTGGCAATGTAGGATGGAGAAAAGCACCACAGGGTATTCAGCATGGGGAGGTCAGGAAACATGCAGTGGCAATGTAGGATAGGTTTCTGAAAAACATCGCGTGGTGGTGCGCATTGTATGGGTTTCTAATGGGCCATTCACAAGTAGGAGTGAAAAAAACATCACGGGGTGTTGTGAATTGGAGGGTGTGAATTAGGATAGGCAGTGAGTGGCAATGTATGATGGAGAAAAGCACCACAGCGTGGTCAGCATGGGGAGGTCAGGAAACATGCTGTGGCAATGTAGGTAGGTTTCTGAAAATGTCGCGGGGTGGTGCACATTGTATGGGTGTGTAACATTACATTCACTAGTAGGAGTGAGAAAAATATCACGGGGTGGTGTGAATCGGAGGGAATGAATTAGGATAGGCAGTGAGTGGCAATGTAGGATGGAGAAAAGCACCGCGGGTGGTCAGCATGGGCACGTCAGGAAAAATGCAGCGACAATGTAGGATAGGTTTCTGAAAAACATGACGGGGTGGTGTGCATTGTAAGGATTTCTAAAAGGCCATTCACTAAAAGAGTCAGAAAAATATCACAGGTTGGTGTGAATCGGAGGGACTGAATTGGGATAGGCAGTGAGTGGCAATGTAGGATGCAAAAAAGCACCAAGGTTTGGTTCGCATGGGGAGGTCAGGAAACATGCAGTGGCAATATAGGACAGGTTTCTGAAAAACATGGCGGGGTGGTGCGCATTGTAAAAATTTCTATCAGGCTATTCACTAAAAGAGTCAGAAACACATCATAGGTTGGTGTGAATCGGAGGGAGTGAATTGGGATAGGCAGTGAGTGGCAATGTAGGATGGAGAAAAGCACCACGGCGTGGTCAGCATGGGTAGGTCAGGAAACACACAGGGGCAATGTAGGTAGGTTTCTGAAAAACGTCGCAGGGTGGTGCGCATTGTAAGGGTTTCTAACAGACCATTCACTAGTAGGAGTGAAAAAAACATCACGGGGTGGTGTGAATTGGAAGGACTGAATTTGGATAGGCAGTGAGTGGCAATGTAGGATGGAGAAAAGCACCACGGGGTGGTCAGCATGGGGAGGTCAGGAAACATGCAGTGGCTATGAAGGATAGGTTTCACAAAAACATCGCGGAGTGGTGGGCATTGTAAGTGTTTCTAACAGGCCATTCACTAAAACAGTGAGAAAAACTTCACGGGTTGGTGTGAATTGGAAGGATTGAATCGGGATAGGCAGTGAGTGGCAATGTAGGATGGAGAAAAGCACCAAGCGTTAGTCAGCATGGGGAGGTCAGGAAACACGCAGTGGAAATGTAGGATAGGTTTCTGAAAAACATCATGGGGCGGTGCGCATTGTAAGTGTTTCTAACGGGCCATTCACTAGTAGGAGTGAGAAAAACATCATGGGGTGCTGTGAAACAAAGGGACTGAATTAGTATAGGCCGTAAGTGGCAATGTAAGCTGGAGAAAAGCACAACCGGGTGGTCAGCATGGGGAGGTCAGGAAACATGCAGTGGCAAAGTTGGTTAGGTTTCCAAAAAACATCGCGGGGTGGTGCACATTGTAAGGGTTTCTAACAGGCCATTCATTAAAATAGTGAGAAAAACATCACGGGTTGGTGTGAATCGGAGGGACTGAATTGGCATGGGCAGTGAGTGGCAATGTAGGATGGAGAATAGCACCACGGGATGGTCAGCATAGGGAGGTCAGGAAACAAGCAGTGGCAATGTAAGATAGGTTTCTCAAAAACATCGCGGGGTAGTGCGCATTGTAAGGTTTCTAACAGGCCATTCACTAGTAAGAGTGAGAAAAACATCACGGGGTGGTTTGAATCCGAAGGTCTGAAATAGGATAGGCAGTGAGTGGAAATGTAGGATTGAGAATAGCACCACGGGTCGTCAGCATGGGGAGTTCAGGAAACATGCAGTGGCAAAGTAGGATATGTTTCTGAAAAACATGACTTGGTGGTGCGCATTGCAAGGGTTTCTAACAGGCCATTCACTAGTACGAGTGAGAAAAACATCACAGTTTGGTGTGAATCGGAGTGTCTGAATTAGAATAGGCAGTGAGTGGCAATGTAGGATGGAGAAAAGCACCACAGGGTATTCAGCATGGGGAGGCCAGGAAACATTCAGTGGCAATGTAGGATAGATTTCTGAAAAACATCGCGTGGTTGTGCGCATTATATGGGTTTCTAATGGGCCATTCACAAGTAGGAGTGAAAAAAACATCACGGGGTGTTGTGAATTGGAGGGTGTGAATTAGGATAGGCAGTGAGTGGCAATGTATGATGGAGGAAAGCACCACGGCGTGGTCAGCATGGGGAGGTCAGGAAACACACAGTGGCAATGTAGGTAGGTTTCTGAAAAACATCGCGGGGTGGTGCACATTGTAAATGTTTCTAACAGGCCATTCACTAGTAGGAGTGAAAAAACATCACGGGGTGCTGTGAATTGGAGGGACTGAATTGGGATAGGCAGTGAGTGGCAATGTAGGATTGAGAAAAGCACCACGGGGTGGTCAACATGGGGAGGGCAGGAAACATGCAGTGGCTATGTAGGATAGGTTTCTGAAAAACATCGAGGGGCCGTGCGCATTGTAAGGGTTTCTAACGGGCCATTCCCTAGTAGTAGTGTGAAAAACATCACGGGGTAGTGTGAATCAGAGGGTCTGAATTAGGATAGGCCGTGAGTGGCAATGTAAGATGAAGAAAAGTACCACGGGGTGGTCAACATGGGGAGGGCAGGAAACATGCAGTGGCTATGTAGGATAGGTTTCTGAAAAACATCGCGGGGTGGTGCGCATTATAAGGGTTTCTAACAGGCCATTCACTAGTAGGAGTGAGAAAAACACCACGGGTATTTGTGAATCCGAGGGTCTGAATTGGGATAGGCAGTGAGTGGCAATGTAGGAAGGAGAAAAGCACCACGGGGTGGTCACCATGGGGAGGTTAGGAAACATGCAGTGGCAATGTAGTATAGTGTTCTGTAAAATATCGGGGGTGGTGAGCATTGTAAGGGTTTCTAACAGGCCATTCACTATCAGGAGTGAGAAAAACATCACGGGGTGGTGTGATTCGGAGGGGTGAATTAGGATAGGCAGTGAGTGGCAATGTAGGATGGAGAAAAGCACAACGAGGTGGTCAGGAAACATGCAGTGGCAATGTAGGTTAGGTCAGGAAACATGCAGTGGCAATGTAGGTTAGGATTCTGAAAAACACATCAGGGAGTCACAATGTAGGATGGATTGGTCAGCATGGGGAAGTCAGGAAACATGCAGTGGCAATGTAGTTTAGGTTTCTGAGAAACATCGCGGGGTGGTGCGCATTGTAAGGGTTTCTAACGGGCCATTCACTAGTAGGAGTGAGAAAAACATCAGGGGGTGGTGTGAAACGGAGGGTCTGAATTAGGATAGGCGGTGGGTGGCAATGTAAGCTGGAGAAAAGCCCAACGGGGTCGTCAGCATGGGGAGGTCAGGAAACATGCAGTGGCAAAGTTGGTTAGGTTTTTGAAAAACATCACGGGGTGGTGCGCATTTTAAGGTTTTCTAACAGGCAATTCAGTAGTAGGAGTGAAAAAACATCATGGGGTGGTGTGAATCTGAGGGTCTGAATTAGGATAGGCAGTGATTGGCAATGTAATATGGGGAAAGGCACCACAGGGTATTCAGCATGGGGAGGTCAGGAAACATGCAGTGGCAATATAGGATAGGTTTCTGAAAAACAGCGCGTGGTGTTGCGCATTGTATGGGATTCTAATGGGCCATTCACAAGTAGGAGTGAAAAAAACATCACGGGTGGTGTGAATTGGAGGGACTGAATTGGGATAGGCAGTGAGTGGCAATGTAGGATGGAGAAAAGCACCACGGGGTGGTCAGCATGGGGAGGTCAGGAAACATGCAGTGGCTATGTAGGATAGGTTTCTGAAAAACATCGAGAGGCGGTGCGCATTGTAAGAGTTTCTAACGGGTCATTCACTAGTAGGAGTGTGAAAAACATCATGGGGTGGTGTGAATCAGAGGGTCTGAATTAGGATAGACAGTGAATGGCAATGTAGGATGGAGAAAAGCACCCCGCGGTGGTCAGTATGGGGAGGTCACGAAACATACAATGTTAATGTAGGATAGGTTTCTGAAAAACATGGCGGGGTGGTGCGCATTGTAAGGATTTCTAACAGGCCATTCACTAGTAGGAGTGAGAAAAACATCATCATTTGGTGTGAATCGGAGTGTCTGAATTAGTATAGGCAGTGAATGGCAATGTAAGATGGAGAAAAGTACTACAGGGTATTCAGCATGGGGAGGTCAGGAAACATGCAGTGGCAATGTAGGATAGGTTTCTGAAAAACATCGCGTGGTGGTGCGCATTGTATGGGTTTCTAATGGGCCATTCACAAGTAGGAGTGAAAAAAACATCACGGGGTGTTGTGAATTGGAGGGTGTGAATTAGGATAGGCAGTGAGTGGCAATGTAGAAAGGAGAAAAGCACCACGGGGTTGTCAGCATGGGCCCTTCAGGAAACATGCAGCGACAATGTAGGATAGGTTTCTGAAAAACATGGCGGGGTGATGCGCATTGTAAAAATTTCTATCAGGCTATTCACTAAAAGAGTCAGAAAAACATCACAGGTTGGTGTGAATCGGAGGGACTGAATTGGGATTGGCAGTGAGTGGCAATGTAGGATGGAGAATAGCACCACGGGATGGTCAGCATAGGGAGGTCAAGAAACATGCAGTGGCAATGTAAGATAGGTTTCTCAAAAACATCGCGGGGTAGTGCGCATTGTAAGGGTTTCTAACAGGCCATTCACTAGTAGGAGTGAGAAAAACATCACGGGTTGGTGTGAATCCGAAAGTCTGAAATAGGATAGGCAGTGAGTGGCAATGTAGGATGGAGAATAGCACCACGGGGTGGTCAGCATGGGGAGTTAAGGAAACATGCAGTGGCAAAGTTGGATATGTTTCTGAAAAACATGACTTGGTGGTGCGCATTGCAAGGGTTTCTACCAGGCCATTCACTAGTAGGAGTGAGAGAAACATCACAGTTTCGTGTGAATCGGAGTGTCTGAATTAGAATAGGCAGTGAGTGGCAATGTAGGATGGAGAAAAGCACCACAGGGTATTCAGCATGGGGAGGTCAGGAAACATGCAGTGGCAATGTAGGATTGATTTCTGAAAAACATCGCGTTGTGGTGCACATTGTATGGGTTTCTAATAGGCCATTCACAAGTAGGAGTGAAAAAAAATCACGGGGTGTTGTGAATTGGAGGGTGTGAATTAGGATAGGCATTGAGTGGCAATGTATGATGGAGAAAAGCACCATGGCGTGGTCAGCATGGGGAGGTCAGGAAACACACAGTGGCAATGTAGGTAGGTTTCTGAAAAACGTCACGGGTTGGTGCGCATTGTAATGGTTTCTAACAGGCCATTCACTAGTAGGAGTGAAAAAAACATCACGGGGTGTTGTGAATTGGAGGGACTGAACTGGGATAGGCAGTGAGTGGCAATGTAGGATGGAGAAAAACACCACAGGATGCTTAGCATGGGGAGGTCAGGAAACATGCAGTGGCTATGTAGAATAGGTTTCTGTAAAACATCGAGGGGCGGTGCGCATTGTAAGGGTTCCTAACGGGTCATTCACTAGTAGGAGTGTGAAAAACATCATGGGGTGGTGTGAATCAGAGGGTCTGAATTAGGATAGACAGTGAGTGGCAATGTAGGATGGAGAAAAGCACCCCGCAGTGGTCAGTATGGTGAGGTCACGAAACATACAGTGTTAATGTAGATAGGTTTCTGAAAAACATCGCTGAGTGGTGGGCATTGTAAGGGTTTCTAACAGGCCATTCACTAGTAGGAGTGAAAAAAACATCACGGGGTGTTGTGAATTGGAGGGTGTGAATTAGGATAGGCAGTGAGTGGCAATGTATGATGGAGAAAAGCACCACGGCATGGTCAGCATGGGGAGGTCAGGAAACACAAAGTGGCAATGTAGGTAGGTTTCTGAAAAACGTCGCGATGTGGTGCGCATTGTAAGGGTTTCTAACGGGCCATTCACTAGTAGGAGTGAGAAAAACATCACGGTTTGTTGTAAATCGGAGTGTCTGAATTAGGATAGGCAGTGAGTGGCAATTTAGAAAGGAGAAAAGCACCACGGGGTGGTCAGCATGGGCCCTTCAGGAATCATGCAGCGACAATGTAGGATCTGTTTCTGAAAAACATGGCGGTGTGTTGCGCATTGTAAAAATTTCTATCAGGCTACTCACTAAAAGAGTCAGAAAAACATCACAGGTTGGTGTGAGTCGGAGGGACTGAATTGGGAAAGGCAGTGAGTGGCAATGTAGGATGGAGAATAGCACCATGGGATGGTCAGCATAGGGAGGTCAGGAAACATGCAGTGGCAATGTAAGATAGGTTTCTCAAAAACATCGCGGGGTAGTGCGCATTGTAAGCGTTTCTAACAGGCCATTCACTAGTAGGAGTGAGAAAAACATCACGGGTTGGTGTGAATCCGAAAGTCTGAAATAGGATAGGCAGTGAGTGGCAATGTAGGATGGAGAATAGCACCACGGGGTGGTCAGCATGGGGAGTTAAGGAAACATGCAGTGGCAAAGTAGGATATGTTTCTGAAAAACATGACTTGGTGGTGCGCATTGCAAGGGTTTCTAACAGGCCATTCACTAGTAGGAGTGAGAAAAACATCACAGTTTGGTGTGAATCGGAGTGTCTGAATTAGAATAGGCAGTGAGTGGCAATGTAGGATGGAGAAAAGCACCACAGGGTATTCAGCATGGGGAGGTCAGGAAACATGCAGTGGCAATGTAGGATAGGTTTCTGAAAAACATCGCGTGGTGGTGCGCATTGTATGGGTTTCTAATGGGCCATTCACAAGTAGGAGTGAAAAAAACATCACGGGGTGTTGTGAATTGGAGGGTGTGAATTAGGATAGGCAGTGAGTGGCAATGTATGATGGAGAAAAGCACCACAGCGTGGTCAGCATGGGGAGGTCAGGAAACATGCTGTGGCAATGTAGGTAGGTTTCTGAAAATGTCGCGGGGTGGTGCACATTGTATGGGTGTGTAACATTACATTCACTAGTAGGAGTGAGAAAAATATCACGGGGTGGTGTGAATCGGAGGGAATGAATTAGGATAGGCAGTGAGTGGCAATGTAGGATGGAGAAAAGCACCGCGGGTGGTCAGCATGGGCACGTCAGGAAAAATGCAGCGACAATGTAGGATAGGTTTCTGAAAAACATGGCGGGGTGGTGTGCATTGTAAGGATTT
Organism: Cavia porcellus; assembly: GCF_034190915.1. Classification (NCBI taxonomy): domain Eukaryota; kingdom Metazoa; phylum Chordata; class Mammalia; order Rodentia; family Caviidae; genus Cavia; species Cavia porcellus. The sequence continues at coordinate 457,694 of NW_026947560.1, read as the reverse complement.
CTAAAAGGCCATTCACTAAAAGAGTCAGAAAAATATCACAGGTTGGTGTGAATCGGAGGGACTGAATTGGGATAGGCAGTGAGTGGCAATGTAGGATGCAAAAAAGCACCAAGGTTTGGTTCGCATGGGGAGGTCAGGAAACATGCAGTGGCAATATAGGACAGGTTTCTGAAAAACATGGCGGGGTGGTGCGCATTGTAAAAATTTCTATCAGGCTATTCACTAAAAGAGTCAGAAACACATCATAGGTTGGTGTGAATCGGAGGGAGTGAATTGGGATAGGCAGTGAGTGGCAATGTAGGATGGAGAAAAGCACCACGGCGTGGTCAGCATGGGTAGGTCAGGAAACACACAGGGGCAATGTAGGTAGGTTTCTGAAATACGTCGCAGGGTGGTGCGCATTGTAAGGGTTTCTAACAGACCATTCACTAGTAGGAGTGAAAAAAACATCACGGGGTGGTGTGAATTGGAAGGACTGAATTTGGATAGGCAGTGAGTGGCAATGTAGGATGGAGAAAAGCACCACGGGGTGGTCAGCATGGGGAGGTCAGGAAACATGCAGTGGCTATGAAGGATAGGTTTCACAAAAACATCGCGGAGTGGTGGGCATTGTAAGTGTTTCTAACAGGCCATTCACTAAAACAGTGAGAAAAACTTCACGGGTTGGTGTGAATTGGAAGGATTGAATCGGGATAGGCAGTGAGTGGCAATGTAGGATGGAGAAAAGCACCAAGCGTTAGTCAGCATGGGGAGGTCAGGAAACACGCAGTGGAAATGTAGGATAGGTTTCTGAAAAACATCATGGGGCGGTGCGCATTGTAAGTGTTTCTAACGGGCCATTCACTAGTAGGAGTGAGAAAAACATCATGGGGTGCTGTGAAACAAAGGGACTGAATTAGTATAGGCCGTAAGTGGCAATGTAAGCTGGAGAAAAGCACAACCGGGTGGTCAGCATGGGGAGGTCAGGAAACATGCAGTGGCAAAGTTGGTTAGGTTTCCAAAAAACATCGCGGGGTGGTGCGCATTGTAAGGGTTTCTAACAGGCCATTCATTAAAATAGTGAGAAAAACATCACGGGTTGGTGTGAATCGGAGGGACTGAATTGGCATGGGCAGTGAGTGGCAATGTAGGATGGAGAATAGCACCACGGGATGGTCAGCATAGGGAGGTCAGGAAACAAGCAGTGGCAATGTAAGATAGGTTTCTCAAAAACATCGCGGGGTAGTGCGCATTGTAAGGTTTCTAACAGGCCATTCACTAGTAAGAGTGAGAAAAACATCACGGGGTGGTTTGAATCCGAAGGTCTGAAATAGGATAGGCAGTGAGTGGAAATGTAGGATTGAGAATAGCACCACGGGTCGTCAGCATGGGGAGTTCAGGAAACATGCAGTGGCAAAGTAGGATATGTTTCTGAAAAACATGACTTGGTGGTGCGCATTGCAAGGGTTTCTAACAGGCCATTCACTAGTACGAGTGAGAAAAACATCACAGTTTGGTGTGAATCGGAGTGTCTGAATTAGAATAGGCAGTGAGTGGCAATGTAGGATGGAGAAAAGCACCACAGGGTATTCAGCATGGGGAGGCCAGGAAACATTCAGTGGCAATGTAGGATAGATTTCTGAAAAACATCGCGTGGTTGTGCGCATTGTATGGGTTTCTAATGGGCCATTCACAAGTAGGAGTGAAAAAAACATCACGGGGTGTTGTGAATTGGAGGGTGTGAATTAGGATAGGCAGTGAGTGGCAATGTATGATGGAGGAAAGCACCACGGCGTGGTCAGCATGGGGAGGTCAGGAAACACACAGTGGCAATGTAGGTAGGTTTCTGAAAAACATCGCGGGGTGGTGCACATTGTAAGGGTTTCTAACAGGCCATTCACTAGTAGGAGTGAAAAAAAATCACGGGGTGCTGTGAATTGGAGGGACTGAATTGGGATAGGCAGTGAGTGGCAATGTAGGATTGAGAAAAGCACCACGGGGTGGTCAACATGGGGAGGGCAGGAAACATGCAGTGGCTATGTAGGATAGGTTTCTGAAAAACATCGAGGGGCCGTGCGCATTGTAAGGGTTTCTAACGGGCCATTCCCTAGTAGTAGTGTGAAAAACATCACGGGGTAGTGTGAATCAGAGGGTCTGAATTAGGATAGGCCGTGAGTGGCAATGTAAGATGAAGAAAAGTACCACGGGGTGGTCAACATGGGGAGGGCAGGAAACATGCAGTGGCTATGTAGGATAGGTTTCTGAAAAACATCGCGGGGTGGTGCGCATTATAAGGGTTTCTAACAGGCCATTCACTAGTAGGAGTGAGAAAAACACCACGGGTATTTGTGAATCCGAGGGTCTGAATTGGGATAGGCAGTGAGTGGCAATGTAGGAAGGAGAAAAGCACCACGGGGTGGTCACCATGGGGAGGTTAGGAAACATGCAGTGGCAATGTAGTATAGTGTTCTGTAAAATATCGGGGGTGGTGAGCATTGTAAGGGTTTCTAACAGGCCATTCACTATCAGGAGTGAGAAAAACATCACGGGGTGGTGTGATTCGGAGGGGTGAATTAGGATAGGCAGTGAGTGGCAATGTAGGATGGAGAAAAGCACAACGAGGTGGTCAGGAAACATGCAGTGGCAATGTAGGTTAGGTCAGGAAACATGCAGTGGCAATGTAGGTTAGGTTTCTGAAAAGCACATCAGGGAGTCACAATGTAGGATGGATTGGTCAGCATGGGGAAGTCAGGAAACATGCAGTGGCAATGTAGTTTAGGTTTCTGAAAAACATCGCGGGGTGGTGCGTATTGTAAGGGTTTCTAACGGGCCATTCACTAGTAGGAGTGAGAAAAACATCAGGGGGTGGTGTGAAACGGAGGGTCTGAATTAGGATAGGCCGTGGGTGGCAATGTAAGCTGGAGAAAAGCCCAACGGTGTCGTCAGCATGGGGAGGTCAGGAAACATGCAGTGGCAAAGTTGGTTAGGTTTTTGAAAAACATCACGGGGTGGTGCGCATTGTAAGGTTTTCTAACAGGCAATTCAGTAGTAGGAGTGAAAAAACATCATGTGGTGGTGTGAATCTGAGGGTCTGAATTAGGATAGGCAGTGATTGGCAATGTAATATGGGGAAAGGCACCACAGGGTATTCAGCATGGGGAGGTCAGGAAACATGCAGTGGCAATATAGGATAGGTTTCTGAAAAACAGCACGTGGTGTTGCGCATTGTATGGGTTTCTAATTTGCCATTCACAAGTAGGAGTGAAAAAAACATCACGGGGTGGTGTGAATTGGAGGGACTGAATTGGGATAGGAAGTGAGTGGCAATGTAGGATGGAGAAAAGCACCACGGGGTGGTCAGCATGGGGAGGTCAGGAAACATGCAGTGGCTATGTAGGATAGGTTTCTGAAAAACATCGAGAGGTGGTTCGCATTGTAAGAGTTTCTAACGGGTCATTCACTAGTAGGAGTGTGAAAAACATCATGGGGTGGTGTGAATCAGAGGGTCTGAATTAGGATAGACAGTGAGTGGCAATGTAGGATGGAGAAAAGCACCCCGCGGTGGTCAGTATGGGGAGGTCACGAAACATACAATGTTAATGTAGGATAGGTTTCTGAAAAACATGGCGGGGTGGTGCGCATTGTAAGGATTTCTAACAGGCCATTCACTAAAAGAGTCAGAAAAACATCACAGGTTGGTGTGAATCGGAGGGAATGAATTGGGATAGGCAGTGAGTGGCAATGTAGGATGCAAAAAAGCACCAAGGGTTGGTTAGCATGGGGTGGTCAGGAAACATGCAGTGGCAATGTAGGACAGGTTTCTGAAAAACATGGCGGTGTTGTGCGCCTTGCAAGGGTTTCTAACAGGCCATTCACTAGTAGGAGTGAGAAAAAGATCACGGGGTGGTGTGAATCAGAGGGTCTGAATTAGTATAGGCCTTCATTGGCATTGTAAGTTGGAGAAAAGCACCACATGGTACTCAGCATGGGGAGGTCAGGAAACATGCCCTGGCAATGTAGGTTAGATTTGTGAAAAACATTGCGGGGTGGTGAGCATTGTATCGGTTTCTAACAGGCCATTCACTAGTAGGAATGAGAAAATCATCAAGTGGTGGTGTGAATCGGAGTGTCTGAATTAGGATAGGCAGTGAGTGGCAATGTAGGATGGAGAAAAGCACCACGGCGTCTTCAGCATGGGGAGGTCAGGAAACACACAGGGGGAATGTAGGTAGGTTTCTGAAAAACGTCGTGGGGTGGTGCGCATTGTAATGGTTTCTAACAGGCCATTCACTAGTAGGAGTGAAGAAAACATCACGGGGTGTTGTGAATTGGAGGGACTGAACTGGGATAGGCAGTGAGTGGCAATGTGGGATGGAGAAAAGCACCACAGGATGGTTAGCATGGGGAGGTCAGGAAACATGCAGTGGCTATGTAGGATAGGTTTCTGAAAAACATCGAGGGGCGGTGCGCATTGTAAGGGTTTCTAACGGGTCATTCACTAGTAGGAGTGTGAAAAACATCATGGGGTGGTGTGAATCAGAGGGTCTGAATTAGGATAGACAGTGAGTGGCAATGTAGGATGGAGAAAAGCACCCCGCGGTGGTCAGTATGGGGAGGTCACGAAACATACAATGTTAATGTAGGATAGGTTTCTGAAAAACATGGCGGGGTGGTGCGCATTGTAAGGATTTCTAACAGGCCATTCACTAAAAGAGTCAGAAAAACATCACAGGTTGGTGTGAATCGGAGGGAATGAATTGGGATAGGCAGTGAGTGGCAATGTAGGATGCAAAAAAGCACCAAGGGTTGGTTAGCATGGGGTGGTCAGGAAACATGCAGTGGCAATGTAGGACAGGTTTCTGAAAAACATGGCGGTGTTGTGCGCCTTGCAAGGGTTTCTAACAGACCATTCACTAGTAGGAGTGAGAAAAAGATCACGGGGTGGTGTGAATCAGAGGGTCTGAATTAGTATAGGCCTTCATTGGCATTGTAAGTTGGAGAAAAGCACCACATGGTGCTCAGCATGGGGAGGTCAGGAAACATGCCCTGGCAATGTAGGTTAGATTTGTGAAAAACATTGCGGGGTGGTGAGCATTGTATCGGTTTCTAACAGGCCATTCACTAGTAGGAATGAGAAAATCATCAAGTGGTGGTGTGAATCGGAGTGTCTGAATTAGGATAGGCAGTGAGTGGCAATGTAGGATGGAGAAAAGCACCACGGCGTCTTCAGCATGGGGAGGTCAGGAAACACACAGGGGGAATGTAGGTAGGTTTCTGAAAAACGCCGCGGGGTGGTGCGCATTGTAATGGTTTCTAACAGGCCATTCACTAGTAGGACTGAAGAAAACATCACGGGGTGTTGTGAATTGGAGGGACTGAACTGGGATAGGCAGTGAGTGGCAATGTAGGATGGAGAAAAGCACCACAGGATGGTTAGCATGGGGAGGTCAGGAAACATGCAGTGGCAATGTAGGATAGGTTTCTGAAAAACATCGAGGGGCGGTGCGCATTGTAAGGGTTTCCAACGGGTCATTCACTAGTAGGAGTGTGAAAAACATCATGGGGTGGTGTGAATCAGAGGGTCTGAATTAGGATAGACAGTGAGTGGCAATGTAGGATGGAGTAAAGCACCCCGCAGTGGTCAGTATGGTGAGGTCACGAAACATACAGTGTTAATGTAGATAGGTTTCTGAAAAACATCGCTGAGTGGTGGGCATTGTAAGGGTTTCTAACAGGCCATTCACTAGTAGGAGTGAAAAAAACATCACGGGGTGTTGTGAATTGGAGGGTGTGAATTAGGATAGACAGTGAGTGGCAATGTATGATGGAGAAAAGCACCACGGCATGGTCAGCATGGGGAGGTCAGGAAACACAAAGTGGCAATGTAGGTAGGTTTCTGAAAAACGTCGCGATGTGGTGCGCATTGTAAGGGTTTCTAACGGGCCATTCACTAGTAGGAGTGAGAAAAACATCACGGTTTGTTGTAAATCGGAGTGTCTGAATTAGGATAGGCAGTGAGTGGCAATTTAGAAAGGAGAAAAGCACCACGGGGTGGTCAGCATGGGCCCTTCAGGAATCATGCAGCGACAATGTAGGATCTGTTTCTGAAAAACATGGCGGTGTGTTGCACATTGTAAAAATTTCTATCAGGCTATTCCCTAAAAGAGTCAGAAAAACATCACAGGTTGGTGTGAGTCAGAGGGACTGAATTGGGAAAGGCAGTGAGTGGCAATGTAGGATGGAGAATAGCACCATGGGATGGTCAGCATAGGGAGGTCAGGAAACATGCAGTGGCAAAGTAGGATATGTTTCTAAAAAACATGGCTTGATGGTGCGCATGGCAAGGGTTTCTAACAGGCCATTCACTAGTAGGAGTGAGAAAAACATCATCGTTAGGTGTGAATCGGAGTGTCTGAATTAGTATAGGCAGTGAATGGCAATGTAAGATGGAGAAAAGTACTACAGGGTATTCAGCATGGGGAGGTCAGGAAACATGCAGTGGCAATGTAGGATAGGTTTCTGAAAAACATCGCGTGGTGGTGCGCATTGTATGGGTTTCTAATGGGCCATTCACAAGTAGGAGTGAAAAAAACATCACGGGGTGTTGTGAATTGGAGGGTGTGAATTAGGATAGGCAGTGAGTGGCAATGTATGATGGAGAAAAGCACCATGGCGTGGTCAGCATGGGGAGGTCAGGAAACATGCTGTGGCAATGTACGATAGGTTTCTCAAAAACATCGTGGGGTGGTGCACATTGTAAGGGTTTCTAACAGGCCATTCACTAGTAGGAGTGCGAAAAACATCACAGGGTGGTGTGAATCAGAGGGTCTGAATTAGGATAGGCCGTGAGTGGCAATGTAAGATGGAGAAAAGCACCACGGGGTGGTCAGCATGTGGAGCTCAGGAAACATGCAGTGGCAAACTAGGTTATGTTTATGAAAAACATTGCGGGGTGGTGCGCATTGTAAGGGTTTCTAACAGGCCATTCACTAGTAGGAGTGAGAAAAACACCACGGGTAGGTGTGAATCGGAGGGTCTGAATTGCGATAGGCAGGGAGTGGCAATGTAGGAAGGAGAAAAGCACCACGGGGTGGTGTGTATGGGGAGGTCAGGAAACATGCAGCGACAGGGTCAGATAGGTTCCTGAAACACATGGCAGAGTGACGCGCATTGTAAGGGTTTCTAACAGGCCATTCATTAAATAGTGAGAAAAACATCACGGGTTGGTGTGAATCAGAGGGTTTAAATTAGGATAGGTCGTTAGGGTCATTGTAAGATGGAGAAAAGCACCACAGGGTGGTCAGCATGGGGAGGTCAGGAAACATGCAGTGGCAATGTAGTACAGGTTTCTCAAAAACATCGCGGGGTGGTGCGCATTATAAGGGTTTCTATCAGGCAATTCACTAGTAGGAGTGAGAAAAACATCACGGTTTGGTGTGAATCGGAGTGTCTGAATTAGGATAGGCAGTGAGTGGCAATGTAGGATGGAGAAAAGCACCACAGGGTATTCAGTATGGGGAGGTCAGGAAACATGCATTGGCAATGTAGGATACGTTCCTGAAAAACATCGCGGGGTGGTGCGCATTGTAAGGGTCTCTATCAGGCCATTCACTAGTAGGAGTGAAAAAAACATTACGGGGTGGTGTGTATTGGAAGGTGTGAGTTAGGATAGGCAGTGAGTGGCAATGTATGATGGAGAAGAGCACCATGGGATGTTCAGAATGGGGAGGTCAGGAAACATGCAATGGCAATGTAGGATATGGTTCTGAAAAACATCGTGAGGCGGTGCGCATTGTAAGGGTTTCTAACGGGCCATTCACTAGTAGGAGTGAGAAAAACATCACGGGGTGGTGTGAAACAGAGGGACTGAATTAGGATAGGCCGTGAGTGGCAATGTAATCTGGAGAAAAGCACAGCGGGGTGGTCCGCATGGGGAGGTCAGGAAACATGCCGTGGCAAAGTTGGTTAGGTTTCTGAAAAACGTCGTGAGGTGGTGCGCATTGTAAGGGTTTATAACAGGCCATTCACGAGTAGGAGTGAGAAAAACACCATGGGTAGGTGTGAACCGTAGGGTCTGAATTAGGATAGGCAGGGAGTGGCAATGTAGGATGGAGAAAACCACCGAGGGGTGGTCAGCATGGGGAGGTCAGGGAACATGCAGTGGCAATGTAGGATAGGTTTCTGATAAACATTGCGGGGTGGTGCGCATCTTATGGGTGTGTAACATTACATTCACTAGTAGGAGTGAGAAAAACATCAAGGGGTGGTGTGAATCGGAGGGTCTGAATTAGGATAGGCAGTGAGTGGCAATGTAGGATGGAGAAAAGCACTGCGGGGTGGTCAGCATGGGGAAGTCAGGGAACACGCAGTGGCAATGTAGGATAGGTTTCTTAAAAACATTGCGGGGTGGTGCACATTGTATGGGAGTGTAACATTACATTCACTACTAGGAGTGAGAAAAACATCACGGGGTGGTGTGAATCGGAGGGAATGATTTAGGATAGGCAGTGAGTGGCAATGTAGGATGGAGAAAAGCACCGCGGGTGGTCAGCATGGGCACGACAGGAAACATGCAGCGACAATGTAGGATAGGTTTCTGAAAAACATGGCAGGGTGGTGTGCATTGTAAGGATTTCTAAAAGGCAATTCACTAAAAGAGTCAGAAAAACATCACAGGTTGGTGTGAATCAGAGGGACTGAATTGGGATAGGCAGTGAGTGGCAATGTAGGATGCAAAAAAGCACCAAGGTTTGGTTCGCATGGGGAGGTCAGGAAACATGCAGTGGCAATATAGGACAGGTTTCTGAAAAACATGGCGGGGTGGTGCGCATTGTAAAAATTTCTATCAGGCTATTCACTAAAAGAGTCAGAAACACATCACAGGTTGGTGTGAATCGGAGGGAGTGAATTGGGATAGGCAGTGAGTGGCAATGTAGGATGGAGAAAAGCACCACGGCGTGGTCAGCATGGGTAGGTCAGGAAACACACAGGGGCAATGTAGGTAGGTTTCTGACAAATGTCGCAGGGTGGTGCGCATTGTAAGGGTTTCTAACAGGCCATTCACGAGTAGGAGTGAAAAAAACATCACGGGGTGGTGTGAATTGGAGGGACTGAATTTGGATAGGCAGTGAGTGGCAATGTAGGATGGAGAAAAGCACCACGGGGTGGTCAGCATGGGGAGGTCAGGAAACATGCAGTGGCTATGAAGGATAGGTTTCTGAAAAATATCGCGGAGTGGTGGGCATTGTAAGTGTTTCTAACAGGCCATTCACTAAAAGTGTGAGAAAAACTTCACGGGTTGGTGTGAATTGGAAGGATTGAATTGGGATAGGCCGTGAGTGGCAATGTAGGATGGAGAAAAGCACCAAGCGTTAGTCAGCATGGGGAGGTCACGAAACATGCAGTGGCAATGTAGGATAGGTTTCTGAAAAACATCATGGGGCGGTGCGCATTGTAAGTGTTTCTAACGGGCCATTCACTAGTAGGAGTGAGAAAAACATCATGGGGTGCTGTGAAACAGAGGGACTGAATAAGTGTAGACCGTAAGTGGCAATGTAAGCTGGAGAAAAGCACAACGGGGTGGTCAGCATGGGGAGGTCAGGAAACATGCAGTGGCAAAGTTGGTTAGGTTTCCGAAAAACATCGCGGGGTGGTGCGCATTGTAAGGGTTTCTAACAGGCCATTCATTAAAATAGTGAGAAAAACATCACGGGTTGGTGTGAATCGGAGGGACTGAATTGGGATGGGCAGTGAGTGGCAATGTAGGATGGAGAATAGCGCCACGGGATGGTCAGCATAGGGAGGTCAGGAAACATGCAGTGGCAATGTAAGATAGGTTTCTCAAAAACATCGCGGGGTAGTGCGCATTGTAAGGTTTCTAACAGGCCATTCACTAGTAGGAGTGAAAAAAACATCACGGGGTGGTGTGAATTGGAGGGACTGAATTTGGATAGGCAGTGAGTGGCAATGTAGGATGGAGAAAAGCACCACGGGGTGGTCAGCATGGGGAGGTCAGGAAACATGCAGTGGCTATGAAGGATAGGTTTCTGAAAAATATCGCGGAGTGGTGGGCATTGTAAGTGTTTCTAACAGGCCATTCACTAAAAGAGTGAGAAAAACTTCACGGGTTGGTGTGAATTGGAAGGATTGAATTGGGATAGGCAGTGAGTGGCAATGTAGGATGGAGAAAAGCACCAAGCGTTAGTCAGCATGGGGAGGTCACGAAACATGCAGTGGCAATGTAGGATAGGTTTCTGCAAAACATCATGTGGCGGTGCGCATTGTAAGTGTTTCTAACGGGCCATTCACTAGTAGGAGTGAGAAAAACATCATGGGGTGCTGTGAAACAGAGGGACTGAATAAGTGTAGACCGTAAGTGGCAATGTAAGCTGGAGAAAAGCACAACGGGGTGGTCAGCATGGGGAGGTCAGGAAACATGCAGTGGCAAAGTTGGTTAGGTTTCCGAAAAACATCGCGGGGTGGTGCGCATTGTAAGGGTTTCTAACAGGCCATTCATTAAAATAGTGAGAAAAACATCACGGGTTGGTGTGAATCGGAGGGACTGAATTGGGATGGGCAGTGAGTGGCAATGTAGGATGGAGAATAGCACCACGGGATGGTCAGCATAGGGAGGTCAGGAAACATGCAGTGGCAATGTAAGATAGGTTTCTCAAAAACATCGCGGGGTAGTGCGCATTGTAAGGTTTCTAACAGGCCATTCACTAGTAGGAGTGAGAAAAACATCACGGGGTGGTGTGAATCCGAAGATCTGAAATAGGATAGGCAGTGAGTAGAAATGTAGGATTGAGAATAGCACCACGGGTCGTCAGCATGGGGAGTTCAGGAAACATGCAGTGGCAAAGTAGGATATGTTTCTGAAAAACATGACTTGGTGGTGCGCATTGCAAGGGTTTCCAACAGGCCATTCACTAGTACGAGTGAGAAAAACATCACAGTTTGGTGTGAATCGGAGTGTCTGAATAAGAATAGGCAGTGAGTGGCAATGTAGGATGGAGAAAAGCACCACAGGGTATTCAGCATGGGGAGGTCAGGAAACATGCAGTGGCAATGTAGGATAGGTTTCTGAAAAACATCGAGGGGCCGTGCGCATTGTAAGGGTTTCTAACGGCCCATTCCCTAGTAGTAGTGTGAAAAACATCACGGGGTAGTGTGAATCAGAGGGTCTGAATTAGGATAGGCCGTGAGTGGCAATGTAAGATGAAGAAAAGTACCACGGGGTGGTCAGCATGGGGAGGTCAGGAAACTCGCAGTGACAAACTAGGTTATGTTTATGAAAAAAATTTCAATGTGGTGCGCATTATAAGGGTTTCTAACAGGCCATTCACTAGTAGGAGTGAGAAAAACACCACGGGTATTTGTGAATCCGAGGGTCTGAATTGGGATAGGCAGTGAGTGGCAATGTAGGAAGGAGAAAAGCACCACGGGGTGGTCACCATGGGGAGGTGAGGAAACATGCAGTGGCAATGTAGGATAGTGTTCTGTAAAATATCGGGGGTGGTGAGCATTGTAAGGGTTTCTAACAGGCCATTCACTAGCAGGAGTGAGAAAAACATCACGGGGTGGTGTGATTCGGAGGGGTGAATTAGGATAGGCAGTGAGTGGCAATGTAGGATGGAGAAAAGCACAACGAGGTGGTCAGGAAACATGCAGTGGCAATGTAGGTTAGGTCAGGAAACATGCAGTGGCAATGTAGGTTAGGTTTCTGAAAAACACATCAGGGAGTCACAATGTAGGATGGATTGGTCAGCATGGGGAAGTCAGGAAACATGCAGTGGCAATGTAGTTTAGGTTTCTGAGAAACATCGCGGGGTGGTGCGCATTGTAAGGGTTTCTAACGGGCCATTCACTAGTAGGAGTGAGAAAAACATCAGGGGGTGGTGTGAAAAGGAGGGTCTGAATTAGGATAGGCCGTGAGTGGCAATGTAAGCTGGAGAAAAGCCCAACGGGGTCGTCAGCATGGGGAGGTCAGGAAACATGCAGTGGCAAAGTTGGTTAGGTTTTTGAAAAACATCGCGTGGTGTTGCGCATTGTATGGGTTTCTAATGGGCCATTCTCAAGTAGGAGTGAAAAAAACATCACGGGGTGGTGTGAATTGGAGGGAATGAATTGGGATAGGCAGTGAGTGGCAATGTAGGATGGAGAAAAGCACCACGGGGTGGTCAGCATGGGGGGGTCAGGAAACATGCACTGGCTATGTAGGATAGGTTTCTGAAAAACATCGAGAGGCGGTGCGCATTGTAAGAGTTTCTAACGGGTCATTCACTAGTAGGAGTGTGAAAAACATCATGGGGTGGTGTGAATCAGAGGGTCTGAATTAGGATAGATAGTGAGTGGCAATGTAGGATGGAGAAAAGCACCCCGCGGTGGTCAGTATGGGGAGGTCACGAAACATACAATGTTAATGTAGGATAGGTTTCTGAAAAACATGGCGGGGTGGTGCGCATTGTAAGGATTTCTAACAGGCCATTCACTAAAAGAGTCAGAAAAACATCACAGGTTGGTGTGAATCGGAGGGAATGAATTGGAATAGGCAGTGAGTGGCAATGTAGGATGCAAAAAAGCACCAAGGGTTGGTTAGCATGGGGAGGTCAGGAAACATGCAGTGGCAATGTAGGACAGGTTTCTGAAAAACATGGCGGGGTTGTGCGCCTTGCAAGGGTTTCTAACAGGCCATTCACTAGTACGAGTGAGAAAAAGATCACGGGGTGGTGTGAATCAGAGGGTCTGAATTAGTATAGGCCTTCATTGGCATTGTAAGTTGGAGAAAAGCACCACATGGTGCTCAGCATGGGGAGGTCAGGAAACATGCCCTGGCAATGTAGGTTAGATTTGTGAAAAACATTGCGGGGTGGTGAGCATTGTATCGGTTTCTAACAGGCCATTCACTAGTAGGAATGAGAAAATCATCAAGTGGTGGTGTGAATCGGAGTGTCTGAATTAGGATAGGCAGTGAGTGGCAATGTAGGATGGAGAAAAGCACCACGGCGTCTTCAGCATGGGGAGGTCAGGAAACACACAGGGGGAATGTAGGTAGGTTTCTGAAAAACGTCGCGGGGTGGTGCGCATTGTAATGGTTTCTAACAGGCCATTCACTAGTAGGAGTGAAAAAAACATCACGGGGTGTTGTGAATTGGAGGGACTGAACTGGGATAGGCAGTGAGTGGCAATGTAGGATGGAGAAAAGCACCACAGGATGGTTAGCATGGGGAGGTCAGGAAACATGCAGTGGCTATGTAGGATAGGTTTCTGAAAAACATCGAGGGGCGGTGCGCATTGTAAGGGTTTCTAACGGGTCATTCACTAGTAGGAGTGTGAAAAACATCATGGGGTGGTGTGAATCAGAGGGTCTGAATTAGGATAGACAGTGAGTGGCAATGTAGGATGGAGAAAAGCACCCCGCAGTGGTCAGTATGGTGAGGTCACCAAACATACAGTGTTAATGTAGATAGGTTTCTGAAAAACATCGCTGAGTGGTGGGCATTGTAAGGGTTTCTAACAGGCCATTCACTAGTAGGAGTGAAAAAAACATCACGGGGTGTTGTGAATTGGAGGGTGTGAATTAGGATAGGCAGTGAGTGGCAATGTATGATGGAGAAAAGCACCATGGCATGGTCAGCATGGGGAGGTCAGGAAACACAAAGTGGCAATGTAGGTAGGTTTCTGAAAAACGTCGCGATGTGGTGCGCATTGTAAGGGTTTCTAACGGGCCATTCACTAGTAGGAGTGAGAAAAACATCACGGTTTGTTGTAAATCGGAGTGTCTGAATTAGGATAGGCAGTGAGTGGCAATTTAGAAAGGAGAAAAGCACCACGGGGTGGTCAGCATGAGCCCTTCAGGAATCATGCAGCGACAATGTAGGATCTGTTTCTGAAAAACATGGCGGTGTGTTGCGCATTGTAAAAATTTCTATCAGGCTATTCACTAAAAGAGTCAGAAAAACATCACAGGTTGGTGTGAGTCGGAGGGACTGAATTGGGAAAGGCAGTGAGTGGCAATGTAGGATGGAGAATAGCACCATGGGATGGTCAGCATAGGGAGGTCAGGAAACATGCAGTGGCAAAGTAGGATATGTTTCTAAAAAACATGGCTTGGTGGTGTGCATTGCAAGGGTTTCTAACAGGCCATTCACTAGTAGGAGTGAGAAAAACATCATCATTTGGTGTGAATCGGAGTGTCTGAATTAGTGTAGGCAGTGAATGGCAATGTAAGATGGAGAAAAGTACTACAGGGTATTCAGCATGGGGAGGTCAAGAAACATGCAGTGGCAATGTAGGATAGGTTTCTGAAAAACATCGCGTGGTGGTGCGCATTGTATGGGTTTCTAAAGGGCCATTCACAAGTAGGAGTGAAAAAAACATCACGGGGTGTTGTGAATTGGAGGGTGTGAATTAGGATAGGCAGTGAGTGGCAATGTATGATGGAGAAAAGCACCACGGCGTGGTCAGCATGGGGAGGTCAGGAAACATGCTGTGGCAATGTAGGATAGGTTTCTCAAAAACATCGTGGGGTGGTGCACATTGTAAGGGTTTCTAACAGGCCATTCACTAGTAGGAGTGCGAAAAACATCACAGGGTGGTGTGAATCAGAGGGTCTGAATTAGAATAGGCCGTGAGTGGCAATGTAAGATGGAGAAAAGCACCACGGGGTGGTCAGCATGTGGAGCTCAGGAAACATGCAGTGGCAAACTAGGTTATGTTTATGAAAAACATCGCGGGGTGGTTCGCATTGTAAGGGGTTCTAACAGGCCATTCACTAGTAGGAGTGAGAAAAACACCACGGGTAGGTGTGAATTGGAGGTTCTGAATTGCGATAGGCAGGGAGTGGCAATGTAGGAAGGAGAAAAGCACCACGGGGTGGTGTGTATGCGGAGGTCAGGAAACATGCAGCGACAGGGTCAGATAGGTTCCTGAAACACATGGCAGAGTGACGCGCATTGTAAGGGTTTCTAACAGGCCATTCATTAAATAGTGAGAAAAACATCACGGGTTGGTGTGAATCAGAGGGTTTAAATTAGGATAGGTCGTTAGGGTCATTGTAAGATGGAGAAAAGCACCACAGGGTGGTCAGCATGGGGAGGTCAGGAAACATGCAGTGGCAATGTAGGACAGGTTTCTCAAAAACATCGCGGGGTGGTGCGCATTGTAAGGGTTTCTAACAGGCAATTCACTAGTAGGAGTGAGAAAAACATCACGGTTTGGTGTGAATCGGAGTGTCTGAATTAGGATAGGCAGTGAGTGGCAATGTAGGATGGAGAAAAGCACCACAGGGTATTCAGTATGGGGAGGTCAGGAAACATGCATTGGCAATGTAGGATACGTTCCTGAAAAACATCGCGGGGTGGTGCGCATTGTAAGGGTCTCTATCAGGCCATTCACTAGTAGGAGTGAAAAAAACATTACGGGTTAGTGTGTATCGGAAGCTGTGAGTTAGGATAGGCAGTGATTGGCAATGTATGATGGAGAAGAGCACCATGGGATGGTCAGAATGGGGAGGTCAGGAAACACACAGTGGCAATGTAGGTAGGTTTCTGAAAAACATCGTGGGGCGGTCGCATTGTAAGGGTTTCTAACGGGCCATTCACTAGTAGGAGTGTGAAAAACATCATGGGGTGGTGTGAATCAGAGGGTCTGAATTAGGATAGACAGTGAGTGGCAATGTAGGATGGAGAAAAGCACCCCGCAGTGGTCAGTATGGTGAGGTCACCAAACATACAGTGTTAATGTAGATAGGTTTCTGAAAAACATCGCTGAGTGGTGGGCATTGTAAGGGTTTCTAACAGGCCATTCACTAGTAGGAGTGAAAAAAACATCACGGGGTGTTGTGAATTGGAGGGTGTGAATTAGGATAGGCAGTGAGTGGCAATGTATGATGGAGAAAAGCACCATGGCATGGTCAGCATGGGGAGGTCAGGAAACACAAAGTGGCAATGTAGGTAGGTTTCTGAAAAACGTCGCGATGTGGTGCGCATTGTAAGGGTTTCTAACGGGCCATTCACTAGTAGGAGTGAGAAAAACATCACGGTTTGTTGTAAATCGGAGTGTCTGAATTAGGATAGGCAGTGAGTGGCAATTTAGAAAGGAGAAAAGCACCACGGGGTGGTCAGCATGGGCCCTTCAGGAATCATGCAGCGACAATGTAGGATCTGTTTCTGAAAAACATGGCGGTGTGTTGCGCATTGTAAAAATTTCTATCAGGCTATTCACTAAAAGAGTCAGAAAAACATCACAGGTTGGTGTGAGTCGGAGGGACTGAATTGGGAAAGGCAGTGAGTGGCAATGTAGGATGGAGAATAGCACCATGGGATGGTCAGCATAGGGAGGTCAGGAAACATGCAGTGGCAAAGTAGGATATGTTTCTAAAAAACATGGCTTGGTGGTGTGCATTGCAAGGGTTTCTAACAGGCCATTCACTAGTAGGAGTGAGAAAAACATCATCATTTGGTGTGAATCGGAGTGTCTGAATTAGTATAGGCAGTGAATGGCAATGTAAGATGGAGAAAAGTACTACAGGGTATTCAGCATGGGGAGGTCAAGAAACATGCAGTGGCAATGTAGGATAGGTTTCTGAAAAACATCGCGTGGTGGTGCGCATTGTATGGGTTTCTAAAGGGCCATTCACAAGTAGGAGTGAAAAAAACATCACGGGGTGTTGTGAATTGGAGGGTGTGAATTAGCATAGGCAGTGAGTGGCAATGTATGATGGAGAAAAGCACCACGGCGTGGTCAGCATGGGGAGGTCAGGAAACATGCTGTGGCAATGTAGGATAGGTTTCTCAAAAACATCGTGGGGTGGTGCACATTGTAAGGGTTTCTAACAGGCCATTCACTAGTAGGAGTGCGAAAAACATCACAGGGTGGTGTGAATCAGAGGGTCTGAATTAGAATAGGCCGTGAGTGGCAATGTAAGATGGAGAAAAGCACCACGGGGTGGTCAGCATGTGGAGCTCAGGAAACATGCAGTGGCAAACTAGGTTATGTTTATGAAAAACATCGCGGGGTGGTTCGCATTGTAAGGGGTTCTAACAGGCCATTCACTAGTAGGAGTGAGAAAAACACCACGGGTAGGTGTGAATCGGAGGGTCTGAATTGCGATAGGCAGGGAGTGGCAATGTAGGAAGGAGAAAAGCACCACGGGGTGGTGTGTATGGGGAGGTCAGGAAACATGCAGCGACAGGGTCAGATAGGTTCCTGAAACACATGGCAGAGTGACGCGCATTGTAAGGGTTTCTAACAGGCCATTCATTAAATAGTTAGAAAAACATCACGGGTTGGTGTGAATCAGAGGGTTTAAATTAGGATAGGTCGTTAGGGTCATTGTAAGATGGAGAAAAGCACCACAGGGTGGTCAGCATGGGGAGGTCAGGAAACATGCAGTGGCAATGTAGTACAGGTTTCTCAAAAACATCGCGGGGTGGTGCGCATTATAAGGGTTTCTATCAGGCAATTCACTAGTAGGAGTGAGAAAAACATCACGGTTTGGTGTGAATCGGAGTGTCTGAATTAGGATAGGCAGTGAGTGGCAATGTAGGATGGAGAAAAGCACCACAGGGTATTCAGTATGGGGAGGTCAGGAAACATGCATTGGCAATGTAGGATACGTTCCTGAAAAACATCGCGGGGTGGTGCGCATTGTAAGGGTCTCTATCAGGCCATTCACTAGTAGGAGTGAAAAAAACATTACGGGGTGGTGTGTATTGGAAGGTGTGAGTTAGGATAGGCAGTGAGTGGCAATGTATGATGGAGAAGAGCACCATGGGATGTTCAGAATGGGGAGGTCAGGAAACATGCAATGGCAATGTAGGATACGGTTCTGAAAAACATCGTGAGGCGGTGCGCATTGTAAGGGTTTCTAACGGGCCATTCACTAGTAGGAGTGAGAAAAACATCACGGGGTGGTGTGAAACAGAGGGACTGAATTAGGATAGGCCGTGAGTGGCAATGTAATCTGGAGAAAAGCACAGCGGGGTGGTCCGCATGGGGAGGTCAGGAAACATGCCGTGGCAAAGTTGGTTAGGTTTCTGAAAAACGTCGTGAGGTGGTGCGCATTGTAAGGGTTTATAACAGGCCATTCACGAGTAGGAGTGAGAAAAACACCATGGGTAGGTGTGAACCGTAGGGTCTGAATTAGGATAGGCAGGGAGTGGCAATGTAGGATGGAGAAAACCACCGAGGGGTGGTCAGCATGGGGAGGTCAGGGAACATGCAGTGGCAATGTAGGATAGGTTTCTGATAAACATTGCGGGGTGGTGCGCATCTTATGGGTGTGTAACATTACATTCACTAGTAGGAGTGAGAAAAACATCAAGGGGTGGTGTGAATCGGAGGGTCTGAATTAGGATAGGCAGTGAGTGGCAATGTAGGATGGAGAAAAGCACTGCGGGGTGGTCAGCATGGGGAAGTCAGGGAACACGCAGTGGCAATGTAGGATAGGTTTCTTAAAAACATTGCGGGGTGGTGCACATTGTATGGGAGTGTAACATTACATTCACTACTAGGAGTGAGAAAAACATCACGGGGTGGTGTGAATCGGAGGGAATGATTTAGGATAGGCAGTGAGTGGCAATGTAGGATGGAGAAAAGCACCGCGGGTGGTCAGCATGGGCACGACAGGAAACATGCAGCGACAATGTAGGATAGGTTTCTGAAAAACATGGCAGGGTGGTGTGCATTGTAAGGATTTCTAAAAGGCAATTCACTAAAAGAGTCAGAAAAACATCACAGGTTGGTGTGAATCAGAGGGACTGAATTGGGATAGGCAGTGAGTGGCAATGTAGGATGCAAAAAAGCACCAAGGTTTGGTTCGCATGGGGAGGTCAGGAAACATGCAGTGGCAATATAGGACAGGTTTCTGAAAAACATGGCGGGGTGGTGCGCATTGTAAAAATTTCTATCAGGCTATTCACTAAAAGAGTCAGAAACACATCACAGGTTGGTGTGAATCGGAGGGAGTGAATTGGGATAGGCAGTGAGTGGCAATGTAGGATGGAGAAAAGCACCACGGCGTGGTCAGCATGGGTAGGTCAGGAAACACACAGGGGCAATGTAGGTAGGTTTCTGACAAATGTCGCAGGGTGGTGCGCATTGTAAGGGTTTCTAACAGGCCATTCACGAGTAGGAGTGAAAAAAACATCACGGGGTGGTGTGAATTGGAGGGACTGAATTTGGATAGGCAGTGAGTGGCAATGTAGGATGGAGAAAAGCACCACGGGGTGGTCAGCATGGGGAGGTCAGGAAACATGCAGTGGCTATGAAGGATAGGTTTCTGAAAAATATCGCGGAGTGGTGGGCATTGTAAGTGTTTCTAACAGGCCATTCACTAAAAGTGTGAGAAAAACTTCACGGGTTGGTGTGAATTGGAAGGATTGAATTGGGATAGGCAGTGAGTGGCAATGTAGGATGGAGAAAAGCACCAAGCGTTAGTCAGCATGGGGAGGTCACAAAACATGCAGTGGCAATGTAGGATAGGTTTCTGAAAAACATCATGGGGCGGTGCGCATTGTAAGTGTTTCTAACGGGCCATTCACTAGTAGGAGTGAGAAAAACATCATGGGGTGCTGTGAAACAGAGGGACTGAATAAGTGTAGACCGTAAGTGGCAATGTAAGCTGGAGAAAAGCACAACGGGGTGGTCAGCATGGGGAGGTCAGGAAACATGCAGTGGCAAAGTTGGTTAGGTTTCCGAAAAACATCGCGGGGTGGTGCGCATTGTAAGGGTTTCTAACAGGCCATTCATTAAAATAGTGAGAAAAACATCACGGGTTGGTGTGAATCGGAGGGACTGAATTGGGATGGGCAGTGAGTGGCAATGTAGGATGGAGAATAGCGCCACGGGATGGTCAGCATAGGGAGGTCAGGAAACATGCAGTGGCAATGTAAGATAGGTTTCTCAAAAACATCGCGGGGTAGTGCGCATTGTAAGGTTTCTAACAGGCCATTCACTAGTAGGAGTGAAAAAAACATCACGGGGTGGTGTGAATTGGAGGGACTGAATTTGGATAGGCAGTGAGTGGCAATGTAGGATGGAGAAAAGCACCACGGGGTGGTCAGCATGGGGAGGTCAGGAAACATGCAGTGGCTATGAAGGATAGGTTTCTGAAAAATATCGCGGAGTGGTGGGCATTGTAAGTGTTTCTAACAGGCCATTCACTAAAAGAGTGAGAAAAACTTCACGGGTTGGTGTGAATTGGAAGGATTGAATTGGGATAGGCAGTGAGTGGCAATGTAGGATGGAGAAAAGCACCAAGCGTTAGTCAGCATGGGGAGGTCATGAAACATGCAGTGGCAATGTAGGATAGGTTTCTGAAAAACATCATGTGGCGGTGCGCATTGTAAGTGTTTCTAACGGGCCATTCACTAGTAGGAGTGAGAAAAACATCATGGGGTGCTGTGAAACAGAGAGACTGAATAAGTGTAGACCGTAAGTGGCAATGTAAGCTGGAGAAAAGCACAACGGGGTGGTCAGCATGGGGAGGTCAGGAAACATGCAGTGGCAAAGTTGGTTAGGTTTCCGAAAAACATCGCGGGGTGGTGCGCATTGTAAGGGTTTCTAACAGGCCATTCATTAAAATAGTGAGAAAAACATCACGGGTTGGTGTGAATCGGAGGGACTGAATTGGGATGGGCAGTGAGTGGCAATGTAGGATGGAGAATAGCACCACGGGATGGTCAGCATAGGGAGGTCAGGAAACATGCAGTGGCAATGTAAGATAGGTTTCTCAAAAACATCGCGGGGTAGTGCGCATTGTAAGGTTTCTAACAGGCCATTCACTAGTAGGAGTGAGAAAAACATCACGGGGTGGTGTGAATCCGAAGGTCTGAAATAGGATAGGCAGTGAGTAGAAATGTAGGATTGAGAATAGCACCACGGATCGTCAGCATGGGGAGTTCAGGAAACATGCAGTGGCAAAGTAGGATATGTTTCTGAAAAACATGACTTGGTGGTGCGCATTGCAAGGGTTTCCAACAGGCCATTCACTAGTACGAGTGAGAAAAACATCACAGTTTGGTGTGAATCGGAGTGTCTGAATAAGAATAGGCAGTGAGTGGCAATGTAGGATGGAGAAAAGCACCACAGGGTATTCAGCATGGGGAGGTCAGGAAACATGCAGTGGCAATGTAGGATAGGTTTCTGAAAAACATCGAGGGGCCGTGCGCATTGTAAGGGTTTCTAACGGCCCATTCCCTAGTAGTAGTGTGAAAAACATCACGGGGTAGTGTGAATCAGAGGGTCTGAATTAGGATAGGCCGTGAGTGGCAATGTAAGATGAAGAAAAGTACCACGGGGTGGTCAGCATGGGGAGGTCAGGAAACTCGCAGTGACAAACTAGGTTATGTTTATGAAAAAAATTTCAATGTGGTGCGCATTATAAGGGTTTCTAACAGGCCATTCACTAGTAGGAGTGAGAAAAACACCACGGGTATTTGTGAATCCGAGGGTCTGAATTGGGATAGGCAGTGAGTGGCAATGTAGGAAGGAGAAAAGCACCACGGGGTGGTCACCATGGGGAGGTGAGGAAACATGCAGTAGCAATGTAGGATAGTGTTCTGTAAAATATCGGGGGTGGTGAGCATTGTAAGGGTTTCTAACAGGCCATTCACTAGCAGGAGTGAGAAAAACATCACGGGGTGGTGTGATTCGGAGGGGTGAATTAGGATAGGCAGTGAGTGGCAATGTAGGATGGAGAAAAGCACAACGAGGTGGTCAGGAAACATGCAGTGGCAATGTAGGTTAGGTCAGGAAACATGCAGTGGCAATGTAGGTTAGGTTTCTGAAAAACACATCAGGGAGTCACAATGTAGGATGGATTGGTCAGCATGGGGAAGTCAGGAAACATGCAGTGGCAATGTAGTTTAGGTTTCTGAGAAACATCGCGGGGTGGTGCGCATTGTAAGGGTTTCTAACGGGCCATTCACTAGTAGGAGTGAGAAAAACATCAGGGGGTGGTGTGAAAAGGAGGGTCTGAATTAGGATAGGCCGTGAGTGGCAATGTAAGCTGGAGAAAAGCCCAACGGGGTCGTCAGCATGGGGAGGTCAGGAAACATGCAGTGGCAAAGTTGGTTATGTTTTTGAAAAACATCGCGTGGTGTTGCGCATTGTATGGGTTTCTAATGGGCCATTCTCAAGTAGGAGTGAAAAAAACATCACGGGGTGGTGTGAATTGGAGGGAATGAATTGGGATAGGCAGTGAGTGGCAATGTAGGATGGAGAAAAGCACCACGGGGTGGTCAGCATGGGGGGGTCAGGAAACATGCACTGGCTATGTAGGATAGGTTTCTGAAAAACATCGAGAGGCGGTGCGCATTGTAAGAGTTTCTAACGGGTCATTCACTAGTAGGAGTGTGAAAAACATCATGGGGTGGTGTGAATCAGAGGGTCTGAATTAGGATAGACAGTGAGTGGCAATGTAGGATGGAGAAAAGCACCCCGCGGTGGTCAGTATGGGGAGGTCACGAAACATACAATGTTAATGTAGGATAGGTTTCTGAAAAACATGGCGGGGTGGTGCGCATTGTAAGGATTTCTAACAGGCCATTCACTAAAAGAGTCAGAAAAACATCACAGGTTGGTGTGAATCGGAGGGAATGAATTGGAATAGGCAGTGAGTGGCAATGTAGGATGCAAAAAAGCACCAAGGGTTGGTTAGCATGGGGAGGTCAGGAAACATGCAGTGGCAATGTAGGACAGGTTTCTGAAAAACATGGCGGGGTTGTGCGCCTTGCAAGGGTTTCTAACAGGCCATTCACTAGTACGAGTGAGAAAAAGATCACGGGGTGGTGTGAATCAGAGGGTCTGAATTAGTATAGGCCTTCATTGGCATTGTAAGTTGGAGAAAAGCACCACATGGTGCTCAGCATGGGGAGGTCAGGAAACATGCCCTGGCAATGTAGGTTAGATTTGTGAAAAACATTGCGGGGTGGTGAGCATTGTATCGGTTTCTAACAGGCCATTCACTAGTAGGAATGAGAAAATCATCAAGTGGTGGTGTGAATCGGAGTGTCTGAATTAGGATAGGCAGTGAGTGGCAATGTAGGATGGAGAAAAGCACCACGGCGTCTTCAGCATGGGGAGGTCAGGAAACACACAGGGGGAATGTAGGTAGGTTTCTGAAAAACGTCGCGGGGTGGTGCGCATTGTAATGGTTTCTAACAGGCCATTCACTAGTAGGAGTGAAAAAAACATCACGGGGTGTTGTGAATTGGAGGGACTGAACTGGGATAGGCAGTGAGTGGCAATGTAGGATGGAGAAAAGCACCACAGGATGGTTAGCATGGGGAGGTCAGGAAACATGCAGTGGCTATGTAGGATAGGTTTCTGAAAAACATCGAGGGGCGGTGCGCATTGTAAGGGTTTCTAACGGGTCATTCACTAGTAGGAGTGTGAAAAACATCATGGGGTGGTGTGAATCAGAGGGTCTGAATTAGGATAGACAGTGAGTGGCAATGTAGGATGGAGAAAAGCACCCCGCAGTGGTCAGTATGGTGAGGTCACCAAACATACAGTGTTAATGTAGATAGGTTTCTGAAAAACATCGCTGAGTGGTGGGCATTGTAAGGGTTTCTAACAGGCCATTCACTAGTAGGAGTGAAAAAAACATCACGGGGTGTTGTGAATTGGAGGGTGTGAATTAGGATAGGCAGTGAGTGGCAATGTATGATGGAGAAAAGCACCATGGCATGGTCAGCATGGGGAGGTCAGGAAACACAAAGTGGCAATGTAGGTAGGTTTCTGAAAAACGTCGCGATGTGGTGCGCATTGTAAGGGTTTCTAACGGGCCATTCACTAGTAGGAGTGAGAAAAACATCACGGTTTGTTGTAAATCGGAGTGTCTGAATTAGGATAGGCAGTGAGTGGCAATTTAGAAAGGAGAAAAGCACCACGGGGTGGTCAGCATGGGCCCTTCAGGAATCATGCAGCGACAATGTAGGATCTGTTTCTGAAAAACATGGCGGTGTGTTGCGCATTGTAAAAATTTCTATCAGGCTATTCACTAAAAGAGTCAGAAAAACATCACAGGTTGGTGTGAGTCGGAGGGACTGAATTGGGAAAGGCAGTGAGTGGCAATGTAGGATGGAGAATAGCACCATGGGATGGTCAGCATAGGGAGGTCAGGAAACATGCAGTGGCAAAGTAGGATATGTTTCTAAAAAACATGGCTTGGTGGTGTGCATTGCAAGGGTTTCTAACAGGCCATTCACTAGTAGGAGTGAGAAAAACATCATCATTTGGTGTGAATCGGAGTGTCTGAATTAGTATAGGCAGTGAATGGCAATGTAAGATGGAGAAAAGTACTACAGGGTATTCAGCATGGGGAGGTCAAGAAACATGCAGTGGCAATGTAGGATAGGTTTCTGAAAAACATCGCGTGGTGGTGCGCATTGTATGGGTTTCTAAAGGGCCATTCACAAGTAGGAGTGAAAAAAACATCACGGGGTGTTGTGAATTGGAGGGTGTGAATTAGGATAGGCAGTGAGTGGCAATGTATGATGGAGAAAAGCACCACGGCGTGGTCAGCATGGGGAGGTCAGGAAACATGCTGTGGCAATGTAGGATAGGTTTCTCAAAAACATCGTGGGGTGGTGCACATTGTAAGGGTTTCTAACAGGCCATTCACTAGTAGGAGTGCGAAAAACATCACAGGGTGGTGTGAATCAGAGGGTCTGAATTAGAATAGGCCGTGAGTGGCAATGTAAGATGGAGAAAAGCACCACGGGGTGGTCAGCATGTGGAGCTCAGGAAACATGCAGTGGCAAACTAGGTTATGTTTATGAAAAACATCGCGGGGTGGTTCGCATTGTAAGGGGTTCTAACAGGCCATTCACTAGTAGGAGTGAGAAAAACACCACGGGTAGGTGTGAATTGGAGGTTCTGAATTGCGATAGGCAGGGAGTGGCAATGTAGGAAGGAGAAAAGCACCACGGGGTGGTGTGTATGCGGAGGTCAGGAAACATGCAGCGACAGGGTCAGATAGGTTCCTGAAACACATGGCAGAGTGACGCGCATTGTAAGGGTTTCTAACAGGCCATTCATTAAATAGTGAGAAAAACATCACGGGTTGGTGTGAATCAGAGGGTTTAAATTAGGATAGGTCGTTAGGGTCATTGTAAGATGGAGAAAAGCACCACAGGGTGGTCAGCATGGGGAGGTCAGGAAACATGCAGTGGCAATGTAGGACAGGTTTCTCAAAAACATCGCGGGGTGGTGCGCATTGTAAGGGTTTCTAACAGGCAATTCACTAGTAGGAGTGAGAAAAACATCACGGTTTGGTGTGAATCGGAGTGTCTGAATTAGGATAGGCAGTGAGTGGCAATGTAGGATGGAGAAAAGCACCACAGGGTATTCAGTATGGGGAGGTCAGGAAACATGCATTGGCAATGTAGGATACGTTCCTGAAAAACATCGCGGGGTGGTGCGCATTGTAAGGGTCTCTATCAGGCCATTCACTAGTAGGAGTGAAAAAAACATTACGGGTTAGTGTGTATCGGAAGCTGTGAGTTAGGATAGGCAGTGATTGGCAATGTATGATGGAGAAGAGCACCATGGGATGGTCAGAATGGGGAGGTCAGGAAACACACAGTGGCAATGTAGGTAGGTTTCTGAAAAACATCGTGGGGCGGTCGCATTGTAAGGGTTTCTAACGGGCCATTCACTAGTAGGAGTGTGAAAAACATCATGGGGTGGTGTGAATCAGAGGGTCTGAATTAGGATAGACAGTGAGTGGCAATGTAGGATGGAGAAAAGCACCCCGCAGTGGTCAGTATGGTGAGGTCACCAAACATACAGTGTTAATGTAGATAGGTTTCTGAAAAACATCGCTGAGTGGTGGGCATTGTAAGGGTTTCTAACAGGCCATTCACTAGTAGGAGTGAAAAAAACATCACGGGGTGTTGTGAATTGGAGGGTGTGAATTAGGATAGGCAGTGAGTGGCAATGTATGATGGAGAAAAGCACCATGGCATGGTCAGCATGGGGAGGTCAGGAAACACAAAGTGGCAATGTAGGTAGGTTTCTGAAAAACGTCGCGATGTGGTGCGCATTGTAAGGGTTTCTAACGGGCCATTCACTAGTAGGAGTGAGAAAAACATCACGGTTTGTTGTAAATCGGAGTGTCTGAATTAGGATAGGCAGTGAGTGGCAATTTAGAAAGGAGAAAAGCACCACGGGGTGGTCAGCATGGGCCCTTCAGGAATCATGCAGCGACAATGTAGGATCTGTTTCTGAAAAACATGGCGGTGTGTTGCGCATTGTAAAAATTTCTATCAGGCTATTCACTAAAAGAGTCAGAAAAACATCACAGGTTGGTGTGAGTCGGAGGGACTGAATTGGGAAAGGCAGTGAGTGGCAATGTAGGATGGAGAATAGCACCATGGGATGGTCAGCATAGGGAGGTCAGGAAACATGCAGTGGCAAAGTAGGATATGTTTCTAAAAAACATGGCTTGGTGGTGTGCATTGCAAGGGTTTCTAACAGGCCATTCACTAGTAGGAGTGAGAAAAACATCATCATTTGGTGTGAATCGGAGTGTCTGAATTAGTATAGGCAGTGAATGGCAATGTAAGATGGAGAAAAGTACTACAGGGTATTCAGCATGGGGAGGTCAAGAAACATGCAGTGGCAATGTAGGATAGGTTTCTGAAAAACATCGCGTGGTGGTGCGCATTGTATGGGTTTCTAAAGGGCCATTCACAAGTAGGAGTGAAAAAAACATCACGGGGTGTTGTGAATTGGAGGGTGTGAATTAGGATAGGCAGTGAGTGGCAATGTATGATGGAGAAAAGCACCACGGCGTGGTCAGCATGGGGAGGTCAGGAAACATGCTGTGGCAATGTAGGATAGGTTTCTCAAAAACATCGTGGGGTGGTGCACATTGTAAGGGTTTCTAACAGGCCATTCACTAGTAGGAGTGCGAAAAACATCACAGGGTGGTGTGAATCAGAGGGTCTGAATTAGAATAGGCCGTGAGTGGCAATGTAAGATGGAGAAAAGCACCACGGGGTGGTCAGCATGTGGAGCTCAGGAAACATGCAGTGGCAAACTAGGTTATGTTTATGAAAAACATCGCGGGGTGGTTCGCATTGTAAGGGGTTCTAACAGGCCATTCACTAGTAGGAGTGAGAAAAACACCATGGGTAGGTGTGAATTGGAGGTTCTGAATTGCGATAGGCAGGGAGTGGCAATGTAGGAAGGAGAAAAGCACCACGGGGTGGTGTGTATGCGGAGGTCAGGAAACATGCAGCGACAGGGTCAGATAGGTTCCTGAAACACATGGCAGAGTGACGCGCATTGTAAGGGTTTCTAACAGGCCATTCATTAAATAGTGAGAAAAACATCACGGGTTGGTGTGAATCAGAGGGTTTAAATTAGGATAGGTCGTTAGGGTCATTGTAAGATGGAGAAAAGCACCACAGGGTGGTCAGCATGGGGAGGTCAGGAAACATGCAGTGGCAATGTAGGACAGGTTTCTCAAAAACATCGCGGGGTGGTACGCATTGTAAGGGTTTCTAACAGGCAATTCACTAGTAGGAGTGAGAAAAACATCACGGTTTGGTGTGAATCGGAGTGTCTGAATTAGGATAGGCAGTGAGTGGCAATGTAGGATGGAGAAAAGCACCACAGGGTATTCAGTATGGGGAGGTCAGGAAACATGCATTGGCAATGTAGGATACGTTCCTGAAAAACATCGCGGGGTGGTGCGCATTGTAAGGGTCTCTATCAGGCCATTCACTAGTAGGAGTGAAAAAAACATTACGGGTTAGTGTGTATCGGAAGCTGTGAGTTAGGATAGGCAGTGATTGGCAATGTATGATGGAGAAGAGCACCATGGGATGGTCAGAATGGGGAGGTCAGGAAACACACAGTGGCAATGTAGGTAGGTTTCTGAAAAACATCGTGGGGCGGTCGCATTGTAAGGGTTTCTAACGGGCCATTCACTAGTAGGAGTGAGAAAAACATCACGGGGTGGTGTGAAACAGAGGGTCTGAATTAGGATAGGCCGTGAGTGGCAATGTAAGCTGGAGAAAAGCACAGCGGGGTGGTCCGCATGGAGATGTCAGGAAACATGCCGTGGCAAAGTTGGTTAGGTTTCTGAAAAACGTCGTGAGGTGGTGCGCATTGTAAGGGTTTATAACAGGCCATTCACTAGTAGGAGTGAGAAAAA
The DNA here is from genome assembly GCF_034190915.1 of Cavia porcellus. Taxonomy (NCBI): domain Eukaryota; kingdom Metazoa; phylum Chordata; class Mammalia; order Rodentia; family Caviidae; genus Cavia; species Cavia porcellus. The sequence goes on along the minus strand of NW_026947560.1, from coordinate 429,541 downwards.
CACCATGGGTAGGTGTGAATCGTAGGGTCTGAATTAGGATAGGCAGGGAGTGGCAATGTAGGATGGAGAAAAGCACCGCGGGGTGGTCAGCATGGGGAGGTCAGGGAACATGCAGTGGCAATGTAGGATAGGTTTCTGATAAACATTGCGGGGTGGTGCGCATTGTATGGGTGTGTAACATTACATTCACTAGTAGGAGTGAGAAAAACATCACGGGGTGGTGTGAATCAGAGGGAATGAATAAGGATAGGCAGTGAGTGGCAATGTAGGATGGAGAAAAGCACCAAGGGATGGTCAGCATGGGGAGGTCAGGAAACATGCAGTGGCAATGTAGGATATTTTTCTGAAAAACATGGCTTCGTGGTGCGCCTTGTAAGGGTTTCTAACAGGCCATTCACTAGTAGGAGTGAGAAAAACATCACGGTTTGTTGTAAATCGGAGTGTCTGAATTTGGATAGGCAGTGAGTGGCAATGTAGAAAGGAGAAAAGCACCACGGAGTGGTCAGCATGGGCCCTTCAGGAAACATGCAGACAATGTAGGATAGGTTTCTGAAAAACATGGCTGGGTGGTGTGCATTGTATAAATTTTTATCAGGCTATTCACTAAAAGAGTCAGAAAAACATCACAGGTTGGTGTGATTCGGAGGGACTGAATTGGGATTGGCAGTGAGTGGCAATGTACGATGGAGAATAGCACCACGGGGTGGTCAGCATGGGGAGTTCAGGAAACATGCAGTGGCAAAGTAGGATATGTTTCTGAAAAACATGACTTGGTGGTGCGCATTGCAAGGGTTTCTAACTGGCCATTTACTAGTAGGAGTGAGAAAAACATCACAGTTTGGTGTGAATCGGAGTGTCTGAATTAGAATAGGCAGTGAGTGGCAATGTAGGATGGAGAAAAGCACCACAGGGTATTCAGCATGGGGAGGTCAGGAAACATGTAGTGGCAATGTAGGATAGATTTCTGAAAAACATCGCGTGGTGGTGCGCATTGTATGGGTTTCTAATGGGCCATAAACAAATAGGAGTGAAAAAAACATCACGGGGTGTTGTGAATTGGTGGGTGTGAATTAGGATAGGCAGTGAGTGGCAATGTATGATGGAGAAAAGCACCATGGCGTGGTCAGCATGGGGAGGTCAGGAAACACACAGTGGCAATGTAGGTAAGTTTCTGAAAAACGTCACGGCGTGGTGCACATTGTAAGGGTTTCTAACAGGTCATTCACTAGTAGGAGTGAAAAAAACATGACGGGGTGGTGTGAATTGGAGGGACTGAATTGGGTTAGGCTGTGAGTGGCAATGTAGGATGGAGAAAAGCACCACGGGGTGGTCAGCATGGGGAGATCAGGAAACATGCAGTGGCTATGTAGGATAGGTTTCTGAAAAACATCGAGGGGCCGTGCGCATTGTAAGGGTTTCTAATGGGTCATTCACTAGTAGTAGTGTGAAAAACATCACAGGATAGTGTGAATCAGATGGTCTGAATTAGGATAGGCAGGGAGTGGCAATGTAGGATGGAGAAAAGCACCGCGGGTTGGTCCGCATGGGGAGGTCAGGGAACATGCAGGGGCAATGTAGGATAGGTTTCTGAAAAACATTGCGGGCTGGTGCGCATTGTATGGGTGTGCAACATTACATTCACTAGTAGGAGTGAGAAAAACATCAAGGGGTGGTGTGAATCGGAGGGTCTGAATTAGAATAGGCAGTGAGTGGCAATGTAGGATGGAGAAAAGCACTGCGGGGTGGTCAGCATAGGGAGGTCAGGGAACATGCAGTGGCAATGTAGGATAGGTTTCTGAAAAACAATGCGCGGTGGTGCACATTGTATGGGTGTGTAACATTAGATTCACTAGTAGGAGTGAGAAAAACATCACGGGGTGGTGTGAATTGGAGGGTCTGAATTAGGATAGACAGTGAGTGGCAATGTAGGATGGAGAAAAGCACCGCGGGGTGGTCAGCTTGGGGAGGTCAGGGAACATGCAGTGGCAATGTAGGATAGGTTTCTGAAAAACATCGCGGGGTGGTGCGCATTGTATGGGTGTGTAACATTACATTCACTAGTAGGAGTGAGAAAATCCTCAAGTGGTGGTGTGAATCGGAGGGTCTGAATTAGGATAGGCAGTGAGTGGCAATGTAGGATGGAGAAAAGCACCAAGGGTTAGTCAGCATGGGGAGGTCGGGAAACATGAAGTGGCAATGTAGGATAGTTTTCTGAAAAACAACATGGGGCGGTGCGCATTGTAAGGGTTTCTAACGGGCCATTCACTAGTAGGAGTGAGAAAAACATCATGGGGTGCTGTGAAACAGAGGGTCTGAATTAGTATAGGCCGTAAGGGGCAATGTAAGCTGGAGAAAAGCACAATGGGGTGGTCAGCATGGGGAGGTCAGGAAACATGCACTGGCAAAGTTGGTTAGGTTTCTGAAAAACATCGCGGGGTGGTGCGCATTGTAAGGGTTTCTAACAGGCCATTCATTAAAATAGTGAGAAAAACATCACGGGTTGGTGTGAATCGGAGGGACTGAATTGCGTTGGGCAGTGAGTGGCAATGTAGGATGGAGAATAGCACCACGGGATGGTCAGCATAGGGAGGTCAGGAAACATGCAGTGGCAATGTAAGATAGGTTTTTCAAAAACATCGCGGGGTAGTGCGCATTGTAAGGGTTTCTAACGGGCCATTCCCTAGTAGTAGTGTGAAAAACATCACGGGGTAGTGTGAATCAGAGGGTCTGAATTAGGATAGGCCGTGAGTGGCAATGTAAGATGAAGAAAAGTACCACGGGGTGGTCAGCATGGGGAGGTCAGGAAACATGCAGTGACAAACTAGGTTGTGTTTATGAAAACCATTTCGGGGTGGTGCGCATTATAAGGGTTTCTAACAGGCAATTCACTAGTAGGAGTGAGAAAAACACCACGGGTATTTGTGAATCCGAGGGTCTGAATTGGGATAGGCAGTGAGTGGCAATGTAGGAAGGAGAAAAGCACCACGGGGTGTCAGCATGGGGAGGTCAGGAAACATGCAGTGGCAATGTAGGATAGTGTTCTGTAAAATATCGGGGGTGGTGAGCATTGTAAGGGTTTCTAACAGGCCATTCACTAGCAGGAGTGAGAAAAACATCACGGGGTGGTGTTATTCGGAGGGGTGAATTACGATCGGCAGTGAGTGGCATTGTAGGATGGAGAAAAGCACAATGAGGTGGTCAGGAAAGATGCAGTGGCAATGTAGGTTAGGTCAGGAAACATGCAGTGGCAATGTAGGTTAGGTTTCTGAAAAACACATCTGGGAGTCACAATGTAGGATGGATTGGTCAGCATGGGGAAGTCAGGAAACATGCAGTGGCAATGTAGTTTAGGTTTCTGAGAAACATCGCGGGGTGGTGCGCATTGTAAGGCTTTCTAACGGGCCATTCACTAGTAGGAGTGAGAAAAAATCATGGGGTGGTGTGAAAGGAGGGTCTGAATTAGGATAGGCAGTGAGTGGCAATGTAAGCTGGAGAAAAGCCCAATGGGGTCGTCAGCATGGTGAGGTCAGGAAACATGCAGTGGCAAAGTTTGTTAGGTTTTTGAAAAACATCACGGGGTGGTGCGCATTGTAAGGTTTTCTAACAGGCAATTCAGTAGTAGGAGTGAAAAAACATCATGGTGTGGTGTGAATCTGAGGGTCTGAATGAGGATAGGCAGTGATTGGCAATGTAACATGGGGAAAGGCACCACAGGGTATTCAGCATGGGGAGGTCAGGAAACATGCAGTGGCAATATAGGATAGGTTTCTGAAAAACATCGCGTGGTGGTGCGCATTGTATGTGTTTCTAATGGGCCATTCACAAGTAGGAGTGAAAAAAACATCACGGGATGGTGTGAATTGGAGGGACTGAATTGGGATAGGCAGTGAGTGGCAATGTAGGATGCAAAAAAGCACCAAGGGTTGGTTAGAATGGGGAGGTCAGGAAACATGCAGTGGCAATGTAGGACAGGTTTCTGAAAAACATGGCGGGGTTGTGCGCATTGCAAGGGTTTCTAACAGGCCATTCACTAGTAGGAGTGAGAAAAAGATCACCGGGTGGTGTGAATCAGAGGGTCTGAATTAGTATAGGCCTTCATTGGCATTGTAAGTTGGAGAAAAGCACCACGGGGTGCTCAGCATGGGGAGGTCAGGAAACATGCCATCGCAATGTAGGTTAGATTTCTGAAAAACATTGCAGGGTGGTGAGCATTGTATCGGTTTCTAACAGGCCATTCACTAGTAGGAGTGAGAAAATCATCAAGTGGTGGTGTGAATCGGAGTGTCTGAATTAGGATAGGCAGTCAGTGGCAATATAGGATGGAGAATAGCAGCACGGGGTGGTCAGTATGGGGAGGTCAGGAAACATGCAGTGGAAAAGTAGAATATGTTTCTGAAAAACATGGCTTGGTGGTCCGCATTGTTAGGGTTTCTAACAGGCCCTTGACTAGTAGGAGTGAAAAAAACATCACGGGGTGTTGTGAATTGGAGGGTGTGAATTAGGATAGGCAGTGAGTGGCAAAGTAGGATGGAGAAAAGCACCACGGCGTCTTCAGCATGGGGAGGTCAGGAAACACACAGGGGCAATGTAGGTAGGTTTCTGAAAAACGTCGCGGGGTGGTGCGCATTGTAATGGTTTCTAATAGGCCATTCACTAGTAGGAGTGAAAAAAACATCACGGGGTGGTGTGAATTGGAGGGACTGAACTGGGATAGGCAGTGAGTGGCAATGTAGGATGGAGAAAAGCACCAAGGGTTGGTCAGCATGGGGAGTTCAGGAAACATGCAATGGCAATGTAGGATAGGTTTCTGAAAAACCTCGTGGGGCGGTGCGCATTGTAAGTGTTGCTAACGGGCCATTCACTAGTAGGAGTGCGAAAAACATCATGGGTTGGTGTGAAACAGAGGGTTTGAATTAATATAGGCCGAGAGTGGCAATGTAAGCTGGAGAAAAGCACAACGGGGTGGTCAGCATGGGGAGGTAAGGAAAGATGCAGTGGCAAAGTTGGTTAGGTTTCTGAAAAACATCATGGGGTGGTGCGCATTGTAAGGGTTTCTAACAGGCCATTCACTAATTCGAGGGAGAAAAACATCACGGTTTGGTGTGAAATGGAGTGTCTAAATTAGGATAGGTAGTGAGTGTGAATGTAGGATGGAGAAAAGTACTACAGGTTGTTCAGCGTGGGGAGGTCTGGAAACAAGCAGTGGCAATGTAGGATAGGTTTCTGAAAAACATGGCGGGGTGGTGCGCATTGTAAGGGTTTCTAACAGGCCATTCATTAAAATAGTGAGAAAAACATCACGGGTTGTTGTGAATTGGAGGGACTGAATTAGGATAGGCAGTGAGTGGCAATGTAGGATGGAGAAAAGCACCACGGCTTCTTCAGCATGGGGAGGTCAGGAAACACACAGGGGCAATGTAGGTAGGTTTCTGAAAAACGTCGCGGGGTGGTGCGCATTGTAAGGGTTTCTAACAGGAAATTCACTAGTAGGAGTGAATAAAACATCACGGGGTGGTGTGAATCGGAGGGTCTGAATTAGGATAGGCAGTGAGTGGCTATGTAGGATGGAGAAAGTCACTACGGTTTGGTCAGCATGTGTAGGTCAGGAAACATGCAGTGGCAATGTAGGATAGGTTTCTCAAAAACATCGTGGGGTGGTGCGCAATGTAAGGGTTTCTAACGGGCCACTCACTAGTAGGAGTGAGAAAAACATCACAGGGTGGTGTGAAACAGAGGGTCTGAATTAGGATAGGCCGTGAGTGGCAATGTAAGCTGGAGAAAAGCCCAACGGGTTCGTCAGCATGGGGACGTCAGGAAACATGCAGTGGCAAAGTTGGTTAGGTTTTTGAAAAACATCACGGGGTTTTGCGCATTGTAAGGTTTTCTAACAGGCCATTCAGTAGTAGGAGCGAGAAAAACATCATGGGGTGGTGTGAATCTGAGGGTCTGAATTAGGATAGGCAGTGATTGGCAATGTAATATGGGGAAAGGCACAAGGGGTTGGTCAGCATGGGGAGGTCAGGAAACATACAGTGGTAATATAGGATAGGTTTCTGAAAAACAACACTCGGTGGTGCGCATTGTAAGGGTTTCTAACAGGCCATTCACTAGTAGGAGTGAGGAAAACTTCACGGGGTGGTGTGAATCAGAGGGTCTGAATTAGGAGAGGCAGTGAGTTGCAATGTAGGATGGACAATAGCACCCCGGGTTGGTCAGCATGGGGAGGTCAGGAAAAATGCAGTGGCAATGTAGGATATTTTTCTGAAAAACATAGCTTGGTGGTGCGCATTGCAAGGGTTTCTAAAAGGCCATTCACTAGTAGGAGTGAGAAAAACAAGACGGGGTGGTGTGAATCAGAGGGTCTGAATTAGGATAGTCCGTCAGTGGCATTGTAAGATGGAGAAAAGCACCACGGGGTGGTCAGCTTTGGGAGCTCAGGAAACATGCAGTGGCAATGTAGGTGAGATTTCTGAAAAACATCATGGGGTGGTGCGCATTGTAAGGGTTTCTAACAGGCTATTCACTAGTAGGAGTGAGAAAATCATGAAGGGGTGGTGTGAATCGGAGTGTCTGAATTAGGATAGGCAGTGAGTGGCAATGTAGGAAGCAGAAAAGCATCACAGGGTATTCAGTATCGGGAGGTCAGGAAACATGCATTGGCAATGTAGGATACGTTCCTGAAAAACATCGCGGGGTGGTGCGCATTGTAAGGGCCTCTATCAGGCCATTCACTCTTAGGAGTGAAAAAAACATTACGGGGTGGTGTGTATCAGAAGGTGTGAGTTAGGATAGGCAGTGAGTGGCAATGTAGGATGGAGAAAAGAACCGCGGGGTGGGCAGCATGGGGAGGTCAGGGAACATGCAGTGGCAATGTAGGATACGTTTCTGAAAAACATCGTGGGGTGGTGCACATTGTGTGGGTGTGTAACATTACATTCTTTAGTACGAGAGAGAAAAACATCACGGGGTGGTGTTAATCGGAGGGTCTGAATTAGCATAGGCAGTGAGTGGCAATGTTCGATGGAGAAAAGCCCTGCGGGGTGGTCACCATGGGGAGGTCAGCGAACATGCAATGGCAATGTATGATAGGTTTATAAAAAACATCGCGAGGTGGTGCGCATTATATGGGTGTGTAAGATTACATTCAGTAGTAGGAGTGAGAAAAACATCACGGGGTGGTGTGAATCGGAGGGTCTGAATTAGGATAGGCAGTGAGTGGCAATGTAGGATGGAGAAAAGCACCGGGGGGTGGTCAGCATGGGGAGGTCAGGGAACATGCAGTGGCAATGTAGGATAGGTTTCTGAAAAACATCGCTGGGTGGTGCGCATTGTATTGGTGTGTAACATTACATTCACTAGTAGGAGTGAGAAAAACATTACGGGGTGGTGTGAATCGGAGGGACTAAATTAGGATAGGCAGTGAGTGGCAATGTAGGATGGAGAAAAGCACCGCGGGGTGGTCAGCATGGGCACGTCAGGAAACATGCAGCGACAATGTAGGATAGGTTTCTGAAAAACCTGGCGGGGTGGTGCGCATTATAAGGATTTCTAACAGGCCATTCACTAAAAGAGTCAGAAGAGCATCACAGGTTGGTGTGAATCGGAGGGACTGAATTGGGATAGGCAGTGAGTGGGAATGTAGGATGCAAAAAAGCACCAAGGGTTATTTAGCATGGGTAGGTCAGGAAACATGCAGTGGCAATGTAGGACAGGTTTCTGAAAAACATGGTGGGGTGGTGCGCATTGCAAGGGTATCTAACAGGCCATTCACTAGTAGGAGTGACAAAAAGATGACGGGGTGGTGTGAATCAGAGGGTGTGAATTAGTATAGGCCTTCAGTGGCATTGTAATTTGGAGAAAAGCACCACGGGATGCTCAGCATGGGGAGGTCAAGAAACATGCCCTGGCATGTAGGTTAGATTTCTGAAAAACATTGCGGGGTAGTGCACATTGTAACGGTTTCTAACATGCCATTCACTAGTAGGAGTGAGAAAATCATCAAATGGTGGTGTGAATCGGAAGGTCTGAATTAGGAGAGGCAGTGAGTGGCAATATAGGATGGAGAATAGCAGCACGGGGTGGTCAGCATGGGGAGGTCAGGAAACCTGCAGTGGCAAAGTAGAATATGTTTCTGCAAAACATGGCTTGGTGGTCCGCATTACAAGGGTTTCTAACAGGCCATTCACTAGTAGAAGTGAAAAAAACATCACGGGGTGTTGTGAATTGGAGGGTGTGAATTAGGATAGGCAGTGAGTGGCAATGTAGGATGGAGAAAAGCACCACGGCGTGGTCAGCATGGTGAGGTCAGGAAATACACAGGGGCAATATAGGTAGATTTCTGTAAAACGTCGCGGGGTGGTGCGCATTGTAGTGGTTTCTAACAGGCCATTCACTACTAGGAGTGAAAAAAACATCACGGGGTGGTGTGAATTGGAGGGACTGAATTGGGATAGGCATTGAGTGGCAATGTAGGATGGAGAAAAGCCCCACGGGGTGGTCAGCATGGGGAGATCAGGAAACGTGCAGTGGCTATTTAGGATAGGTTTCTGAAAAACATGGCTGAGTGGTGGGCATTGTAAGGGTTTCTAACAGGCCATTCACTAAAAGAGTGAGAAAAACTTCACAGGTTGGTGTGAATTGGAACGATTGAATTGGGATAGGCAGTGAGTGGCAATGTAGGATGGAGAAAAGCACCAAGTGTTGGTCAGCATGGGGAGGTCATGAAACATGCAGTGGCAATGTAGGATAGGTTTCTGAAAAACATCGTGGAGCGGTGCGCATTGTAAGGGTTTCTAACGGGCCATTCACTAGTAGGAGTGAGAATAACATCATGGGGTGGTGTGAAACAGAGGGTCTGAATTAGTATAGGCTGTGAGTGGCAATGTAAGCTGGAGAAAAGCACAATGGGGTGGTCAGCATGGGGAGGTCAGGAAACATGCAGTGGCAAACTTTGTTAGCTTTCTGACAAACATTGCGGGGTGGTGCGCATTGTAAGGGTTTCTAACAGGCTATACACTAATACGAGGGAGAAAAACATCATGGTTTGCTGTGAACCGGAGTGTCTAAATTTGGATAGGTAGTGAGTGGCAATGTAGAATGGAGAAAAGTACTACAGGGTGTTAAGCATCGGGAGGTCTGGAAACAAGCAGTGGCAATGTAGGATAGGTTTCTGAAAAACATGGCAGGGTGGTGCGCATTGTAAGGGTTTCTAACAGGCCATTCATTAAAATAGTGAGAAAAACTTCACGGGTTGGTGTGAATTGGAGTGACTGAATTAGGATAGGCAGTGAGTGGCAATGTAGGATGGAGAAAAGCACCACGCAGTGGTCAGCATGTGGAGGTCAGGAAACGTACAGTGGTAATGTAGGGCAGGTTTCTGAAAAACATGGCTTGGTGGTGCGCCTTGTAAGGGTTTCTAACAGGCCTTTCACTGGTAAGAGTGAGAAAAACGTCACAGTTTGGTGTGAACCTGAGTGTCTAAATTAGGATAGGCAGTGAGTGGCCATGTAGGCTGGAGAAAAGCACCACAGGGTGTTCAGCATGGGGAGTTCTGGAAACAAGCAGTGGCAATGTAGGATAGGTCTCTGAAAAACATGGCGGGGTGGGGCGCCTTGTAAGGGTTTCTAACAGGCCATTCATTTAAACAGTGAGAAAAACATCACGGGTTGGTGTAAATTGGAGGGTCTGAATTAGGATAGGCAGTGAATGGCAATGTAGGATTGAGAAAAGCACCACGCTGTGGTCAGCATGGGGAGGTCAGGAAACATACAGTGGTAATGTCGATAGGTTTCTGAAAAACAACGCTGGGTGGTGCGCATTGTAAGGGTTTCTAACAGGCCATTCACCAGTAGAAGTGAGAAATTCATCACGGGGCGGTGTGATTTTGAGGTCTGAATTAGGATACGCAGTGAGTGGCAATGTAGGATGGAGAAAAGCACCACGGGATGGTCAGCATGGGGAGGTCAGGAAACATGCAGTGGCAATGTAGGATAGTTTTCTCAAAAACATCGTGGGGTAGTGTGCATTGTAAGGGATTCTAACAGGCCATTCACTAGTAGGAGTGAGAAAAACATCAGGGGGTGGTGTGAATCCGAGGGTCTGAAATAGGATAGGCAGTGAGTGGCATTGTAGGATGGAGAAAACCACCACGGGGTGGTCAGCATGGGGAGGTCAGGAAACATGCAGTGGCAATGTAGGATATTTTTCTGAAAAACACGGCTTGGTGGTGCGCATTGTAAGGGTTTCTCACAGGCCATTCACTAGTAGGAGTGAGAAAAACATCATGGTTTGTTGTAAATCGGAGTGTCTGAAATAGGATAGGCAGTGAGTGGCAATTTAGAAAGGAGAAAAGCACCACGGGCTGGTCAGCATGGGCAGGTAGGAAACATGCAGCGAGAATGTAGGATAGGTTTCTGAAAAACATGGCGGGGTGGTGCGCATTGTAAAGATTTCTAACAGGCCATTTACTAAAACAGTCAGAAAAACATCACAAGTTGGTGTGAATCGGAGGGACTGAATTGGGATAGGCAGTGAGTGGCAATGTAGGATGCAGAAAAGCACCATGGGGTGATCAGCATGGGTAGGTCAGGAAACATGCAGTGGCAATGTAGGACAGGTTTCTGAAAAACATGGCAGGGTGGTGCGCATTGTAAGGGTTTCTAACAGGCCATTCACTAGTAGGAGTGAGAAAATCATCAAGCGCTGGTGTGAATCGGAGGGTTTGAATTAAGATAGGCAGTGAGTGGCAATATAGGATGGAGAATAGCACCACGGGGTGGTCAGCATGGGGAGGTCAGGAAACATGCAGTTGCAAAATAGGATATGTTTCTGAAAAACGTGGCTTGGTGGTGCGCATTTCAAGGGTTTCTAACAGGCCATTCACTAGTAGGCGTGAGAAAAACATCACGGGGTGTTGTAAATTGGAGGGTGTGAATTAGGATAGGCCTTCAGTGGCATTGTAAGATGGAGAAAAGCACCACGGGGTGGTCAGCATGGGGAGGTCAGGAAACATGCAGTGACAAACTAGGTTATGTCTATGAAAATCATCGCGGGGTGCTGCACATTATAAGGGTTTCTAACAGGACATTGACTAGTAGGAGTGAGAAAAACACCACGGGAGGTTGTGAATCGAGGGTCTGAATTGGGATAGGCATTGAGTGGCAATCTAGGAAGGAGAAAAGCACCACGGGGTGGTCAGCATGGGGAAGTCAGGAAACATGCAGTGGCAATGTAGGATAGTGTTCTGAAAAACGTCGGGGGTGGTGCGCATTGTAAGGGTTTCTAACAGGCCATTCACTAGTAGGAGTGAGAAAAACTTCACGGGGTGGCGTTAATCTGAGGGTCTCAATTAGGATTGGCAGTGAATGGCAATGTGGGATGGAGAATAGCAACAGGGTTGGTCAGCATGGGGAGGTCAGGAAACAAGCAGTGGCAATATAGGATATGTTTCTGAAATTCATGGCTTGGTGGTGCGTATTTTAAGGGTTTCTAACAGGCCATTCACTAATAGGAGTGAGAAAAACATCACGGTTTGGTTTGAACCGGAGTGTCTAAATTAGGATAGGCAGTGAGTGGCAATGTAGGATGGAGAAAAGCACCACAGGGTGTTCAGCATGGGGAGGTCTGGAAACAAGCAGTGGCAATGTAGGATAGGTTTCTGAAAACCATGGCGGGGTGGGGCGCATTGTAAGGGTTTCTAACAGGCCATTCATTAAAATAGTGAGAAAAACATCACAGGTTGGTGTGAATAGGAGGGACTGAATTAGGATAAGCAGTGATTCGCAATGTAGCATTGAGAAAAGCACCATGCTGTGGTCAGCATGGGGAGGTCAGGAAACATGCAGTGGCAATGTAGGGTAGGTTTTTCAAATACATCCGGGGTGGTGCACATTGTAAGGGTTTCTAACAGTCCCTTCACTAGTAGGAGTGAGAAAAACATCACGGGGTGGTGTGAATTGGAGGGACTGAATTAGGATAGGCAGTGAGTGGCAATGTAGGATGCAGAAAAGCACCATGGGGTGATCAGCATGGGTAGGTCAGGAAACATGCATTGGCAATATAGGACAGGTTTCTGAAAAACATGGCGGGGTGGTGCGCATTGTAAGGGTTTCTAATAGGCCATTCACTAGTAGGAGAGAGAAAAAGATCACGGAGTGGTGTGAATCAGAGGGTCTGAATTAGTATAGGCCTTCAGTGGCATAATAAGATGGAGAAAAGCACCTCGGGGTGCTCAGCATTGGGAGGTCAGGAAACATGCCTTGGCAATGTAGGTTAAATTTCTGAAAAACATTGCGGGGTGGTGCGCATTGTAACGGTTTCGAACAGGCCATTCACTAGTACGAGTGAGAAAATCATCAAGCGGTGGTGTGAATCAGAGGGTGGGTATTAGGATAGGTAGTGAGTGGCAATGTAGGATGGACAATAGCGCCACGGGGTGGTCAGCATAGGGAGGTCAGGAAACATGCAGTGGCAAATTAGGATATGTTTCCGCAAAACATGGCTTGGTGGTGCGCATTGCAAGGGTTTCTATCAAGCCATTCACTAGTAGGAGTGAAAAAAACATCACGGGGTTGTGTGAATTGGAGGGACTGAATTGGGATAGGCATTGAGTGGCAATGTAGGACGGAGAAAAGCACCACAGGGTGGTCAGCATGGGGAGGTCAGGAAACATGCAGTGGCAAATTTTGTTAGGTTTCTGAAAAACATCGCTGGGTGGTGCACATTGTAAGGGTTTCTAACAGGCTATTCACTAATACGAGTGAGAAAAACATCATGGTTTGGTGTGAACGGGAGTGTCTAAATTAGGATAGGTAGTGAGTGGCAAGGTAGGATGGAGAATAGTACTACAGGGTGTTCAGCATGGGGAGGTCTGGAAACAAGCAGTGGCAATATAGGATAGGTTTCTGAAAAACATGGCACGGTGGTGTGCATTGTAAGGGTTTCTAACAGGCCATTCATTAAAATAGTGAGAAAAACATCACGGGTTGGTGTGAATTGGAGTGACTGAATTAGGATAGGCAGTGAGTGGCAATGTAGGATGGAGAAAAGCACCACGCAGTGGTCAGAATGTAGAGGTAGGAAACATACAGTGGTAATGTAGCGTAGGTTTCTGAAAAACATGGCTTGGTGGTGCGCCTTGTAAGGGTTTCTAAAAGGCCATTCACTAGTAGGAGTGAGAAAAACATCACGGTTTGGTGTGAACCGGAGTGTCTAAATTAGGATAGGCAGTAAGTGGCAATGTAGGCTGGAGAAAAGCACCACAGGGTGTTCAGCATGGGGAGTTCTGGAAACAAGCAGTGGCAATGTAGGATAGGTCTCTGAAAAACATGGCGGGGTGGGGTGCATTGTAAGGGTTTCTAACAGGCCATTCATTAAAATAGTGAGAAAAACATCACGGGTTGGTGTGAATTGGAGGGTCTGAATTAGGATAGGCAGTGAATGGCAATGTAGGATTGAGAAAAGCACCACGCTGTGGTCAGCATGGGGAGGTCAGGAAACATACAGTGGTAATGTAGGCTAGGTTTCTGAAAAACATGGCGGGGTGGGGCGCATTGTAAGGGTTTCTAACAAGCCATTCATTAAAATAGTGAGAAAAACATCACGGGTTGGTGTGAATTGGCGGGTCTGAATTAGGATACGCAGTGAGTGGCAATGTAGGATGGAGAAAAGCACCACGGGATGGTCAGCATGGGGAGGTCAGGAAACATGCAGTGGCAATGTAGGATAGGTTTCTCAAAAACATCGTGGGGTAGTGCGCATTGTAAGGGTTTCTAACAGGCCGTTCACTAGTAGGAGTGAGAAAAACATCAGGGGGTGGTGTGAATCCGAGGGTCTGAAATAGGATAGGCAGTGAGTGGTAATGTAGGATGGAGAAAACCACCATGGGGTGGTCAGCATGGGGAGGTGAGGAATCATGCAGTGTCAATGTAGGATATTTTTCTGAAAAACATGGCTTGGTAGTGCGCATTGTAAGGGTTTCTAACAGGCCATTCACTAGTAGGAGTGAGAAAAACAACACAGTTTGTTATAAATCGGAGTGTCTGAAATAGGATAGGCAGTGAGTGGCAATTTAGAAAGGAGAAAAGCACCATGGGCTGGTCAGCATGGGCAGGTAGGAAACATGCAGCGACAATGTAGGATAGGTTTCTGAAAAACATGGCGGGGTGGTGCGCATTTTAAGGATTTCTAACAGGCCATTTACTAAAAGAGTCAGAAAAACATCACAGGTTGGTGTGAATCGGAGTTACTGAATTGGCATAGGCATTGAGTGGAAATGTAGGATGCAGAAAAGCAACATGGGGTGATCAATATGGGTAGGTCAGGAAACATTCAGTGGCAATGTAGGATAGGTTTCTAAAAAACATGGCAGGGTGGTGTGCATTGTAAGGGTTTCTAACAGGCCATTCACTAGGAGGAGTGAGAAAAACATCACGGTTTGTTGTAAATCGGAGTGTCTGAAATAGGATAGGCAGTGAGTGGCAATGTAGAAAGGAGAAAAGCACCACGGGCTGGTCAGCATGGGCAGGTCAGGAAACATGCAGTGGCAATGTAGGATAGGTTTCTGAAAAACATGGCGGGGTGGTGTGTCTTGTAAGCGTTTCTAACAGGCCATTCACTAGTAGGAGTGAGAAAAAGATCACGGGGTGGTGTGAATCAGAGTGTCTGAATAAGTACAGGCCGTCAGTGGCATTGTAAGATGGAGAAAAGCAGCACGGGGTGGTCAGCATGGGCAGGTCAGGAAACATGCCGTGGCAATGTAGGTTAGATTTGTGAAAAGCATTGCGGGGTCGTGCGCATTGTAAGGGTTTCTAATAGTCCATTCACTAGTACGAGTGAGAAAAAGATCACGGGGTGGTGTGAATCAGAGGGCATGAATTAGTATAGGCCGTCAGTGGCATTGTAAGATGGAGAAAAGCACCACGGGGTGGTCAGCATGGGAAGGTCAGGAAACATGCCGTGGCAATGTAGGTTATATTTCTGAAAAACATTGCGGGGTGTTGCGCATTGTAACGGTTTCTAACAGGCCATTCACTACTAGCAGTGAGAAAATCATCAAGCGGTGGTGTGAATCGGAGGGTCTGAATTAAGATAGGCAGTGAGTGGCAATATAGGATGGAGAATAGCTCAACGGGGTGGTCAGCATGGGGAGGTCAGGAAACATGCAGTGGCAAAATAAGATATGTTTCTGAAAAACGTGGCTTGGTGGAGCGCATTGCAAGGGTTTCTAACAGGCCATTCACTAGTAGGAGTGAGAAAAACATCATGGTTTGGTGTGAATCGGAGTGTCTGAATTAGAATAGGCAGTGAGTGGCAATGTAGGATGGAGAAAAGCACCACAGGGTATTCAGCACGGGGAGGTCAGGAAACATGCAGGGGCAATGTAGGATAGGTTTCTGAAAAACATCGCGTGGTGGTGCGCATTGTAAGGGTTTCTAATGGGCCATTACCAAGTAGGAGTGAAAAAAACATCACGGGGTGTTGTGAATTGGAGGGTGTGAATTAGGATAGGCAGAGAGTGGCAATGTATGATGGAGAAAAGCACCACGGCGCGGTCATCATGGGGAGGTCAGGAAACACAAAGTGGCAATGTAGGTAGGTTTCTGAAAAACGTCGCGGGGTGGTGCGCATTGTAAGGCTTTCTAACAGGCCATTCACTAGTAGGAGTGAAAAAAACATCACGGGGTGGTGTGAATTGGAGTGACTGAATTGGGATAGGCAGTGAGTGGCAATGTAGGATGGAGAAAAGCACCACGCGGTGGTCAGCATGGGGAGGTCAGGAAACATGCAGTGGCAAACTAGGTTATGTTTATGAAAAACATCGCGGGGTGCTGTGCATTATAAGGGTTTCTAAAAGGCCATTCACTAGTAGGAGTGAGAAAAACACCACGGGTAGTTGTGAATCCGAGGGTCTGAATTGGGATAGGCATTGAGTGGCAATCTAGGAAGGAGAAAAGCTCCACGGGGTGGTCAGCATGGGGAGGTCAGGAAACATGCAGTGGCAATGTAGGATAGTGTTCTGAAAAACATAGGGGGTGGTGCGAATTGTAAGGGTTTCTAATAGGAGATTCACTAGTAGGAGTGAGAAAAACTTCACAGGGTGGTGTTTATCTGAGGGTCTGAATTAGGATTGGCAGTGAGTGGCAATGTGGGATGGAGAATAGCACCAAGGGGTGGTCAGCATGGGGAGGTCAGGAAACAAGCAGTGGCAGTGTAGGATATGTTTCTGAAATTCACGGCTTGGTGGTGCCTATTTTAAGGGTTTCTAACAGACCATTCACTAATAGGACTGAGAAAAACATCACGGTTAGGTGTGAACTGGAGTGTCTAAATGAGGATAGGCAGTGAGTGGCAATGTAGGATGGAGAAAAGCACCACAGGGTGTTCAGCATGGGGAGGTCTGGAAACAAGCAGTGGCAATGTAGGATATGTTTCAGAAAAACATGGCGGGGTGGTGCGCATTGTAAGGGTTTCTAACAGGCCATTCACTAGTAGGAGAGAGAAAAAGATCACTGGGTGGTGTGAATCAGATTGTCTGAATTAGTATAGGCCTTCAGTGGCATTGTAAGATGGAGAAAAGCAACACGGGGTGCTCAGCATGGGGAGGTCAGGAAACATGCCTTGGCAATGTAGGTTAAATTTCTGTAAAACATTGCGGGGTGGTGCGCATTGTAAAGGTTACGAACAGGCCATTCACTAGTACGAGTGAGAAAATCATCAAGCGGTGGTGTGAATCGGAGGGTCTGAATTAGGATAGGCAGTGAGTGGCAATGTAGGATGGAAAATAGAGCCACGGGGTGGTCAGCATAAGGAGGTCAGGAAACATGCAGTGGCAAAGTAGGATATCTTTCCGCAAAACATGGCTTGGTGGTGCGCATTGAAAGGGTTTCTAACAGGCCATTAACTATTAGGAGTGAAAAAACATTACTGGGTGGTGTGAATTGGAGGGACTGAATTGGGATAGGCAGTGAGTGGCAATGTAGGATGGAGAAAAGCACCACTGGGTGGTCAGCATGGGGAGGTCAGGAAACATGCAGTGGCTATGTAGGATAGGTTTCTGAAAAGCATCGTGGGGCGGTGCGCATTGTAAGGGTTTCTAACGGGCCATTCACTAGTAGTATTGTGAAAAACATCACGGGGTCGTGTGAATCAGAGGGTCTGAATTAGGATAGGCTGTGAGTGGCAATGTAAAATGGAGAAAAGCACCACAGGGTGGTCAGAATGGGGAGGTCAGGAAACATGCATTGGCAAACTAGGTTATGTTTATGAAAAACATCGCCGGGTGGTGCGCATTATAAGGGTTTCTAACAGGCCATTCACTAGTAGGAGTGAAAAAAACACCACTGACAGTTGTGTATCCGAGGGTCTGAATTGGGATAGGCAGTGAGTGGCAATGTAGGAAGGAATAAAGCTCCACGGGGTGGTCAGCATGGGGATGTCAGGAAACATGCAGTGGCCATGTAGGATAGGTTTCTGAAAAACATGGCTTGGTGGTGCCCATTGTAATGGTTTCTAACAGGCCATTCATAGGGAGGAGTGAGAAAAGCATCATGGGGTGGTGTGAATCGGATGGTCTGAATTCGGATAGTGAGTGAGGGGCAACGTAGGATAGAGAAAAGCACCATGGGGTGGTCAGCTTGGGGAGGTCAGGAAACATGCAGTGGCAATGTAGGATAGGTTTCTGAAAAACATGGCGGGGTGGTGCGCATTTAAGGGTTTCTAACAGGCCATTCACTAATAGAGTGAGAAAAACTTCACGGGTTGGTGTGAATTGGAGGGACTGAATTGGGATAGGCATTTAGTGGCAATGTAGGATGGAGAAAAGAACCATGGGGTGGTCAGCATGGGGAGTTCAGGAAACATGCAGTGGCAATGTAGAATAGGTTTCTAAAAAACATCGCGGGGCGGCACGCATTGTAAAGGTTTCTTAAGGGCCATTCACTAGTAGGAGTGAGAAAACATCACGGGCTGTTGTGAATCAGAGGGTCTGAATTAGGATTGTCTGTGAATGGCAATGTTAAGATGGAGAAAGGCACCACGGGTTGGTCAGCATGGGGAGGTCAGGAAACATGCAGTGGCAAAGTAGGTTAGGTTTCTGAAAAACATCGCAGTGTGGTGTGCATTGTCAGGGTTTCTAACAGGTCATTCACTTTTAGGAGTGAAAAAAACACCACGGGATGGTGTGAATCGGAGGGTCTGAATCGGGATACGCAGTGAGTCACAATGTAGGATGGAGAAAAGCACCACAAGGTGGTCAGCATGGGGAGGTCAGGAAACATGCATTGGCAATGTAGTTTAGGTTTCTGAAAAAAATGGCAGGGAGTCACAATGTAGAATGGATTGGTCAGAATGGGGAGGTCAGGAAACATGCACTGGCAATGTAGGTTAGATTTCTGAAAAACATCGCGGGGTTGTGTGCATTCTAAGGGTATCTAATAGGCCATTTCCTAGTAGGAGTGAGAAAAACATCACGGGGTGGTGTGAATCAGAGGGTCTGAATTAGGATAGGCAGTGAGTGGCAATGTAGAATGGAGAAAAGCACCACGCGGTGGTCAGCTTGGGGAGGTCAGGAAACATACAGTGGTAATGTAGGATAGGTTTCTGAAAAACATCGCGGGGTGGTGCACATTGTAAGGGTTTCTAACAGGTTATTCACTAGTAGGAGTGAGAAAAACATCACGGGGCGGTGTGAATTGGAGGGTCTGAATTAGCATAGGCAGTGAGTGGCTGTAGGATGGAGAAAAGGACCACGGTTTGGTCAGCATGGGGAGGACAAAAACCTGCAGTGGCAATGTAGGATAGGTTTCTCCAAAACATCACGGGATGGTGCGCATTGTAAGGGTTTCTAACAGGCCATTCACTGGTTGGAGTGAGACAAATTTCACGGGGTGTTGTGAATCGGAGTGTCTGAATTAGGATAGGCCGTGAGTGATAATGTAGGATGGAGAAAAGCACAATGCAGTGGTTAGCATGGAGAGGTCAGGAAATATACAGTGATAATGTAGGATAGGTTTCTGAAAAACATCGCGGGGTGGTGTGAATCGGAGGATGTGAATTAGGATAGGCAGTGAGTGGCAATGTAGGATGGAGAAAAGCACCACAGGGTGGTCAGCATGCGGAGGTCAGGAAACAAGCAGTGGCAATGTAGGATATGTTCCTGAAAAACATGGCTTGATGGTGCGTATTTTAAGGGTTTCTAACAGGCCATTCACTAATAGGAGTGAGAAAAACATCACGGTTTGGTGTGAACCGGAGTGTGTAAATTAGGATAGGCAGTGAGTGGCAATGTAGGATGGAGAAAAGCACCACACTGTGTTCAGCATGGGGAGGTCTGGAAACAAGCAGTGGCAATGTAGGATAGGTTTCTGAAAAACATGGCGGGGTGGGGCGCATTGTAAGGGTTTCTAACAGGCCATTCACCAGTAGCAGTGAGAAAAACATCACGGGGTGGTGTGAATCGGAGGTCTGAATTAGGATACACAGTGAGTGGCAATGTAGGATGGAGAAAAGCACCACGGGATGGTCAGCAAGGGGAGGTCAGGAAACTTGCAGTAGCAATGCCCGATAGGTTTCTCAAAAACATCGCGGGGTAGTGCGCATTGTAAGGGTTTCTAACAGGCCATTCACTAGTAGTAGTTGGAAAACATCACGGTTGGTGTGAATCCGAGGCTCTGAAATAGGATAGGCTGTGAGTGGCAATGTAGGATGGCGAATAGCACCTCGGGGTGGTCAGCATGGGGAGGTCAGGAAACATGCAGTGGCAATGTAGGATATTTTTCTGAAAATCATGGCTTGGAAGTGCGCAATGTAAGGGTTTCTAACAGGCCATTCACTAGTAGGAGTGAGAAAAACATCACGGTTTGTTGTAAATCGGAGTTTCTGAAATAGGATAGGCAGTGAGTGGCAATGTAGAAAGGAGAAATGCAACACGGGCTGGTCAGCATGGGCAGGTCAGGAAACATGCAGCGACAATGTAGGATAGGTTTCTGAAAAACATGGCGGGGTGGTGCGCATTGTAAGGATTTCTAACAGGCCATTTACTAAAAGAGTCAGAAAAACATCACAGGTTGGTGTGAATCGGAGGGACTGAATTGGGATAGGCAGTGAGTGGAAATGTAGGATGCAGAAAAGCACCATTGGGTGATCAGCATGGGTAGGTCAGGAAACATGCAGTGGCAATGTAGGATAGGTGTCTGAAAAACAAGGCGAGGTGGTGCGCATTGTAAGGGATTCTAACAGGCCATTCACTAGTAGGAGTGAGAAAAAGATCACGGGGTGGTGTGAATCAGAGGGTCTGAATTAGTATAGGCCTTCAGTGGCATTGTAAGATGGTGAAAAGCACCACGGGGTGCTCAGCATGGGGAGGTCAGGAAACATTCCTTGGCAATTTAGGTTAAATTTCTGAAAAACATTGCGGGGTGGTGCGCATTGTAACGGTTTCTAACAGGCCCTTCACTAGTACGAGTGAGAAAATCATCAAGCGGTGGTGTGAATCGGAGGGTCTGAATTAGGATAGGCAGTGAGTGGCAATGTAGAATGGAGAATAGCACCACGGGATGGTCAGCATAGGGAGGTCAGGAAAGAAGCAGTGGCAAAGTAGGATATGTTTCTGAAAAACATGGCTTGGTGGTCCGCATTGCAAGGGGTTTCTAACAGGCCATTCACTAGTAGGAGTGAGAAAAACATCACGGTTTGGAGTGAATCGGAGTGTCTGAATTAGGATAGGCAGTGAGTGGCAATGTAGGATGGAGAAATGCACCACAGGGTATTCAGCATGGGGAGGTCAGAAAACATGCAGTGGCAATGTAGGATAGTTTTCTGAAAAACATCGTGTGTTGGTGCGCATTGTAAGGGTTTCTAATGGGCCATTCACAAGTAGGAGTGAAATAAACATCACGGGGTGTTGTGACTTGGAGGGTGTGAATTAGGATAGGCAGTGAGTGGCAATGTATGATGGAGAGAAACACTACGGGGTGGTAAGGAAACATGCAGTGGCAATGTAGGTTAGCTCAGGAAACATGCAGTGGCAATGTAGGTTAGGTTTCTGAAAAACACGTCAGCGAGTCACAATGTAGGATGGATTTGTCAGCATGGGGAAGTTAGGAAACATGCTGTGTCAACGTAGGCTACGTTTCTGAGAAACATCGCGGGGTGGTGCGCATTGTAAGGGTTTCTAACAGGCCATTCACTAAAAGAGTGAGAAAAATATCACGGGTTGGTGTGAATTGGAGGGACTGAATTGGGATAGGCAGTGAGTGGCAATGTAGGATGGAGAAAAACACCCCGCGGTGGTCAGCATGGTGAGGTCAGGAAACATGCAGTGGCAATGTGGGATAGTGTTCTGAAAAACATCACGGGGTGTTGCGCTTTGCAAGGGTTTCTAACAGGCCATTCACTACTAGGTGTGAGAAAAAATCACGGGGTGGTGTGAATCAGAGGGTCTGAATTAGTATAGGCCGTCAGTGGCATTGTAAGATGGAGAAAAGCACCATGGGGTGGTCAGCATGGGGAGGTCAGGAAACATGCAGTGGCAAAGTAGGATATGTTTCCGCAAAACATGGCTTGGTGGTGCGCATTGCAAGGGTTTCTAACAGGCCATTCACTAGTAGGAGTGAGAAAAACATGACAGTTTGGTGTGAATCGGAGTGTCTGAATTAGAATAGGCAGAGAGTGGCAATGTAGGATGGAGAAAAGCACCACAGGGTATTCAGCACGGGGTGGTCAGGAAACATGAAGTGGCAATGTAGGATAGTTTTCTGAAAAACATCGCGTGGTGGTGCGCATTGTAAGGGTTTCTAATGGGCCATTCACTAGTACGAGTGAAAAAACATCACGGGGTGTTGTGAATTGGAGGGTGTGAATTAGGATAGGCAGTGAGTGGCAATGTATGATGGAGAAAAGCACCACGGCGTGGTCAGCATGGGGAGGTCAGGAAACACACAGTGGCAATGAAGGTAGCTTTCTGAAAAACGTCGCGGGGTGGTGCGCATTGTAAGGGTTTCTAACAGGCCATTCACTAGTAGGAGTGAAAAAAACATCACGGGGTGGTGTGAATTGGAGGGACTGAATTGGGATAGGCAGTGAGTGGCAATGTAGGATGGAGAGAAGCACCACGGGGTGGTCAGCATGGGGAGGTCAGGAAACATGCAGTGGCTATGTAGGATAGGTTTCTGAAAAGCATCAAGGGGCGGTGCGCATTGTAAGGGTTTCTAACGGGCCATTCACTAGTAGTAGAGTGAAAAACATCACGGGGTAGTGTGATTCAGAGGGTCTGAATTAGGATAGGCCGTGAGTGGCAATGTAAGATGGAGAAAAGCACCACAGGGTGGTCAGCATGGGGAGGTCAGGAAACATGCAGTGGCAAACTAGGTTATGTTTATGAAAAACATCGCGGGGTGGTGTGCATTATAAGGGTTTCTAACAGGCCATTCACTAGTAGGAGTGAGAAAAACATCACGGATAGTTGTGAATCCGAGGGTCTGAATTGAGATAGGCAGTGAGTGGCAATGTAGGAAGGAGAAAAGCACCAAGGGATGGTCAGCATGGGGAGGTCAGGAAACAAGCCGTGGCAATGTAGGATAGGTTTCTCAAAAACATCGTGGGGTAGTGCGCATTGTAAGGGTTTCTAACAGGCCAATCACTAGTACGAGTGAGAAAAACATCACAAGGGGGGGGTTAATCGGAGGTCTGAATTAGGATAGGCAGTGAGTGGCAATGTAGGATGTAGAAAAGCACCACGGGATGGTCAGCATGGAGAGGTCAGGAAACATGCAGTGGCAATGTAGGATATTTTTCTGAAAAACATGGCTTGGTGGTGCGTATTGTAAAGGTTTCTAACAGGCCATTCACTAGTAGGAGTGAGAAAAACATCACGGTTTGTTGTAAATCGGAGTTTCTGAAATAGGATAGGCAGTGAGTGGCAATGTAGAATGGCGAAAAAAACCATGGGCTGGTCAGCATGGGGAGGTCAGGAAACATGCAGTGGCTATGTAGGATAGGTTTCTGAAAAGCATCAAGGGGCGGTGCGCATTGTAAGGGTTTCTAACAGGCCATTCACTAGTAGTAGAGTGAAAAACATCACGGGGTAGTGTGATTCAGAGGGTCTGAATTAGGATAGGCCGTGAGTGGCAATGTAAGATGGAGAAAAGCACCACAGGGTGGTCAGCATGGGGAGGTCAGGAAACATGCAGTGGCAAACTAGGTTATGTTTATGAAAAACATCGCGGGGTGGTGTGCATTATAAGGGTTTCTAACAGGCCATTCACTAGTAGGAGTGAGAAAAACATCACGGATAGTTGTGAATCCGAGGGTCTGAATTGAGATAGGCAGTGAGTGGCAATGTAGGAAGGAGAAAAGCACCAAGGGATGGTCAGCATGGGGAGGTCAGGAAACAAGCCGTGGCAATGTAGGATAGGTTTCTCAAAAACATCGTGGGGTAGTGCGCATTGTAAGGGTTTCTAACAGGCCAATCACTAGTACGAGTGAGAAAAACATCACAAGGGGGGGGTTAATCGGAGGTCTGAATTAGGATAGGCAGTGAGTGGCAATGTAGGATGTAGAAAAGCACCACGGGATGGTCAGCATGGAGAGGTCAGGAAACATGCAGTGGCAATGTAGGATATTTTTCTGAAAAACATGGCTTGGTGGTGCGTATTGTAAAGGTTTCTAACAGGCCATTCACTAGTAGGAGTGAGAAAAACATCACGGTTTGTTGTAAATCGGAGTTTCTGAAATAGGATAGGCAGTGAGTGGCAATGTAGAATGGCGAAAAAAACCATGGGCTGGTCAGCATGGGCAGGTCAGGAAACATGCAGCGACAATGTAGGATAGGTTTCTGAAAAACATGGCGGGGTGGTGCGCATTGTAAGGATTTCTAACAGGCCATTTACTAAAAGAGTCAGAAAAACATCACAGGTTGGTGTGAATCGGAGGGACTGAATTGGGATAGGCAGTGAGTGGATATGTAGGATGCAGAAAAGCACCATGGGGTGATCAGCATGGAGAAGTCAGGAAACATACTGTGGTAATGTAGGTTAGGTCAAGAAACATGTAGTGGTAATGTAGATTAGGTCAGGAAACTTGCAGTGGCAATGTAGGTTAGGTTTCTGAAAAACACGACAGGGAGTCACAGTGTAGGATTGATTGGTCAGGATGAGGAGGTCAGGAATCATGCAGTGGCAATGTACGTTAGCTTTCTGAAAAACATCGCGGGGCGGTGCGCATTGTAAGGTTTTCTAACAGGTCATTCACAAGTAGGAGTGAGAAAAAGAACACGGGGTGGTGTGAATCTTAGGGTCTGCATTGCGATAGGCAGGGAGTGGCAATATAGGATGGAGAAAAGCACCATGGGGTTGTCCGCATGGGGAGGTCAGGAAACATGCAGTGGCAATGTAGGATAGGTTTCTCAAAAATATCACGGGGTGGTGAGCATTGTAAGGGTTTCTAACAGGCCATTCAGTGGTAGGAGTGAGAAAAACATCACGGGGTGTTGTGAATTGGAGGGTCTGAATTGGGATGGGCAGTGAGTGGCAATTTAGGATGGAGAAATCACCAAGGGGTGGTCAGCATGGGGATGTCAGGAAATATGCAGTGGCCATGTAGGATAGGTTTCTGAAAAACATCGCGTGGTGGTGCCCATTGTAAGGGTTTCTAACAGTCCATTCACCAGTAGGAGTGAGAAAAACATCACGGGGTGATGTGAATCGGGGCTCTGAATTGGGATAGGCAGTGAGTGGCAATGTGGGATGGAGAAAAGCACCACGGGGTGGTAAGCATGGTGAGGTGAGGAAAAATGCAGTGGCAATGTACGTTAGGTTTCAGAAAAATATTGGGGGGTTGTGCGCATTTTAAGGGTTTCTAACAGACCATCCACTAGTAGGAGTGAGAAAAACTTCACGGGGTCGTGTGAATCGGAGGGTCTGAATTAGGATAGGCAGTGAGTGGAAATGTAGGATGGAGAATAGCACCACGAGGTGGTCAGCTTGGGGAGGTCAGTAAACATGCAGTGGCAATGTAGGATAGTTTTCTGAAAAACATCGCGTGTTGGTGCACATTGTAAGGGTTTCTAATGGGCCATTCACAAGTAGGAGTGAAATAAACATCACGGGGTGTTGTGACTTGGAGGGTGTGAGTTAGGATAGGCAGTGAGTGGCAATGTATGATGGAGAAAAGCACCACGGCGTTGTCAGCATGGTGAGGTCAGGAAACACACAGTGGCAATGTAGGTAGGTTTCTGAAAAACGTCGCGGGGTGGTGCGCATTGTAAGGGTTTCTAACAGGCCATTCACTAGTAGGAGTGAAAAAAACATCACGGAGTGGTGAGAATTGGAGGGACTGAATTGGGATAGGCAGTGAGTGGCAATGTAGGATGGAGAATAGCACCACGATGTGGTCAGCATTGGGAATTCCTGAAACATGCAGTGGCATTGTAGGATAGGTTTCTGAAAAACATGGCTTGGTGGTGCGCATTGTAAGGGTATCTAACAGGCCATTAACTAGTAGCAGTGAGAAAATCATCAAGGGGTGGTGTGAATTGGAGGGTCTGAATTAGGATAGGCAGTGAGTGGAAATGTATGATGGAGAAAAGGACCATTGGGTGGTCAGGAAACATGCAGTGGCAATGCAGGTTAGGTCAGGATTCAAGCAGTGGCAATGTGGTTAGGTTTCTGAAAAACATGGCAGGGATTCACAATGGACGATGGAGTGGTCAGCATGGGGAGGTCAGGAAACATGCAGTGGCAATTGAGGATAGGTTTCTGAGAAACATCACGTGGTGGTGCCCATTGTAAGGGTTTCTAACAGGCCATTCACTAGTAGGAGTGAGAAAAACATCACGGGGTGATGTGAATCGGGGGTCTGAATTGGGATAGGGAGTGAGTGGCAATGTGGGATGGAGAAAAGCACTATGGGGTGGTAAGCATGGTGAGGGCAGGAAAAATGCAGTGGAAATGTACGTAAGGTTTCTGAAAAATATTGGGGGGTTGTGCGCATTTTAAGGGTTTCTAACAGACCATCCACTAGTAGGAGTGAGAAAAACTTCACGGGGTGGTGTAATTGGAGGGTCTGAATTAGGATAGGCAGTGAGTGGAAATGTAGGATGGAGAATAGCACCACGAGGTGGTCAGCATGGGGAGGTCAGGAAACATGCAGTGGCAATGTAGGATAGGTTTCTGAAAAACATGGCGGGGTGGTGCGCATTGTAAGGGTTTCTAACAGGCCATTCACTAAAAGAGTGAGAAAAACATCACGGGTTGGTGTGAATTGGAGGAACTGAATTGGAATAGGCAGTGAGTGGCAATGTAGGATGGAGAAAAGCACCACGGGGTCGTCAGCAAAGGGAGGACAGGAAACATACAGTGGTAATGTTGGATAGGTTTCTGAAAAATATCGCGGGGCGGTGTGCATTGTAAGGGTTTCTAACAGGCCATTCCCTAGTAGGACTGAGAAAACCATAACAGGGTGGTGTGAATCAGAGGGTCTGAATTAGGATAGGCCGTGAGTGGCAATGTAAGATGGAGAAAAGCGCCACGGGGTGGTCAGCATGGGAAAGTCAGGATACATGCCATGGAAAAGTAGGTTAGGTTTCTGAAAAACATTGCGGGGTGGTGCGCATTGTAAGGGGTTCTAACAGGCCATTCACTAGTAGGAGTCAGAAAATCATCAAGGAGTGGTGTGAATCGGAGTGTCTGAATTAGGATAGGCAGAGAGTGGAAATGTAGGATGGAGAAAAGCACCATGGGGTGGTCAGGAAACATGCAGTGGCAATGCAGGTTAGGTCAGCAAACATGCAGTGGCAATGTAGGTTAGGTTTCTGAAAAACATTGCAGGGAGTCAAAATGGACGATGGAGTGGTCAGCATGGGGAGGTCAGGAAACATGCAGTGGCAATTGAGGATAGTTTTCTGATAAACATCGCGGGGTGGTGAGCATTGTAAAGGTTTCTAACAGGCCATTCACTGGTACTAGTGAGAAAAACTTGAAGGGGTGGTGTGAATTGGAGTGTCTGAATAGAGATGGGCAGTGAGTTGCCATTTAGGATGGAGAAATCACCACGGGGTGGTCAGCATGGGGATGTCAGGAAACATGCAGTGGCCATGTAGGATAGGTTTCTGAAAAACATCGCGTGGTGGTGCCCATTGTAAGGGTTTCTAACAGGCCATTCACAGGTAGGAGTGAGAAAAACATCATGGGGTGGTGTGAATCGGAGGGTCTGAATTGGGATAGGGAGTGAGGGGCAATGTAGGATAGAGAAAAGCACTATGGGGTGGTCAGCTTAGGGAGGTCAGGAAACATGCAGTGGCAATGTAGGATAGGTTTCTGAAAATCATTGCGGGGTGGTGCACATTGTAAGGGTTTCTAACAGTCCATTCTCTAAAAGAGTGAGAAAAACTTCACGGGTTGGTGTGAATTGGAGGGACTGAATTGGGATAGGCTGTGAGTGGCAATGTAAAATGAAGAAAAGCACCACGGGGTGGTCCGCATGGGGAGGTCAGGAAACACGCAGTGGCAATATAGGATATGTTTCTCAAAAATGTGCCTTGGTGGTTCGCATTGTAAGGGTTTCTAACAGGCCATTCAATAGTAGGAGTGAAAAAACCATCACGGGGTGGTGTGAATCGGAGGGTGTGAATTAAGATAGGCAGTGAGTGGCAATGTATAATGGAGAAAAGCACCACGGGTTGGTCCGCATGGGGAGGTCAGGAAACGTGCAGTGGCAATGTAGGATAGTTTTCTGAAAAACATGGCGGGGTGGTGCGCATTGTAAGGGTTTCTAACAGGCCATTCACTAAAAGAGTGAGAAAACCTTCACGGGTTGGTGTGAATTGGAGGGACTGAATTGGGATAGGCATTTAGTGGCAATGTAGGATGGAGAAAAGCACCATGGGTTGGTCAGCCTGGGGAGTTCAGGAAACATGCAGTGGCAATGTAGGATATGTTTCTAAAAAACATCGCGGGGCGGCACGCATTGTAAAGTTTTCTAAAGGGCCAGTCACTAGTAGGAGTGAGAAAACATCACGGGCTGGTGTGAATCAGAGGGTCTGAATTAGGATAGGCTGTGAATGGCAATGTTAAGATGGAGAAAGGCACCACGGGTTGGTCAGCATGGGGAGGTCAGGAAACATGCAGTGGCAAAGTAGGTTAGGTTTCTGTAAAACATCGCAGTGTGTTGTGCATTGTCAGGGTTTCTAACAGGTCATTCACTTTTAGGAGTGAGAAAAACACCACGGGTCGTGTGAATCGGAGGGTCTGAATTGGGATACGCAGTGAGTCACAATGTAGTATGGAGAAAAGCACCACGAGATGGTCAGCATGGGGTGGTAAGGAAACATGCAGTGGCAATGTAGGATAGGTTTCTCAAAAACATCGCGGGGTGTTGAGCATTGTAAGCGTTTGTAACAGGCCATTCACTAGTAGGAGTGAGAAAAACATCACGGGGTGGTGTGAATCGGAGAGTCTTCATTACGATAGGAAGTGAGTGGCAAGTAGGATGGAGAAACGCACAAAGGGGTGGTCAGGAAACATGGAGTGGCAGTGTAGGTTAGGTCAGGAAACATGCAGTGGCAATGTAGTTTAGGTTTCTGAAAAAAACATTAGGGAGTCACAATGTAGAATGTCTTGGTCAGAATGGGGAGGTATGGAAACATGCACTGGCAATGTAGGTTAGATTTCTGAAAAACATCGCGGGGTTGTGTGCATTCTAAGGGTATCTAATAGGCCATTTCCTAGTAGGAGTGAGAAAAACATCACGGGGTGGTTTGAATCAGAGGGTCTGAATTAGAATAGGCAGTGAGTGGCAATGTATAATGGAGAAAAGGACCACGGGTTGGTCAGCATGGGGAGGTCAGGAAACATGCAGTGGCAATGTAGGATATTTTTCTGAAAAACATGGCTTGGTGGTGCGTATTGTAAAGGTTTCTAACAGGCCATTCACTAGTAGGAGTGAGAAAAACATCACGGTTTGTTGTAAATCGGAGTGTCTGAAATAGGATAGGCAGTGAGTGGCAATGTAGAAAGGAGAAAAGCACCACGGGCTGGTCAGCATGGGCAGGTCAGGAAACATGCAGCGACAATGTAGGGTAGGTTTCTGAAAAACATGGCGGGGTGGTGAGCATTGTAAGGATTTCTAACAGGCCATTTACTAAAAGAGTCAGAAAAACATCACAGGTTGGTGTGAATCGGAGGGACTGAATTGGGATAGGCAGTGAGTTAAAATGTAGGATGCAGAAAAGCACCATGGGGTGATCAGCATGGGGAGGTCAGGAAACATGCCTTGGCAATGTAGGTTAAATTTCTGAAATCATCGCGTGTTGGTGCGCATTGTAAGGGTTTCTAATGGGCCATTCACAAGTAGGAGTGAAATAAACATCACGGGGTGTTGTGACTTGGAGGGTGTGAATTAGGATAGGCAGTGAGTGGCAATGTATGATGGAGAAAAACACTACGGGGTGGTTAGGAAACATGCAGTGGCAATGTAGGTTAGCTCAGGAAACATGCAGTGGCAATGTAGGTTATGTTTCTGAAAAACACGTCAGCGAGTCACAATGTAGGATGGATTTGTCAGCAGGGGAATTCAGGAAACATGCAGTGTCAATGTAGGATAGGTTTCTGAGAAACATCGCGGGGTGGTGCGCATTGTAAGGGTTTCTAACAGGCCATTCACTAAAAGAGTGAGAAAAATATCACGGGTTGGTGTGAATTGGAGGGACTGAATTGGGATAGGCAGTGTCTGGCAATGTAGGATGGAGAAAAGCACCACGCGGTGGTCAGCATGGCGAGGTCAGGAAACATGCAGTGGCAAAGTAGGATATGTTTCTGAAAAATATGGCTTGGTAGTGCGCATGGCAAGGGTTTCTAACAGGCCATTCACTAGTAGGAGCAAGAAATACATCATGGGGTGGTTTGAATCAGAGGGTGTCAATTAGGATAGGCAGTGAGTGACAATGTAGGATGGAGAAAAGCACCACGGGGTGGTCAGGAAACCTGCAGTGGCAATGTAGGTTAGGTCAGGAAACATGCAGTGGCAATGTAGGTTAGGTTTCTGAAAAACACGTCAGGGAGTCACAATGTAGGGTGAATTGGTCAGAATGGGAAGTCAGGAAACATGCAGTGGCAATGTAGGTTAGGTTTCTGAGAAACATCATGGGGTGGTGCGCATTGTAAGGGTTTCTAACAGGCCATTCACTACTGGGAGTGAGAAAAAATCACGGGGTGTTGTTAATCAGAGTGTCTGAATTAGTATAGGCCGTCAGTGGCATTGTAAGATGGAGAAAAGCACCACGGGGTGGTCAGCATGGGGAGGTCAGGAAACATGCAGTGGCAAAGTAGGATATGTTTCTGAAAAATATGGCTTGGTAGTGCGCATTGCAAGGGTTTCTAACCGGCCATTCACTCGTAGGAGCAAGAAATACATCATGGGGTGGTTTGAATCAGAGGGTCTCAATTAGGATAGGCAGTGAGTGACAATGTAGGATGGAGAAAAGCACCACGGGGTGGTCAGGAAACCTGCAGTGGCAATGTAGCTTCGGTCAGGAAACATGCAGTGGCAATGTAGGTTAGGTTTCTGAAAAACATCACGGGGAGGTGCGCATTGTAAGGGTTTCTAACAGGCCATTCACTACTAGCAGTGAGAAAAACATCACGGGGTGGTGTGAATTGGAGGTTCTGAATTGGGATAGGCTGTGAGTGGCAATTTAGGTTGGAGAAAAGCACCACGGGGTGGTCAGCATGGGGAAGTCAGGAAATATGCAGTGGCAATGTGCATTAGGTTTCTCAAAAACATCGCGGGGTGGTGCGCATTGTAAGAGTTTCTAATAGGCCATTCACTAGCAGCAGTGAGAAAAACATCACGGGGTGGTGTGAATCGGAAAGTATTACCTAGGATAGGCAGTGAGTGGCAATGTAGGATGGAGAAAAGCACCACGCGGTGATCAGCATGGGGAGGTCAGGAAACATGCAGTGGCAGTGTAGGTTAGGTTTCTGAAAAACATGGTGGAGTGGTGCGCATTGTAAGGGTTTCTAACAGGCCATTCACTAAAAGACTGACAAAAACATCACGGGTTGGTGTGAATTGGAGGGACAGAATTGGGATAGGCAGTGAGTGGCAATGTAGGATGGAGAATAACACCACGGGTTGGTCAGCATAGGGAGGACAGGAAACATGCAGTTGTAATGTAGGATAGGTTTCTGAAAATAATCGAGGGGTGGTGCGCATTGTAAGGGTTTCTAACAGGCCTTTCACTAGTAGGAGTTAGAAAATCATCAAGGGGTGGTGTGAATCGGAAGGTCTGAATTAGGATAGGCAGTGAGTGGCAATGTAGGATGGAGAAAAGCACCACGGGGGGATGTCAGCATGGTGAAGTCCGGAAACATGCAGTAGCAATGTAGGTTAGGTTTCTGAAAAATATCTAAGGTTGGTGCGCATTGTAAGGGTTTCTAACAGGCCATTCACTAGTACGAGTGAGAAAAATACCACGGAGTGGTGTGAATCGGAGGGTCTGAATTAGGGTGGCAGTGAGTGGCAATGTAGGATGGAGAAAGGCACTACGGGTTGATCAGCATGGGGAGGTCAGGAAACATGCAGTGGCAATTTAGGATAGGTTTGTCAAAAACATCGCGGGGTGGTGCGCATTGTAAGGCTTTCTAACAGGCCATTCACTAGGAGGAATGAGGAAAACTTCACGGGGTGGTGTGAATCGGAGGGTCTGAATTAGAATAGGCAGTGAGTAGCAATGTAGGATGGAGGATAGCACCACGAGGTGGTCAGCATGGGGAGGTCAGGAAACATGCAGTGGGAATGTAGGATATGATTCTGAAAAACATGGCTTGGTGGTTCGCATTGTAAGGGTTTCTAACAGGCCATTCACTAGTAGGAGTGAAAAAACCATCACGGGGTGGTGTGAATCGGAGGGTGTGAATTAAGATAGGCACTGAGTGGCAATGTATAATGGAGAAAAGCACCACGGGTTGGTCAGCATGGGGAAGTCAGGAAACATACAGTGATAATGTAGGATAGGTTTCTGAAAAACATCGCGGGGTGGTGTGCATTTAAGGGTTTCTAACAGGCCATTCACTAGTAGGAGTGAAAAAACCATCACGGGGTGGTGTGAATCGGAGTGTGTGAATTAAGATAGGCACTGAGTGGCAATGTATAATGGAGAAAAGCACCACGCGGTGGTCAGCATGGAGAGGTCAGGAAACATGCAGTGGTAATGTAGGTTAGGTCAAGAAACATGTAGTGGCAATGTAGGTTAGGTCAGGAACCTTGCAGTGGCAATGTAGGTTAGGTTTCTGAAAAACACGACAGGGAGTCACAGTGTAGGTTTGATTGGTCAGGATGAGGAGGTCAGGTAACATGCAGTAGAAATGTAGGTTAGCTTTCTGAAAAACATCGGAGGGTGGTGCGCATTGTAAGTGTTTCTAACAGGCCATTCACTAAAAGAGTGAGAAAAATATCACGGGTTGGTGTGAATTGGAGGGACTGAATTGGGATAGGCAGTGACTGGCAATGTAGGATGGAGAAAAACACCACGCAGTGGTCAGCATGGGGAGGTCAGGAAACATGCAGTGGCAATGTAGGATAGTGTTCTGAAAAACATCGCGTGGTGTTACGCATTGCAAGGGTTTCTAACAGGCCATTCACAACTAGGAGTGAGAAAAAATCATGGGGTGGTGTGAATCAGAGGGTCTGAATTAGTATAGGCCGTCAGTGGCATTGTAAGATGGAGAAAAGCACCACGGGGTGGTCAGCATGGGGAGGTCAGGAAACATGCAGTGGCAATGTAGGATAGTGTTCTGAAAAACATTGCGGGGTGGTGCGCATTGTAAGGGTTTCTAACAGGCCATTGACTAGTAGGAGTGAGAAAATCATCAAGCGGTGGTGTGAATCAGAGGGTCTGAATTAGGATAGACAGTGAGTGACAATGTAGGATGGATAAAAGCACCACGGGGTGGTCAGGAAACTTGCAGTGGCAATGTAGGTTAGGTCAGGAAACATGCAGGGGCAATGTAGGTTAGGTTTCTGAAAAACACGTCAGGGAGTCACAATGTAGGGTGGATTGGTCAGCATGGGAAGTCAGGAAACGTGCAGTGGTAATATAGGTTAGGTTTCTGAGAAACATCGCAGGGTGGTGCGCATTGTAAGGGTTTCTAACAGTCCATTCACTAGTAGGAGTGAGAAATACACCACGGGGTGGTGTGAATCGGAGGGTCTGAATTAGGATGGCAGTGAGTGGCAATGTAGGATGGAGAAAGGCACTACGGGTTGGTCAGCATGGGGAGGTCAGGAAACATGTAGTGCCAATATAGGATAGGTTTCTGAAAAACATTGCAGGGTGGTGCGCATTGTAAGGGTTTCTAACAGGCCATTCACTAGTAGGACTAGGAAAATCATCATAGGGTCGTGTGAATCTGAGTGTCTGAATTAGGATAGGCAGTGAGTGACAATGTATAATGGAGAAAAGCACCACCAGATGGTCAGCATGGAGAGGTCAGGAAACATGCAGTGGCAAGGTAAGATAGGTTTCTGAAAAACATCGCGGGGTGGTTTTCATTCTAAAGGTTTCTAACAGGCCATTCACTAGTAGTTGTGAGAAAAACTTCACGGGGTGGTGTGAATCGGAGGGTCTGAATTAGGATAGGCAGCGAGTGGAAATGTAGGATGGAGAAAAGCACCATGGGGTGATCAGCATGGGTAGGTCAGGAAACATGCAGTGGCAATGTAAGATAGGTTTCTCAAAAACATCGCGGGGTGGTGCGCATTGTAAGGGTTTCTAAAAGGCCATTCCTAGTAGGAGTGAGAAAAACATCAGGAGGTGGTGTGAATCGGAGTGTCTGAATTAGGATAGGCAGTGAGTGGCAATGTAGGATGGCGAAAGCACCAGGGGGTGGTCAGCATGGGGAGGTCAGGAAACATGCAGTGGCAATGTAGGATAGGTATCTGAAAAACATCGCGGGATGGTGCGCATTGTAACTGTTTCTAACAGGCCATTCACTAGTAGGAGTGAGGAAAACATCACGAGGTGGTGTGAATCGGAGTGTCTGAATTAGGATAGGCAGTGAGTGGCAATGTAGGATGGAGAAAGCACCAGGGGGTGGTCAGCATGGGGAGGTCAGGAAACATGTAGTGGCAATGTAGGATATGTATCTGAAGAACATCCCGGGGTGGTGCGCATTGTAAGGGTTTCCAGCTTGCCATTCACTAGTAGGAGTGAGAAAAAAACCACAGGGTGGTGTGAATCGGAGGGACTGAATTAGGATAGGCAGTGAGTGGCAATGTATGATGGAGAAAATCACCACAAGATGGTCAGTATGGGGAGGTCAGGAATCATGCAGTGGCAAAGTAGGTTAGGTTTCTGAAATACATCGCGGTGTGGTGCGCACTGTAAGGGTTTCTAAGAGGCCATTCACTAGTAGGGTTGAGAAAAACATCACGTGGTGGTGTGAATCGGAGGGTGTGAATAAGAATAGGCAGTGAGTGGCAATGTAGGATGGAGAAAAGCACCACGGGGTGGTCAGCATGGGGAGGTCAGGAAACATGCAGTGGCAATGTAGGATAGGTTTCTCAAAAACATCGCGTGGTCGTGCGCATTGTAAGGGTTTCTAAAAGGCGATTCACTAGTAGCAGTGAGAAAAACATCACAGGGTGTTGGGAATCGGAGGGTCTGAATTAGGATAGGCAGTGAGTGGCAATACAGGATGGAGAATAGCACCACGGGGTGGTCAGCCTGGGGAGTTCAGGAAACATGCAGTGGAAATGTAGGATATGTTTCTGAAAAACATTGCTTGGTGGTGAGCATTGTAAGTGTTTCTAACAGGACATTCACTAGTAGGAGTGAGAAAAACATCACGGGGTGCTGTGAATCAGAGGGTCTGAATTGGGATAGGGAGTGAGAGGCATTATAGGGTGGAGAAAATCATCACGGGGTGGTCAGCATGGAGAGGTCAGGAAACATCCAGTGGCAATGTAAGATAGGTTTATGAAAATCATCGCGGGGTGGTGTGCATTGTAAGGGTTTCTAACAGGCCATTCACTAGTAGGAATGAGAAAAACATCACGGGGTGGAGTGAATCAGAGAGTCTGAATTAGTATAGGCAGTGAGCGGCAATGTAGGATGGAGAAAAGCCCCACGAGTTGGTCAGCATGGGGAGGTTAGGAAACATGCAGTGGCAATGTAGGATAGGGTTCTCAAAAACATGGCGGGGTGGTGCGCATTATAAGGGATTATAATAGGCCATTCACAAGTAGGAGTGAGAAAAATCTCACAGGGTGGTGTGAATCTGAGTGTCTGAATTAGGGTAGGCAGTGACTGCCAATGTATAATGGAGAAAAGCACCAGTCGGTGATCTGCATGGGGAGGTCAGGAAGCATGCAGTGGCAATGTAGGATAGGTTTCTAAAAAACAGCGCGTGGTGGTGCGCATTGTAAGGGTTTCTAATAGGCCATTCACTAGTAGGAGTGAGAAAAACATCACGGGGTTGTGTGAATCAAAGGGTCTGAATTAGGATAGGCATTCAGGGGCAATGTAGGGTGGAGAAAAGCACCACGGGGTGGTCAGGATGGGCATGTCAGGAAACATGCTTTGGCAATGTTCATTAGGTTTCTGAAAAACATGGCGTGGTCGTGCGCATTGTAAGGGTTTCTAACAGGCTATTCACTAGAAGCAGTGAGAAAGACATCACAGGATGTTGTGAATCGGACGTTCTGAATTAGGATAGGCAGTGAGTGGCAATGTAGGATGGAGAAAAGCACCAGGCGGTGGTCAGCATGGGGACGTCAGGAAACATACAGTGGTAATGTAGGATAGGTTTCTGAAAAACCTCGCCGGGTGGTGCGCATTGTAAGGGTTTCTAACAGGACATTCACTAGTAGGAGTGAGAAAAACATCAAGGGGTGGTGTGAATCGGAGGGACTGAATTAGGATAGGCAGTGAGTGGCAATGTAGGACGGAGAAAAGCAGCACGGGGTGGTCAGCATGGGAAGGTCAGGAAACATGCAGTGGCAATGTGGGATAGTTTTCTGAAAAACATCGCTTGGTAGTGCGCATTGTAAGGTTTTCTAACAGGCCATTCACTAGTAGGAGTGAGACAAACATCATGGGCTGGTGTAAATTGGAGAGTATGAATTATGATAGGCAGTGAATGGCAATGTAGGATGGAGAAAAGCACCACGGGGTGGTCAGTATGCGGAGGTCAGGAAGCATGCAGTGGCAATGTAGGATAGGTTTCTAAAAAACATCGCGTTGTGGTGTGCATTGTAATGTTTTCTAACAGGCCATTCACTAGTAGGAGTGAGAAAAACATCACGGGGAGGTGTGAATCAGAGGATGTCAATTGGGATAGGCAGTGAGTGGCAACGTACTTTGGAGTAAAGCACCACGGGGTGGACAGCAATGGGAGGTCAGGAAACATGCAGTGCCAATGTACATTAGGTTTCTGAAATACATTGCGGGGTGGTGCGCATTGTAAGGTTTTCTAATAGGCCATTTACTAGTAAGAGTGAGAAAAACATCACGGGGTGATGTGAAACGGAGGTTCTGAATTATGATAGGCAGTGCGTGCCAATGTAGAATGAAGAAATGCACCACGGTGTGGTCAGCATGGGGAGGTCAAGAAACATGCAGTGGCAATGTAGGATAGGTTTCTGAAAAACAGTGCCGGGTGGTGCGCATTGTAAGGATTTCTAATAGGCCATTTACTAGTAAGAGTGAGAAAAATGTGACGGGTGGTGTGAATCGGAGTGTCGAATTAGGATAGGCAGTTAGTGGCAATGTAGGTTGGAGAAAAGCACCACGGGGTGGTCAGCATAGCGAGGTCAGGAAACATGCAGTGGCAATGTGGGATAGGTTTCTAAAAAACATCGCGGGGTGTTGCGCATTGTAAGGGTTTCTAAAAGGCCATTCCTAGTAGGAGTGAGAAAAACATCAGGAGGTGGTGTGAATCGGAGTGGCTGAATTAGGATAGGCAGTGAGTGGCAATGTAGGATGGCAAAAGCACCAGGGGGTGGTCAGCATGGGGAGGTCAGGAAACATGCAGTGGCAATGTAGGATAGATATCTGAAAAACATCGCGGGATGGTGCGCATTGTAACTGTTTCTAACAGGCCATTCACTAGTAGGAGTGAGGAAAACATCAAGAGGTGGTGTGAATCGGAGTGTCTGAATTAGGATAGGCAGTGAGTGGCAATGTAGGATGGAGAAAGCACCAGGGGGTGGTCAGCATGGGGAGGTCAGGAAACATGTAGTGGCAATGTAGGATATGTATCTGAAGAACATCCCGGGGTGGTGCGCATTGTAAGGGTTTCCAGCAGGCCATTCACTAGTAGGAGTGAGAAAAAAAACCACAGGGTGGTGTGAATCGGAGGGACTGAATTAGGATAGGCAGTGAGTGACAATGTATGATGGAGAAAATCACCACAAGATGGTCAGCATGGGGAGGTCAGGAATCATGCAGTGGCAAAGTAGGTTAGGTTTCTGAAATACATCGCGGTGTGGTGCGCATTGTAAGGGTTTCTAAGAGGCCATTCACTAGTAGGGTTGAGAAAAACATCACGTGGTGGTGTGAATCGGAGGGTGTGAATAAGAATAGGCAGTGAGTGGCAATGTAGGATGGAGAAAAGCACCACGGGGTGGTCAGCATGGGGAGGTCAGGAAACATGCAGTGGCAATGTAGGATAGGTTTCTCAAAAACATCGCGTGGTCGTGCGCATTGTAAGGGTTTCTAAAAGGCGATTCACTAGTAGCAGTGAGAAAAACATCACAGGGTGTTGGGAATCGGAGGGTCTGAATTAGGATAGGCAGTGAGTGGCAATATAGGATGGAGAATAGCACCACGGGGTGGTCAGCCTGGGGAATTCAGGAAACATGCAGTGGAAATGTAGGATATGTTTCTGAAAAGCATTGCTTGTTGGTGAGCATTGTAAGTGTTTCTAACAGGACATTCACTAGTAGGAGTGAGAAAAACATCACGGGGTGCTGTGAATCAGAGGGTCTGAATTGGGATAGGGAGTGAGAGGCATTATAGGGTGGAGAAAATCATCACGGGGTGGTCAGCATGGAGAGGTCAGGAAACATCCAGTGGCAATGTAAGATAGGTTTATGAAAATCATCGCGGGGTGGTGTGCATTGTAAGGGTTTCTAACAGGCCATTCACTAGTAGGAGTGAGAAAAACATCACGGGGTGGAGTGAATCAGAGAGTCTGAATTAGGATAGGCAGTGAGCGGCAATGTAGGATGGAGAAAAGCCCCACGAGTTGGTCAGCATGGGGAGGTTAGGAAACATGGAGTGGCAATGTAGGATAGGGTTCTCAAAAACATGGCGGTGTGGTGCGCATTATAAGGGATTATAACAGGCCATTCACTAGTAGGAGTGAGAAAAAAACCACGGGGTGGTGTGAATCGGAGGGACTGAATTAGGGTAGGCAGTGAGTGGCAATGTATAATGGAGAAAAGCACCAGTCGGTGATCTGCATGGGGAGGTCAGGAAGCATGCAGTGGCAATGTAGGATAGGTTTCTAAAAAACAGCGCGTGGTGGTGCGCATTGTAAGGGTTTCTAATAGGCCATTCACTAGTAGGAGTGAGAAAAACATCACGGGGTAGTGTGAATCGAAGGGTCTGAATTAGGATAGGCATTCAGGGGCAATATAGGGTGGAGAAAAGCACCACGGGGTGGTCAGGATGGGCATGTCAGGAAACATGCTTTGGCAATGTTCATTAGGTTTCTGAAAAACATGGCGTGGTCGTGCGCATTGTAAGGGTTTCTAACAGGCCATTCACTAGTAGCAGTGAGAAAGACATCACAGGATGTTGTGAATCGGACGTTCTGAATTAGGATAGGCAGTGAGTGGCAATGTAGGATGGAGAAAAGCACCAGGCGGTGGTCAGCATGGGGACGTCAGGAAACATACAGTGGTAATGTAGGATAGGTTTCTGAAAAACCTCGCCGGGTGGTGCGCATTGTAAGGGTTTCTAACAGGACATTCACTAGTAGGAGTGAGAAAAACATCAAGGAGTGGTGTGAATCGGAGGGACTGAATTAGGATAGGCAGTGAGTGGCAATGTAGGATGGCGAAAGCACCAGGGGGTGGTCAGCATGGGTAGGTCAGGAAACATGTAGTGCCTATGTATGACAGGTATCTGAAAAACATCGCGGGGTGGTGCGCATTGTAAGGGTTTCCAGCAGGCCATTCACTAGTAGGAGTGAGAAAAAAACCACGGGGTGGTGTGAATCGGAGGGACTGAATTAGGATAGGCAGTGAGTGACAATGTATGATGGAGAAAATCACAACAAGATGGTCAGCATGGGGAGGTCAGGAATCATGCAGTGGCAAAGTAGGTTAGGTTTCTGAAAAACATGGTGGAGTGGTGCGCATTGCAAGGGTTTCTAACAGGCCATTCACTAGTAGGAGTGAGAAAAATATCACGGGTGGTGTGAATCACAAGGTCTGAATTAGGAGAGGCAGTGAGTGACAATGTATAATGGAGAAAAGCACCACGGGTTGGTCAGCATGGGGAGGTCAGGAAACATGCAGTGGCAAAGTAGGATAGCTTTCTGAAAAACATCGCCGGGTGGTGCAGATTCTAACGGTATCTAAAAGGCCATTCACTAGTAAGAGTGAGAAAAACATCACGAGATGGTGTGATTCGGAGTGTCTGAATTGGGATAGGCAGTGAGTGGCAATGTAGGTTGGAGAAAAGCACCAGGGGTTGGTCAGCAAGGGGAGGTTAGGAAACACGCAGTGGCAATGTAGGATATGTATCTGAAAAACATCGCGGGGTGGTGCGCATTGTAAGGGTTTCTAACAGGCCATTCACTAGTAGGAGTGAGAAAAACATCAAGGGGTGGTGTGAATCAGAGGGACTGAATTAGGATAGGCAGTGAGTGGCAATGTAGGACGGAGAAAAGCAGCACGGGGTGGTCAGCATGGGGAGGTCAGGAAACATGCAGTAGCAATGTTGGATAGCTTTCTGAAAAACATCGCCGGGTGGTGCGCATTGTAAGGGTTTCTAACAGGCCGTTCACTATAAGGAGTGAGAAAAACATCAAGGTGTGGTGTGAATCAGAGGGACTGAATTAGGATAGGCAGTGAGTGGCAATGTAGGACGGAGAAAAGCAGCACGGGGTGGTCAGCATGGGGAGGTCAGGAAACATGCAGTGGCAGTGTGGGATAGGTTTCTGAAAAACTTCGCTTGGTGGTGCGCATTGTAAGGGTTTCTAACAGGCCATTCACTAGTAGGAGTGAGAAAAACATCATGGGCTGGTGTGATTCGGAGGGTATGAATTATGATAGGCAGTGAATGCAATGTAGGATGGAGAAAAGCACCACGGGGCGGTCAGTATGCGGAGGTCAGGAAGCATGCAGTGGCAATGTAGGATAGGTTTCTAAAAAACATCGCGTTGTGGTGTGCATTGTAATGTTTTCTAACAGGCCATTCACTAGTAGGAGTGAGAAAAACATCACGGGGAGGTGTGAATCAGAGGATGTCAATTGGGATAGGCAGTGAGTGGCAACGTACTTTGGAGTAAAGCACCACGGGGTGGACAGCAATGGGAGGTCAGGAAACATGCAGTGCCAATGTACATTAGGTTTCTGAAATACATTGCGGGGTGGTGCGCATTGTAAGGTTTTCTAATAGGCCATTTACTAGTAAGAGTGAGAAAAACATCACGGGGTGATGTGAAACGGAGGTTCTGAATTATGATAGGCAGTGCGTGCCAATGTAGAATGAAGAAATGCACCACGGTGTGGTCAGCATGGGGAGGTCAAGAAACATGCAGTGGCAATGTAGGATAGGTTTCTGAAAAACAGTGCGGGGTGGTGCGCATTGTAAGGTTTTCTAATAGGCCATTTACTAGTAAGAGTGAGAAAAATGTGAGGGGTGGTGTGAATTGGAGTGTCGCATTAGGATAGGCAGTTAGTGGCAATGTAGGTTGGAGAAAAGCACCACGGGGTGGTCAGCATAGCGAGGTCAGGAAACATGCAGTGGCAATGTGGGATAGGTTTCTAAAAAACATCGTGGGGTGGTGCGCATTGTAAGGGTTTCTAAAAGGCCATTCCTAGTAGGAGTGAGAAAAACATCAGGAGGTGGTGTGAATCGGAGTGTCTGAATTAGGATAGGCAGTGAGTGGCAATGTAGGATGGCGAAAGCACCAGGGGGTGGTCAGCATGGGGAGGTCAGGAAACATGTAGTGCCTATGTATGACAGGTATCTGAAAAGCATCGCGGGGTGGTGCGCATTGTAAGGGTTTCCAGCAGGCCATTCACTAGTAGGAGTGAGAAAAAAACCACGGGGTGGTGTGAATCGGAGGGACTGAATTAGGATAGGCAGTGAGTGACAATGTATGATGGAGAAAATCACCACAAGATGGTCAGCATGGGGAGGTCAGGAATCATGCAGTGGCAAAGTAGGTTAGGTTTCTGAAAAACATGGTGGAGTGGTGCGCATTGCAAGGGTTTCTAACAGGCCATTCACTAGTAGGAGTGAGAAAAATATCACGGGTGGTGTGAATCACAAGGTCTGAATTTGGATAGGCAGTGAGTGACAATGTATAATGGAGAAAAGCACCACGGGTTGGTCAGCATGGGGAGGTCAGGAAACATGCAGTGGCAAAGTAGGATAGGTTTCTGAAAAACATCGCCGGGTGGTGCGGATTCTAACGGTATCTAAAAGGCCATTCACTAGTAAGAGTGAGAAAAACATCACGAGATGGTGTGATTCGGAGTGTCTGAATTCGGATAGGCAGTGAGTGGCAATGTAGGATGGAGAAAAGCACCAGGGGTTGGTCAGCAAGGGGAGGTTAGGAAACACGCAGTGGCAATGTAGGATATGTATCTGAAAAACATCGCGGGGTGGTGCGCATTGTAAGGGTTTCTAACAGGCCATTCACTAGTAGGAGTGAGAAAAACATCAAGGGGTGGTGTGAATCAGAGGGACTGAATTAGGATAGGCAGTGAGTGGCAATGTAGGACGGAGAAAAGCAGCACGGGGTGGTCAGCATGGGGAGGTCAGGAAACATGCAGTAGCAATGTTGGATAGCTTTCTGAAAAACATCGCCGGGTGGTGCGCATTGTAAGGGTTTCTAACAGGCCGTTCACTATAAGGAGTGAGAAAAACATCAAGGTGTGGTGTGAATCAGAGGGACTGAATTAGGATAGGCAGTGAGTGGCAATGTAGGACGGAGAAAAGCAGCACGGGGTGGTCAGCATGGGGAGGTCAGGAAACATGCAGTGGCAGTGTGGGATAGGTTTCTGAAAAACTTCGCTTGGTGGTGCGCATTGTAAGGGTTTCTAACAGGCCATTCACTAGTAGGAGTGAGAAAAACATCATGGGCTGGTGTGATTCGGAGGGTATGAATTATGATAGGCAGTGAGTGGCAATGTAGGATGGAGAAAAGCACCACGAGGTGGTCAGTATGCGGAGGTCAGGAGGCATGCAGTGGCAATGCAGGATAGGTTTCTAAAAATCATCGCGTGCTGGTATGCATTGTAATGTTTTCTAACAGGCCATTCACTAATAGGAGTGAGAAAAACGTCACGGGGTGCTGTGAATCTGAGGGTCTGAATTAGGATAGGCAGTTAGTGGCAATGTAGGTTCGAGAAAAGCACCACGGGGTGGTCAGCATAGGGAGGTCAGTAAACATGCAGTGGCATTGTGGGATATGTTTCAAAAAACATCGCGGGGTGGTGCGCATTGTAAGGGTTTCTAACAGGCCATTCACTAGTCGGAGTGAGAAAATCATCACGGGCTGGTGTGAATCGGAGGGTCTGAATTATGATAGGCAGTGAGTGGCAATGTAAGATGGAGAAAAGCACCACGGGGTGGTCAGCATGCGGAGGTCAGGAAACAGGAAGTGGCAATGTAGGATATGTTTCTAAAAAACATTGCGGGGTGGTGCGTATTGTAAGGCTTTCTAACAGGCCATTCCAAGTAGAAGTGAAAAAAACAGCACTTGGTGGTGTGAATCAGAGGGTCTAAATTGGAATAGGGAGTGACAGGCAATGTAGGATGGAGAAAAGCACCACGGGGTCGGGGCTGGGGATTTGGCTCAGCGGCATAAGCGCCTGCCTTGCAAGCAGGCAGTCGTGAGTTCGATCCCTGGTACCGGTAAAAACGAAAAAGACAAAAAAAAAAAAAAAAAAAGCACCACGGGGTGGTCAGCATGGGGAGGTGTGGAAACATGCAGTGGCAAAGTAGGATAGGTTTCTGAAATACATCGCGGAGTGGCGCAAACTGTAAAGGTTTCTAACAGGCCTTTTACTCGGAGGAGTGAGAAAAACATCACGGAATGGTGTGAATCGGAGGTTCTGAATTTGGATAGGCAGAGAGTGGCAATGTAGGATGGAGAAAAGCACTACGGGCTGGTCAGCATCGAGA
The DNA here is from genome assembly GCF_034190915.1 of Cavia porcellus. Classification (NCBI taxonomy): domain Eukaryota; kingdom Metazoa; phylum Chordata; class Mammalia; order Rodentia; family Caviidae; genus Cavia; species Cavia porcellus. Next base: position 386,178 of record NW_026947560.1, on the reverse strand, counting down.
GGTCAGGAAACATGCAGTGGCAATATAGGATAGGTATCTGAAAAACATCGCGGTGTGGTGCGCATTGTAAGGGTTTCTAAGAGGCCATTCACTAGTAGGGTTGAGAAAAACATCACGTGGTGGTGTGAATCGGAGGGTGTGAATAAGAATAGGCAGTGAGTGGCAATGTAGGATGGAGAAAAGCACCACGGGGTGGTCAGCATGGGGAGGTCAGGAAACATGCAGTGGCAATGTAGGATAGGTTTCTCAAAAACATCGCGTGGTCGTGCGCATTGTAAGGGTTTCTAAAAGCCGATTCACTAGTAGCAGTGAGAAAAACATCACAGGGTGTTGGGAATCGGAGGGTCTGAATTAGGATAGGCAGTGAGTGGCAATGTAGGATGGAGAATAGCACCACGGGGTGGTCAGCCTGGGGATTTCAGGAAACATGGAGTGGAAATGTAGGATATGATTCTGAAAAACATTGCTTGGTTGTGAGCATTGTAAGTGTTTCTAACAGGACATTCACTAGTAGGAGTGAGAAAAACATCACGGGGTGGTGTGAATCAGAGGGTCTGAATTGGGATAGGGAGTGAGAGGCATTATAGGGTGGAGAAAATCATCACGGGGTGGTCAGCATGGGGAGGTCAGGAAACATCCAGTGGCAATGTAAGATAGGTTTATGAAAATCATCGCGGGGTGGTGTGCATTGTAAGGGTTTCTAACAGGCCATTCACTAGTAGGAGTGAGAAAAACATCACGGGGTGGAGTGAATCAGAGAGTCTGAATTAGGATAGGCAGTGAGCGGCAATGTAGGATGGAGAAAAGCCCCACGAGTTGGTCAGCATGGCGAGGTTAGGAAACATGGAGTGGCAATGTAGGATAGGGATCTCAAAAACATGACGGGGTGGTGCGCATTTTAAGGGATTATAACAGGCCATTCACTAGTAGGAGTGAGAAAAATCTCACAGGGTGGTGTGAATCTGAGTGTCTGAATTAGGGTAGGCAGTGAGTGCCAATGTATAATGGAGAAAAGCACCAGTCGGTGATCTGCATGGGGAGGTCAGGAAGCATGCAGTGGCAATGTAGGATAGGTTTCTAAAAAACAGCGCGTGGTGGTGCGCATTGTAAGGGTTTCTAATAGGCCATTCACTAGTAGGAGTGAGAAAAACATCACGGGGTAGTGTGAATCGAAGGGTCTGAATTAGGATAGGCATTCAGGGGCAATGTAGGGTGGAGAAAAGCACCACGGGGTGGTCAGGATGGGCATGTCAGGAAACATGCTTTGGCAATGTTCATTAAGTTTCTGAAAAACATGGCGTGGTCGTGCGCATTGTAAGGGTTTCTAAAAGGCGATTCACTAGTAGCAGTGAGAAAGACATCACAGGATGTTGTGAATCGGACGTTCTGAATTAGGATAGGCAGTGAGTGGCAATGTAGGATGGAGAAAAGCACCAGGCGGTGGTCAGCATGGGGACGTCAGGAAACATACAGTGGTAATGTAGGATAGGTTTCTGAAAAACCTCGCCGGGTGGTGCGCATTGTAAGGGTTTCTAACAAGACATTCACTAGTAGGAGTGAGAAAAACATCAAGGGGTGGTGTGAATCGGAGGGACTGAATTAGGATAGGCAGTGAGTGGCAATGTAGGATGGAGAAAAGCAGCACGGGGTGGTCAGCATGGGAAGGTCAGGAAACATGCAGTGGCAATGTGGGATAGTTTTCTGAAAAACATCGCTTGGTATTGCGCATTGTAAGGGTTTCTAACAGGCCATTCACTAGTAGGAGTGAGACAAACATCATGGGCTGGTGTAAGTTGGAGAGTATGAATTATGATAGGCAGTGAGTGGCAATGTAGGATGGAGAAAAGCACCACGGGATGGTCAGTATGCGGAGGTCAGGAAGCATGCAGTGGCAATGTAGGATAGGTTTCTAAAAATCATCGCGTGCTGGTATGCATTGTAATGTTTTCTAACAGGCCATTCACTAATAGGAGTGAGAAAAACGTCACGGGGTGCTGTGAATCGGAGGGTCTGAATTAGGATAGGCAGTTAGTGGCAATGTAGGTTCGAGAAAAGCACCTCGGGGTGGTCAGCATAGGGAGGTCAGGAAACATGCAGTGGCATTGTGGGATATGTTTCTAAAAAACATCGCTGGGTGGTGCGCATTGTAAGGGTTTCTAACAGGCCATTCACTAGTCGGAGTGAGAAAATCATCACGGGCTGGTGTGAATCGGAGGGTCTGAATTATGATAGGCAGTGAGTGGCAATGTAGGTTGGAGAAAAGCACCACGGGATGGTCAGCATGCGGAGGTCAGGGAACAGGAAGTGGCAATGTAGGATATGTTTCTAAAAAACATCGCGGGTTGGAGCGTATTGTAAGGCTTTCTAACAGGCCATTCCTAGTAGGAGTGAAAAAAACAGCACTTGGTGGTGTGAATCAGAGGGTCTAAATTGGAGTAGGGAGTGAAAGGCAATGTAGGATGGAGAAAAGCACCACGGGGTGGTCAGCATGGGGAGGTGTGGAAACATGCAGTGACAAAGTAGGATGGGTTTCTAAAAAACATCGCGCGGTGCTGCGGATTGTAACGATTTCTAAATGGCCATTCACTAGTAGGAGTGAGAAAAGCATCACGAGGTGGTGTGAATCGGAGTGTCTGAATTAGGTTAGGCAGGGAGTGGCAATGTAGGATGGCGAAAGCACCAGGGGGTGGTCAGCAAGGGGAGGTCAGGAAACAGGTAGTGGCAATGTATGATAGGTATCTGAAAAACATCGCGGGGTGGTGCGCATTGTAAGGATTTCCAGCCCGCCATTCACTAGTAGGAGTGAGAAAAACATCACGGGTGGTGTGAATCACAGGGTCTGAATTGGGATAGGGTGTGAGAGGCACTGTAGGATGGAGAAAAGCACCACGGGTTGGTCAGCATAGGGAGGTCAGGAAACATGCAGTGGCAATGTAGGATAGGTTTCTAAAAACATCGCGGGGTGGTGCGGATTCTAACGGTATCTAAAAGGCCATTCACTAGTAGGAGTGAGAAAAACATCACAACATGGTGTGATTCGAAGTGTCTGAATTAGGATAGGCAGTGAGTGGCAATGTAGGATGGAGAAAAGCACCAGGGGTTGGTCAGCATGGGGAGGTTAGGAAACACGCAGTGACAATGTAGGATAGGTATCTGAAAAACATCGCGGGGTGGTGCGCATTGTAAGAGTTTCTAACAGGCCATTCAGTAGTAGGAGTGAGAAAAACATCACGGGGTGCTTTGAATCGGAGGGTCTGAATTATGATAGGCAGTGAGTGGCAATGTAGGATGGAGAAAAGCACCACGGAGTGGTCAGCATGAGGAGGTAAGAAAACATGCAGTGGCAATGTAGGATAGGTTTCTGAAAAACGTCGCGGGGTGGTGCACATTGTAAGGATTTCTAATAGGCCACTGACTAGTAGGAGTGAGAAAAACCTCATGGGATGGTTTGAATCAGAGGGACTGAATGGTGATAGGGAGTGAGAGGCAATGTAGGATGGAGAAAAGCACCACGGGGTTGTCAGCATGGGGAGATCAGGAAACATGCAGTGTCAATGTAGGTTAGGTTTCTGAAAAACATCACGGCGTGGTGCACACTGTAAAGTTTTCTAACAGGCCTTTTACTCGGAGGAGTGAGAAAAACATCACGGGTGGTGTGAATCGGAGCGTGTGAATAAGAATAGGCAGTGAGTGGCAATGTAGGATGGAGAAAAGCACCACGGGGTGGTCAGCATGTGGAGGTGAGGAAACATGCAGTCACAATGTTTGTTAGGTTTCTGAAAAACATGGCGTGGTCGTGCGTATTTTAAGGGTTTCTAAAAGGCGATTCACCAGTAGCAGTGAGCCAGGCATCACAGGGTGTTTTGAATCGGAGGGTCTGAATTAGGATAGGCCTTCAGGGGCAATGTAGGGTGGAGAAAAGCACCACGGGGTGGTCAGCATGAGGAGGTAAGGAAACATGCAGTGGCAATGTAGGATAGGTTTCTGAAAAACGTCGCGGGGTGGTGCGCATTGTAAGGATTTCTAATAGGCCACTGACTAGTAGGAGTGAGAAAAACCTCATGGGATGGTGTGAATCAGAGGGACTGAATGGTGATAGGGAGTGAGAGGCAATGTAGGATGGGGAATAGCACCACGGGGTGGTGTGAATCGGAGGGTATGAATTAGGATAGGTAGTGAGTGGCAATGTATAATGTAGAAAAGCACCACTCGGTGATCTGCATGGGGTGGTCAGGAAACATGCACTCGCAATGTAGGATAGGTTTCTGAAATACATCGCGGGTTGGTGCGAATTGTAAGGGTTTCTAACAGGCCATTCACTAGTAGGAGTAAGAGAAACATCACGGGGTGGTGTGAATCTGAGGGTGTCAAATAGGATAGGCAGTGAGTGGCAATGTAGGGTGGAGAAAAGCACCACGGGGTGCTCAGCATGGGGAGGTCAGGAAACATGCAGTGGCAATGTAGGATAGGTTTCTCAAAAACATGACGGGGTGGTGCGCATTATAAGGGTTTATAACAAGCCATTCACTAGTAGGAGTGAGAAAAATCTCACAGAGTGGTGTGAATCTGAGGGTCTGAATTAGCATAGGCAGTGAGTGGCAATGTATAATGGAGAAAAGCACCACTCGGTGATCTGAATGGGGAGGTCAGGAAACATGCAGTCGCAATGTAGGATAGGTTTCTGAAATACGTCGCAGGTTGGTGCGAAATGTAAGGGTTTCTAACAGGCCATTCACAAGTAGGAGTGAGAAAAACAACACGGGGTGGTGTGAATCGGAGGGTCTGAATTAGGATAGGCCTTCAGGGGCAATGTAGGGTGGAGAAAAGCACCATGGGGTGGTCACCATGGGGAGGTCAGGAAACATGAAGTGGCAATGTACTATAGGTTTCTGAAAAACATGGCAGGGTGGTGTGCATTGTAAGTGTTTCTAACAGGCCATTCACTAGTAGGAGTGAGAAAAACATCACGGGGTGGAGTGAATCAGAGAGTCTGAATTAGGATAGGCAGTGAGCGGCAATGTAGGATGGAGAAAAGCCCCACGAGTTGGTCAGCATGGCGAGGTTAGGAAACATGGAGTGGCAATGTAGGATAGGGATCTCAAAAACATGACGGGGTGGTGCGCATTTTAAGGGATTATAACAGGCCATTCACTAGTAGGAGTGAGAAAAATCTCACAGGGTGGTGTGAATCTGAGTGTCTGAATTAGGGTAGGCAGTGAGTGCCAATGTATAATGGAGAAAAGCACCAGTCGGTGATCTGCATGGGGAGGTCAGGAAGCATGCAGTGGCAATGTAGGATAGGTTTCTAAAAAACAGCGCGTGGTGGTGCGCATTGTAAGGGTTTCTAATAGGCCATTCACTAGTAGGAGTGAGAAAAACATCACGGGGTAGTGTGAATCGAAGGGTCTGAATTAGGATAGGCATTCAGGGGCAATGTAGGGTGGAGAAAAGCACCACGGGGTGGTCAGGATGGGCATGTCAGGAAACATGCTTTGGCAATGTTCATTAGGTTTCTGAAAAACATGGCGTGGTCGTGCGCATTGTAAGGGTTTCTAAAAGGCGATTCACTAGTAGCAGTGAGAAAGACATCACAGGATGTTGTGAATCGGACGTTCTGAATTAGGATAGGCAGTGAGTGGCAATGTAGGATGGAGAAAAGCACCAGGCGGTGGTCAGCATGGGGACGTCAGGAAACATACAGTGGTAATGTAGGATAGGTTTCTGAAAAACCTCGCCGGGTGGTGCGCATTGTAAGGGTTTCTAACAAGACATTCACTAGTAGGAGTGAGAAAAACATCAAGGGGTGGTGTGAATCGGAGGGACTGAATTAGGATAGGCAGTGAGTGGCAATGTAGGATGGAGAAAAGCAGCACGGGGTGGTCAGCATGGGAAGGTCAGGAAACATGCAGTGGCAATGTGGGATAGTTTTCTGAAAAACATCGCTTGGTATTGCGCATTGTAAGGGTTTCTAACAGGCCATTCACTAGTAGGAGTGAGACAAACATCATGGGCTGGTGTAAGTTGGAGAGTATGAATTATGATAGGCAGTGAGTGGCAATGTAGGATGGAGAAAAGCACCACGGGATGGTCAGTATGCGGAGGTCAGGAAGCATGCAGTGGCAATGTAGGATAGGTTTCTAAAAAACATCGCGTTGTGGTGTGCATTGTAATGTTTTCTAACAGGCCATTCACTAGTAGGAGTGAGAAAAACATCACGGGGAGGTGTGAAACCGTGGATGTCAATTGGGATAGGCAGTGAGTGGCAACGTACTTTGGAGTAAAGCACCACGGGGTGGACAGCAATGGGAGGTCAGGAAACATGCAGTGGCAATGTACATTAGGTTTCTGAAATGCATTGCGTGGTGGTGCGCATTGTAAGGTTTTCTAATAGGCCATTTACTAGTAAGAGTGAGAAAAACATCACGGGGTGATGTGAAACGGAGGTTCTGAATTATGATAGGCAGTGCGTGCCAATGTAGAATGAAGAAATGCACCACGGTGTGGTCAGCATGGGGAGGTCAAGAAACATGCAGTGGCAATGTAGGATAGGTTTCTGAAAAACAGTGCGGGGTGGTGCGCATTGTAAGGTTTTCTAATAGGCCATTTACTAGTAAGAGTGAGAAAAATGTGAGGGGTGGTGTGAATTGGAATGTCGAATTAGGATAGGCAGTTAGTGGCAATGTAGGTTGGAGAAAAGCACCACGGGGTGGTCAGCATAGCGAGGTCAGGAAACATGCAGTGGCAATGTGGGATAGGTTTCTAAAAAACATCGCGGGGTGGTGCGCATTGTAAGGGTTTCTAAAAGGCCATTCCTAGTAGGAGTGAGAAAAACATCAGGAGGTGGTGTGAATCGGAGTGTCTGAATTAGGATAGGCAGTGAGTGGCAATGTAGGATGGCGAAAGCACCAGGGGGTGGTCAGCATGGGGAGGTCAGGAAACATGCAGTGGCAATGTAGGATAGGTATCTGAAAAGCATCGCGGGATGGTGCACATTGTAAGGGTTTCTAACAGGCCATTCACTAGTAGGAGTGAGGAAAACATCACGAGGTGGTGTGAATCGGAGTGTCTGAATTAGGATAGGCAGTGAGTGGCAATGTAGGATGGAGAAAGCACCAGGGGGTGGTCAGCATGGGGAGGTCAGGAAACATGTAGTGCCAATGTATGACAGGTATCTGAAAAACATCGCGGGGTGGGGCGCATTGTAAGGGTTTCCAGCAGGCCATTCACTAGTAGGAGTGAGAAAAACATCAAGGGGTGGTGTGAATCAGAGGGACTGAATTAGGATAGGCAGTGAGTGGCAATGTAGGACGGAGAAAAGCAGCACGGGGTGGTCAGCATGGGGAGGTCAGGAAACATGCAGTAGCAATGTTGGATAGCTTTCTGAAAAACATCGCCGGGTGGTGCGCATTGTAAGGGTTTCTAACAGGCCGTTCACTAGTAGGAGTGAGAAAAACATAAAGGGGTGGTGTGAATCAGAGTGACTGAATTAGGATAGGCAGTGAGTGGCAATGTAGGACGGAGAAAAGCAGCACGGGGTGGTCAGCCTGGGGAGGTCAGGAAACATGCAGTGGCAGTGTGGGATAGGTTTCTGAAAAACTTCGCTTGGTGGTGCGCATTGTAAGGGTTTCTAACAGGCCATTCCCTAGTAGGAGTGAGAAAAACATCATGGGCTGGTGTCATTCGGAGGGTATGAATTATGATAGGCAGTGAGTGGCATTGTAGGATGGAGAAAAGCACCACGAGGTGGTCAGTATGCGGAGGTCAGGAGGCATGCAGTGGCAATGCAGGATAGGTTTCTAAAAATCATCGCGTGCTGGTATGCATTGTAATGTTTTCTAACAGGCCATTCACTAATAGGAGTGAGAAAAACGTCACGGGGTGCTGTGAATCGGAGGGTCTGAATTAGGATAGGCAGTTAGTGGCAATGTAGGTTCGAGAAAAGCACCACGGGGTGGTCAGCATAGGGAGGTCAGGAAACATGCAGTGGCATTGTGGGATATGTTTCTAAAAAACATCGCTGGGTGGTGCGCATTGTAAGGGTTTCTAACAGGCCATTCACTAGTCGGAGTGAGAAAATCATCACGGGCTGGTGTGAATCGGAGGGTCTGAATTATGATAGGCAGTGAGTGGCAATGTAGGTTGGAGAAAAGCACCACGGGATGGTCAGCATGCGGAGGTCAGGGAACAGGAAGTGGCAATGTAGGATATGTTTCTAAAAAACATCGCGGGTTGGAGCGTATTGTAAGGCTTTCTAACAGGCCATTCCTAGTAGGAGTGAAAGAAACAGCACTTGGTGGTGTGAATCAGAGGGTCTAAATTGGAGTAGGGAGTGAAAGGCAATGTAGGATGGAGAAAAGCACCACGGGGTGGTCAGCATGGGGAGGTGTGGAAACATGCAGTGACAAAGTAGGATGGGTTTCTAAAAAACATCGCGGGGTGCTGCGGATTGTAACGATTTCTAAATGGCCATTCACTAGTAGGAGTGAGAAAAGCATCACGAGGTGGTGTGAATCGGAGTGTCTGAATTAGGTTAGGCAGGGAGTGGCAATGTAGGATGGCGAAAGCACCAGGGGGTGGTCAGCAAGGGGAGGTCAGGAAACAGGTAGTGGCAATGTATGATAGGTATCTGAAAAACATCGCGGGGTGGTGCGCATTGTAAGGGTTTCCAGCCCGCCATTCACTAGTAGGAGTGAGAAAAACATCACGGGTGGTGTGAATCACAGGGTCTGAATTGGGATAGGGTGTGAGAGGCACTGTAGGATGGAGAAAAGCACCACGGGTTGGTCAGCATAGGGAGGTCAGGAAACATGCAGTGGCAATGTAGGATAGGTTTCTAAAAACATCGCGGGGTGGTGCGGATTCTAACGGTATCTAAAAGGCCATTCACTAGTAGGAGTGAGAAAAACATCACAACATGGTGTGATTCGAAGTGTCTGAATTAGGATAGGCAGTGAGTGGCAATGTAGGATGGAGAAAAGCACCAGGGGTTGGTCAGCATGGGGAGGTTAGGAAACACGCAGTGACAATGTAGGATAGGTATCTGAAAAACATCGCGGGGTGGTGCGCATTGTAAGAGTTTCTAACAGGCCATTCAGTAGTAGGAGTGAGAAAAACATCACGGGGTGCTTTGAATCGGAGGGTCTGAATTATGATAGGCAGTGAGTGGCAATGTAGGATGGAGAAAAGCACCACGGAGTGGTCAGCATGAGGAGGTAAGAAAACATGCAGTGGCAATGTAGGATAGGTTTCTGAAAAACGTCGCGGGGTGGTGCACATTGTAAGGATTTCTAATAGGCCACTGACTAGTAGGAGTGAGAAAAACCTCATGGGATGGTTTGAATCAGAGGGACTGAATGGTGATAGGGAGTGAGAGGCAATGTAGGATGGAGAAAAGCACCACGGGGTTGTCAGCATGGGGAGATCAGGAAACATGCAGTGTCAATGTAGGTTAGGTTTCTGAAAAACATCACGGCGTGGTGCACACTGTAAAGTTTTCTAACAGGCCTTTTACTCGGAGGAGTGAGAAAAACATCACGGGTGGTGTGAATCGGAGCGTGTGAATAAGAATAGGCAGTGAGTGGCAATGTAGGATGGAGAAAAGCACCACGGGGTGGTCAGCATGTGGAGGTGAGGAAACATGCAGTCACAATGTTTGTTAGGTTTCTGAAAAACATGGCGTGGTCGTGCGTATTTTAAGGGTTTCTAAAAGGCGATTCACCAGTAGCAGTGAGCCAGGCATCACAGGGTGTTTTGAATCGGAGGGTCTGAATTAGGATAGGCCTTCAGGGGCAATGTAGGGTGGAGAAAAGCACCACGGGGTGGTCAGCATGAGGAGGTAAGGAAACATGCAGTGGCAATGTAGGATAGGTTTCTGAAAAACGTCGCGGGGTGGTGCGCATTGTAAGGATTTCTAATAGGCCACTGACTAGTAGGAGTGAGAAAAACCTCATGGGATGGTGTGAATCAGAGGGACTGAATGGTGATAGGGAGTGAGAGGCAATGTAGGATGGAGAAAAGCACCACGGGGTTGTCAGCATGGGGAGATCAGGAAACATGCAGTGTCAATGTAGGTTAGGTTTCTGAAAAACATCACGGCGTGGTGCACACTGTAAAGTTTTCTAACAGGCCTTTTACTCGGAGGAGTGAGAAAAACATCACGGGTGGTGTGAATCGGAGCGTGTGAATAAGAATAGGCAGTGAGTGGCAATGTAGGATGGAGAAAAGCACCACGGGGTGGTCAGCATGTGGAGGTGAGGAAACATGCAGTCACAATGTTTGTTAGGTTTCTGAAAAACATGGCGTGGTCGTGCGTATTTTAAGGGTTTCTAAAAGGCGATTCACCAGTAGCAGTGAGCCAGGCATCACAGGGTGTTTTGAATCGGAGGGTCTGAATTAGGATAGGCCTTCAGGGGCAATGTAGGGTGGAGAAAAGCACCACGGGGTGGTCAGCATGAGGAGGTAAGGAAACATGCAGTGGCAATGTAGGATAGGTTTCTGAAAAACGTCGCGGGGTGGTGCGCATTGTAAGGATTTCTAATAGGCCACTGACTAGTAGGAGTGAGAAAAACCTCATGGGATGGTGTGAATCAGAGGGACTGAATGGTGATAGGGAGTGAGAGGCAATGTAGGATGGGGAATAGCACCACGGGGTGGTGTGAATCGGAGGGTATGAATTAGGATAGGTAGTGAGTGGCAATGTATAATGTAGAAAAGCACCACTCGGTGATCTGCATGGGGTGGTCAGGAAACATGCACTCGCAATGTAGGATAGGTTTCTGAAATACATCGCGGGTTGGTGCGAATTGTAAGGGTTTCTAACAGGCCATTCACTAGTAGGAGTAAGAGAAACATCACGGGGTGGTGTGAATCTGAGGGTGTCAAATAGGATAGGCAGTGAGTGGCAATGTAGGGTGGAGAAAAGCACCACGGGGTGCTCAGCATGGGGAGGTCAGGAAACATGCAGTGGCAATGTAGGATAGGTTTCTCAAAAACATGACGGGGTGGTGCGCATTATAAGGGTTTATAACAAGCCATTCACTAGTAGGAGTGAGAAAAATCTCACAGAGTGGTGTGAATCTGAGGGTCTGAATTAGCATAGGCAGTGAGTGGCAATGTATAATGGAGAAAAGCACCACTCGGTGATCTGAATGGGGAGGTCAGGAAACATGCAGTCGCAATGTAGGATAGGTTTCTGAAATACGTCGCAGGTTGGTGCGAAATGTAAGGGTTTCTAACAGGCCATTCACAAGTAGGAGTGAGAAAAACAACACGGGGTGGTGTGAATCGGAGGGTCTGAATTAGGATAGGCCTTCAGGGGCAATGTAGGGTGGAGAAAAGCACCATGGGGTGGTCACCATGGGGAGGTCAGGAAACATGAAGTGGCAATGTACTATAGGTTTCTGAAAAACATGGCAGGGTGGTGTGCATTGTAAGTGTTTCTAACAGGCCATTCACTAGTAGGAGTGAGAAAAACATCATGGGGTGTTGTCAATCGGAGGGTCTGAATTAGGATAGGCAGTGAGAGGCAATGTAGGATGGAGAAAAGCACCATGGGGTGGTCAGCATGGGGAGGTCAGGAAACATGCAGTGGCAATGTAGGTTAGGTTTCTAAAAAACATCGCGTGGTGATGCACACTGTAAGGTTTCAAACAGGCCTTTAACTAGCAGGAGTGAGAAAAACATCATTGGGTGGTGTGAATCGAAGGTTCTGAATTGGTGTAGAGAGTGAGTGGCAATGTAGGATGGAGAAACGCACCACGGGGTGGTCAGCATGGGGAGGTCAGGAAACATGCAATGGCAATGTAGGATAGGTATCTGAAAAACATCGCGGGGTGGTGCACATTGTAAGGGTTTCTACCAGGCCATTCACTAGTAGGAGTGAGAAAAATATCAAGGGGTGGTGTGAATCGGAGGGACTGAATTAGGATAGGCAGTGAGTGGCAATGTAGGATGGAGAAAAGCGCCACGGGTTGGTCAGCATGGGGAGGTCAGGAAACATGCAGTGGCAATGTAGGATAGGTTTCTGAAAAACTTTGCGGGGTGGTGCGCATTGTAAGTGTTTCTAAAAGGCCATTCACTAGTAAGAGTGAGAAAAACATCACGGGGTTGTGTGAATCGAAGGGTCTGAATTACGATAGGCAGTGAGTGGCAATGTAGGATGGAGAAAAGCACCACGGGGCGTTCAGCATGGGGAGGTCAGGAAACATGCAGTGGCAATGTGGGATAGGATTCTAAAAAACATCGCGTGGTGGTGCGCTTTGCAAGGGTTTCTAACTGGCCATTCACTAGTAGGAGTGATAAAAACATGACGGGCTGGTGTAAATCCGAGGGTCTGAATTAGGATAGGTAGTGAGTAGCAATGTAGGATGGAGAAAAGCACCACGGGGTGGTCAGCATGCGGAGATCAGGAAACATGCAGTGGAAATGTAGGAGTTGTTTCTAAAAAACATCGCGGGGTGGTGCGCATTGTAAGGGTTTCTAACAGGCCATTCACTAGTAGGAGTAAGAAAAACATCACGGTGTGGTGTGAGTCAGAGGGTCTGAACTGGGATAGGGAGTGAGAGGCAATGTAGGATTGAGAAAACCCCAGGGGATAGTCAGCATGGGGAATTCAGGAAACATGCAGTCGCAATTTAGGTTAGGTTTCTGAAAAACATCGCGGGTTGGTGCACACTGTAAGGGTTTCAAACAGGCCATTAACTAGCCGGAGTGAGAAAAACATTATTGGGTGGTGTGAATCGGAAGTTCTGAATTGGTGTAGAGAGTGAGTGGCAATGTAGGATGGAGAAAAGCACCACGGGTTGGTCAGCATGGGGAGGTCAGGAATCATGCAATGGCAATGTAGGATAGGTATCTGAAAAACATCGCGGGGTGGTGCACATTGTAAGGGTTTCTACGAAGCCATGCACTAGTACGAGTGAGAAAAATATAAAGGGGTGGTGTGAATCGGAGGGACTGAATTAGGATAGGCAGTGAGTTGCAATGTAGGATGGATAAAAGCACCACGGGGTGGTCAGCATGGGGAGGACAGGAAATATGCAGTGGCAATGTAGGATAGGTTTCTGAAAAACATCACTTGGTGGAGCGCATTGTAAGGATTTCTAACAGGCCATTAACTAGGAGGAGTGAGAAAAACATCACGGGGTGGTGTGAATTGGAGGGTCTGAATTAGGATAGGCATTCAGGGGCAATATAGGGTGGAGAGATGCACCACGGGGTGGTCAGCATGGGGAGGTCAGGAAACAGGCAATCGCAATGTAGGATAGGGATCTGAAAAACATCGCGGGGTGGTGCACATTGTAAGGGTTTCTACCAAGCCATGCACTAGTAGGAGTAACAAAAATATCAAGGGGTGGTGTGAATCGGAGGGACTGAATTAGGATAGGAAGTGAGTGGCAAAGTAGGATGGAGCAAAGCACCACGGGGTTTTCAGCATGGGGAGGTCAGGAAACATGCGGTGGCAATGTGGGATAGGTTTCTGAAAAACATCACTTGGTGGAGCGCATTGAAAGGATTTCTAACAGGCCATTCACGAGTAGGAGTGAGAAACACATCACGGGCTGGTGTGAATTGGAGGGTCTGAATTATGATAGGCAGTGAGTGGCAATGTATTATGGAGAAAAGCACCTCTCAGTGATCTGCATGGGCAGGTCAGGAACCATGCAGTGGCAATGTAGGATAGGTTTCTGAAATACATCGCAGGGTGGTGCGCATTGTAAGGGTTTCTAACAGGCCATTCACTAGTAGGAGTGAGAGAAACATCACTGGGTGCTGTGAATTGGAGGGTCTGAATTTGGATAGGCATTCAGGGGCAATGTAGGGTGGAGAAAAGCACCACGGGGTGGTCAGCATGGGGAGGTTAGGAAACACGCAGTGGCAATGGAGGATAGGTTTCTGAAAAACATCGCAGGGTGGTGCGGATTGTAAGTGTCTAACAGGCCATTCACTAGTAGGAGTGAGAAAAACACCACGGGGTGTTGTTAATCGGAGGGTCTGAATTAGGATAGGCAGTGAGTGGCAATGTAGGATGGAGAAAACCCACACAGGGTGGTCAGCATGGGGATGTCAGGAAACATGCAGTGGCAATGGAGGATAGGTTTCTAAAAAACATCGCGGGATGGTGCTGATTGTAACGGTTTCTAAAAGGACATTTACTAGTGGGAGTGAGAATAACATCACGGGGTGGTGTCAATCGGAGTGTCTGAATTAGGATAGGCAGTAAGTGGCAATGTAGGATGGAGAAAAGCACCAGGCGTGGCCAGCATGGGGCGGTCAGGAAACAGGAAGTGGCAATGTAGGTTAGGTTTCTGAAAAACATCGCGGGGTGGTGCCCAGTGTAAGGGTTTCTACCAGGCCTTTCACTAGTAGGAGTGAGAAAAATATCAAGGGGTGGTGAGAATCGTAGGGACTGAATTAGGATAGGCAGTGAGTGGCAATGTAGGATGGAGAAAAGCACCACGGGGTGGTCAGCATGGGGAGGTCAGGAAACATGCAGTGGAAATGTAGGATAGGTTTCTGAAAAACTTTGCGGGTGGTGCGCATTGTAAGGGTTTCTAACAGGCCATTCACTAGTAAGAGTGAGAAAAACATCACGGGGTGATGTGAATCGAAGGGTCTGAATTACGATAGGCAGTGAGTGGCAATGTAGGATGGAGAAATGAACCATGGGGCGGTCAGCATGGGGAGTTCAGGAAACATGCAGTGGCAATATGGGATAGGATTCTAAAAAACATCGCGGGGTGGTGCGCATTGCAAGGGTTTCTAACTGGCCATTCACTAGTAGGAGTGAGAAAAACATGACGGGATGGTGTGAATCCGAGGGTCTGAATTATGATAGGTAGTGAGTGGCAATGTAGGATGGAGAAAAGCACCACCGGGTGGTCAGCATGCAGAGATCAGGAAACATGCAGGGGAAATGTAGGATAGGTATGTGAAAAACATCGCGGGGTGGTGCGCATTGTAAGGTTTCTAACAGGCCATTCACTAGTACAAGTCAGAAAAACATCACGGGGCGGTGTGAATTGGAGGGTCTGAATAATGATAGGCAGTGAGTGGCAATGTAAGATGGAGAAAAGCACCCCGGGGTTGTCAGCATGGGGTGGTCAGGAAATATGCAGTGGCAATGTGGGATAGGTTTCTGAAAAACATCGTGGGTTGATGAGTATTGTTGGGGTTTCTAACAGTCCATTCACTAGTAGGAGTGGGAAAAACATGACGGGCTGGTGTGAATTGGAGGGTCTGTATTATGATAGGAGGTGATTGGCAATGTAGGATGGAGGAAAGCACCATGAGGTGGTCAGCATGGGGAGATCAGGAAACATGCAGTGGCAATGTGGGATAGGTATCTGAAAAACATCCCGGGATGGTGCGCATTGTAAGAGTTTCTAACAGGCCATTCACTAGTAGGAGTGAGAAAACCAACACGGGGTAGTGTGAATACGAGGGTCTGAATAAGGAGAGGCAGTGAGTGGCTATGTAGGATGGAGAATAGCACCACGGGGAGGTCAGAATGGAAAGGTCAGGAAACATGCAGTGGGAATGTATGATATTTTTCTGAAAAACATGGCGGGGATGTGTGCATTGTATGGGTTTCTAACAGGCCATTCACTATTAGGAGTGAGACAACATCAAGGGGTGGTGTGAATCCGAGTGGCTGAATTAGAATAGGCAGTGAGGGGCAATGTATAATGGAGAAAAGCACGACTCGGTGATCTGCATGGGGAGGTCAGGAAACATGCAGTCGCAATGTAGGATAGGTTTCTGAAATACATCGCGATTTGGTGCGCATTGTAAGTGTTTCTAACAGGCCATTCACTAGTAGGAGTGAGAAAAACATCACCGGGTGGTGTGAATCGGAGGGGCTGAATGAGGATAGGCATTCAGGCGCAATGTAGGTTGGAGAAAAGCACCACGGGGTGGTCAGCATGGGGAGGTCAGGGAACATGCAGTGGCCATGTAGGATACGTTTCTGAAAAACATCGCAGGGTGGTGCGGATTGTAAGTGTCTAAAAGGCCATTCACTAGTAGGAGTGAGAAAAACATCACAGGGTGGTGTTAATTGGAGGGGCTGAATTAGGATAGGCAGTGAGTGGCAATGTAGGATGGAGAAAACCCACAAAGGGTGGTCAGCATGGGGATGTCAAGAAACATGCAGTGGCAATGGAGGATAGGTTTCTAAAAAACGTCACGGAATGGTGCTGATTGTAACAGTTTCTAAAAGGCCATTTACTAGTGGGAGTGACAATAACATCACGGGGTGGTGTCAATCAGAGTGTCTCAATTAGGATAGGCAGTAAGTGGCAATGTAGGATGGAGAAAAGCACCAGGCGTGGCCAGCATGTGGAGGTCAGGAAACATGCAGTGGCAATGTAGCTTAGGTTTCTGAAAAACATTGCGGGGTGGTGAACACTGTAAGGGTTTCTAACAGGACAATTACTAGGAGGAATGAGAAAAACATCACGTGGTCATGTGAATCGGAGGTACCGAATTGGGATATGCAGTGAGTGGCACTGTAGGATGGAGAAAAGCACCATGGGCTGGTTAGCATGGGGAGGTCAGGAAACATGCAGTGGCAATGTAGGATAGGTATCTGGAAAACATCGCGGGGTGGTGCGCATTGTAAGGGATTCTAACAGGCCATTCACTAGTATAAGTGAGAAAAACATCATGGGCTGGTGCTAATTGGAGGGTCTGAATTATGATAGGCAGTGAGTGGCAATGTAGGATGGAGAAAAGCACCATGGGGTGGTCAGCATGGGGAGGTCAGGAAACATGCAGTGGCAATGTAGGATAGGTTTCGCAAAAACATGACGGGGTGGTGCGCAATGTAAGGGTTTTTAACAGGCCCTACACTTGTAGGAGTGAGAAAAACATCACGGGGTGGTGTAAATCGCAGGGACAGAATTAGGATACGCAGTGAGTGGCAATGTAGGATGGAGAAGAGCACTACGGTGTGGTCAGCTTCGGGAGGTCAGGAAACATGCAGTGGCAATGTCGGTTAGGTTTCTGAAAAACATCGCAGGGTTGTGTGCATTGTAAGGGTTTCTAATAGGCCATTCACTAGTAGGATGGAGAAAAACATCACGGGGTGGTGTGAATCTGAGTGTCTGAATTAGGATAGGCAGTGAGTGGGAATGTAGGATGGAGAAAAGCACCACAGGGTGGTCAGCATGGGGAGGTCAGGAAACATACAGTGGTAATGTAGGATAGGTTTCTGAAAAACATCGCTGGGTGGTGCGCATTGTAAGGGTTTCTAACAGGCCAATCACTAGTAGGAGTGAGAAAAACATCACGGGGTGGTGTGAATCAGATGGTCTGAATTGGGATAGGGAGTGAGAGGCATTACAGAATGGAGAAAATCATCACGGGGTGGTCAGCATGGGGAGGTCAGGAAACATGCAGTATCAATGTAGGATAGGTTTCTAAAAAACATCTCGGGGAGGTGCAGATTGTAACGGTTTATAAAACGCCATTCACTTGTAGGAGTGAGAAAAAAAGTCACGGGGTGGTGTGAATCGGAGTTTCTGATTTAGGATAGGCAGTGAGTGGCAATGTAAGATTGAGAAAACCCCAGGGGATAGTCAGCATGAGGAATTCAGGAAACATGCAGTCGCAATTAAGTTAGGTTTCTGAAAAACATCGCGGGGTGGTGCAAACAGTAAGGGTTTCAAAAAGGCCATTAACTAGCGGTAGTGAGAAAAACATGATTGGGTGGTGTGAATCGGAGGTTCAGAATTGGTGTAGAGAGTGAGTGGCAATGTAGGATGGAGAAAAGCACCACGGGGTGGTCAGCATGGGGATGTCAGGAAAATGCAATGGCAATGTAGGATAGGTATCTGAAAAACATCGCGGGGTGGTGCACATTGTAAGGGTTTCTACCAAGCCATGCACTAGTAGGAGTGAGAAAAATATCAAGGGGTGGTGTGAATCGGAGGGACTGAATAAGGATAGGCAGTGAGTGGCAATGTAGGATGGAGAAAAGAACCACGGGGTGGTCAGCATGGGGAGGTCAGAAAACATGCAGTGGCAATGTAGGATAGGTTTCTGAAAAACATTGCGGGGTGGGGTGCATTGTAAGGGTTTCTAACAGGCGATTCACTAGTAAGAGTGAGAAAAACATCACAGGGTGGTGTGAATCGAAGGGTCTGAATTATGATTGGCAATGAGTGGCATTGTAGGATGGAGAAAAGCACCACGGGGTGGTCAGCATGGGGAGGTCAGGAAACATGCAGTGGCAGTGTAGGATATGTTTCTGAAAAACATTGCGGGGTGGTGCGGAATGTAACGGTTTCTGAAGGGCCATTCACTAGTAGGAGTGAGAAAAACATCAAGGGTTGGTGTGAATTGGAGGGACTGAATTAGGATAGGCAGTGCGTGGCAAAGTAGGATGGATAAAAGCACCAGGGGGTGGTCAGCATTGGGAGGTCAGGAAACATGCAGTGGCAATGTAGGATAGGTATCTGAAAAACATCGCGGGGTGGTACGCATTGTAAGGGTTTCTAACAGGCCATTCACTAGTAGGAGTGAGAAAAACATTACGGGGTGGTGTAATTCTGAGGGTCTGAATTAGGATAGGCAGTGAGTAACAATGTATAATGGAGAAAATCACCACAAGATGGTCAGCATGGGGAAGTCAGGAAACATGCACTGGCAATGCAGGATATGTTTCTGAAAATCATGGCTTGTGGTGCGCATTGTAAGGGTTTTTTAACAGGCCATTCACTAGTAGCAGTGAAAAAATCATCAAGGAGTTTTGTGAATCGGTGTGTCTGAATTAGGATAGGCAGTGAGCGGAAATGAAGAATGGAGAAAAGCAACACGGGGTGGTAAGGAAACATGCATTGGCAATGTAGGTTAGGTCAGCATACATGCAGTGGCAATGTAGGTTAGGTTTCTGAAAAACATGGCAGGGAGGCACAATGTAGGATGGAGTGGTCAGCATGGGGAGGTCAGGAAACATGCAGTGGCAATATAGGATAGGTTTCTGAAAAACATCGCGGGGTGGTGCGCATTGTAAGGGTTTCTAACAGCCCATTCACCACTAGGAGTGAGAAAAACATCATGGGGTGGTGTGAATCGGAGGGTCTGAATTAGGATTTGCACTTAGAAGCAATGTAGGATGGAGAAAACCACCACAGGGTATTCAGCATGGGGAGGTCAGGAAACATGCAGTGGCAAAGTAGGATAGGTTTCTGAAAAAACATCCCGGGGTGGTGAGAATTGTAAGGGTTTCTAACAGGCCATTCACTAGTCGGAGTGAGAAAAACATCACGGGGTGGTGTGAATCAGAGGATCTGAATTAGGATAGGCAGTGAGAGGCAATGTAAGATGGAGAATGACACCACGGGTTGGTTAGCATGGGGAGGTCAGGAAAAATGCAGTGGCAAAGTAGGATAGGTTTCTGAAAACCATGGCGGGGTGGTGCGCATTGTAAGGGTTTCTAACAAGCCATTCACTAGTAGGAGTGAGAAATACTTCACAGAGTGGTGTGAATCGGAGGTACTGAATTAGGATAGGCAGTGAATGGCAATGTAGAATGGACAATAGCACCACGGGGAGGTCAGCATGGGGAGTTCAGGAAAAAGGCACTGGCAAGGTAGGTTATTTTTCTGAAAAACATGGATTGGTGGTGCGCTTTGCAAGGGTTTCTAACAGGCCATTCACTAGTAGGAGTGAGAAAAACATCACGGTTTGGTGGAAATCGGAGGGTCTGAATTAGGATATGAAGTGAGTGGCAATGTAGGATGGAGAAAAGCCTCAAGGGGTGGTCAGCATGGGGGGGTCAGGAAACATGCAGCGGCAATGTAGGATACGTTTCTGAAAAACATCGCGGGTTGGTGCGCATTGTAAGGGTTTCGAACAGGCCATTCACTAAAAGAGTGAGAAAAACCTCACGGGTTGGTGTGAATCGGAGGGACCGAATTGGGATAGGCAGTGAGTGGCAATGTAGGATGCAGAAAAGCACCACGGGATGATCAGCATGGGGAGTTCAGGAAACATGCAGTGGCAATGTAGGATAGGTTTCTGAAAAACGTTGCGGGGTGGGGTGCATTGTAAGGGTTTCAAACAGGCGATTCACTAGTAACAGTGAGAAAAACATCACGGGGTGGTGTGAATCGAAGGGTCTGAATTATGATTGGCAATAAGTGGCAATGTAGGATGGAGAAAAGCACCACGGGGTGGTCAGCATGGGGAGGACAGGAAATATGCAGTGGAAATGTAGGACAGGTTTCTGAAAAACATCACTTGGTGGAGCGCATTGTAAGGATTTCTAACAGGCTATTCACTAGGAGGAGTGAGAAAAACATCACGGGGTGGTGTGAATTGGAGGGTCTGAATTAGGATAGGCATTCATGGGCAATGTAGGGTGGAGAGAAGCACCACGGGGTGGTCAGCATGGGGAGGTCAGGAAACAGGCAATGGCAATGTAGGATAGGGATCTGAAAAACATCGCGGGGTGGTGCACATTGTAAGGGTTTCTACCAAGCCATGCACTAGTAGGAGTGACAAAAATATCAAGGGGTGGTGTGAATCGGAGGGACTGAATAAGGATAGGCAGTGAGTGGCAATGTAGGATGGAGAAAAGCACCACGGGGTTTTCAGCATGGGGAGGTCAGGAAACATGCGGTGGCAATGTGGGATAGGTTTCTGAAAAACATCACTTGGTGGAGCGCATTGAAAGGATTTCTAACAGGCCATTCACGAGTAGGAGTGAGAAACACATCACGGGCTGGTGTGAATTCGAGGGTCTGAATAATGATAGGCAGTGAGTGGCAATGTAGGATGGAGAAAAGCACCACTAAGTGATCTGCATGGGCAGGTCAGTAACCATGCAGTGGCAATGTAGGATAGGTTTCTGAAATACATCGCAGGGTGGTGCACATTGTAAGGGTTTCTAACAGGCCATTCACTAGTAGGAGTGAGAGAAACATCACGGGGTGGTGTGAATTGGAGGGTCTGAATTAGGATAGGCATTCAGGGGCAATGTAGGGTGGAGAAAAGCACCACAGGGTGGTCAGCATGGGGAGGTTAGGAAACCTGAAGTGGCAATGTAGGATAGGTTTCTGAAAAACATCGCAGGGTGGTGCGGATTGTAAGTGTCTAACAGGCCATTCACTAGTAGGAGTGAGAAAAACATCACGGGGTGGTGTTAATCGGAGGGTCTGAATTAGGATAGGCAGTGAGTGGCAATGTAGGATGGAGAAAACCCACACAGGGTGGTCAGCATGGGGATGTCAGGAAACATGCAGTGGCAGTGTAGGATAGGTTTCTAAAAAACATCGCGGGGTGGTGCGGAATGTAACGGTTTCTGAAAGGCCATTCACTAGTAGGAGTGACAAAAACATCAAGGGTTGGTGTGAATTGGAGGGACTGAATTAGGATATGCAGTGAGTGGCAATGTAGGATGGATAAAAGCACCAGGGGGTGGTCAGCATTGGGAATTCAGGAAACATGCAGTGGCAATGTAGGATAGGTATCTGAAAAACATCGCGGGGTGGTACGCATTGTAAGGGTTTCTAACAGGCCATTCACTAGTAGGAGTGAGAAAAGCATCACGGGGTGGTGTGATTCTGAGGGTCTGAATTAGGATAGGCAGTGAGTAACAATGTATAATGGAGAAAATCAGCACAAGATGGTCAGCATGGGGAAGTCAGGAAACATGCACTGGCAATGCAGGATATGTTTCTGAAAAACATGGCTTGGTGGTGCGCATTGTAAGGGTTTTTAACAGGCCATTCACTAGTAGCAGTGAAAAAATCATCAAGGAGTTTTGTGAATCGGTGTGTCTGAATTAGGATAGGCAGTGAGCGGAAATGAAGAATGGAGAAAAGCAACACGGGGTGGTAAGGAAACATGCATTGGCAATGCAGGTTAGGTCAGCATACATGCAGTGGCAATGTAGGTTAGGTTTCTGAAAAACATGGCAGGAAGTCACAATGTAGGATGGAGTGGTCATTATGGGGAGGTCAGGAAACATGCAGTGGCAATATAGGATAGGTTTCTGAAAAACATCGCGGGGTGGTGCGCATTGTAAGGGTTTCTAACAGGCCATTCACCACTAGGAGTGAGAAAATCATCATGGGGTGGTGTGAATCGGAGGGTCTGAATTAGGATTTGCACTTAGAGGCAATGTAGGATGGAGAAAACCACCACAGGGTATTCAGCATGGGGAGGTCAGGAAACATGCGGTGGCAATGTGGGATAGGTTTCTGAAAAAAATCACTTGGTGGAGCGCATTGAAAGGATTTCTAACAGGCCATTCACGAGTAGGAGTGAGAAACACATCACGGGCTGGTGTGAATTCGAGGGTCTGAATAATGATAGGCAGTGAGTGGCAATGTAGGATGGAGAAAAGCACCACTAAGTGATCTGCATGGGCAGGTCAGGAACCATGCAGTGGCAATGTAGGATAGGTTTCTGAAATACATCGCAGGGTGGTGCGCATTGTAAGGGTTTCTAACAGGCCATTCACTAGTAGGAGTGAGAGAAATATCACGGGGTGGTGTGAATTGGTGGGTCTGAATTAGGATAGGCATTCAGGGGCAATGTAGGGTGGAGAAAAGCACCACAGGGTGGTCAGCATGGGGAGGTTAGGAAACATGCAGTGGCAATGTAGGATAGGTTTCTGAAAAACATCGCAGGGTGGTGCGGATTGTAAGTGTCTAACAGGCCATTCACTAGTAGGAGTGAGAAAAACATCAAGGGGTGGTGTTAATCGGAGGGTCTGAATTAGGATAGACATTCAGGGGCAATGTAGGGTGGAGAAAAGCACCACAGGGTGGTCAGCATGGGGAGGTTAGGAAACATGCAGTGGCAATGTAGGATAGGTTTCTGAAAATCATCGCAGTGTGGTGCAGATTGTAAGTGTCTAACAGGCTATTCACTAGTAGGAGTGAGAAAAACATCACGGGGTGGTGTTAATCGGAGGGTCTGAATTAGGATAGGCAGTGAGTGGCAATGTAGGATGGAGAAAACCCACACAGGGTGGTCAGCATGGGGATGTCAGGAAACATGCAGTGGCAATGGAGGATAGGTTTCTAAAAAACATCGCGGGATGGTGCTGATTGTAACGGTTTCTAAAAGGGCATTTGCTAGTGGGAGTGAGAATAACATCACGGCGTGGTGTCAATCGGAGTGTCTGAATTAGGATAGGCAGTAAGTGGCAATGTAGGATGGAGAAAAGCACCAGGTGTGGCCAGCATGGGGAGGTCAGGAAACATGCAGTGGCAATGTAGGTTAGGTTTCTGAAAAACATCGCGGGGTGGTGCACACTGTAAGGGTTTCTACCAGGCCTTTCACTAGTAGGAGTGAGAAAAATATCAAGGGGTGGTGTGAATCAAAGGGACTGAATTAGGATAGGCAGTGAGTGGCAATGTAGGATGGAGAAAAGCACCACGGGGTGGTCAGCATGGGGAGGTCATGAAACATGCAAAGGCAATGTAGGATAGGTATCTGAAAAACATCACGGGGTGGTGCACATTGTAACGGTTTCCACCAGGCCATTCGCTATTAGGAGTGAGAAAAATATCAAGGGGTGGTGAGAATCGGAGGGACTGAATTAGGATAGGCAGTGAGTGGCAATGTAGAATGGAGAAAAGCACCACGGGGTGGTCAGCATGGGGAGGTCAGGAAACATGCAGTGGCAATGTAGGATAGGTTTCTGAAAAACTTTGCGGGGTGGTGCGCATTGTAAGGGTTTCTAACAGGCCATTCCCTAGTAAGAGTGAGAAAAACATCACGGGGTGATGTGAATCGAAGGGTCTGAATTACGATAGGCAGTGAATGGCAATGTAGGATGGAGAAACGCACCACGGGGAGGTCAGCATTGGGAGTTCAGGAAACATGCAGTGGCAATGTGGGATAGGATTCTAAAAAACATCGCGGGGTGGTGCGCATTGTAAGGGTTTCTAACAGGCCATTCACTAGTAGGAGTAAGAAAAACATCACGGTGTGGTGTGAGTCAGAGGGTCTGAATTGGGATAGGGAGTGAGAGGCAATGTAGGATGGAGAAGAGCACCACGGGGTGATCAGCATGGGGAAGTAAGGAAACATGCAGTGGCAATATAGGATAGGTATCTGAAAAACATCGCGGGGTGGTGCGCATTGTAAGGTTTCTAACAGGCCATTCACTAGTAGGAGTGAGAAAAACATCACGGGGTGGTGTGAATTGGAGGGTCTGAATAATGATAGGCAGTGAGTGGCAATGTAAGATGGAGAAAAGCACCCCGGGGTTGTCAGCATGGGGAGGTTAGGAAACATGCAGTGGCAATGTGGGATAGGTTTCTGAAAAACATCGTGGGGTGGTGAATATTGTTGGGGTTTCTAACAGTCCATTCACTAGTAGGAGTGAGAAAAACATCACGGGCTGGTGTGAATTGGAGGGTCTGAATTATGATAGGCAGTGAGTGGCAATGTAGGATGGAGGAAAGCACCACGAGGTGGTCAGCATGGGGAGGTCAGGAAACATGCAGTGGCAATGGAGGATAGGTTTCTAAAAGACATCGCGGAATGGTGCTGATTGTAACGGTTTCTAAAAGGCCATATACTAGTGGGAGTGACAATAACATCACGGGGTGGTGTTAATTGGAGTGTCTGAATTAGGATACGCAGTAAGTGGCAATGTAGGATGGAGAAAAGCACCAGGCGTGGCCAGCATGTGGAGGTCAGGAAACATGCAGTGGCAATGTAGGTTAGGTTTCTGAAAAACATCGCGGGGTGTTGCACACTGTAAGGGTATCTAACAGGACAATTACTAGGAGGAGTGAGAAAAACATCACGGGGTCATGTGAATCGGAGGTACCGAACTGGGATAGGCAGTGAGTGGCAATGTAGGATGGAGAAAAGCACCACGGGCTGGTCAGCATGGGGAGGTCAGGAAACATGCAGTGGCAATGTAGGATAGGTATCTGGAAAACATCGCGGGGTGGTGCACATTGTAAGGGATTCTAACAGGCCATTCACTAGTATAAGTGAGAAAAACATCATGGGCTGGTGTTAATTGGAGGGTCTGAATTATGATAGGCAGTGAGTGGCAATGTAGGGTCGAGAAAAGCACCATGGGGTGGTCAGCATGGGGAGGTCAGGAAACATGCAGTGGCAATGTAGGATAGGTTTCTCAAAAACATGGCGGGGTGGTGCGCAATGTAAGGGTTTTTAACAGGCCATACACTAGTAGGAGTGAGAAAAACATCATGGGGTGGTGTGAATCTGAGTGTCTGAATTAGGATAGGCAGTGAGTGGGAATGTAGGATGGAGATGAGCACCACGGGGTGGTCAGCTTCGGGAGGTCAGGAAACATGTAGTGGCAAAGTCGGTTAGGTTTCTGAAAAACATCGCAGGGTTGTGTGCATTGTAAGGGTTTCTAATAGGCCATTCACTAGTAGGAGGGAGAAAAACATCACGGGGTGGTGTGATTCTGAGGGTCTGAATTAGGATAGGCAGTGAGTGACAATGTATAATGGAGAAAATCACCACAAGATGGTCAGCATGGGGAGGTCAGGAAACATGCACTGGCAATGCAGGATATGTTTCTGAAAAACATGGCTTGGTGGTGCGCATTGTAAGGGTTTTTAACAGGCCATTCACTAGTAGCAGTGAAAAAATCATCAAGGAGTTTTGTGAATCGGTGTTTCTGAATTAGGATAGGCAGTGAGCGGAAATGAAGAATGGAGAAAAGCAACACGGGGTGGTAAGGAAACATGCATTGGCAATGTAGGTTAGGTCAGCATACATGCAGTGGCAATGTAGGTTAGGTTTCTGAAAAACATGGCAGGGAGTCACAATGTAGGATGGAGTGGTCAGCATGGGGAGGTCAGGAAACATGCAGTGGCAATATAGGATAGGTTTCTGAAAAACATCGCGGGGTGGTGCGCATTGTAAGGGTTTCTAACTGGCCATTCACCACTAGGAGTGAGAAAAACATCATGGGGTGGTGTGAATCGGAGGGTCTGAATTAGGATTTGCACTTAGAGGCAATGTAGGATGGAGAAAAGCACCACAGGGTATTCAGCATGGGGAGGTCAGGAAACACGCAGTGGCAATGTAGGATAGGTTTCTGAAAAACATGCCGGGGTGGTGCGCATTGTAAGGGTTTCTAACAGGCCATTCACTAGTAGGAGTGAGAAAAACATCACGGGGTGGTGTGAATCAGAGGGTCTGAATTAGGAGAGGCAGTGAGTTGCAATGTAGGATGGACAATAGCACCCCGGGTTGGTCAGCATGGGGAGGTCAGGAAAAATGCAGTGGCAATGTAGGATATTTTTCTGAAAAACATGGCTTGGTGGTGCGCATTGCAAGGGTTTCTAAAAGGCCATTCACTAGTAGAAGTGAGAAAAACAAGACGGGGTGGTGTGAATCAGAGTGTCTGAATTAGGATAGTCCGTCAGTGGCATTGTAAGATGGAGAAAAGCACCACGGGGTGGTCAGCTTTGGGAGCTCAGGAAACATGCAGTGGCAATGTAGGATAGGTTTCTGAAAAAACATCCCGGGGTGGTGAGAACTGTAAGGGTTTCTAACAGGCCATTCACTAGTCGGAGTGAGAAAAACATTACGGGGTGGTGTGAATCAGAGGATCTGAATTAGGATAGGCAGTGAGAGGCAATGTAAGATGGAGAATGACACCACGGGTTGGTTAGCATGGGGAGGTCAGGAAAAATGCAGTGGCAATGTAGGATAGGTTTCTGAAAAAACATCCCGGGGTGGTGCGCATTGTAAGGGTTTCTAACAGGCCATTCACTAGTAGGAGTAAGAAAAACATCACGGTGTGGTGTGAGTCAGAGGGTCTGAATTGGGATAGGGAGTGAGAGGCAATGTAGGATGGAGAAGAGCACCACGGGGTGATCAGCATGGGGAAGTAAGGAAACATGCAGTGGCAATATAGGATAGGTATCTGAAAAACATCGCGGGGTGGTGCGCATTGTAAGGTTTCTAACAGGCCATTCACTAGTAGGAGTGAGAAAAACATCACGGGGTGGTGTGAATTGGAGGGTCTGAATAATGATAGGCAGTGAGTGGCAATGTAAGATGGAGAAAAGCACCCCGGGGTTGTCAGCATGGGGAGGTTAGGAAACATGCAGTGGCAATGTGGGATAGGTTTCTGAAAAACATCGTGGGGTGGTGAATATTGTTGGGGTTTCTAACAGTCCATTCACTAGTAGGAGTGAGAAAAACATCACGGGCTGGTGTGAATTGGAGGGTCTGAATTATGATAGGCAGTGAGTGGCAATGTAGGATGGAGGAAAGCACCACGAGGTGGTCAGCATGGGGAGGTCAGGAAACATGCAGTGGCAATGGAGGATAGGTTTCTAAAAGACATCGCGGAATGGTGCTGATTGTAACGGTTTCTAAAAGGCCATATACTAGTGGGAGTGACAATAACATCACGGGGTGGTGTCAATTGGAGTGTCTGAATTAGGATACGCAGTAAGTGGCAATGTAGGATGGAGAAAAGCACCAGGCGTGGCCAGCATGTGGAGGTCAGGAAACATGCAGTGGCAATGTAGGTTAGGTTTCTGAAAAACATCGCGGGGTGTTGCACACTGTAAGGGTATCTAACAGGACAATTACTAGGAGGAGTGAGAAAAACATCACGGGGTCATGTGAATCGGAGGTACCGAACTGGGATAGGCAGTGAGTGGCAATGTAGGATGGAGAAAAGCACCACGGGCTGGTCAGCATGGGGAGGTCAGGAAACATGCAGTGGCAATGTAGGATAGGTATCTGGAAAACATCGCGGGGTGGTGCACATTGTAAGGGATTCTAACAGGCCATTCACTAGTATAAGTGAGAAAAACATCATGGGCTGGTGTTAATTGGAGGGTCTGAATTATGATAGGCAGTGAGTGGCAATGTAGGGTCGAGAAAAGCACCATGGGGTGGTCAGCATGGGGAGGTCAGGAAACATGCAGTGGCAATGTAGGATAGGTTTCTCAAAAACATGGCGGGGTGGTGCGCAATGTAAGGGTTTTTAACAGGCCATACACTAGTAGGAGTGAGAAAAACATCATGGGGTGGTGTGAATCTGAGTGTCTGAATTAGGATAGGCAGTGAGTGGGAATGTAGGATGGAGATGAGCACCACGGGGTGGTCAGCTTCGGGAGGTCAGGAAACATGTAGTGGCAAAGTCGGTTAGGTTTCTGAAAAACATCGCAGGGTTGTGTGCATTGTAAGGGTTTCTAATAGGCCATTCACTAGTAGGAGGGAGAAAAACATCACGGGGTGGTGTGATTCTGAGGGTCTGAATTAGGATAGGCAGTGAGTGACAATGTATAATGGAGAAAATCACCACAAGATGGTCAGCATGGGGAGGTCAGGAAACATGCACTGGCAATGCAGGATATGTTTCTGAAAAACATGGCTTGGTGGTGCGCATTGTAAGGGTTTTTAACAGGCCATTCACTAGTAGCAGTGAAAAAATCATCAAGGAGTTTTGTGAATCGGTGTTTCTGAATTAGGATAGGCAGTGAGCGGAAATGAAGAATGGAGAAAAGCAACACGGGGTGGTAAGGAAACATGCATTGGCAATGTAGGTTAGGTCAGCATACATGCAGTGGCAATGTAGGTTAGGTTTCTGAAAAACATGGCAGGGAGTCACAATGTAGGATGGAGTGGTCAGCATGGGGAGGTCAGGAAACATGCAGTGGCAATATAGGATAGGTTTCTGAAAAACATCGCGGGGTGGTGCGCATTGTAAGGGTTTCTAACTGGCCATTCACCACTAGGAGTGAGAAAAACATCATGGGGTGGTGTGAATCGGAGGGTCTGAATTAGGATTTGCACTTAGAGGCAATGTAGGATGGAGAAAAGCACCACAGGGTATTCAGCATGGGGAGGTCAGGAAACACGCAGTGGCAATGTAGGATAGGTTTCTGAAAAACATGCCGGGGTGGTGCGCATTGTAAGGGTTTCTAACAGGCCATTCACTAGTAGGAGTGAGAAAAACATCACGGGGTGGTGTGAATCAGAGGGTCTGAATTAGGAGAGGCAGTGAGTTGCAATGTAGGATGGACAATAGCACCCCGGGTTGGTCAGCATGGGGAGGTCAGGAAAAATGCAGTGGCAATGTAGGATATTTTTCTGAAAAACATGGCTTGGTGGTGCGCATTGCAAGGGTTTCTAAAAGGCCATTCACTAGTAGAAGTGAGAAAAACAAGACGGGGTGGTGTGAATCAGAGTGTCTGAATTAGGATAGTCCGTCAGTGGCATTGTAAGATGGAGAAAAGCACCACGGGGTGGTCAGCTTTGGGAGCTCAGGAAACATGCAGTGGCAATGTAGGATAGGTTTCTGAAAAAACATCCCGGGGTGGTGAGAACTGTAAGGGTTTCTAACAGGCCATTCACTAGTCGGAGTGAGAAAAACATTACGGGGTGGTGTGAATCAGAGGATCTGAATTAGGATAGGCAGTGAGAGGCAATGTAAGATGGAGAATGACACCACGGGTTGGTTAGCATGGGGAGGTCAGGAAAAATGCAGTGGCAAAGTAGGATAGGTTTCTGAAAACCATGGCGGGGTGGTGCGCATTGTAAGGGTTTCTAACAAGCCATTCACTAGTAGGAGTGAGAAAAACTTCACAGAGTGGTGTGAATCGGAGGTACTGAATTAGGATAGGCAGTGAATGGCAATGTAGAATGGACAATAGCACCACGGGGAGGTCAGCATGGGGAGTTCAGGAAAAAGGCACTGGCAAGGTAGGTTATTTTTCTGAAAAACATGGATTGGTGGTGCGCTTTGCAAGGGTTTCTAACAGGCCATTCACTAGTAGGAGTGAGAAAAACATCACAGTTTGGTGGAAATCGGAGGGTCTGAATTAGGATATGAAGTGAGTGGCAATGTAGGATGGAGAAAAGCCTCAAGGGGTGGTCAGCATGGGGAGGTCAGGGAACATGCAGCGGCAATGTAGGATACGTTTCTGAAAAACATAGCGGGTTGGTGCGCATTGTAAGGGTTTCGAACAGGCCATTCACTAAAAGAGTGAGAAAAACCTCACGGGTTGGTGTGAATCGGAGGGACCGAATTGGGATAGGCAGTGAGTGGCAATGTAGGATGCAGAAAACCACCACGGGATGATCAGCATGGGGAGGTCAGGAAACATGCAGTGGCAATGTAGGATAGGTTTCTGAAAAACGTTGCGGGGTGGGGTGCATTGTAAGGGTTTCTAATAGGCGATTCACTAGTAACAGTGAGAAAAACATCACGGGGTGGTGTGAATCGAAGGGTCTGATTTATGATTGGCAATAAGTGGCAATGTAGGATGGAGAAAAGCACCACGGGGTGGTCAGCATGGGGAGGACAGGAAATATGCAGTGGAAATGCAGGATATGTTTCTGAAAAACATGGCTTGGTTGTGCGCATTGTAAGGGTTTCTAACAGGCCATTCACTAGGAGGAGTGAGAAAAACATCACGGGGTGGTGTGAATTGGAGGGTCTGAATTAGGATAGGCATTCATGGGCAATGTAGGGTGGAGAGAAGCACCACGGGGTGGTCAGCATGGGGAGGTCAGGAAACATGCAGTGGCTATGTAGGATAGGTTTCTGAAAAACATCGCAGGGTGGTGCGGATTGTAAGTGTCTAACAGGCCATTCACTAGTAGGAGTGAGAAAAACATCACGGGGTGGTGTTAATCGGAGGGTCTGAATTAGGATAGGCAGTGAGTGGCAATGTAGGATGGAGAAAACCCACACAGGGTGGTCAGCATGGGGATGTCAGGAAACATGCAGTGGCAGTGTAGGATAGGTTTCAAAAAAACATCGCGGGGTGGTGCGGAATGTAACGGTTTCTGAAAGGCCATTCACTAGTAGGAGTGAGAAAAACATCAAGGGTTGGTGTGAATTGGAGGGACTGAATTAGGATAGGCAGTGAGTGGCAATGTAGGATGGATAAAAGCACCAGGGGGTGGTCAGCATTGGGAGGTCAGGAAACATGCAGTGGCAATGTAGGATAGGTATCTCAAAAACATCACGGGGTGGTACGCATTGTAAGGGTTTCTAACAGGCCATTCACTAGTAGGAGTGAGAAAAACATCACGGGGCGGTGTGATTCTGAGGGTCTGAATTAGGATAGGCAGTGAGTAACAATGTATAATGGAGAAAATCACCACAAGATGGTCAGCATGGGGAGGTCAGGAAACATGCACTGGCAATGCAGGATATGTTTCTGAAAAACATGGCTTGGTGGTGCGCATTGTAAGGGTTTTTAACAGGCCATTCACTAGTAGCAGTGAAAAAATCATCAAGGAGTTTTGTGAATCGGTGTGTCTGAATTAGGATAGGCAGTGAGCGGAAATTAAGAATGGAGAAAAGCAACACGGGGTGGTAAGGAAACATGCATTGGCAATGCAGGTTAGGTCAGCATACATGCAGTGGCAATGTAGGTTAGGTTTCTGAAAAACATGGCAGGGAGTCACAATGTAGGATGGAGTGGTCAGCATGGGGAGGTCAGGAAACATGCAGTGGCAATATAGGATAGGTTTCTGAAAAACATCGCGGGGTGGTGCGCATTGTAAGGGTTTCTAACTGGCCATTCACCACTAGGAGTGAGAAAAACATCATGGGGTGGTGTGAATCGGAGGGTCTGAATTAGGATTTGCACTTAGAGGCAATGTAGGATGGAGAAAAGCACCACGGGGTATTCAGCATGGGGAGGTCAGGAAACATGCAGTGGCAAAGTATTATAGGTTTCTGAAAAAACATCCCGGGGTGGTGAGAATTGTAAGGGTTTCTAACAGGCCATTCACTAGTCGGAGTGAGAAAAACATCACGGGGTGGTGTGAATCAGAGGATCTGAATTAGGATAGGCAGTGAGAGGCAATGTAAGATGGAGAATGACACCACGGGTTGGTTAGCATGGGGAGGTCAGGAAAAATGCAGTGCAAAGTAGGATAGGTTTCTGAAAACCATGGCGGGGTGGTGCGCATTGTAAGGGTTTCTAACAAGCCATTCACTAGTAGGAGTGAGAAAAACTTCACAGAGTGGTGTGAATCGGAGGTACTGAATTAGGATAGGCAGTGAATGGCAATATAGAATGGACAATAGCACCACGGGGAGGTCAGCATGGGGAGTTCAGGAAAAAGGCACTGGCAAGGTAGGTTATTTTTCTGAAAAACATGGATTGGTGGTGCGCTTTGCAAGGGTTTCTAACAGGCCATTCACTAGTAGGAGTGACAAAAACATCACGGTTTGGTGGAAATCGGAGGGTCTGAATTAGGATATGAAGTGAGTGGCAATGTAGGATGGAGAAAAGCCTCAAGGGGTGGTCAGCATGGGGAGGTCAGGAAACATGCAGCGGCAATGTAGGATACGTTTCTGAAAAACATCGCGGGTTGGTGCGCATTGTAAGGATTTCGAACAGGCCATTCACTAAAAGAGTGAGAAAAACCTCACGGGTTGGGGTGAATCGGAGGGACCGAATTGGGATAGGCAGTGAGTGGCAATG
Organism: Cavia porcellus; assembly: GCF_034190915.1. NCBI lineage: Eukaryota > Metazoa > Chordata > Mammalia > Rodentia > Caviidae > Cavia > Cavia porcellus. The sequence goes on along the minus strand of NW_026947560.1, from coordinate 353,749 downwards.
TAGGATGCAGAAAAGCACCACGGGATGATCAGCATGGGGAGGTCAGGAAACATGCAGTGGCAATGTAGGATAGGTTTCTGAAAACGTTGCGCGGTGGGGTGCATTGTAAGGGTTTCTAACAGGCGATTCACTAGTAACAGTGAGAAAAACATCACGGGGTGGTGTGAATCGAAGGGTCTGAATTATGATTGGCAATAAGTGGCAATGTAGGATGGAGAAAAGCACCACGGGGTGGTCAGCATGGGGAGGACAGGAAATATGCAGTGGAAATGTAGGACAGGTTTCTGAAAAACATCGCAGGGTGGTGCGGATTGTAAGTGTCTAACAGGCCATTCACTAGTAGGAGTGAGAAAAACATCACGGGGTGGTGTTAATCGGAGGGTCTGAATTAGGATAGGCATTCAGGGGCAATGTAGGGTGGAGAAAAGCACCACAGGGTGGTCAGCATGGGGAGGTTAGGAAACATGCAGTGGCAATGTAGGATAGGTTTCTGAAAAACATCGCAGGGTGGTGCGGATTGTAAGTGTCTAACAGGCTATTCACTAGTAGGAGTGAGAAAAACATCACGGGGTGGTGTTAATCGGAGGGTCTGAATTAGGATAGGCAGTGAGTGGCAATGTAGGATGGAGAAAACCCACACAGGGTGGTCAGCATGGGGATGTCAGGAAACATGCAGTGGCAATGGAGGATAGGTTTCTAAAAAACATCGCGGGATGGTGCTGATTGTAACGGTTTCTAAAAGGGCATTTACTAGTGGGAGTGAGAATAACATCACGGGGTGGTGTCAATCGGAGTGTCTGAATTAGGATAGGCAGTAAGTGGCAATGTAGGATGGAGAAAAGCACCAGGTGTGTCCAGCATGGGGAGGTCAGGAAACATGCAGTGGCAATGTAGGTTAGGTAACTGAAAAACATCGCGGGGTGGTGCACACTGTAAGGGTTTCTACCAGGCCTTTCACTAGTAGGAGTGAGAAAAATATCAAGGGGTGGTGTGAATCAAAGGGACTGAATTAGGATAGGCAGTGAGTGGCAATGTAGGATGGAGAAAAGCACCACGGGGTGGTCAGCATGGGGAGGTCATGAAACATGCAAAGGCAATGTAGGATAGGTATCTGAAAAACATCGCGGGTGGTGCACATTGTAACGGTTTCCACCAGGCCATTCGCTATTAGGAGTGAGAAAAATATCAAGGGGTGGTGAGAATCGGAGGGACTGAATTAGGATAGGCAGTGAGTGGCAATGTAGGATGGAGAAAAGCAAAACGGGGTGGTCAGCATGGGGAGGTCAGGAAACATGCAGTGGCAATGTAGGATAGCTTTCTGAAAAACTTTGCGGGGTGGTGCGCATTGTAAGGGTTTCTAACAGGGCATTCCCTAGTAAGAGTGAGAAAAACATCACGGGGTGATGTGAATCGAAGGGTCTGAATTACGATAGGCAGTGAGTGGCAATGTAGGATGGAGAAACGCACCACGGGGAGGTCAGCATTGGGAGTTCAGGAAACATGCAGTGGCAATGTGGGATAGGATTCTAAAAAACATTGCGGGGTGGTGCGCATTGTAAGGTTTTCTAACAGGCCATTCACTAGTAGGAGTAAGAAAAATATCACGGTGTGGTGTGAGTCAGAGGGTCTGAATTGGGATAGGGAGTGAGAGGCAATGTAGGATGGAGAAGAGCACCACGGGGTGATCAGCATGGGGAAGTAAGGAAACATGCAGTGGCAATGTGGGATAGGTTTCTGAAAAACATCGTGGGGTGGTGAATATTGTTGGGGTTTCTAACAGTCCATTCAATAGTAGGAGTGAGAAAAACATCACGGGCTGGTGTGAATTGGAGGGTCTGAATTATGATAGGCAGTGAGTGGCAATGTAGGATGGAGGAAAGCACCACGAGGTGGTCAGCATGGGGAGGTCAGGAAACATGCAGTGGCAATGGAGGATAGGTTTCTAAAAGACATCGCGGAATGGTGCTGATTGTAACGGTTTCTAAAAGGCCATTTACTAGTGGGAGTGACAATAACATCACGGGGTGGTGTCAATTGGAGTGTCTGAATTAGGATACGCAGTAAGTGGCAATGTAGGATGGAGAAAAGCACCAGGCGTGGCCAGCATGTGGAGGTCAGGAAACATGCAGTGGCAATGTAGGTTAGGTTTCTGAAAAACATCGCGGGGTGTCGCACACTGTAAGGGTATCTAACAGGACAATAACTAGGAGGAGTGAGAAAAACATCACAGGGTCATGTGAATCGGAGGTACCGAACTGGGATAGGCAGTGAGTGGCAATGTAGGATGGAGAAAAGCACCACGGGCTGGTCAGCATGGGGAGGTCAGGAAACATGCAGTGGCAATGTAGGATAGGTATCTGGAAAACATCGCGGGGTGGTGCACATTGTAAGGGATTCTAACAGGCCATTCACTAGTATAAGTGAGAAAAACATCATGGGCTGGTGTTAATTGGAGGGTCTGAATTATGATAGGCAGTGAGTGGCAATGTAGGGTGGAGAAAAGCACCATGGGGTGGTCAGCATGGGGAGGTCAGTAAACATGCAGTGGAAATGTAGGATAGGTTTCTCAAAAACATGGCGGGGTGGTGCGCAATGTAAGGGTTTTTAACAGGCCATACACTAGTAGGAGTGAGAAAAACATCATGGGGTGGTGTGAATCTGAGTGTCTGAATTAGGATAGGCAGAGAGTGGGAATGTAGGATGGAGATGAGCACCACGGGGTGGTCAGCTTCGGGAGGTCAGGAAACATGCAGTGGCAAAGTCGGTTAGGTTTCTGAAAAACATCGCAGGGTTGTGTGCATTGTAAGGGTTTCTAATAGGCCATTCACTAGTAGGAGGGAGAAAAACATCACGGGGTGGTGTGATTCTGAGGGTCTGAATTAGGATAGGCAGTGAGTGACAATGTATAATGGAGAAAATCACCACAAGATGGTCAGCATGGGGAGGTCAGGAAACATGCACTGGCAATGCAGGATATGTTTCTGAAAAACATGGCTTGGTGGTGCGCATTGTAAGGGTTTTTAACAGGCCATTCACTAGTAGCAGTGAAAAAATCATCAAGGAGTTTTGTGAATCGGTGTGTCTGAATTAGGATAGGCAGTGAGCGGAAATGAAGAATGGAGAAAAGCAACACGGGGTGGTAAGGAAACATGCATTGGCAATGTAGGTTAGGTCAGCATACATGCAGTGGCAATGTAGGTTAGGTTTCTGAAAAACATGGCAGGGAGTCACAATGTAGGATGGAGTGGTCAGCATGGGGAGGTCAGGAAACATGCAGTGGCAATATAGGATAGGTTTCTGAAAAACATCGCGGGGTGGTGCGCATTGTAAGGGTTTCTAACTGGCCATTCACCACTAGGAGTGAGAAAAACATCATGGGGTTGTGTGAATCGGAGGGTCTGAATTAGGATTTGCACTTAGAGGCAATGTAGGATGGAGAAAAGCACAACAGGGTATTCAGCATGGGGAGGTCAGGAAACACGCAGTGGCAATGTAGGATAGGTTTCTGAAAAACATGCCGGGGTGGTGCGCATTGTAAGGGTTTCTAACAGGCCATTCACTAGTAGGAGTGAGAAAAACATCACGGGGTGGTGTGAATCAGAGGGTCTGAATTAGGAGAGGCAGTGAGTTGCAATGTAGGATGGACAATAGCACCCCGGGTTGGTCAGCATGGGGAGGTCAGGAAAAATGCAGTGGCAATGTAGGATATTTTTCTGAAAAACATGGCTTGGTGGTGCGCATTGCAAGGGTTTCTAAAAGGCCATTCACTAGTAGGAGTGAGAAAAACAAGACGGGGTGGTGTGAATCAGAGGGTCTGAATTAGGATAGTCCGTCAGTGGCATTGTAAGATGGAGAAAAGCACCACGGGGTGGTCAGCTTTGGGAGCTCAGGAAACATGCAGTGGCAATGTAGGATAGGTTTCTGAAAAAACATCCCGGGGTGGTGAGAATTGTAAGGGTTTCTAACAGGCCATTCACTAGTCGGAGTGATAAATACATTATGGGGTGGTGTGAATCAGAGGATCTGAATTAGGATAGGCAGTGAGAGGCAATGTAAGATGGAGAATGACACCACGGGTTGGTTAGCATGGGGAGGTCAGGAAAAATGCAGTGGCAATGTAGGATAGGTTTCTGAAAACCATGGCGGGGTGGTGCGCATTGTAAGGGTTTCTAACAAGCCATTCACTAGTAGGAGTGAGAAAAACTTCACAGAGTGGTGTGAATCGGAGGTACTGAATTAGGATAGGCAGTGAATGGCAATGTAGAATGGACAATAGCACCACGGGGAGGTCAGCATGGGGAGTTCAGGAAAAAGGCACTGGCAAGGTAGGTTATTTTTCTGAAAAACATGGATTGGTGGTGCGCTTTGCAAGGGTTTCTAACAGGCCATTCACTAGTAGGAGTGAGAAAAACATCACAGTTTGGTGGAAATCGGAGGGTCTGAATTAGGATATGAAGTGAGTGGCAATGTAGGATGGAGAAAAGCCTCAAAGGGTGGTCAGCATGGGGAGGTCAGGAAACATGCAGCGGCAATGTAGGATACGTTTCTGAAAAACATAGCGGGTTGGTGCACATTGTAAGGGTTTCGAACAGGCCATTCACTAAAAGAGTGAGAAAAACCTCACGGGTTGGTGTGAATCGGAGGGACCGAATTGGGATAGGCAGTGAGTGGCAATGTAGGATGCAGAAAAGCACCACGGGATGATCAGCATGGGGAGGTCAGGAAACATGCAGTGGCAATGTAGGATAGGTTTCTGAAAAACGTTGCGGGGTGGGGTGCATTGTAAGGGTTTCTAATAGGCGATTCACTAGTAACAGTGAGAAAAACATCACGGGGTGGTGTGAATCGAAGGGTCTGATTTATGATTGGCTATAAGTGGCAATGTAGGATGGAGAAAAGCACCACGGGGTGGTCAGCATGGGGAGGACAGGAAATATGCAGTGGAAATGTAGGATAGGTTTCTGAAAAACATCACTTGGTGGAGCGCATTGTAAGGATTTCTAACAGGCCATTCACTAGGAGGAGTGAGAAAAACATCACGGGGTGGTGTGAATTGGAGGGTCTGAATTAGGATAGGCATTCATGGGCAATGTAGGGTGGAGAGAAGCACCACGGGGTGGTCAGCATGGGGAGGTCAGGAAACATGCAGTGGCTATGTAGGATAGGTTTCTGAAAAACATCGCAGGGTGGTGCGGATTGTAAGTGTCTAACAGGCCATTCACTAGTAGGAGTGAGAAAAACATCACGGGGTAGTGTTAATCGGAGGGTCTGAATTAGGATAGGCAATGAGTGGCAATGTAGGATGGAGAAAACCCACACAGGGTGGTCAGCATGGGGATGTCAGGAAACATGCAGTGGCAGTGTAGGATAGGTTTCAAAAAAACATCGCGGGGTGGTGCGGAATGTAACGGTTTCTGAAAGGCCATTCACTAGTAGGAGTGAGAAAAACATCAAGGGTTGGTGTGAATTGGAGGGACTGAATTAGGATAGGCAGTGAGTGGCAATGTACGATGGATAAAAGCACCAGGGGGTGGTCAGCATTGGGAGGTCAGGAAACATGCAGTGGCAATGTAGGATAGGTATCTGAAAAACATCGCGGGGTGGTACGCATTGTAAAGGTTTCTAACAGGCCATTCACTAGTAGGAGTGAGAAAAACATCACGGGGCGGTGTGATTCTGAGGGTCTGAATTAGGATAGGCAGTGAGTAACAATGTATAATGGAGAAAATCACCACAAGATGGTCAGCATGGGGAAGTCAGGAAACATGCACTGGCAATGGAGGATATGTTTCCGAAAAACATGGCTTGGTGGTGCGCATTGTAAGGGTTTTTAACAGGCCATTCACTAGTAGCAGTGAAAAAATCATCAAGGAGTTTTGTGAATCGGTGTGTCTGAATTAGGATAGGCAGTGAGCGGAAATGAAGAATGGAGAAAAGCAACACGGGGTGGTAAGGAAACATGCATTGGCAATGTAGGTTAGGTCAGCATACATGCAGTGGCAATGTAGGTTAGGTTTCTGAAAAACATGGCAGGGAGTCACAATGTAGAATGGAGTGGTCAGCATGGGGAGGTTAGGAAACATGCAGTGGCAATATAGGATAGGTTTCTGAAAAACATCGCGGGGTGGTGCGCATTGTAAGTGTTTCTAACAGGCCATTCACCACTAGGAGTGAGAAAAACATCATGGGGTGGTGTGAATCGGAGGGTCTGAATTAGGATTTGCACTTAGAGGCAATGTAGGATGGAGAAAACCACCACAGGGTATTCAGCATGGGGAGGTCAGGAAACATGCAGTGGCAAAGTATTATAGGTTTCTGAAAAAACATCCCGGGGTGGTGAGAATTGTAAGGGTTTCTAACAGGCCATTCACTAGTCGGAGTGAGAAAAACATCACGGGGTGGTGTGAATCAGAGGATCTGAATTAGGATAGACAGTGAGAGGCAATGTAAGATGGAGAATGACACCACGGGTTGGTTAGCATGGGGAGGTCAGGAAAAATGCAGTGGCAAAGTAGGATAGGTTTCTGAAAACCATGGCGGGGTGGTGCGCATTGTAAGGGTTTCTAACAAGCCATTCACTAGTAGGAGTGAGAAAAACTTCACAGAGTGGTGTGAATCGGAGGTACTGAATTAGGATAGGCAGTGAATGGTAATGTAGAATGGACAATAGCAACACGGGGAGGTCAGCATGGGGAGTTCAGGAAAAAGGCACTGGCAAGGTAGGTTATTTTTCTGAAAAACATGGATTGGTGGTGCGCTTTGCAAGGGTTTCTAACAGGCCATTCACTAGTAGGAGTGACAAAAACATCACGGTTTGGTGGAAATCGGAATGTCTGAATTAGGATATGAAGTGAGTGGCAATGTAGGATGGAGAAAAGCCTCAATGGGTGGTCAGCATGGGGAGGTCAGGAAACATGCAGCGGCAATGTAGGATACGTTTCTGAAAAACATAGCGGGTTGGTGCACATTGTAAGGGTTTCGAACAGGCCATTCACTAAAAGAGTGAGAAAAACGTCCCGGGTTGGTGTGAATCGGAGGGACCGAATTGGGATAGGCAGTGAGTGGCAATGTAGGATGCAGAAAAGCACCACGGGATGATCAGCATGGGGAGGTCAGGAAACATGCAGTGGCAATGTAGGATAGGTTTCTGAAAAACGTTGCGGGGTGGGGTGCATTGTAAGGGTTTCTAACAGGCGATTCACTAGTAACAGTGAGAAAAACATCACGGGGTGGTGTGAATCGAAGGGTCTGATTTATGATTGGCAATAAGTGGCAATGTAGGATGGAGAAAAGCACCACGGGGTGGTCAGAATGGGGAGGACAGGAAATATGAAGTGGAAATGTAGGATAGGTTTCTGAAAAACATCACTTGGTGGAGCGCATTGTAAGGATTTCTAACAGGCCATTCACTAGGAGGAGTGAGAAAAACATCACGGGGTGGTGTGAATTCGAGGGTCTGAATTAGGATAGGCATTCATGGGCAATGTAGGGTGGAGAGAAGCACCACGGGGTGGTCAGCATGGGGAGGTCAGGAAACAGGCAATGGCAATATAGGATAGGGATCTGAAAAACATCGCGGGGTGGTGCACATTGTAAGGGTTTCTACCAAGCCATGCACTAGTAGGTGTGACAAAAATATCAAGGGGTGGTGTGAATCGGAGGGACTGAATTAGGATAGGCAGTGAGTGGCAATGTAGGATGGAGAAAAGCACCACGGGGTTTTCAGCATGGGGAGGTCAGGAAACATGCGGTGGCAATGTTGGATAGGTTTCTGAAAAACATCACTTGGTGGAGCGCATTGAAAGGATTTCTAACAGGCCATTCACGAGTAGGAGTGAGAAACACATCACGGGCTGGTGTGAATCCGAGGTTCTGAATAATGATAGGCAGTGAGTGGCAATGTAGGATGGAGAAAAGCACCACTAAGTGATCTGCATGGGCAGGTCAGGAACCATGCAGTGGCAATGTAGGATAGGTTTCTGAAATACATCGCAGGGTGGTGCGCATTGTAATGGTTTCTAACAGGCCATTCACTAGTAGGAGTGAGAGAAACATCACGGGGTGGTGTGAATTGGAGGGTCTGAATTAGGATAGGCATTCAGGGGCAATGTAGGGTGGAGAAAAGCACCACAGGGTGGTCAGCATGGGGAGGTTAGGAAACATGCAGTGGCAATGTAGGATAGGTTTCTGAAAAACATCGCAGGGTGGTGCGGATTGTAAGTGTCTAACAGGCCATTCACTAGTAGGAGTGAGAAAAACATCACGGGGTGGTGTTAATCGGAGGGTCTGAATTAGGATAGGCAGTGAGTGGCAATGTAGGATGGAGAAAACCCACACAGGGTGGTCAGCATGGGGATGTCAGGAAACATGCAGTGGCAGTGTAGGATAGGTTTCTAAAAAACATCGCGGGGTGGTGCGGAATATAACGGTTTCTGAAAGGCCATTCACTAGTAGGAGTGAGAAAAACATCCAGGGTTGGTGTGAATTGGAGGGACTGAATTAGGATAGGCAGTGAGTGGCAATGTAGGATGGATAAAAGCACCAGGGGGTGGTCAGCATTGGGAGGTCAGGAAACATGCAGTGGCAATGTAGGATAGGTATCTGAAAAACATCGCGGGGTGGTACGCATTGTAAGGGTTTCTAACAGGCCATTCACTAGTAGGAGTGAGAAAAACATCACGGGGTGGTGTGATTCTGAGGGTCTGAATTAGGATAGGCAGTGAGTAACAATGTATAATGGAGAAAATCACCACAAGATGGTCAGCATGGGGAAGTCAGGAAACATGCACTGGCAATGCAGGATATGTTTCTGAAAAACATGGCTTGGTGGTGCGCATTGTAAGGGTTTTTAACAGGCCATTCACTAGTAGCAGTGAAAAAATCATCAAGGAGTTTTGTGAATCGGTGTGTCTGAATTAGGATAGGCAGTGAGCGGAAATGAAGAATGGAGAAAAGCAACACGGGGTGGTAAGGAAACATGCATTGGCAATGTAGGTTAGGTCAGCATACATGCAGTGGCAATGTAGGTTAGGTTTCTGAAAAACATGGCAGGGAGGCACAATGTAGGATGGAGTGGTCAGCATGGGGAGGTCAGGAAACATGCAGTGGCAATATAGGATAGGTTTCTGAAAAACATCGCGGGGTGGTGCGCATTGTAAGGGTTTCTAACAGGCCATTCACAACTAGGAGTGAGAAAAACATCATGGGGTGGTGTGAATCGGAGGGTCTGAATTAGGATTTGCAGGTAGAGGCAATGTAGGATGGAGAAAAGCACCACAGGGTATTCAGCATGGGGAGGTCAGGAAACATGCAGTGGCAAAGTAGGATAGGTTTCTGAAAAAACATCCCGGGATAGTGAGAATTGTAAGGGTTTCTAACAGGCCATTCACTAGTCGGAGTGAGAAAAACATCACGGGGTGATGTGAATCAGAGGATCTGAATTAGGATAGGCAGTGAGAGGCAATGTAAGATGGAGAATGACACCACGGGTTGGTTAGCATGGGGAGGTCAGGAAAAATGCAGTGGCAAAGTAGGATAGGTTTCTGAAAACCATGGCGGTGTGGTGCGCATTGTAAGGGTTTCTAACAAGCCATTCACTAGTAGGAGTGAGAAAAACTTCACAGAGTTGTGTGAATCGGAGGTACTGAATTAGGATAGGCAGTGAATGGCGATGTAGAATGGACAATAGCACCACGGGGAGGTCAGCATGGGGAGTTCAGGAAAAAGGCACTGGCAAGGTAGGTTATTTTTCTGAAAAACATGGATTGGTGGTGCGCTTTGCAAGGGTTTCGAACAGGCCATTCACTAGTAGGAGTGAGAAAAACATCACGGATTGGTGGAAATCGGAGGGTCTGAATTAGGATATGAAGTGAGTGGCAATGTAGGATGGAGAAAAGCCTCAAGGGGTGGTCAGCATGGGGAGGTCAGGAAACATGCAGCGGCAATGTAGGATACGTTTCTGAAAAACATAGCGGGTTGGTGCGCATTGTAAGGGTTTCGAACAGGCCATTCACTAAAAGAGTGAGAAAAACCTCACTCTTTGGTGTGAATCGGAGGGACCGAATTGGGATAGGCAGTGAGTGGCAATGTAGGATGCAGAAAAGCACCACGGGATGATCAGCATGGTGAGGTCAGGATACATGCAGTGGCAATGTAGGATGGTTTTCTGAAAAACCTTGCGGGGTGGGGTGCATTGTAAGGGTTTCTAACAGGCGATTCACTAGTAACAGTGAGAAAAACATCACGGGGTGGTGTGAATCGAAGGGTCTGATTTATGATTGGCAATAAGTGGCAATGTAGGATGGAGAAAAGCACCACGGGGTGGTCAGCATGGGGAGGACAGGAAATATGCAGTGGAAATGTAGGATATGTTTCTGAAAAACATCACTTGGTGGAGCGCATTGTAAGGATTTCTAACAGGCCATTCACTAGGAGGAGTGAGAAAAACATCACGGGGTGGTGTGAATTGGAGGGTCTGAATTAGGATAGGCATTCATGGGCAGTGTAGGGTGGAGAGAAGCACCACGGGGTGGTCAGCATGGGGAGGTCAGGAAACAGGCAATGGCAATGTAGGATAGGGATCTGAAAAACATCGCGGGGTGGTGCACATTGTAAGTGTTTCTACCAAGCCATGCACAAGTAGGATTGACAAAAATAACAAGGGGTGGTGTGAATCGGAGGGACTGAATTAGGATAGGCAGTGAGTGGCAATGTAGGATGGAGAAAAGCACCACGGGGTTTTCAGCATGGGGAGGTCAGGAAACATGCGGTGGCAATGTGGGATAGGTTTCTGAAAAACATCACTTGGTGGAGCGCATTGAAAGGATTTCTAACAGGCCATTCACGAGTAGGAGTGAGAAACACATCACGGGCTGGTGTGAATTCGAGGGTCTGAATAATGATAGGCAGTGAGTGGCAATGTAGGATGGAGAAAAGCACCACTAAGTGATCTGCATGGGCAGGTCAGGAACCATGCAGTGGCAATGTAGGATAGGTTTCTGAAATACATCGCAGGGTGGTGCGCATTGTAAGGGTTTCTAACAGGCCATTCACTAGTATGAGTGAGAGAAACTTCACGGGGTGGTGTGAATTGGAGGGTCTGAATTAGGATAGGCATTCAGGGGCAATGTAGGGTGGAGAAAAGCACCACAGGGTGGTCAGCATGGGGAGGTTAGGAAACATGCAGTGGCAATGTAGGATAGGTTTCTGAAAAACATCGCAGGGTGGTGCGGATTGTAAGTGCCTAACAGGCCATTCACTAGTAGGAGTGAGAAAAACATCACGGGGTGGTGTTAATCGGAGGGTCTGAATTAGGATAGGCAGTGAGTGGCAATGTAGGATGGAGAAAACCCACACAGGGTGGTCAGCATGGGGATGTCAGGAAACATGCAGTGGCAGTGTAGGATAGGTTTCTAAAAAACATCGCGGGGTGGTGCGGAATGTAACGGTTTCTGAAAGGCCATTCACTAGTAGGAGTGAGAAAAACATCAAGGGTTGGTGTGAATTGGAGGGACTGAATTAGGATAGGCAGTGAGTGGCAATGTAGGATGGATAAAAGCACCAGGGGGTGGTCACCATTGGGAGGTCAGGAAACATGCAGTGGCAATGTAGGATAGGTATCTGAAAAACATCGCGGGGTGGTACGCATTGTAAGGGTTTCTAACAGGCCATTCACTAGTAGGAGTGAGAAAAACATCACGGGGTGGTGTGATTCTGAGGGTCTGAATTAGGATAGGCAGTGAGTAACAATGTATAATGCAGAAAATCACCACAAGATGGTCAGCATGGGGAAGTCAGGAAACATGCACTGGCAATGCAGGATATGTTTCTGAAAAACAGGGCTTGGTGGTGCGCATTGTAAGGGTTTTTAACAGGCCATTCACTAGTAGCAGTGAAAAAATCATCAAGGAGTTTTGTGAATCGGTGTGTGTGAATTAGGATAGGCAGTGAGCGGAAATGAAGAATGGAGAAAAGAAACACGGGGTGGTAAGGAAACATGCATTGGCAATGTAGGTTAGGTCAGCATACATGCAGTGGCAATGTAGGTTAGGTTTCTGAAAAACATGGCAGGGAGTCACAATGTAGGATGGAGTGGTCAGCATGGGGAGGTCAGGAAACATGCAGTGGCAATATAGGATAGGTTTCTGAAAAACATCGCGGCGTGGTGCGCATTGTAAGGGTTTCTAACAGCCCATTCACAACTAGGAGTGAGAAAAACATCATGGGGTGGTGTGAATCGGAGGGTCTGAATTAGGATTTGCCCTTAGAGGCAATGTAGGATGGAGAAAAACACCACAGGGTATTCAGCATGAGGAGGTCAGGAAACATGCAGTGGCAATGTAGGATAGGTTTCTGAAAAAACATCCCGGGGTGGTGCGAATTGTAAGGGTTTCTAACAGGCCATTCACTAGTCGGAGTGAGAAAAACATCACGGGGTGGTGTGAATCAGAGGATCTGAATTAGGATAGGCAGTGAGTGCAATGTAAGATGGAGAATGACACCACGGGTTGGTTAGCATGGGGAGGTCAGGAAAAATGCAGTGGCAAAGTAGGATAGGTTTCTGAAAACCATGGCTGGGTGGTGCGCATTGTAAGTGTTTCTAACAAGCCATTCACTAGTAGGAGTGAGAAAAACTTCACAGAGTGGTGTGAATCGGAGGTACTGAATTAGGATAGGCAGTGAATGGCAATGTAGAATGGACAATAGCACCACGGGGAGGTCAGCATGGGGAGTTCAGGAAAAAGGCACTGGCAAGGTAGGTTATTTTTCTGAAAAACATGGATTGGTGGTGCGCTTTGCAAGGGTTTCTAACAGGCCATTCACTAGTAGGAGTGAGAAAAACATCACGGTTTGGTGGAAATCGGAGGGTCTGAATTAGGATATGAAGTGAGTGGCAATGTAGGATGGAGAAAAGCCTCAAGGGGTGGTCAGCATGGGGAGGTCAGGAAACATGCAGCGGCAAAGTAGGATACGTTTCTGAAAAACATCGCGGGTTGGTGCGCATTGTAAGGGTTTGAACAGGCCATTCACTAAAAGAGTGAGAAAAACCTCACGGGTTGGTGTGAATCGGAGGGACCGAATTGGGATAGGCAGTGAGTGGCAATGTAGGATGCAGAAAAGCACCACGGGATGATCAGCATGGGGAGGTCAGGAAACATGCAGTGGCAATGTAGGATAGGTTTCTGAAAAACGTTGCAGGGTGGGGTGCATTGTAAGGGTTTCTAACAGGCAATTCACTAGTAACAGTGAGAAAAACATCACGGGGTGGTGTGAATCGAAGGGTCTGAATTATGATTGGCAATAAGTGGCAATGTAGGATGGAGAAAAGCACCACGGGGTGGTCAACATGGGGAGGACAGGAAATATGCAGTGGAAATGTAGGACAGGTTTCTGAAAAACATCACTTGGTGGAGCGCATTGTAAGGATTTCTAACAGGCCATTCACTAAGAGGAGTGAGAAAAACATCACGGGGTGGTGTGAATTGGAGGGTCTGAATTAGGATAGGCATTCATGGGCAATGTAGGGTGGAGAGAAGCACCACGGGGTGGTCAGCATGGAGAGGTCAGGAAACAGGCAATGGCAATGTAGGATAGGGATCTGAAAAACATCGCGGGGTGGTGCACATTGTAAGGGTTTCTACCAAGCCATGCACTAATAGGAGTGACAAAAATATCAAGGGGTGGTGTGAATCGGAGGGACTGAATTAGGATAGGCAGTGAGTGGCAATGTAGGATGTAGAAAAGCACCACGGGGTTTTCAGCATGGGGAGGTCAGGAAACATGCGGTGGCAATGTGGGATAGGTTTCTGAAAAACATCACTTGGTGGAGCGCATTGAAAGGATTTCTAACAGGCCATTCACGAGTAGGAGTGAGAAACACATCACAGGCTGGTGTGAATTCGAGGGTCTGAATAATGATAGGCAGTGAGTGGCAATGTAGGATGGAGAAAAGCACCACTAAGTGATCTGCATGGGCAGGTCAGGAACCATGCAGTGGCAATATAGGATAGGTTTCTGAAATACATCGCAGGGTGGTGCGCATTGTAAGGGTTTCTAACAGGCCATTCACTAGTAGGAGTGAGAGAAACATCACGGGGTGGTGTGAATTGGAGGGTCTGAATTAGGATAGGCATTCAGGGGCAATGTAGGGTGGAGAAAAGCACCACAGGGTGGTCAGCATGGGGAGGTTAGGAAACATGCAGTGGCAATGTAGGATAGGTTTCTGAAAAACATCGCAGGGTGGTGCGGATTGTAAGTGTCTAACAGGCCATTCACTAGTAGGAGTGAGAAAAACATCACGGGGTGGTGTTAATCGGAGGGTCTGAATTAGGATAGGCAGTGAGTGGCAATGTAGGATGGAGAAAACCCACACAGGGTGGTCAGCATGGGGATGTCAGGAAACATGCAGTGGCAATGGAGGATAGGTTTCTAAAAAACATCGCGGGATGGTGCTTATTGTAACGGTTTCTAAAAGGGCATTTACTAGTGGGAGTGAGAATAACATCACGGGGTGGTGTCAATCGGAGTGTCTGAATTAGGATAGGCAGTAAGTGGCAATGTAGGATGGAGAAAAGCACCAGGCGTGGCCAGCATGGGGAGGTCAGGAAACATGCAGTGGCAATGTAGGTTAGGTTTCTGAAAAACATCGCGGGGTGGTGCACACTGTAAGGGTTTCTACCAGGCCTTTCACTAGTAGGAGTGAGAAAAATATCAAGGGGTGGTGTGAATCAGAGGGACTGAGTTAGGATAGGCAGTGAGTGGCAATGTAGGATGGAGAAAAGCACCACGGGGTGGTCAGCATGGGGAGGTCATGAAACATGCAAAGGCAATGTAGGATAGGTATTTGAAAAACATCGCGGGGTGGTGCACATTGTAACGGTTTCCACCAGGCCATTCGCTATTAGGAGTGAGAAAAATATCAAGGGGTGGTGAGAATCGGAGGGACTGAATTAGGATAGGCAGTGAGTGGCAATGTAGGATGGAGAAAAGCACCACGGGGTGGTCAGCATGGGGAGGTCAGGAAACATGCAGTGGCAATGTAGGATAGCTTTCTGAAAAACTTTGCAGGGTGGTGCGCATTGTAAGGGTTTCTAACAGGCCATTCACTAGTAAGAGTGAGAAAAACATCACGGGGTGATGCGAATCGAAGGGTCTGAATTACGATAGGCAGTGAGTGGCAATGTAGGATGGAGAAACGCACCACGGGGAGGTCAGCATTGGGAGTTCAGGAAACATGCAGTGGCAATGTGGGATAGGATTCTAAAAAACATCGCGGGGTGGTGCGCATTGTAAGGGTTTCTAAGAGGCCATTCACTAGTAGGTGTAAGAAAAACATCACGATGTGGTGTGAGTCAGAGGGCCTGAATTGGGATAGGGAGTGAGAGGCAATGTAGGATGGAGAAGAGCACCACGGGGTGATCAGCATGGGGAAGTCAGGAAACATGCAGTGGCAATGTAGGATAGGTATCTGAAAAACATCGCGGGGTGGTGCGCATTGTAAGGTTTCTAACAGGCAATTCACTAGTAGGAGTGAGAAAAACATCACGGGGTGGTGTGAATTGGAGTGTCTGAATAATGATAGGCAGTGAGTGGCAATGTAAGATGGAGAAAAGCACCCCAGGGTTGTCAGCATGGGGAGTTTAGGAAACATGCAGTGGCAATGTGGGATAGGTATCTGAAAAACATCGTGGGGTGGTGAATATTGTTGGGGTTTCTAACAGTCCATTCACTAGTAGGTGTGAGAAAAACATCACGGGCTGGTGTGAATTGGAGGGTCTGAATTATGATAGGCAGTGAGTGGCAATGTAGGATGGAGGAAAGCACCACGAGGTGGTCAGCATGGGGAGGTCAGGAAACATGCAATGGCAATGGAGGATAGGTTTCTAAAAGACATCGCGGAATGGTGCTGATTGTAACGGTTTCTAAAAGGCCATTTACTAGTGGGAGTGACAATAACATCACGGGGTGGTGTCAATTGGAGTGTCTGAATTAGGATAGGCAGTAAGTGGCAATGTAGGATGGAGAAAAGCACCAGGCGTGGCCAGCATGTGGAGGTCAGGAAACATGCAGTGGCAATGTAGGTTAGGTTTCTGAAAAACATCGCGGGGTGTCGCACACTGTAAGGGTATCTAACAGGACAATTACTAGGAGGAGTGAGAAAAACATCACGGGGTCATGTGATTCGGAGGTACCGAACTGGGATAGGCAGTGAGTGGCAATGTAGGATGGAGAAAAGCACCACGGGCTGGTCATCATGGGGAGGTCAGGAAACATGCAGTGGCAATGTAAGATAGGTATCTGGAAAACATCGCGGGGTGGTGCACATTGTAAGGGATTCTAACAGGCCATTCACTAGTATAAGTGAGAAAAACATCATGGGCTGGTGTCAATTGGAGGGTCTGAATTATGATAGGCAGTGAGTGGCAATGTAGGGTGGAGAAAAGCACCATGGGGTGGTCAGCATGGGGAGGTCAGGAAACATGCAGTGGAAATGTAGGATAGGTTTCTCAAAAACATGGCGGGGTGGTGCGCAATGTAAGGGTTTTTAACAGGCCATACACTAGTAGGAGTGAGAAAAACATCATGGGGTGGTGTGAATCTGAGTGTCTGAATTAGGATAGGCAGTGAGTGGGAATGTAGGATGGAGATGAGCACCACGGGGTGGTCAGCTTCGGGAGGTCAGGAAACATGCAGTGGCAAAGTCGGTTAGGTTTCTGAAAAACATCGCAGGGTTGTGTGCATTGTAAGGGTTTCTAATAGGCCATTCACTAGTAGGAGGGAGAAAAACATCACGGGGTGGTGTGATTCTGAGGGTCTGAATTAGGATAGGCAGTGAGTGACAATGTATAATCGAGAAAATCACCACAAGATGGTCAGCATGGGGAGGTCAAGAAACATGCACTGGCAATGCAGGATATGTTTCTGAAAAACATGGCTTGGTGGTGGGCATTGTAAGTGTTTTTAACAGGCCATTCACTAGTAGCAGTGAAAAAATCATCAAGGAGTTTTGTGAATCGGTGTGTCTGAATTAGGATAGGCAGTGAGCGGAAATGAAGAATGGAGAAAATCAACACGGGGTGGTAAGGAAACATGCATTGGCAATGTAGGTTAGGTCAGCATACATGCAGTGGCAATGTAGGTTAGGTTTCTGAAAAACATGGCAGGGAGTCACAATGTAGGATGGAATGGTCAGCATGGGGAGGTCAGGAAACATGCAGTGGCAATATAGGATAGGTTTCTGAAAAACATCGCGGGGTGGTGCGCATTGTAAGGGTTTCTACCTGGCCATTCACCACTAGGAGTGAGAACAACATCATGGGGTGGTGTGAATCGGAGGGTCTGAATTAGGATTTGCAGTTAGAGGCAATGTAGTATGGAGAAAAGCACCACAGGGTATTCAGCATGGGGAGGTCAGGAAAGACGCAGTGGCAATGTAGGATAGGTTTCTGAAAAACATGCCGGGGTGGTGCGCATTGTAAGGGTTTCTAACAGGCCATTCACTAGTAGGAGTGAGAAAAACATCACGGGGTGGTGTGAATCAGAGGGTCTGAATTAGGAGAGGCAGTGAGTTGCAATGTAGGATGGACAATAGCATCCCGGGTTGGTCAGCATGGGGAGGTCAGGAAAAATGCAGTGGCAATGTAGGATATTTTTCTGAAAAACATGGCTTGGTGGTGCGCATTGCAAGGGTTTCTAAAAGGCCATTCACTAGTAGGAGTGAGAAAAACAAGACGGGGTGGTGTGAATCAGAGGGTCTGAATTAGGATAGTCCGTCAGTGGCATTGTAAGATGGAGAAAAGCACCACGGTGTGGTCAGCTTTGGGAGCTCAGGAAACATGCAGTGGCAATGTAGGATAGGTTTCTGAAAAAACATCCCGGGGTGGTGAGAATTGTAAGGGTTTCTAACAGGCCATTCACTAGTCGGAGTGAGAAAAACATTACGGGGTGGTGTGAATCAGAGGATCTGAATTAGGATAGGCAGTGAGAGGCAATGTAAGATGGAGAATGACACCACGGGTTGGTTAGCATGGGGAGGTCAGGAAAAATGCAGTGGCAAAGTAGGATAGGTTTCTGAAAACCATGGCGGGGTGGTGCGCATTGTAAGGGTTTCTAACAAGCCATTCACTAGTAGGAGTGAGAAAAACTTCACGGAGTGGTGTGAATCGGAGGTACTGAATTAGGATATGCAGTGAGTGGCAATGTAGGATGGATAAAAGCACCAGGGGGTGGTCAGCATTGGGAGGTCAGGAAACATGCAGTGGCAATGTAGGATAGGTATCTGAAAAACATCGCGGGGTGGTACGCATTGTAAGGGTTTCTAACAGGCCATTCACTAGTAGGAGTGAGAAAAACATCACGGGGTGGTGTGATTCTGAGGGTCTGAATTAGGATAGGCAGTGAGTAACAATGTATAATGGAGAAAATCACCACAAGATGGTCAGCACGGGGAAGTCAGGAAACATGCACTGGCAATGCAGGATATGTTTCTGAAAAACATGGCTTGGTGGTGCGCATTGTAAGGGTTTTTAACAGGCCATTCACTAGTAGCAGTGAAAAAATCATCAAGGAGTTTTGTGAATCGGTGTGTCTGAATTAGGATAGGCACTGAGCGGAAATGAAGAATGGAGAAAAGCAACACGGGGTGGTAAGGAAACATGCATTGGCAATGTATGTTAGGTCAGCATACATGCAGTGGCAATGTAGGTTAGGTTTCTGAAAAACATGGCAGGGAGTCACAATGTAGGATGGAGTGGTCAGCATGGGGAGGTCAGGAAACATGCAGTGGCAATATAGGATAGGTTTCTGAAAAACATCGCGGGGTGGTGCGCATTGTAAGGGTTTCTAACAGGCCATTCACCACTAGGAGTGAGAAAAACATCATGGGGTGGTGTGAATCGGAGGGTCTGAATTAGGATTTGCACTTAGAGGCAATGTAGGATGGAGAAAACCACCACAGGGTATTCAGCATGGGGAGGTCAGGAAACGTGCAGTGGCAATGTAGGATAGGTTTCTGAAAAAACATCCCGGGGTGGTGAGAATTGTAAGGGTTTCTAACAAGCCATTCACTAGTAGGAGTGAGAAAAACTTCACTGAGTGGTGTGAATCGGAGGTACTGAATTAGGATAGGCAGTGAATGGCAATATAGAATGGACAATAGCACCACGGGGAGGTCAGCATGGAGAGGTCAGGAAACAGGCAATGGCAATGTAGGATAGGGATCTGAAAAACATCGCGGGGTGGTGCACATTGTAAGGGTTTCTACCAAGCCATGCACTAGTAGGTGTGACAAAAATATCAAGGGGTGGTGTGAATCGGAGGGACTGAATTAGGATAGGCAGTGAGTGGCAATGTAGGATGGAGAAAAGCACCACGGGGTTTTCAGCATGGGGAGGTCAGGAAAGTTGCGGTGGCAATGTAGGATAGGTTTCTGAAAAACATCACTTGGTGGAGCGCATTGAAAGGATTTCTAACAGGCCATTCACGAGTAGGAGTGAGAAACACATCACGGGCTGGTGTGAATTCGAGGGTCTGAATAATGATAGGCAGTGAGTGGCAATGTAGGATGGAGAAAAGCACCACTAAGTGATCTGCATGGGCAGGTCAGGAACCATGCAGTGGCAATGTAGGATAGGTTTCTGAAATACATCGCCGGGTGGTGCGCATTGTAAGGGTTTCTAACAGGCCATTCACTAGTAGGAGTGAGAGAAACATCACGGCGTGGTGTGAATTGGAGGGTCTGAATTAGGATAGGCATTCAGGGGCAATGTAGGGTGGAGAAAAGCACCACAGGGTGGTCAGCATGGGGAGGTTAGGAAACATGCAGTGGCAATGTAGGATAGGTTTCTGAAAAACATCGCAGGGTGGTGCGGATTGTAAGTGTCTAACAGGCCATTCACTAGTAGGAGTGAGAAAAACATCACGGGGTGGTGTTAATCGGAGGGTCTGAATTAGGATAGGCAGTGAGTGGCAATGTAGGATGGAGAAAACCCACACAGGGTGGTCAGCATGGGGATGTCAGGAAACATGCAGTGGCAGTGTAGGATAGGTTTCTAAAAAACATCGCGGGGTGGTGCGGAATATAACTGTTTCTGAAAGGCCATTCACTAGTAGGAGTGAGAAAAACATCAAGGGTTGGTGTGAATTGGAGGGACTGAATTAGGATAGGCAGTGAGTGGCAATGTAGGATGGATAAAAGCACCAGGGGGTGGTCAGCATTGGGAGGTCTGGAAACATGCAGTGGCAATGTAGGATAGGTATCTGAAAAACATCGCGGGGTGGTACGCATTGTAAGGGTTTCTAACAGGCCATTCACTAGTAGGAGTGAGAAAAACATCACGGTTTGGTGGAAATCGGAGGGTCTGAATTAGGATATGAACTGAGTGGCAATGTAGGATGGAGAAAAGCCGCAAGGGGTGGTCACCATGGGGAGGTCAGGAAACATGCAGCGGCAATGTAGGATACGTTTCTGAAAAACATCGCGGGTTGTTGCGCATTGTAAGGGTTTCGATCAGGCCATTCACTAAAAGAGTGAGAAAAACCTCACGGGTTGGTGTGAATCGGAGGGACCGAATTGAAATAGGCAGTGAGTGGCAATGTAGGATGCAGAAAAGCACCACGGGATGATCAGCATGGGGAGGTCAGGAAACATGCAGTGGCAATGTAGGATAGGTTTCTGAAAAACGTTGCAGGGTGGGGTGCATTGTAAGGGTTTCTAACAGGCGATTCACTAGTAACAGTGAGAAAAACATCAGGGGGTGGTGTGAATCGAAGGGTCTGAATTATGATTGGCAATAAGTGGCAATGTAGGATGGAGAAAAGCACCACGGGGTGGTCAACATGGGGAGGACAGGAAATATGCAGTGGAAATGTAGGACAGGTTTCTGAAAAACATCACTTGGTGGAGCGCATTGTAAGGATTTCTAACAGGCCATTCACTAGGAGGAGTGAGAAAAACATCATGGGGTGGTGTGAATTGGAGGGTCTGAATTAGGATAGGCATTCATGGGCAATGTAGGGTGGAGAGAAGCACCACGGGGTGGTCAGCATGGGGAGGTCAGGAAACAGGCAATGGCAATGTAGGATAGGGATCTGAAAAACATCGCGGGGTTGTGCACATTGTAAGGGTTTCTACCAAGCCATGCACTAGTAGGAGTGACAAAAATATCAAGGGGTGGTGTGAATCGGAGGGACTGAAATAGGATAGGCAGTGAGTGGCAATGTAGGATGGAGAAAAGCACCACTAAGTGATCTGCATGGGCAGGTCAGGAACCATGCAGTGGCAATGTAGGATAGGTTTCTGAAATACATCGCCGGGTGGTGCGCATTGTAAGGGTTTCTAACAGGCCATTCACTAGTAGGAGTGAGAGAAACATCACGGCGTGGTGTGAATTGGAGGGTCTGAATTAGGATAGGCATTCAGGGGCAATGTAGGGTGGAGAAAAGCACCACAGGGTGGTCAGCATGGGGAGGTTAGGAAACATGCAGTGGCAATGTAGGATAGGTTTCTGAAAAACATCGCAGGGTGGTGCGGATTGTAAGTGTCTAACAGGCCATTCACTAGTAGGAGTGAGAAAAACATCACGGGGTGGTGTTAATCGGAGGGTCTGAATTAGGATAGGCAGTGAGTGGCAATGTAGGATGGAGAAAACCCACACAGGGTGGTCAGCATGGGGATGTCAGGAAACATGCAGTGGCAGTGTAGGATAGGTTTCTAAAAAACATCGCGGGGTGGTGCGGAATATAACTGTTTCTGAAAGGCCATTCACTAGTAGGAGTGAGAAAAACATCAAGGGTTGGTGTGAATTGGAGGGACTGAATTAGGATAGGCAGTGAGTGGCAATGTAGGATGGATAAAAGCACCAGGGGGTGGTCAGCATTGGGAGGTCTGGAAACATGCAGTGGCAATGTAGGATAGGTATCTGAAAAACATCGCGGGGTGGTACGCATTGTAAGGGTTTCTAACAGGCCATTCACTAGTAGGAGTGAGAAAAACATCACGGTTTGGTGGAAATCGGAGGGTCTGAATTAGGATATGAACTGAGTGGCAATGTAGGATGGAGAAAAGCCGCAAGGGGTGGTCACCATGGGGAGGTCAGGAAACATGCAGCGGCAATGTAGGATACGTTTCTGAAAAACATCGCGGGTTGTTGCGCATTGTAAGGGTTTCGATCAGGCCATTCACTAAAAGAGTGAGAAAAACCTCACGGGTTGGTGTGAATCGGAGGGACCGAATTGAAATAGGCAGTGAGTGGCAATGTAGGATGCAGAAAAGCACCACGGGATGATCAGCATGGGGAGGTCAGGAAACATGCAGTGGCAATGTAGGATAGGTTTCTGAAAAACGTTGCAGGGTGGGGTGCATTGTAAGGGTTTCTAACAGGCGATTCACTAGTAACAGTGAGAAAAACATCAGGGGGTGGTGTGAATCGAAGGGTCTGAATTATGATTGGCAATAAGTGGCAATGTAGGATGGAGAAAAGCACCACGGGGTGGTCAACATGGGGAGGACAGGAAATATGCAGTGGAAATGTAGGACAGGTTTCTGAAAAACATCACTTGGTGGAGCGCATTGTAAGGATTTCTAACAGGCCATTCACTAGGAGGAGTGAGAAAAACATCATGGGGTGGTGTGAATTGGAGGGTCTGAATTAGGATAGGCATTCATGGGCAATGTAGGGTGGAGAGAAGCACCACGGGGTGGTCAGCATGGGGAGGTCAGGAAACAGGCAATGGCAATGTAGGATAGGGATCTGAAAAACATCGCGGGGTTGTGCACATTGTAAGGGTTTCTACCAAGCCATGCACTAGTAGGAGTGACAAAAATATCAAGGGGTGGTGTGAATCGGAGGGACTGAAATAGGATAGGCAGTGAGTGGCAATGTAGGATGGAGAAAAGCACCACGGGGTTTTCAGCATGGGGAGGTCAGGAAACATGCGGTGGCAATGTGGGATAGGTTTCTGAAAAACATCACTTGGTGGAGCGCATTGAAAGGATTTCTAACAGGCCATTCACCAGTAGGAGTGAGAAACACATCACAGGCTGGTGTGAATTCGAGGGTCTGAATAATGATAGGCAGTGAGTGGCAATGTAGGATGGAGAAAAGCACCACTAAGTGATCTGCATGGGCAGGTCAGGAACCATGCAGTGGCAATATAGGATAGGTTTCTGAAATACATCGCAGGGTGGTGCGCATTGTAAGGGTTTCTAATAGGCCATTCACTAGTAGGAGTGAGAGAAACATCACGGGGTGGTGTGAATTGGAGGGTCTGAATTAGGATAGGCATACAGGGGCAATGTAGGGTGGAGAAAAGCACCACAGGGTGGTCAGCATGGGGAGGTTAGGAAACATGCAGTGGCAATGTAGGATAGGTTTCTGAAAAACATCGCAGGGTGGTGCGGATTGTAAGTGTCTAACAGGCCATTCACTAGTAGGAGTGAGAAAAACATCACGGGGTGGTGTTAATCGGAGGGTCTGAATTAGGATAGGCAGTGAGTGGCAATGTAGGATGGAGAAAACCCACACAGGGTTGTCAGCATGGGGATGTCAGGAAACATGCAGTGGCAATGGAGGATAGGTTTCTAAAAAACATCGCGGGATGGTGCTGATTGTAACGGTTTCTAAAAGGGCATTTACTAGTGGGAGTGAGAATAACATCACGGGGTGGTGTCAATCGGAGTGTCTGAATTAGGATAGGCAGTAAGTGCCAATGTAGGATGGAGAAAAGCACCAGGCGTGGCCAGCATGGGGAGGTCAGGAAACATGCAGTGGCAATGTAGGTTAGGTTTCTGAAAAACATCGCAGGGTGGTGCACACTGTAAGGGTTTCTACCAGGCCTTTCACTAGTAGGAGTGACAAAAATAACAAGGGGTGGTGTGAATCAGAGGAACTGAATTAGGATAGGCAGTGAGTGGCAATGTAGGATGGAGAAAAGCACCACGGGGTGGTCAGCATGGGGAGGTCATGAAACATGCAAAGGCAATGTAGGATAGGTATCTAAAAAACATCGCGGGGTGGTGCACATTGTAACGGTTTCCACCAGGCCATTCGCTATTAGGAGTGAGAAAAATATCAAGGGGTGGTGAGAATCGGAGGGACTGAATTAGGATAGGCAGTGAGTGGCAATGTAGGATGGAGAAAAGCACCACGGGGTGGTCAGCATGGGGAGGTCAGGAAACATGCAGTGGCAATGTAGGATAGGTTTCTGAAAAACTTTGCGGGGTGGTGCGCATTGTAAGGGTTTCTAACAGGCCATTCACTAGTAAGAATGAGAAAAACATCACGGGGTGATGTGAATCGAAGGGTCTGAATTACGATAGGCAGTGAGTGGCAATGTAGGATGGAGAAACGCACCACGGGGAGGTCAGCATTGGGAGTTCAGGAAACACGCAGTGGCAATGTGGGATAGGATTCTAAAAAACATCGCGGGGTGGTGCGCATTGTAAGGGTTTCTAAGAGGCCATTCACTAGTAGGTGTAAGAAAAACATCACGGTGTGGTGTGAGTCAGAGGGTCTGAATTGGGATAGGGAGTGAGAGGCAATGTAGGATGGAGAAGAGCACCACGGGGTGATCAGCATGGGGAAGTAAGGAAACATGCAGTGGCAATGTAGGATAAGTATCTGAAAAACATCGCGGGGTGGTGCGCATTGTAAGGTTTCTAACAGGCAATTCACTAGTAGGAGTGAGAAAAACATCACGGGGTGGTGTGAATTGGAGGGTCTGAATAATGATAGGCAGTGAGTGGCAATGTAAGATGGAGAAAAGCACCCCGGGGTTGTCAGCATGGGGAGGTTAGGAAACATGCAGTGGCAATGTGGGATAGGTTTCTGAAAAACATCGTGCGGTGGTGAATATTGTTGGGGTTTCTAACAGTCCATTCACTAGTAGGAGTGAGAAAAACATCACGGGCTGGTGTGAATTGGAGGGTCTGAATTATGATAGGCAGTGAGTGGCAATATAGGATGGAGGAAAGCACCACGAGGTGGTCAGCATGGGGAGGTCAGGAAACATGCAGTGGCAATGGAGGATATGTTTCTAAAAGACATCGCGGAATGGTGCTGATTGTAACGGTTTCTAAAAGGCCATTTACTAGTGGGAGTGACAATAACATCACGGGGTGGTGTCAATTGGAGTGTCTGAATTAGGATACGCAGGAAGTGGCAATGTAGAATGGAGAAAAGCACCAGGCGTGGCCAGCATGTGGAGGTCAGGAAACATGCAGTGGCAATATAAGTTAGGTTTCTGAATAACATCGCGGGGTGTCGCACACTGTAAGGGTATCTAACAGGACAATTACTAGGAGGAGTGAGAAAAACATCACGGGGTCATGTGAATCGGAGGTACCGAACTGGGATAGGCAGTGAGTGGCAATGTAGGATGGAGAAAAGCACCACGGGCTGGTCAGCATGGGGAGGTCAGGAAACATGCAGTTGCAATGTAGGATAGGTATCTGGAAAACATCGCGGGGTGGTGCGCATTGTAAGGGATTCTAACAGGCCATTCACTAGTATAAGTGAGAAAAACATCATGGGCTGGTGTTAATTGGAGGGTCTGAATTATGATAGGCAGTGAGTGGCAATGTAGGGTGGAGAAAAGCACCACGGGGTGGTCAGCATGGGGAGGTCAGGAAACATGCAGTGGAAATGTAGGATAGGTTTCTCAAAAACATGGCGGGGTGGTGCACAATGTAAGGGTTTTTAACAGGCCATACACTAGTAGGAGTGAGAAAAACATCATGGGGTGGTGTGAATCTGAGTGTCTTAATTAGGATAGGCAGTGAGTGGGAATGTAGAATGGAGATGAGCACCACGGGGTGGTCAGCTTCGGGAGGTCAGGAAACATGCAGTGGCAAAGTCGGTTAGGTTTCTGAAAAACATCGCAGGGTTGTGTGCATTGTAAGGGTTTCTAATAGGCCATTCACTAGTAGGAGGGAGAAAAACATCACGGGGTGGTGTGATTCTGAGGGTCTGAATTAGGATAGGCAGTGAGTGACAATGTATAATGGAGAAAATCACCACAAGATGGTCAGCATGGGGAGGTCAGGAAACATGCACTGGCAATGCAGGATATGTTTCTGAAAAACATGGCTTGGTGGTGCGCATTGTAAGGGTTTTTAACAGGCCATTCACTAGTAGCAATGAAAAAATCATCAAGGAGTTTTGTGAATCGGTGTGTCTGAATTAGGATAGGCAGTGAGCGGAAATGAAGAATGGAGAAAAGCAACACGGGGTGGTAAGGAAACATGCATTGGCAATGTAGGTTAGGTCAGCATACATGCAGTGGCAATGTAGGTTAGGTTTCTGAAAAACATGGCAGGAAGTCACAATGTAGGATGGAGTGGTCAGCATGGGGAGGTCAGGAAACATGCAGTGGCAATATAGGATAGGTTTCTGAAAAACATCGCGGGGTGGTGCGCATTGTAAGGGTTTCTAACTGGCCATTCACCACTAGGAGTGAGAACAACATCATGGGGTTGTGTGAATCGGAGGGTCTGAATTAGGATTTGCAGTTAGAGGCAATGTAGGATGGAGAAAAGCACCACAGGGTATTCAGCATGGGGAGGTCAGGAAACACGCAGTGGCAATGTAGGATAGGTTTCTGAAAAACATGCCGGGGTGGTGCGCATTGTAAGGGTTTCTAACAGGCCATTCACTAGTAGGAGTGAGAAAAACATCACGGGGTGGTGTGAATCAGAGGGTCTGAATTAGGAGAGGCAGTGAGTTGCAATGTAGGATGGACAATAGCACCCCGGGTTGGTCAGCATGGGGAGGTCAGGAAAAATGCAGTGGAAATGTAGGATATTTTTCTGAAAAACATGGCTTGGTGGTGCGCATTGCAAGGGTTTCTAAAAGGCCATTCACTAGAAGGAGTGAGAAAAACAAGACGGGGTGGTGTGAATCAGAGGGTCTGAATTAGGATAGTCCGTCAGTGGCATTGTAAGATGGAGAAAAGCACCACGGTGTGGTCAGCTTTGGGAGCTCAGGAAACATGCAGTGGCAATGTAGGATAGGTTTCTGAAAAAACATCCCGGGGTGGTGAGAATTGTAAGGGTTTCTAACAGGCCATTCACTAGTCGGAGTGAGAAAAACATCACGGGGTGGTGTGAATCAGAGGATCTGAATTAGGATAGGCAGTGAGAGGCAATGTAAGATGGAGAATGACACCACGGGTTGGTTAGCATGGGGAGGTCAGGAAAAATGCAGTGGCAAAGTAGGATAGGTTTCTGAAAACCATGGTGGGGTGGTGCGCATTGTAAGGGTTTCTAACAAGCCATTCACTAGTAGGAGTGAGAAAAACTTCACAGAGTGGTGTGAATCGGATGTACTGAATTAGGATAGGCGGTGAATGGCAATGTAGAATGGACAATAGCACCATGGGGAGGTCAGCATGGGGAGTTCAGGAAAAAGGCACTGGCAAGGTAGGTTACTTTTCTGAAAAACATGGATTGTTGGTGGGCTTTGCAAGGGTTTCTAACAGGCCATTCACTAGTAGGAGTGAGAAAAACATCACGGTTTGGTGGAAATCGGACGGTCTGAATTAGGATATGAAGTGAGTGGCAATGTAGGATGGAGAAAAGCCTCAATGGGTGGTCAGCATGGGGAGGTCAGGAAACATGTGGTGGCAATGTGGGATAGGTTTCTGAAAAACATCACTTGGTGGAGCGCATTGAAAGGATTTCTAACAGGCCATTCACGAGTAGGAGTGAGAAACACATCAAGGGCTGGTGTGAATTCGAGGGTCTGAATAATGATAGGCAGTGAGTGGCAATGTAGGATGGAGAAAAGCACCACTAAGTGATCTGCATGGGCAGGTCAGGAACCATGCAGTGGCAATGTAGGATAGGTTTCTGAAATACATCGCAGGGTGGTGCGCATTGTAAGGGTTTCTAACAGGCCATTCACTTGTAGGAGTGAGAGAAACATCACGGCGTGGTGTGAATTGGAGGGTCTGAATTAGGATAGGCATTCAGGGGCAATGTAGGGTGGAGAAAAGCACCACAGGGTGGTAAGCATGGGGAGGTTAGGAAACATGCAGTGGCAATGTAGGATAGGTTTCTGAAAAACATCGCAGGGTGGTGCGGATTGTAAGGGTTTCTAACAGGCCATTCACTAGTAGGAGTGAGAGAAACATCACGGGGTGGTGTGAATTGGAGGGTCTGAATTAGGATAGGCATACAGGGGCAATGTAGGGTGGAGAAAAGCACCACAGGGTGGTCAGCATGGGGAGGTCAGGAAACAGGCAATGGCAATGTAGGATAGGGATCTGAAAAACATCGCGGGGTTGTGCACATTGTAAGGGTTTCTACCAAGCCATGCACTAGTAGGAGTGACAAAAATATCAAGGGGTGGTGTGAATCGGAGGGACTGAATTAGGATAGGCAGTGAGTGGCAATGTAGGATGGAGAAAAGCACCACGGGGTTTTCAGCATGGGGAGGTCAGGAAACATGCGGTGGCAATGTGGGATAGGTTTCTGAAAAACATCACTTGGTGGAGCGCATTGAAAGGATTTCTAACAGGCCATTCACGAGTAGGAGTGAGAAACACATCACGGGCTGGTGTGAATTCGAGGGTCTGAATAATGATAGGCAGTGAGTGGCAATGTAGGATGGAGAAAAGCACCACTAAGTGATCTGCATGGGCAGGTCAGGAACCATGCAGTGGCAATATAGGATAGGTTTCTGAAATACATCGCAGGGTGGTGCGCATTGTAAGGGTTTCTAACAGGCCATTCACTAGTAGGAGTGAGAGAAACATCACGGGGTGGTGTGAATTGGAGGGTCTGAATTAGGATAGGCATTCAGGGGCAATGTAGGGTGGAGAAAAGCACCACACGGTGGTCAGCATGGGGAGGTTAGGAAACATGCAGTGGCAATGTAGGATAGGTTTCTGAAAAACATCGCAGGGTGGTGCGGATTGTAAGTGTCTAACAGGCCATTCACTAGTAGGAGTGAGAAAAACATCACGGGGTGGTGTTAATCGGAGGGTCTGAATTAGGATAGGCAGTGAGTGGCAATGTAGGATGGAGAAAACCCACACAGGGTGGTCAGCATGGGGATGTCAGGAAACATGCAGTGGCAATGGAGGATAGGTTTCTAAAAAACATCGCGGGATGGTGCTGATTGTAACGGTTTCTAAAAGGGCATTTACTAGTGGGAGTGAGAATAACATCACGGGGTGGTGTCAATCGGAGTGTCTGAATTAGGATAGGCAGTAAGTGGCAATGTAGGATGGAGAAAAGCACCAGGCGTGGCCAGCATGGGGAGGTCAGGAAACATGCAGTGGCAATGTAGGTTAGGTTTATGAAAAACATCGCGGGGTGGTGCACACTGTAAGGGTTTCTACCAGGCCTTTCACTAGTAGGAGTGAGAAAAATAACAAGGGGTGGTGTGAATCAGAGGGACTGAATTAGGATAGGCAGTGAGTGGCAATGTAGGATGGAGAAAAGCACCAAGGGGTGGTCAGCATGGGGAGGTCATGAAACATGCAAAGGCAATGTAGGATAGGTATCTGAAAAACGTCGCGGGGTGGTGCACATTGTAACGGTTTCCACCAGGCCATTCGCTATTAGGAGTGAGAAAAATATCAAGGGGTGGTGAGAATCGGAGGGACTGAATTAGGATAGGCAGTGAGTGGCAATGTAGGATGGAGAAAAGCACCACGGGGTGGTCAGCATGGGGAGGTCAGGAAACATGCAGTGGCAATGTAGGATAGGTTTCTGAAAAACTTTGCGGGGTGGTGCGCATTGTAAGGGTTTCTAACAGGCCATTCACTAGTAAGAGTGAGAAAAACATCACGGGGTGATGTGAATCGAAGGGTCTGAATTACGATAGGCAGTGAGTGGCAATGTAGGATGGAGAAACGCACCACGGGGAGGTCAGCATTGGGAGTTCAGGAAACATGCAGTGGCAATGTGGGATAGGATTCTAAAAAACATCGCGGGGTGGTGCGCATTGTAAGGGTTTCTAACAGGCCATTCACTAGTAGGAGTAAGAAAAACATCACGGTGTGGTGTGAGTCAGAGGGTCTGAATTGGGATAGGGAGTGAGAGGCAATGTAGGATGGAGAAGAGCACCACGGGGTGATCAGCATGGGGAAGTCAGGAAACATGCAGTGGCAATGTAGGATAGGTATTTGAAAAACATCGCGGGTTGGTGCGCATTGTAAGGTTTCTAACAGGCCATTCACTAGTAGGAGTGAGAAAAACATCACGGGGTGGTGTGAATTGGAGGGTCTGAATAATGATAGGCAGTGAGTGGCAATGTAAGATGGAGAAAAGCACCCCGGGGTTGTCAGCATGGGGAAGTCAGGAAACATGCAGTGGCAATGTGGGATAGGTTTCTGAAAAACATCGTGGGGTGGTGAATATTGGGGTTTCTAACAGTCCATTCACTAGTAGGAGTGAGAAAAACATCACGGGCTGGTGT
Organism: Cavia porcellus; assembly: GCF_034190915.1. Classification (NCBI taxonomy): domain Eukaryota; kingdom Metazoa; phylum Chordata; class Mammalia; order Rodentia; family Caviidae; genus Cavia; species Cavia porcellus. Next base: position 323,327 of record NW_026947560.1, on the reverse strand, counting down.
GAATTGGAGGGTCTGAATTATGATAGGCAGTGAGTGGCAATGTAGGATGGACAATAGCACCCCGGGTTGGTCAGCATGGGGAGGTCAGGAAAAATGCAGTGGCAATGTAGGATATTTTTCTGAAAAACATGGCTTGGTGGTGCGCATTGCAAGGGTTTCTAAAAGGCCATTCACTAGTAGGAGTGAGAAAAACAAGACGGGGTGGTGTGAATCAGAGGGTCTGAATTAGGATAGTCCGTCAGTGACATTGTAAGATGGAGAAAAGCACCACGGTGTGGTCAGCTTTGGGAGCTCAGGAAACATGCAGAGGCAATGTAGGATAGGTTTCTGAAAAAACATCCCGGGGTGGTGAGAATTGTAAGGGTTTCTAACAGGCCATTCACTAGTCAGAGTGAGAAAAACATCACGGGGTGGTGTGAATCAGAGGATCTGAATTAGGATAGGCAGTGAGAGGCAATGTAAGATGGAGAATGACACCACGGGTTGGTTAGCATGGGGAGGTCAGGAAAAATGCAGTGGCAAAGTAGGATAGGTTTCTGAAAACCATGGCGGGGTGGTGCGCATTGTAAGGGTTTCTAACAAGCCATTCACTAGTAGGAGTGAGAAAAACTTCACAGAGTGGTGTGAATCGGAGGTACTGAATTAGGATAGGCAGTGAATGGCAATGTAGAATGGACAATAGCACCACGGGGAGGTCAGCATGTGGAGTTCAGGAAAAAGGCACTGGCAAGGTAGGTTATTTTTCTGAAAAACATGGATTGTTGGTGCGCTTTGCAAGGGTTTCTAACAGGCCATTCACTAGTAGGAGTGAGAAAAACATCACGGTTTGGTGGAAATCGGAGGGTCTGAATTAGGATAGGAAGTGAGTGGAAATGTAGGATGGAGAAAAGCCGCAAGGGGTGGTCACCATGGGGAGGTCAGGAAACATGCAGCGGCAATGTAGGATACGTTTCTGAAAAACATCGCGGGTTGGTGCGCATTGTAAGGGTTTCGAACAGGCCATTCACTAAAAGAGTGAGAAAAACCTCACGGGTTGGTGTGAATCGGAGGGACCGAATTGGGATTGGCAGTGAGTGGCAATGTAGGATGCAGAAAAGCACCACGGGATGATCAGCATGGGGAGGTCAGGAAACAGGCAATGGCAATGTAGGATAGGGATCTGAAAAACATCGCGGGGTGGTGCACATTGTAAGGGTTTCTACCAAGCCATGCACTAGTAGGAGTGACAAAAATATCAAGGGGTGGTGTGAATCGGAGGGACTGAATTAGGATAGGCAGTGAGTGGCAATGTAGGCTGGAGAAAAGCACCACGGGGTTTTCAGCATGGGGAGGTCAGGAAACATGCGGTGGCAATGTGGGATAGGTTTCTGAAAAACATCACTTGGTGTAGCGCATTGAAAGGATTTCTAACAGGCCATTCACGAGTAGGAGTGAGAAACACATCACGGGCTCTTGTGAATTCGGGGGTCTGAATAATGATAGGCAGTGAGTGGCAATGTAGGATGGAGAAAAGCACCACTAAGTGATCTGCATGGGCAGGTCAGGAACCATGCAGTGGCAATGTAGGATAGGTTTCTGAAAAACATCGCAGGGTGGTGCGGATTGTAAGTGTCTAACAGGCCATTCACTAGTAGGAGTGAGAAAAACATCACGGGGTGATGTTAATCGGAGGGTCTGAATTAGGATAGGCAGTGAGTGGCAATGTAGGATGGAGAAAACCCACACAGGGTGGTCAGCATGGGGATGTCAGGAAACATGCAGTGGCAATGGAGGATAGGTTTCTAAAAAACATCGCGGGATGGTGCTGATTGTAACGGTTTCTAAAAGGGCATTTACTAGTGGGAGTGAGAATAACATCACGGGGTGGTGTCAATCGGAGTGTCTGAATTAGGATAGGCAGTAAGTGGCAATGTAGGATGGAGAAAAGCACCAGGCATGGCCAGCATGGGGAGGTCAGGAAACATGCAGTGGCAATGTAGGTTAGGTTTATGAAAAACATCGCGGGGTGGTGCACACTGTAAGGGTTTCTACCAGGCCTTTCACTAGTAGGAGTGAGAAAAATATCAATGGGTGGTGTGAATCAGAGGGACTGAATTAGGATAGGCAGTGAGTGGCAATGTAGGATGGAGAAAAGCACCACGGGGTGGTCAGCATGGGGAGGTCAGGAAACATGCAGTGGCAATGTAGGATAGGTTTCTGAAAAACTTTGCGGGGTGCTGCGCATTGTAAGGGTTTCTAACAGGCCATTCACTAGTAAGAGTGAGAAAAACATCACGGGGTGATGTGAATCGAAGGGTCTGAATTACAATAGGCAGTGAGTGGCAATGTAGGATGGAGAAACGCACCACGGGGCGGTCAGCATTGGGAGTTCAGGAAACATGCAGTTGCAATGTGGGATAGGATTCTAAAAAACATCGCTGGGTGGTGCGCATTGTAAGGGTTTCTAACAGGCCATTCACTAGTAGGAGTAAGAAAAACATCACGGTGTGCTGTGAGTCAGAGGGTCTGAATTGGGATAGGGAGTGAGAGGCAATGTAGGATGGAGGAGAGCACCACGGGGTGATCAGCATGGGGAAGTCAGGAAACATGCAGTGGCAATGTAGGATAGGTATCTGAAAAACATCGCGGGGTGGTGCACATTGTAAGGTTTCTAACAGGCCATTCACTAGTAGGAGTGAGAAAAACATCATGGGGTGGTGTGAATTGGAGGGTCTGAATAATGATAGGCAGTGAGTGGCAATATAAGATGGAGAAAAGCACCCCGGGGTTGTCAGCATGGGGAGGTCAGGAAACATGCAGTGGCAATGTAGGATAGGTTTCTGAAAAACATCGTGGGGTGGTGAATATTGTTGGGGTTTCTAACAGTCCATTCACTAGTAGGAGTGAGAAAAACATCACGGGCTGGTGTGAATTGGAGGGTCTGAATTATGATAGGCAGTGAGTGGCAATGTAGGATGGAGGAAAGCACCACGAGGTGGTCAGCATGGGGAGGTCAGGAAACATGCAGTGGCAATGGAGGATAGGTTTCTAAAAGACATCGCGGAATGGTGCTGATTGTAACGGTTTCTCAAAGGCCATTTACTAGTGGGAGTGACAATAACATCACGGGGTGGTGTCAATTGGAGTGTCTGAATTAGGATACACAGTAAGTGGCAATGTAGGATGGAGAAAAGCACCAGGCGTGGCCAGCATGTGGAGGTCAGGAAACATGCAGTGGCAATGTAGGTTAGGTTTCTGAAAAACATCGCGGGGTGTTGCACACTGTAAGGGTATCTAACAGGACAATTACTAGGAGGAGTGAGAAAAACATCACGGGGTCATGTGAATCAGAGGTACCGAACTGGGATAGGCAGTGAGTGGCAATGTAGGATGGAGAAAAGCACCACGGGCTGGTCAGCATGGGGAGGTCAGGAAACATGCAGTGGCAATGTAGGATAGGTATCTGGAAAACATCGCGGGGTGGTGCGCATTGTAAGGGTTTCTAACAAGCCATTCACTAGTAGGAGTGAGAAAAACTTCACAGAGTGTTGTGAATCGGAGGTACTGAATTAGGATAGGCAGTGAATGGCAATGTAGAATGGACAATAGCACCACGGGGAGGTCAGCATGGGGAGTTCAGGAAAAAGGCACTGGCAAGGTAGGATATTTTTCTGAAAAACATGGATTGGTGGTGCGCTTTGCAAGGGTTTCTAACAGGCCATTCACTAGTAGGAGTGAGAAAAACATCACGGTTTGGTGGAAATCGGAGGGTCTGAATTAGGATATGAAGTGAGTGGCAATGTAGGATGGAGAAAAGCCACAAGAGTTGGTCAGCATGGGGAGGTCAGGAAACATGCAGCGGCAATGTAGGATACGTTTCTGAAAAACATCGCGGGTTGGTGCGCATTGTAAGGGTTTCGAACAGGCCATTCACTAAAAGAGTGAGAAAAACCTCACGGGTTGGTGTGAATCGGAGGGACCGAATTGGGATAGGCAGTGAGTGGCAATGTAGGATGCAGAAAAGCACCACGGGATGATCAGCATGGGGAGGTCAGGAAACAGGCAATGGCAATGTAGGATAGGGATCTGAAAAACATCGCGGGGTGGTGCACATTGTAAGGGTTTCTACCGAGCCATGCACTAGTAGGAGTGACAAAAATATCAAGGGGTGGTGTGAATCGGAGGGACTGAATTAGGATAGGCAGTGAGTGGCAATGTAGCTTGGAGAAAAGCACCACGGGGTTTTCAGCATGGGGAGGTCAGGAAACATGCGGTGGCAATGTGGGATAGGTTTCTGAAAAACATCACTTGGTGGAGCGCATTGAAAGGATTTCTAACAGGCCATTCACGAGTAGGAGTGAGAAACACATCACGGGCTGGTGTGAATTCGAGGGTCTGAATAATGATAGGCAGTGAGTGGCAATGTAGGATGGAGAAAAGCACCACTAAGTGATCTGCATGGGCAGGTCAGGAACCATGCAGTGGCAATGTAGGATAGGTTTCTGAAATAAATCGCAGGGTGGTGCGCATTGTAAAGGTTTCTAACAGGCCATTCACTAGTAGGAGTGAGAGAAACATCACGGGGTGGTGTGAATTGGAGGGTCTGAATTAGGATAGGCATTCAGGGGCAATGTAGGGTGGAGAAAAGCACCACAGGGTGGTCAGCATGGGGAGGTTAGGAAACATGCAGTGGCAATGTAGGATAGGTTTCTGAAAAACATCGCAGGGTGGTGCGGATTGTAAGTGTCTAACAGGCCATTCACTAGTAGGAGTGAGAAAAACATCACGGGGTGGTGTTAATCGGAGGGTCTGAATTAGGATAGGCAGTGAGTCGCAATGTAGGATGGAGAAAACCCACACAGGGTGGTCAGCATGGGGATGTCAGGAAACATGCAGTGGCAATGGAGGATAGGTTTCTAAAAAACATCGCGGGATGGTGCTGATTGTAACGGTTTCTAAAAGGGCATTTACTAGTGGGAGTGAGAATAACATCACGGGGTGGTGTCAATCGGAGTGTCTGAATTAGGATAGGCAGTAAGTGGCAATGTAGGATGGAGAAAAGCACCAGGCGTGGCCAGCATGGGGAGGTCAGGAAACATGCAGTGGCAATGTAGGTTAGGTTTATGAAAAACATCGCGGGGTGGTGCACACTGTAAGGGTTTCTACCAGGCCTTTCACTAGTAGGAGTGAGAAAAATATCAATGGGTGGTGTGAATCAGAGGGACTGAATTAGGATAGGCAGTGAGTGGCAATGTAGGATGGAGAAAAGCACCACGGGGTGGTCAGCATGGGGAGGTCATGAAACATGCAAAGGCAATGTAGGATAGGTATCTGAAAAACATCCCGGGGTGGTGCACATTGTAACGGTATCCACCAGGCCATTCGCTATTAGGAGTGAGAAAAATATCAAGGGGTGGTGAGAATCGGAGGGACTGAATTAGGATAGGCAGTGAGTGGCAATGTAGGATGGAGAAAAGCACCACGGGGTGGTCAGCATGGGGAGGTCAGGAAACATGCAGTGGCAATGTAGGATAGGTTTCTGAAAAACTTTGCGGGGTGCTGCGCATTGTAAGGGTTTCTAACAGGCCATTCACTAGTAAGAGTGAGAAAAACATCACGGGGTGATGTGAATCGAAGGGTCTGAATTACAATAGGCAGTGAGTGGCAATGTAGGATGGAGAAATGCACCACGGGGCGGTCAGCATTGGGAGTTCAGGAAACATGCAGTTGCAATGTGGGATAGGATTCTAAAAAACATCGCTGGGTGGTGCGCATTGTAAGGGTTTCTAACAGGCCATTCACTAGTAGGAGTAAGAAAAACATCACGGTGTGCTGTGAGTCAGAGGGTCTGAATTGGGGTAGGGAGTGAGAGGCAATGTAGGATGGAGGAGAGCACCACGGGGTGATCAGCATGGGGAAGTCAGGAAACATGCAGTGGCAATGTAGGATAGGTATCTGAAAAACATCGCGGGGTGGTGCGCATTGTAAGGTTTCTAACAGGCCATTCACTAGTAGGAGTGAGAAAAACATCATGGGGTGGTGTGAATTGGAGGGTCTGAATAATGATAGGCAGTGAGTGGCCATATAAGATGGAGAAAAGCACCCCGGGGTTGTCAGCATGGGGAGGTCAGGAAACATGCAGTGGCAATGTAGGATAGGTTTCTGAAAAACATCGTGGGGTGGTGAATATTGTTGGGGTTTCTAACAGTCCATTCACTAGTAGGAGTGAGAAAAACATCACGGGCTGGTGTGAATTGGAGGGTCTGAATTATGATAGGCAGTGAGTGGCAATGTAGGATGGAGGAAAGCACCACGAGGTGGTCAGCATGGGGAGGTCAGGAAACATGCAGTGGCAATGGAGGATAGGTTTCTAAAAGACATCGCGGAATGGTGCTGATTGTAACGGTTTCTCAAAGGCCATTTACTAGTGGGAGTGACAATAACATCACGGGGTGGTGTCAATTGGAGTGTCTGAATTAGGATACACAGTAAGTGGCAATGTAGGATAGGTTTCTGAAATAAATCGCAGGGTGGTGCGCATTGTAAGGGTTTCTAACAGGCCATTCACTAGTAGGAGTGAGAGAAACATTACGGGGTGGTGTGAATTGGAGGGTCTGAATTAGGATAGGCATTCAGGGGCAATGTAGGGTGGAGAAAAGCACCACACGGTGGTCAGCATGGGGAGGTTAGGAAACATGCAGTGGCAATGTAGGATAGGTTTCTGAAAAACATCGCAGGGTGGTGCGGATTGTAAGTGTCTAACAGGCCATTCACTAGTAGGAGTGAGAAAAACATCACGGGGTGGTGTTAATCGGAGGGTCTGAATTAGGATAGGCAGTGAGTGGCAATGTAGGATGGAGAAAACCCACACAGGGTGGTCAGCATGGGGATGTCAGGAAACATGCAGCGGCAATGGAGGATAGGTTTCTAAAAAACATCGCGGGATGGTGCTGATTGTAACGGTTTCTAAAAGGGCATTTACTAGTGGGAGTGAGAATAACATCACGGGGTGGTGTCAATCGGAGTGTCTGAATTAAGATAGGCAGTAAGTGGCAATGTAGGATGGAGAAAAGCACCAGGCGTGGCCAGCATGGGGAGGTCAGGAAACATGCAGTGGCAATGTAGGTTAGGTTTATGAAAAACATCGCGGAGTGGTGCACACTGTATGGGTTTCTACAAGGCCTTTCACTAGTAGGAGTGAGAAAAATATCAATGTGTGGTGTGAATCAGAGGGACTGAATTAGGATAGGCAGTGAGTGGCAATGTAGGATGGAGAAAAGCACCACGGGGTGGTCAGCATGGGGAGGTCATGAAACATGCAAAGGCAATGTAGGATAGGTATCAGAAAAACATCCCGGCGTGGTGCACATTGTAACGGTTTCCACCAGGCCATTCGCTATTAGGAGTGAGAAAAATATCAAGGGGTGGTGAGAATCGGAGGGACTGAATTAGGATAGGCAGTGAGTGGCAATGTAGGATGGAGAAAAGCACCACGGGGTGGTCAGCATGGGGAGGTCAGGAAACATGCAGTGGCAATGTAGGATAGGTTTCTGAAAAACTTTGCGGGGTGCTGCGCATTGTAAGGGTTTCTAACAGGCCATTCACTAGTAAGAGTGAGAAAAACATCACGGGGTGATGTGAATCGAAGGGTCTGAATTACAATAGGCAGTGAGTGGCAATGTAGGATGGAGAAACGCACCACGGGTAGGTCTGCATTGGGAGTTCAGGAAACATGCAGTTGCAATGTGGGATAGGATTCTAAAAAACATCGCTGGGTGGTGCGCATTGTAAGGGTTTCTAACAGGCCATTCACTAGTAGGAGTAAGAAAAACATCACGGTGTGCTGTGAGTCAGAGGGTCTGAATTGGGATAGGGAGTGAGAGGCAATGTAGGATGGAGGAGAGCACCACGGGGTGATCAGCATGGGGAAGTCAGGAAACATGCAGTGGCAATGTAGGATAGATATCTGAAAAACATCGCGGGGTGGTGCGCATTGTAAGGTTTCTAACAGGCCATTCACTAGTAGGAGTGAGAAAAACATCATGGGGTGGTGTGAATTGGAGGGTCTGAATAATGATAGGCAGTGAGTGGCAATATAAGATGGAGAAAAGCACCCCGGGTTGTCAGCATGGGGAGGTCAGGAAACATGCAGTGGCAATGTAGGATAGGTTTCTGAAAAACATCGTGGGGTGGTGAATATTGTTGGGGTTTCTAACAGTCCATTCACTAGTAGGAGTGAGAAAAACATCACGGGCTGGTGTGAATTGGAGGGTCTGAATTATGATAGGCAGTGAGTGGCAATGTAGGATGGAGGAAAGCACCACGAGGTGGTCAGCATGGGGAGGTCAGGAAACATGCAGTGGCAATGGAGGATAGGTTTCTAAAAGACATCGCAGAATGGTGCTGATTGTAACGGTTTCTCAAAGGCCATTTACTAGTGGGAGTGACAATAACATCACGGGGTGGTGTCAATTGGAGTGTCTGAATTAGGATACACAGTAAGTGGCAATGTAGGATGGAGAAAAGCACCAGGCGTGGCCAGCATGTGGAGGTCAGGAAACATGCAGTGGCAATGTAGGTTAGGTTTCTGAAAAACATCGCGGGGTGTTGCACACTGTAAGGGTATCTAACAGGACAATTACTAGGAGGAGTGAGAAAAACATCACGGGGTCATGTGAATCAGAGGTACCGAACTGGGATAGGCAGTGAGTGGCAATGTAGGATGGAGAAAAGCACCACGGGCTGGTCAGCATGGGGAGGTCAGGAAACATGCAGTGGCAATGTAGGATAGGTATCTGGAAAACATCGCGGGGTGGTGCACATTGTAAGGGATTCTAACAGGCCATTCACTAGTATAAGTGAGAAAAACATCATGGGCTGGTGTTAATTGGAGGGTCTGAATTATGATAGGCAGTGAGTGGCAATGTAGGGTGGAGAAAAGCACCATGGGGTGGTCAGCATGGGGAGGTCAGGAAACATGCAGTGGAAATGTAGGATAGGTTTCTCAAAAACATGGCGGGGTGGTGCGCAATGTAAGGGTTTTTAACAGGCCATACACTAGTAGGAGTGAGAAAAACATCACGGGGTGGTGTGAATCTGAGTGTCTGAATTAGGATAGGCAGTGAGTGGGAATGTAGGATGGAGAAGAGCACCACGGGGTGGTCAGCTTCGGGAGGTCAGGAAACATGCAGTGGCAATGTCGGTTAGGTTTCTGAAAAACATCGCAGGGTTGTGTGCATTGTAAGGGTTTCTAATAGGCCATTCACTAGTAGGAGGGAGAAAAACATCACGGGGTGGTGTGATTCTGAGGGTCTGAATTAGGATAGGCAGTGACTGACAATGTATAATCGAGAAAATCACCACAAGATGGTCAGCATGGGGAGGTCAGGAAACATGCAGTGGCAATATAGGATAGTTTTCTGAAAAACATCGCGGGGTGGTGCGCATTGTAAGGGTTTCTAACAGGCCATTCACCACTAGGAGTGAGAAAAACATCATGGGGTGGTGTGAATCGGAGGGTCTGAATTAGGATTTGCAGTTAGAGGCAATGTAGGATGGAGAAAAGCACCACAGGGTATTCAGCATGGGGAGGTCAGGAAACACGCAGTGGCAATGTAGGATAGGTTTCTGAAAAACATGCCGGGGTGGTGCGCATTGTAAGGGTTTCTAACAGGCCATTCACTAGTAGGAGTGAGAAAAACATCACGGGGTGGTGTGAATCAGAGGGTCTGAATTAGGAGAGGCAGTGAGTTGCAATGTAGGATGGACAATAGCACCCCGGGTTGGTCAGCATGGGGAGGTCAGGAAAAATGCAGTGGCAATGTAGGATATTTTTCTGAAAAACATGGCTTGGTGGTGCGCATTGCAAGGGTTTCTAAAGGGCCATTCACTAGTAGGAGTGAGAAAAACAAGACGGGGTGGTGTGAATCAGAGGGTCTGAATTAGGATAGTCCGTCAGTGACATTGTAAGATGGAGAAAAGCACCACGGTGTGGTCAGCTTTGGGAGCTCAGGAAACATGCAGTGGCAATGTAGGATAGGTTTCTGAAAAAACATCCCGGGGTGGTGAGAATTGTAAGGGTTTCTAACAGGCCATTCACTAGTCAGAGTGAGAAAAACATCACGGGGTGGTGTGAATCAGAGGATCTGAATTAGGATAGGCAGTGAGAGGCAATGTAAGATGGAGAATGAAACCACGGGTTGGTTAGCATGGGGAGGTCAGGAAAAATGCAGTGGCAAAGTAGGATAGGTTTCTGAAAACCATGGTGGGGTGGTGCGCATTGTAAGGGTTTCTAACAAGCCATTCACTAGTAGGAGTGAGAAAAACTTCACAGAGTGGTGTGAATCGGAGGTACTGAATTAGGATAGGCAGTGAATGGCAATGTAGAATGGACAATAGCACCACGGGGAGGTCAGCATGTGGAGTTCAGGAAAAAGGCACTGGCAAGGTAGGTTATTTTTCTGAAAAACATGGATTGTTGGTGGGCTTTGCAAGGGTTTCTAACAGGCCATTCACTAGTAGGAGTGAGAAAAACATCACGGTTTGGTGGAAATCTGAGGGTCTGAATTAGGATATGAAGTGAGTGGCAATGTAGGATGGAGAAAAGCCGCAAGGGGTGGTCACCATGGGGAGGTCAGGAAACATGCAGCGGCAATGTAGGATACGTTTCTGAAAAACATCGCGGGTTGGTGCGCATTGTAAGGGTTTCGAACAGGCCATTCACTAAAAGAGTGAGAAAAACCTCTCGGGTTGATGTGAATCGGAGAGACCGAATTGGGATAGGCAGTGAGTGGCAATGTAGGATGCAGAAAAGCACCACGGGATGATCAGCATGGGGAGGTCAGGAAACAGGCAATGGCAATGTAGGATAGGGATCTGAAAAACATCGCGGGGTGGTGCACATTGTAAGGGTTTCTACCAAGCCATGCACTAGTAGGAGTGACAAAAATATCAAGGGGTGGTGTGAATCGGAGGGACTGAATTAGGATAGGCAGTGAGTGGCAATGTAGGATGGAGAAAAGCACCACGGGGTTTTCAGCATGGGGAGGTCAGGAAACATGCGGTGGCAATGTGGGATAGGTTTCTGAAAAACATCACTTGGTGGAGCGCATTGAAAGGATTTCTAACAGGCCATTCACGAGTAGGAGTGAGAAACACATCACGGGCTGGTGTGAATTCGAGGGTCTGAATAATGATAGGCAGTGAGTGGCAATGTAGGATGGAGAAAAGCACCACTAAGTGATCTGCATGGGCAGGTCAGGAACCATGCAGTGGCAATGTAGGATAGGTTTCTGAAATACATCGCAGGGTGGTGCGCATTGTAAGGGTTTCTAACAGGCCATTCACTAGTAGGAGTGAGAGAAACATCACGGCGTGGTGTGAATTGGAGGGTCTGAATTAGGATAGGCATTCAGGGGCAATGTAGGGTGGAGAAAAGCACCACAGGGTAGTCAGCATGGGGAGGTTAGGAAACATGCAGTGGCAATGTAGGATAGGTTTCTGAAAAACATCGCAGGGTGGTGCGGATTGTAAGTGTCTAACAGGCCATTCACTAGTAGGAGTGAGAAAAACATCACGGGGTGGTGTTAATCGGAGGGTCTGAATTAGGATAGGCAGTGAGTGGCAATGTAGGATGGAGAAAACCCACACAGGGTGGTCAGCATGGGGATGTCAGGAAACATGCAGTGGCAATGGAGGATAGGTTTCTAAAAAACATCGCGGGATGGTGCTGATTGTAACGGTTTCTAAAAGGGCATTTACTAGTGGGAGTGAGAATAACATCACGGGGTGGTGTCAATCGGAGTGTCTGAATTAGGATAGGCAGTAAGTGGCAATGTAGGATGGAGAAAAGCACCAGGCGTGGCCAGCATGGGGAGGTCAGGAAACATGCAGTGGCAATGTAGGTTAGGTTTATGAAAAACATCGCGGGGTGGTGCACACTGTAAGGGTTTCTACCAGGCCTTTCACTAGTAGGAGTGAGAAAAATATCAAGGGGTGTTGTGAATCAGAGGGACTGAATTAGGATAGGCAGTGAGTGGCAATGTAGGATGGAGAAAAGCACCACGGGTTGGTCAGCATGGGGAGGTCATGAAACATGCAAAGGCAATGTAGGATAGGTATCTGAAAAACATCCCGGGGTGGTGCACATTGTGACGGTTTCCACCAGGCCATTCGCTATTAGGAGTGAGAAAAATATCAAGGGGTGGTGAGAATCGGAGGGACTGAATTAGGATAGGCAGTGAGTGGCAATGTAGGATGGAGAAAAGCACCACGGGGTGGTCAGCATGGGGAGGTCAGGAAACATGCAGTGGCAATGTAGGATAGGTTTCTGAAAAACTTTGCGGGGTGCTGCGCATTGTAATGGTTTCTAACAGGCCATTCACTAGTAAGAGTGAGAAAAACATCACGGGGTGATGTGAATCGAAGGGTCTGAATTACAATAGGCAGTGAGTGGCAATGTAGGATGGAGGAACACACCACGGGGCGGTCAGCATTGCGAGTTCAGGAAACATGCAGTTGCAATGTGGGATAGGATTCTAAAAAACATCGCAGGGTGGTGCGCATTGTAAGGGTTTCTAACAGGCCATTCACTAGTAGGAGTAAGAAAAACATCACGGTGTGCTGTGAGTCAGAGGGTCTGAATTGGGATAGGGAGTGAGAGGCAATGTAGGATGGAGGAGAGCACCACGGGGTGATCAGCATGGGGAAGTCAGGAAACATGCAGTGGCAATGTAGGATAGATATCTGAAAAACATCGCGGGGTGGTGCGCATTGTAAGGTTTCTAACAGGCCATTCACTAGTAGGAGTGAGAAAAACATCATGGGGTGGTGTGAATTGGAGGGTCTGAATAATGATAGGCAGTGTGTGGCAATATAAGATGGAGAAAAGCACCCCGGGGTTGTCAGCATGGGGAGGTCAGGAAACATGCAGTGGCAATGTAGGATAGGTTTCTGAAAAACATCGTGGGGTGGTGAATATTGTTGGGGTTTCTAACAGTCCATTCACTAGTAGGAGTGAGAAAAACATCACGGGCTGGTGTGAATTGGAGGGTCTGAATTATGATAGGCAGTGAGTGGCAATGTAGGATGGAGGAAAGCACCACGAGGTGGTCAGCATGGGGAGGTCAGGAAACATGCAGTGGCAATGGAGGATAGGTTTCTAAAAGACATCGCGGAATGGTGCTGATTGTAACGGTTTCTCAAAGGCCATTTACTAGTGGGAGTGACAATAACATCACGGGGTGGTGTCAATTGGAGTGTCTGAATTAGGATACACAGTAAGTGGCAATGTAGGATGGAGAAAAGCACCAGGCGTGGCCAGCATGTGGAGGTCAGGAAACATGCAGTGGCAATGTAGGATAGGTATCTGGAAAACATCGCGGGGTGGTGCGCATTGTAAGGGATTCTAACAGGCCATTCACTAGTATAAGTGAGAAAAACATCATGGGCTGGTGTTAATTGGAGGGTCTGAATTATGATAGGCAGTGAGTGGCAATGTAGGGTGGAGAAAAGCACCATGGGGTGGTCAGCATGGGGAGGTCAGGAAACATGCAGTGGAAATGTAGGATAGGTTTCTCAAAAACATGGCGGGGTGGTGCGCAATGTAAGGGTTTTTAACAGGCCATACACTAGTAAGAGTGAGAAAAACATCACGGGGTGGTGTGAATCTGAGTGTCTGAATTAGGATAGGCAGTGAGTGGGAATGTAGGATGGAGAAGAGCACCACGGGGTGGTCAGCTTCGGGAGGTCAGGAAACATGCAGTGGCAATGTCGGTTAGGTTTCTGAAAAACATCGCAGGGTTGTGTGCATTGTAAGGGTTTCTAATAGGCCATTCACTAGTAGGAGGGAGAAAAACATCACGGGGTGGTGTGATTCTGAGGGTCTGAATTAGGATAGGCAGTGACTGACAATGTATAATCGAGAAAATCACCACAAGATGGTCAGCATGGGGAGGTCAGGAAACATGCAGTGGCAATATAGGATAGTTTTCTGAAAAACATCGCGGGGTGGTGCGCATTGTAAGGGTTTCTAACAGGCCATTCACCACTAGGAGTGAGAAAAACATCATGGGGTGGTGTGAATCGGAGGGTCTGAATTAGGATTTGCAGTTAGAGGCAATGTAGGATGGAGAAAAGCACCACAGGGTATTCAGCATGGGGAGGTCAGGAAACACGCAGTGGCAATGTAGGTTAGGTTTCTGAAAAACATGCCGGGGTGGTGCGCATTGTAAGGGTTTCTAACAGGCCATTCACTAGTAGGAGTGAGAAAAACATCACGGGGTGGTGTGAATCAGAGGGTCTGAATTAGGAGAGGCAGTGAGTTGCAATGTAGGATGGACAATAGCACCCCGGGTTGGTCAGCATGGGGAGGTCAGGAAAAATGCAGTGGCAATGTAGGATATTTTTCTGAAAAACATGGCTTGGTGGTGCGCATTGCAAGGGTTTCTAAAAGGCCATTCACTAGTAGGAGTGAGAAAAACAAGACGGGGTGGTGTGAATCAGAGGGTCTGAATTAGGATAGTCCGTCAGTGACATTGTAAGATGGAGAAAAGCACCACGGTGTGGTCAGCTTTGGGAGCTCAGGAAACATGCAGTGGCAATGTAGGATAGGTTTCTGAAAAAACATCCCGGGGTGGTGAGAATTGTAAGGGTTTCTAACAGGCCATTCACTAGTCAGAGTGAGAAAAACATCACGGGGTGGTGTGAATCAGAGGATCTGAATTAGGATAGGCAGTGAGAGGCAATGTAAGATGGAGAATGACACCACGGGTTGGTTAGCATGGGGAGGTCAGGAAAAATGCAGTGGCAAAGTAGGATAGGTTTCTGAAAACCATGGCAGGGTGGTGCGCAATGTAAGGGTTTCTAACAAGCCATTCACTAGTAGGAGTGAGAAAAACTTCACAGAGTGGTGTGAATCGGAGGTACTGAATTAGGATAGGCAGTGAATGGCAATGTAGAATGGAGAAAAGCACCACGGGGTGGTCAGCATGGGGAGGTCAGGAAACATGCAGTGGCAATGTAGGATAGGTTTCTGAAAAACTTTGCGGGGTGGTGCGCATTGTAAGGGTTTCTAACAGGCCATTCACTAGTAAGAGTGAGAAAAACATCACGGGGTGATGTGAATCGAAGGGTCTGAATTACGATAGGCAGTGAGTGGCAATGTAGGATGGAGAAACGCACCACGGGGAGGTCAGCATTGGGAGTTCAGGAAACATGCAGTGGCAATGTGGGGTAGGATTCTAAAAAACATCACGGGGTGGTGCGCATTGTAAGGGTTTCTAACAGGCCATTCACTAGTAGGAGTAAGAAAAACATCACGGTGTGGTGTGAGTCAGAGGGTCTGAATTGGGATAGGGAGTGAGAGGCAATGTAGGATGGAGAAGAGCACCACGGGGTGATCAGCATGGGGATGTCAGGAAACATGCAGTGGCAATGTAGGATAGGTATCTGAAAAACATCGCGGGTTGGTGCACATTGTAAGGTTTCTAACCGGCCATTCACTAGTAGGAGTGAGAAAAACATCACGGGGTGGTGTGAATTGGAGGGTCTGAATAATGATAGGCAGTGAGTGGCAATGTAAGATGGAGAAAAGCACCCCGGGGTTGTCAGCATGGGGAAGTCAGGAAACATGCAGTGGCAATGTGGGATAGGTTTCTGAAAAACATCGTGGGGTGGTGAATATTGGGGTTTCTAACAGTCCATTCACTAGTAGGAGTGAGAAAAACATCACGGGCTGGTGTGAATTGGAGGGTCTGAATTATGATAGGCAGTGAGTGGCAATGTAGGATGGAGGAAAGCACCACGAGGTGGTCAGCATGGGGAGGTCAGGAAACATGCAGTGGCAATGGAGGATAGGTTTCTAAAAGACATCGCGGAATGGTGCTGATTGTAACGCTTTCTAAAAGGCCATTTACTAGTGGGAGTGACAATAACATCACGGGGTGGTGTCAATTGGAGTGTCTGAATTAGGATACGCAGTAAGTGACAATGTAGGATGGAGAAAAGCACCCGGCATGGCCAGCATGTGGAGGTCAGGAAACATGCAGTGGCAATGTAGGTTAGGTTTCTGAAAAACATCGCGGGGTGTTGCACACTGTAAGGGTATCTAACAGAACAATTACTAGGAGGAGTGAGAAAAACATCACGGGGTCATGTGAATCGGAGGTACCGAACTGGGATAGGCAGTGAGTGGCAATGTAGGATGGAGAAAAGCACCACGGGCTGGTCAGCATGGGGAGGTCAGGAAACATGCAGTGGCAATGTAGGATAGGTATCTGGAAAACATCGCGGGGTGGTGCGCATTGTAAGGGATTCTAACAGGCCATTCACTAGTATAAGTGAGAAAAACATCATGGGCTGGTGTTAATTAGAGGGTCTGAATTATGATAGGCAGTGAGTGGCAATGTAGGGTGGAGAAAAGCACCACGGGGTGGTCAGCATGGGGAGGTCAGGAAACATGCAGTGGAAATGTAGGATAGGTTTCTCAAAAACATGGCGGGGTGGTGTGCAATGTAAGTGTTTTTAACAGGCCATACACTAGTAGGAGTGAGAAAAACATCATGGGGTGGTGTGAATCTGAGTGTCTGAATTAGGATAGCCAGTGAATGGGAATGTAGGATGGAGAAGAGCACCACGGGGTGGTCAGCTACGGGAGGTCAGGAAACATGCAGTGGCAATGTCGGTTAGGTTTCTGAAAAACATCGCAGGGTTGTGTGCATTGTAAGGGTTTCTAATAGGCCATTCACTAGTAGGAGGGAGAAAAACATCACGGGGTGGTGTGATTCTGAGGGTCTGAATTAGGATAGGCAGTGAGTGACAATGTATAATCGAGAAAATCACCACAAGATGGTCAGCATGGGGAGGTCAAGAAACATGCACTGGCAATGCAGGATATGTTTCTGAAAAACATGGCTTGGTGGTGCGCATTGTAAGTGTTTTTAACAGGCCATTCACTAGTAGCAGTGAAAAAATCATCAAGGAGTTTTGTGAATCGGTGTGTCTGAATTAGGATAGGCAGTGAGCGGAAATGAAGAATGGAGAAAAGCAACACGGGGTGGTAAGGAAACATGCATTGGCAATGTAGGTTAGGTCAGCATACATGCAGTGGCAATGTAGGTTAGGTTTCTGAAAAACATGGCAGGGAGTCACAATGTAGGATGGAGTGGTCAGCATGGGGAGGTCAGGAAACATGCAGTGGCAATATAGGATAGTTTTCTGAAAAACATCGCGGGGTGGTGCACATTGTAAGGGTTTCTAACAGGCCATTCACCACTAGGAGTGAGAAAAACATCATGGGGTGGTGTGAATCGGAGGGTCTGAATTAGGATTTGCAGTTAGAGGCAATGTAGGATGGAGAAAAGCACCACAGGGTATTCAGCATGGGGAGGTCAGGAAACACGCAGTGGCAATGTAGGATAGGTTTCTGAAAAACATGCCGGGGTGGTGCGCATTGTAAGGGTTTCTAACAGGCCATTCACTAGTAGGAGTGAGAAAAACATCACGGGGTGGTGTGAATCAGAGGGTCTGAATTAGGAGAGGCAGTGAGTTGCAATGTAGGATGGACAATAGCACCCCGGGTTGGTCAGCATGGGGAGGTCAGGAAAAATGCAGTGGAAATGTAGGATATTTTTCTGAAAAACATGGCTTGGTGGTGCGCATTGCAAGGGTTTCTAAAAGGCCATTCACTAGAAGGAGTGAGAAAAACAAGACGGGGTGGTGTGAATCAGAGGGTCTGAATTAGGATAGTCCGTCAGTGGCATTGTAAGATGGAGAAAAGCACCACGGTGTGGTCAGCTTTGGGAGCTCAGGAAACATGCAGTGGCAATGTAGGATAGGTTTCTGAAAAAACATCCCGGGGTGGTGAGAATTGTAAGGGTTTCTAACAGGCCATTCACTAGTCGGAGTGAGAAAAACATCACGGGGTGGTGTGAATCAGAGGATCTGAATTAGGATAGGCAGTGAGAGGCAATGTAAGATGGAGAATGACACCACGGGTTGGTTAGCATGGGGAGGTCAGGAAAAATGCAGTGGCAAAGTAGGATAGGTTTCTGAAAACCATGGTGGGGTGGTGCGCATTGTAAGGGTTTCTAACAAGCCATTCACTAGTAGGAGTGAGAAAAACTTCACAGAGTGGTGTGAATCGGAGGTACTGAATTAGGATAGGCGGTGAATGGCAATGTAGAATGGACAATAGCACCATGGGGAGGTCAGCATGGGGAGTTCAGGAAAAAGGCACTGGCAAGGTAGGTTATTTTTCTGAAAAACATGGATTGTTGGTGGGCTTTGCAAGGGTTTCTAACAGGCCATTCACTAGTAGGAGTGAGAAAAACATCACGGTTTGGTGGAAATCGGAGGGTCTGAATTAGGATATGAAGTGAGTGGCAATGTAGGATGGAGAAAAGCCTCAATGGGTGGTCAGCATGGGGAGGTCAGGAAACATGCGGTGGCAATGTGGGATAGGTTTCTGAAAAACATCACTTGGTGGAGCGCATTGAAAGGATTTCTAACAGGCCATTCACGAGTAGGAGTGAGAAACACATCACGGGCTGGTGTGAATTCGAGGGTCTGAATAATGATAGGCAGTGAGTGGCAATGTAGGATGGAGAAAAGCACCACTAAGTGATCTGCATGGGCAGGTCAGGAACCATGCAGTGGCAATATAGGATAGGTTTCTGAAATACATCGCAGGGTGGTGCGCATTGTAAGGGTTTCTAACAGGCCATTCACTAGTAGGAGTGAGAGAAACATCACGGGGTGGTGTGAATTGGAGGGTCTGAATTAGGATAGGCATTCAGGGGCAATGTAGGGTGGAGAAAAGCACCACACGGTGGTCAGCATGGGGAGGTTAGGAAACATGCAGTGGCAATGTACGATAGGTTTCTGAAAAACATCGCAGGGTGGTGCGGATTGTAAGTGTCTAACAGGCCATTCACTAGTAGGAGTGAGAAAAACATCACGGGGTGGTGTTAATCGGAGGGTCTGAATTAGGATAGGCAGTGAGTGGCAATGTAGGATGGAGAAAACCCACACAGGGTGGTCAGCATGGGGATGTCAGGAAACATGCAGTGGCAATGGAGGATAGGTTTCTAAAAAACATCGCGGGATGGTGCTGATTGTAACGGTTTCTAAAAGGGCATTTACTAGTGGGAGTGAGAATAACATCACGGGGTGGTGTCAATCGGAGTGTATGAATTAGGATAGGCAGTAAGTGGCAATGTAGGATGGAGAAAAGCACCAGGCGTGGCCAGCATGGGGAGGTCAGGAAACATGCAGTGGCAATGTAGGTTAGGTTTATGAAAAACATCGCGGGGTGGTGCACACTGTAAGGGTTTCTACCAGGCCTTTCACTAGTAGGAGTGAGAAAAATATCAAGGGGTGGTGTGAATCAGAGGGACTGAATTAGGATAGGCAGTGAGTGGCAATGTAGGATGGAGAAAAGCACCAAGGGGTGGTCAGCATGGGGAGGTCATGAAACATGCAAAGGCAATGTAGGATAGGTATCTGAAAAACATCGCGGGGTGGTGCACATTGTAACGGTTTCCACCAGGCCATTCGCTATTAGGAGTGAGAAAAATATCAAGGGGTGGTGAGAATCGGAGGGACTGAATTAGGATAGGCAGTGAGTGGCAATGTAGGATGGAGAAAAGCACCACGGGGTGGTCAGCATGGGGAGGTCAGGAAACATGCAGTGGCAATGTAGGATAGGTTTCTGAAAAACTTTGCGGGGTGGTGCGCATTGTAAGGGTTTCTAACAGGCCATTCACTAGTAAGAGTGAGAAAAACATCACGGGGTGATGTGAATCGAAGGGTCTGAATTACGATAGGCAGTGAGTGGCAATGTAGGATGGAGAAACGCACCACGGGGAGGTCAGCATTGGGAGTTCAGGAAACATGCAGTGGCAATGTGGGATAGGATTCTAAAAAACATCGCGGGGTGGTGCGCATTGTAAGGGTTTCTAACAGGCCATTCACTAGTAGGAGTAAGAAAAACATCACGGTGTGGTGTGAGTCAGAGGGTCTGAATTGGGATAGGGAGTGAGAGGCAATGTAGGATGGAGAAGAGCACCACGGGGTGATCAGCATGGGGAAGTCAGGAAACATGCAGTGGCAATGTAGGATAGGTATTTGAAAAACATCGCGGGTTGGTGCGCATTGTAAGGTTTCTAACAGGCCATTCACTAGTAGGAGTGAGAAAAACATCACGGGGTGGTGTGAATTGGAGGGTCTGAATAATGATAGGCAGTGAGTGGCAATGTAAGATGGAGAAAAGCACCCCGGGGTTGTCAGCATGGGGAAGTCAGGAAACATGCAGTGGCAATGTGGGATAGGTTTCTGAAAAACATCGTGGGGTGGTGAATATTGGGGTTTCTAACAGTCCATTCACTAGTAGGAGTGAGAAAAACATCACGGGCTGGTGTGAATTGGAGGGTCTGAATTATGATAGGCAGTGAGTGGCAATGTAGGATGGACAATAGCACCCCGGGTTGGTCAGCATGGGGAGGTCAGGAAAAATGCAGTGGCAATGTAGGATATTTTTCTGAAAAACATGGCTTGGTGGTGCGCATTGCAAGGGTTTCTAAAAGGCCATTCACTAGTAGGAGTGAGAAAAACAAGACGGGGTGGTGTGAATCAGAGGGTCTGAATTAGGATAGTCCGTCAGTGACATTGTAAGATGGAGAAAAGCAGCACGGTGTGGTCAGCTTTGGGAGCTCAGGAAACATGCAGAGGCAATGTAGGATAGGTTTCTGAAAAAACATCCCGGGGTGGTGAGAATTGTAAGGGTTTCTAACAGGCCATTCACTAGTCAGAGTGAGAAAAACATCACGGGGTGGTGTGAATCAGAGGATCTGAATTAGGATAGGCAGTGAGAGGCAATGTAAGATGGAGAATGACACCACGGGTTGGTTAGCATGGGGAGGTCAGGAAAAATGCAGTGGCAAAGTAGGATAGGTTTCTGAAAAACAAGGCGGGGTGGTGCGCATTGTAAGGGTTTCTAACAAGCCATTCACTAGTAGGAGTGAGAAAAACTTCACAGAGTGGTGTGAATCGGAGGTACTGAATTAGGATAGGCAGTGAATGGCAATGTAGAATGGACAATAGCACCACGGGGAGGTCAGCATGTGGAGTTCAGGAAAAAGGCACTGGCAAGGTAGGTTATTTTTCTGAAAAACATGGATTGTTGGTGCGCTTTGCAAGGGTTTCTAACAGGCCATTCACTAGTAGGAGTGAGAAAAACATCACGGTTTGGTGGAAATCGGAGGGTCTGAATTAGGATATGAAGTGAGTGGCAATGTAGGATGGAGAAAAGCTGCAAGGGGTGGTCACCATGGGGAGGTCAGGAAACATGCAGCGGCAATGTAGGATACGTTTCTGAAAAACATTGCGGGTTGGTGCGCATTGTAAGGGTTTCGAACAGGCCATTCACTAAAAGAGTGAGAAAAACCTCACGGGTTGGTGTGAATCGGAGGGACCGAATTGGGATAGGCAGTGAGTGGCAATGTAGGATGCAGAAAAGCACCACGGGATGATCAGCATGGGGAGGTCAGGAAACAGGCAATGGCAATGTAGGATAGGGATCTGAAAAACATCGCGGGGTGGTGCACATTGTAAGGGTTTCTACCAAGCCATGCACTAGTAGGAGTGACAAAAATATCAAGGGGTGGTGTGAATCGGAGGGACTGAATTAGGATAGGCAGTGAGTGGCAATGTAGGCTTGAGAAAAGCACCACGGGGTTTTCAGCATGGGGAGGTCAGGAAACATGCGGTGGCAATGTGGGATAGGTTTCTGAAAAACATCACTTGGTGTAGCGCATTGAAAGGATTTCTAACAGGCCATTCACGAGTAGGAGTGAGAAACACATCACGGGCTGGTGTGAATTCGAGGGTCTGAATAATGATAGGCAGTGAGTGGCAATGTAGGATGGAGAAAAGCACCACTAAGTGATCTGCATGGGCAGGTCAGGAACCATGCAGTGGCAATGTAGGATAGGTTTCTGAAATACATCGCAGGGTGGTGCGCATTGTAAGGGTTTCTAACAGGCCATTCACTAGTAGGAGTGAGAGAAACATCACGGCGTGGTGTGAATTGGAGGGTCTGAATTAGGATAGGCATTCAGGGGCAATGTAGGGTGGAGAAAAGCACCACAGGGTGGTCAGCATGGGGAGGTTAGGAAACATGCAGTGGCAATGTAGGATAGGTTTCTGAAAAACATCGCAGGGTGGTGCGGATTGTAAGGGTTTCTAACAGGCCATTCACTAGTAGGAGTGAGAGAAACATCACGGGGTGGTGTGAATTGGAGGGTCTGAATTAGAATAGGCATTCAGGGGCAATGTAGGGTGGAGAAAAGCACCACAGGGTGGTCAGCATGGGGAGGTCAGGAAACAGGCAATGGCAATGTAGGATAGGGATCTGAAAAACATCGCGGGGTTGTGCACATTGTAAGGGTTTCTACCAAGCCATGCACTAGTAGGAGTGACAAAAATATCAAGGGGTGGTGTGAATCGGAGGGACTGAAGTAGGATAGGCAGTGAGTGGCAATGTAGGATGGAGAAAAGCACCACGGGGTGGTCAGCATGGGGAGGTCAGGAAACAGGCAATGGCAATGTAGGATAGGGATCTGAAAAACATCGCGGGGTTGTGCACATTGTAAGGGTTTCTACCAAGCCATGCACTAGTAGGAGTGACAAAAATATCAAGGGGTGGTGTGAATCGGAGGGACTGAATTAGGATAGGCAGTGAGTGGCAATGTAGCTTGGAGAAAAGCACCACGGGGTTTTCAGCATGGGGAGGTCAGGAAACATGCGGTAGCAATGTGGGATAGGTTTCTGAAAAACATCACTTGGTGGAGCGCATTGAAAGGATTTCTAACAGGCCATTCACGAGTAGGAGTGAGAAACACATCACGGGCTGGTGTGAATTCGAGGGTCTGAATAATGATAGGCAGTGAGTGGCAATGTAGGATGGAGAAAAGCACCACTAAGTGATCTGCATGGGCAGGTCAGGAACCATGCAGTGGCAATATAGGATAGGTTTCTGAAATACATCGCAGGGTGGTGCGCATTGTAAGGGTTTCTAACAGGCCATTCACTAGTAGGAGTGAGAGAAACATCACGGGGTGGTGTGAATTGGAGGGTCTGAATTAGGATAGGCATTCAGGGGCAATGTAGGGTGGAGAAAAGCACCACACGGTGGTCAGCATGGGGAGGTTAGGAAACATGCAGTGGCAATGTAGGATAGGTTTCTGAAAAACATCGCAGGGTGGTGCGGATTGTAAGTGTCTAACAGGCCATTCACTAGTAGGAGTGAGAAAAACATCACGGGGTGGTGTTAATCGGAGGGTCTGAATTAGGATAGGCAGTGAGTGGCAATGTAGGATGGAGAAAACTCACACAGGGTGGTCAGCATGGGGATGTCAGGAAACATGCAGTGGCAATGGAGGATAGGTTTCTAAAAAACATCGCGGGATGGTGCTGATTGTAACGGTTTCTAAAAGGGCATTTACTAGTGGGAGTGAGAATAACATCACGGGGTGGTGTCAATCGGAGTGTCTGAATTAGGTTAGGCAGTAAGTGGCAATGTAGGATGGAGAAAAGCACCAGGCGTGGCCAGCATGGGGAGGTCAGGAAACATGCAGTGGCAATGTAGGTTAGGTTTATGAAAAACATCGCGGGGTGGTGCACACTGTAAGGGTTTCTACCAGGCCTTTCACTAGTAGGAGTGAGAAAAATATCAAGGGGTGGTGTGAATCAGAGGGACTGAATTAGGATAGGCAGTGAGTGGCAATGTAGGATGGAGAAAAGCACCACGGGGTGGTCAGCATGGGGAGGTCATGAAACATGCAAAGGCAATGTAGGATAGGTATCTGAAAAACATCGCGGGGTGGTGCACATTGTAACGGTTTCCACCAGGCCATTCGCTATTAGGAGTGAGAAAAATATCAAGGGGTGGTGAGAATCGGAGGGACTGAATTAGGATAGGCAGTGAGTGGCAATGTAGGATGGAGAAAAGCACCACGGGGTGGTCAGCATGGGGAGGTCAGGAAACATGCAGTGGCAATGTAGGATAGGTTTCTGAAAAACTTTGCGGGGTGGTGCGCATTGTAAGGGTTTCTAACAGGCCATTCACTAGTAAGAGTGAGAAAAACATCACGGGGTGATGTGAATCGAAGGGTCTGAATTACGATAGGCAGTGAGTGGCAATGTAGGATGGAGAAACGCACCACGGGGAGGTCAGCATTGGGAGTTCAGGAAACATGCAGTGGCAATGTGGGATAGGATTCTAAAAAACATCGCGGGGTGGTGCGCATTGTAAGGGTTTCTAACAGGCCATTCACTAGTAGGAGTAAGAAAAACATCACGGTGTGGTGTGAGTCAGAGGGTCTGAATTGGGATAGGGAGTGAGAGGCAATGTAGGATGGAGAAGAGCACCACGGGGTGATCAGCATGTGGAAGTCAGGAAACATGCAGTGGCAATGTAGGATAGGTATCTGAAAAACATCGCGGGGTGGTGCGCATTGTAAGGTTTCTAACAGGCCATTCACTAGTAGGAGTGAGAAAAACATCACGGGGTGGTGTGAATTGGAGGGTCTGAATAATGATAGGCCGTGAGTGGCAATGTAAGATGGAGAAAAGCACCCCGGGGTTGTCAGCATGGGGAAGTCAGGAAACATGCAGTTGCAATGTGGGATAGGTTTCTAAAAAACATCGTGGGGTGGTGAATATTGGGGTTTCTAACAGTCCATTCACTAGTAGGAGTGAGAAAAACATCACGGGCTGGTGTGAATTGGAGGGTCTGAATTATGATAGGCAGTGAGTGGCACTGTAGGATGGAGGAAAGCACCACGAGGTGGTCAGCATGGGGAGGTCAGGAAACATGCAGTGGCAATGGAGGATAGGTTTCTAAAAGACATCGCGGAATGGTGCTGATTGTAACGCTTTCTAAAAGGCCATTTACTAGTGGGAGTGACAGTAACATCACGGGGTGGTGTCAATTGGAGTGTCTGAATTAGGATACGCAGTAAGTGGCAATGTAGAATGGAGAAAAGCACCAGGCGTGGCCAGCATGTGGAGGTCAGGAAACATGCAGTGGCAATGTAGGTTAGGTTTCTGAAAAACATCGCGGGGTTTTGCACACTGTAAGGGTATCTAACAGAACAATTACTAGGAGGAGTGAGAAAAACATCACGGGGTCATGTGAATCGGAGGTACCGAACTGGGATAGGCAGTGAGTGGCAATGTAGGATGGAGAAAAGCACCACGGGCTGGTCAGCATGGGGAGGTCAGGAAACATGCAGTGGCAATGTAGGATAGGTATCTGGAAAACATCGCGGGGTGGTGCGCATTGTAAGGGATTCTAACAGGCCATTCACTAGTATAAGTGAGAAAAACATCATGGGCTGGTGTTAATTGGAGGGTCTGAATTATGATAGGCAGTGAGTGGCAATGTAGGGTGGAGAAAAGCACCACGGGGTGGTCAGCATGGGGAGGTCAGGAAACATGCAGTGGAAATGTAGGATAGGTTTCTCAAAAACATGGCGGGGTGGTGCGCAATGTAAGGGTTTTTAACAGGCCATACACTAGTAGGAGTGAGAAAAACATCATGGGGTGGTGTGAATCTGAGTGTCTGAATTAGCATAGGCAGTGAGTGGGAATGTAGGATGGAGAAGAGCACCACGGGGTGGTCAGCTACGGGAGGTCAGGAAACATGCAGTGGCAATGTCGGTTAGGTTTCTGAAAAACATCGCAGGGTTGTGTGCATTGTAAGGGTTTCTAATAGGCCATTCACTAGTAGGAGGTAGAAAAACATCACGGAGTGGTGTGATTCTCAGGGTCTGAATTAGGATAGGCAGTGAGTGACAATGTATAATCGAGAAAATCACCACAAGATGGTCAGCATGGGGAGGTCAAGAAACATGCACTGGCAATGCAGGATATGTTTCTGAAAAACATGGCTTGGTGGTGGGCATTGTAAGTGTTTTTAACAGGCCATTCACTAGTAGCAGTGAAAAAATCATCAAGGAGTTTTGTGAATCGGTGTGTCTGAATTAGGATAGGCAGTGAGCGGAAATGAAGAATGGAGAAAAGCAACATGGGGTGGTAAGGAAACATGCATTGGCAATGTAGGTTAGGTCAGCATACATGCAGTGGCAATGTAGGTTAGGTTTCTGAAAAACATGGCAGGGAGTCACAATGTAGGATGGAGTGGTCAGCATGGGGAGGTCAGGAAACATGCAGTGGCAATATAGGATAGTTTTCTGAAAAACATCGCGGGGTGGTGCGCATTGTAAGGGTTTCTAACAGGCCATTCACCACTAGGAGTGAGAAAAACATCATGGGGTGGTGTGAATCGGAGGGTCTGAATTAGGATTTGCAGTTAGAGGCAATGTAGGATGGAGAAAAGCACCACAGGGTATTCAGCATGGGGAGGTCAGGAAACACGCAGTGGCAATGTAGGATAGGTTTCTGAAAAACATGCCGGGGTGGTGCGCATTGTAAGGGTTTCTAACAGGCCATTCACTAGTAGGAGTGAGAAAAACATCACGGGGTGGTGTGAATCAGAGGGTCTGAATTAGGAGAGGCAGTGAGTTGCAATGTAGGATGGACAATAGCACCCCGGGTTGGTCAGCATGGGGAGGTCAGGAAAAATGCAGTGGAAATGTAGGATATTTTTCTGAAAAACATGGCTTGGTGGTGCGCATTGCAAGGGTTTCTAAAAGGCCATTCACTAGAAGGAGTGAGAAAAACAAGACGGGGTGGTGTGAATCAGAGGGTCTGAATTAGGATAGTCCGTCAGTGGCATTGTAAGATGGAGAAAAGCACCACGGTGTGGTCAGCTTTGGGAGCTCAGGAAACATGCAGTGGCAATGTAGGATAGGTTTCTGAAAAAACATCCCGGGGTGGTGAGAATTGTAAGGGTTTCTAACAGGCCATTCACTAGTCGGAGTGAGAAAAACATCACGGGGTGGTGTGAATCAGAGGATCTGAATTAGGATAGGCAGTGAGAGGCAATGTAAGATGGAGAATGACACCACGGGTTGGTTAGCATGGGGAGGTCAGGAAAAATGCAGTGGCAAAGTAGGATAGGTTTCTGAAAACCATGGTGGGGTGGTGCGCATTGTAAGGGTTTCTAACAAGCCATTCACTAGTAGGAGTGAGAAAAACTTCACAGAGTGGTGTGAATCGGAGGTACTGAATTAGGATAGGCAGTGAATGGCAATGTAGAATGGACAATAGCACCACGGGGAGGTCAGCATGGGGAGTTCAGGAAAAAGGCACTGGCAAGGTAGGTTATTTTTCTGAAAAACATGGATTGGTGGTGCGCTTTGCAAGGGTTTCTAACAGGCCATTCACTAGTAGGAGTGAGAAAAACATCACGGTTTGGTGGAAATCGGAGGGTCTGAATTAGGATATGAAGTGATTGGCAATGTAGGATGGAGAAAAGCCGCAAGGGGTGGTCAGCATGGGGAGGTCAGGAAACATGCAGCGGCAATGTAGGATACGTTTCTGAAAAACATCGCGGGTTGGTGCGCATTGTAAGGGTTTCGAACAGGCCATTCACTAAAAGAGTGAGAAAAACCTCACGGGTTGGTGTGAATCGGAGGGACCGAATTGGGATAGGCAGTGAGTGGCAATGTAGGATGCAGAAAAGCACCACGGGATGATCAGCATGGGGAGGTCAGGAAACAGGCAATGGCAATGTAGGATAGGGATCTGAAAAACATCGCGTGGTGGTGCACATTGTAAGGGTTTCTACCAAGCCATGCACTAGTAGGAGTGACAAAAATATCAAGGGGTGGTGTGAATCGGAGGGACTGAATTAGGATAGGCAGTGAGTGGCAATGTAGGATGGAGAAAAGCACCACGGGGTTTTCAGCATGGGGAGGTCAGGAAACATGCGGTGGCAATGTGGGATAGGTTTCTGAAAAACATCACTTGGTGGAGCGCATTGAAAGGATTTCTAACAGGCCATTCACGAGTAGGAGTGAGAAACACATCAAGGGCTGGTGTGAATTCGAGGGTCTGAATAATGATAGGCAGTGAGTGGCAATGTAGGATGGAGAAAAGCACCACTAAGTGATCTGCATGGGCAGGTCAGGAACCATGCAGTGGCAATGTAGGATAGGTTTCTGAAATACATCGCAGGGTGGTGCACATTGTAAGGGTTTCTAACAGGCCATTCACTTGTAGGAGTGAGAGAAACATCACGGCGTGGTGTGAATTGGAGGGTCTGAATTAGGATAGGCATTCAGGGGCAATGTAGGGTGGAGAAAAGCACCACAGGGTGGTCAGCATGGGGAGGTTAGGAAACATGCAGTGGCAATGTAGGATAGGTTTCTGAAAAACATCGCAGGGTGGTGCGGATTGTAAGTGTCTAACAGGCCATTCACTAGTAGGAGTGAGAAAAACATCACGGGGTGGTGTTAATTGGAGGGTCTGAATTAGGATAGGCAGTGAGTGGCAATGTAGGATGGAGAAAACCCACACAGGGTGGTCAGCATGGGGATGTCAGGAAACATGCAGTGGCAATGGAGGATAGGTTTCTAAAAAACATCGCGGGATGGTGCTGATTGTAACGGTTTCTAAAAGGGCATTTACTAGTGGGAGTGAGAATAACATCACGGGGTGGTGTCAATCGGAGTGTCTGAATTAGGATAGGCAGTAAGTGGCAATGTAGGATGGAGCAAAGCACCAGGCGTGGCCAGCATGGGGAGGTCAGGAAACATGCAGTGGCAATGTAGGTTAGGTTTATGAAAAACATCGCGGGGTGGTGCACACTGTAAGGGTTTCTACCAGGCCTTTCACTAGTAGGAGTGAAAAAAATATCAAGGGGTGGTGTGAATCAGAGGGACTGAATTAGGATATGCAGTGAGTGGCAATGTAGGATGGAGAAAAGCACCACGGGGTGGTCAGCATGGGGAGGTCATGAAACATGCAAAGGCAATGTAGGATAGGTATCTGAAAAACATCGCGGGGTGGTGCACATTGTAACGGTTTCCACCAGGCCATTCGCTATTAGGAGTGAGAAAAATGTCAAGGGGTGGTGAGAATCGGAGGGACTGAATTAGGATAGGCAGTGAGTGGCAATGTAGGATGGAGAAAAGCACCACGGGGTGGTCAGCATGTGGAGGTCAGGAAACATGCAGTGGCAATGTAGGATAGGTTTCTGAAAATCTTTGCGGGGTGGTGCGCACTGTAAGGGTTTCTAACAGGCCATTCACTAGTAAGAGTGAGAAAAACATCACGGGGTGATGTGAATCGAAGGGTCTGAATTACGATAGGCAGTGAGTGGCAATGTAGGATGGAGAAACGCACCACGGGGAGGTCAGCATTGGGAGTTCAGGAAACATGCAGTGGCAATGTGGGATAGGATTCTAAAAAACATCGCGGGGTGGTGCGCATTGTAAGGGTTTCTAACAGGCCATTCACTAGTAGGAGTAAGAAAAACATCACGGTGTGGTGTGAGTCAGAGGGTCTGAATTGGGATAGGGCGTGAGAGGCAATGTAGGATGGAGAAGAGCACCACGGGGTGATCAGCATGGGGAAATCAGGAAACATGCAGTGGCAATGTAGGATAGGTATCTGAAAAACATTGCGGGGTGGTGCGCATTGTAAGGTTTCTAACAGGCCATTCACTAGTAGGAGTGAGAAAAACATCACGGGGTGGTGTGAATTGGAGGGTCAGAATAATGATAGGCAGTGAGTGGCAATATAACATGGAGAAAAGCACCACTAAGTGATCTGCATGGGCAGGTCAGGAACCATGCAGTGGCAATGTAGGATAGGTTTCTGAAATACATCGCAGGGTGGTGCGCATTGTAAGGGTTTCTAACAGGCCACTCACTAGTAGGAGTGAGAGAAACATCACGGCGTGGTGTGAATTGGAGGGTCTGAATTAGGATAGGCATTCAGGGGCAATGTAGGGTGGAGAAAAGCACCACAGGGTGGTCAGCATGGGGAGGTTAGGAAACATGCAGTGGCAATGTAGGATAGGTTTCTGAAAAACATCCCAGGGTGGTGCGGATTGTAAGTGTCTAACAGGCCATTCACTAGTAGGAGTGAGAAAAACATCACGGGGTGGTGTTAATCGGAGGGTCTGAATTAGGATAGGCAGTGAGTCGCAATGTAGGATGGAGAAAACCCACACAGGGTGGTCAGCATGGGGATGTCAGGAAACATGCAGTGGCAATGGAGGATAGGTTTCTAAAAAACATCGCGGGATGGTGCTGATTGTAACGGTTTCTAAAAGGGCATTTACTAGTGGGAGTGAGAATAACATCACGGGGTGCTGTCAATCGGAGTGTCTGAATTAGGATAGGCAGTAAGTGGCAATGTAGGATGGAGAAAAGCACCAGGCGTGGCCAGCATGGGGAGGTCAGGAAACATGCAGTGGCAATGTAGGTTAGGTTTATGAAAAACATCGCGGGGTGGTGCACACTGTAAGGGTTTCTACCAGGCCTTTCACTAGTAGGAGTGAGAAAAATATCAAGGGGTGGTGTGAATCAGAGGGACTGAATTAGCATAGGCAGTGAGTGGCAATGTAGAATGGAGAAAAGCACCACGGGGTGGTCAGCATGGGGAGGTCAGGAAACATGCAGTGGCAATGTAGGATAGGTTTCTGAAAAACTTTGCGGGGTGGTGCGCATTGTAAGGGTTTCTTAGAGGCCATTCACTAGTAAGAGTGAGAAAAACATCACGGGGTGATGTGAATCGAAGGGTCTGAATTACGATAGGCAGTGAGTGGCAATGTAGGATGGAGAAACGCACCACGGGGCGGTCAGCATGGGGAGTTCAGGAAACATGCAGTGGCAATGTGGCATAGGATTCTAAAAAACATGGCGCGGTGGTGCGCAATGTAAGGGTTTTTAACAGGCCATACACTAGTAGGAGTGAGAAAAACATCACGGGGTGGTGTGAATCAGAGGGTCTGAAATGGGATAGGGAGTGAAAGGCATTATAGAATGGAGAAAATCATCACGGGGTGGTCAGCATGGGGAGGTCAGGAAACATGCAGTATCAATGTAGGATACGTTTCTAAAAAACATCTCGGGGTGGTGCAGATTGTAACGGTTTCTAAAAGGCCATTCACTTGTAGAAGTGAGAAAAAAAGTCACGGGGTGGGTGAATCGGAGTTTCTGATTTAGGATAGGCAGTGAGTGGCAATGTAAGATTGAGAAAACCCCAGGGGATAGTCAGCATGGGGAAATCAGGAAACATTCAGTCGCAATTAAGTTAGGTTACTGAAAAACATCGCGGGGTGGTGCAAACTGTAAGGGTTTCAAACAGGCCATTAACTAGCAGGAGTGAGTAAAACATCATTGGGTGGTGTGATTCGGAGGTTCTGAATTGGTTTAGAGAGTGAGTGGCAATGTAGGATGGAGAAAAGCACCACGGGGTGGTCAGCATGGGGAGGTCAGGAAACATGCAATGGCAATGTAGGATAGGTATCTGAAAAACATCGCGGGGTGGTGCACATTGTAAGGGTTTCTACCAAGCCATGCACTAGTAGGAGTGAGAAAAATATCAATGGGTGGTGTGATTCGGAGGGACTGAATAAGGATAGGCAGTGAGTGGCAATGTAGGATGGAGAAAAGAACCACGGGGTGGTCAGCATGGGGAGGTCAGAAAACATGCAGTGGCAATGTAGGATAGGTTTCTTAAAAACATTGCGGGGTGGGGTGCATTGTAAGGGTTTCTAACAGGCGATTCACTAGTAAGAGTGAGAAAAACATCACGGAGTGGTGTGAATCGAAGGGTCTGAATTATGATTGGCAATGAGTGGCTTTGTAGGATGGAGAAAAGCACCACGGGGTGGTCAGCATGGGGAGGTCAGGAAACATGCAGTGGCAATGTAGGATAGGTTTCTGGAAAACATCGTGGGGTGGTGCGGAATGTAACGTTTTCTGAAAGGCCATTCACTTGTAGGAGTGAGAAAAACATCACGGGTTGGTGTGAATTGGAGGGACTGAATTAGGACAGGCAGTGAGTGGCAACGTAGGATGGAGCAAAGCACCAGGGTGTGGTCAGCATTGGGAGGTAATGAAACAACCAGTGGCAATGTAGGATAGGTATCTGAAAAACATCGCGGGGTGGTACGTATTGTAAGGGTTTCTAACAGGCCATTCACTAGTAGGAGTGAGAAAAACATCACGGGGTGGTGTGATTCGGAGGATCTGAATTGGTTTAGAGAGTGAGTGGCAATGTAGGATGGAGAAGAGCACCACGGGGTGGTCAGCTTCGGGAGGTCAGGAAACATGCAGTGGCAATGTCGGTTAGGTTTCTGAAAAACATCGCAGGGTTGTGTGCATTGTAAGGGTTTCTAATAGGCCATTCACTAGTAGGAGGGAAAAAAACATCACGGGGTGGTGTGATTCTGAGGGTCTGAATTAGGATAGGCAGTGAGTGACAATGTATAATCGAGAAAATCACCACAAGATGGTCAGCATGGGGAGGTCAGGAAACATGCACTGGCAATGCAGGATATGTTTCTGAAAATCATGGCTTGGTGGTGCGCATTGTAAGGGTTTTTAACAGGCCATTCACTAGTAGCAGTGAAAAAATCATCAAGGAGTTTTGTGAATCGGTGTGTCTGAATTAGGATAGGCAGTGAGAGGAAATGAAGGATGGAGAAAAGCAACACGGGGTGGTAAGGAAACATGCATTGGCAATGTGGGTTAGGTCACCATACATGCAGTGGCAATGTAGGTTAGGTTTCTGAAAAACATGTCAGGGAGTCACAATGTAGGATGGAGTGGTCAGCATGCGGAGGTCAGGATACATGCAGTGGCAATATAGGATAGGTTTCTGAAAAACATCGCGGGGTGGTGTGCATTGTAAGGGTTTCTAACAGGCCATTCACCACTAGGAGTGAGAAAAACATCATGGGGTGGTGTGAATCGGAGGGTCTGAATTAGGATAGGCAGTTAGAGGCAATGTAGGATGGAGAAAAGCACCACAGGGTATTCAGCATGGGGAGGTAAGGAAACACGCAGTGGCAATGTAGGATAGGTTTGCGAAAAACATGCCGGGTTGGTGCACATTGTAAGTCTTTCTAACAGGCCATTCACTAGTAGGAGTGAGAAAAACATCACGGGGTGGTGTGAATCAGAGTGTCTGAATTAGGAAAGGCTGTGAGTTGCAATGTAGGATGGACAATAGCACCCCGGGAGGGTCAGCATGGGGAGGTAAGGAAAAATGCAGTGGCAATGTAGGATATTTTTCTGAAAAACATGGCTTGGTGGTGCGCATTGCAAGGGTTTTTAAAAGGCCATTCACTAGTAGGAGTGAAAAAAAAACAAGACGGGGTGGTGTGAATCAGAGGGTCTGAATTAGGATAGGCCTTCAGTGGTTTTGTAAGATGGAGAAAATCACCATGGGGTGGTCACCATTGGGAGCTCAGGAAACATGCAGTGGCAATGCAGGATAGGTTTCTGAAAAAACATCCCGGGGTGGTGAGAATTGTAAGGGTTTCTAACAGGCCATTCACTAGTCGGAGTGAGAAAAACATCACGGGGTGGTGTGAATCAGAGGATCTGAATTAGGATAGGCAGTTAGAGGCAATGTAAGATGGAGAATGACACCACGGGTTGGTTAGCATGGTGAGGTCAGGAAAAATGCAGTGGCAAAGTAGGATAGGTTTCTGAAAAGCATGGCGGGGTGGTGCGCATTGTAAGGGTTTCTAACAAGCCATTCACTAGTAGGAGTGAGAAAAACTTCACGGAGTGGTGTGAATCGGAGGCACTGAATTAGGATAGGCAGTGAATGGCAATGTAGGATGGACAATAGCACCACGGGGAGGTCAGCATGGGGAGTTCAGGAAAAAGGCAGTGGCAAGGTAGGTTATTTTTCTGAAAAACATGGATTGGTGGTTTGCTTTGCAAGGGTTTCTAACAGGCCATTCACTAGTCGGAGTGAGAAAAACATCACGGTTTGGTGGAAATCGGAGGGTCTGAATTAGGATATGCAGTGAGTGGCAATGTAGGATGGAGAAAAGCCGCAAGGGGTGGTCAGCATGGGGAGGTCAGGAAACATGCAGCGGCAATGTAGGATACGTTTCTGAAAAACATCGCGGGTTGGTGCGCATTGTAAGGGTTTCGAACAGGCCATTCACTAAAAGAGTGAGAAAAACATCACGGGTTGGTGTGAATCGGAGGGACCGAATTGGGATAGGCAGTGAGTGGCAATGTAGGATGGAGAAAAGCACCACGGGATGATCAGCATGGTTAGTTCAGGAAACATGCAGAGGCAATTTAGGATAGGTTTCTGAAAAACATCGTGGGGTGGTGCGGAATGTAACGTTTTCTGAAAGGCCATTCACTTGTAGGAGTGAGAAAAACATCACGGGTTGGTGTGAATTGGAGGGACTGAATTAGGACAGGCAGTGAGTGGCAACGTAGGATGGAGCAAAGCACCAGGGTGTGGTCAGCATTGGGAGGTAATGAAACAACCAGTGGCAATGTAGGATAGGTATCTGAAAAACATCGCGGGGTGGTACGTATTGTAAGGGTTTCTAACAGGCCATTCACTAGTAGGAGTGAGAAAAACATCACGGGGTGGTGTGATTCGGAGGATCTGAATTGGTTTAGAGAGTGAGTGGCAATGTAGGATGGAGAAGAGCACCACGGGGTGGTCAGCTTCGGGAGGTCAGGAAACATGCAGTGGCAATGTCGGTTAGGTTTCTGAAAAACATCGCAGGGTTGTGTGCATTGTAAGGGTTTCTAATAGGCCATTCACTAGTAGGAGGGAAAAAAACATCACGGGGTGGTGTGATTCTGAGGGTCTGAATTAGGATAGGCAGTGAGTGACAATGTATAATCGAGAAAATCACCACAAGATGGTCAGCATGGGGAGGTCAGGAAACATGCACTGGCAATGCAGGATATGTTTCTGAAAATCATGGCTTGGTGGTGCGCATTGTAAGGGTTTTTAACAGGCCATTCACTAGTAGCAGTGAAAAAATCATCAAGGAGTTTTGTGAATCGGTGTGTCTGAATTAGGATAGGCAGTGAGAGGAAATGAAGGATGGAGAAAAGCAACACGGGGTGGTAAGGAAACATGCATTGGCAATGTGGGTTAGGTCACCATACATGCAGTGGCAATGTAGGTTAGGTTTCTGAAAAACATGTCAGGGAGTCACAATGTAGGATGGAGTGGTCAGCATGCGGAGGTCAGGATACATGCAGTGGCAATATAGGATAGGTTTCTGAAAAACATCGCGGGGTGGTGTGCATTGTAAGGGTTTCTAACAGGCCATTCACCACTAGGAGTGAAAAAAACATCATGGGGTGGTGTGAATCGGAGGGTCTGAATTAGGATAGGCAGTTAGAGGCAATGTAGGATGGAGAAAAGCACCACAGGGTATTCAGCATGGGGAGGTCAGGAAACACGCAGTGGCAATGTAGGATAGGTTTGCGAAAAACATGCCGGGTTGTTGCACATTGTAAGTCTTTCTAACAGGCCATTCACTAGTAGGAGTGAGAAAAACATCACGGGGTGGTGTGAATCAGAGTGTCTGAATTAGGAGAGGCTGTGAGTTGCAACGTAGGATGGACAATAGCACCCCGGGAGGGTCAGCATGGGGAGGTAAGGAAAAATGCAGTGGCAATGTAGGATATTTTTCTGAAAAACATGGCTTGGTGGTGCGCATTGCAAGGGTTTCTAAAAGGCCATTCACTAGTAGGAGTGAAAAAAAAACAAGACGGGGTGGTGTGAATCAGAGGGTCTGAATTAGGATAGGCCTTCAGTGGTTTTGTAAGATGGAGAAAATCACCATGGGGTGGTCACCATTGGGAGCTCAGGAAACATGCAGTGGCAATGCAGGATAGGTTTCTGAAAAAACATCCCGGGGTGGTGAGAATTGTAAGGGTTTCTAACAGGCCATTCACTAGTCGGAGTGAGAAAAACATCACGGGGTGGTGTGAATCAGAGGATCTGAATTAGGATAGGCAGTTAGAGGCAATGTAAGATGGAGAATGACACCACGGGTTGGTTAGCATGGTGAGGTCAGGAAAAATGCAGTGGCAAAGTAGGATAGGTTTCTGAAAAGCATGGCGGGGTGGTGCGCATTGTAAGGGTTTCTAACAAGCCATTCACTAGTAGGAGTGAGAAAAACTTCACGGAGTGGTGTGAATCGGAGGCACTGAATTAGGATAGGCAGTGAATGGCAATGTAGGATGGACAATAGCACCACGGGGAGGTCAGCATGGGGAGTTCAGGAAAAAGGCAGTGGCAAGGTAGGTTATTTTTCTGAAAAACATGGATTGGTGGTTTGCTTTGCAAGGGTTTCTAACAGGCCATTCACTAGTCGGAGTGAGAAAAACATCACGGTTTGGTGGAAATCGGAGGGTCTGAATTAGGATATGCAGTGAGTGGCAATGTAGGATGGAGAAAAGCCGCAAGGGGTGGTCAGCATGGGGAGGTCAGGAAACATGCAGCGGCAATGTAGGATACGTTTCTGAAAAACATCGCGGGTTGGTGTGCATTGTAAGGGTTTCGAACAGGCCATTCACTAAAAGAGTGAGAAAAACATCACGGGTTGGTGTGAATCGGAGGGACCGAATTGGGATAGGCAGTGAGTGGCAATGTAGGATGGAGAAAAGCACCACGGGATGATCAGCATGGTTAGTTCAGGAAACATGCAGAGGCAATTTAGGATAGGTTTCTGAAAAACATAGCGGGGTGGTGTGCATAGTAATGGTTTCTAAAAGGCCATTCACTGGCAGGAGTGATAAAAATATGACAGGGTGGTGTGAATCAGAGTGTCTGAATTAGGATAGGCCGTCAGTGGCATTGTAAGTTGGAGAAAAGCACCACGGGGTGGTCAGCATTGGGCGGTCAGGAAACATGCAGTGGCAATCTACATTAGTTTTCTGAAAAACATCGTGGGGTGCTGCGCATTGTAAGGGTTTCTCATAGGCAATTCATTAGCAGGAGTGAGAAAAACATCACGGGGTGGTGTGAATTGGAGAGTCTTAATTAGGATAGGCAGTGAGTGGCAATGTAGGATACAGAAAAGCACCACGGGGTGGCCAGGAAACATGCAGTGGCAATGTAGGATAGGTTTCTGAAAAACATGCCGGGGTGGTGCACATTTTAAGGTTTTCTAAAAGGCCATTCACTAGTAGGAGTGAGAAAAACATCATAGGGTGGTTTGAATCAGAGGGTCTGAATTAGGATAGGCCGTGAGTGGCAATGTAAGATGAAGAAAAGCACCACAGGGTTTTCAGGATGGGGAGTTCAGGAAACATGCAGTGGCAATATAGGTTAGGTTTCTGAAATACATCGCGGTTTGGTGCGTATTGTAAGGGTTTTTAACAGGCCATTCACTAGTAGCAGTGAAAAAATCATCAAGGAGTTTTTTGAATCGGTGTGTCTGAATTAGGATAGGCTGTGAGAGGAAATGAAGGATGGAGAAAAGCAACACGGGGTATTCAAGAAACATGCATTAGCAATGTAGGTTAGGTCAGCATACATGCAGTGGCAATGTAGGTTAGGTTTCTGAAAAACATGGCAGGGAGTCACAATGTAGGATGGAGTGGTCAGCATGGGGAGGTCAGGAAACATGCAGTGGCAATGTAGGACAGGTTTCTGAAAAACATCGCGTGGTGGTGCGCATTGTAAGGGTTTCTAACAGGCCATTCACCACTAGGAGTGAGAAAAACATCATGGGGTGGTGTGAATCGGAGGGTCTGAATTAGCATAGGCAGTGAGTGGCAATGTAGGATGGAGAATAGTACCACGGGGTGGTGTGAATCGGAGGGTATGAATTAGGATAGGCCGTGAGTGGCAATGTAGGATGGAGAAATGCACCAGGGGTGCTCAGCATGGGGATGTCAGGAAACATGCAGTGGCAATGTAGGATAGGTTTCTAAAAAACATGGCGGGGTGGTGCGCATTATAAGGGTTTATAACAGGCCATTCACTAGTAGGTGTGAGAAAAATCTCACAGGGTGGTGTGAATCTGAGGGTCTGAATTAGGATAGACTGTGAGTGGCAATGTATATTGGAGAAAAGCATCACTCGGTGATCTGCATGGGGAGGTCAGGAAACATGCAGTGGCAATGTAGGATAGGTTTCTCAAAAACATCGCAGGGTGGTGCGCATTGTAAGGGTTTCTAAAAGGCCATTCACTAGTAGGAGTGAGAAAAACATCACGAGGTGGTGTGAATCGGAGGGTCTGAATTAGAATAGGCCTTCAAGGGCAATGGAGGGTGGAGAACAGCACCACGGGGTGGTCAGCATGGGTAGGTCAGGAAACATGCTGTGGCAATGTAGAATAGGTTTCTGAAAAACATGGCAGGGTGGTGCGCATTGTAAGTGTTTCTAACAGGCCATTCACTAGTAGCAGTGAAAAAACCATCACGGGGTGGTGTGAATCGGAGGATGTGAATTGGGATAGGCAGTGAGTGGCAAAGTAGTCTGGGGAGAAGCACCACAGGGTGGACAGCAATGGGAAGTCAGGAAACATGCAGTGGCAATGTACATTAGGTTTCTGAAAAACATCGCGGCGTAATGTGCAATGTAATGGTTTCTAATAGGCAATTCCCCAACAGGAGTGAGAAAAACATCCCGGGGTGGTGTGAATCGGAGGGTCTGGATTATGATAGGCAGTGAGTGTCAATGTAGGATGGAGAAATGCACCACGGGGTGGTCAGCATGGGGATGTCAGGAAACATGCCGTGGCAATGTAGGATAGGTATCTGAAAAACACCCCGGGGTGATGCACATTGTAATGGTTTCTAACAGGCCATTCACTAGTAGGAGTGAGAAAAACATCAAGGGCTGGTGTGAATCGGAGGGACTGAATTAGTATAGGCAGTGACTGGCAATGTAGGATGGAAGAAAGCACCACGGGGTGGTCAGCATGGGGAAGTCAGGAAACATGCAGTGGCAATGTAGGATAGGTTTCTAAAAAACATCGCGGGATGGTGCTGATTGTAACGGTTTCTAAAAGGCCATTTACTAGTGGGAGTGAGAAAAACATCACGGGGTGGTGTCAATCAGAGTGTCTGAATTAGGATAGGCAGTAAGTGGCAATGTAGGATGCAGAAAAGCACCAGGCGTGACCAGCATGGAGAGGTCAGGAAACATGCAGTTGCAATGTAGGTTAGGTTTCTGAAAAACATTGCGGGGTGATGCACACTGTAAGGGTTTCTAACAGGACAATTACTAAGAGGAGTGAGAAAAACATCACGGGGTGGTGTGAATCGGACGTTCAGATTTGGGATAGGCAGTGAGTGGCAATGTAGGATGGACAAAAGCACCACGGGTTGGTCTGCATGGGGAGGACAGGAAACATGCAGTGGCAATGTAGGATAGGTATCCAGAAAACATTGCGGGGTGGTTTGCATTGTAAGGGATTATAACAGGCCATTCACTAGTAGGAGTGAGAAAAACATCACGGGTGGTGTGAATCAGAGGCTCTCAATTGGGATAGGGTGTGAGAGGCATTATACGATGGAGAAAATCATCACGGGGTCGTCAGCATGGGGAGGGCAGGAAACATGCAGTGGCAATGTAGAATAGGTTTTTAAAAAACATCTCGCGGTGTTGCGGATTGTAACATTTTCTAAAAGGCCATTCACTTGTAGGAGTGAGAAAAACATCATGGGGTGGTTTGAATTGGAGTGTCTGATTTAGCATAGGCAGTGAGTGGCAATGTATGATGGAGAAAACAGCAGGGGATAGTCAGCATGGGGAATTCAGGAAACATGCAGTGGCAATGTAGGTTAGGTTTCTGAAAAACATCGAGGGGTGGTGCACACTGTAAGGGTTTCAAACAGGCCATTAACTAGCAGGAGTGAGGAAAACATCATGGGGTGGTGTGAATCAGAGTTTCAGAATTGGTATTAGGAGTGAGTGGCAATGTACGATGGAGAAAAGCACCACGGGGTGTTCAGCATGGGGAGGTCAGGAAACATGAAGTGGCAATGCAGGATAGGTTTCTGAAAAACATCGCGGGGTGGTGTGTATTGTAATTGTTTCTAACAGGCCATTCACTAGTAGGAGTGAAAAAACCATCACGGGGTGGTGTGAATCGGAGGTCTGAATTAGGATAGGCGGTGAGTGACAATGTATAATGGAGAAAAGCACCACGGGCTGGTCTGCATGGGGACGTCAGGAAACATGCAGTGGCAATGTAGGATAAGTATCTGGAAAACATCGCGGGGTGGTGTGCATTGTATGGGATTCTAACAGGCCATTCACTAGTATAAGTGAGAAAAACATCACGGGGTGGTGTGAATCGGACGGTCTGAATTAGGATAGGCAGTGAGTGGCAATGTAGGATGGAGAATAGCACCACGG
Organism: Cavia porcellus; assembly: GCF_034190915.1. NCBI lineage: Eukaryota > Metazoa > Chordata > Mammalia > Rodentia > Caviidae > Cavia > Cavia porcellus. The sequence continues at coordinate 283,049 of NW_026947560.1, read as the reverse complement.
GGTGGTCAGCAAGGGGAGGTCAGGAAACATGCAGTGGCAATGTATGATTCTGAAAAACATCGCTTGGTGGTGAGCGTTGTAAGGCTTTCTAACAGGCAATTCACTAGTAGGAGTGAGAAAAACCCTAGGGGTGGTCAGCATGGGGAGGTCAGGAAACATGCAGTGGCAATGTAGGATAGGTTTCTGAAAAGCATCACGGGGTGGTGTGCATTATAAGGGTTTCTAACAGGCCATTCATGAGTAGGAGTGAAAAAAAATTACGGGGTGGTGTGTATCGGAATGTGTGAATTAGGATAGGCATTGAGAGCCAATGTACGATGGAGAAAAGCACCACGGGGTGGTCAGCATGGGGAGGTCAGGAAACATGTAGTGGCAATATAGGATAGCATTCTGAAAAACATGGAGGGGTGGTGCGCATTGTAAGGGTTTCTAACAGGCCATTCACTAGAAGGAGTGAGAAAAACATCACGGGGTGGTGTGAATAAGAGGGCCTGAATTAGGATAGGCCGTGAGTGGCAATGTAAGATGGAGAAAAGCACAAAGGGTTGGTCAGCATGGGGAGGTCAGGAAACATGCCTTAGCAAAGTTGGTTAGGTTTCTGAAAAACATCACGGGGTGGTGAGCATTGTAAGGGTTTCTAACAGGCCATTCACTAGTAGGAGTGAGAAAAACATCACGGGGAGTTGTGAATCGGAGGATGTGAATTGGGATAGGCAGTGAGTGGCAATTTATTTTTCAGAAAAGCACCACGGGATGGACAGCAATGGGAGGTCAGGAAACATGCAGTGGCAATATAGGATAGGATTCTGAAAAACATTGCGGGGTGGTGCACATTGTAAGTGTTTCTAACAGGCCATTCACTAGTAGGAGTGTGAAAAACATCATGCTTTGGTGTGAATCGGAATGTCTGAATTAGGATAGGCTTTGAGTGGCAATGTACGATGGAGAAAAGCACCACAGGTTATTCATCATGGGGAGGTCACGAAATATGCAGCGGCAATGTAGGATAGGTTTCTGAAAAACATCACTTGGTGGAGCGCATTGTAAGGGTTTCTAACAGGCCATTCACTAAAAGAGTGAGAAAAACTTCACGGGTTTGTGTGAATTGGAAGGACTGAATTGGGATAGACAGTGAGTTGCAATGTAGGATGGAGAAAAGCACCACGGGGTGGTCAGCATGGAGAGGTCGGGAAACATGCATTGGCAATGTAGGATAGGTTTCTGAAAAACATCGTGGGGTGGTGTGCATTGTAAGGTTTTCTATCGGGCCATTCACTAGTAGGAGTGAGAAAAACATCACGGGGTGGTGTGAATCAGAGGGACTGAATTAGGATAGGCCGTGAGTGGCAATGTAAGATGGAGAAAAGCACAACGGGGTGGTCAGCATGGGGAGGTCAGGAAACATGCAGTGGCAAAGTTGGTTAGGTTTCTGAAACACATCGCGGGGTGGTGCGCATTGTAAGGTTTTCTAACAAGCCATTCAGTAGTAGTAGTGAGAAAAACATCACGGGGTGGTGTGAATCGGAGGGTCTGAATTAGAATAGGCAGTGAGTGGCAATGTAAGATGGAGAAAGGCACCACGGTTGGTCAGCATGGGGAGGTCAGGAAACATGCAGTGGCAATGTAGGATAGGTTTCTCAAAAACATCGCGGGGTGGTGCGCATTGTAAGGGTTTCTAACAGGCCATTCACTAGTAGGAGTGAGAAAAACTTCACGGGGTGCTGTGAATCTGAGGGTCTGAATTAGGATTGGCAGTGAGTGGCAATGTAGGTTGGAGAATAGCACCACGGGGTGGTCAACATGGGGAGGTCAGGAAACATGCAGTGGCAATGTAGGATATGTTTCTGAAAAACATGACTTGGTGGTGCGTATTGTAAGGGCTTCTATCAGGCCATTCACTAATAGGAGTGAGAAATAAATCACAGTTTGGTGTGAATCGGAGTGTCTGAATTAGGATAGGCAGTGAGTGGCAATGTAGCATGGAGAAAAGCACCACAGGATATTCAGCATGGGGAGGTCAGGCACAAGCAGTGGCAATGTAGGATAGGTTTCTGAAAAACATGGCGGGGTGGTGCGCATTGTAAGGGTTTCTAACTGGCCGTTCATTAAAATAATGAGACAAACATCACGGGTTGGTGTGAATTGGAAGGACTGAATAAGGATAGGCAGTGAGCGGCAATGTAGGATGGATAAAAGCACTACGCAGTCGTCAGCATGGAGAGGTCAGGAAACATACACTGGTAATGTCTGATAGATTTCTGAAAAACATCGCTGGGTGGTGCGCATTGAAAGGGTTTCTAACAGCCATTCACTAGTAGCAGTGAGAAAAACATCACGGGGTGGTGTGAATCAGAGGTCAGAATTAGGATACGCAGTGTGTGGCAATGTAGGATGGAGAAAAGCAACAAGGGGTGGTCAGCATGGGGAGGTCAGGAAACATGCAGTGGCAATGCAAATATGGTTTCTCAAAAACATCGCGGGGTAGTGCGCATTGTAAGGGTTTCAAACAGGTCATATACTAGTAGGAGTGAGAAAAACATAACGGGGTGGTGTGAATCCGAGGGTCTGAATTTGGATAGGCAGAGAGTGGCAATGTAGGATGGACAATAGCACCACGGGGTGGTCAGCATGGGGAGGTCAGGAAACATGCGGTGGCAATATAGGATATTTTTCTGAAAAACATGGCTTGGTGGTGCGCATTGTATGGGTTTCTAACAGGCCATTCACTAGTAGGAGTGAGAAAAACATCACGGTTTGGTGTAAATTCGAGTTTGTGAATTAGGATAGGCAGTGAGTGGCAATGTACAAAGGAGAAAAGCACCATGGGGTGGTCAGCATGGGAGGTCAGGAAACATGCAGCGACAATGTAGGATAGGTTTCTGAAAAGCATGGTGTGGTGGTGCGCATTGTAAAGGTTTCTAACATGCCATTCACTAGTAGGAGTGAGAAAAAGATCACGGGGTGGTGTGAGTCAGAGGGTCTGAATTAGTATAGGCCGTCAGTGGCATTGTCAGATGGAGAAAACACCACGGGGTGGTCAGTATGGGGAAGTCAAGAAACATGCATTGGCAATGTAGGTTAGATTTCTGAAAAACATTGAGGGGTGGTGCGCATTGTAAGAATTTCTAACAGGAAATTCTCTAGTAGGAGTGAGAAAATCGTCAAACGGTGGTGTGATTCGGAGGGTCTGAATTAGGATAGGCAGTGAGTGGAAACGTAGGATGGAGAAAAGCACCATGGGGTGGTCAGGAAACATGCAGTGGCAATGTAGGATAGGTTTCTGAAAAACATCGCGGGATTGTGCGCAATGTAAGGGTTTCTAACAGGCCATTCACTAGTAGGAGTGAGAAAAAGCTCAAGGGTGGTGTGAATCAGAGGGTCTCAATTAGGATAGGAAGTGAATCGCAATGTAGGATGGACTACAGCACCACTGGGTGGTCTGCATGGGGAGGTCAGGTAAAATGCAGTGGCAATGTAGGATAGGTTTCTGAAAAAAATGGCTTGGTGGTGAGGAGTGTAAGGGTTTCTAACAGGCCATTCACTAGTAGGAGTGAGAAAAACATCACGGGGTGGTGTGAATCAGAGGGTCCGAATTGGGATAGGGAGTGAGAGGCATTATAGGATGGAGAAAATCATCACGGGGTGGTCAGCATGGGAAGGTCGGGAAACATGCAGTATCAGTGTGGGATAGGTTTCTAAAAAACATCTCGGGGTGGTGCAGATTGTAACGGTTTCTAAAAGGCCATTCACTTGTAGGAGTGAGAAAAACTTCACGGGGTTGTGAGAATCTGAGTTTCTGATTTAGGATAGGCAGTGAGTGGCAATGCAGGATGGAGAAAAGCACCACGGGGTGGTCAGCATGGGGAGGTCAGGAAACATGCAGTGGCAATGTAGGATAGGTTTCTGAAAAACATCGAGGGGTGGAGCGGATTGTAACAGTTTCTACAAGGCCATGCACTAGTAGGAGTGAGAAAAACATCACGAGGTGGTGTGAATCCGAGTGTCTGAATTAGGATAGGCAGTGAGTGGCAATGCAGGATGGAGAAAAGCACCAGGGGGTGGTCAGCATTGGGAGGTCAGAAACATGCGGTGGCAATGTAGAAGAGGTTTCTCAAAAATATCGCCGGGTGGTGCGCATTGTAAGGGTTTCTAACAGGCCATTCACTATTAGGAGTGAGAAAAACATCAAGGGGTGGTGTGAATTGGCGGGACTGAATTAGAATAATCAGAGAGGGGCAATGTATAATGGAGAAAAGCACGACTCGGTGATCTGCATGGTGAGGTCAGGAAACATGCAGTCGCAATGTAGGATAGATTTCTGAAATACATCGCGGGTTGGTGCGTATTGTAAGGGTTTCTAACAGGCCATTCACTAGTAGAAGTGAGAAATACATCACCGGGTGGTGTGAATCGGAGGGTCTGAATGAGGATAGGCATTCAGGGGCAATGTAGGGTGGGGAAAAGCACCACGGGGTGGTCAGCATGGGGAGGTCCGGGAACATGCAGTGTCCATGTAGGATAGGTTTCTGAAAAACATCGCAGGGTGGTGCAGATTGTAAGTGTCTAACAGGCCATTCAAGAGTAGGAGTGAGAAAAACATCACGGGCTGGTGTGAATTAGAAGGTCTTAGTTGGGATAGGGAGTGAGAGGCAATGTAGTATGGAGAAAAGCACCACGGGGTGGTCAGCTTGGGGAGGTCAGGAAACATGCAGTGGCAATGTAGGATAGGTTTCTCAAAATCATGGCGGGGTGGTGCACATTGTAAGGATTTTTAACAGGCCATACACTAGTAGGAGTGAGAAAAACATCACGGGGTGGTGTAAATCGCAGGGACAGAATTAGGATAGGCAGTGAGTGGCAATGTAGGATGGGGAAGAGCACCACGGGGTGGTCAGCATGGGGAGGTCAGGAAACATGCAGTGGCAATGTAGGATAGGTATCTGGAAAACATCACGGGTTGGTGCGCATTGTAAGGGATTCTAACAGGCCATTCACTAGCATAAGTGAGAGAAACATCATGGGCTGGTGTCACTTGGAGGGTCTGAATTATGATAGGCAGTGAGTGGCAATGTAGGATGGAGAAAAGCACCATGGGGTGGTCAGCAAGAGGAGGTGAGGAAACATGCAGTCGCAATGTGGGATAGGTTTCAGAAAAACATCGCGGGGTTGTGAGCATTGTAGGGGTTTCTAACAGGCCATTCACTAGTAGGAGTGAGAAAAACATCACGGGCTGGTGTGAATTAGATGGTCTGAGTTGGGATAGGGAGTGAGAGGCAATGTAGTATGGAGAAAAGCACCACGGGGTGGTCAGCTTGGGGAGGTCAGGAAACATGCAGTGGCAATGTAGGATATGTTTCTCAAAAACATGGCGGGGTGTTGCACAATGTAAGGATTTTTAACAGGCCATACACTAGTAGGAGTGAGAAAAACATCACGGGGTGGTGTAAATCGCAGGGACAGAATTAGGATAGGCAGTGAGTGGCAATGTAGGATGGAGAAGAGCACCACGGTGTGGTCAGCTTCGGGAGGTCAGGAAACATGCAGTGGCAATGTAGTTTAGGTTTCTGAAAAACATCGCAGGGTTGTGTGCATTGTAAGGGTTTCTAATAGGCCATTCACTAGTAGGAGTGAGAAAAACATCACGGGGTGGTGTGAATCTGAGTGTCTGAATTAGGATAGGCAGTGAGTGGGAATGTAGGATGGAGAAAAGCACCACACGGTGGTCAGCATGGGGAGGTCAGGAAACATACAGTGGTAATGTAGGATAGGTTTCTGAAAAACATCGATGGGTGGTGCGCATTGTAAGGGTTTCTAACAGGCCACTCACTAGTAGGAGTGAGAAAACCATCACGGGGTGGTGTGAATCAGAGGGTCTGAATTGGGATAGGGAGTGAGAGGCATTATAGGATGGAGAAAATCATCACGGGGTGGTCAGCATGAGAAGGTCAGGAAACATGCAGTATCAATGTAGGATAGGTTTCTAAAAAACATCTCGGGGTGGTGCAGATTGTAACGGTTTCTAAAAGGCCATTCACTTGTAGGAGTGAGAAAAACATCACGGGGTGGTGTGAATCGGCTTTCTGATTTAGGTTAGGCAGTTAGTGGCAATGCAGGATTGAGAAAAATCCCAGGGGATAGTCAGGATGGGGAATTCAGGAAACATGCAGTGGCAATTTAGGTTGGGTTTCTGAAAAACATTGCGGGGTGGTGCACACTGTAAGGGTTTCTAACAGGCCATTCAGTAAAAGAGTGAGAAAAACTTCACGGGTTTGTGTGTATTGGAAGGGCTGAATTGGGATAGACAGTGAGTGGCAATGTAGGATGGAGAAAAGAACCACGGGGTGGTCAGCATGTGGAGGTCAAGAAACATGAAGTGGCAAAGTTGGGTAGGTTTCTGAAAAACATCGTGGGGTGGTGCACATTGTACGGTTTTCTAACAGGCCATTCGGTAGTAGGAGTGAGAAAAACATCACGGGGTGGTGTGAATCGGAGGGCCTGAATTAGCATAGGCAGTGAGTGGCAAAGTAGGATGGAGAAAAGCACCACGGGTTGGTCAGCATGGGGAGGTCAGGAAACATGCAGTGGCAATGTAGGATAGGTTTCTCAAAAACATCGCAGTGCGGTGTGCATTGTAAGGGTTTCTAACAAGCCATTCACTAGTAGGAGTGAGAAAAACATCACGGTTCGTTGTAAATCGGGGGTCTAAGTTAGGATAGGCAGTGAGTGGCATTGTAGGATGGAGAAAAGCACCACGGGATGGTCAGCCTAGGGAGGTCAGGAAACATGCAGCGACAATGTAGGAGAGGTTTCTGAAAAACGTGGTGGGGTGAATTCTCATTTTAAGGGTTTGTACCAGGCCATTCATTAAATAGTGAGAAATACCTCACGGTTTCGTGTGAATCAGAGTGTCTAAATTAGGATAGGCCGTCAGTGTCGTTGTAAGACGGACAAAAGCACCATAGGGTGGTCAGCATGGGGAGGTCAGGAAACATGCAGTGGCAATGTCGGATAGGTTTCTCAAATAGATCGCGGGGTGGTGCGCATTGTAAGTGTTTATAACAGGCCATTCACTAGTAGGAGTGAGAAAAACATCATGGTTTGGTGTGAATCGGAGTGTCTGAATTAGGATAGACAGTGAGTGGCAATGTAGGATGGAGAAAAGCACAACGGGGTGGTCAGCATGGGGAGGTCAGGAAATAAGCACTGGCAATGTAGGATAGGTTTCTGAAAAGCATCACGGGGTGGTGTGCATTATAAGGGTTTCTAACAGGCCATTCATGAGTAGGAGTGAAAAAAAATTACGGGGTGGTGTGTATCAGAATGTGTGAATTAGGATAGGCATTGAGAGCCAATGTACGATGGAGAAAAGCACCACGGGGTGGTCAGCATGGGGAGGTCAGGAAACATGTAGTGGCAATATAGGATAGCATTCTGAAAAACATGGAGGGGTGGTGCGCATTGTAAGGGTTTCTAACAGGCCATTCACTAAAAGACTGAGAAAAACTTCACGGGTTTGTGTGACTTGGAAGGACTGAATTGTGATAGACAGTGAGTTGCAATGTAGGATGGAGAAAAGCACCACGGGGTGGTCAGCATGGGGAGGTCAGGAAACATGCAGTGGCAATGTAGGATAGGTTTATGAAAAACATCGTGGGGCAGTGCTCATTGTAAGGTTTTCTAACGGGCCATTCAATAGTAGGAGTGAGAAAAACATCACGGGGTGGTGTGAATAAGAGGGCCTGAATTAGGATAGGCCGTGAGTGGCAATGTAAGATGGAGAAAAGCACAAAGGGTTGGTCAGCATGGGGAGGTCAGGAAACATGCCTTAGCAAAGTTGGTTAGGTTTCTAAAAAACATCGCGGGTTGGTGCGCATTGTAAGGTTTTCTAACACGCCATTCAGTAGTAGGAGTGAGAAAAACATCACGGGGTGATGTGAATCGGAGGGTCTGAATTAAGATAGGCAGTGAGTGGCAATGTAAGATGGAAAAAGGCACCATGGGTTGGTCAGCATGGGGAGGTCAGGAAACATGCAATGGCAATGTAGGATAGGTTTCTCAAAAACATCGCGGGGTGGTGCGCATTGTAAGGTTTTCTAACAGGCCATTCACTAGTAGGAGTGAGAAAAACTTCACGGGGTGGTGTGAATCTGAGGGTCTGAATTAGGATTGGCAGTGAGTGGCAATGTAGGATGGAGAATAGCACCACGGGGTGGTCAGCATGGGGAGGTGAGGAAACATGCAGTGGCAATGTAGGATATGTTTCTGAAAAACATGGCTTGGTGGTGCGTATTGTAAGGGTTTCTAACAGGCCATTCACTAGTAGGAGTGAGAAAAACATCATGGTTTGGTGTGAATCGGAATGTCTGAATTAGGATAGGCTGTGAGTGACAATGTAGGATGGAGAAAAGCACCACAGGTTATTCATCATGGGGAGGACACGAAATATGCAGTGGCAATGTAGGATAGGTTTCTGAAAAACATCACAGTGTGGAGCGCATTGTAAGGGTTTCTAACAGGCCATTCAAGAGAAAGAGTGAAAAAAACATTACGGTGTGGTGTGTATCGGAATGTGTGAATTAGGATAGGCAGTGAGAGGCAATGTATGATGAAGAAAAGCACCGCGGGGTGGTTAGCATGGGGAGGTCAGGAAACATGCAGTGGCAATATAGGATAGGATTCTGAAAAACATGGCGGGGTGGTGCGCATTGTAAGGGTTTCTAACAGGCCATTCACTAAAAGAGTGAGAAAAACTTCACGGGTTTGTGTGAATTGGTAGGACTGAATTGGGATAGACAGTGAGTTGCAATGTAGGATGGAGAAAAGCACCACGGGGTGGTCAGCATTGGGAGGTCAGGAAACATGCAGTGGCAAAGTTGGTTAGCTTTCTGAAACACATCGCGGGGTGGTGCGCAATGTAAGGTTTTATAACAGGCCATTCAGTAGTAGTAGTGAGAAAAACATCACGGGGTGGTGTGAGTCGGAGGGTCTGAATTAGGATAGGCAGTGAGTGGCAATGTAAGATGGAGAAAGGCACCACGGGTTGGTCAGCATGGGGAGGTCAGGAAACATGCAGTGGCAATGTAGGATAGGTTTCTCAAAAACATCACGGGGTGGTGTGCATTGTAAGGGTTTCTAACAGGCCATTCACTAGTAGGAGTGAGAAAAACTTTATGGGGTGGTGTGAATCTGAGGGTCTGAATTAGGATTGGGAGTGAGTGGCAATGTAGGTTGGAGAATAGCACCACCGGGTGGTCAGCATGTGGAGGTCAGGAAACATGCAGTGGCAATGTAGGATATGTTTCTGAAAAACATGGCTTGGTGGTGCGTATTGTAAGGGTTTCTATCAGGCCATTCACTAATAGGAGTGAGAAATAAATCACAGTTTGTTGTGAATCGGAGTGGCTGAATTAGGATAGGCAGTGAGTGGCAATGTAGGATGGAGAAAAGCACCACAGGATATTCAGCATGTGGAGGTCAGGCAACAAGCAGTGGCAATGTAGGATAGGTTTCTGAAAAACATGGCGGGGTGGTGCGCACTGTAAGGGTTTCTAACTGGCCGTTCATTAAAATAATGAGACAAACATCACGGGTTGGTGTGAATTGGAGGGACTGAATAAGGATAGGCAGGGAGCGGCAATGTAGGATGGATAAAAGCACTACGCAGTCGTCAGCATGGGGAGGTCAGGAAACATACACTGGTAATGTATGATAGATTTCTGAAAAACATCGCTGGGTGGTGCGCATTGTAAGGGTTTCTAACAGGCCATTCACTAGTAGCAGTGAGAAAAACATCACGGGGTGGTGTGAATCAGAGGTCAGAATTAGGATACGCAGTGAGTGGCAATGTAGGATGGAGAAAAGCAACACGGGGTGGTCAGCATGGGGAGGTCAGGAAACATGCAGTGGCAATGCAAATATGGTTTCTCAAAAGCATCGCGGGGTAGTGCGCATTGTAAGGGTTTCAAACAAGTCATACACTAGTAGGAGTGAGAAAAACATAACGGGGTGGTGTGAATCTGAGGGTCTGAATTTGGATAGGCAGAGAGTGGCAATGTAGGATGGAGAATAGCACCACGGGGTGGTCAGCATGGGGAGGTCAGGAAACATGCGGTGGCAATATAGGATATTTTTCTGAAAAACATGGCTTGGTGGTGCGCATTGTATGGGTTTCTAACAGGCCATTCACTAGTATGAGTGAGAAAAACATCACGGTTTGGTGTAAATTCGAGATTGTGAATTAGGATAGTCAGTGAGTGGCAATGTACAAAGGAGAAAAGCACCATGGGGTGGTCAGCATGGGAGGTCAGGAAACATGCAGCGACAATGTAGGATAGGTTTATGAAAAACATTGCGGGGTGGTGCACATTGTAGGAATTTCTAACAGGCCATACACTAAAAGAGTGAGAAAAACATCAAAAGATGGTGTGAATCGGAGGGACTGAATTAGGATTTGCAGTGAGTGGCAATGTAGGATGGAGAGAAGCCCCACAGGGTACTCAGCATGGGGAGGTCAGGAAACACGCAGTGGCAATGTAGGATAGGTTTCTGAAAAACATGCCACGGTGGTGCGCATTGTAAGGGTTTCTAACAGGCCATTCACTAGTAGGAGTGATAAAAACCTCAAGGGTGGTGTGAATCAGAGGGTCTCAATTAGGATAGGTAGTGAATCGCAATGTAGGCTGGACTATAGCACCATGGGGTGGTCTGTATGGGGAGGTCAGGAAAAATGCAGTGGCAATGTAGGATAGGTTTCTGAAAAACATCGCGGGGTGGTGCGCATTGTAAGTGTTTCTAACAGGCCATTCATTAAAATAGTGAGAAAAACATCACGGGTTGGTGTGAAATGGAAGGACTCAATTAGGATAGGCAATGAGTGGCAATGTAGGATGGAGAAAAGCACCACGCAGTGGTCAGCATGGGGAGGTCAGGAAACATACAGTGGTAATGTAGGATAGGTTTCTGAAAAACATCACTGGGTGGTGCGCATTGTAAGGGTTTCTAACAGGCCATTCACCAGTAGCAGTGAGAAAACATCACGGGGTGGTGTGAATCGGAGGTCTGAATTGGGATACGCAGTGAGTGGCAATGTAGGATGGAGGTAAGCACCACTGGATGGTCAGCATGGGGAGGTCAGGAAACATGCAGTGGCAATGTAGGATAGGTTTCTCAAACACATCGCAGGGTAGTGCGCAATGTAAGGGTTTCTAACAGGCCATTCACTAGTAGGAGTGAGAAACACATCACGGGGTGGTGTGAATCCGAGGGTCTGAATTAGGATAGGCAGTGAGTGGCAATCTAGGATGGAGAATAGCACCACGGGGTGGTTAGCATGTTGAGGTCAGGAAACATGCAGTGGCAATGTAGGATATTTTTCTGAAAAACATGGCTTGGTGGTGCGCATTGTAAGGGTTTCTAACAGGCCATTCACTAGTAGGAGTGAGAAAAACATCACGGTTTGTTGTAAATCGGAGTGTCTGAATTAGGATAGGCAGTGAGTGGCAATGTAGAAATGAGAAAAGCACCACTGGGGGTCAGCATGGTCACGTCAGGAAACATGCAGCGACAATGTAGGATAGGTTTCTGAAAAACATGGCGGGGTGTTGCGCACTGTAAGGATTTCTATCAGGCCATTCACTAAAAGAGTTAGAAAAACACACAGGTTGGTGTGAATCGGAGGGACTGAAATGGGATAGGCAGTGAATGGCAATGTAGGATGCAGAAAAGCACCATGGGTTGATCAGCATGGGGAGGTCAGGAAACATGCAGTGTCAATGTAGGTGAGATTTCTGAAAAACATCATGGGGTGGTGCGCATTGTAAGGGTTTCTAACAGGCCATTCACTAGTAGGAGTGAGAAAATCATCAAGGCGTGGTGTGAATCGGAGGGTCTGAATTAGGATACGCAGTGAGTGGCAATGTAGGATGGAGAAAGTCCCCACGGGTTGGTCAGCATGGGGAGGTCAGGAAACATGCAGTGGCAATGTAGGACAGGTTTCTCAAAAACATCGCGGGGTGGTGCGCATTGTAAAGGTTTCTTACAGGCAATTCACTAGTAGGAGTGAGAAAAACATCACGGTTTGGTGTGAAACGGAGTGTCTGCATTAGGATAGGCAGTGAGTGGCAATGTAGGATGGAGAAAAGCATCACAGGGTATTCAGTATGGGGAGGTCAGGAAACATGCATTGGCAATGTAGGATACGTTCCTGAGAAACATCGCAGTGTGGTGCGCATTGTAAGGGTCTCTAACAGGCCATTCACTAGTAGGAGTGAAAAAAACATTACGGGGTGGTGTGTTTCAGAAGGTGTGAGTTAGGATAGGCAGTGAGTGGCAATGTATGATGGAGAGAAGCACCACAGGATGGTCAGCATGGGGAGGTCAGGAAACATGCAATGGCAATGTAGGATACGTTTCTGAAAAACATCGTGGGGCGGTGCGCATTGTAAGGGTTTCTAACGGGCCATTCACTAGTAGGAGTGAGAAAAACATCACAGGGTGGTGTGAAACAGAGGGTCTGAATTAGGATAGGCCGTGAGTGGCAATGTAAGCTGGAGAAAAGCACAGCGCGGTGGTCCGCATGGGGAGGTCAGGAAACATGCAGTGGCAAAGTTGGTTAGGTTTCTGAAAAACATCGCGGGGTGGTGCGCATTGTAAGGGTTTCTAACAGGCCATTCACTAGTAGGAGTGAGAAAAACACCACGGGTAGGTGTGAATCGGAGGTTCTGAATTAGGATAGGAAGTGAGTGGCAATGTAGGAGGGAGAAAAGCACCGCGGGGTGGTCAGCATGTGGAGGTCAGGGAACATGCAGTGGCAATGTAGGATAGATTTCTGAAAAACATCGCGGGGTGTTGCGCATTGTATGGGTGTGTAACATTACATTCACTAGTAGGAGTGAGAAAAACATCAAGGGGTGGTGTGAATCGGAGGGTCTGAATTAGGATAGGCAGTGAGTGGCAATGTAGGATGGAGAAAAGCACCGCGGGGTGGTCAGCATGGGGAGGTCAGGGAACATGCAGTGGCAAAGTAGGATAGGTTTCTGAAAAACATCGCGGGGTGGTGCACATTGTATGGGTGTGTAACATTACATTCACTAGTAGGAGTGAGAAAAACATCACGGGGTGGTGTGAATCGGAGTGTCTCAATTAGGATAGGCAGTGAGTGGTATTTAGGATGGAGAAAAGCACCGCCGGGTGGTCAGCATGGGGAGGTCAGGGAACATGCAGTGGACATGTAGGATAGGTTTTTGAAAAACATCGTGGGGTGGTGCGCATTGTATGGGTGTGTAACATTACATTCACTACTAGGAGTGAGAAAAACATCACGGGGTGCTGTGAATCGGAGGGACTGAATTAGGATAGGCAGTGAGTCGCAATTTAGGATGGAGAAAAACACCGCGGGGTGGTCAGCATGGGCACGTCAGGAAACATGCAGCGACAATGTAGGATAGGTTTCTGAAAAACATGGCGGGGTGGTGCGCATTGCAAGGATTTCTAACAGACCATTCACTAAAAGAGTCAGAAAAACATCACAGGATGGTGTGAATCGGAGGGACTGAATTGGGATAGGCAGTGAGTGGCAATGTAGGATGCAAAAAAGCACCAAGGGTTGGTTAACATGGGGAGGTCAGGAAACATGCAGTGGCAATGTAGGAAAGGTTTCTGAAAAACATGGCGGGGTGGTGCGCATTGCAAGGGTTTCTAACAGCCCATTCGCTAGTAGGAGTGAGAAAAAGATCACGGGGTGGTGTGAATCAAGGGTTTGAATTAGTATAGGCCTTCAGTGCATTGTAAGTTGGAGAAAAGCACCACAGGGTGCTCAGCATCGGGAGGTCAGGAAACATGCCCTGGCAATGCAGGTTAGATTTCTGAAAAATATGGCGTGGTGGTGCGCATTGTAACTGTTTCTAACAGGCCATTCACTAGAAGGAGTGAGAAAATCATCAAGTGGTGGTGTGAATCGGAGGGTCTGAATTAGGATAGGCAGTGAGTGGCAATATAGGATGGAGAATAGCAGCACGGGGTGGTCAGCATGGGGAGGTCAGGAAACATGCAGTGGCAAAGTAGGATATGTTTCTGGAAAACATGGCTTGGTGGTCCGCATTGCAAGGGTTTATAACAGGCCATTAACTAGTAGGAGTGAAAAAAACATAACGGGGTTATGTGAATTGGAGGGTGTGAATTAGGATAGGCAGTGAGTGGCAATGTAGGATGGAGAAAAGCACCACGGCGTGGTCAGCATCGGGAGGTCAGTAAACACACAGGGGCAATGTAGGTAGGTTTCTGAAAAACGTCGCGGGGTGGTGCGCATTGTAAGGGTTTCTAACAGGCCATTCACAAGTAGGAGTGAAAAAAACATCACGGGCTGGTGTGATTTTGAGGGACTGAATTGGGATAGGCAGTGAGTGGCAATGTAGGATGGAGAAAAGCACCACGGTGTGGTCAGCATGGGGAGGTCAGGAAACATGCAGTGGCTATGTAGGATAGGTTTCTGAAAAACATCGCTGAGTGGTGGGCCTTGTAAGGGTTTCTAACAGGCCATTCACTAAAAGAGTGAGAAAAACTTCACGGGATGGTGTGAATTGGAAGGATTCAATTGGGATAGGCAGTGAGTGGCAATGTAGGATGGAGAAAAGCACCAAGTGTTAGTCAGCATGGGGAGGTAAGGAAACATGCAGTGGCAATGTAGGATAGTTTTCTGAGAAACATCGTGGGGCGGTGCGCATTGTAAGGGTTTCTAATGTGCCATTCACTAGTAGGAGTGAGAAAAACATCATGGGGTGGTGTGAAACAGAGGGTCTGAATTAGTATAGGCCATGAGTGGCAATGTAAGCTGGAGAAAAGCACAACGGGGTGGTCAGCATGGGGAGGTCAGGAAACATGCAGTGGCAAAGTTGGTTAGGTTTCTGAAAAACATCGCGTGGTGGTGCGCATTGTAAGGGTTTCTAACAGGCCATTCATTAAAATAGTGAGAAAAACATCACGGGTTGGTGTGAATTGGAATGCCTGAATTAGGATAGGCAGTGATTGGCAATGTAGGATGGAGAAAAGCACCACGCTGTGGTCAGCATGTGGAAGTCAGGAAACATGCAGTGGTAATGTAGGATAGGTTTCTGAAAAACATCGCTGTGTGGTGCGAATTATAAGGGTTTCTAACAGGCCATTCACCAGTAGCAGTGAGAAAAACATCACGGGGTGGTGTGAATCAGAGGTTTGAATTAGGATACGCAGTGAGTGGCAATGTAGGATGGAGAAAAGCACCACGGGATGGTCAGCATGGGGAGGTCAGGAAACATGCAGTGGCAATGTAGGTAGGTTTCTGAAAAACGTCGCGGGGTGGTGCGCATTGTAAGGGTTTCTAACAGGCCATTCACTAGTAGGAGTGAAAAAAAACATCACGGGGTGTTGTGAATTGGAGGGTGTGAATTAGGATAGGCAGTGAGTGGCAATGTATAATGGAGAAAAGCACCACGGCGTGCTCAGCATGGGGAGGTCAGGAAACACACAGTGGCAATGTAGGTAGGTTTTTGAAAAACGTCGCGATGTGGTGCGCATTGTAAGGGTTTCTAACAGGCCATTCACTAGTAGTAGTGAAAAAAACATCACGGGGTGGTGTGAATTGGACGGACTGAATTGGGATAGGCAGTGCGTGGCAGTGTAGGATGGAGAAAAGCACCACGTGGTGGTCAGCATGGGGAGTTCAGCAAACATGCAGTGACAAACTAGGTTATGTTTATGAAAAACATTTCGTGGTGGTGCGCATTATACTGGTTTCTAACAGGCCATTAACTAGTAGGAGTGAGAAAAACTTCACGGCGGGGTGTGAATCTGAGTGTCTGAATTAGGATTGGCAGTCAGTGGCAATGTGGGATGGAGAATAGCACCACGGGGTGGTCAGCATGAGGAGGTCAGGAAACAAGCAGTGGCAATGTAGGATATGTTTCTGAAAATCATGGTTTGGTGGTGCATATTGTAAGGGTTTCTAACAGGCCTTTCACTAATTGGAGAGAGAAAAACATCACGGTTTGGTGTGAACCGGAGCGTCTAAATTAGGATAGGCAGTGAGTGGCAATGTAGGCTGGAGAAAAGCACCACAGGGAGTTCAGCATGGAGAGGTCTGGAAACAAGCAGTGCCAATGTAGGATAGGTTTCTGAAAAACATGGCGGGGTGGGACGCATTGTAAGGGTTTCTAACAGGCCATTCACTAGTAGGAGTGAGAAAAACATCATGGTTTGTTGTAAATCGGAGTGTCTGAATTAGGATAGGCAGTGAGTGGCAATCCAGAAAGGAGAAAAGCACCACGGGGTGGTCAGCATGGGCCCTTCAGGAAACATGCAGCGACAATGTAGGATAGGGTTCTGAAAAACATGGCGGGGTGGTGCGCATTGTACAAATTTCTATCAGGCTATTCACTAAAAGAGTCAGAAAAACATCACAGGTTGGTGTAAATCTGAGGGACTGAATTGGGATAGGCAGTGAGTGGCAATGTAGGATGGAGAAAAGCACCCCACAGTGGTCAGTATGGGGAGGTCACGAAACATACAGTGTTAATGTAGGATAGGTTTCTAAAAAACATCGCGGAGTGGTGGGCATTGTAAGGGTTTCTAACAGGCCATTCACTAGTAGGAGTGCGAAAAACATCATGGGGTGGTGTGAATCAGAGGGTCTGAATTAGGATAGACAGTGAGTGGCAATGTAGGATGGAGAAAAGCACCCCACAGTGGTCAGTATGGGGAGGTCACGAAACATACAGTGTTAATGTAGGATAGGTTTCTAAAAAACATCGCGGAGTGGTGGGCATTGTAAGGGTTTCTAACAGGCCATTCACTAGTAGGAGTGCGAAAAACATCACAGGGTTGTGTGAATCAGAGGGTCTGAATTAGGATAGGCCGTGAGTGGCAATGTGAGATTGAGAAAAGTACCATGGGGTGGTCAGCACGTGGAGGTCAGGAAACATGCAGTGGCAAACTAGGGTATGTTTATGAAAAACATCGCGGGGTGGTGCGCATTGTAAGGGTTTCTAACAGGCCATTCACTAGTAGGAGTTTGAAAAACACCACGGGTAGGTGTGAATCAGAGGGTCTAAATTAGAATACGTCGTCAGTGTCATTGTAAGATGTAGAAAAGCACTACAGGGTGGTCAGCATGGGGAGGTCAGGAAACATGCAGTGGCAATGTAGGTGAGATTTCTGAAAAACATCATGGGGTGGTGCGCATTGTAAGGGTTTCTAACAGGCCATTCACTAGTAGGAGTGAAAAAAACATTACGGGGTGGTGTGTATCGGAAGGTGTCAGTTATTATAGGCAGTGAGTGGCAATGTATGATGGAGAAAAGCACCACGGGATGGTCAGCATGGGGAGGTCAGTAAACATGCAGTGGCAAGGTAGGACAGGTTTGTCAAAAACATCGCGGGGTGGTGCGCATTGTAAGGGTTTCTAACAGGCAATTCACTAGTAGGAGTGAAAAAAACATCACGGTTTGGTGTGAATCGGAGTGTCTGAATTAGGATAGGCAGTGAGTGGCAATGTAGGATGGAGAAAAGCACCACAGGTTATTCAGTATGGGGAGGTCAGGAAACATGCATTGGGAATGTAGGATACGTTCCTGTAAAACATCGCGGGGTGGTGCGCATTGTAAGGGTCTCTATCAGGCCATTCACTAGTAGGAGTGAAAAAAACATTATGGGGTGGTGTGTATCGGAAGGTGTGAGTTAGGATAGGCAGTGAGTGACAATGTATGATGGAGAAAAGCACCACGGGATGGTCAGCATGGGGAGGTCAGGAAACATGCAATGGCAATGTAGGATACGTTTCTGAAAAACATCGTGGGGCGGTGCGCATTGTAAGGGTTTCTAACGGGCCATTCACTAGTAGGAGTGAGAAAAACATCACGGGGTGGTGTGAAACAGAGGGTCTGAATTAGGATAGGCCGTGAGTGGCAATGTAAGCTGGAGAGAAGCACAGCGGGGTGGTCCACATGGGGAGGTCAGGAAACAGGCAGTGGCAAAGTTGGTTAGGTTTCTGATAAACATCGTGGGGTGGTGCGCATTGTAAAAATTTCTATCAGGCTATTCACAAAAAGAGTCAGAAAAACATCACTGGTTGCTGTGAATCGGAGGGACTGAATTGGGACAGGCAGTGAGTGGCAATGTAGGATGGAGAATAGCACCACGGGATGGTCAGCATAGGGAGGTCAGGAAACATGCATTGGCAATGTAGGATATGTTCCTGAAAAACATCGCGGGGTGGTGCGCATGTTAAGAGTCTCTAACAGGCCATTCACTAGTAGTAGTGTGAAAAACATCACGGGGTAGTGTGAATCAGAGGGTCTGAATTAGGATAGGCCGTGAGTGGCAATGTAAGATGAAGAAAAGTACCATGGGCTGGTCAGCATGGGGAGGTCAGGAAACATGCAGTGACAAACTAGGTTATGTTTATGAAAAACATTTCAGGGTGGTGCGCATTATAAGGGTTTCTAACTGGCCATTCACTAGTAGGAGTGAGAAAAACACCACGGGTATTTGTGAATCCGAGGGTCTGAATTGGGATAGGCAGTGAGTGGCAATGTAGGAAGGAGAAAAGCACCACGGGGTGGTCACCATGGGGAGGTGAGGAAACATGCAGTGGCAATGTAGGATAGTGTTCTGTAAAATATCGTGGGTGGTGAGCATTGTAAGGGTTTCTAACAGGCCATTCACTAGCAGGAGTGAGAAAAACATCACGGGGTGATGTGATTCGGAGGGGTGAATTAGGATAGGCAGTGAGTGGCAATGTAGGATGAAGAAAAGCACAACGAGGTGGTCAGGAAACATGCAGTGGCAATGTAGGTTAGGTCAGGAAACATGCAGTGGCAATGTAGGTTAGGTTTCTGAAAAACACATCAGGGAGTCACAATGTAGGATGGATTGGTCAGCATGGGGAAGTCAGGAAACATGCAGTTGCAATGTAGTTTAGGTTTCTGAGAAACATCGCGGGGTGGTGCGCATTGTAAGGGTTTCTAACGGGCCATTCACTAGTAGGAGTGAGAAAAACATCAGGGGGTGGTGTGAAACGGAGGGTCTGAATTAGGATAGGCCGTGAGTGGCAATGTAAGCTGGAGAAAAGCCCAACGGGGTCGTCAGCATGGGGAGGTCAGGAAACATGCAGTGGCAAAGTTGGTTAGGTTTTTGAAAAACATCGCGTGGTGTTGCGCATTGTATGGGTTTCTAATGGGCCATTCACAAGTAGGAGTGAAAAAAACATCACGGGGTGGTGTGAATTGGAGGGACTGAATTGGGATAGGCAGTGAGTGGCAATGTAGGATGGAGAAAAGCACCACGGGGTGGTCAGCATGGGGAGGTCAGGAAACATGCAGTGGCTATGTAGGATAGGTTTCTGAAAAAACATCGAGAGGCGGTGCGCATTGTAAGAGATTCTAACGGGTCATTCACTAGTAGGAGTGAGAAAAACATCACGGTTTGTTGTAAATCGGAGTGTCTGAATTAGGATAGGCAGTGAGTGGCAATTTAGAAAGGAGAAAAGCACCACGGGGTGGTCAGCATGGGCCCTTCAGGAATCATGCAGCGACAATGTAGGATCTGTTTCTGAAAAACATGGCGGTGTGTTGCGCATGGTAAAAATTTCTATCAGGCTATTCCCTAAAAGAGTCAGAAAAACATCACAGGTTGGTGTGAGTCGGAGGGACTGAATTGGGAAAGGCAGTGAGTGGCAATGTAGGATGGAGAATAGCACCATGGGATGGTCAGCATAGGGAGGTCAGGAAACATGCAGTGGCAAAGTAGGATATGTTTCTAAAAAACATGGCTTGGTGGTGCGCATTGCAAGGTTTTCTAACAGGCCATTCACTAGTAGGAGTGAGAAAAACATCATCATTTGGTGTGAATCGGAGTGTCTGAATTAGTATAGGCAGTGAATGGCAATGTAAGATGGAGAAAAGTACTACAGGGTATTCAGCATGGGGAGGTCAGGAAACATGCAGTGGCAATGTAGGATAGGTTTCTGAAAAACATCGCGTGGTGGTGCGCATTGTATGGGTTTCTAATGGGCCATTCACAAGTAGGAGTGAAAAAAACATCACGGGGTGTTGTGAATTGGAGGGTGTGAATTAGGATAGGCAGTGAGTGGCAATGTAGAAAGGATAAAAGCACCACGGGGTTGTCAGCATGGGCCCTTCAGGAAACATGCAGCGACAATGTAGGATAGGTTTCTGAAAAACATGGCGGGGTGGTGCGCATTGTAAAAATTTCTATCAGGCTATTCACTAAAAGAGTCAGAAAAACATCACAGGTTGGTGTGAATCGGAGGGACTGAATTGGGATTGGCAGTGAGTGGCCATGTAGGATGGAGAATAGCACCACGGGATGGTCAGCATAGGGAGGTCAAGAAACATGCAGTGGCAATGTAAGATAGGTTTCTCAAAAACATCGCGGGGTAGTGCGCATTGTAAGGGTTTCTAACAGGCCATTCACTAGTAGGAGTGAGAAAAACATCACGGGTTGGTGTGAATCCGAAAGTCTGAAATAGGATAGGCAGTGAGTGGCAATGTAGGATGGAGAATAGCACCACGGGGTGGTCAGCATGGGGAGTTAAGGAAACATGCAGTGGCAAAGTTGGATATGTTTCTGAAAAACATGACTTGGTGGTGCGCATTGCAAGGGTTTCTACCAGGCCATTCACTAGTAGGAGTGAGAAAAACATCACAGTTTCGTGTGAATCGGAGTGTCTGAATTAGAATAGGCAGTGAGTGGCAATGTAGGATGGAGAAAAGCACCACAGGGTATTCAGCATGGGGAGGTCAGGAAACATGCAGTGGCAATGTAGGATTGATTTCTGAAAAACATCGCGTTGTGGTGCGCATTGTATGGGTTTCTAATAGGCCATTCACAAGTAGGAGTGAAAAAAAATCACGGGGTGTTGTGAATTGGACGGTGTGAATTAGGATAGGCATTGAGTGGCAATGTATGATGGAGAAAAGCACCATGGCGTGGTCAGCATGGGGAGGTCAGGAAACACACAGTGGCAATGTAGGTAGGTTTCTGAAAAACGTCACGGGGTGGTGCGCATTGTAATGGTTTCTAACAGGCCATTCACTAGTAGGAGTGAAAAAAACATCACGGGGTGTTGTGAATTGGAGGGACTGAACTGGGATAGGCAGTGAGTGGCAATGTAGGATGGAGAAAAACACCACAGGATGCTTAGCATGGGGAGGTCAGGAAACATGCAGTGGCTATGTAGAATAGGTTTCTGTAAAACATCGAGGGGCGGTGCGCATTGTAAGGGTTTCTAACGGGTCATTCACTAGTAGGAGTGTGAAAAACATCATGGGGTGGTGTGAATCAGAGGGTCTGAATTAGGATAGACAGTGAGTGGCAATGTAGGATGGAGAAAAGCACCCCGCAGTGGTCAGTATGGTGAGGTCACGAAACATACAGTGTTAATGTAGATAGGTTTCTGAAAAACATCGCTGAGTGGTGGGCATTGTAAGGGTTTCTAACAGGCCATTCACTAGTAGGAGTGAAAAAAACATCACGGGGTGTTGTGAATTGGAGGGTGTGAATTAGGATAGGCAGTGAGTGGCAATGTATGATGGAGAAAAGCACCACGGCATGGTCAGCATGGGGAGGTCAGGAAACACAAAGTGGCAATGTAGGTAGGTTTCTGAAAAACGTCGCGATGTGGTGCGCATTGTAAGGGTTTCTAACGGGCCATTCACTAGTAGGAGTGAGAAAAACATCACGGTTTGTTGTAAATCGGAGTGTCTGAATTAGGATAGGCAGTGAGTGGCAATTTAGAAAGGAGAAAAGCACCACGGGGTGGTCAGCATGGGCCCTTCAGGAATCATGCAGCGACAATGTAGGATCTGTTTCTGAAAAACATGGCGGTGTGTTGCGCATTGTAAAAATTTCTATCAGGCTATTCCCTAAAAGAGTCAGAAAAACATCACAGGTTGGTGTGAGTCGGAGGGACTGAATTGGGAAAGGCAGTGAGTGGCAATGTAGGATGGAGAATAGCACCATGGGATGGTCAGCATAGGGAGGTCAGGAAACATGCAGTGGCAAAGTAGGATATGTTTCTAAAAAACATGGCTTGGTGGTGAGCATTGCAAGGGTTTCTAATAGGCCATTCATTAGTAGGAGTGAGAAAAACATCATCGTTTGGTGTGAATCGGAGTGTCTGAATTAGTATAGGCAGTGAATGGCAATGTAAGATGGAGAAAAGTACTACAGGGTATTCAGCATGGGCAGGTCAGGAAACATGCAGTGGCAATGTAGGATAGGTTTCTGAAAAACATCGCGTGGTGGTGCGCATTGTATGGGTTTCTAATGGGCCATTCACAAGTAGGAGTGAAAAAAACATCACGGGGTGTTGTGAATTGGAGGGTGTGAATTAGGATAGGCAGTGAGTGGCAATGTATGATGGAGAAAAGCACCACGGTGTGGTCAGCATGGGGAGGTCAGGAAACATGCTGTGGCAATGTAGGATAGGTTTCTGAAAAACGTCGCGATGTGGTGCGCATTGTAAGGGTTTCTAACAGGCCATTCACTAGTAGGAGTGCGAAAAACATCACAGGGTGGTGTGAATCAGAGGGTCTGAATTAGGATAGGCCGTGAGTGGCAATGTAAGATGGAGAAAAGCACCACGGGGTGGTCAGCATGTGGAGCTCAGGAAACATGCAGTGGCAAACTAGGTTATGTTTATGAAAAACATCGCGGGGTGGTGCGCATTGTAAGGTTTCTAACAGGCCATTCACTAGTAGGAGTGAGAAAAACACCACGGGTAGGTGTGAATCGGAGGGTCTGAATTGCGATAGGCAGGGAGTGGCAATGTAGGAAGGAGAAAAGCACCACGGGGTGGTGTGTATGGGGAGGTCAGGAAACATGCAGCGACAGGGTCAGATAGGTTCCTGAAACACATGGCAGAGTGACGCGCATTGTAAGGGTTTCTAACAGGCCATTCATTAAATAGTGAGAAAAACATCACGGGTTGGTGTGAATCAGAGGGTTTAAATTAGGATAGGTCGTTAGGGTCATTGTAAGATGGAGAAAAGCACCACAGGCTGGTCAGCATGGGGAGGTCAGGAAACATGCAGTGGCAATGTAGGACAGGTTTCTCAAAAACATCGCGGGGTGGTGCGCATTGTAAGGTTTTCTAACAGGCAATTCACTAGTAGGAGTGAGAAAAACATCACGGTTTGGTGTGAATCGGAGTGTCTGAATTAGGATAGGCAGTGAGTGGCAATGTAGGATGGAGAAAAGCACCACAGGGTATTCAGTATGGGGAGGTCAGGAAACATGCATTGGCAATGTAGGATACGTTCCTGAAAAACATCGCGGGGTGGTGCGCATTGTAAGGGTCTCTATCAGGCCATGCACTAGTAGGAGTGAAAAAAACATTACGGGGTGGTGTGTATCGGAAGCTGTGAGTTAGGATAGGCAGTGATTGGCAATGTATGATGGAGAAGAGCACCATGGGATGGTCAGAATGGGGAGGTCAGGAAACATGCAATGGCAATGTAGGATACGGTTCTGAAAAACATCGTGGGGCGGTGCGCATTGTAAGGGTTTCTAACGGGCCATTCACTAGTAGGAGTGAGAAAAACATCACGGGGTGGTGTGAAACAGAGGGTCTGAATTAGGATAGGCCGTGAGTGGCAATGTAAGCTGGAGAAAAGCACAGCGGAGTGGTCCGCATGGGAATGTCAGGAAACATGCAGTGGCAAAGTTGGTTAGGTTTCTGAAAAACGTCGTGAGGTGGTGCGCATTGTAAGGGTTTATAACAGACCATTCACTAGTAGGAGTGAGAAAAACACCATGGGTATGTGTGAATCGTAGGGTCTGAATTAGGATAGGCAGGGAGTGGCAATGTAGGATGGAGAAAAGCACCGCGGGGTGGTCAGCATGGGGAGGTCAGGGAACATGCAGTGGCAATGTAGGATAGGTTTCTGATAAACATTGCGGGGTGGTGCGCATTGTATGGGTGTGTAACCATACATTCACTAGTAGGAGTGAGAAAAACTTCAAGGGGTGGTGTGTATCGGAGGGTCTGAATTAGGATAGGCAGTGAGGGGCAATGTAGGATGGAGAAAAGCACTGCGGGGTGGTCAGCATGGGGAGGTCAGGGAACACGCAGTGGCAATGTAGGATAGGTTTCTTAAAAACATTGCGGGGTGGTGCACATTGTATGGGTGTGTAACATTACATTCACTAGTAGGAGTGAGAAAAACATCACGGGGTGGTGTGAATCGGAGGGAATGAATTAGGATAGGCAGTGAGTGGCAATGTAGGATGGAGAAAAGCACCGCGGGTGGTCTGTATGGGCACGTCAGGAAACATGCAGCGAAAATGTAGGATAGGTTTCTGAAAAACATGGCGGGGTGGTGTGCATTGTAAGGATTTCTAAAACGCCATTCACTAAAAGAGTCAGAAAAACATCACAGGTTGTTGTGAATCGGAGGGACTGAATTGGGATAGGCAGTGAGTGGCAATGTAGGATGCAAAAAAGCACCAAGGTTTGGTTCGCATGGGGAGGTCAGGAAACATGCAGTGGCAATATAGGACAGGTTTCTGAAAAACATGGCGGGGTGGTGCGCATTGTAAAAATTTCTATCAGGCTATTCACTAAAAGAGTCAGAAAAACATCACAGGTTGGTGTGAATCGGAGGGAGTGAATTGGGATAGGCAGTGAAGGGCAATGTAGGATGGAGAAAAGCACCACGGCGTGGTCAGCATGGTGAGGTCAGGAAACACACAGTGGCAATGTAGGTAGGTTTCTGAAAAACGTCGCGGTGTGGTGCACATTGTAAGGGTTTCTAACAGGCCATTCACTAGTAGGAGTGAAAAAAAATCACGGGGTGCTGTGAATTGGAGGGACTGAATTGGTCTAGGCAGTGAGTGGCAATGTAGGATTGAGAAAAGCACCACGGGGTGGTCAACATGGGTAGGTCAGGAAACATGCAGTGGCTATGTAGGATAGGTTTCTGAAAAACATCGAGGGGCCGTGCGCATTGTAAGGGTTTCTAACGGGCCATTCCCTAGTAGTAGTGTGAAAAACATCACGGGGTAGTGTGAATCAGAGGGTCTGAATTAGGATAGGCCGTGAGTGGCAATGTAAGATGAAGAAAAGTACCATGGGCTGGTCAGCATGGGGAGGTCAGGAAACATGCAGTGACAAACTAGGTTATGTTTATGAAAAACATTTCAGGGTGGTGCGCATTATAAGGGTTTCTAACTGGCCATTCACTAGTAGGAGTGAGAAAAACACCACGGGTATTTGTGAATCCGAGGGTCTGAATTGGGATAGGCAGTGAGTGGCAATGTAGGAAGGAGAAAAGCACCACGGGGTGGTCACCATGGGGAGGTGAGGAAACATGCAGTGGCAATGTAGGATAGTGTTCTGTAAAATATCGTGGGTGGTGAGCATTGTAAGGGTTTCTAACAGGCCATTCACTAGCAGGAGTGAGAAAAACATCACGGGGTGATGTGATTCGGAGGGGTGAATTAGGATAGGCAGTGAGTGGCAATGTAGGATGAAGAAAAGCACAACGAGGTGGTCAGGAAACATGCAGTGGCAATGTAGGTTAGGTCAGGAAACATGCAGTGGCAATGTAGGTTAGGTTTCTGAAAAACACATCAGGGAGTCACAATGTAGGATGGATTGGTCAGCATGGGGAAGTCAGGAAACATGCAGTTGCAATGTAGTTTAGGTTTCTGAGAAACATCGCGGGGTGGTGCGCATTGTAAGGGTTTCTAACGGGCCATTCACTAGTAGGAGTGAGAAAAACATCAGGGGGTGGTGTGAAACGGAGGGTCTGAATTAGGATAGGCCGTGAGTGGCAATGTAAGCTGGAGAAAAGCCCAACGGGGTCGTCAGCATGGGGAGGTCAGGAAACATGCAGTGGCAAAGTTGGTTAGGTTTTTGAAAAACATCGCGTGGTGTTGCGCATTGTATGGGTTTCTAATGGGCCATTCACAAGTAGGAGTGAAAAAAACATCACGGGGTGGTGTGAATTGGAGGGACTGAATTGGGATAGGCAGTGAGTGGCAATGTAGGATGGAGAAAAGCACCACGGGGTGGTCAGCATGGGGAGGTCAGGAAACATGCAGTGGCTATGTAGGATAGGTTTCTGAAAAAACATCGAGAGGCGGTGCGCATTGTAAGAGATTCTAACGGGTCATTCACTAGTAGGAGTGAGAAAAACATCACGGTTTGTTGTAAATCGGAGTGTCTGAATTAGGATAGGCAGTGAGTGGCAATTTAGAAAGGAGAAAAGCACCACGGGGTGGTCAGCATGGGCCCTTCAGGAATCATGCAGCGACAATGTAGGATCTGTTTCTGAAAAACATGGCGGTGTGTTGCGCATGGTAAAAATTTCTATCAGGCTATTCCCTAAAAGAGTCAGAAAAACATCACAGGTTGGTGTGAGTCGGAGGGACTGAATTGGGAAAGGCAGTGAGTGGCAATGTAGGATGGAGAATAGCACCATGGGATGGTCAGCATAGGGAGGTCAGGAAACATGCAGTGGCAAAGTAGGATATGTTTCTAAAAAACATGGCTTGGTGGTGCGCATTGCAAGGTTTTCTAACAGGCCATTCACTAGTAGGAGTGAGAAAAACATCATCATTTGGTGTGAATCGGAGTGTCTGAATTAGTATAGGCAGTGAATGGCAATGTAAGATGGAGAAAAGTACTACAGGGTATTCAGCATGGGGAGGTCAGGAAACATGCAGTGGCAATGTAGGATAGGTTTCTGAAAAACATCGCGTGGTGGTGCGCATTGTATGGGTTTCTAATGGGCCATTCACAAGTAGGAGTGAAAAAAACATCACGGGGTGTTGTGAATTGGAGGGTGTGAATTAGGATAGGCAGTGAGTGGCAATGTAGAAAGGATAAAAGCACCACGGGGTTGTCAGCATGGGCCCTTCAGGAAACATGCAGCGACAATGTAGGATAGGTTTCTGAAAAACATGGCGGGGTGGTGCGCATTGTAAAAATTTCTATCAGGCTATTCACTAAAAGAGTCAGAAAAACATCACAGGTTGGTGTGAATCGGAGGGACTGAATTGGGATTGGCAGTGAGTGGCCATGTAGGATGGAGAATAGCACCACGGGATGGTCAGCATAGGGAGGTCAAGAAACATGCAGTGGCAATGTAAGATAGGTTTCTCAAAAACATCGCGGGGTAGTGCGCATTGTAAGGGTTTCTAACAGGCCATTCACTAGTAGGAGTGAGAAAAACATCACGGGTTGGTGTGAATCCGAAAGTCTGAAATAGGATAGGCAGTGAGTGGCAATGTAGGATGGAGAATAGCACCACGGGGTGGTCAGCATGGGGAGTTAAGGAAACATGCAGTGGCAAAGTTGGATATGTTTCTGAAAAACATGACTTGGTGGTGCGCATTGCAAGGGTTTCTACCAGGCCATTCACTAGTAGGAGTGAGAAAAACATCACAGTTTCGTGTGAATCGGAGTGTCTGAATTAGAATAGGCAGTGAGTGGCAATGTAGGATGGAGAAAAGCACCACAGGGTATTCAGCATGGGGAGGTCAGGAAACATGCAGTGGCAATGTAGGATTGATTTCTGAAAAACATCGCGTTGTGGTGCGCATTGTATGGGTTTCTAATAGGCCATTCACAAGTAGGAGTGAAAAAAAATCACGGGGTGTTGTGAATTGGAGGGTGTGAATTAGGATAGGCATTGAGTGGCAATGTATGATGGAGAAAAGCACCATGGCGTGGTCAGCATGGGGAGGTCAGGAAACACACAGTGGCAATGTAGGTAGGTTTCTGAAAAACGTCACGGGGTGGTGCGCATTGTAATGGTTTCTAACAGGCCATTCACTAGTAGGAGTGAAAAAAACATCACGGGGTGTTGTGAATTGGAGGGACTGAACTGGGATAGGCAGTGAGTGGCAATGTAGGATGGAGAAAAACACCACAGGATGCTTAGCATGGGGAGGTCAGGAAACATGCAGTGGCTATGTAGAATAGGTTTCTGTAAAACATCGAGGGGCGGTGCGCATTGTAAGGGTTTCTAACGGGTCATTCACTAGTAGGAGTGTGAAAAACATCATGGGGTGGTGTGAATCAGAGGGTCTGAATTAGGATAGACAGTGAGTGGCAATGTAGGATGGAGAAAAGCACCCCGCAGTGGTCAGTATGGTGAGGTCACGAAACATACAGTGTTAATGTAGATAGGTTTCTGAAAAACATCGCTGAGTGGTGGGCATTGTAAGGGTTTCTAACAGGCCATTCACTAGTAGGAGTGAAAAAAACATCACGGGGTGTTGTGAATTGGAGGGTGTGAATTAGGATAGGCAGTGAGTGGCAATGTATGATGGAGAAAAGCACCACGGCATGGTCAGCATGGGGAAGTCAGGAAACACAAAGTGGCAATGTAGGTAGGTTTCTGAAAAACGTCACGATGTGGTGCGCATTGTAAGGGTTTCTAACGGGCCATTCACTAGTAGGAGTGAGAAAAACATCACGGTTTGTTGTAAATCGGAGTGTCTGAATTAGGATAGGCAGTGAGTGGCAATTTAGAAAGGAGAAAAGCACCACGGGGTGGTCAGCATGGGCCCTTCAGGAATCATGCAGCGACAATGTAGGATCTGTTTCTGAAATCATGGCGGTGTGTTGCGCATTGTAAAAATTTCTATCAGGCTACTCACTAAAAGAGTCAGAAAAACATCACAGGTTGGTGTGAGTCGGAGGGACTGAATTGGGAAAGGCAGTGAGTGGCAATGTAGGATGGAGAATAGCACCATGGGATGGTCAGCATAGGGAGGTCAGGAAACATGCAGTGGCAATGTAAGATAGGTTTCTCAAAAACATCGCGGGGTAGTGCGCATTGTAAGGGTTTCTAACAGGCCATTCACTAGTAGGAGTGAGAAAAACATCACGGGCTGGTGTGAATCCGAAAGTCTGAAATAGGATAGGCAGTGAGTGGCAATGTAGGATGGAGAATAGCACCACGGGGTGGTCAGCATGGGGAGTTAAGGAAACGTGCAGTGGCAAAGTAGGATATGTTTCTGAAAAACATGACTTGGTGGTGCGCATTGCAAGGGTTTCTAACAGGCCATTCACTAGTAGGAGTGAGAAAAACATCACAGTTTGGTGTGAATCGGAGTGTCTGAATTAGAATAGGCAGTGAGTGGCAATGTAGGATGGAGAAAAGCACCACAGGGTATTCAGCATGGGGAGGTCAGGAAACATGCAGTGGCAATGTAGGATAGGTTTCTGAAAAACATCGCGTGGTGGTGCGCATTGTATGGGTTTCTAATGGGCCATTCACAAGTAGGAGTGAAAAAAACATCACGGGGTGTTGTGAATTGGAGGGTTTGAATTAGGATAGGCAGTGAGTGGCAATGTATGATGGAGAAAAGCACCACGGCGTGGTCAGCATGGGGAGGTCAGGAAACATGCTGTGGCAATGTAGGTAGGTTTCTGAAAATGTCGCGGGGTGGTGCACATTGTATGGGTGTGTAACATTACATTCACTAGTAGGAGTGAGAAAAAATCACGGGGTGGTGTGAATCGGAGGGAATGAATTAGGATAGGCAGTGAGTGGCAATGTAGGATGGAGAAAAGCACCGCGGGTGGTCAGCATGGGCACGTCAGGAAAAATGCAGCGACAATGTAGGATAGGTTTCTGAAAAACATGGCGGGGTGGTGTGCATTGTAAGGATTTCTAAAAGGCCATTCACTAAAAGAGTCAGAAAAATATCACAGGTTGGTGTGAATCGGAGGGACTGAATTGGGATAGGCAGTGAGTGGCAATGTAGGATGCAAAAAAGCACCAAGGTTTGGTTCGCATGGGGAGGTCAGGAAACATGCAGTGGCAATATAGGACAGGTTTCTGAAAAACATGGCGGGGTGGTGCGCATTGTAAAAATTTCTATCAGGCTATTCACTAAAAGAGTCAGAAACACATCATAGGTTGGTGTGAATCGGAGGGAGTGAATTGGGATAGGCAGTGAGTGGCAATGTAGGATGGAGAAAAGCACCACGGCGTGGTCAGCATGGGTAGGTCAGGAAACACACAGGGGCAATGTAGGTAGGTTTCTGAAAAACGTCGCAGGGTGGTGCGCATTGTAAGGGTTTCTAACAGACCATTCACTAGTAGGAGTGAAAAAAACATCACGGGGTGGTGTGAATTGGAAGGACTGAATTTGGATAGGCAGTGAGTGGCAATGTAGGATGGAGAAAAGCACCACGGGGTGGTCAGCATGGGGAGGTCAGGAAACATGCAGTGGCTATGAAGGATAGGTTTCACAAAAACATCGCGGAGTGGTGGGCATTGTAAGTGTTTCTAACAGGCCATTCACTAAAAGAGTGAGAAAAACTTCACGGGTTGGTGTGAATTGGAAGGATTGAATCGGGATAGGCAGTGAGTGGCAATGTAGGATGGAGAAAAGCACCAAGCGTTAGTCAGCATGGGGAGGTCAGGAAACACGCAGTGGCAATGTAGGATAGGTTTCTGAAAAACATCATGGGGCGGTGCGCATTGTAAGTGTTTCTAACGGGCCATTCACTAGTAGGAGTGAGAAAAACATCATGGGGTGCTGTGAAACAGAGGGACTGAATTAGTATAGGCCGTAAGTGGCAATGTAAGCTGGAGAAAAGCACAACGGGGTGGTCAGCATGGGGAGGTCAGGAAACATGCAGTGGCAAAGTTGGTTAGGTTTCCGAAAAACATCGCGGGGTGGTGCGCATTGTAAGGGTTTCTAACAGGCCATTCATTAAAATAGTGAGAAAAACATCACGGGTTGGTGTGAATCGGAGGGACTGAATTGGGATGGTCAGTGAGTGGCAATGTAGGATGGAGAATAGCACCACGGGATGGTCAGCATAGGGAGGTCAGGAAACATGCAGTGGCAATGTAAGATAGGTTTCTCAAAAACATCACGGGGTAGTGCGCATTGTAAGGTTTCTAACAGGCCATTCACTAGTAAGAGTGAGAAAAACATCACGGGGTGGTTTGAATCCGAAGGTCTGAAATAGGATAGGCAGTGAGTGGAAATGTAGGATTGAGAATAGCACCACGGGTCGTCAGCATGGGGAGTTCAGGAAACATGCAGTGGCAAAGTAGGATATGTTTCTGAAAAACATGACTTGGTGGTGCACATTGCAAGGGTTTCTAACAGGCCATTCACTAGTACGAGTGAGAAAAACATCACAGTTTGGTGTGAATCGGAGTGTCTGAATTAGAATAGGCAGTGAGTGGCAATGTAGGATGGAGAAAAGCACCACAGGGTATTCAGCATGGGGAGGTCAGGAAACATGCAGTGGCAATGTAGGATAGATTTCTGAAAAACATCGCGTGGTTGTGCGCATTGTATGGGTTTCTAATGGGCCATTCACAAGTAGGAGTGAAAAAAACATCACGGGGTGTTGTGAATTGGAGGGTGTGAATTAGGATAGGCAGTGAGTGGCAATGTATGATGGAGGAAAGCACCACGGCGTGGTCAGCATGGGGAGGTCAGGAAACACACAGTGGCAATGTAGGTAGGTTTCTGAAACACATCGCGGGGTGGTGCACATTGTAAGGGTTTCTAACAGGCCATTCACTAGTAGGAGTGAAAAAAAATCACGGGGTGCTGTGAATTGGAGGGACTGAATTGGGATAGGCAGTGAGTGGCAATGTAGGATTGAGAAAAGCACCACGGGGTGGTCAACATGGGGAGGGCAGGAAACATGCAGTGGCTATGTAGGATAGGTTTCTGAAAAACATCGAGGGGCCGTGCGCATTGTAAGGGTTTCTAACGGGCCATTCCCTAGTAGTAGTGTGAAAAACATCACGGGGTAGTGTGAATCAGAGGGTCTGAATTAGGATAGGCCGTGAGTGGCAATGTAAGATGAAGAAAAGTACCACAGGGTGGTCAGCATGGGGAGGTCAGGAAACATGCAGTGACAAACTAGGTTATGTTTATGAAAAACATTTCAGGGTGGTGCGCATTATAAGGGTTTCTAACAGGCCATTCACTAGTAGGAGTGAGAAAATCACCACGGGTATTTGTGAATCCGAAGGTCTGAATTGGGATAGGCAGTGAGTGGCAATGTAGGAAGGAGAAAAGCACCACGGGGTGGTCACCATGGGGAGGTGAGGAAACATGCAGTGGCAATGTAGTATAGTGTTCTGTAAAATATCGGGGGTGGTGAGCATTGTAAGGGTTTCTAACAGGCCATTCACTAGCAGGAGTGAGAAAAACATCACGAGGTGGTGTGATTCGGAGGGGTGAATTAGGATAGGCAGTGAGTGGCAATGTAGGATGGAGAAAAGCACAACAAGGTGGTCAGGAAACATGCAGTGGCAATGTAGGTTAGGTCCGGAAACATGCAGTGGCAATGTAGGTTAGGTTTCTGAAAAGCACATCAGGGAGTCACAATGTAGGATGGATTGGTCAGCATGGGGAAGTCAGGAAACATGCAGTGGCAATGTAGTTTAGGTTTCTGAGAAACATCGCGGGGTGGTGCACATTGTAAGGGTTTCTAACGGGCCATTCACTAGTAGGAGTGAGAAAAACATCAGGGGGTGGTGTGAAACGGAGGGTCTGAATTAGGATAGGCCGTGGGTGGCAATGTAAGCTGGAGAAAAGCCCAACGGTGTCGTCAGCATGGGGAGGTCAGGAAACATGCAGTGGCAAAGTTGGTTAGGTTTTTGAAAAACATCACGGGGTGGTGCGCATTGTAAGGTTTTCTAACAGGCAATTCAGTAGTAGGAGTGAAAAAACATCATGTGGTGGTGTGAATCTGAGGGTCTGAATTAGGATAGGCAGTGATTGGCAATGTAATATGGGGAAAGGCACCACGGTTTGGTCAGCATGGGGAGGTCAGGAAACATACAGTGGCAATATAGGATAGGTTTCTGAAAAACAGCACGTGGTGTTGCGCATTGTATGGGTTTCTAATGGGCCATTCACAAGTAGGAGTGAAAAAAACATCACGGGGTGGTGTGAATTGGAGGGACTGAATTGGGATAGGAAGTGAGTGGCAATGTAGGATGGAGAAAAGCACCACGGGGTGGTCAGCATGGGGAGGTCAGGAAACATGCAGTGGCTATGTAGGATAGGTTTCTGAAAAACATCGAGAGGTGGTTCGCATTGTAAGAGTTTCTAACGGGTCATTCACTAGTAGGAGTGTGAAAAACATCATGGGGTGGTGTGAATCAGAGGGTCTGAATTAGGATAGACAGTGAGTGGCAATGTAGGATGGAGAAAAGCACCCCGCGGTGGTCAGTATGGGGAGGTCACAAAACATACAATGTTAATGTAGGATAGGTTTCTGAAAAACATGGCGGGGTGTTGTGCATTGTAAGGATTTCTAACAGGCCATTCACTAAAAGAGTCAGAAAAACATCACAGGTTGGTGTGAATCGGAGGGAATGAATTGGGATAGGCAGTGAGTGGCAATGTAGGATGCAAAAAAGCACCAAGGGTTGGTTAGCATGGGGTGGTGAGGAAACATGCAGTGGCAATGTAGGACAGGTTTCTGAAAAACATGGCGGTGTTGTGCGCCTTGCAAGGGTTTCTAACAGGCCATTCATTAGTAGGAGTGAGAAAAAGATCACGGGGTGGTGTGAATCAGAGGGTCTGAATTAGTATAGGCCTTCATTGGCATTGTAAGTTGGAGAAAAGCACCACATGGTGCTCAGCATGGGGAGGTCAGGAAACATGCCCTGGCAATGTAGGTTAGATTTGTGAAAAACATTGCGGGGTGGTGAGCATTGTATCGGTTTCTAACAGGCCATTCACTAGTAGGAATGAGAAAATCATCAAGTGGTGGTGTGAATCGGAGTGTCTGAATTAGGATAGGCAGTGAGTGGCAATGTAGGATGGAGAAAAGCACCACGGCGTCTTCAGCATGGGGAGGTCAGGAAACACACAGGGGGAATGTAGGTAGGTTTCTGAAAAACGTCGCGGGGTGGTGCGCATTGTAATGGTTTCTAACAGGCCATTCACTAGTAGGAGTGAAGAAAACATCACGGGGTGTTGTGAATTGGAGGGACTGAACTGGGATAGGCAGTGAGTGGCAATGTAGGATGGAGAAAAGCACCACAGGATGGTTAGCATGGGGAGGTCAGGAAACATGCAGTGGCTATGTAGGATAGGTTTCTGAAAAACATCGAGGGGCGGTGCGCATTGTAAGGGTTTCTAAAGGGTCATTCACTAGTAGGAGTGTGAAAAACATCATGGGGTGGTGTGAATCAGAGGGTCTGAATTAGGATAGACAGTGAGTGGCAATGTAGGATGGAGAAAAGCACCCCGCGGTGGTCAGTATGGGGAGGTCACGAAACATACAATGTTAATGTAGGATAGGTTTCTGAAAAACATGGCGGGGTGGTGCGCATTGTAAGGATTTCTAACAGGCCATTCACTAAAAGAGTCAGAAAAACATCACAGGTTGGTGTGAGTCGGAGGGACTGAATTGGGAAAGGCAGTGAGTGGCAATGTAGGATGGAGAATAGCACCATGGGATGGTCAGCATAGGGAGGTCAGGAAACATGCAGTGGCAAAGTAGGATATGTTTCTAAAAAACATGGCTTGGTGGTGCGCATTGCAAGGGTTTCTAACGGGCCATTCACTAGTAGGAGTGAGAAAAACATCACGGTTTGTTGTAAATCGGAGTGTCTGAATTAGGATAGGCAGTGAGTGGCAATGTATGATGGAGAAAAGCACCACGGCATGGTCAGCATGGGGAGGTCAGGAAACACAAAGTGGCAATGTAGGTAGGTTTCTGAAAAACGTCGCGATGTGGTGCGCATTGTAAGGGTTTCTAACGGGCCATTCACTAGTAGGAGTGAGAAAAACATCACGGTTTGTTGTAAATCGGAGTGTCTGAATTAGGATAGGCAGTGAGTGGCAATTTAGAAAGGAGAAAAGCACCACGGGGTGGTCAGCATGGGCCCTTCAGGAATCATGCAGCGACAATGTAGGATCTGTTTCTGAAAGACATGGCGGTGTGTTGCGCATTGTAAAAATTTCTATCAGGCTATTCCCTAAAAGAGTCAGAAAAACATCACAGGTTGGTGTGAGTCGGAGGGACTGAATTGGGAAAGGCAGTGAGTGGCAATGTAGGATGGAGAATAGCACCATGGGATGGTCAGCATAGGGAGGTCAGGAAACATGCAGTGGCAAAGTAGGATATGTTTCTAAAAAACATGGCTTGGTGGTGCGCATTGCAAGGGTTTCTAATAGGCCATTCATTAGTAGGAGTGAGAAAAACATCATCGTTTGGTGTGAATCGGAGTGTCTGAATTAGTATAGGCAGTGAATGGCAATGTAAGATGGAGAAAAGTACTACAGGGTATTCAGCATGGGAGGTCAGGAAACATGCAGTGGCAATGTAGGATAGGTTTCTGAAAAACATCGCGTGGTGGTGCGCATTGTATGGGTTTCTAATGGGCCATTCACAAGTAGGAGTGAAAAAAACATCACGGGGTGTTGTGAATTGGAGGGTGTGAATTAGGATAGGCAGTGAGTGGCAATGTATGACGGAGAAAAGCACCACGGTGTGGTCAGCATGGGGAGGTCAGGAAACATGCTGTGGCAATGTAGGATAGGTTTCTGAAAAACGTCGCGATGTGGTGCGCATTGTAAGGGTTTCTAACAGGCCATTCACTAGTAGGAGTGCGAAAAACATCACAGGGTGGTGTGAATCAGAGGGTCTGAATTAGGGTAGGCCGTGAGTGGCAATGTAAGATGGAGAAAAGCACCACGGGGTGGTCAGCATGTGGAGCTCAGGAAACATGCAGTGGCAAACTAGGTTATGTTTATGAAAAACATCGCGGGGTGGTGCGCATTGTAAGGGTTTCTAACAGGCCATTCACTAGTAGGAGTGAGAAAAACACCACGGGTAGGTGTGAATCGGAGGGTCTGAATTGCGATAGGCAGGGAGTGGCAATGTAGGAAGGAGAAAAGCACCACGGGGTGGTGTGTATGGGGAGGTCAGGAAACATGCAGCGACAGGGTCAGATAGGTTCCTGAAACACATGGCAGAGTGACGCGCATTGTAAGGGTTTCTAACAGGCCATTCATTAAATAGTGAGAAAAACATCACGGGTTGGTGTGAATCAGAGGGTTTAAATTAGGATAGGTCGTTAGGGTCATTGTAAGATGGAGAAAAGCACCACAGGCTGGTCAGCATGGGGAGGTCAGGAAACATGCAGTGGCAATGTAGGACAGGTTTCTCAAAAACATCGCGGGGTGGTGCGCATTGTAAGGTTTTCTAACAGGCAATTCACTAGTAGGAGTGAGAAAAACATCACGGTTTGGTGTGAATCGGAGTGTCTGAATTAGGATAGGCAGTGAGTGGCAATGTAGGATGGAGAAAAGCACCACAGGGTATTCAGTATGGGGAGGTCAGGAAACATGCATTGGCAATGTAGGATACGTTCCTGAAAAACATCGCGGGGTGGTGCGCATTGTAAGGGTCTCTATCAGGCCATGCACTAGTAGGAGTGAAAAAAACATTACGGGGTGGTGTGTATCGGAAGCTGTGAGTTAGGATAGGCAGTGATTGGCAATGTATGATGGAGAAGAGCACCATGGGATGGTCAGAATGGGGAGGTCAGGAAACATGCAATGGCAATGTAGGATACGGTTCTGAAAAACATCGTGGGGCGGTGCGCATTGTAAGGGTTTCTAACGGGCCATTCACTAGTAGGAGTGAGAAAAACATCACGGGGTGGTGTGAAACAGAGGGTCTGAATTAGGATAGGCCGTGAGTGGCAATGTAAGCTGGAGAAAAGCACAGCGGAGTGGTCCGCATGGGAATGTCAGGAAACATGCAGTGGCAAAGTTGGTTAGGTTTCTGAAAAACGTCGTGAGGTGGTGCGCATTGTAAGGGTTTATAACAGACCATTCACTAGTAGGAGTGAGAAAAACACCATGGGTATGTGTGAATCGTAGGGTCTGAATTAGGATACGCAGGGAGTGGCAATGTAGGATGGAGAAAAGCACCGCGGGGTGGTCAGCATGGGGAGGTCAGGGAACATGCAGTGGCAATGTAGGATAGGTTTCTGATAAACATTGCGGGGTGGTGCGCATTGTATGGGTGTGTAACCATACATTCACTAGTAGGAGTGAGAAAAACTTCAAGGGGTGGTGTGTATCGGAGGGTCTGAATTAGGATAGGCAGTGAGGGGCAATGTAGGATGGAGAAAAGCACTGCGGGGTGGTCAGCATGGGGAGGTCAGGGAACACGCAGTGGCAATGTAGGATAGGTTTCTTAAAAACATTGCGGGGTGGTGCACATTGTATGGGTGTGTAACATTACATTCACTAGTAGGAGTGAGAAAAACATCACGGGGTGGTGTGAATCGGAGGGAATGAATTAGGATAGGCAGTGAGTGGCAATGTAGGATGGAGAAAAGCACCGCGGGTGGTCTGCATGGGCACGTCAGGAAACATGCAGCGACAATGTAGGATAGGTTTCTGAAAAACATGGCGGGGTGGTGTGCATTGTAAGGATTTCTAAAACGCCATTCACTAAAAGAGTCAGAAAAACATCACAGGTTGTTGTGAATCGGAGGGACTGAATTGGGATAGGCAGTGAGTGGCAATGTAGGATGCAAAAAAGCACCAAGGTTTGGTTCGCATGGGGAGGTCAGGAGACATGCAGTGGCAATATAGGACAGGTTTCTGAAAAACATGGCGGGGTGGTGCGCATTGTAAAAATTTCTATCAGGCTATTCACTAAAAGAGTCAGAAAAACATCACAGGTTGGTGTGAATCGGAGGGAGTGAATTGGGATAGGCAGTGAAGGGCAATGTAGGATGGAGAAAAGCACCACGGCGTGGTCAGCATGGTGAGGTCAGGAAACACACAGTGGCAATGTAGGTAGGTTTCTGAAAAACGTCGCGGGGTGGTGCACATTGTAAGGGTTTCTAACAGGCCATTCACTAGTAGGAGTGAAAAAAAATCACGGGGTGCTGTGAATTGGAGGGACTGAATTGGTCTAGGCAGTGAGTGGCAATGTAGGATTGAGAAAAGCACCACGGGGTGGTCAACATGGGGAGGTCAGGAAACATGCAGTGGCTATGTAGGATAGGTTTCTGAAAAACATCGAGGGGCCGTGCGCATTGTAAGGGTTTCTAACGGGCCATTCCCTAGTAGTAGTGTGAAAAACATCACGGGGTAGTGTGAATCAGAGGGTCTGAATTAGGATAGGCCGTGAGTGGCAATGTAAGATGAAGAAAAGTACCATGGGCTGGTCAGCATGGGGAGGTCAGGAAACATGCAGTGACAAACTAGGTTATGTTTATGAAAAACATTTCAGGGTGGTGCGCATTATAAGGGTTTCTAACTGGCCATTCACTAGTAGGAGTGAGAAAAACACCACGGGTATTTGTGAATCCGAGGGTCTGAATTGGGATAGGCAGTGAGTGGCAATGTAGGAAGGAGAAAAGCACCACGGGGTGGTCACCATGGGGAGGTGAGGAAACATGCAGTGGCAATGTAGGATAGTGTTCTGTAAAATATCGGGGGTGGTGAGCATTGTAAGGGTTTCTAACAGGCCATTCACTAGCAGGAGTGAGAAAAACATCACGGGGTGATGTGATTCGGAGGGGTGAATTAGGATAGGCAGTGAGTGGCAATGTAGGATGAAGAAAAGCACAACGAGGTGGTCAGGAAACATGCAGTGGCAATGTAGGTTAGGTCAGGAAACATGCAGTGGCAATGTAGGTTAGGTTTCTGAAAAACACATCAGGGAGTCACAATGTAGGATGGATTGGTCAGCATGGGGAAGTCAGGAAACATGCAGTTGCAATGTAGTTTAGGTTTCTGAGAAACATCGCGGGGTGGTGCGCATTGTAAGGGTTTCTAACGGGCCATTCACTAGTAGGAGTGAGAAAAACATCAGGGGGTGGTGTGAAACGGAGGGTCTGAATTAGGATAGGCCGTGAGTGGCAATGTAAGCTGGAGAAAAGCCCAACGGGGTCGTCAGCATGGGGAGGTCAGGAAACATGCAGTGGCAAAGTTGGTTAGGTTTTTGAAAAACATCGCGTGGTGTTGCGCATTGTATGGGTTTCTAATGGGCCATTCACAAGTAGGAGTGAAAAAAACATCACGGGGTGGTGTGAATTGGAGGGACTGAATTGGGATAGGCAGTGAGTGGCAATGTAGGATGGAGAAAAGCACCACGGGGTGGTCAGCATGGGGAGGTCAGGAAACATGCAGTGGCTATGTAGGATAGGTTTCTGAAAAAACATCGAGAGGCGGTGCGCATTGTAAGAGATTCTAACGGGTCATTCACTAGTAGGAGTGAGAAAAACATCACGGTTTGTTGTAAATCGGAGTGTCTGAATTAGGATAGGCAGTGAGTGGCAATTTAGAAAGGAGAAAAGCACCACGGGGTGGTCAGCATGGGCCCTTCAGGAATCATGCAGCGACAATGTAGGATCTGTTTCTGAAAAACATGGCGGTGTGTTGCGCATGGTAAAAATTTCTATCAGGCTATTCCCTAAAAGAGTCAGAAAAACATCACAGGTTGGTGTGAGTCGGAGGGACTGAATTGGGAAAGGCAGTGAGTGGATATGTAGGATGCAGAAAACCACCATGGGATGGTCAGCATAGGGAGGTCAGGAAACATGCAGTGGCAAAGTAGGATATGTTTCTAAAAAACATGGCTTGGTGGTGCGCATTGCAAGGTTTTCTAACAGGCCATTCACTAGTAGGAGTGAGAAAAACATCATCATTTGGTGTGAATCGGAGTGTCTGAATTAGTATAGGCAGTGAATGGCAATGTAAGATGGAGAAAAGTACTACAGGGTATTCAGCATGGGGAGGTCAGGAAACATGCAGTGGCAATGTAGGATAGGTTTCTGAAAAACATCGCGTGGTGGTGCGCATTGTATGGGTTTCTAATGGGCCATTCACAAGTAGGAGTGAAAAAAACATCACGGGGTGTTGTGAATTGGAGGGTGTGAATTAGGATAGGCAGTGAGTGGCAATGTAGAAAGGATAAAAGCACCACGGGGTTGTCAGCATGGGCCCTTCAGGAAACATGCAGCGACAATGTAGGATAGGTTTCTGAAAAACATGGCGGGGTGGTGCGCATTGTAAAAATTTCTATCAGGCTATTCACTAAAAGAGTCAGAAAAACATCACAGGTTGGTGTGAATCGGAGGGACTGAATTGGGATTGGCAGTGAGTGGCCATGTAGGATGGAGAATAGCACCACGGGATGGTCAGCATAGGGAGGTCAAGAAACATGCAGTGGCAATGTAAGATAGGTTTCTCAAAAACATCGCGGGGTAGTGCGCATTGTAAGGGTTTCTAACAGGCCATTCACTAGTAGGAGTGAGAAAAACATCACGGGTTGGTGTGAATCCGAAAGTCTGAAATAGGATAGGCAGTGAGTGGCAATGTAGGATGGAGAATAGCACCACGGGGTGGTCAGCATGGGGAGTTAAGGAAACATGCAGTGGCAAAGTTGGATATGTTTCTGAAAAACATGACTTGGTGGTGCGCATTGCAAGGGTTTCTACCAGGCCATTCACTAGTAGGAGTGAGAAAAACATCACAGTTTCGTGTGAATCGGAGTGTCTGAATTAGAATAGGCAGTGAGTGGCAATGTAGGATGGAGAAAAGCACCACAG
This sequence comes from Cavia porcellus, assembly GCF_034190915.1. Classification (NCBI taxonomy): domain Eukaryota; kingdom Metazoa; phylum Chordata; class Mammalia; order Rodentia; family Caviidae; genus Cavia; species Cavia porcellus. The sequence continues at coordinate 242,457 of NW_026947560.1, read as the reverse complement.
GGTATTCAGCATGGGGAGGTCAGGAAACATGCAGTGGCAATGTAGGATTGATTTCTGAAAAACATCGCGTTGTGGTGCGCATTGTATGGGTTTCTAATAGGCCATTCACAAGTAGGAGTGAAAAAAAATCACGGGGTGTTGTGAATTGGAGGGTGTGAATTAGGATAGGCATTGAGTGGCAATGTATGATGGAGAAAAGCACCATGGCGTGGTCAGCATGGGGAGGTCAGGAAACACACAGTGGCAATGTAGGTAGGTTTCTGAAAAACGTCACGGGGTGGTGCGCATTGTAATGGTTTCTAACAGGCCATTCACTAGTAGGAGTGAAAAAAACATCACGGGGTGTTGTGAATTGGAGGGACTGAACTGGGATAGGCAGTGAGTGGCAATGTAGGATGGAGAAAAACACCACAGGATGCTTAGCATGGGGAGGTCAGGAAACATGCAGTGGCTATGTAGAATAGGTTTCTGTAAAACATCGAGGGGCGGTGCGCATTGTAAGGGTTTCTAACAGGTCATTCACTAGTAGGAGTGTGAAAAACATCATGGGGTGGTGTGAATCAGAGGGTCTGAATTAGGATAGACAGTGAGTGGCAATGTAGGATGGAGAAAAGCACCCCGCAGTGGTCAGTATGGTGAGGTCACGAAACATACAGTGTTAATGTAGATAGGTTTCTGAAAAACATCGCTGAGTGGTGGGCATTGTAAGGGTTTCTAACAGGCCATTCACTAGTAGGAGTGAAAAAAACATCACGGGGTGTTGTGAATTGGAGGGTGTGAATTAGGATAGGCAGTGAGTGGCAATGTATGATGGAGAAAAGCACCACGGCATGGTCAGCATGGGGAGGTCAGGAAACACAAAGTGGCAATGTAGGTAGGTTTCTGAAAAACGTCGCGATGTGGTGCGCATTGTAAGGGTTTCTAACGGGCCATTCACTAGTAGGAGTGAGAAAAACATCACGGTTTGTTGTAAATCGGAGTGTCTGAATTAGGATAGGCAGTGAGTGGCAATTTAGAAAGGAGAAACGCACCACGGGGTGGTCAGCATGGGCCCTTCAGGAATCATGCAGCGACAATGTAGGATCTGTTTCTGAAAAACATGGCGGTGTGTTGCGCATTGTAAAAATTTCTATCAGGCTATTCCCTAAAAGAGTCAGAAAAACATCACAGGTTGGTGTGAGTCAGAGGGACTGAATTGGGAAAGGCAGTGAGTGGCAATGTAGGATGGAGAATAGCACCATGGGATGGTCAGCATAGGGAGGTCAGGAAACATGCAGTGGCAAAGTAGGATATGTTTCTAAAAAACATGGCTTGATGGTGCGCATTGCAAGGGTTTGTAACAGGCCATTCACTAGTAGGAGTGAGAAAAACATCATCGTTAGGTGTGAATCGGAGTGTCTGAATTAGTATAGGCAGTGAATGGCAATGTAAGATGGAGAAAAGTACTACAGGGTATTCAGAATGGGGAGGTCAGGAAACATGCAGTGGCAATGTAGGATAGGTTTCTGAAAAACATCGCGTGGTTCTGCGCATTGTATGGGTTTCTAATGGGCCATTCACAAGTAGGAGTGAAAAAAACATCACGGGGTGTTGTGAATTGGAGGGTGTGAATTAGGATAGGCAGTGAGTGGCAATGTATGATGGAGAAAAGCACCATGGCGTGGTCAGCATGGGGAGGTCAGGAAACATGCTGTGGCAATGTAGGATAGGTTTCTCAAAAACATCGTGGGGTGGTGCACATTGTAAGGGTTTCTAACAGGCCATTCACTAGTAGGAGTGCGAAAAACATCACAGGGTGGTGTGAATCAGAGGGTCTGAATTAGGATAGGCCGTGAGTGGCAATGTAAGATGGAGAAAAGCACCACGGGGTGGTCAGCATGTGGAGCTCAGGAAACATGCAGTGGCAAACTAGGTTATGTTTATGAAAAACATTGCGGGGTGGTGCGCATTGTAAGGGTTTCTAACAGGCCATTCACTAGTAGGAGTGAGAAAAACACCACGGGTAGGTGTGAATCGGAGGGTCTGTATTGCGATAGGCAGGGAGTGGCAATGTAGGAAGGAGAAAAGCACCACGGGGTGGTGTGTATGGGGAGGTCAGGAAACATGCAGCGACAGGGTCAGATAGGTTCCTGAAACACATGGCAGAGTGACGCGCATTGTAAGGGTTACTAACAGGCCATTCATTAAATAGTGACAAAAACATCACGGGTTGGTGTGAATCAGAGGGTTTAAATTAGGATAGGTCGTTAGGGTCATTGTAAGATGGAGAAAAGCACCACAGGATGGTCAGCATGGGGAGGTCAGGAAACATGCAGTGGCAATGTAGTACAGGTTTCTCAAAAACATCGCGGGGTGGTGCGCATTATAAGGGTTTCTATCAGGCAATTCACTAGTAGGAGTGAGAAAAACATCACGGTTTGGTGTGAATCGGAGTGTCTGAATTAGGATAGGCAGTGAGTGGCAATGTAGGATGGAGAAAAGCACCACAGGGTATTCAGTATGGGGAGGTCAGGAAACATGCATTGGCAATGTAGGATACGTTCCTGAAAAACATCGCGGGGTGGTGCGCATTGTAAGGGTCTCTATCAGGCCATTCACTAGTAGGAGTGAAAAAAACATTACGGGGTGGTGTGTATCGGAAGGTGTGAGTTAGGATAGGCAGTGAGTGGCAATGTATGATGGAGAAGAGCACCATGGGATGTTCAGAATGGGGAGGTCAGGAAACATGCAATGGCAATGTAGGATACGGTTCTGAAAAACATCGTGAGGCGGTGCGCATTGTAAGGGTTTCTAACGGGCCATTCACTAGTAGGAGTGAGAAAAACATCACGGGGTGGTGTGAAACACAGGGACTGAATTAGGATAGGCCGTGAGTGGCAATGTAAGCTGGAGAAAAGCACAGCGGGGTGGTCCGCATGGGGAGGTCAGGAAACATGCAGTGGCAAAGTTGGTTAGGTTTCTGAAAAACGTCGTGAGGTGGTGCGCATTGTAAGGGTTTATAACAGGCCATTCACGAGTAGGAGTGAGAAAAACACCATGGGTAGCTGTGAACCGTAGGGTCTGAATTAGGATAGGCAGGGAGTGGCAATGTAGGATGGAGAAAACCACCGAGGGGTGGTCAGCATGGGGAGGTCAGGGAACATGCAGTGGCAATGTAGGATAGGTTTCTGATAAACATTGCGGGGTGGTGCGCATCTTATGGGTGTGTAACATTACATTCACTAGTAGGAGTGAGAAAAACATCAAGGGGTGGTGTGAATCGGAGGGTCTGAATTAGGATAGGCAGTGAGTGGCAATGTAGGATGGAGAAAAGCACTGCGGGGTGGTCAGCATGGGGAGGTCAGGGAACACGCAGTGGCAATGTAGGATAGGTTTCTTAAAAACATTGCGGGGTGGTGCACATTGTATGGGAGTGTAACATTACATTCACTAGTAGGAGTGATAAAAACATCACGGGGTGGTGTGAATCGGAGGGAATGAATTAGGATAGGCAGTGAGTGGCAATGTAGGATGGAGAAAAGCACCGCGGGTGGTCAGCATGGGCACGACAGGAAACATGCAGCGACAATGTAGGATAGGTTTCTGAAAAACATGGCAGGGTGGTGTGCATTGTAAGGATTTCTAAAAGGCCATTCACTAAAAGAGTCAGAAAAACATCACAGGTTGGTGTGAATCAGAGGGACTGAATTGGGATAGGCAGTGAGTGGCAATGTAGGATGCAAAAAAGCACCAAGGTTTGGTTCGCATGGGGAGGTCAGGAAACATGCAGTGGCAATATAGGACAGGTTTCTGAAAAACATGGCGGGGTGGTGCGCATTGTAAAAATTTCTATCAGGCTATTCACTAAAAGAGTCAGAAACACATCACAGGTTGGTGTGAATCGGAGGGAGTGAATTGGGATAGGCAGTGAGTGGCAATGTAGGATGGAGAAAAGCACCACGGCGTGGTCAGCATGGGTAGGTCAGGAAACACACAGGGGCAATGTAGGTAGGTTTCTGACAAATGTCGCAGGGTGGTGCGCATTGTAAGGGTTTCTAACAGGCCATTCACTAGTAGGAGTGAAAAAAACATCACGGGGTGGTGTGAATTGGAGGGACTGAATTTGGATAGGCAGTGAGTGGCAATGTAGGATGGAGTAAAGCACCACGGGGTGGTCAGCATGGGGAGGTCAGGAAACATGCAGTGGCAATGTAGGATAGGTTTCTCAAAAATATCACGGGGTGGTGAGCATTGTAAGGGTTTCTAACAGGCCATTCAGTGGTAGGAGTGAGAAAAACATCACGGGGTGTTGTGAATTGGAGGGTCTGAATTGGGATGGGCAGTGAGTGGCAATTTAGGATGGAGAAATCACCAAGGGGTGGTCAGCATGGTGATGTCAGGAAATATGCAGTGGCCATGTAGGATAGGTTTCTGAAAAACATCGCGTGGTGGTGCCCATTGTAAGGGTTTCTAACAGGCCATTCACCAGTAGGAGTGAGAAAAACATCACGGGGTGATGTGAATCGGGGCTCTGAATTGGGATAGGCAGTGAGTGGCAATGTGGGATGGAGAAAAGCACCACGGGGTGGTAAGCATGGTGAGGTGAGGAAAAATGCAGTGGCAATGTACGTTAGGTTTCAGAAAAATATTGGGGGGTTGTGCGCATTTTAAGGGTTTCTAACAGACCATCCACTAGTAGGAGTGAGAAAAACTTCACGGGGTCGTGTGAATCGGAGGGTCTGAATTAGGATAGGCAGTGAGTGGAAATGTAGGATGGAGAATAGCACCACGAGGTGGTCAGCTTGGGGAGGTCAGTAAACATGCAGTGGCAATGTAGGATAGTTTTCTGAAAAACATCGCGTGTTGGTGCACATTGTAAGGGTTTCTAATGGGCCATTCACAAGTAGGAGTGAAATAAACATCACGGGGTGTTGTGACTTGGAGGGTGTGAATTAGGATAGGCAGTGAGTGGCAATGTATGATGGAGAAAAGCACCACGGCGTTGTCAGCATGGGGAGGTCAGGAAACACACAGTGGCAATGTAGGTAGGTTTCTGAAAAACGTCGCGGGGCGGTGCGCATTGTAAGGGTTTCTAACAGGCCATTCACTAGTAGGAGTGAAAAAAACATCACGGGGTGGTGAGAATTGGAGGGACTGAATTGGGATAGGCAGTGAGTGGCAATGTAGGATGGAGAAAAGCACCACGGGGTGGTCAGCATGGGGAGGTCAGGAAACATGCAGTGGCTATGTAGGATAGGTTTCTGAAAAACATCGCGGAGTGGTGGGCATTGTACGGGATTCTAACAGGCCATTCACCAGTAGGAGTGAGAAAAACATCACGGGGTGGTGTGATTCGGAGGGGTGAATTAGGATAGGCAGTGAGTGGAAATGTAGGATGGAGGAAAACACTACGGGGTGGTCAGGAAACATGCAGTGGCAATGTACGTTAGCTCAGGAAACATGCAGTTGCAATGTAGGTTAGGTTTCTGAAAAACATCCCGGGGTGGTGCGCATTGTAAGGGTTTCTAACAGGCCATTCACTAGTAGGAGTGAGAAAAACTTCACGGGGTGGTGTGAATCGGAGGGTCTGAATTAGGATAGGCAGTGAGTGGCAATGTAGGATGGAGAATAGCACCACGAGGTGGTCAGCATTGGGAATTCCTGAAACATGCAGTGGCATTGTAGGATAGGTTTCTGAAAAACATGGCTTGGTGGTGCGCATTGTAAGGGTATCTAACAGGCCATTAACTAGTAGCAGTGAGAAAATCATCAAGGGGTGGTGTGAATTGGAGGGTCTGAATTAGGATAGGCAGTGAGTGGAAATGTATGATGGAGAAAAGGACCATTGGGTGGTCAGGAAACATGCAGTGGCAATGCAGGTTAGGTCAGGATTCAAGCAGTGGCAATGTGGTTAGGTTTCTGAAAAACATGGCAGGGATTCACAATGGACGATGGAGTGGTCAGCATGGGGAGGTCAGGAAACATGCAGTGGCAATTGAGGATAGGTTTCTGAAAAACATCACGTGGTGGTGCCCATTGTAAGGGTTTTTAACAGGCCATTCACTAGTAGGAGTGAGAAAAACATCACGGGGTGATGTGAATCGGGAGTCTGAATTGGGATAGGGAGTGAGTGGCAATGTGGGATGGAGAAAAGCACTATGGGGTGGTAAGCATGGTGAGGTCAGGAAAAATGCAGTGGAAATGTACGTAAGGTTTCTGAAAAATATTGGGGGGTTGTGCGCATTTTAAGGGTTTCTAACAGACCATCCACTAGTAGGAGTGAGAAAAACTTCACGGGGTGGTGTAATTGGAGGGTGTGAATTAGGATAGGCAGTGAGTGGAAATGTAGGATGGAGAATAGCACCACGAGGTGGTCAGCATGGGGAGGTCAGGAAACATGCAGTGGCAATGTAGGATAGGTTTCTGAAAAACATGGCGGGGTGGTGCGCATTGTAAGGGTTTCTAACAGGCCATTCACTAAAAGAGTGAGAAAAACATCACGGGTTGGTGTGAATTGGAGGAACTGAATTGGAATAGGCAGTGAGTGGCAATGTAGGATGGAGAAAAGCACCACGGGGTCGTCAGCAAAGGGAGGACAGGAAACATACAGTGGTAATGTTGGACAGGTTTCTGAAAAATATCGCGGGGCGGTGTGCATTGTAAGGGTTTCTAACAGGCCAGTCCCTAGTAGGACTGAGAAAACCATAACAGGGTGGTGTGAATCAGAGGGTCTGAATTAGGATAGGCCGTGAGTGGCAATGTAAGATGGAGAAAAGCGCCACGGGGTGGTCAGCATGGGAAAGTCAGGATACATGCCATGGCAAAGTAGGTTAGGTTTCTGAAAAACATTGCGGGGTGGTGCGCATTGTAAGGGGTTCTAACAGGCCATTCACTAGTAGGAGTCAGAAAATCATCAAGGAGTGGTGTGAATTGGAGTGTCTGAATTAGGATAGGCAGAGAGTGGAAATGTAGGATGGAGAAAAGCACCATGGGGTGGTCAGGAAACATGCAGTGGCAATGCAGGTTAGGTCAGGAAACATGCAGTGGCAATGTAGGTTAGGTTTCTGAAAAACATTGCAGGGAGTCAAAATGGACGATGGAGTGGTCAGCATGGGGAGGTCAGGAAACATGCAGTGGCAATTGAGGATAGTTTTCTGATAAACATCGCGGGGTGGTGAGCATTGTAAAGGTTTCTAACAGGCCATTCACTGGTACTAGTGAGAAAAACTTGAAGGGGTGGTGTGAATTGGAGGGTCTGAATAGAGATGGGCAGTGAGTTGCCATTTAGGATGGAGAAATCACCACGGGGTGGTCAGCATGGGGATGTCAGGAAACATGCAGTGGCCATGTAGGATAGGTTTCTGAAAAACATCGCGTGGTGGTGCCCATTGTAAGGGTTTCTAACAGGCCATTCACAGGTAGGAGTGAGAAAAACATCATGGGGTGGTGTGAATCGGAGGGTCTGAATTGGGATAGGGAGTGAGGGGCAATGTAGGATAGAGAAAAGCACTATGGGGTGGTCAGCTTAGGGAGGTCAGGAAACATGCAGTGGCAATGTAGGATAGGTTTCTGAAAATCATTGCGGGGTGGTGCACATTGTAAGGGTTTCTAACAGTCCATTCTCTAAAAGAGTGAGAAAAACTTCACGGGTTGGTGTGAATTGGAGGGACTGAATTGGGATAGGCAGTGAGTGGCAATGTAAAATGAAGAAAAGCACCACGGGGTGGTCCGCATGGGGAGGTCAGGAAACATGCAGTGGCAATGTAGGATATGTTTCTCAAAAATGTGCCTTGGTGGTTCGCATTGTAAGGGTTTCTAACAGGCCATTCAATAGTAGGAGTGAAAAAACCATCACGGGGTGGTGTGAATCGGAGGGTGTGAATTAAGATAGGCAGTGAGTGGCAATGTATAATGGAGAAAAGCACCACGGGTTGGTCCGCATGGGGAGGTCAGGAAACGTGCAGTGGCAATGTAGGATAGGTTTCTGAAAAACATGGCGGGGTGGTGCGCATTGTAAGGGTTTCTAACAGGCCATTCACTAAAAGAGTGAGAAAACCTTCACGGGTTGGTGTGAATTGGAGGGACTGAATTGGGATAGGCATTTAGTGGCAATGTAGGATGGAGAAAAGCACCATGGGGTGGTCAGCCTGGGGAGTTCAGGAAACATGCAGTGGCAATATAGGATAGGTTTCTAAAAAACATCGCGGGGCGGCCCGCATTGTAAAGTTTTCTAAAGGGCCATTCACTAGTAGCAGTGAGAAAACATCACGGGCTGGTGTGAATCAGAGGGTCTGAATTAGGATAGGCTGTGAATGGCAATGTTAAGATGGAGAAAGGCACCACGGGTTGGTCAGCATGGGGAGGTCAGGAAACATGCAGTGGCAAAGTAGGTTAGGTTTCTGAAAAACATCGCAGTGTGGTGTGCATTGTCAGGGTTTCTAACAGGTCATTCACTTTTAGGAGTGAGAAAAACACCACGGGTCGTGTGAATCGGAGGGTCTGAATTGGGATACGCAGTGAGTCACAATGTAGTATGGAGAAAAGCACCACGAGGTGGTCAGCATGGGGTGGTAAGGAAACATGCAGTGGCAATGTAGGATAGGTTTCTCAAAAACATCGCGGGGTGTTGAGCATTGTAAGCGTTTGTAACAGGCCATTCACTAGTAGGAGTGAGAAAAACATCACGGGGTGGTGTGAATCGGAGAGTCTTCATTACGATAGGAAGTGAGTGGCAAGTAGGATGGAGAAACGCACAAAGGGGTGGTCAGGAAACATGGAGTGGCAGTGTAGGTTAGGTCAGGAAACATGCAGTGGCAATGTAGTTTAGGTTTCTGAAAATAACGGTAGGGAGTCACAATGTAGAATGTCTTGGTCAGAATGGGGAGGTATGGAAACATGCACTGGCAATGTAGGTTAGATTTCTGAAAAACATCGCGGGGTTGTGTGCATTCTAAGGGTATCTAATAGGCCATTTCCTAGTAGGAGTGAGAAAAACATCACGGGGTGGTTTCAATCAGAGGGTCTGAATTAGAATAGGCAGTGAGTGGCAATGTATAATGGAGAAAAGGACCACGGGTTGGTCAGCATGGGGAGGTCAGGAAACATGCAGTGGCAATGTAGGATATTTTTCTGAAAAACATGGCTTGGTGGTGCGTATTGTAAAGGTTTCTAACAGGCCATTCACTAGTAGGAGTGAGAAAAACATCACGGTTTGTTGTAAATCGGAGTGTCTGAAATAGGATAGGCAGTGAGTGGCAATGTAGAAAGGAGAAAAGCACCACGGGCTGGTCAGCATGGGCAGGTCAGGAAACATGCAGCGACAATGTAGGTTAGGTTTCTGAAAAACATGGCGGGGTGGTGAGCATTGTAAGGATTTCTAACAGGCCATTTACTAAAAGAGTCAGAAAAACATCACAGGTTGGTGTGAATCGGAGGGACTGAATTGGGATAGGCAGTGAGTTAAAATGTAGGATGCAGAAAAGCACCATGGGGTGATCAGCATGGGGAGGTCAGGAAACATGCCTTGGCAATGTAGGTTAAATTTCTGAAATCATCGCGTGTTGGTGCGCATTGTAAGGGTTTCTAATGGGCCATTCACAAGTAGGAGTGAAATAAACATCACGGGGTGTTGTGACTTGGAGGGTGTGAATTAGGATAGGCAGTGAGTGGCAATGTATGATGGAGAAAAACACTACGGGGTGGTTAGGAATCATGCAGTGGCAATGTAGGTTAGCTCAGGAAACATGCAGTGGCAATGTAGGTTATGTTTCTGAAAAACACGTCAGCGAGTCACAATGTAGGATGGATTTGTCAGCATGGGGAATTCAGGAAACATGCAGTGTCAATGTAGGATAGGTTTCTGAGAAACATCGCGGGGTGGTGCGCATTGTAAGTGTTTCTAACAGGCCATTCACTAAAAGAGTGAGAAAAATATCACGGGTTGGTGTGAATTGGAGGGACTGAATTGGGATAGGCAGTGTCTGGCAATGTAGGATGGAGAAAAGCACCACGCGGTGGTCAGCATGGCGAGGTCAGGAAACATGCAGTGGCAATGTAAGATAGTGTTCTGAAAAACATCGCGGGGTGTTGCGCATTGTAAGGGTTTCTAACAGGCCATTCACTACTAGGAGTGAGAAAAAATCACGGGGTGGTGTGAATCAGAGTGTCTGAATTAGTATAGGCCGTCAGTGGCATTGTAAGATGGAGAAAAGCACCACGGGGTGGTCAGCATGGGGAGGTCAGGAAACATGCAGTGGCAAAGTAGGATATGTTTCTGAAAAATATGGCTTGGTAGTGCGCATGGCAAGGGTATCTAACAGGCCATTCACTAGTAGGAGCAAGAAATACAACATGGGGTGGTTTGAATCAGAGGGTGTCAATTAGGATAGGCAGTGAGTGACAATGTAGGATGGAGAAAAGCACCACGGGGTGGTCAGGAAACCTGCAGTGGCAATGTAGGTTAGGTCAGGAAACATGCAGTGGCAATGTAGGTTAGGTTTCTGAAAAACACGTCAGGGAGTCACAATGTAGGGTGAATTGGTCAGAAAGGGAAGTCAGGAAACATGCAGTGGCAATGTAGGTTAGGTTTCTGAGAAACATCATGGGGTGGTGCGCATTGTAAGGGTTTCTAACAGGCCCTTCACTACTGGGAGTGAGAAAAAATCACGGGGTGTTGTTAATCAGAGTGTCTGAATTAGTATAGGCCGTCAGTGGCATTGTAAGATGGAGAAAAGCACCACGGGGTGGTCAGCATGGGGAGGTCAGGAAACATGCAGTGGCAAAGTAGGATATGTTTCTGAAAAATATGGCTTGGTAGTGCGCATTGCAAGGGTTTCTAACAGGCCATTCACTCGTAGGAGCAAGAAATACATCATGGGGTGGTTTGAATCAGAGGGTCTCAATTAGGATAGGCAGTGAGTGACAATGTAGGATGGAGAAAAGCACCACGGGGTGGTCAGGAAACCTGCAGTGGCAATGTAGCTTAGGTCAGGAAACATGCAGTGGAAATGTAGGTTAGGTTTCTGAAAAACACGTCAGGGAGTCACAATGTCGGGTGGATTGGTCAGAATGGGAAGTCAGGAAACATGCAGTGGCAATGTAGGTTAGGTTTCTGAGAAACATCGTGGGGTGGTGCGCATTTAAGGGTTTCTAACAGGCCATTCACTAGTACGAGTGAGAAAAATACCACGGAGTGGTGTGAATCGGAGGGTCTGAATTAGGGTGGCAGTGAGTGGCAATGTAGGATGGAGAAAGGCACTACGGGTTGATCAGCATGGGGAGGTCAGGAAACATGCAGTGGCAATGTAGGATAGTGTTCTGAAAAACATCGCGGGGTGTTACGCATTGCAAGGGTTTCTAACAGGCCATTCACTACTAGGAGTGAGAAAAAATCATGGGGTGGTGTGAATCAGAGGGTCTGAATTAGTATAGGCCGTCAGTGGCATTGTAAGATGGAGAAAAGCACCACGGGGTGGTCAGCATGGGGAGGTCAGGAAACATGCAGTGGCAATGTAGGATAGTGTTCTGAAAAACATTGCGGGGTGGTGCGCATTGTAAGGGTTTCTAACAGGCCATTGACTAGTAGGAGTGAGAAAATCATCAAGCGGTGGTGTGAATCAGAGGGTCTGAATTAGGATAGACAGTGAGTGACAATGTAGGATGGATAAAAGCACCACGGGGTGGTCAGGAAACTTGCAGTGGCAATGTAGGTTAGGTCAGGAAACATGCAGGGGCAATGTAGGTTAGGTTTCTGAAAAACACGTCAGGGAGTCACAATGTAGGGTGGATTGGTCAGCATGGGAAGTCAGGAAACGTGCAGTGGTAATATAGGTTAGGTTTCTGAGAAACATCGCAGGGTGGTGCGCATTGTAAGGGTTTCTAACAGTCCATTCACTAGTAGGAGTGAGAAATACACCACGGGGTGGTGTGAATCGGAGGGTCTGAATTAGGATGGCGGTGAGTGGCAATGTAGGATGGAGAAAGGCACTACGGGTTGGTCAGCATGGGGAGGTCAGGAAACATGTAGTGCCAATATAGGATAGGTTTCTGAAAAACATTGCAGGGTGGTGTGCATTGTAAGGGTTTCTAACAGGCCATTCACTAGTAGGACTAGGAAAATCATCATAGGGTCGTGTGAATCGGAGTGTCTGAATTAGGATAGGCAGTGAGTGACAATGTATAATGGAGAAAAGCACCACCAGATGGTCAGCATGGAGAGGTCAGGAAACATGCAGTGGCAAGGTAAGATAGGTTTCTGAAAAACATCGCGGGGTGGTTTTCATTCTAAAGGTTTCTAACAGGCCATTCACTAGTAGTTGTGAGAAAAACTTCACGGGGTGGTGTGAATCGGAGGGTCTGAATTAGGATAGGCAGCGAGTGGAAATGTAGGATGGAGAAAAGCACCATGGGGTGGTCAGGAACATGCAGTGGCAATGCAGGTTAGGTAATGAAACATGTAGTGGCAATGTGGTTAGGTTTCTGAAAAACATGGCAGTGAGTCACAATGGACGATGGAGTGGGCAGCATGGGGAGGACAGGAAACATGCAGTGGCAATGTAGGATAGGTTTCTCAAAAATATCACGGGGTGGTGAGCATTGTAAGTGTTTCTAACAGGCCATTCAGTGGTAGGAGTGACAAAAACATCACGGGGTGGTGTGAATTGGAGGGTCTGAATTGGGATGGGCAGTGAGTGGCAATTTAGGATGGAGAAATCACCAAGGGGTGGTCAGCATGGGGATGTCAGCAAATATGCAGTGGCCATGTAGGATAGGTTTCTGAAAAACATCGCGCGGTGGTGCCCATTGTAAGGGTTTCTAACAGGCCATTCACTAGTAGGAGTGAGAAAAACATCACGGGGTGATGTGAATCAGGGGTCTGAACTGGGATAGGCAGTGAGTGGCAATGTGGGATGGAGAAAATCACCACGGGGTGGTAAGCATGGTGAGGTGAGGAAAAATGCAGTGGCAATGTACGTTAGGTTTCAGAAAAATATTGGGGGGTTGTGCGCATTTTAAGGGTTTCTAACAGACCATCCACTAGTAGGAGTGAGAAAAACTTCACGGGGTGGTGTGAATCGGAGGGTCTGAATTAGTATAGGCAGTGAGTGGAAATGTAGGATGGAGAATAGCACCACGAGGTGGTCAGCATGGGGAGGTCAGTAAACATGCAGTGGCAATGTAGGATAGTTTTCTGAAAAACATCGCGTGTTGGTGCACATTGTAAGGGTTTCTAATGGGCCATTCACAAGTAGGAGTGAAATAAACATCACGGGGTGTTGTGACTTGGAGGGTGTGAATTAGGATAGGCAGTGAGTGGCAATGTATGATGGAGAAAAACACCACGGCGTTGTCAGCATGGGGAGGTCAGGAAACACACAGTGGCAATGTAGGTAGGTTTCTGAAAAACGTCGCGGGGTGGTGCGCATTGTAAGGGTTTCTACCAGGCCATTCACTAGTAGGAGTGAAAAAAACATCACGGGGTGGTGAGAATTGGAGGGACTGAATTGGGATAGGCAGTGAGTGGCAATGTAGGCTGGAGAAAAGCACCACGGGGTGGTCAGCATGGGGAGGTCATGAAACATGCAGTGGCTATGTAGGATAGGTTTCTGAAAAACATCGCGGAGTGGTGGGCATTGTACGGGATTCTAACAGGCCATTCACCAGTAGGAGTGAGAAAAACATAACGGGGTGGTGTGATTCGGAGGGGTGAATTAGGATAGGCAGTGAGTGGAAATGTAGGATGGAGGAAAACACTACGGGGTGGTCAGGAAACATGCAGTGGCAATGTACGTTAGCTCTGGAAACATGCAGTGGCAATGTAGGTTAGGTTTCTGAAAAACATCCCGGGGTGGTGCGCATTGTAAGGGTTTCTAACAGGCCATTCACTAGTAGGAGTGAGAAAAACTTCACGGGGTGGTGTGAATCGGAGGGTCTGAATTAGGATAGGCAGTGAGTGGCAATGTAGGATGGAGAATAGCACCACGAGGTGGTCAGCATTGGGAATTCCTGAAACATGCAGTGGCAATGTAGGATAGGTTTCTGAAAAACATGGCTTGGTGGTGCGCATTGTAAGGGTTTCTAACAGGCCATTCACTAGTAGCAGTGAGAAAATCATCAAGGGGTGGTGTGAATTGGAGGGTCTGAATTAGGATAGGCAGTGAGTGGAAATGTGTGATGGAGAAAAGGACCATAGGGTGCTCAGGAAACATGCAGTGGCAATGCAGGTTAGGTCAGGATTCATGCAGTGGCAATGTGGTTAGGTTTCTGAAAATCATGGCAGGGTTCACAATGGACGATGGAGTGGTCAGCATGGGGAGGTCAGGAAACATGCAGTGGCAATTGAGGATAGGTTTCTCAAAAATATCACGGGGTGTTGAACATTGTAAGGTTTTCTAACAGGCCATTCACTGGTAGGAGTGAGAAAAACATCACGGGGTGGTGTGAATTGGAGGGTTTGAATTAGGATGGGCAGTGAGTGGCAATGTAGGATGGAGAAATCACCAATGGGTGGTCAGCATGGGGATGTCAGGAAATATGCAGTTTCCATGTAGGATAGGTTTCTGAAAAACATCACGTGGTGGTGCCCATTGTAAGGGTTTCTAACAGGCCATTCACTAGTAGGAGTGAGAAAAACATCACGGGGTGATGTGAATCGGGGGTCTGAATTGGGATAGGGAGTGAGTGGCAATGTGGGATGGAGAAAATCACTACGGGGTGGTAAGCATGGTGAGGTCAGGAAAAATGCAGTGGAAATGTACGTAAGGTTTCTGAAAAATATTGGGGGGTTTTGCACATTTTAAGGGTTTCTAACAGACCATCCACTAGTAGGAGTGAGAAAAACTTCACGGGGTGGTGTAATTGGAGGGTCTCAATTAGGATAGGCAGTGAGTGGAAATGTAGGATGGAGAATAGCACCACGAGGTGGTCAGCATTGGGAGGTCAGGAAACATGCTGTGGCAATGTAGGATAGGTTTCTGAAAAACATGGCGGGGTGGTGCGCATTGTAAGGGTTTCTAACAGGCCATTCACTAAAAGAGTCAGAAAAACATCACGGGTTGGGGTGAATTGGAGGAACTGAATTGGAATAGGCAGTGAGTGGCAATGTAGGATGGAGAAAAGCACCATGGGGTCGTCAGCATAGGGAGGAGAGGAAACATACAGTGGTAATGTTGGATAGGTTTCTGAAAAATATCGCCGGGCGGTGTGCATTGTAAGGGTTTCTAACAGGCCATTCCCTAGTAGGACTGAGAAAACCATAACAGGGTGGTGTGAATCAGAGGGTCAGAATTAGGATAGGCCGTGAGTGGCAATGTAAGATGGAGAAAAGCGCCACGGGGTGGTCAGCATGGGAAAGTCAGGATACATGCCATGGCAAAGTAGGTTTGGTTTCTGAAAAACATTGCGGGGTGGTGCACATTGTAAGGGGTTCTAACAGGCCATTCACTAGTAGGAGTCAGAAAATCATCAAGGAGTGGTGTGAATCAGAGTGTCAGAATTAGGATAGGCAGAGAGTGGAAATGTAGGATGGAGAAAAGCACCATGGGGTGGTCAGGAAACATGCAGTGGCAATGTAGGTTAGGTCAGGAAACATGCAGTGGCAATGTAGGTTAGGTTTCTGAAAAACACGTCAGGGAGTCACAATGTAGGGTGGATTGGTCAGAATGGGAAGTCAGGAAACATGCAGTGGCAATGTAGGTTAGGTTTCTGAGAAACATCATGGGGTGGTTCGCATTGTAAGGGTTTCTAACAGGCCATTCACTACTGGGAGTGAGAAAAAATCACGGGGTGTTGTTAATCAGAGTGTCTGAATTAGTATAGGCCGTCAGTGGCATTGTAAGATGGAGAAAAGCACCACGGGGTGGTCAGCATGGGGAGGTCAGGAAACATGCAGTGGCAAAGTAGGATATGTTTCTGAAAAATATGGCTTGGTAGTGCGCATTGCAAGGGTTTCTAACAGGCCATTCACTAGTAGGAGCAAGAAATACATCATGGGGTGGTTTGAATCAGAGGGTCTCAATTAGGATAGGCAGTGAGTGACAATGTAGGATGGAGAAAAGCACCACGGGGTGGTCAGGAAACCTGCAGTGGCAATGTAGCTTAGGTCAGGAAACATGCAGTATCAATGTAGGTTAGGTTTCTGAAAAACACGTCAGGGAGTCACAATGTAGGGTGGATTGGTCAGAATGGGAAGTCAGGAAACATGCAGTGGCAATGTAGGTTAGGTTTCTGAGAAACATCGTGGGGTGGTGCGCATTTAAGGGTTTCTAACAGGCCATTCACTAGTACGAGTGAGAAAAACACCACGGAGTGGTGTGAATCAGAGGGTCTGAATTAGGGTGGCAGTGAGTGGCAATGTAGGATGGAGAAAGGCACTACGGGTTGATCAGCATGGGGAGGTCAGGAAACATGCAGTGGCAATTTAGGATAGGTTTGTCAAAAACATCGCGGGGTGGTGCGCATTGTAAGGCTTTCTAACAGGCCATTCACTAGGAGGAATGAGGAAAACTTCACGGGGTGGTGTGAATCGGAGGGTCTGAATTAGGATAGGCAGTGAGTAGCAATGTAGGATGGAGGATAGCACCACGAGGTGGTCAGCATGGGGAGGTCAGGAAACATGCAGTGGGAATGTAGGATATGATTCTGAAAAACATGGCTTTGTGGTTCGCATTGTAAGGGTTTCTAACAGGCCATTCACTAGTAGGAGTGAAAAAACCATCACGGGGTGGTGTGAATCGGAGGGTGTGAATTAAGATAGGCACTGAGTGGCAATGTATAATGGAGAAAAGCACCACGGGTTGGTCAGCATGGGGAGGTCAGGAAACATACAGTGATAATGTAGGATAGGTTTCTGAAAAACATCGCGGGGTGGTGTGCATTTAAGGGTTTCTAACAGGCCATTCACTAGTAGGAGTGAAAAAACCATCACGGGGTGGTGTGAATCAGAGTGTGTGAATTAAGATAGGCACTGAGTGGCAATGTATAATGGAGAAAAGCACCACGCGGTGGTCAGCATGGAGAGGTCAGGAAACATACAGTGGTAATGTAGGTTAGGTCAAGAAACATGTAGGGGCAATGTAGGTTAGGTCAGGAAACTTGCAGTGGCAATGTAGGTTAGGTTTCTGAAAAACACGACAGGGAGTCACAGTGTAGGTTTGATTGGTCAGGATGAGGAGGTCAGGTAACATGCAGTAGAAATGTAGGTTAGCTTTCTGAAAAACATCGGAGGGTGGTGTGCATTGTAAGTATTTTTAACAGGTCATTCACTAGTAGGAGTGAGAACAAGAACACGGGTGGTGTGAATCTGAGGGTCTGCATTGCGATAGGCAGGGAGTGGCAATACAGGATGGAGAAAAGCACCATGGCATTGTCCGCATGGGGAGGTCAGGAAACATGCAGTGGCAATGTAGGATAGGTTTCTCAAAAACATCGCGGGGTGGTGCACATTGTAAGGGTTTCTAACAGGCCATTCACTAGTAGGAGTGAGAAAAACATCACGCGGGGTGTGAATCAGAGTGTCTGAATTAGGATAGGCCGTGAGTGGCAATGTAAGATGAAGAAAATCCCCACGGGGTGGTCAGCATGGGGACCTCAGGAAACATGCAGTGGCAATATAGGTTAGGTTTCTGAAAAACATTGCAGGGTGGTGCGCATTGTAAGTGTTTCTAACAGGCCATTCACTAAAAGAGTGAGAAAAATATCACGGGTTGGTGTGAATTGGAGGGACTGAATTGGGATAGGCAGTGACTGGCAATGTAGGATGGAGAAAAACACCACGCAGTGGTCAGCATGGGGAGGTCAGGAAACATGCAGTGGCAATGTAGGATAGTGTTCTGAAAAACATCGCGGGGTGTTACGCATTGCAAGGGTTTCTAACAGGCCATTCACAACTAGGAGTGAGAAAAAATCATGGGGTGGTGTGAATCAGAGGGTCTGAATTAGTATAGGCCGTCAGTGGCATTGTAAGATGGAGAAAAGCACCACGGGGTGGTCAGCATGGGGAGGTCAGGAAACATGCAGTGGCAATGTAGGATAGTGTTCTGAAAAACATTGCGGGGTGGTGCGCATTGTAAGGGTTTCTAACAGGCCATTGACTAGTAGGAGTGAGAAAATCATCAAGCGGTGGTGTGAATCAGAGGGTCTGAATTAGGATAGTCAGTGAGTGACAATGTAGGATGGATAAAAGCACCACGGGGTGGTCAGGAAACTTGCAGTGGCAATGTAGGTTAGGTCAGGAAACATGCAGGGGCAATGTAGGTTAGGTTTCTGAAAAACACGTCAGGGAGTCACAATGTAGGGTGGATTGGTCAGCATGGGAAGTCAGGAAACGTGCAGTGGTAATATAGGTTAGGTTTCTGAGAAACATCGCAGGGTGGTGCGCATTGTAAGGGTTTCTAACAGTCCATTCACTAGTAGGAGTGAGAAATACACCACGGGGTGGTGTGAATCGGAGGGTCTGAATTAGGATGGCAGTGAGTGGCAATGTAGGATGGAGAAAGGCACTACGGGTTGGTCAGCATGGGGAGGTCAGGAAACATGTAGTGCCAATATAGGATAGGTTTCTGAAAAACATTGCAGGGTGGTGCGCATTGTAAGGGTTTCTAACAGGCCATTCACTAGTAGGACTAGGAAAATCATCATAGGGTCGTGTGAATCGGAGTGTCTGAATTAGGATAGGCAGTGAGTGACAATGTATAATGGAGAAAAGCACCACCAGATGGTCAGCATGGAGAGGTCAGGAAACATGCAGTGGCAAGGTAAGATAGGTTTCTGAAAAACATCGCGGGGTGGTTTTCATTCTAAAGGTTTCTAACAGGCCATTCACTAGTAGTTGTGAGAAAAACTTCAAGGGGTGGTGTGAATCGGAGGGTCTGAATTAGGATAGGCAGCGAGTGGAAATGTAGGATGGAGAAAAGCACCATGGGGTGGTCAGGAACATGCAGTGGCAATGCAGGTTAGGTCATGAAACATGTAGTGGCAATGTGGTTAGGTTTCTGAAAAACATGGCAGTGAGTCATAATGGACGATGGAGTGGGCAGCATGGGGAGGACAGGAAACATGCAGTGGCAATGTAGGATAGGTTTCTCAAAAATATCACGGGGTGGTGAGCATTGTAAGTGTTTCTAACAGGCCATTCAGTGGTAGGAGTGACAAAAACATCACGGGGTGGTGTGAATTGGAGGGTCTGAATTGGGATGGGCAGTGAGTGGCAATTTAGGATGGAGAAATCACCAAGGGGTGGTCAGCATGGGGATGTCAGCAAATATGCACTGGCCATGTAGGATAGGTTTCTGAAAAACATCGCATGGTGGTGCCCATTGTAAGGGTTTCTAACAGGCCATTCACTAGTAGGAGTGAGAAAAACATCACGGGGTGATGTGAATCAGGGGTCTGAACTGGGATAGGCAGTGAGTGGCAATGTGGGATGGAGAAAAGCACCACGGGGTGGTAAGCATGGTGAGGTGAGGAAAAATGCAGTGGCAATGTACGTTAGGTTTCAGAAAAATATTGGGGGGTTGTGCGCATTTTAAGGGTTTCTAACAGACCATCCACTAGTAGGAGTGAGAAAAACTTCACGGGGTGGTGTGAATCGGAGGGTCTGAATTAGTATAGGCAGTGAGTGGAAATGTAGGATGGAGAATAGCACCACGAGGTGGTCAGCATGGGGAGGTCAGTAAACATGCAGTGGCAATGTAGGATAGTTTTCTGAAAAACATCGCGTGTTGGTGCACATTGTAAGGGTTTCTAATGGGCCATTCACAAGTAGGAGTGAAATAAACATCACGGGGTGTTGTGACTTGGACGGTGTGAATTAGGATAGGCAGTGAGTGGCAATGTATGATGGAGAAAAACACCACGGCGTTGTCAGCATGGGGAGGTCAGGAAACACACAGTGGCAATGTAGGTAGGTTTCTGAAAAACGTCGCGGGGTGGTGCGCATTGTAAGGGTTTCTACCAGGCCATTCACTAGTAGGAGTGAAAAAAACATCACGGGGTGGTGAGAATTGGAGGGACTGAATTGGGATAGGCAGTGAGTGGCAATGTAGGCTGGAGAAAAGCACCACGGGGTGGTCAGCATATGGAGGTCATGAAACATGCAGTGGCTATGTAGGATAGGTTTCTGAAAAACATCGCGGAGTGGTGGGCATTGTACGGGATTCTAACAGGCCATTCACCAGTAGGAGTGAGAAAAACATCACGGGGTGGTGTGATTCGGAGAGGTGAATTAGGATAGGCAGTGAGTGGAAATGTAGGATGGAGGAAAACACTACGGGGTGGTCAGGAAACATGCAGTGGCAATGTACGTTAGCTCTGGAAACATGCAGTGGCAATGTAGGTTAGGTTTCTGAAAAACATCCCGGGGTGGTGCGCATTGTAAGGGTTTCTAACAGGGCATTCACTAGTAGGATTGAAAAAAATTCACGGGGTGGTGTGAATCGGAGGGTCTGAATTAGGATAGGCAGTGAGTGGCAATGTAGGATGGAGAATAGCACCACGAGGTGGTCAGCATTGGGAATTCCTGAAACATGCAGTGGCAATGTAGGATAGGTTTCTGAAAAACATGGCTTGGTGGTGCGCATTGTAAGGGTTTCTAACAGGCCATTCACTAGTAGCAGTGAAAAAATCATCAAGGGGTGGTGTGAATTGGAGGGTCTGAATTAGGATAGGCAGTGAGTGGAAATGTATGATGGAGAAAAGGACCATGGGGTGGTCAGGAAACATGCAGTGGCAATGCAGGTTAGGTCAGGATTCATGCAGTGGCAATGTGGATAGATTTCTGAAAATCATGGCAGGGTTCACAATGGACGATGGAGTGGTCAGCATGGGGAGGTCAGGAAACATGCAGTGGCAATTGAGGATAGGTTTCTCAAAAATATCACGGGGTGTTGAACATTGTAAGGTTTTCTAACAGGCCATTCACTGGTAGGAGTGAGAAAAACATCACGGGGTGGTGTGAATTGGAGGGTCTGAATTGGGATGGGCAGTGAGTGGCAATGTAGGATGCAGAAATCACCAATGGGTGGTCAGCATGGGGATGTCAGGAAATATGCAGTGGCAATTGAGGATAGGTTTCTGAAAAACATCACGTGGTGGTGCCCATTGTAAGGGTTTCTAACAGGCCATTCACTAGTAGGAGTGAGAAAAACATCACGGGGTGATGTGAATCGGGGGTCTGAATTGGGATAGGGAGTGAGTGGCAATGTGGGATGGAGAAAATCACTACGGGGTGGTAAGCATGGTGAGGTCAGGAAAAATGCAGTGGAAATGTACGTAAGGTTTCTGAAAAATATTGGGGGGTTTTGCACATTTTAAGGGTTTCTAACAGACCATCCACTAGTAGGAGTGAGAAAAACTTCACGGGGTGGTGTAATTGGAGGGTCTCAATTAGGATAGGCAGTGAGTGGAAATGTAGGATGGAGAATAGCACCACGAGGTGGTCAGCATGGGGAGGTCAGGAAACATGCTGTGGCAATGTAGGATAGGTTTCTGAAAAACATGGCGGGGTGGTGCGCATTGTAAGGGTTTCTAACAGGCCATTCACTAAAAGAGTGAGAAAAACATCACGGGTTGGGGTGAATTGGAGGAACTGAATTGGAATAGGCAGTGAGTGGCAATGTAGGATGGAGAAAAGCACCACGGGGTCGTCAGCATAGGGAGGACAGGAAACATACAGTGGTAATGTTGGATAGGTTTCTGAAAAATATCGCGGGGCGGTGTGCATTGTAAGGGTTTCTAACAGGCCATTCCCTAGTAGGACTGAGAAAACCATAACAGGGTGGTGTGAATCAGAGGGTCAGAATTAGGATAGGCCGTGAGTGGCAATGTAAGATGGAGAAAAGCGCCACGGGGTGGTCAGCATGGGAAAGTCAGGATACATGCCATGGCAAAGTAGGTTTGGTTTCTGAAAAACATTGTGGGGTGGTGCACATTGTAAGGGGTTCTAACAGGCCATTCACTAGTAGGAGTCAGAAAATCATCAAGGAGTGGTGTGAATCAGAGTGTCAGAATTAGGATAGGCAGAGAGTGGAAATGTAGGATGGAGAAAAGCACCATGGGGTGGTCAGGAAACATGCAGTGGCAATGCAGGTTAGGTCAGGAAACATGCAGTGGCAATGTAGGTTAGGTTTCTGAAAAACATTGCAGGGAGTCAAAATGGACGATGGAGTGGTCAGCATGGGGAGGTCAGGAAACATGCAATGGCAATTGAGGATAGGTTTCTGAAAAACATCGCAGGGTGGTGAGCATTGTAAGGGTTTCTAACAGGCCATTCACTGGTACTAGTGAGAAAAACATCAAGGGGTGGTGTGAATTGGAGGGTCGGAATAGGGATGGGCAGTGAGTTGCCATTTAGGATTGAGAAATCACCACGGGGTGGTCAGCATGGGGATGTCAGGAAACATGCAGTGGCCATGTAGGATTGGTTTCTGGAAAACATCGCGTGGTGGTGCCCATTGTAAGGGTTTCTAACAGGCCATTCACAGGTAGGAGTGAGAAAAACATCATGCGGTGGTGTGAATCGGAGGGTCTGAATTTGGATAGGGAGTGAGGGGCAATGTAGGATAGAGAAAAGCACCATGGGGTGGTCAGCTTAGGGAGGTCAGGAAACATGCAGTGGCAATGTAGGATAGGTTTCTGAAAATCATTGCGGGGTGGTGCACATTGTAAGGGTTTCCAACAGTCCATTCTCTAAAAGAGTGAGAAAAACTTCACGGGTTGGTGTGAATTGGAGGGACTGAATTGGGATAGGCAGTGAGTGGCAATGTAAAATGAAGAAAAGCACCACGGGGTGGTCCGCATGGGGAGGTCAGGAAACATGCAGTGGCAATGTAGGATATGTTTCTCAAAAACGTGCCTTGGTGGTTCGCATTGTAAGGGTTTCTAACAGGCCATTCAATAGTAGGAGTGAAAAAACCATCACGGGGTGGTGTGAATCGGAGGGTGTGAATTAAGATAGGCAGTGAGTGGCAATGTATAATGGAGAAAAGCACCACGGGTTGGTCCGCATGGGGAGGTCAGGAAACGTGCAGTGGCAATGTAGGATAGGTTTCTGAAAAACATGGCGGGGTGGTGCGCATTGTAAAGGGTTTCTAACAGGCCATTCACTAAAAGAGTGAGAAAAACTTCACGGGTTGGTGTGAATTGGAGGGACTGAATTGGGATAGGCATTTAGTGGCAATGTAGGATGGAGAAAAGCACCATGGGGTGGTCAGCATGGGGAGTTCAGGAAACATGCAGTGGCAATGTAGTATTGATTTCTAAAAAACATCGCGGGGCGGCACGCATTGTAAAGTTTTCTAAAGGGCCATTCACTAGTAGGAGTGAGAAAACATCACGGGCTGGTGTGAATCAGAGGGTCTGAATTAGGATAGGCTGTGAATGGCAATGTTAAGATGTAGAAAGGCACCACGGGTTGGTCAGCATGGGGAGGTCAGGAAACATGCAGTGGCAAAGTAGGTTAGGTTTCTGAAAAACATCGCAGTGTGGTGTGCATTGTCAGGGTTTCTAACAGGTCATTCACTTTTAGGAGTGAGAAAAACACCACGGGTGGTGTGAATCAGAGGGTCTGAATTGGGATACGCAGTGAGTCACAATGTAGTATGGAGAAAAGCACCACGAGGTGGTCAGCATGGGGTGGTAAGGAAACATACAGTGGCAATGTAGGTTAGGTTTCTCAAAAACATCGCGGGGTGTTGAGCATTGTAAGCGTTTGTAACAGGCCATTCACTAGTAGGAGTGAGAAAAACATCATGGGGTGGTGTGAATCGGAGAGTCTTCATTATGATAGGAAGTGAGTGGCAAGTAGGATGGAGAAACGCACAAAGGGGTGGTCAGGAAACATGGAGTGGCAGTGTAGGTTAGGTCTGGAAACATGCAGTGGCAATGTAGTTTAGGTTTCTGAAAAAAACGGTAAGGAGTCACAATGTAGAATGTCTTGGTCAGAATGGGGAGGTCTGGAAACATGCACTGGCAATGTAGGTTAGATTTCTGAAAAACATCGCGGGGTTGTGTGCATTCTAAGGGTATCTAATAGGCCATTTCCTAGTAGGAGTGAGAAAAACATCACGGGGTGGTGTGAATCAGAGGGTCTGAATTAGGATAGGCAGTGAGTGGCAATGTAGAAAGGAGAAAAGCACCACGCGGAGGTCAGCATGGGGAGGTCAGGAAACATACAGTGGTAACGTAGGATAGGTTTCTGAAAAACAACGCGGGGTGGTGCGCATTGTAAGGGTTTCTAACAGGTCATTCACTAGTAAGATTGAGAAAAACATCACGGGGTGGTGTGAATCGGAGGGTCTGAGTTAGCATAGGCAGTGAGTGGCTGTAGGATGGAGAAAAGCACCACGGGTTGGTCAGCATGGGGAGGTCAAAAAACATGCAGTGGCAATGTAGGATAAGTTTCTCAAAAACATCGCGGGATGGTGCGCATTGTAAGGGTTTCTAACAGGTCATTCACTGGTAGGAGTGAAACAAACTTCACGGGGTGTTTTGAATCGGAGGGTCTGAATTAGGATAGGCAGTGAGTGGCAATGTAGGATGGAGAAAAGCACAACGCAGTGGTCAGCATGGAGAGGTCAGGAAACATACAGTGATAATGTAGGATAGGTTTCTGAAAAACATCGCGGGATGGTGCGCATTGTAAGGGTTTCTAACATGCCATTCACTAGTAGGAGTGAAAAAAACATCAAGGGGTGTGGTGAATCAGAGGGTGTGAATTAGGATAGGCCGTGAGTGGCAATGTAAGATGGAGAAAAGCACCACAGGGTGGTCAGCATGGGGAGGTCAGGAAACATGCAGTGGCAAACTAGGTTATGTTTATGAAAAACATCGCGGGGTGGTGCGCATTATAAGGGTTTCTAACAGGCCATTCACTAGTAGGAGTGAGAAAAACATCACGGATAGTTGTGAATCCGAGGGTCTGAATTGAGATAGGCAGTGAGTGGCAATGTAGGAAGGAGAAAAGCACCAAGGGATGGTCAGCATGGGGAGGTCAGGAAACAAGCCGTGGTAATGTAGGATAGGTTTCTCAAAAACATCGTGGGGTAGTGCGCATTGTAAGGGTTTCTAACAGGCCAATCACTAGTACGAGTGAGAAAAACATCACAAGGGGGGGGTTAATCGGAGGTCTGAATTAGGATAGGCAGTGAGTGGCAATGTAGGATGTAGAAAAGCACCACGGGATGGTCAGCATGGAGAGGTCAGGAAACATGCAGTGGCAATGTAGGATATTTTTCTGAAAAACATGGCTTGGTGGTGCGTATTGTAAAGGTTTCTAACAGGCCATTCACTAGTAGGAGTGAGAAAAACATCACGGTTTCTTGTAAATCGGAGTGTCTGAAATAGGATAGGCAGTGAGTGGCAATGTAGAATGGCGAAAAAAACCATGGGCTGGTCAGCATGGGCAGGTCAGGAAACATGCAGCGACAATGTAGGATAGGTTTCTGAAAAACATGGCGGGGTGGTGCGCATTGTAAGGATTTCTAACAGGCCATTTACTAAAAGAGTCAGAAAAACATCACAGGTTGGTGTGAATCGGAGGGACTGAATTGGGATAGGCAGTGAGTGGATATGTAGGATGCAGAAAAGCACCATGGGGTGATCAGCATGGAGAAGTCAGGAAACATACAGTGGTAATGTAGGTTAGGTCAAGAAACATGTAGTGGTAATGTAGATTAGGTCAGGAAACTTGCAGTGGCAATGTAGGTTAGGTTTCTGAAAAACACGACAGGGAGTCACAGTGTAGGATTGATTGGTCAGGATGAGGAGGTCAGGAATCATGCAGTGGCAATGTACGTTGGCTTTCTGAAAAACATCGCGGGGCGGTGCGCATTGTAAGGTTTTCTAACAGGTCATTCACAAGTAGGAGTGAGAAAAAGAACACGGGGTGGTGTGAATCTGAGGGTCTGCATTGCGATAGGCAGGGAGTGGCAATATAGGATGGAGAAAAGCACCATGGGGTTGTCCGCATGGGGAGGTCAGGAAACATGCAGTGGCAATGTAGGATAGGTTTCTCAAAAATATCACGGGGTGGTGAGCATTGTAAGGGTTTCTAACAGGCCATTCAGTGGTAGGAGTGAGAAAAACATCACGGGGTGTTGTGAATTGGAGGGTCTGAATTGGGATGGGCAGTGAGTGGCAATTTAGGATGGAGAAATCACCAAGGGGTGGTCAGCATGGGGATGTCAGGAAATATGCAGTGGCCATGTAGGATAGGTTTCTGAAAAACATCGCGTGGTGGTGCCCATTGTAAGGGTTTCTAACAGGCCATTCACCAGTAGGAGTGAGAAAAACATCACGGGGTGATGTGAATCGGGGCTCTGAATTGGGATAGGCAGTGAGTGGCAATGTGGGATGGAGAAAAGCACCACGGGGTGGTAAGCATGGTGAGGTGAGGAAAAATGCAGTGGCAATGTACGTTAGGTTTCAGAAAAATATTGGGGGGTTGTGCGCATTTTAAGGGTTTCTAACAGACCATCCACTAGTAGGAGTGAGAAAAACTTCACGGGGTCGTGTGAATCGGAGGGTCTGAATTAGGATAGGCAGTGAGTGGAAATGTAGGATGGAGAATAGCACCACGAGGTGGTCAGCTTGGGGAGGTCAGTAAACATGCAATGGCAATGTAGGATAGTTTTCTGAAAAACATCGCGTGTTGGTGCACATTGTAAGGGTTTCTAATGGGCCATTCACAAGTAGGAGTGAAATAAACATCACGGGGTGTTGTGACTTGGAGGGTGTGAATTAGGATAGGCAGTGAGTGGCAATGTATGATGGAGAAAAGCACCACGGCGTTGTCAGCATGGGGAGGTCAGGAAACACACAGTGGCAATGTAGGTAGGTTTCTGAAAAACGTCGCGGGGCGGTGCGCATTGTAAGGGTTTCTAACAGGCCATTCACTAGTAGGAGTGAAAAAAACATCACGGGGTGGTGAGAATTGGAGGGACTGAATTGGGATAGGCAGTGAGTGGCAATGTAGGATGGAGAAAAGCACCACGGGGTGGTCAGCATGGGGAGGTCAGGAAACATGCAGTGGCTATGTAGGATAGGTTTCTGAAAAACATCGCGGAGTGGTGGGCATTGTACGGGATTCTAACAGGCCATTCACCAGTAGGAGTGAGAAAAACATCACGGGGTGGTGTGATTCGGAGGGGTGAATTAGGATAGGCAGTGAGTGGAAATGTAGGATGGAGGAAAACACTACGGGGTGGTCAGGAAACATGCAGTGGCAATGTACGTTAGCTCAGGAAACATGCAGTTGCAATGTAGGTTAGGTTTCTGAAAAACATCCCGGGGTGGTGCGCATTGTAAGGGTTTCTAACAGGCCATTCACTAGTAGGAGTGAGAAAAACTTCACGGGGTGGTGTGAATCGGAGGGTCTGAATTAGGATAGGCAGTGAGTGGCAATGTAGGATGGAGAATAGCACCACGAGGTGGTCAGCATTGGGAATTCCTGAAACATGCAGTGGCATTGTAGGATAGGTTTCTGAAAAACATGGCTTGGTGGTGCGCATTGTAAGGGTATCTAACAGGCCATTAACTAGTAGCAGTGAGAAAATCATCAAGGGGTGGTGTGAATTGGAGGGTCTGAATTAGGATAGGCAGTGAGTGGAAATGTATGATGGAGAAAAGGACCATTGGGTGGTCAGGAAACATGCAGTGGCAATGCAGGTTAGGTCAGGATTCAAGCAGTGGCAATGTGGTTAGGTTTCTGAAAAACATGGCAGGGATTCACAATGGACGATGGAGTGGTCAGCATGGGGAGGTCAGGAAACATGCAGTGGCAATTGAGGATAGGTTTCTGAAAAACATCACGTGGTGGTGCCCATTGTAAGGGTTTCTAACAGGCCATTCACTAGTAGGAGTGAGAAAAACATCACGGGGTGATGTGAATCGGGAGTCTGAATTGGGATAGGGAGTGAGTGGCAATGTGGGATGGAGAAAAGCACTATGGGGTGGTAAGCATGGTGAGGTCAGGAAAAATGCAGTGGAAATGTACGTAAGGTTTCTGAAAAATATTGGGGGGTTGTGCGCATTTTAAGGGTTTCTAACAGACCATCCACTAGTAGGAGTGAGAAAAACTTCACGGGGTGGTGTAATTGGAGGGTCTGAATTAGGATAGGCAGTGAGTGGAAATGTAGGATGGAGAATAGCACCACGAGGTGGTCAGCATGGGGAGGTCAGGAAACATGCAGTGGCAATGTAGGATAGGTTTCTGAAAAACATGGCGGGGTGGTGCGCATTGTAAGGGTTTCTAACAGGCCATTCACTAAAAGAGTGAGAAAAACATCACGGGTTGGTGTGAATTGGAGGAACTGAATTGGAATAGGCAGTGAGTGGCAATGTAGGATGGAGAAAAGCACCACGGGGTCGTCAGCAAAGGGAGGACAGGAAACATACAGTGGTAATGTTGGATAGGTTTCTGAAAAATATCGCGGGGCGGTGTGCATTGTAAGGGTTTCTAACAGGCCATTCCCTAGTAGGACTGAGAAAACCATAACAGGGTGGTGTGAATCAGAGGGTCTGAATTAGGATAGGCCGTGAGTGGCAATGTAAGATGGAGAAAAGCGCCACGGGGTGGTCAGCATAGGAAAGTCAGGATACATGCCATGGCAAAGTAGGTTAGGTTTCTGAAAAACATTGCGGGGTGGTGCGCATTGTAAGGGGTTCTAACAGGCCATTCACTAGTAGGAGTCAGAAAATCATCAAGGAGTGGTGTGAATCGGAGTGTCTGAATTAGGATAGGCAGAGAGTGGAAATGTAGGATGGAGAAAAGCACCATGGGGTGGTCAGGAAACATGCAGTGGCAATGCAGGTTAGGTCAGGAAACATGCAGTGGCAATGTAGGTTAGGTTTCTGAAAAACATTGCAGGGAGTCAAAATGGACGATGGAGTGGTCAGCATGGGGAGGTCAGGAAACATGCAGTGGCAATTGAGGATAGTTTTCTGATAAACATCGCGGGGTGGTGAGCATTGTAAAGGTTTCTAACAGGCCATTCACTGGTACTAGTGAGAAAAACTTGAAGGGGTGGTGTGAATTGGAGGGTCTGAATAGAGATGGGCAGTGAGTTGCCATTTAGGATGGAGAAATCACCACGGGGTGGTCAGCATGGGGAGGTCAGGAAACATGCAGTGGCAAAGTAGGTTAGGTTTCTGAAAAACATCGCAGTGTGGTGTGCATTGTCAGGGTTTCTAACAGGTCATTCACTTTTAGGAGTGAGAAAAACACCACGGGTGGTGTGAATCAGAGGGTCTGAATTGGGATACGCAGTGAGTCACAATGTAGTATGGAGAAAAGCACCACGAGGTGGTCAGCATGGGGTGGTAAGGAAACATACAGTGGCAATGTAGGTTAGGTTTCTCAAAAACATCGCGGGGTGTTGAGCATTGTAAGCGTTTGTAACAGGCCATTCACTAGTAGGAGTGAGAAAAACATCATGGGGTGGTGTGAATCGGAGAGTCTTCATTATGATAGGAAGTGAGTGGCAAGTAGGATGGAGAAACGCACAAAGGGGTGGTCAGGAAACATGGAGTGGCAGTGTAGGTTAGGTCTGGAAACATGCAGTGGCAATGTAGTTTAGGTTTCTGAAAAAAACGGTAGGGAGTCACAATGTAGAATGTCTTGGTCAGAATGGGGAGGTCTGGAAACATGCACTGGCAATGTAGGTTAGATTTCTGAAAAACATCGCGGGGTTGTGTGCATTCTAAGGGTATCTAATAGGCCATTTCCTAGTAGGAGTGAGAAAAACATCACGGGGTGGTGTGAATCAGAGGGTCTGAATTAGGATAGGCAGTGAGTGGCAATGTAGAAAGGAGAAAAGCACCACGCGGAGGTCAGCATGGGGAGGTCAGGAAACATAGAGTGGTAACGTAGGATAGGTTTCTGAAAAACAACGCGGGGTGGTGCGCATTGTAAGGGTTTCTAACAGGTCATTCACTAGTAGGAGTGAGAAAAACATCACGGGGTGGTGTGAATCGGAGGGTCTGAGTTAGCATAGGCAGTGAGTGGCTGTAGGATGGAGAAAAGCACCACGGGTTGGTCAGCATGGGGAGGTCAAAAAACATGCAGTGGCAATGTAGGATAAGTTTCTCAAAAACATCGCGGGATGGTGCGCATTGTAAGGGTTTCTAACAGGTCATTCACTGGTAGGAGTGAAACAAACTTCACGGGGTGTTTTGAATCGGAGGGTCTGAATTAGGATAGGCAGTGAGTGGCAATGTAGGATGGAGAAAAGCACAACGCAGTGGTCAGCATGGAGAGGTCAGGAAACATACAGTGATAATGTAGGATAGGTTTCTGAAAAACATCGCGGGATGGTGCGCATTGTAAGGGTTTCTAACATGCCATTCACTAGTAGGAGTGAAAAAAACATCAAGGGGTGTGGTGAATCAGAGGGTGTGAATTAGGATAGGCCGTGAGTGGCAATGTAAGATGGAGAAAAGCACCACAGGGTGGTCAGCATGGGGAGGTCAGGAAACATGCAGTGGCAAACTAGGTTATGTTTATGAAAAACATCGCGGGGTGGTGCGCATTATAAGGGTTTCTAACAGGCCATTCACTAGTAGGAGTGAGAAAAACATCACGGATAGTTGTGAATCCGAGGGTCTGAATTGAGATAGGCAGTGAGTGGCAATGTAGGAAGGAGAAAAGCACCAAGGGATGGTCAGCATGGGGAGGTCAGGAAACAAGCCGTGGTAATGTAGGATAGGTTTCTCAAAAACATCGTGGGGTAGTGCGCATTGTAAGGGTTTCTAACAGGCCAATCACTAGTACGAGTGAGAAAAACATCACAAGGGGGGGGTTAATCGGAGGTCTGAATTAGGATAGGCAGTGAGTGGCAATGTAGGATGTAGAAAAGCACCACGGGATGGTCAGCATGGAGAGGTCAGGAAACATGCAGTGGCAATGTAGGATATTTTTCTGAAAAACATGGCTTGGTGGTGCGTATTGTAAAGGTTTCTAACAGGCCATTCACTAGTAGGAGTGAGAAAAACATCACGGTTTCTTGTAAATCGGAGTGTCTGAAATAGGATAGGCAGTGAGTGGCAATGTAGAATGGCGAAAAAAACCATGGGCTGGTCAGCATGGGCAGGTCAGGAAACATGCAGCGACAATGTAGGATAGGTTTCTGAAAAACATGGCGGGGTGGTGCGCATTGTAAGGATTTCTAACAGGCCATTTACTAAAAGAGTCAGAAAAACATCATAGGTTGGTGTGAATCGGAGGGACTGAATTGGGATAGGCAGTGAGTGGATATGTAGGATGCAGAAAAGCACCATGGGGTGATCAGCATGGAGAAGTCAGGAAACATACAGTGGTAATGTAGGTTAGGTCAAGAAACATGTAGTGGTAATGTAGATTAGGTCAGGAAACTTGCAGTGGCAATGTAGGTTAGGTTTCTGAAAAACACGACAGGGAGTCACAGTGTAGGATTGATTGGTCAGGATGAGGAGGTCAGGAATCATGCAGTGGCAATGTACGTTAGCTTTCTGAAAAACATCGCGGGGCGGTGCGCATTGTAAGGTTTTCTAACAGGTCATTCACAAGTAGGAGTGAGAAAAAGAACATGGGGTGGTGTGAATCTGAGGGTCTGCATTGCGATAGGCAGGGAGTGGCAATATAGGATGGAGAAAAGCACCATGGGGTTGTCCGCATGGGGAGGTCAGGAAACATGCAGTGGCAATGTAGGATAGGTTTCTCAAAAATATCACGGGGTGGTGAGCATTGTAAGGGTTTCTAACAGGCCATTCAGTGGTAGGAGTGAGAAAAACATCACGGGGTGTTGTGAATTGGAGGGTCTGAATTGGGATGGGCAGTGAGTGGCAATTTAGGATGGAGAAATCACCAAGGGGTGGTCAGCATGGGGATGTCAGGAAATATGCAGTGGCCATGTAGGATAGGTTTCTGAAAAACATCGCGTGGTGGTGCCCATTGTAAGGGTTTCTAACAGGCCATTCACCAGTAGGAGTGAGAAAAACATCACGGGGTGATGTGAATCGGGGCTCTGAATTGGGATAGGCAGTGAGTGGCAATGTGGGATGGAGAAAAGCACCACGGGGTGGTAAGCATGGTGAGGTGAGGAAAAATGCAGTGGCAATGTACGTTAGGTTTCAGAAAAATATTGGGGGGTTGTGCGCATTTTAAGGGTTTCTAACAGACCATCCACTAGTAGGAGTGAGAAAAACTTCACGGGGTCGTGTGAATCGGAGGGTCTGAATTAGGATAGGCAGTGAGTGGAAATGTAGGATGGAGAATAGCACCACGAGGTGGTCAGCTTGGGGAGGTCAGTAAACATGCAGTGGCAATGTAGGATAGTTTTCTGAAAAACATCGCGTGTTGGTGCACATTGTAAGGGTTTCTAATGGGCCATTCACAAGTAGGAGTGAAATAAACATCACGGGGTGTTGTGACTTGGAGGGTGTGAATTAGGATAGGCAGTGAGTGGCAATGTATGATGGAGAAAAGCACCACGGCGTTGTCAGCATGGGGAGGTCAGGAAACACACAGTGGCAATGTAGGTAGGTTTCTGAAAAACGTCGCGGGGCGGTGCGCATTGTAAGGGTTTCTAACAGGCCATTCACTAGTAGGAGTGAAAAAAACATCACGGGGTGGTGAGAATTGGAGGGACTGAATTGGGATAGGCAGTGAGTGGCAATGTAGGATGGAGAAAAGCACCACGGGGTGGTCAGCATGGGGAGGTCAGGAAACATGCAGTGGCTATGTAGGATAGGTTTCTGAAAAACATCGCGGAGTGGTGGGCATTGTACGGGATTCTAACAGGCCATTCACCAGTAGGAGTGAGAAAAACATCACGGGGTGGTGTGATTCGGAGGGGTGAATTAGGATAGGCAGTGAGTGGAAATGTAGGATGGAGGAAAACACTACGGGGTGGTCAGGAAACATGCAGTGGCAATGTACGTTAGCTCAGGAAACATGCAGTTGCAATGTAGGTTAGGTTTCTGAAAAACATCCCGGGGTGGTGCGCATTGTAAGGGTTTCTAACAGGCCATTCACTAGTAGGAGTGAGAAAAACTTCACGGGGTGGTGTGAATCGGAGGGTCTGAATTAGGATAGGCAGTGAGTGGCAATGTAGGATGGAGAATAGCACCACGAGGTGGTCAGCATTGGGAATTCCTGAAACATGCAGTGGCATTGTAGGATAGGTTTCTGAAAAACATGGCTTGGTGGTGCGCATTGTAAGGGTATCTAACAGGCCATTAACTAGTAGCAGTGAGAAAATCATCAAGGGGTGGTGTGAATTGGAGGGTCTGAATTAGGATAGGCAGTGAGTGGAAATGTATGATGCAGAAAAGGACCATTGGGTGGTCAGGAAACATGCAGTGGCAATGCAGGTTAGGTCAGGATTCAAGCAGTGGCAATGTGGTTAGGTTTCTGAAAAACATGGCAGGGATTCACAATGGACGATGGAGTGGTCAGCATGGGGAGGTCAGGAAACATGCAGTGGCAATTGAGGATAGGTTTCTGAAAAACATCACGTGGTGGTGCCCATTGTAAGGGTTTCTAACAGGCCATTCACTAGTAGGAGTGAGAAAAACATCACGGGGTGATGTGAATCGGGAGTCTGAATTGGGATAGGGAGTGAGTGGCAATGTGGGATGGAGAAAAGCACTATGGGGTGGTAAGCATGGTGAGGTCAGGAAAAATGCAGTGGAAATGTACGTAAGGTTTCTGAAAAATATTGGGGGGTTGTGCGCATTTTAAGGGTTTCTAACAGACCATCCACTAGTAGGAGTGAGAAAAACTTCACGGGGTGGTGTAATTGGAGGGTCTGAATTAGGATAGGCAGTGAGTGGAAATGTAGGATGGAGAATAGCACCACGAGGTGGTCAGCATGGGGAGGTCAGGAAACATGCAGTGGCAATGTAGGATAGGTTTCTGAAAAACATGGCGGGGTGGTGCGCATTGTAAGGGTTTCTAACAGGCCATTCACTAAAAGAGTGAGAAAAACATCACGGGTTGGTGTGAATTGGAGGAACTGAATTGGAATAGGCAGTGAGTGGCAATGTAGGATGGAGAAAAGCACCACGGGGTCGTCAGCAAAGGGAGGACAGGAAACATACAGTGGTAATGTTGGATAGGTTTCTGAAAAATATCGCGGGGCGGTGTGCATTGTAAGGGTTTCTAACAGGCCATTCCCTAGTAGGACTGAGAAAACCATAACAGGGTGGTGTGAATCAGAGGGTCTGAATTAGGATAGGCCGTGAGTGGCAATGTAAGATGGAGAAAAGCGCCACGGGGCGGTCAGCATGGGAAAGTCAGGATACATGCCATGGCAAAGTAGGTTAGGTTTCTGAAAAACATTGCGGGGTGGTGCGCATTGTAAGGGGTTCTAACAGGCCATTCACTAGTAGGAGTCAGAAAATCATCAAGGAGTGGAGTGAATCGGAGTGTCTGAATTAGGATAGGCAGAGAGTGGAAATGTAGGATGGAGAAAAGCACCATGGGGTGGTCAGGAAACATGCAGTGGCAATGCAGGTTAGGTCAGGAAACATGCAGTGGCAATGTAGGTTAGGTTTCTGAAAAA
The DNA here is from genome assembly GCF_034190915.1 of Cavia porcellus. Lineage (NCBI taxonomy): Eukaryota > Metazoa > Chordata > Mammalia > Rodentia > Caviidae > Cavia > Cavia porcellus. Next base: position 207,943 of record NW_026947560.1, on the reverse strand, counting down.
CATTGCAGGGAGTCAAAATGGACGATGGAGTGGTCAGCATGGGGAGGTCAGGAAACATGCAGTGGCAATTGAGGATAGTTTTCTGATAAACATCGCGGGGTGGTGAGCATTGTAAAGGTTTCTAACAGGCCATTCACTGGTACTAGTGAGAAAAACTTGAAGGGGTGGTGTGAATTGGAGGGTCTGAATAGAGATGGGCAGTGAGTTGCCATTTAGGATGGAGAAATCACCACGGGGTGGTCAGCATGGGGATGTCAGGAAACATGCAGTGGCCATGTAGGATAGGTTTCTGAAAAACATCGCGTGGTGGTGCCCATTGTAAGGGTTTCTAACAGGCCATTCACAGGTAGGAGTGAGAAAAACATCATGGGGTGGTGTGAATCGGAGGGTCTGAATTGGGATAGGGAGTGAGGGGCAATGTAGGATAGAGAAAAGCACTATGGGGTGGTCAGCTTAGGGAGGTCAGGAAACATGCAGTGGCAATGTAGGATAGGTTTCTGAAAATCATTGCGGGGTGGTGCACATTGTAAGGGTTTCTAACAGTCCATTCTCTAAAAGAGTGAGAAAAACTTCACGGGTTGGTGTGAATTGGAGGGACTGAATTGGGATAGGCAGTGAGTGGCAATGTAAAATGAAGAAAAGCACCACGGGGTGGTCCGCATGGGGAGGTCAGGAAACATGCAGTGGCAATGTAGGATATGTTTCTCAAAAATGTGCCTTGGTGGTTCGCATTGTAAGGGTTTCTAACAGGCCATTCAATAGTAGGAGTGAAAAAACCATCACGGGGTGGTGTGAATCGGAGGGTGTGAATTAAGATAGGCAGTGAGTGGCAATGTATAATGGAGAAAAGCACCACGGGTTGGTCCGCATGGGGAGGTCAGGAAACGTGCAGTGGCAATGTAGGATAGGTTTCTGAAAAACATGGCGGGGTGGTGCGCATTGTAAGGGTTTCTAACAGGCCATTCACTAAAAGAGTGAGAAAACCTTCACGGGTTGGTGTGAATTGGAGGGACTGAATTGGGATAGGCATTTAGTGGCAATGTAGGATGGAGAAAAGCACCATGTGGTGGTCAGCCTGGGGAGTTCAGGAAACATGCAGTGGCAATATAGGATAGGTTTCTAAAAAACATCGCGGGGCGGCACGCATTGTAAAGTTTTCTAAAGGGCCATTCACTAGTAGCAGTGAGAAAACATCACGGGCTGGTGTGAATCAGAGGGTCTGAATTAGGATAGGCTGTGAATGGCAATGTTAAGATGGAGAAAGGCACCACGGGTTGGTCAGCATGGGGAGGTCAGGAAACATGCAGTGGCAAAGTAGGTTAGGTTTCTGAAAAACATCGCAGTGTGGTGTGCATTGTCAGGGTTTCTAACAGGTCATTCACTTTTAGGAGTGAGAAAAACACCACGGGTCGTGTGAATCGGAGGGTCTGAATTGGGATACGCAGTGAGTCACAATGTAGTATGGAGAAAAGCACCACGAGGTGGTCAGCATGGGGTGGTAAGGAAACATGCAGTGGCAATGTAGGATAGGTTTCTCAAAAACATCGCGGGGTGTTGAGCATTGTAAGCGTTTGTAACAGGCCATTCACTAGTAGGAGTGAGAAAAACATCACGGGGTGGTGTGAATCGGAGAGTCTTCATTACGATAGGAAGTGAGTGGCAAGTAGGATGGAGAAACGCACAAAGGGGTGGTCAGGAAACATGGAGTGGCAGTGTAGGTTAGGTCAGGAAACATGCAGTGGCAATGTAGTTTAGGTTTCTGAAAAAAACGGTAGGGAGTCACAATGTAGAATGTCTTGGTCAGAATGGGGAGGTATGGAAACATGCACTGGCAATGTAGGTTAGATTTCTGAAAAACATCGCGGGGTTGTGTGCATTCTAAGGGTATCTAATAGGCCATTTCCTAGTAGGAGTGAGAAAAACATCACGGGGTGGTTTGAATCAGAGGGTCTGAATTAGAATAGGCAGTGAGTGGCAATGTATAATGGAGAAAAGGACCACGGGTTGGTCAGCATGGGGAGGTCAGGAAACATGCAGTGGCAATGTAGGATATTTTTCTGAAAAACATGGCTTGGTGGTGCGTATTGTAAAGGTTTCTAACAGGCCATTCACTAGTAGGAGTGAGAAAAACATCACGGTTTGTTGTAAATCGGAGTGTCTGAAATAGGATAGGCAGTGAGTGGCAATGTAGAAAGGAGAAAAGCACCACGGGCTGGTCAGCATGGGCAGGTCAGGAAACATGCAGCGACAATGTAGGGTAGGTTTCTGAAAAACATGGCGGGGTGGTGAGCATTGTAAGGATTTCTAACAGGCCATTTACTAAAAGAGTCAGAAAAACATCACAGGTTGGTGTGAATCGGAGGGACTGAATTGGGATAGGCAGTGAGATAAAATGTAGGATGCAGAAAAGCACCATGGGGTGATCAGCATGGGGAGGTCAGGAAACATGCCTTGGCAATGTAGGTTAAATTTCTGAAATCATCGCGTGTTGGTGCGCATTGTAAGGGTTTCTAATGGGCCATTCACAAGTAGGAGTGAAATAAACATCACGGGGTGTTGTGACTTGGAGGGTGTGAATTAGGATAGGCAGTGAGTGGCAATGTATGATGGAGAAAAACACTACGGGGTGGTTAGGAAACATGCAGTGGCAATGTAGGTTAGCTCAGGAAACATGCAGTGGCAATGTAGGTTATGTTTCTGAAAAACACGTCAGCGAGTCACAATGTAGGATGGATTTGTCAGCATGGGGAATTCAGGAAACATGCAGTGTCAATGTAGGATAGGTTTCTGAGAAACATCGCGGGGTGGTGCGCATTGTAAGTGTTTCTAACAGGCCATTCACTAAAAGAGTGAGAAAAATATCACGGGTTGGTGTGAATTGGAGGGACTGAATTGGGATAGGCAGTGTCTGGCAATGTAGGATGGAGAAAAGCACCACGCGGTGGTCAGCATGGCGAGGTCAGGAAACATGCAGTGGCAATGTAAGATAGTGTTCTGAAAAACATCGCGGGGTGTTGCGCATTGTAAGGGTTTCTAACAGGCCATTCACTACTAGGAGTGAGAAAAAATCACGGGGTGGTGTGAATCAGAGTGTCTGAATTAGTATAGGCCGTAAGTGGCATTGTAAGATGGAGAAAAGCACCACGGGGTGGTCAGCATGGGGAGGTCAGGAAACATGCAGTGGCAAAGTAGGATATGTTTCTGAAAAATATGGCTTGGTAGTGCGCATGGCAAGGGTATCTAACAGGCCATTCACTAGTAGGAGCAAGAAATACATCATGGGGTGGTTTGAATCAGAGGGTGTCAATTAGGATAGGCAGTGAGTGACAATGTAGGATGGAGAAAAGCACCACGGGGTGGTCAGGAAACCTGCAGTGGCAATGTAGGTTAGGTCAGGAAACATGCAGTGGCAATGTAGGTTAGGTTTCTGAAAAACACGTCAGGGAGTCACAATGTAGGGTGAATTGGTCAGAATGGGAAGTCAGGAAACATGCAGTGGCAATGTAGGTTAGGTTTCTGAGAAACATCATGGGGTGGTGCGCATTGTAAGGGTTTCTAACAGGCCATTCACTACTGGGAGTGAGAAAAAATCACGGGGTGTTGTTAATCAGAGTGTCTGAATTAGTATAGGCCGTCAGTGGCATTGTAAGATGGAGAAAAGCACCACGGGGTGGTCAGCATGGGGAGGTCAGGAAACATGCAGTGGCAAAGTAGGATATGTTTCTGAAAAATATGGCTTGGTAGTGCGCATTGCAAGGGTTTCTAACAGGCCATTCACTCGTAGGAGCAAGAAATACATCATGGGGTGGTTTGAATCAGAGGGTCTCAATTAGGATAGGCAGTGAGTGACAATGTAGGATGGAGAAAAGCACCACGGGGTGGTCAGGAAACCTGCAGTGGCAATGTAGCTTACGTCAGGAAACATGCAGTGGAAATGTAGGTTAGGTTTCTGAAAAACACGTCAGGGAGTCACAATGTCGGGTGGATTGGTCAGAATGGGAAGTCAGGAAACATGCAGTGGCAATGTAGGTTAGGTTTCTGAGAAACATCGTGGGGTGGTGCGCATTTAAGGGTTTCTAACAGGCCATTCACTAGTACGAGTGAGAAAAATACCACGGAGTGGTGTGAATCGGAGGGTCTGAATTAGGGTGGCAGTGAGTGGCAATGTAGGATGGAGAAAGGCACTACGGGTTGATCAGCATGGGGAGGTCAGGAAACATGCAGTGGCAATGTAGGATAGTGTTCTGAAAAACATCGCGGGGTGTTACGCATTGCAAGTTTTCTAACAGGCCATTCACTACTAGGAGTGAGAAAAAATCATGGGGTGGTGTGAATCAGAGGGTCTGAATTAGTATAGGCCGTCAGTGGCATTGTAAGATGGAGAAAAGCACCACGGGGTGGTCAGCATGGGGAGGTCAGGAAACATGCAGTGGCAATGTAGGATAGTGTTCTGAAAAACATTGCGGGGTGGTGCGCATTGTAAGGGTTTCTAACAGGCCATTGACTAGTAGGAGTGAGAAAATCATCAAGCGGTGGTGTGAATCAGAGGGTCTGAATTAGGATAGACAGTGAGTGACAATGTAGGATGGATAAAAGCACCACGGGGTGGTCAGGAAACTTGCAGTGGCAATGTAGGTTAGGTCAGGAAACATGCAGGGGCAATGTAGGTTAGGTTTCTGAAAAACACGTCAGGGAGTCACAATGTAGGGTGGATTGGTCAGCATGGGAAGTCAGGAAACGTGCAGTGGTAATATAGGTTAGGTTTCTGAGAAACATCGCAGGGTGGTGCGCATTGTAAGGGTTTCTAACAGTCCATTCACTAGTAGGAGTGAGAAATACACCACGGGGTGGTGTGAATCGGAGGGTCTGAATTAGGATGGCGGTGAGTGGCAATGTAGGATGGAGAAAGGCACTACGGGTTGGTCAGCATGGGGAGGTCAGGAAACATGTAGTGCCAATATAGGATAGGTTTCTGAAAAACATTGCAGGGTGGTGCGCATTGTAAAGGTTTCTAACAGGCCATTCACTAGTAGGACTAGGAAAATCATCATAGGGTCGTGTGAATCGGAGTGTCTGAATTAGGATAGGCAGTGAGTGACAATGTATAATGGAGAAAAGCACCACCAGATGGTCAGCATGGAGAGGTCAGGAAACATGCAGTGGCAAGGTAAGATAGGTTTCTGAAAAACATCGCGGGGTGGTTTTCATTCTAAAGGTTTCTAACAGGCCATTCACTAGTAGTTGTGAGAAAAACTTCACGGGGTGGTGTGAATCGGAGGGTCTGAATTAGGATAGGCAGCGAGTGGAAATGTAGGATGGAGAAAAGCACCATGGGGTGGTCAGGAACATGCAGTGGCAATGCAGGTTAGGTAATGAAACATGTAGTGGCAATGTGGTTAGGTTTCTGAAAAACATGGCAGTGAGTCACAATGGACGATGGAGTGGGCAGCATGGGGAGGACAGGAAACATGCAGTGGCAATGTAGGATAGGTTTCTCAAAAATATCACGGGGTGGTGAGCATTGTAAGTGTTTCTAACAGGCCATTCAGTGGTAGGAGTGACAAAAACATCACGGGGTGGTGTGAATTGGAGGGTCTGAATTGGGATGGGCAGTGAGTGGCAATTTAGGATGGAGAAATCACCAAGGGGTGGTCAGCATGGGGATGTCAGCAAATATGCAGTGGCCATGTAGGATAGGTTTCTGAAAAACATCGCGCGGTGGTGCCCATTGTAAGGGTTTCTAACAGGCCATTCACTAGTAGGAGTGAGAAAAACATCACGGGGTGATGTGAATCAGGGGTCTGAACTGGGATAGGCAGTGAGTGGCAATGTGGGATGGAGAAAATCACCACGGGGTGGTAAGCATGGTGAGGTGAGGAAAAATGCAGTGGCAATGTACGTTAGGTTTCAGAAAAATATTGGGGGGTTGTGCGCATTTTAAGGGTTTCTAACAGACCATCCACTAGTAGGAGTGAGAAAAACTTCACGGGGTGGTGTGAATCGGAGGGTCTGAATTAGTATAGGCAGTGAGTGGAAATGTAGGATGGAGAATAGCACCACGAGGTGGTCAGCATGGGGAGGTCAGTAAACATGCAGTGGCAATGTAGGATAGTTTTCTGAAAAACATCGCGTGTTGGTGCACATTGTAAGGGTTTCTAATGGGCCATTCACAAGTAGGAGTGAAATAAACATCACGGGGTGTTGTGACTTGGAGGGTGTGAATTAGGATAGGCAGTGAGTGGCAATGTATGATGGAGAAAAACACCACGGCGTTGTCAGCATGGGGAGGTCAGGAAACACACAGTGGCAATGTAGGTAGGTTTCTGAAAAACGTCGCGGGGTGGTGCGCATTGTAAGGGTTTCTACCAGGCCATTCACTAGTAGGAGTGAAAAAAACATCACGGGGTGGTGAGAATTGGAGGGACTGAATTGGGATAGGCAGTGAGTGGCAATGTAGGCTGGAGAAAAGCACCACGGGGTGGTCCGCATGGGGAGGTCATGAAACATGCAGTGGCTATGTAGGATAGGTTTCTGAAAAACATCGCGGAGTGGTGGGCATTGTACGGGATTCTAACAGGCCATTCACCAGTAGGAGTGAGAAAAACATAACGGGGTGGTGTGATTCGGAGGGGTGAATTAGGATAGGCAGTGAGTGGAAATGTAGGATGGAGGAAAACACTACGGGGTGGTCAGGAAACATGCAGTGGCAATGTACGTTAGCTCTGGAAACATGCAGTGGCAATGTAGGTTAGGTTTCTGAAAAACATCCCGGGGTGGTGCGCATTGTAAGGGTTTCTAACAGGCCATTCACTAGTAGGAGTGAGAAAAACTTCACGGGGTGGTGTGAATCGGAGGGTCTGAATTAGGATAGGCAGTGAGTGGCAATGTAGGATGGAGAATAGCACCACGAGGTGGTCAGCATTGGGAATTCAGGAAACATGCAGTGGCAATGTAGGATAGGTTTCTGAAAAACATGGCTTGGTGGTGCGCATTGTAAGGGTTTCTAACAGGCCATTCACTAGTAGCAGTGAGAAAATCATCAAGGGGTGGTGTGAATTGGAGGGTCTGAATTAGGATAGGCAGTGAGTGGAAATGTATGATGGAGAAAAGAACCATGGGGTGGTCAGGAAACATGCAGTGGCAATGCAGGTTAGGTCAGGATTCATGCAGTGGCAATGTGGTTAGGTTTCTGAAAGTCATGGCAGGGTTCACAATGGACGATGGAGTGGTCAGCATGGGGAGGTCAGGAAACATGCAGTGGCAATTGAGGATAGGTTTCTCAAAAATATCACGGGGTGTTGAACATTGTAAGGTTTTCTAACAGGCCATTCACTGGTAGGAGTGAGAAAAACATCACGGGGTGGTGTGAATTGGAGGGTCTGAATTAGGATGGGCAGTGAGTGGCAATGTAGGATGGAGAAATCACCAATGGGTGGTCAGCATGGGGATGTCAGGAAATATGCAGTTTCCATGTAGGATAGGTTTCTGAAAAACATCACGTGGTGGTGCCCATTGTAAGGGTTTCTAACAGGCCATTCACTAGTAGGAGTGAGAAAAACATCACGGGGTGATGTGAATCGGGGGTCTGAATTGGGATAGGGAGTGAGTGGCAATGTGGGATGGAGAAAATCACTATGGGGTGGTAAGCATGGTGAGGTCAGGAAAAATGCAGTGGAAATGTACGTAAGGTTTCTGAAAAATATTGGGGGGTTTTGCACATTTTAAGGGTTTCTAACAGACCATCCACTAGTAGGAGTGAGAAAAACTTCACGGGGTGGTGTAATTGGAGGGTCTCAATTAGGATAGGCAGTGAGTGGAAATGTAGGATGGAGAATAGCACCACGAGGTGGTCAGCATGGGGAGGTCAGGAAACATGCTGTGGCAATGTAGGATAGGTTTCTGAAAAACATGGCGGGGTGGTGCGCATTGTAAGGGTTTCTAACAGGCCATTCACTAAAAGAGTGAGAAAAACATCACGGGTTGGTGTGAATTGGAGGAACTGAATTGGAATAGGCAGTGAGTGGCAATGTAGGATGGAGAAAAGCACCACGGGGTCGTCAGCATAGGGAGGACAGGAAACATACAGTGGTAATGTTGGATAGGTTTCTGAAAAATATCGCGGGGCGGTGTGCATTGGAAGGGTTTCTAACAGGCCATTCCCTAGTAGGACTGAGAAAACCATAACAGGGTGGTGTGAATCAGAGGGTCAGAATTAGGATAGGCCGTGAGTGGCAATGTAAAATGGAGAAAAGCGCCACGGGGTGGTCAGCATGGGAAAGTCAGGATACATGCCATGGCAAAGTAGGTTTGGTTTCTGAAAAACATTGCGGGGTGGTGCACATTGTAAGGGGTTCTAACAGGCCATTCACTAGTAGGAGTCAGAAAATCATCAAGGAGTGGTGTGAATCAGAGTGTCAGAATTAGGATAGGCAGAGAGTGGAAATGTAGGATGGAGAAAAGCACCATGGGGTGGTCAGGAAACATGCAGTGGCAATGTAGGTTAGGTCAGGAAACATGCAGTGGCAATGTAGGTTAGGTTTCTGAAAAACACGTCAGGGAGTCACAATGTAGGGTGGATTCGTCAGAATGGGAAGTCAGGAAACATGCAGTGGCAATGTAGGTTAGGTTTCTGAGAAACATCATGGGGTGGTTCGCATTGTAAGGGTTTCTAACAGGCCATTCACTACTGGGAGTGAGAAAAAATCACGGGGTGTTGTTAATCAGAGTGTCTGAATTAGTATAGGCCGTCAGTGGCATTGTAAGATGGAGAAAAGCACCACGGGGTGGTCAGCATGGGGAGGTCAGGAAACATGCAGTGGCAAAGTAGGATATGTTTCTGAAAAATATGGCTTGGTAGTGCGCATTGCAAGGGTTTCTAACAGGCCATTCACTAGTAGGAGCAAGAAATACATCATGGGGTGGTTTGAATCAGAGGGTCTCAATTAGGATAGGCAGTGAGTGACAATGTAGGATGGAGAAAAGCACCACGGGGTGGTCAGGAAACCTGCAGTGGCAATGTAGCTTAGGTCAGGAAACATGCAGTATCAATGTAGGTTAGGTTTCTGAAAAACACGTCAGGGAGTCACAATGTAGGGTGGATTGGTCAGAATGGGAAGTCAGGAAACATGCAGTGGCAATGTAGGTTAGGTTTCTGAGAAACATCGTGGGGTGGTGCGCATTTAAGGGTTTCTAACAGGCCATTCACTAGTACGAGTGAGAAAAACACCACGGAGTGGTGTGAATCAGAGGGTCTGAATTAGGGTGGCAGTGAGTGGCAATGTAGGATGGAGAAAGGCACTACGGGTTGATCAGCATGGGGAGGTCAGGAAACATGCAGTGGCAATTTAGGATAGGTTTGTCAAAAACATCGCGGGGTGGTGCGCATTGTAAGGCTTTCTAACAGGCCATTCACTAGGAGGAATGAGGAAAACTTCACGGGGTGGTGTGAATCGGAGGGTCTGAATTAGGATAGGCAGTGAGTAGCAATGTAGGATGGAGGATAGCACCACGAGGTGGTCAGCATGGGGAGGTCAGGAAACATGCAGTGGGAATGTAGGATATGATTCTGAAAAACATGGCTTTGTGGTTCGCATTGTAAGGGTTTCTAACAGGCCATTCACTAGTAGGAGTGAAAAAACCATCACGGGGTGGTGTGAATCGGAGGGTGTGAATTAAGATAGGCACTGAGTGGCAATGTATAATGGAGAAAAGCACCACGGGTTGGTCAGCATGGGGAGGTCAGGAAACATACAGTGATAATGTAGGATAGGTTTCTGAAAAACATCGCGGGGTGGTGTGCATTTAAGGGTTTCTAACAGGCCATTCACTAGTAGGAGTGAAAAAACCATCACGGGGTGGTGTGAATCGGAGTGTGTGAATTAAGATAGGCACTGAGTGGCAATGTATAATGGAGAAAAGCACCACGCGGTGGTCAGCATGGAGAGGTCAGGAAACATACAGTGGTAATGTAGGTTAGGTCAAGAAACATGTAGTGGCAATGTAGGTTAGGTCAGGAAACTTGCAGTGGCAATGTAGGTTAGGTTTCTGAAAAACACGACAGGGAGTCACAGTGTAGGTTTGATTGGTCAGGATGAGGAGGTCAGGTAACATGCAGTAGAAATGTAGGTTAGCTTTCTGAAAAACATCGGAGGGTGGTGTGCATTGTAAGTATTTTTAACAGGTCATTCACTAGTAGGAGTGAGAACAAGAACACGGGTGGTGTGAATCTGAGGGTCTGCATTGCGATAGGCAGGGAGTGGCAATACAGGATGGAGAAAAGCACCATGGCGTTGTCCGCATGTGGAGGTCAGGAAACATGCAGTGGCAATGTAGGATAGGTTTCTCAAAAACATCGCGGGGTGGTGCACATTGTAAGGGTTTCTAACAGGCCATTCACTAGTAGGAGTGAGAAAAACATCACGCGGGGTGTGAATCAGAGTGTCTGAATTAGGATAGGCCGTGAGTGGCAATGTAAGATGAAGAAAATCCCCACGGGGTGGTCAGCATGGGGACCTCAGGAAACATGCAGTGGCAATATAGGTTAGGTTTCTGAAAAACATTGCAGGGTGGTGCGCATTGTAAGTGTTTCTAACAGGCCATTCACTAAAAGAGTGAGAAAAATATCACGGGTTGGTGTGAATTGGAGGGACTGAATTGGGATAGGCAGTGACTGGCAATGTAGGATGGAGAAAAACACCACGCAGTGGTCAGCATGGGGAGGTCAGGAAACATGCAGTGGCAATGTAGGATAGTGTTCTGAAAAACATCGCGGGGTGTTACGCATTGCAAGGGTTTCTAACAGGCCATTCACAACTAGGAGTGAGAAAAAATCATGGGGTGGTGTGAATCAGAGGGTCTGAATTAGTATAGGCCGTCAGTGGCATTGTAAGATGGAGAAAAGCACCACGGGGTGGTCAGCATGGGGAGGTCAGGAAACATGCAGTGGCAATGTAGGATAGTGTTCTGAAAAACATTGCGGGGTGGTGCGCATTGTAAGGGTTTCTAACAGGCCATTGACTAGTAGGAGTGAGAAAATCATCAAGCGGTGGTGTGAATCAGAGGGTCTGAATTAGGATAGACAGTGAGTGACAATGTAGGATGGATAAAAGCACCACGGGGTGGTCAGGAAACTTGCAGTGGCAATGTAGGTTAGGTCAGGAAACATGCAGGGGCAATGTAGGTTAGGTTTCTGAAAAACACGTCAGGGAGTCACAATGTAGGGTGGATTGGTCAGCATGGGAAGTCAGGAAACGTGCAGTGGTAATATAGGTTAGGTTTCTGAGAAACATCGCAGGGTGGTGCGCATTGTAAGGGTTTCTAACAGTCCATTCACTAGTAGGAGTGAGAAATACACCACGGGGTGGTGTGAATCGGAGGGTCTGAATTAGGATGGCAGTGAGTGGCAATGTAGGATGGAGAAAGGCACTACGGGTTGGTCAGCATGGGGAGGTCAGGAAACATGTAGTGCCAATATAGGATAGGTTTCTGAAAAACATTGCAGGGTGGTGCGCATTGTAAGGGTTTCTAACAGGCCATTCACTAGTAGGACTAGGAAAATCATCATAGGGTCGTGTGAATCGGAGTGTCTGAATTAGTATAGGCAGTGAGTGACAATGTATAATGGAGAAAAGCACCACCAGATGGTCAGCATGGAGAGGTCAGGAAACATGCAGTGGCAAGGTAAGATAGGTTTCTGAAAAACATCGCGGGGTGGTTTTCATTCTAAAGGTTTCTAACAGGCCATTCACTAGTAGTTGTGAGAAAAACTTCAAGGGGTGGTGTGAATCGGAGGGTCTGAATTAGGATAGGCAGCGAGTGGAAATGTAGGATGGAGAAAAGCACCATGGGGTGGTCAGGAACATGCAGTGGCAATGCAGGTTAGGTCATGAAACATGTAGTGGCAATGTGGTTAGGTTTCTGAAAAACATGGCAGTGAGTCATAATGGACGATGGAGTGGGCAGCATGGGGAGGACAGGAAACATGCAGTGGCAATGTAGGATAGGTTTCTCAAAAATATCACGGGGTGGTGAGCATTGTAAGTGTTTCTAACAGGCCATTCAGTGGTAGGAGTGACAAAAACATCACGGGGTGGTGTGAATTGGAGGGTCTGAATTGGGATGGGCAGTGAGTGGCAATTTAGGATGGAGAAATCACCAAGGGGTGTTCAGCATGGGGATGTCAGCAAATATGCACTGGCCATGTAGGATAGGTTTCTGAAAAACATCGCGTGGTGGTGCCCATTGTAAGGGTTTCTAACAGGCCATTCACTAGTAGGAGTGAGAAAAACATCACGGGGTGATGTGAATCAGGGGTCTGAACTGGGATAGGCAGTGAGTGGCAATGTGGGATGGAGAAAATCACCACGGGGTGGTAAGCATGGTGAGGTGAGGAAAAATGCAGTGGCAATGTACGTTAGGTTTCAGAAAAATATTGGGGGGTTGTGCGCATTTTAAGGGTTTCTAACAGACCATCCACTAGTAGGAGTGAGAAAAACTTCACGGGGTGGTGTGAATCGGAGGGTCTGAATTAGTATAGGCAGTGAGTGGAAATGTAGGATGGAGAATAGCACCACGAGGTGGTCAGCATGGGGAGGTCAGTAAACATGCAGTGGCAATGTAGGATAGTTTTCTGAAAAACATCGCGTGTTGGTGCACATTGTAAGGGTTTCTAATGGGCCATTCACAAGTAGGAGTGAAATAAACATCACGGGGTGTTGTGACTTGGAGGGTGTGAATTAGGATAGGCAGTGAGTGGCAATGTATGATGGAGAAAAACACCACGGCGTTGTCAGCATGGGGAGGTCAGGAAACACACAGTGGCAATGTAGGTAGGTTTCTGAAAAACGTCGCGGGGTGGTGCGCATTGTAAGGGTTTCTACCAGGCCATTCACTAGTAGGAGTGAAAAAAACATCACGGGGTGGTGAGAATTGGAGGGACTGAATTGGGATAGGCAGTGAGTGGCAATGTAGGCTGGAGAAAAGCACCACGGGGTGGTCAGCATGGGGAGGTCATGAAACATGCAGTGGCTATGTAGGATAGGTTTCTGAAAAACATCGCGGAGTGGTGGGCATTGTACGGGATTCTAACAGGCCATTCACCAGTAGGAGTGAGAAAAACATCACGGGGTGGTGTGATTCGGAGAGGTGAATTAGGATAGGCAGTGAGTGGAAATGTAGGATGGAGGAAAACACTACGGGGTGGTCAGGAAACATGCAGTGGCAATGTACGTTAGCTCTGGAAACATGCAGTGGCAATGTAGGTTAGGTTTCTGAAAAACATCCCGGGGTGGTGCGCATTGTAAGGGTTTCTAACAGGGCATTCACTAGTAGGAGTGAAAAAAATTCACGGGGTGGTGTGAATCGGAGGGTCTGAATTAGGATAGGCAGTGAGTGGCAATGTAGGATGGAGAATAGCACCACGAGGTGGTCAGCATTGGGAATTCCTGAAACATGCAGTGGCAATGTAGGATAGGTTTCTGAAAAACATGGCTTGGTGGTGCGCATTGTAAGGGTTTCTAACAGGCCATTCACTAGTAGCAGTGAAAAAATCATCAAGGGGTGGTGTGAATTGGAGGGTCTGAATTAGGATAGGCAGTGAGTGGAAATGTATGATGGAGAAAAGGACCATGGGGTGGTCAGGAAACATGCAGTGGCAATGCAGGTTAGGTCAGGATTCATGCAGTGGCAATGTGGTTAGATTTCTGAAAATCATGGCAGGGTTCACAATGGACGATGGAGTGGTCAGCATGGGGAGGTCAGGAAACATGCAGTGGCAATTGAGGATAGGTTTCTCAAAAATATCACGGGGTGTTGAACATTGTAAGGTTTTCTAACAGGCCATTCACTGGTAGGAGTGAGAAAAACATCACGGGGTGGTGTGAATTGGAGGGTCTGAATTGGGATGGGCAGTGAGTGGCAATGTAGGATGCAGAAATCACCAATGGGTGGTCAGCATGGGGATGTCAGGAAATATGCAGTGGCCATGTAGGATAGGTTTCTGAAAAACATCACGTGGTGGTGCCCATTGTAAGGGTTTCTAACAGGCCATTCACTAGTAGGAGTGAGAAAAACATCACGGGGTGATGTGAATCGGGGGTCTGAATTGGGATAGGGAGTGAGTGGCAATGTGGGATGGAGAAAATCACTACGGGGTGGTAAGCATGGTGAGGTCAGGAAAAATGCAGTGGAAATGTACGTAAGGTTTCTGAAAAATATTGGGGGGTTTTGCACATTTTAAGGGTTTCTAACAGACCATCCACTAGTAGGAGTGAGAAAAACTTCACGGGGTGGTGTAATTGGAGGGTCTCAATTAGGATAGGCAGTGAGTGGAAATGTAGGATGGAGAATAGCACCACGAGGTGGTCAGCATGGGGAGGTCAGGAAACATGCTGTGGCAATGTAGGATAGGTTTCTGAAAAACATGGCGGGGTGGTGCGCATTGTAAGGGTTTCTAACAGGCCATTCACTAAAAGAGTGAGAAAAACATCACGGGTTGGGGTGAATTGGAGGAACTGAATTGGAATAGGCAGTGAGTGGCAATGTAGGATGGAGAAAAGCACCACGGGGTCGTCAGCATATGGAGGACAGGAAACATACAGTGGTAATGTTGGATAGGTTTCTGAAAAATATCACGGGGCGGTGTGCATTGTAAGGGTTTCTAACAGGCCATTCCCTAGTAGGACTGAGAAAACCATAACAGGGTGGTGTGAATCAGAGGGTCAGAATTAGGATAGGCCGTGAGTGGCAATGTAAGATGGAGAAAAGCGCCACGGGGTGGTCAGCATGGGAAAGTCAGGATACATGCCATGGCAAAGTAGGTTTGGTTTCTGAAAAACATTGTGGGGTGGTGCACATTGTAAGGGGTTCTAACAGGCCATTCACTAGTAGGAGTCAGAAAATCATCAAGGAGTGGTGTGAATCAGAGTGTCAGAATTAGGATAGGCAGAGAGTGGAAATGTAGGATGGAGAAAAGCACCATGGGGTGGTCAGGAAACATGCAGTGGCAATGCAGGTTAGGTCAGGAAACATGCAGTGGCAATGTAGGTTAGGTTTCTGAAAATCATTGCAGGGAGTCAAAATGGACGATGGAGTGGTCAGCATGGGGAGGTCAGGAAACATGCAATGGCAATTGAGGATAGGTTTCTGAAAAACATCGCAGGGTGGTGAGCATTGTAAGGGTTTCTAACAGGCCATTCACTGGTACTAGTGAGAAAAACATCAAGGGGTGGTGTGAATTGGAGGGTCGGAATAGGGATGGGCAGTGAGTTGCCATTTAGGATTGAGAAATCACCACGGGGTGGTCAGCATGGGGATGTCAGGAAACATGCAGTGGCCATGTAGGATTGGTTTCTGGAAAACATCGCGTGGTGGTGCCCATTGTAAGGGTTTCTAACAGGCCATTCACAGGTAGGAGTGAGAAAAACATCATGGGGTGGTGTGAATCGGAGGGTCTGAATTTGGATAGGGAGTGAGGGGCAATGTAGGATAGAGAAAAGCACCATGGGGTGGTCAGCTTAGGGAGGTCAGGAAACATGCAGTGGCAATGTAGGATAGGTTTCTGAAAATCATTGCGGGGTGGTGCACATTGTAAGGGTTTCCAACAGTCCATTCTCTAAAAGAGTGAGAAAAACTTCACGGGTTGGTGTGAATTGGAGGGACTGAATTGGGATAGGCAGTGAGTGGCAATGTAAAATGAAGAAAAGCACCACGGGGTGGTCCGCATGGGGAGGTCAGGAAACATGCAGTGGCAATGTAGGATATGTTTCTCAAAAACGTGCCTTGGTGGTTCGCATTGTAAGGGTTTCTAACAGGCCATTCAATAGTAGGAGTGAAAAAAACATCACGGGGTGGTGTGAATCGGAGGGTGTGAATTAAGATAGGCAGTGAGTGGCAATGTATAATGGAGAAAAGCACCACGGGTTGGTCCGCATGGGGAGGTCAGGAAACGTGCAGTGGCAATGTAGGATAGGTTTCTGAAAAACATGGCGGGGTGGTGCGCATTGTAAAGGGTTTCTAACAGGCCATTCACTAAAAGAGTGAGAAAAACTTCACGGGTTGGTGTGAATTGGAGGGACTGAATTGGGATAGGCATTTAGTGGCAATGTAGGATGGAGAAAAGCACCATGGGGTGGTCAGCATGGGGAGTTCAGGAAACATGCAGTGGCAATGTAGGATAGATTTCTAAAAAACATCGCGGGGCGGCACGCATTGTAAAGTTTTCTAAAGGGCCATTCACTAGTAGGAGTGAGAAAACATCACGGGCTGGTGTGAATCAGAGGGTCTGAATTAGGATAGGCTGTGAATGGCAATGTTAAGATGGAGAAAGGCACCACGGGTTGGTCAGCATGGGGAGGTCAGGAAACATGCAGTGGCAAAGTAGGTTAGGTTTCTGAAAAACATCACAGTGTGGTGTGCATTGTCAGGGTTTCTAACAGGTCATTCACTTTTAGGAGTGAGAAAAACACCACGGGTGGTGTGAATCAGAGGGTCTGAATTGGGATACGCAGTGAGTCACAATGTAGTATGGAGAAAAGCACCACGAGGTGGTCAGCATGGGGTGGTAAGGAAACATACAGTGGCAATGTAGGTTAGGTTTCTCAAAAACATCGCGGGGTGTTGAGCATTGTAAGCGTTTGTAACAGGCCATTCACTAGTAGGAGTGAGAAAAACATCATGGGGTGGTGTGAATCGGAGAGTCTTCATTATGATAGGAAGTGAGTGGCAAGTAGGATGGAGAAACGCACAAAGGGGTGGTCAGGAAACATGGAGTGGCAGTGTAGGTTAGGTCTGGAAACATGCAGTGGCAATGTAGTTTAGGTTTCTGAAAAAAACGGTAGGGAGTCACAATGTAGAATGTCTTGGTCAGAATGGGGAGGTCTGGAAACATGCACTGGCAATGTAGGTTAGATTTCTGAAAAACATCGCGGGGTTGTGTGCATTCTAAGGGTATCTAATAGGCCATTTCCTAGTAGGAGTGAGAAAAACATCACGGGGTGGTGTGAATGAGAGGGTCTGAATTAGGATAGGCAGTGAGTGGCAATGTAGAAAGGAGAAAAGCACCACGCGGAGGTCAGCATGGGGAGGTCAGGAAACATACAGTGGTAACGTAGGATAGGTTTCTGAAAAACAACGTGGGGTGGTGCGCATTGTAAGGGTTTCTAACAGGTCATTCACTAGTAAGAGTGAGAAAAACATCACGGGGTGGTGTGAATCGGAGGGTCTGAGTTAGCATAGGCAGTGAGTGGCTGTAGGATGGAGAAAAGCACCACGGGTTGGTCAGCATGGGGAGGTCAAAAAACATGCAGTGGCAATGTAGGATAAGTTTCTCAAAAACATCGCGGGATGGTGCGCATTGTAAGGGTTTCTAACAGGTCATTCACTGGTAGGAGTGAAACAAACTTCACAGGGTGTTTTGAATCGGAGGGTCTGAATTAGGATAGGCAGTGAGTGGCAATGTAGGATGGAGAAAAGCACAACGCAGTGGTCAGCATGGAGAGGTCAGGAAACATACAGTGATAATGTAGGATAGGTTTCTGAAAAACATCGCGGGGTGGTGCGCATTGTAAGGGTTTCTAACATGCCATTCACTAGTAGGAGTGAAAAAAACATCAAGGGGTGCGGTGAATCAGAGGGTGTGAATTAGGATAGGCAGTGAGTGGCAATGTAGGATGGAGAAAAGCACCACAGGGTGGTCAGCATGGAGAGGTCAGGAAACATACAGTGGTAATGTAGGTTAGGTCAAGAAACATGTAGTGGCAATGTAGGTTAGGTCAGGAAACATGCAGTGGCAATGTAGGTTAGGTTTCTGAAAAACACGACAGGGTGTCACAGTGTAGGTTGGATTGGTCAGGATGAGGAGGTCAGGAAACATGCAGTGGCAATGTAGATTAGCTTTCTGAAAAACATCGCGGGGTGGTGTGCATTGTAAGTTTTTCTAACAGGTCATTCACTAGTAGGAGTGAGAAAAACACCACGGGGTGGTGTGAATCTGAGGGTCTGCATTGCGATAGGCAGGGAGTGGCAATATAGGATGGAGAAAAGCACCATGGGGTGGTCCGCATGGGGAGGTCAGGAAACATGCAGTGGCAATGTAGGATAGGTTTCTCAAAAACATCGCGGGGTGGTGCACACTGTAATGGTTTCTAACACGCCATTCACTACTAGGAGTGAGAAAAACATCACAGGGGGGGTTGTGAATCCGAGGGTCTGAATTAGGATAGACCGTGAGTGGCAATGTAAGATGAAGAAAAGCCCCACGGTGTGGTCAGCATGGGGAGGTCAGGAAACATGCAGTGGCAATATAGGTTAGTTTTCTGAAAAACATTGGGATAGACAGTGAGTGGCAATGTAGGATGGAGAAAAACATCACGGGGTGGTCAGCATGGGGAGGTCAGGAAACATGCAGTGGCACTGTAGTATAGGTTTCTGAAAAACATTGCAGGGTGGTTCGCATTGTAAGTGTTTCTAACAGGCCATTCACTAGTAGGACTGAGAAAATCATCACAGGGTGGTGTGAATCGGAGGGTCTGAATTAGGATAGGCAGTGAGTGACAATGTATAATGGAGAAAAGCACCACCAGATTGTCAGCATGGAGAGGTAAGGAAACATGCAGTGGCAATGTAGGATAGGCTTCTGAAAAACATCGCGGGATGGTGTGCATTCTAAAGGTTTCTAACAGGCCATTCACTAGTAGGAGTGAGAAAAACTTCACGGGGTGGTGTGAATCGGAGGGTCTGAATTTGGATAGGCAGTGAGTGGCAATGTAGGATGGAGAATAGCACCACGAGGTGGTCAGCATTGGGAATTCAGGAAACGTGCAGTGGCAATGTAGGATAGGTTTCTGAAAAACATGGCTTGTTGGTGCGCATTGTAAGGGTTTCTAACAGGCCATTCATTAGTAGGAGTGAGAAAATCATCAAGGGGTGGTGTGAATCGGAGTGTCTGAATTAGGATAGGCAGTGAGTGGAAATGTAGGATGGAGAAAAGCACCATGGGGTGGTCAGGAAACATGCCGTGGCAATGCAGGTTAGGTCAGGAAACATGCAGTGGCAATGTGGTTAGGTTTCTGAAAAACATGGCAGGGAGTCACAATTGACGATGGAGTGGTCAGCATGGAGAGGTCAGGAAACATGCAGTGGCAATTGAGGATAGGTTTCTCAAAAATATCGCGTCGTGGTGCCCATTGTAAGGGTTTCTAACAGGCCATTCACTAGTAGGAGTGAGACAAACATCACGGGGTGATGTGAATCGGGGGTCTGAATTGGGATAGGGAGTGAGTGGCAATGTGGGATGGAGAAAAGCACCACGGAGTGGTCAGCATGGTGAGGTCAGGAATAATGCAGTGGCAATATAGGTTAGGTTTCTGAAAATCATTGGGATAGATAGTTAGTAGCAATGTAGGATGGGGAAAAGCATCATGGGGTGGTCATCATGGGGAGGTCAGGAAACATGCAGTGGCTCTGTAGGATAGGTTTCTGAAAAACATTGCAGGGTGGTGCGCATTGTAAGGGTTTCTAACAGGCCATTCACTAGTAGGACTGAGAAAATCATCACAGGGTGGTGTGAATCGGAGGGTCTGAATTAGGATAGGCAGTGAGTGACAATGTATAATGGAGAAAAGCACCACCAGATGGTCAGCATGGAGAGGTCAGGAAACATGCAGTGGCAATGTAGGATAGGTTTATGAAAAACATCGCGGGGTGGTGTGCATTCTAAAGGTTTCTAACAGGCCATTCACTAGTAGGAGTGAGAAAAACTTCACGGGGTGGTGTGAATCGGAGGGTCTGAATTAGGATAGGCAGTGAGTGGCAATGTAGGATGGAGAATAGCACCACGAGGTGGTCAGCATTGGGAATTCAGGAAACATGCAGTGGCAATGTAGGATAGGTTTCTGAAAAACATGGCTTGGTGGTGCGCATCGTAAGGGGTTCTAACAGGCCATTCACTAGTAGGAGTGAGAAAATCATCAAGGGGTGGTGTGAATCGGAGGATCTGAATTATGATAGGCAGTGAGTGGAAATGTAGGATGGAGAAAAGCACCATTGGGTGGTCAGGAAACATGCAGTGGCAATGCAGGTTAGGTCAGGAAACATGCCGTGGCAATGTGGTTAGGTTTCTGAAAAACATTGCAGGGAGTCACAATGGACGATGGAGTGGTCAGCATGGGGAGGTCAGGAATCATGCAGTGGCAATTGAGGATAGGTTTCTCAAAAATATCACGGGGTGGTGAGCATTGTAAGGGTTTCTAACAGGCGATTCACTGGGAAGAGTGAGAAAAACATCACGGGGTTGTGTGAATTGGAGGGTCTGAATTGTGATGGGCAGTGAGTGGCAATTTAAGATGGAGAAATCACCAAGGGGTGGTCAGCATGGGGATGTCAGGAAATATGCAGTGGCCATGTAGGATAGGTTTCTGAAAAACATCGCGTGATGGTGCCCATTGTAACGGTTTCTAACAGGCCATTCATTAGTAGGAGTGAGAAAAACATCACGGGGTGATATGAATCGGGGGTCTAAATTGGGATAGGGAGTGAGTGGCAATGTGGGATGGAGAAAAGCACCACGGGGTGGTCAGCATGTTGAGGTCAGGAAAAATGCAGTGGCAATGTACGTTAGGTTTCTGAAAAATATTGGGGGGTTGTGCGCATTTTAAGTGTTTCTAACAGACCATCCACTAGTAAGAGTGAGAAAAACTTCACGGGGTGGGGTGAGTCGGATGGCCTGAATTTGGATAGGCAGTAAGAGGCAATGTAGGATGGAGAATAGCACCACGAGGTGGTCATCATGGGGAGGTCCGGAAACATACAGTGGTAATGTAGGATAGTTTTCTGAAAAACATGGCGGGGTGGTGCGCATTGTAAGGGTTTCTAACAGGTCATTCACTAGTAGGAGTGAGAAAAACATCACGGGGTGGTGTGAATCGGAGGGTCTTAATTATCATAGGCAGAGAGTGGCTGTAGGATGGAGAAAAGCACCACGGGTTGGTCAGCATGGGGAGGTCAAAAAACATGCGGTGGCAATGTAGGATAGGTTTCTCAAAAACATCGCGGGATGGTGCGCATTGTAAGGGTTTCTAACAGGCTATTCACTCGTAGGAATGAGACAAACTTCACGCGGTGGTGTGAATCCGAGGGTCTGAATTAGGATAGGCAGTGAGTGGCAATGTAGGATGGAGAAAAGCACAACGCGGTAGTCACATTGAGAGGTCAGGAAACATACAGTGATAATGTAGGATAGGTTTCTGAAAAACATCGAGGGGTGGTGCGCATTGTAAGGGTTTCTAATATGCCATTCACTAGTAGGAGTGAATAAAACATCACGGGGTGGTGTGAATCGCAGGGTGTGAATTAGTATAGGCAGTGAGTGGCAATGTAGGAATGGGAAAAGCACCACGGGGTGGTCAGCATGGAGAGGTCAGGAAACATACAGTGGAAACGTAGGTTAGGTCAAGAAACATGTAGTGGAAATGTAGGTTATGTCAGGAAACATGCAGTGTCAATGTAGGTTAGGTTTCTGAAAAACACGACAGGGAGTCACAGTGTAGGATGGATTGGTCAGGATGAGGAGGTCAGGAAACATGCAGTGGCAATGTAGGATAGGTTTCTGAAAAACATCGCGGGGTGGTGCACATTGTAAGGGTTTCTAACAGGCCATTCACTAGTAGGAGTGAGAAAAACATCACGGGGGGTGTGTGTATCTTAGGGTCTGAATTAGGATAGGCCGTGAGTGGCATTTTAAGATGAAGAAAAGCCCCACGGGGTGGTCAGCATGGGGATGTCAGGAAATATGCACTGGCCATGTAGCATAGGTTTCTGAAAAACATCGCGTCGTGGTGCCCATTGTAAGGGTTTCTAACAGGCCATTCACTAGTAGGAATGAGAAAAACATCATGGGATGGTGTGAATTGGAGGGTCTGAATTGGGATAGGGAGTGAGTGGCAATGTAGGATGGAGAAAAGCACCACGGGGTGGTCAGCATGGGGAGGTCAGGAAACATGCAGTAGCAATGAAGGATATGTTTCTGAAAAACATGGCTTGGTGGTGCACATTGTAAGGGTGTCTAACCAGCCATTCACTAGTAGGAGTGAGAAACACATCACGGGGTGGTGTGAATCGAAGGGTCTGAATTAGAATAGGTAGTGAGTGGCAATGTAGGATGGAGAAATGCACCACGGGGAGGTCAGCATGCGGAGGTCAGTAAACATGCAGTTGCAAAGTAGGTTAGGTTTCTGAAAAACATTGCGGGATGGTGCGCATTGTAAGGGTTTCTAACAGGTCATTCACTAGTAGTAGTGAGAAAAACATCACGGGGTGGTGTGAATAGGACAGCCTGAATTACCATAGGCAGTGAGTGGCAATATATGATGGAGAAAAGCACCACGGGTTGGTCAGCATGCGGAGGTCAGTAAACATGCAGTGGCAATGTAGGATAGTTTTCTGAAAATCATCCTTGGGTGGTGCACATTTAAGGGTTTCTCACAGGCCATTCACTAGTAGGAGTGAGGAAAACATCATGGGGTGGTGTGAGTCGGAGGCTCTGAATTAGCATAGGCAGTGAGTGGCAATGTAGGATGCAGAAAAGCACCACGGGTTGGTCAGCATGGGGAGGTCAGGAAACATGCAGCGGCAATGTAGGACAGGTTTCTTAAAAACATCGCGAAATTGTGCGCATTGTAAGGGTTTCTAGCAGGCCATTCACTACTAGGAGTGAGAAAAACTTCATGGGGTGGTGTGAATCGTAGGGTCTGAATTAGGATAGGCAGTGAGTGGCAATGTAGGATGGAGAAAAGCACCACGCTGGGGTCCGCATGCGGAGGTCAGTAAACATGCAGTGGCAATGTAGGATAGGTGTCTGAAAATCATCGCGGGGTGGTGCACATTGCAAGTGTTTCTACCAGGCCATTAACTAGAAGGAGTGAGAAAAACATCATGGGGTGGTGTGAATCAGAGGGTCTGAATTAGGATAGGCCGTGAGTGGCAATGTAAGATGAATAAAAGCACCACGGGGTGGTCAGCATGGGGAGGTCAGGAAACATGCAGTGGCAAAGTAGGATAGGTTTCTGGAAAACATCGCGGGGTGGTTAGCATTGTAAGGGTTTCTAACAGGCCATTCACTGGTAGGTGTGAGAAAAACATCAGGTGGTAGTGTGAATCGGAGGGTCTGAATTGGAATAGGGAGTGAGTGGCAATGAAGGATGGAGAAAAGCACCACGGGGTGGTCAGCATGCGGAGGTCTGTAAACATGCAGTGGCAATGTAGGATAGGTTTCTGAAAATCATGGCGGGGTGGTGCACATTGTAAGGGTTTCTAACAGGCCATTCACTAGTAGTAATGAGAAAAACATCATGGGGTGGCGTGAATCAGATGGTCTGAATTAGGATTGCTAGTGAGTGTCAATGTAGGACGGAGAACAGCACCACGAGGTGCTCAGCATGGGGAGGTCAGGAAACATGCAGTGGCAATATAGGTTAGGGTTCTGAAATACACTGGGGTAGACAGTGAGTAGCTATGTAGGATGGAGAAAAGCATCACGGGGTGGTCAGCATGGGGAGGTCAGGAAACACGCAGTGGCAATGTAGGATAGGTTTCTGAAAAACATTGCAGAGTGGTGCGCATTGTAAAGGTTTCTAACAGGCCATTCACTAGTAGGACTGAGAAAAACATCACAGGGTGGTGTGAATCGGAGTGTTTGAATTACGATAGGCAGTGAGTGGCAATGTATAATGGAGAAAAGCACCACCTGATGATCAGCATGGGGAGATCAGGAAACATGGCAAAGTAGGTTACGTTTCTGAAAAACATCGCGGGGTGCTGCGAATTGTAAGGGTTTCTAACAGGCCATTCACTAGTAGGAGTGAGAAAATCATCAAGGGGTGGTGTGATTCGGAGGGTCTGAATTAGGATAGGCAGTGAGTGGAAATGTAGCATGGAGAAAAGCACAATTGGGTGGTCAGGAAACATGCAGTGGCAATGCAGGTTAAGTCAGGAAACATGCAGTGGCAATGTAGGTTAGGTTTCTGAAAAACATGGCAGGGAGTCACAATGTACGATGGAGGGGTCAGCATGAGGAGGTCAGGAAACATGCAGTGGTAATGTAGGATAGGTTTCTGAAAAACATCACGGGGTGCTGAGCATTGTAAGGGTTTTTAACAGGCCATTCACTGGTAATAGTGAGAAAATCATCACGGGGTGGTGTGAATTAGAGTGTCTGAATAGGGATGGGCAGTGAGTTGCAATTTACGATGGAGAAATCACCACCATGGGGATGTCAGGAAACATGCAGTGGCCATGTAGGATAGGTTTCTGAAAAACATCACGTGGTGTTGCCCATTGTAAGGGTTTCTAACAAGCCATTCACTAGAAGGAGTGAGAAAAACTTCACGGGGTGGTGTGAATCGGAAGGTCTGAATTGGGATAGGGAGTGAGCGGTAATGTAGGTTGGAGAAAAGCATCACTGTGTGGTCAGCATGGGGAGGTCAGGAAACATGCAGTGGGAATGTACGATAGGTTTCTGAAAAGCATTGCGGGGTGGTGTGCATTCTAACGGTTTCTAACAGGCCATTCACTAGAAGGAGTGAGAAAAACTTCACGGGGTGGTGTTAATCGGAGTGTCTGAATTAGGCTAGGCAGTGAGTGGAAATGTAGGATGGAGAATAGCACCACGAAGTGGTCAGCATGGGGAGGTCAGGAAACATGCAATGGCAATGTAGGACAGGTTTCTGAAAAACATGTCGGGGTGGTGCGCATTGTAAGGGTTTCTAACAGGCCATTCACTAAAAGAGTGAGAAAAACATCACGGGTTGGTTTGAATTGGAGGGACTGAATTGGGATAGGCAGGGAGTGGCAATGTAGGATGGAGAAAAGCACCACAGGGTCGTCAGGATAGGGAGGACAGGAAACTTGCAGTGGTAATGTTGGATAAGTTTCGGAAAAACATCAAAAGCACCATGGGGTCGTCAGGAAACATAAAGTGGCAATGCAGGTTAGGTCAGGAAACATGCAGTGGCCATGTAGGATAGGTTTCTGAAAAACAAGGCTTGGTGGTGCGCATTGTAAGGGTTCCTAACAGGCCATTCACTAGTAGGAGTCATAAAAACATCACGGGGTAGTGTGAATCGGAGGGTCTGAATTAGGATAGGCAGTGAGTGGAAATGTAGGATGGAGAAAAGCACCACTGGGTGGTCAGCATGTGTAGGTCATGAAACATGCAGTGGCAATGTAGGATAGTTTTCTGGAAAAATCGGGGGTGGGGAGCTTTGTAAGGGTTTCTAATAGGCCATTCACTAGCAGGAGTGAGAAAAACTTCACAGGGTGGTGTGAATCGGAGTGTCTGAATTAGACTAGGCAGTGAGTGGAAATGTAGGATGGAGAAAAGCACCACGGGGTGGTCAGCATGGGGAGGTCAGGAAACATGCAGTGGCAATGAAAGTTAGGTTTCTGAAAAAAATCGTGGGGTGCTGCGCATTGTAAGGGTTTGTAATAGGCCATTCACTAGCAGGAGTGAGAAAATCATCACAGGGTGGTGTGAATTGGAGAGTCTTAATTAGGATAGGCAGTTAGTGGCAAGGTAGGATGTAGAAAAGCACAAAGGGATGGTCAGGAAACATGCAGTGGAAATGTAGGTTAGGTCAGGAAACATGCAGTGGCAATGTAGGTCAGGTTTCTGAAAAACACAGCAGGGAGTCACAATGTAGAATGGATTGGACAGCATGGGGAGTTTAAGAAACATGCAGTGGCAATGTTGGATAAGTTTCTGAAAAACATCGCGAGGTAGTGCCCATTGTAAGGATTTCTAACAAGCCATAAACTAGTAGGAGTGAGAAAAACAACACGGGTTGGTGCGAATTGGAGGGACTGAATTAGGATAGGCAGTGAGTGGCAATGTAGGATGGAGAAAACCACCACGGGGTGGTCAGCATGGGGGGTCAGGAAATATGCAGTGGCAATGTAGGATAGGTTTCTGAAAAACATTGCGGGGTGGTGCGCATTGTAAGGGTTTCTAACAGGCCATTCAATAGTAGGAGTGAGAAAAACATCATGGGGTGTTGTGAATCAGTGGGTCTGAATTAGGATAGGCCGTGAGTGGCAACGTAGGATGGAGAATAGCACCACGGGGTGGTTAGCATGGGGAGGTCAGGAATCATGCAGTGGCAATATAGGTTAAGTTTCTGAAAAACATTGGGATAGACAGTGAGTAGCAATGTAGGATGGAGAAAAGCATCACGGGCTGGTCAGCATGGGGAGGTCAGGAAACATGCAGTGGCAATATAGGATAGGTTTCTGAAAAATATTGCGGGGTGGTGCGCATTGTAAGGTTTTCTAACAGGCCATTCAATAGTAGGAGTGAGAAAAACATCATGGGGTGTTGTGAATCTGAAGGTCTGAATTAGGATAGCGAGTGAGAGCCAATGTAGGATGCAGAAAAGCACCACGTGGTGGTCAGCAAGGGGAGGTTAGGAAATATACAGTGGTAATGTAGGACAGGTTTCTGAAAAACATCGCTGGGTGGTGCGCATGGTAAGGGTTTCTAACAGGCCATACACTAGTAGGAGTGAGAAAAACATCACAGGGTGTTGTGAATCTGAAGGTCTGAATTAGGATAGCCAGTGAGTGGCAATGTAGGATGGAGAAAAGCACCACGCGGTGGTCCGCATGGGGAGGTCCGGAAACATACAGTGGTAATGTAGGATAGGTTTCTGAAAAACATGGCCTGGTTGTACGCATTGAAAGGGTTTCTAACAGGCCATTCACTAGTAGGACAGAAAGAAATATCACGTGGTGGTGTGAATCGGACGGTCTGAATTAGTATAGGCAGTGAGTGACAATGTATAATGGAGAAAAGCACCACCAGATGGTCAGCATGGGGAGGTCAGGAAACATACACTGGCAATTTAGGTTAGGTTTCTAAAAAACATCGCGGGGTCGTGTGCATTCTAAGCGTTTCTAACAGGCCATTCACTAGTGAGAGTGGAAAAAACTTCACCGGGTGGTGTGAATCAGAGGGTCTGCATTAGGATAGGCAGTGAGTTGCAATGTATGATGGAGAAAAGCACGATGGGGTGGTCAGCATGGGGAGGTCATGAAACATGCAGTGGCAATATAGGATAGGTTTCTGAAAAACATGGCAGGGTGGTGCGCATTGTAAGTGTTTCTAACAGGCCATTAACTAAAAGAGTGACAAAAACATCACGGGTTGGTGTGAATTGGGGGGAATGAATTGGAATAGGCAGTGAGTGGAAATGTAGGATGGAGAATAGCACCACGGGATGGTCAGCATAGGGAGGACAGGAAACATGCAGTGGTAATGTAGGATAGGTTTCTGAAAATCATCGTGATGTCGTGTGCATAGTAAGGGTTTTTAACAGGCCATTCACTAGTAGGAGTGAAAAAAAACATCACGGGTTGGTTTGAATTAGAGGGACTGAATTGGGATAGCCAGTGAGTTGCAATGTAGGATGGAGAAAATCACCACGCGGTGGTCAGTATGGGGAGGTCAGGAAACATGTAGTGGCAATGTAGGATAGGTTTCTGAAAAACATGGCGGGGTGGTGCGCATTGTAAGGGTTTCTAACAGGCTATTCACTAAAAGAGTGAGAAAAACATCACGGGTTGGTGTGAATTGGAGGGACTGAATTGGGACAGGCAGTGAGTGGCAAGGTAGGATGGAGAAAAGCACCACGGGGTGGTCAGCATAGGGAGGAGAGGAAACATGTAGCGGTAATGTTGGATAGGTTTCTGAAAACATCGCACGGTGGTGCGCATTGTAAGGGTTTCAAACAGGCCATTCCCTAGTAGGACTGAGAAAACCATCATGGGGTGGTGTGAATAAGAGGGTCTGAATTAGGTTAGACAGTGAGTGGAAACGTAGGATGGAGAAAAGCACCATGGGGTGGTCAGGAAACAGGCAGTGGCAATGCAGGTTAGGTCAGGAAACATGCAGTGGCAATGTAGGTTAAGTTTCTGAAAATCATGGCAGGGAGTCACAATGTACGATGGAGTGGTCAGCATGGGGAGGTCAGGAAACATGCACTGGCAATGTAGGATAGGTTTCTGAAAAACATCGCGGGGTTGTGAGCATTGTAGGGTTTTCTAACAGGCCATTCACTGGTAGGCGTGAGAAAAACATCACGGGGTGGTGTGAATTGGAGGGTCTGAATAGGTTTGGGCAGTGAGTTGCAATTTAGGATGGAGAAATCACCACAGGGTGGTCAGCATGTGGATGTTAGGAAACATGCAGTGGCAATGTAGGATAGGTTTCTGAAAATAATCGCGGGGTGGTGCACATTGTAAGGGTTTCTAACAGGCCATTCACTAGTAGGAGTGAGAAAAATATCATGGGGTGGTGTGAATCAGATGGTC
The DNA here is from genome assembly GCF_034190915.1 of Cavia porcellus. Lineage (NCBI taxonomy): Eukaryota > Metazoa > Chordata > Mammalia > Rodentia > Caviidae > Cavia > Cavia porcellus. The sequence goes on along the minus strand of NW_026947560.1, from coordinate 179,587 downwards.
TGAATTAGGATAGGCCGTGAGTGGCATTGTAAGATGAAGAAAAGCTCCACGTGGTGGTCATCATGGAGAGGTCAGGAAACATGCAGTGACAATATAGGTAAGGTTTCTGAAAAACATTGGGATAGACAGTGAGTAGCAATGTAGTATGGAGAAACGCATCACGGGGTGGTCAGCATGGGGAGTTCAGGAAACATATAGTGGTAATGTAGGATAGGTTTCTTAAAAACATCACGGGGTTGTGCGCATGGTAAGGGTTTCTAACAGGTCATTCACTAGTAGGAGTGAGAAAAACATCACCTGGTGGTGTGAATCGGAGGGTCTGAATTAGCATAGGCAGTGAGTGGCAATATAGGATGGAGAAAAACACCACGGGTTGGTCAGCATGGGGAGGTCAGGAAACATGCAGTGGCAATGTAGGATAGGTTTCTCAAAAACATCGCGGGATTCTGCGCAATGTAAGGGTTTCTAACAGGCCATTCACTGGTAGGAGTGAGAAAAATATCACGGGGGGGTGTGAATTGGAGTGTCTGAATTGGGATGGGCAGTGAGTTGCAATTTAGGATGGAGAATTCACCACGGGGTGGCCGGCATGGATGTCAGGAGACATGCAGTGGCCATGTAGGATAGGTTTCTGAAAAACATCGCGTGGTGGTGCCCATTGTAAGGGTTTCTAACAGGCCATTCACTAGTAGGAGTGAGAAAAAGGTCATGGGGTGGTGTGAATCGGAGGGTCTGAATTGGGATAGGGATTGAGTGGCAATGTCGAATGGAGAAAAGCACCACGGGGGTGGTCAGCATGGGGAGGTCTGCAAACATGCAGTGGCAATATAGGTTAGGTTTCTGAAAACATTGGGATAGACAGTGAGTAGCAATATAGGATGGAGGAAAGCATCACGGGGTGTACAGAATGGGGAAGTCAGGAAACATGCAGTGGCAATGTAGGATAGGTTTCTGAAAAACATTGCGGGGTGGTGCGCATTGTAAGGGTTTCTAACAGGCCATTCACTAGTAGGACTGAGAAAAACATCACAGGGTGGTGTGAATCGGAGGGTCTGAATTAGGATAGGCAGTGAGTGACAATGTATAATGGAGAAAAGCACCACCAGATGGTCAGCATGGGGAGATCAGGAAACATGCAGTGGCAATGTAGGATAGGTTTCTGAAAAACATCGCGGGGTGGTGTGCATTCTAAAGGTTTCTAACAGGCCATTCACTAAAAGAGTGAGAAAAACATCACGGGTTGGTTTGAATTAGAGGGACTGAATTGGGATAGGCAGTGAGTGGCAATGTAGGATGGAGAAAAGCACCACGGGGTCGTCAGCATAGGGAGGACAGGAAACTTGCAGTGGTAAAGTTGGATAGGTTTCTGAAAAACATCGCGGGGTTGTGCGCATTGTAAGGGTTTCTAACAGGCAATTCACTAGTAGGAGTGAGAAAATCATCAAGGGGTGGTGTGATTTGGTAGGTCTGAATTAAGTTAGGCAGTGAGTGGAAATGTAGGATGGAGAAAAGCACCAAGGGTTGGTCAGGAAACATGCAGTGGCAATGCAGATTAGGTCAGTAAACATGCAGTGGCAATGTAAGTTAGGTTTCTGAAAAACATGGCAGGGAGTCACAATGTACGATGGAGTGGTCAGCATGGGGAGGTCAGGAAACATGCAGTGGCAATGTAGGATAAGTTTCTGAAAAACATGGCTTGGTGGTGCACATTGTAATGATTTCTAACAGGCAAATTCACTAGTAGGAATGAGAAAAACATCATGGGGTGGTGTGAATCAGATGTTCTGAATTAGGATAGGTAGTGAGTGACAATGTAGGATGGAGAAAAGCACCAAGGGGTGGTCAGCATGCGGAGGTCAGTAAACAAGCAGTGGCAATGTGGATAGTTTTCTGAAAATCATCGCGGTAGGTGCACATTGTAAGGGTATATAACAGGCCATTCACTAGTAGGAGTGAGGAAAACATCATGGGGTGGTGTGAATCAGAGGGTCTGAATTGGATAGGCCGTGAGTGGCAATGTAAGATAAAGAAAAGCACCATGGTGTGGTCAGCAAGGGGAGGTCAGGAAATATACAGTGGTAATGTAGGACAGGTTTCTGAAAAACATCACTAGGTGGTGCGCATGGTAAAGGTTTCTAACAGGCCATTCACTAGTAGGAGTGAGAAAAACATCACGGGGTGTTGTGAATCTGAAGGTCTGAATTAGGATAGCCAGTGAGTTGCAATATAGGATGGAGAAAATAACCACGCGGAGGTCAGCATGGGGAGGTCAGGAAACATACAGTGGTAATGTAGGATAGGTTTCTGAAAAACATCGCTGGGTGGTGCGCATGGTAAGGGTTTCTAACAGGCCATTCACTAGTAGGAGTGAGAAAAACATCATGGGGTGGTGTGAATCAGAAGGTCTGAATTAGGATAGCCAGTGAGTGGCAATGTAGGATGGAGAAAAGCACCACGGGCTGGGCAGCATGGGTAGGTCAGGAAACATGCAGTGGCAATGTACGTTAGGTTTCTGAAAAATATTGTGGGGTTGTGCGCATTGTAAGGGTTTCTAATTGACCATCCACTAGCAGGAGTGAGAAAAACATCATGGGGTGGTGTGAATCGGAGGGTCTGAATTAGGATAGGCAGTCAGTGGCAATTAAGGATGGAGAATAGCACCACGAAGTGGTCAGCATGGGGAGGTCAGGAAACATGCAGTGGCAATGTAGGAAAGGTTTCTGAAAAACATGGCTTGGTGGTGCGCATTGTAAGGGTTCCTAAAAGGCCATTCACTAGTAGGAGTCATAAAAACATCACGGGGTAGTGTGAATCGGAGGGTCAGAATTACGATAGGCAGTGAGTGGAAATGTAGGATGGAGAAAAACACCACTGGGTGGTCAGCATGTTTAGGTCATGAAACATGCAGTGGCAATGTAGGATAGTTTTCTGAAAAACATCGCGGGGTGGTGAGCTTTGTAAGGGTTTCTAATAGGACATTCCCTAGTAGGAGTGAGAAAAACATCACGGGGTGGTGTGAATCAGAGGGTCTGAATTAGGATAGGCAGTGAGTGGCAATGTAACATGGAGAAAAGCACCACGGGGTGGTCAGCATGGGGAGGTCAGGAACCATGCAGTGGCAATGAAGTTAGGTTTCTGAAAAACATCGCGGGGTGGTGCGCATTGAAAGGGTTTCTAATAGGCCATTCACTAGCAGGAGTGAGAAAAACACCACAGGGTGGTGTGAATTGGAGAGTCTTAATTAGGATAGGCAGTTATTGGCAAGGTAGGATGTAGAAAAGCACCAAGGGATGGTCAGGAAACATGCAGTGGAAATGTAGGTTAGGTCAGGAAACATGCAGTGGCAATGTAGGTCAGGTTTCTGAAAAACACAGCAGGGAGTCACAATGTAGGATGCATTGGTCAGCATGGGGAGTATAAGAAACATGCAGTGGCAATGTTGGATACGTTTCTGAAAAACATCGCGAGGTAGTGCCCATTGTAAGGATTTCTAACAAGCCATACACTAGTAGGAGTGAGAAAAACAACACGGATTGGTGCGAATTGGAGGGACTGAATTAGGATAGGCAGTGAGTGGCAATGTAGGATGGAGAAAAGCACCACGGGGTGGTCAGCATGGGGAGGTCAGGAAACATACAGTGGCAATGTATGATAGGTTTCTCAAAAACATCGCGGGGTGGTGCACATTGTTAAGATTTCTAAAAGGCCATTCACTAGTAGGAGTGAGAAAAACATCACGGGGTGTTGTGAATCAGAGGGTCTGATTTAGGATAGGCAGTGAGGGGTAATGTAGGATGGAGAATAGCATCACGGGGTGGTAAGCATGGGGAGGTCAGGAAACATGCAGTGGCAATATAGGATAGGTTTCTGAAAAACATTGAGGGGTGGTGCGCATTGTAAGGGTTTCTAACAGGCCATTCAATAGTAGGAGTGAGAAAAACATCACGGGGTGTTGTGAATCAGAGGGTCTGAATTAGGTTAGGCAGTGAGTGGCAATGTAGGATGGAAAATAGCACCACGGGGTGGTTAGCATGGGGAGGTCAGGAATCATGCAGTGGCAATATAGGTTAAGTTTCTGAAAAACATTGGGATAGACAGTGAGTAGCAATATAGGATGGAGAAAAGCATCACGGGGTGGTCAGCATGGGGAGGTCAGGAAACATGCAGTGGCAATGTAGGATAGGTTTCTGAAAAACATCACTGGGTGATGAGCATTGTAAGGGTTTCTTACAGGCCATTCACTAGTAGGAGTGAGAAAAATATCATGGGGTGGTGTGAATCAGATGGTCTGAATTAGGATAGGCCGTGAGTGGCATTGTAAGATGAAGAAAAGCTCCACGGGGTGGTCATCATGGAGAGGTCAGGAAACATGCAGTGACAATATAGGTAAGGTTTCTGAAAAACATTGGGATAGACAGTGAGTAGCAATGTAGGATGGAGAAACGCATCACGGGGTGGTCAGCATGGGGAGGTCAGGAAACATGCAGTGGCAATGTAGGTTAGGTTTCTGAAAAACATCGCGGGGTTGTGTGCATTGTAAGGGTTTCTAATAGGACATTCCCTAGTAGGAGTGAAAAAAACATCACGGGGTGGTGTGAATCGGAGGTTCTGAATTAGGATAGGCAGTGAGTGGCAATGTAGGATGGAGAAAAGCACCACACGGTGATCCGCATGGGGAGTTCACGAAACATACAGTGGTAATGTACGATAGGTTTCTTAAAAACATCACGGGGTTGTGCGCATGGTAAGGGTTTCTACCAGGTCATTCACTAGTAGGAGTGAGAAAAACATCACGTGGTTGTGTGAATCGGAGGGTCTGAATTAGCATAGGCAGTGAGTGGCAATGTAGGATGGAGAAAAGCACCACGGGTTGGTCAGCATAGGGAGGTCAGGAAACATGCAGTGGCAATGTAGGATAGGTTTCTCAAAAACATCACGGGATTGTGTGCAATGTAAGGTTTTGTAACAGGCCATTCACTGGTAGGAGTGAGAAAAATATCACGGGGTGGTGTGAATTGAATGTCTGAATTGGGATGGGCAGTGAGTTGCAATTTAGGATGGAGAAATCACCACAGGGTGGCCGGCATGGATGTCAGGAAAAATGCAGTGGCCATGTAGGATAGGTTTCTGAAAAGCATCACGTGGTGGTGCCCATTGTAACGGTTTCTAACAGGCCATTCACTAGTAGGAGTGAGAAAAACATCATGGGGTGGCGTGAATCGGAGGGTCTGAATTGGGATAGGGCGTGAGTGGCAATGTCGGATGGAGAAAAGCACCACAGGGTGGTCAGCATGGGGAGGTCTGGAAACATGCAGTGGCAATATAGGATAGGTTTCTGAAAAACATGGCAGGGTGGTGCACATTGTAAGTGTTTCTAACAGGCCATTCACTAAAAGAGTGACAAAAACATCACGGGTTGGTGTGAATTGGGGGGAATGAATTGGGATAGGCAGTGAGTGGAAATGTAGGATGGAGAATAGCACCACGGGATGGTCAGCATAGGGAGGACAGGAAACATGCAGTGGTAATGTAGGATAGGTTTCTGAAAATCATCGTGATGTCGTGTGCATAATAAGGGATTTTAACAGGCCATTCACTAGTAGGAGTGAAAAAAAAACATCACGGGTTGGTTTGAATTAGAGGGACTGAATTGGGATAGCCAGTGATTTGCAATGTAGGATGGAGAAAATCACCACGCGGTGGTCAGCATGGGGAGGTCAGGAAACATGTAGTGGCAATGTAGGATAGGTTTCTGAAAAACATGGCAGGGTGGTGCGCATTGTAAGGGTTTCTTACAGGCTATTCACTAAAAGAGTGAGAAAAACATCACGGGTTGGTGTGAATTGGAGGGACTGAATTGGGACAGGCAGTGAGTGGCAAGGTAGGATGGAGAAAAGCACCACGGGGTCCTCAGCATAGAGAGGAGAGGAAACATGTAGCGGTAATGTTGGATAGGTTTCTGAAAACATCGCACGGTGGTGCGCATTGTAAGGGTTTCAAACAGGCCATTCCCTAGTAGGACTGAGAAAACCATCATGGGGTGGTGTGAATAAGAGGGTCTGAATTAGGATAGACAGTGAGTGGAAACGTAGGATGGAGAAAAGCACCATGGGGTGGTCAGGAAACAGGCAGTGGCAATTCAGGTTAGGTCAGGAAACATGCAGTGGCAATGTAGGTTAGGTTTCTGAAAATCATGGCAGGGAGTCACAATGTACGACGGAGTGGCCAGCATGGGGAGGTCAGGAAACATGCACTGGCAATGTAGGATAGGGTTCTGAAAAACATCGCGGGGTTGTGAGCATTGTAGGGTTTTCTAACAGGCCATTCACTGGTAGGTGTGAGAAAAACATCACGGGGTGGTGTGAATTGGAGGGTCTGAAAAGGGTTGGGCAGTGAGTTGCAATTTAGGATGGAGAAATCACCACGGGGTGGTCAGCATGGGGATGTTAGGAAACATGCAGTGGCAATGTAGGATAGGTTTCTGAAAATAATCGCGGGGTGGTGCACATTGTAAGGGTTTCTAACAGGCCATTCACTAGTAGGAGTGAGAAAAATATCATGGGGTGGTGTGAATCAGATGGTCTGAATTAGGATAGGCCATGAGTGGCATTGTAAGATGAAGAAAAGCATCACGGGGTGGTCATCATGGAGAGGTCAGGAAACATGCAGTGACAATATAGGTAAGGTTTCTGAAAAACATTGGGATAGACAGTGAGTAGCAATTTAGTATGGAGAAACGCATCACGGGGTGCTCAGCATGGGGAGTACAGGAAACATACAGTGGTAATGTAGGATAGGTTTCTTAAAAACATCACGGGGTTGTGCGCATGGTAAGGGTTTCTAACAGGTCATTCACTAGTAGGAGTGAGAAAAACATCACGTGGTGGTGTGAATCGGAGGGTCTGAATTAGCATAGGCAGTGAGTGGCAAGGTAGGATGGAGAAAAGCACCACAGGTTGGTCAGCATGGGGAGGTCAGGAAACATGCAGCGGCAATGTAGGATAGGTTTCTCAAAAACATCGCGGGATTCTGCGCAATGTAAGGGTTTCTAACAGGCCATTCACTGGTAGGAGTGAGAAAAATATTACGGGGGGGGTGTGAATTGGAGTGTCTGAATTGGGATGGCCAGTGAGTTGCAATTTAGGATGGAGAATTCACCACGGGGTGCCCGGCATGGATGTCAGGAGAAATGCAGTGGCCATGTAGGATAGGTTTCTGAAAAGCATCGCGTGGTGGTGCCCATTGTAAGGGTTTCTAACAGGCCATTCACAAGTAGGAGTGAGAAAAACGTCATGGGGTGGTTTGAATCGGAGGGTCTGAATTGGGATAGGGAGTGAGTGGCAATGTCGGATGGAGAAAAGCACCACGGGGTGTTCAGCATGGGGAGGTCTGGAAACATGCAGTGGCAATATAGGTTAGGTTTCTGAAAACATTGGGATAGACAGTGAGTAGCAATATAGGATGGAGAAAAGCATCACGGGGTGTACAGAATGGGGAGGTCAGGAAACATGCAGTGGCAATGTAGGATAGGTTTCTGAAAAACATTGCAGGGTGGTGCGCATTGTAAGGGTTTCTAACAGGCCATTCACTAGTAGGACTGAGAAAAACATCACAGGGTGGTGTGAATCGGAGGGTCTGAATTAGGATAGGCAGTGAGTGACAATGTATAATGGAGCAAAGCACCACCAGATGGTCAGCATGGGGAGATCAGGAAACATGCAGTGGCAATGTAGGATAGGTTTCTGAAAAACATCGCGGGGTGGTGTGCATTCTAAAGGTTTCTAACAGGCCATTCACTAAAAGAGTGAGAAAAACATCACGGGTTGGTTTGAATTAGAGGGACTGAATTGGGATAGGCAGTGAGTGGCAATGTAGGATGGAGAAAAGCACCACGGGGTCATCAGCATAGGGAGGACAGGAAACTTGCAGTGGTAAAGTTGGATAGGTTTCTGAAAAACATCGCGGGGTGGTGCGCATTGTAAGGGTTTCTAACAGGCAATTCACTAGTAGGAGTGAGAAAATCATCAAGGGGTGGTGTGATTTGGTAGGTCTGAATTAGGTTAGGCAGTGAGTGGAAATGTAGGATGTAGAAAAGCACCAACGGTTGGTCAGGAAACATGCAGTGGCAATGCAGATTAGGTCAGTAAACATGCAGTGGCAATGTAAGTTAGGTTTCTGAAAAACATGGCAGGGAGTCACAATGTACGATGGAGTGGTCAGCATGGGGAGGTCAGGAAACATGCAGTGGCAATGTAGGATAAGTTTCTGAAAAACATGGCTTGGTGGTGCACATTGTAATGATGTCTAACAGGCAAATTCACTAGTAGGAGTGAGAAAAACATCATGGGGTGGTGTGAATCAGATGGTCTGAATTAGGATAGGTAGTGAGTGACAATGTAGGATGGAGAAAAGCACCAAGGGGTGGTCAGCATGCGGAGGTCAGTAAACATGCAGTGGCAATGTGGATAGTTTTCTGAAAATCATCGCGGTAGGTGCACATTGTAAGGGTATCTAACAGGCCATTCACTAGTAGGAGTGAGAAAAACATCATGGGGTGGTGTGAATCAGAGGGTCTGAATTGGATAGGCCGTGAGTGGCAATGTAAGATAAAGAAAAGCACCATGGGGTGGTCAGCAAGGGGAGGTCACCAAATATACAGTGATAATGTAGGACAGGTTTCTGAGAAACATCGCTAGGTGGTGCGCATGGTAAGGGTTTCTAACAGGCCATTCACTAGTAGGAGTGAGAAAAACATCACGGGGTGTTGTGAATCTGAAGGTCTGAATTAGGATAGCCAGTGAGTTGCAATGTAGGATGGAGAAAATAACCACGCGGAGGTCAGCATGGGGAGGTCAGGAAACATACAGTGGTAATGTAGGATAGGTTTCTGAAAAACATCGCTGGGTGGTGCACATGGTAAGGGTTTCTAACAGGCCATTCACTAGTAGGAGTGAGAAAAACATCATGGGGTGGTGTGAATCAGAAAGTCTGAATTAGGATAGCCAGTGAGTGGCAATGTAGGATGGAGAAAAGCACCATGGGGTGGTCAGCATGGGTAGGGCAGGAAACATGCAGTGGCAATGTACGTTAGGTTTCTGAAAAATATTGTGGGGTTGTGCGCATTGTAAGGGTTTCTAATTGACCATCCACTAGCAGGAGTGAGAAAAACATCATGGGGTGGTGTGAATCGGAGGGTCTGAATTAGGATAGGCAGTCAGTGGCAATTAAGGATGGAGAATAGCACCTCGATGTGGTCAGCATGGGGAGGTCAGGAAACATGCAGTGGCAATGTAGGAAAGATTTCTGAAATCATGGCTTGGTGGTGCGCATTGTAAGGGTTCCTAACAGGCCATTCACTAGTAGGAGTCATAAAAACATCACGGGGTAGTGTGAATCGGAGGGTCTGAATTACGATAGGCAGTGAGTGGAAATGTAGGATGGAGAAAAGCACCACTGGGTGGTCAGCATGTTTAGGTCATGAAACATGCAGTGGCAATGTAGGATAGTTTTCTGAAAAACATCGCGGGGTGGTGAGCTTTGTAAGGGTTTCTAATAGGACATTCCCTAGTAGGAGTGAGAAAAACATCACGGGGTGGTGTGAATCAGAGGGTCTGAATTAGGATAGGCAGTGAGTGGCAATGCAGCATGGAGAAAAGCACCGCGGTGTGGTCAGCATGGGGAGGTCAGGAAACATGCACTGGCAATGTAGGATAGGGTTCTGAAAAACATCGCGGGGTTGTGAGCATTGTAGGGTTTTCTAACAGGCCATTCACTGGTAGGTGTGAGAAAAACATCACGGGGTGGTGTGAATTGGAGGGTCTGAAAAGGGTTGGGCAGTGAGTTGCAATTTAGGATGGAGAATTCACCACGGGGTGGCCGGCATGGATGTCAGGAGAAATGCAGTGGCCATGTAGGATAGGTTTCTGAAAAACATCGCGTGGTGGTGCCCATTGTAAGGGTTTCTAACAGGCCATTCACTAGTAGGAGTGAGAAAAACGTCATGGGGTGGTTTGAATTGGAGGGTCTGAATTGGGATAGGGAGTGAGTGGCAATGTCGGATGGAGAAAAGCACCACGGGGTGGTCAGCATGGCGAGGTCTGGAAACATGCAGTGGCAATATAGGTTAGGTTCTGAAAACATTGGGATAGACAGTGAGTAGCAATATAGGATGGAGAAAAGCATCACGGGGTGTACAGAATGGGGAGGTCAGGAAACATGCAGTGGCAATGTAGGATAGGTTTCTGAAAAACATTGCAGGGTGGTGCGCATTGTAAGGGTTTCTAACAGGCCATTCACTAGTAGGACTGAGAAAAACATCACAGGGTGGTGTGAATCGGAGGGTCTGAATTAGGATAGGCAGTGAGTGACAATGTATAATGGAGCAAAGCACCACCAGATGGTCAGCATGGGGAGATCAGGAAACATGCAGTGGCAATGTAGGATAGGTTTCTGAAAAACATCGCGGGGTGGTGTGCATTCTAAAGGTTTCTAACAGGCCATTCACTAAAAGAGTGAGAAAAACATCACGGGTTGGTTTGAATTAGAGGGACTGAATTGGGATAGGCAGTGAGTGGCAATGTAGGATGGAGAAAAGCACCACGGGGTCGTCAGCATAGGGAGGACAGGAAACTTGCAGTGGTAAAGTTGGATAGGTTTCTGAAAAACATCGCGGGGTGGTGCGCATTGTAAGGGTTTCTAACAGGCAATTCACTAGTAGGAGTGAGAAAATCATCAAGGGGTGGTGTGATTTGGTAGGTCTGAATTAGGTTAGGCAGTGAGTGGAAATGTAGGATGGAGAAAAGCACCAACGGTTGGTCAGGAAACATGCAGTGGCAATGCAGATTAGGTCAGTAAACATGCAGTGGCAATGTAAGTTAGGTTTCTGAAAAACATGGCAGGGAGTCACAATGTACGATGGAGTGGTCAGCATGGGGAGGTCAGGAAACATGCAGTGGCAATGTAGGATAAGTTTCTGAAAAACATGGCTTGGTGGTGCACATTGTAATGATGTCTAACAGGCAAATTCACTAGTAGGAGTGAGAAAAACATCATGGGGTGGTGTGAATCAGATGGTCTGAATTAGGATAGGTAGTGAGTGACAATGTAGGATGGAGAAAAGCACCAAGGGGTGGTCAGCATGCGGAGGTCAGTAAACATGCAGTGGCAATGTGGATAGTTTTCTGAAAATCATCGCGGTAGGTGCACATTGTAAGGGTATCTAACAGGCCATTCACTAGTAGGAGTGAGAAAAACATCATGGGGTGGTGTGAATCAGAGGGTCTGAATTGGATAGGCCGTGAGTGGCAATGTAAGATAAAGAAAAGCACCATGGGGTGGTCAGCAAGGGGAGGTCACCAAATATACAGTGATAATGTAGGACAGGTTTCTGAGAAACATCGCTAGGTGGTGCGCATGGTAAGGGTTTCTAACAGGCCATTCACTAGTAGGAGTGAGAAAAACATCACGGGGTGTTGTGAATCTGAAGGTCTGAATTAGGATAGCCAGTGAGTTGCAATGTAGGATGGAGAAAATAACCACGCGGAGGTCAGCATGGGGAGGTCAGGAAACATACAGTGGTAATGTAGGATAGGTTTCTGAAAAACATCGCTGGGTGGTGCACATGGTAAGGGTTTCTAACAGGCCATTCACTAGTAGGAGTGAGAAAAACATCATGGGGTGGTGTGAATCAGAAAGTCTGAATTAGGATAGCCAGTGAGTGGCAATGTAGGATGGAGAAAAGCACCATGGGGTGGTCAGCATGGGTAGGGCAGGAAACATGCAGTGGCAATGTACGTTAGGTTTCTGAAAAATATTGTGGGGTTGTGCGCATTGTAAGGGTTTCTAATTGACCATCCACTAGCAGGAGTGAGAAAAACATCATGGGGTGGTGTGAATCGGAGGGTCTGAATTAGGATAGGCAGTCAGTGGCAATTAAGGATGGAGAATAGCACCTCGATGTGGTCAGCATGGGGAGGTCAGGAAACATGCAGTGGCAATGTAGGAAAGATTTCTGAAATCATGGCTTGGTGGTGCGCATTGTAAGGGTTCCTAACAGGCCATTCACTAGTAGGAGTCATAAAAACATCACGGGGTAGTGTGAATCGGAGGGTCTGAATTACGATAGGCAGTGAGTGGAAATGTAGGATGGAGAAAAGCACCACTGGGTGGTCAGCATGTTTAGGTCATGAAACATGCAGTGGCAATGTAGGATAGTTTTCTGAAAAACATCGCGGGGTGGTGAGCTTTGTAAGGGTTTCTAATAGGACATTCCCTAGTAGGAGTGAGAAAAACATCACGGGGTGGTGTGAATCGGAGGGTCTGAATTAGGATAGGCAGTGAGTGGCAATGTAGGATGGAGAAAAGCACCACGGGGTGGTCAGCATGGGGATGTCAGGAACCATGCAGTGGCAATGAAGTTAGGTTTCTGAAAACCATCGCGGTGTGGTGCGCATTGAAAGGGTTTCTAATAGGCCATTCACTAGCAGGAGTGAGAAAAACATCACAGGGTGGTGTGAATTGGAGAGTCTTAATTAGGATAGGCAGTTAGTGGCAAGGTAGGATGTAGAAAAGCACCAAGGGATGGTCAGGAAACATGCAGTGGAAATGTAGGTTAGGTCAGGAAACATGCAGTGGCAATGTAGGTCAGGTTTCTGAAAAACACAGCAGGGAGTCACAATGTAGGATGCATTGGTCAGCATGGGGAGTTTAAGAAACATGCAGTGGCAATGTTGGATACGTTTCTGAAAAGCATCGCGAGGTAGTGCCCATTGTAAGGATTTCTAACAAGCCATACACTAGTAGGAGTGAGAAAAACAACACGGGTTGGTGCGAATTGGAGGGACTGAATTAGGATAGGCAGTGAGTGGCAATGTAGGATGGAGAAAAGCACCACGGGGTGGTCAGCATGGGGAGGTCAGGAAACATACAGTGGCAATGTATGATAGGTTTCTCAAAAACATCGCGGGGTGGTGCGCATTGTAAGGATTTCTAACAGGCCATTCACTAGTAGGAGTGAGAAAATCATCACGGGGTGTTGTGAATCAGAGGGTCTGATTTAGGATAGGCAGTGAGGGGGAATGTAGGATGGAGAATAGCATCACGGGGTGGTAAGCATGGGGAGGTCAGGAAACATGCAGTGGCAATATAGGATAGGTTTCTGAAAAACATTGCGGGGTGGTGCGCATTGTAAGGGTTTCTAACAGGTCATTCAATAGTAGGAGTGAGAAAAACATCACGGGGTGTTGTGAATCAGAGGGTCTGAATTAGGTTAGGCAGTGAGTGGCAATGTAGGATGGAAAATAGCACCACGGGGTGGTTAGCATGGGGAGGTCAGGAATCATGCAGTGGCAATATAGGTTAAGTTTCTGAAAAACATTGGGATAGACAGTGAGTAGCAATGTAGGATGGAGAAAAGCATCACGGGGTGGTCAGCATGGGGAGGTCAGGAAACATGCAGTGGCAATGTAGGATAGGTTTCTGAAAAGCATCGCGTGGTGGTGCCCATTGTAAGGGTTTCTAACAGGCCATTCACTAGTAGGAGTGAGAAAAACATCATGGGGTGGTGTGAATCGGAGTGTCTGAATTGGGATAGGGAGTGAGTGGCAATGTCGGATGGAGAAAAGCACCACGGGGTGGTCAGCATGGGGAAGTCTGGAAACATGCAGTGGCAATATAGGATAGGTTTCTGAAAAACATGGCAGGGTGGTGCGCATTGTAAGTGTTTCTAACAGGCCATTCACTAAAAGAGTGACAAAAACATCAAGGGTTGGTGTGAATTGGGGAGAATGAATTGGGATAGGCAGTGAGTGGAAATGTAGGATGGAGAATAGCACCACGGGATGGTCAGCATAGGGAGGACAGGAAACATGCAGTGGTAATGTAGGATAGGTTTCTGAAAATCATCGTGATGTCGTGTGCATAATAAGGGTTTTTAACAGGCCATTCACTAGTAGGAGTGAAAAAAAAATCACGGGTTGGTTTGAATTAGAGGGACTGTATTGGGATAGCCAGTGAGTTGCAATGTAGGATGGAGAAAATCACCACGCGGTGGTCAGCATGGGGAGGTCAGGAAACATGTAGTGGCAATGTAGGATAGGTTTCTGAAAAACATGGCAGGGTGGTGCGCATTGTAAGGGTTTCTAACAGGCTATTCACTAAAAGAGTGAGAAAAACATCACGGGTTGGTGTGAATTGGAGGGACTGAATTGGGACAGGCAGTGAGTGGCAAGGTAGGATGGAGAAAAGCACCACGGGGTCCTCAGCATAGGGAGGAGAGGAAACATGTAGCGGTAATGTTGGATAGGTTTCTGAAAACATCGCACGGTTGTGCGCATTGTAAGGGTTTCAAACAGGCCATTCCCTAGTAGGACTGAGAAAACCATCATGGGGTGGTGTGAATAAGAGGGTCTGAATTAGGATAGACAGTGAGTGGAAACGTAGGATGGAGAAAAGCACCATGGGGTGGTCAGGAAACAGGCAGTGGCAATGCAGGTTAGGTCAGGAAACATGCAGTGGCAATGTAGGTTAGGTTTCTGAAAATCATGGCAGGGAGTCACAATGTACGATGCAGTGCTCAGCATGGGGAGGTCAGGAAACATGCACTGGCAATGTAGGATAGGTTTCTGAAAAACATCGCGGGGTTGTGAGCATTGTAGGGTTTTCTAACAGGCCATTCACTGGTAGGAGTGAGAAAAACATCACGGGGTGGTGTGAATTGGAGGGTCTGAAAAGGGTTGGGCAGTGAGTTGCAATTTAGGATGGAGAAATCACCACGGGGTGGTCAGCATGGGGATGTTAGGAAACATGCAGTGGCAATGTAGGATAGGTTTCTGAAAATAATCGCGGGGTGGTGCACATTGTAAGGGTTTCTAACAGGCCATTCACTAGTAGGAGTGAGAAAAATATCATGGGGTGGTGTGAATCAGATGGTCTGAATTAGGTTACGCCATGAGTGGCATTGTAAGATGAAGAAAAGCTCCAAGGGGTGGTCATCATGGAGAGGTCAGGAAACATGCAGTGACAATATAGGTAAGGTTTCTGAAAAACATTGGGATAGACAGTGAGTAGCAATGTAGTATGGAGAAACGCATCACGGGGTGGTCAGCATGGGGAGTTCAGGAAACATACAGTGGTAATGTAGGATAGGTTTCTTAAAAACATCACGGGGTTGTGCGCATGGTAAGGGTTTCTAACAGGTCATTCACTAGTAGGAGTGAGAAAAACATCACGTGGTGGTGTGAATCGGAGGGTCTGAATTAGCATAGGCAGTGAGTGGCAATGTAGGATGGAGAAAAGCACCACGGGTTGGTCAGCATGGGGAGGTCAGGAAACATGCAGTGGCAATGTAGGATAGGTTTCTCAAAAACATCGCGGGATTCTGCGCAATATAAGGGTTTCTAACAGGCCATTCACTGGTAGGAGTGAGAAAAATATCACGAGGGGCTGTGAATTGGAGTGTCTGAATTGGGATGGGCAGTGAGTTGCAATTTAGGATGGAGAATTCACCACGGGGTGCCCGGCATGGATGTCAGGAGAAATGCAGTGGCCATGTAGGATAGGTTTCTGAAAAGCATCGCGTGGTGGTGCCCATTGTAAGGGTTTCTAACAGGCCATTCACAAGTAGGAGTGAGAAAAACGTCATGGGGTGGTTTGAATCGGAGGGTCTGAATTGGGATAGGGAGTGAGTGGCAATGTCGGATGGAGAAAAGCACCACGGGGTGTTCAGCATGGGGAGGTCTGGAAACATGCAGTGGCAATATAGGTTAGGTTTCTGAAAACATTGGGATAGACAGTGAGTAGCAATATAGGATGGAGAAAAGCATCACGGGGTGTACAGAATGGGGAGGTCAGGAAACATGCAGTGGCAATGTAGGATAGGTTTCTGAAAAACATTGCAGGGTGGTGCGCATTGTAAGGGTTTCTAACATTCCATTCACTAGTAGGACTGAGAAAAACATCACAGGGTGGTGTGAATCGGAGGGTCTGAATTAGGATAGGCAGTGAGTGACAATGTATAATGGAGAAAAGCACCACCAGATGGTCAGCATGGGGAGATCAGGAAACATGCAGTGGCAATGTAGGATAGGTTTCTGAAAAACATCGCGGGGTGGTGTGCATTCTAAAGGTTTCTAACAGGCCATTCACTAAAAGAGTGAGAAAAACATCACGGGTTGGTTTGAATTAGAGGGACTGAATTGGGATAGGCAGTGAGTGGCAATGTAGGGTGGAGAAATGCACCACGGGGTCGTCAGCATACGGAGGACAGGAAACTTGCAGTGGTAAAGTTGGATAGCTTTCTGAAAAACATCGCGGGGTGGTGCGCATTGTAAGGGTTTCTAAAAGGCAAGTCACTAGTAGGAGTGAGAAAATCATCAAGGGTTGGTGTGATTTGGTAGGTCTGAATTAGGTTAGGCAGTGAGTGGAAATGTAGGATGGAGAAAAGCACCAAGGGTTGGTCAGGAAACATTCAGTGGCAATGCAGATTAGGTCAGTAAACATGCAGTGGCAATGTAAGTTAGGGTTCTGAAAAACATGGCAGGGAGTCACAATGTACGATGGAGTGGTCAGCATGGGGAGGTCAGGAAACATGCAGTGGCAATGTAGGATAAGTTTCTGAAAAACATGGCTTGGTGGTGCACATTGTAATGATGTCTAACAGGCAAATTCACTAGTAGGAGTGAGAAAAACATCATGGGGTGGTGTGAATCAGATGGTCTGAATTAGGATAGGTAGTGAGTGACAATGTAGGATGGAGAAAAGCACCAAGGGGTGGTCAGCATGCGGAGGTCAGTAAACAAGCAGTGGCAATGTGGATAGTTTTCTGAAAATCATCGCGGTAGGTGCACATTGTAAGGGTATCTAACAGGCCATTCACTAGTAGGAGTGAGAAAAACATCATGGGGTGGTGTGAATCAGAGGGTCTGAATTAGATAGGAAGTGAGTGGCAATGTAAGATAAAGAAAAGCACCATGGGGTGGTCAGCAAGGGGAGGTCACGAAATATACAGTGTTAATGTAGGACAGGTTTCTGAAAAACATCGCTAGGTGGTGCGCATGGTAAGGGTTTCTAACAGGCCATTCACTAGTAGGAGTGAGAAAAACATCACGGGGTGTTGTGAATCTGAAGGTCAGAATTAGGATAGCCAGTGAGTTGCAATGTAGGATGGAGAAAATAACCACGCGGAGGTCAGCATGGGGAGGTCAGGAAACATACAGAGGTAATGTAGGATAGGTTTCTGAAAAACATCTCTGGGTGGTGCGCATGGTAAGGGTTTCTAACAGGCCATTCACTAGTAGGAGTGAGAAAAACATCATAGGGTGGTGTGAATCAGAAAGTCTGAATTAGGATAGCCAGTGAGTGGCAATGTAGGATGGAGAAAAGCGCCACGCGGAGGTCAGCATGGGGAGGTCAGGAAACATACAGAGGTAATGTAGGGTAGGTTTCTGAAAAACATCGCGGGGTGGTGCGCATTGAAAGGGTTTCTAATAGGCCATTCAGTAGCAGGAGTGAGAAAATCATCACAGGGTGGTGTGAATTGGAGAGTCTTAATTAGTTACGCAGTTAGTGGCAGGTAGGATGTAGAAAAACACGAAGGGATGGTCAGGAAACATGCAGTGGAAATGTAGGTTAGGTCAGGAAACATGCAGTGGCAATGTAGGTCAGGTTTCTGAAAAACACAGCAGGGAGTCACAATGTAGGATGCATTGGTCAGCATGGGGAGTTTAAGAAACATGCAGTGGCAATGTTGGATACGTTTCTGAAAAACATCGCGAGGTAGTGCCCATTGTAAGGATTTCTAACAAGCCATACACTAGTAGGAGTGAGAAAAACAACACGGGTTGGTGCGAATTGGAGGGACTGAATTAGGATAGGAAGTGAGTGGCAATGTAGGATGGAGAAAAGCACCACGGGGTGGTCAGCATGGGGAGGTCAGGAACCATACAGTGGCAATGTATGATAGGTTTCTCAAAAACATCGCGGGGTGGTGCGCATTGTAAGGATTGCTAACAGGCCATTCACTAGTAGGAGTGAGAAAAACATCACGGGGTGTTGTGAATCAGAGGGTCTGAATTAGGATAGGCAGTGAGGGGGAATGTAGGATGGAGAATAGCATCACGGGGTGGTAAGCATGGGGAGGTCAGGAAACATGCAGTGGCAATATAGGATAGGTTTCTGAAAAACATTGCGGGGTGGTGCGCATTGTAAGGGTTTCTAACAGGCCCTTCAATAGTAGGAGTGAGAAAAACATCACGGGGTGTTGTGAATCAGAGGGTCTGAATTAGGTTAGGCAGTGAGTGGCAATGTAGGATGGAAAATAGCACCACGGGGTGGTTAGCATGGGGAGGTCAGGAATCATGCAGTGGCAATATAGGTTAAGTTTCTGAAAAACATTGGGATAGACAGTGAGTAGCAATGTAGGATGGAGAAAAGCTTCACGGGGTGGTCAGCATGGGGAGGTCAGGAAACATGCAGTGGCAATGTAGGATAGGTTTCTGAAAAACATCACTGGGTGATGAGCATTGTAAGGGTTTCTTACAGGCCATTCACTAGTAGGAGTGAGAAAAATATCATTGGGTGGTGTGAATCAGATGGTCTGAATTAGGATAGGCCGTGAGTGGCATTGTAAGATGAAGAAAAGCTCCACGGGGTGGTCATCATGGAGAGGTCAGGAAACATGCAGTGACAATATAGGTAAGGTTTCTGAAAAACATTGGGATAGACAGTGAGTAGCAATGTAGGATGGAGAAACGCATCACGGGGTGGTCAGCATGGGGAGGTCAGGGAACATGCAGTGGCTATGTAGGTTAGGTTTCTGAAAAACATCTCGGGGTTGTGTGCATTGTAAGGGTTTCTAATAGGACATTCCCTAGTAGGAGTGAGAAAAACATCACGGGGTGGTGTGAATCAGAGGTTCTGAATTAGGATAGGCAGTGAGTGGCAATGTAGGATGGAGAAAAGCACCACACGGTGATCCGCATGGGGAGTTCAGGAAACATACAGTGGTAATGTACGATAGGTTTCTTAAAAACATCACGGGGTTGTGCGCATGGTAAGGGTTTCTAACAGGTCATTCACTAGTAGGAGTGAGAAAAACATCACGTGGTGGTGTGAATCGGAGGGTCTGAATTAGCATAGGCAGTGAGTGGCAATGTAGGATGGAGAAAAGCACCACGGGTTGGTCAGCATGGGGAGGTCAGGAAACATGCAGTGGCAATGTAGGATAGGTTTCTCAAAAACATCACGGGATTGTGTGCAATGTAAGGGTTTCTAACAGGCCATTCACTGGGAGGAGTGAGAAAAACATCACGGGGTGGTGTGAATTGAATGTCTGAATAGGGATGGGCAGTGAGTTGCAATTTAGGATGGAGAAATCACCACGGGGTGGCCGGCATGGATGTCAGGAAAAATGCAGTGGCCATGTAGGATAGGTTTCTGAAAAGCATCGCGTGGTGGTGCCCATTGTAAGGGTTTCTAACAGGCCATTCACTAGTAGGAGTGAGAAAAACATCATGGGGTGGTGTGAATCGGAGGGTCTGAATTGGGATAGGGAGTGAGTGGCAATGTCGGATGGAGAAAAGCACCACGGGTTGGTCAGCATGGGGAGGTCTGGAAACATGCAGTAGCAATATAGGTTAGGTTTCTGAAAACATTGGGATAGACAGTGAGTAGCAATATAGGATGGAGAAAAGCATCACGGGGTGTACAGAATGGGGAGGTCAGGAAACATGCAGTGGCAATGTAGGATAGGTTTCTGAAAAACATTGCAAGGTGGTGCACATTGTAAGGGTTTCTAACAGGCCATTCACTAGTAGGACTGAGAAAAACATCACAGGGTGGTGTAAATCGGAGGGTCTGAATTAGGATAGGCAGTGAGTGACAATGTATAATGGAGAAAAGCACCACCAGATGGTCAGCATGGGGAGATCAGGAAACATGCAGTGGCAATATAGGATAGGTTTCTGAAAAACATTGCGGGGTGGTGTGCATTCTAAAGGTTTCTAACAGGCCATTCACTAAAAGAGTGAGAAAAACATCACGGGTTGGTTTGAATTAGAGGGACTGAATTGGGATAGGCAGTGAGTGGCAATGTAGGATGGAGAAAAGCACCACGGGGTCATCAGCATAGGGAGGACAGGAAACTTGCAGTGGTAAAGTTGGATAGGTTTCTGAAAAACATCGCGGGGTGGTGCGCATTGTAAGGGTTTCTATCAGGCCATTCACTAGTAGGAGTGAGAAAATCATCATGGGGTGGTGTAATTTGGTGGGTCTGAATTAGGTTAGGCAGAGAGTGGAAATGTAGGATGGAGAAAAGCACCAAGGGTTGGTCAGGAAACATGCAGTGGCAATGCAGATTAGGTCAGTAAACATGCAGTGGCAATGTAAGTTAGGTTTCTGAAAAACATGGCAGGGAGTCACAATGTACGATGGAGTGGTCAGCATGGGGAGGTCAGGAAACATGCAGTGGCAATGTAGGATAAGTTTCTGAAAAACATTGCTTGGTGGTGCACATTGTAATGATGTCTAACAGGCCATTCACTAGTAGGAGTGAGAAAAACATCATGGGGTGGTGTGAATCAGAGGGTCTGAATTGGATAGGCCGTGAGTGGCAATGTAAGATAAAGAAAAGCACCATGGGGTGGTCAGCAAGGGGAGGTCAGGAAACATGCAGTGGCAATATAGGATAGGTTTATGAAAAACATTGCGGGGTGGTGCGCACGGTAAGGTTTCTAACAGGCCATTCAATAGTAGGAGTGAGTAAAACATCATGGGGTGTTGTGAATCTGAAGGTCTGAATTAGGATAGCCAGTGAGTGGCAATGTAGGATGGAGAAAAGCACCACGCGGTGGTCCGCATGGGGAGGTCCGGAAACATACAGTGGTAATGTAGGATAGATTTCTGAAAAACATGGCCTGGTTGTACGCATTGTAAGGGTTTCTAACAGGCCATTCACTAGTAGGACAGAAAAATATATCACGTGGTGGTGTGAATCGGAGGGTCTGAATTAGTATAGGCAGTGAGTGACAATGTACAATGGAGAAAAGCACCACCAGATGGTCAGCATTGGGAGGTCAGAAAACATACACTGGCACTTTAGGTTAGGTTTCTAAAAAACATCGCGGGGTCGTGTGCATTCTAAGGGTTTCTAACAGGCCATTCACTAGTGAGAGTGAGAAAAACTTCACCGGGTGGTGTGAATCGGAGGGTCTGCATTAGGATAGGCAGTGAGTTGCAATGTATGATGGAGAAAAGCACGATGGGGTGGTCAGCATGGGGAGGTCATGAAACATGCTGTGGCAATATAAGATAGTTTTCTGAAAAACATGGCAGGGTTGTGCGCATTGTAAGGGTTTCTAACAGGCCATTCACTAAAAGAGTGACAAAAACATCACGGGTTGGTGTGAATTGGGGGGACTGAATTGGGATAGGCAGTGAGTGGAAATGTAGGATGGAGAATAGCACCACGGGATGGTCAGCATAGGGAGGACAGGAAACATGCAGTGGTAATGTAGGATAGGTTTCTGAAAATCATCGTGATGTGGTGTGCATAGTAAGGGTTTTTAACAGGCCATTCACTAGTAGGAGTGAAAAAAAACATCACGGGATGGTGTGAATTGGGGAGACTGAATTGGGATAGCCAGTGAGTTGCAATGTAGGATGGAGAAAATCACCACGCGGTGGTCAGCATGGGGAGGTCAGGAAACATGTAGTGGCAATGTAGGATAGGTTTCTGAAAAACATGGCGGGGTGGTGCGCATTGAAAGCGTTTCTAACAGGCTATTCACTAAAAGAGTGAGAAAAACATCACGGGTTGGTGTGAATTGGAGGGATTGAATTGGGACAGGCAGTGAGTGGCAAGGTAGGATGGAGAAAAGCACCACGGGGTCCTCAGCATAGGGAGGAGAGGAAACATGTAGCGGTAATGTTGGATAGGTTTCTGAAAACATCGCACGGTGTTGCACATTGTAAGGGTTTCAAACAGGCCATTCCATAGTAGGACTGAGAAAATCATCATGGGGTGGTGCGAATAAGAGGGTCTGAATTAGGATACGCAGTGAGTGACAATGTAAGTTGGAGAAAAGCACCACGGGGTGGTCAGCATGGGAAAGTCAGTATACATGCTGTCGCAAAGTAGGTTAGGTTTCTGAAAACCATCGCGGGGTGGTGCGCATTGTAAGGGTTTCTAACAGGCAATTCACTAGTAGGAGTGAGAAAATCATCAAGGGATGGGTTGAATCGGAGGGTCTGAAATAGGATAGGCAGTGAGTGGAAACGTAGGATGGAGAAAAGCACCATGGGATGGTCAGGAAACAGGCAGTGGCAATGCAGGTTAGGTCAGGAAACATGCAGTGGCAATGTAGGTTAGGTTTCTGAAAAACATGGCAGGGAGTCACAATGTACGATGGAGTGGTCAGCATGGGAGATCAGGAAACATGCACTGGCAATGTAGGATAGGTTTCTGAAAAACATCGCGGGGTTGTGAGCATTGTAGGGTTTTCTAACAGGCCATTCACTGGTAGGCGTGAAAAAAACATCACGGGGTGGTGTGAATTGGAGGGTCTGAATAGGGATGGGCAGTGAGTTGCAATTTAGGATGGAGAAATCACCACGGGGTGGTCAGCATGGGGATGTTAGGAAACATGCAGTGGCAATGTAGGATAGGTTTCTGAAAATAATCGCGGGGTGGTGCACATTGTAAGGGTTTCTAACAGGCCATTCACTAGTAGGAGTGAGAAAAATATCATGGAGTGGTGTGAATCAGATGGTCTGAATTAGGATAGGCCGTGAGTGGCATTGTAAGATGAAGAAAAGCTCCACGGGGTGGTCATCATGGAGAGGTCAGGAAATATGCAGTGACAATATAGGTAAGGTTTCTGAAAACCATTGGGATAGACAGTGAGTAGCAATGTAGGATGAAGAAACGCATCACGGGGTGGTCAGCATGGGGAGGTCAGGAAACATGCAGTGGCAATGTAGGTTAGGTTTCTGAAAAACATCGCGGGGTTGTGTGCATTGTAAGGTTTTCTAATAGGACATTCCCTAGTAGGAGTGAGAAAAACATCACGGGGTGGTGTGAATCGGAGGTTCTGAATTAGGATAGGCAGTGAGTGGCAATGTAGGATGGAGAAAAGCACCACACGGTGATCCGCATAGGGAGTTCAGGAAACATACTGTGGTAATGTAGGTTATTTTTCTTAAAAACATCACGGGGTTGTGCGCATGGTAAGGGTTTCTAACAGGTCATTCACTAGTAGGAGTCAGAAAAACATCACGTGGTGGTGTGAATCAGAGGGTCTGAATTAGCATAGGCAGTGAGTGGCAATGTAGGATGGAGAAAAGCACCACGGGTTGGTCAGCGTGGGGAGGTCAGGAAACATGCAGTGGCAATGTAGGATAGGTTTCTCAAAAACATCACGGGATTGTGTGCAATGTAAGGGTTTCTAACAGGCCATTCACTGGTAGCAGTGAGAAAAATATCACGGGGTGGTGTGAATTGAATGTCTGAATTGGGATGGGCAGTGAGTTGCAATTTAGGATGGAGAAATCACCACGGGGTGGCCGGCATGGATGTCAGGAAAAATGCAGTGGCCATGTAGGATAGGTTTCTGAAAAGCATCGTGTGGTGGTGCCCATTGTAATGGTTTCTAACAGGCCATTCACTAGTAGGAGTGAGAAAAACATCATGGGGTGGTGTGAATCGGAGGGTCTGAATTGGGATAGGGAGTGAGTGGCAATGTCGGATGGAGAAAAGCACCACGGGGTGGTCAGCATGGGGAGGTCTGGAAACATGCAGTGGCAATATAGGTTAGGTTTCTGAAAACATTGGGATAGACAGTGAGTAGCAATATAGGACAAAGAAAAGCATCACGGGGTGTACAGAATGGGGAGTTCAGGAAACATGCAGTGGCAATGTAGGATAGGTTTCTGAAAAACATTGCAGGGTGGTGCGCATTGTACGGGTTTCTAACAGGCCATTCACTAGTAGGACTGAGAAAAACATCACAGGGTGGTGTGAATCGGAGGGTCTGAATTAGGATAGGCAGTGAGTGACAATGTATAATGGAGAAAAGCACCACCAGATGGTCAGCATGGGGAGATCAGGAAACATGCAGTGGCAATGTAGGATAGGTTTCTGAAAAACATTGCGGGGTGGTGTGCATTCTAAAGGATTCTAACAGGCCATTCACTAAAAGAGTGAGAAAAACATCACGGGCTGGTTTGAAGTAGAGGGACTGAATTGGGATAGGCAGTGAGTGGCAATGTAGGATGGAGAAAAGCACCACGGGGTCGTCAGCATAGGGAGGACAGGAAACTTGCAGTGGTAAAGTTGGATAGGTTTCTGAAAAACATCGCGGTGTGGTGCGCATTGTAGGGGTTTCTATCAGGCCATTCACTAGTAGGAGTGAGAAAATCATCAAGGGGTGGTGTAATTTGGTGGGTCTGAATTAGGTTAGGCAGTGAGTGGAAATGTAGGATGGAGAAAAGCACCAAGGGTTGCTCAGGAAACATGCAGTGGCAATGCAGATTAGGTCAGTAAACATGCAGTGGCAATGTAAGTTAGGTTTCTGAAAAACATGGCAGGGAGTCACCATGTACGATGGAGTGGTCAGCATGGGGAGGTCAGGAAACATGCAGTGGCAATGTAGGATAAGTTTCTGAAAAACATTGCTTGGTGGTGCACATTGTAATGATGTCTAACAGGCCATTCACTAGTAGGAGTGAGAAAAACATCATGGGGTGGTGTGAATCAGAGGGTCTGAATTGGATAGGCCGTGAGTGGCAATGTAAGATAAAGAAAAGCACCATGGGGTGGTCAGCAAGGGGAGGTCAGGAAACATGCAGTGGCAATATAGGATAGGTTTCTGAAAAACATTGCGGGGTGGTGCGCATGGTAAGGGTTTCTAACAGGCCATTCAATAGTAGGAGTGAGAAAAACATCATGGGGTGTTGTGAATCTGAAGGTCTGAATTAGGATAGCCAGTGAATGGCAATGTAGGATGGAGAAAAGCACCACGCGGTGGTCCGCATGGGGAGGTCCGGAAACATACAGTGGTAATGTAGGGTAGGTTTCTGAAAAACATGGCCTGGTTGTACGCATTGTAAGGGTTTCTAACAGGCCATTCACTAGTAGGACATAAAAAAATATCACGTGGTGGTGTGAATCGGAGGGTCTGAATTAGTATAGGCAGTGAGTGACAATGTACAATGGAGAAAAGCACCACCAGATGGTCAGCATTGGGAGGTCAGGAAACATACACTGGCACTTTAGGTTAGGTTTCTAAAAAACATCGTGGGGTCGTGTGCATTCTAAGGGTTTCTAACAGGCCATTCACTAGTGAGAGTGAGAAAAACTTCACCGGGTGGTGTGAATCGGAGGGTCTGCATTAGGATAGGCAGTGAGTTGCAATGTATGATGGAGAAAAGCACGATGGGGTGGTCAGCATGGGGAGGTCATGAAACATGCTGTGGCAACATAGGATAGGTTTCTGAAAAACATGGCAGGGTGGTGCGCATTGTAAGGGTTTCTAAAAGGACATTCACTAAAAGAGTGACAAAAACATCACGGGTTGGTGTGAATTGGGGGGACTGAATTGGGATAGGCAGTGAGTGGAAATGTAGGATGGAGAATAGCACCACGGGATGGTCAGCATAGGGAGGACAGGAAACATGCAGTGGTAATGTAGGATAGGTTTCTGAAAATCCTCGTGATGTGGCGTGCATAGTAAGGGTTTTTAACAGGCCATTCACTAGTAGGAGTGAAAAAAAACATCACGGGATGGTGTGAATTGGGGAGACTGAATTGGGATAGCCAGTGAGTTGCAATGTAGGATGGAGAAAATCACCACGTGGTGGTCAGCATGGGGAGGTCAGGAAACATGTAGTGGCAATGTAGGATAGGTTTCTGAAAAACATGGCGGGGTGGTGCGCATTGAAAGTGTTTCTAACAGGCTATTCACTAAAAGAGTGAGAAAAACATCACGGGTTGGTTTGAATTAGAGGGACTGAATTGGGATAGGCAGTGAGTGGCAATGTAGGATGGAGAAAAGCACCACGGGGTCGTCAGCATAGGGAGGACAGGAAACTTGCAGTGGTAAAGTTGGATAAGTTTCTGAAAAACATCGCGGGGTGGTGCACATTGTAAGGGTTTCTATCAGGCCATTCACTAGCAGGAGTGAGAAAATCATCAAGGGGTGGTGTGATTTGGTGGGTCTGAATTAGGTTAGGCAGTGAGAGGAAATGTAGGATGGAGAAAAGCACCAAGGGTTGCTCAAGAAACATGCAGTGGCAATGCAGATTAGGTCAGTAAACATGCAGTGGCAATGTAAGTTAGGTTTCTGAAAAACATGGCAGGGAGTCACAATGTACGATGGAGTGGTCAGCATGGGGAGGTCAGGAAACATGCAGTGGCAATGTAGGATAAGTTTCTGAAAAACATTGCTTGGTGGTGCACATTGTAATGATGTCTAACAGGCCATTCACTAGTAGGAGTGAGAAAAACATCATGGGGTTGTGTGAATCAGAGGGTCTGAATTGGATAGGCCGTGAGTGGCAATGTAAGATAAAGAAAAGCACCATGGGGTGGTCAGCAAGGGGAGGTCAGGAAATATACAGTGGTAATGTAGGACAGGTTTCTGAGAAACATCGCTGGGTGGTGCGCATGGTAAGGGTTTCTAACAGGCCATTCACTAGTAGGAGTGAGAAAAACATCACGGGGTGTTGTGAATCTGAAGGTCTGAATTAGGATAGCCAGTGAGTTGCAATGTAGGATGGAGAAAATAACCACGCGGAGGTCAGCATGGGGAGGTCAGGAAACATACAGTGGTAATGTAGGATAGGTTTCTGAAAAACATCGCTGGGTGGTGCGCATGGTAAGGGTTTCTAACAGGCCATTCACTAGTAGGAGTGAGAAAAACATCACGGGGTGGTGTGAATCAGAAGGTCTGAATTAGGATAGCCAGTGAGTGGCAATGTAGGATGGAGAAAAGCACCATGCGGTGGTCCGCATGGGGAGGTCCGGAAACATACAGTGATAATGTAGGATAGGTTTCTGAAAAACATGGCCTGGTTGTACGCATTGTAAGGGTTTCTATCAGGCCATTCACTAGTAGGACTGAAAAAAATATCACGTGGTGGTGTGAATCGGGGTCTGAATTAGGATAGGCAGTGACTGACAATGTATAATGGAGAAAAGCACCACCAGATGCTCAGAATGGGGAGGTCAGGAAACATGCACTGGCAATGTAGGTTAGGTTTCTGAAAAACATCGCGGGGTAGTGGGCATTCTAAGGGTTTCTAACAGGCCATTCACTAGTAAGAGTGAGAAAAACTTCACCGGGTGGTGTGAATCGGCGGGTCTGCATTAGGATAGGCAGTGAGTTGCAATGTAGGATGGAGAATAGAACCACGAGGTGGTCAGCATGGGGAGGTCAGGAAACATGGATTGGCAACGTAGGATAGGTTTCTGAAAAACATGGCGGGGTGGTGCGCATTGTAAGGGTTTCTAACAGGCCATTCACTAAAAGAGTGACAAAAACATCACGGGTTGGTGTGAATTGGGGGGACTGAATTGGGATAGGCAGTGAGTGGAAAGGTAGGATGGAGAATAGCACCACGGGGTGGTCCGCATGGGGCGGTCAGGAAACATGCAGTAGCAATGTAGGTTAGGTTTCTGAAAAACATCGCGGGGTTGTGTGCATTGTAATGGTTTCTAACAGGCCATTCACTAGTAGGACTGAGAAAAACATCACAGGGTGGTGTGAATCAGAGGGTCTGAATTAGGATAGGCCGTGAGTGGCAATGTAAGATGAAGAAAAGCACCACGATGTGGTCAGCATGGGGAGGTCAGGAAACATGCAGTAGCAATGTAGGATAGTTTTCTGAAATACATGGCGTGGTGGTGCGCATTGTAAGGGTTCCTAAGAGGCCATTCACTAGTAGGAGTCAGAAAAACATCACGGGGTCGTGTGAATCGGAGAGTTTTAATTAGTATAGGCAGTGAGTGGCAATGTACGATGGAGAAAAGCACCACGGGGTGGTCAGCATGTGGAGGTCAGGAAATATGCATTGGTAATGTAGGATAGGTTTCTGAAAAACATGGCTTGGTGGTACGCTTTGTAAGGGTTTCTAACAGGCCATTCATTAGCAGGAGTGAGAAAAACATCGCAGGGTGGTGTGAATCAGAGAGTCTTAATTAGTATAGGCAGTGAGTGGCAATGTAGGATGGAGAAAAGCACCACGGGGTGGTCAGCATGTGGAGGTCAGGAAATATGCAGTGGCAATGTTGGATAGGTATCTGAAAAACATCGAGGGGTCGTGCGCATTGTAAGAGTTTCTAACAGGCCATTCACTAGTAGGAGTGAGAAAAACATCACAGGGCGGTGTGAATCGGAGGGTCTGAATTAGGTTAGGCAGTGAGTGGCAATGTATTATGGAGAAAAGCTCCACGGGGTATTCAGCATGTGGAGGTCCGGAAACATGCAGTGGCAATGTAGGATAGTGTTCTGAAAAACATTGCGGATGGTGAGCATTGTAAGGGTTTCTAAAAGGCCATTCACTAGTAGGAGTGAGAAAAAACATCACGGGGTAGTGTAAATCGGAGGGTCTGAATTGGGATAGGGAGTGAGTGGCAATGTAGGATGGAGAAAAGCACCACGGGGTGTTCAGGAAACATGTAGTGGCAATGTATGTTAGGTCAGAAAACATGCAGTGGCAATGTAGGTTAGGTTTCTGAAAAACATGGCAGGGAGTCACAATGTAGGATGGATTGGTCAGGATGAGGAGGTCAGGATGGGGAGGTCAGGAAACATGCAGTGGCAATATAGGATAGGTTTCTCAAAAACATCGCGGGGTGGTGCGCATTGTAAATGTTTCTAACAGGTCATACACTAGTACAAGTGAGAAAAACACCACGGGGTGGTGTGAATCTGAGGGTTTGAATTGCAATAGGCAGCGAGTGGCAACATAGGATGGAGAAAAGCACCACGAGGTGGTCAGCATGCGGAGGTCAGGAAACATGCAGTGGCAATGTAGAATAAGTATCTGAAAATCATCGCGTGGTGGTGTGCATTGCAAGGGTTTCTAACAGGACATTCACTAGTAGGAGTGAGAAAAACATCACGGGATGGTGTGAATTCGAGTGTGTGAATTAGGAAAGGCAGTGAGTGGCAATGTATGATGGAGAAATGCACCATGGGGTTGTCAGCATGGGGAGGTCATGAAACATGCAATGGCAATGTAGGATAGGTTTCTAAAAAACATCGCGGGGTGGTGCGCATTGTAAGCGTTTCTAACAGGCCATTCACTAGTAGGAGTGAGAAAAACATCACGGTATGGTGTGAATCGGAGTGTCTGAATTAGGATAGGCAGTCACTGGCAATGTAGGATGGAGAAAAGCACCACGGGGTGGTCAGCATGGGGAGGCCAGGAAACATGCAGTGGCAATTTACGTTAGGTTTCTGGAAAACATCGCGGGGTGGTGCGCATTGTAAGGGTTTCTAATAGGCCATTCATTAGCAGGAGTGAGAAAAACATCACGGGGTGGTGTGATTTGGAGGATCTGAATTAGGATAGGCAGTGAGTGGCAATGTAGGATGGAGAAAAGCACCACCGGGTGGTCAGCATGGGAAGGTCAGGAAACATACAGTGGCAATGTAGAATAGGTTTCTCAAAAACATCGTGGGGTGGTGCGCATTGTAAGGTTTTCTAACAGGCCATTCACTAGTAGGAGTGACAAAAACATCACGGGGTGGTGCGCATTGTATGGGTGTGTGTTACATTAGATTCACTAGTAGGAGTGAGAAAAACATCACGGTGTGGTGCGCATTGTATGGGTGTGTGTTACATTACATTCACTAGTAGGAGTGAGAAAAACATCACGGGGTGGTGTGAATCGGAGGGTCTCAATTAGGATAGGCAGTGAGTGGCAATGTACGATGGAGAAAGCACCACGGGGTGGTCAGCATGGGAAGGTCAGGATACATTCAGTGGCAAAGTAGGTTAGGTTTCTGAAATACATCGCGAGGTGGTGCGTCTTATAAGTGTTTCTAACAGGCCATTCACTGGTAGGAGTGCGAAAAACATCACGGGGTGGTGTGAATTGGAGTGTCTGAATTGGGATGGGCAGTGAGTTGCAATTTAGGATGGAGAAATCACCACGGGGTGGCCAGCATGGGGATGTCAGGAAACATAAAATGGCCATGTAGGATAGGTTTCTGAAAATCATTGGGTGGTGGTGCCCATTGTAAGGGTTTCTAACAGGCCATTCACTAGTAGGAGTGAGAAAAACATCATGGGGTGGTGTGAATCGGAGGGTCTGAATTGGGATAGGCAGTGAGTGGCAATGTAGGATGGAGAAAAGCACCACGGGGTCGTCTGAAAACATGCAGTGGCAATGAAGTTTAGGTCAGGAAACATGTTGTGGCAATGTAGGTTAGGTCATGAAACATGCAGTGGTAATTTAGGTTAGGATTCTGAAAAACACGGCAGGGAGTCACAATGTAGGATGGATTTGTCAGGATGAGGAGGTCAGGAAACATGCAGTGGCAATGGAAGTTAGATTTCTGAAAAACATCTCCGGGTGGTGAGCATTGTAAGTGTTTCTAACAGATCATTCACTAGTAGGAGTGAGAAAAACACCACGGGGTGGTGTGAATCTGAGGGTCTGAATTGGGATAGGCAAGGAGTGGCAATATAGGATGGAGAAAAGCACCGCAGGGTGGTCAGCATGGGGAGGTCAGGAAACATACAGTGGCAATGTAGGATAGGTTTCTGAAAATCATCACGGGGTGGTGCGCATTGCAAGGGTTTCTAACAGGCCATTCACTGGTAGGTGTGAGAAAAACATCACGGGGAGGTGTGAATTGGAGTGTCTGAATTGGGATGGGCAGTGAGTTGCAAAATAGGATGGAGAAATCACCACGGGGTGGTCAAAATGTGGAGGTCAGGAAACATGCAGTGGCAATGTACGTTAGGTTTCTGAAAAATATTGGGGAGTTGTGCACAATTTAAGGGTTTCTAATAGACCATCAACTACCTGGAGTGGAAAAAACATCATGGGGTTGTGTGAATCGAAGGGTCTGAATTAGGTTAGGCAGTGAGTGACAATGTATGATGGAGAAAAGCTCCACGGGGTATTCAGCATAGGGAGGTCCGGAAACATGCAGTGGCAATGTAGGATAGTGTTCTGAAAAACATCGCGGGTGGTGAGCATTGCAGGGTTTCTAACAGGCCATTCACTAGTAGGAGTGAGAAAAACATCACGGGGTGGTGTGAATGGGAAGGTTTGAATTAGGATAGGCAGTGAGTGGCAATGTAGGATGGAGAAAAGCACCACGGGGTGTTCAGGAAACATGTAGTGGCAATGTATGTCAGGTCAGAAAACATGCAGTGGCAATGTAGGTTAGGTTTCTGAAAAACAGGGCAGGGAGTCACAATGTAGGATGGATTGGTCAGGATGAGGAGGTCAGGATGAGGAGGTCAGGAAACATGCAGTGGCAATATAGGTTAGGTTTCTCCAAAACATCGCGGGGCTGTGGGCATTGTAAGTGTTTCTAACAGGTCATTCACTAGTACGAGTGAGAAAAACACCACGGGTGGTGTGAATCTGAGGGTTTGAATTGCAATAGGCAGGGAGTGGCAATATAGGATGGGGAAAAGCACCACGAGGTGGTCAGCATGGGGAGGTCAGGAAACATGCAGTGGCAATGTAGGATAGGTTTCTGAAAATCATCGCGGGGTGGTGCGCAATGCAAGGGTTTCTAACAGGACATTCACTAGTAGGAGTGTAAAATACATCACGGGATGGTGTGAATCGGAGTGTGTGAATTAGGATAGGCAGTGAGTGGCAATGTATGAGGGAGAAATGCACCATGGATTTGTCAGCATGTGGAGGTCATGAAACATGCAGTGGCAATGTAGGATAGGTTTCTAAAAAACATCGCGGGGTGGTGCAAATTGTAAGGGTTTCTAACAGGCCATTCACTAGTAGGAGTGAGAAAAACATCACGGGATGGTGTGAATCGGAGTGTCTGAATTAGGATAGGCAGTCAGTGGCAATGTAGGATGGAGAAAAGGACCACGGGGTGGTCAGAATGCGGAGGCCAGGAAACATACAGTGGCAATGTACGTTAGGTTTCTGAAAAACATCGCGGGGTGGTGCGCATTGTAAGGGTTTCTAATAGGCCATTCATTAGCAGGAGTGAGAAAAACATCACGGGGTGGTGAGAATTGCACAGTCTTAATTAGGATAGGCAGTGAGTGGCAAGGTAGGATGTAGAAAAGCACCACGGGAGGGTCAGGAAACTTGCAGTGGCAATGTAGGTTAGGTCAGGAAACATGCTGTGGCAATGTAGGTTAGGTTTCTGAAAAACACGGCAGGGAGTCACAATGTAGGATGGATAGGTCAGCAGGGGAGTTCAGGAAACATGCAGTGGAAATGTTGGATAGGTTTCTGAAAAACATCGCGAGGTAGTGCGCATTGTAAGAATTTTTAACAAGCCATTCACAAGTAGGAGTGAGAAAAACATCACGGGGTGGTTTGATTTGGAGGATCTGATTTAGGATAGGCAGTGAGTGGCAATGTAGGATGGAGAAAAGCACCACCAGGTGGTCAGCATGGGGAGGTCAGGAAACATACAGTGGCAATGTAGAATAGGTTTCTCAAAAACATCGTGGGGTGGTGCGCATTATAAGGATTTCTAACAGGCCATTCACTAGTAGGAGTGAGAAAAACATCACGGGGTAGTGTGAATCAGAGGGTTTGAATTAGGATAGGCAGTGAGTGGCAATGTAGGATGGAGAATAGCACCACGGGGTGGTCAGCATGGGGAGGTCAGGAATCATACAGTGGCAATATAGGTTAGGTTTCTGAAAAACACTGGGATAGACGGTGAGTAGCAATGTAGGATGGAGAAAAGCATCACGGGGTGGTCAGCATGGGGAGGTCAGGAAACATGCAGTGGTAATGAAGGATAGGTTTCTGAAAAACAATGCGTTGTGGTGCACATTGTAAGGGATTCTAACAGGCCATTCACTAGTAGAAGTGAGAAAAACATCATGGGGTCTTGTGAATCTGAAGGTCTGAATAAGGATAGCCAGTGGGTGGCAATGTAGGATGCGGAAAAGCACCACGCGGTGGTCAGCATGGGGAGGTCAGGAAACATACAGTGGTAATGTAGGATAGGTTTCTGAAAAACATCGCTCGGTGGTGCACATGGTAAGGGTTTCTAACAGGCCATTCACTAGTAGGAGTGAGAAAACCATCACGGGGTGGTGTGAATCTGAAGCTCTGAATTAGTATAGCCAGTGAGTGGCAATGTAGAATGGGGAAAAACAACACGCGGTGGTCAGCATAGGGAGGTCAGGAAACATACAGTGGTAATGTCGGATATGTTTCTGAAAAACATCGCTGGGTGGTGCACATGGTAAGGGTTTCTAACAGGCCATTCACTAGTAGGAGTGAGAAAAACATCACGGGGTATTGTGAATCTGAAGGTCTCAATAAGGATAGCCAGTGAGTGGCAATGTAGGATGGAGAAAAGCACCACGCGGTGATCAGCATGGGGAGGTCAGGAAACATACAGTGGTAATGTAGGATAGGTTTCTGAAAAACATGGCTTGGTGGTACGCATTGTAAGGGTTTCTAACAGGCCATTCACTAGTAGGAGCGAAAAAAATATCACGGGGTGGTGTGAATCGGAGGGTCTGAATTAGATTAGGCAGTGAGTGACAATGTATAATGGAGAAAAGCACCACCAGACTGTCAGCATGGGGAGGAAAGGAAACATGCAGTGGCAATGTAGGTTAGGTTTCTGAAAAACATCGCAGGGCGTTGTGCATTGTAAGGGTTTATAACAGGACATTCACTAGTAGGAGTGAGAAAAAAACCACAGGGTGGTATGAATCGGAGGATCTGAATTGGGATAGGCAGTGAGTGGCAATGTAGGATGGAGAAAAGCACCACGGGGTCGTCAGCATAGGGAGGACAGGAAACTTGCAGTGGTAAAGTTGGATAGGTTTCTGAAAAACATCGCGGGGTGGTGCGCATTGTAAGGGTTTCTAATAGGCCATTCACTAGCAGGAGTGAGAAAAACATCACGGGGTGGTGTGAATCGGACCGTCTTAATTAGAATAGGCAGAGAGTGGCAAGGTAGGATGTAGAAAAGCACAACGGGAAGGTCAGGAAACATGCAGTGGCAATGTAGGTTATGTCAGGAAACATGCAGTGGCAATTTAGGATAGGTTTCTGAAAAATATCGCGAGGTAGTGCGCATGGTAAGGATTTCTAACAAGCCATTCACTAGTAGGAGTGAGAAAAACATCACAGGGTGGTGTGATTTGGAGGATCTGAATTAGAATAGGTAGAGAGTGGCAATGTAGGATGTAGAAAAGCACCACCGGTTGGTCAGCATGGGGAGGTCAGGAAACATACAGTGGCAATTTAGGATAGGTTTCTCACAAACATCGCGTCGTGGTGTGCATTGTAAGGATTTGTAACAGGCCATTCACTAGTAGGAGTGAGAAAAACATCACAGGGTGGTGTGAATCAGAGGGTTTGAATTAGGATAGGCAGTGAGTGGCAATGTAGGATGGAGAATAGCCCCACGGGGTGGTCAGCATGGGGAGGGCAGGAATCATACAGTGGCAATATAGATTAGGTTTCTGAAAAACATTGGCATAGATGGTAAGTAGCAATGTAGAATGGAGAAAAGCATCACGGGGTGGTCAGCATGGGGAGGTCAGGAAACATGCAGTGGCAATGTAGGATAGGTTTCTGAATAACAATGCGGTGTGGTGCGCATTGTAAGGGATTCTAAAAGGCCATTCACTAGTAGGAGGGAGAAAACCTTCACGGGGTGGTGTGAATCTGAAGCTCTGAATTAGTATAGCCAGTGAGTGGCAATGTAGGATGGAGAAAAGCACCACGCGTTGGTCAGCATAGGGAGGTCAGGAAACATACAGTGGTAATGTAGGATATGTTTCTGAAAAACATCGCTCGGTGGTGCGCATGGTAAGGGTTTCTAACAGGCCATTCACTAGTAGGAGTGAGAAAAACATCACGGGGTGTTGTGAATCTGAAGGTTTGAATTAGGATAGCCAGGGAGTGGCAATGTAGGATGGGGAAAAGCACCACGCAGTGATCAGCATGGGGAGGTCAGCAAACATACAGTGGTAATGTAGGATAAGTTTCTGAAAAACATGGCTTGGTGGTACGCATTGTAAGGGTTTCTAACAGGCCATTTACTAGTAGAAGTGAAAAAAATATCACGGGGTGGTGTGAATCGGAGGGTCTGAATTAGAATAGGCAGTGAGTGACAATGTATAATGGAGAAAAGCACCACCAGATGGTCAGCATGGGAGGTCAAGAAACATGCATTGGCAATGTAGGTTAGGTTTCTGAAAAACATGGCGGGGTGGTGCGCATTGCATGGGTTTCTAACAGGCCATTCACTAAAAGACTGACAAAAATTTCACGGGTTGGTGTGAATAGGAGAGACTGAATTGGGATAGGCAGTGAGTGGCAATGTAGGATGGAGAATAACACCACGGGGTGGTCAGCATAGGGAGGAGAGGAAACATGCAGTTGTAATGTAGGATAAGTTTCTGAAAATAATCGAGGGGTGGTGCACATTGTAAGGGTTTCTAACAGGCCATTCACTAGTAGGAGTGAGAAAATCATCAAGGGGTTGTGTGAATCGGAGGGTCTGATTTAGGATAGGCAGTGAGTAGCAATGTAGGATGGAGAAAAGCACCTAGGGGGGTCAGCATGGTGAGGTCTGGAAACATGCAGTAGCAATGTAGGTTAGGTTTCTGAAAAATATCTAGGTTTGGTGCGCATTGTAAGGGTTTCTAACAGGCAATTCACTAGTAGGAGTGACAAAAACATCACGGGGTAGTGTGAATTGGAGGGTCTGAATTAGGATAGGAAGTGAGAGGCAATGTAGGATGGAGAAAAGACCACGGGGTGGTCAGCATGTGGAGATCAGGAAACATGCAGTGGCAAAGTAGGATAGGTGTCTGAAAATCATCGTGATGTGGTGTGCATAGTTAGGGTTTTAACCAGGCCATTCACTGGTAGGAGTGAAAAAAAACATCAGGTGTGGTGTGAATCGGAGCGTCTGAATTAGGATAGGCAGTGAGTGGCAATGTAGGATGAAGAAAAGCACCACGGGGTGGTCAGCATGTGGAGGTCAGGAAACATGCAGTGGCAATGTTGGATAGGTTTCTGAAAAACATTGCGGGGTGGTGCGCATTGTAAGGGTTTCTAACAGGCCATTCACTAGTAGGAGTGAGACAAACATAACGGGGTGGTGTGAATCGGAGGGTCTGAATTAGTATAGGCAGTGAGTGGCAATGTAGGATGGAGAAAAGCTCCACGGTGTATTCACCATGGGGAGGTCAGGAAACATGCAGTGGCAATGTATGTAAGGTTTCTGAAAAACATCGCGGGGTCGCGCGCTCTGTAAGGATTTCTAATATGCCATTCACTAGCAGGAGTGAGAAAAACATCACGGTTTGGGGTGAATCGGAGAGTCTCAATTAGGATAGGTAGTGAATGGCAATGTAGGATGGAGGAAAGCACCACGGGGTGGTCAGGAAACATGCAGTGGCAATGTAGGTTATGTCAGGAAACATGCAGTGGCAATGTAGGTTAGGTTTCCAAAAAACACGGCAGGGAGTCACAATGTAGGATGGATTGATGAGCATGGGGAGTTCAGGAAACATGCACTGGCAATGTAGGTTAGGTTTCTGAAAAACATCGCGGGGTGGTGCGCATTGTATGGGTGTGGGTAACATTACATTCAAAAGTAGGAGTGAGAAAAACATCACGGGGTGGTGTGAATTGGAGGGTCTGAATTAGGATAGGCAGTGAGTGGCAATGTAGGATGGAGAAAGGCACCATGGGTTGGTCAGCTTGGGGAGGTTAGGAAACATGCAGTGGCAATGTCGGATAGGTTTCTCAAAAACATCGCGGGATGGTGCCCATTGTAAGGGTTTCTACCAGGCCATTCATTAGTAGGAGTGAGAAAAACACCACGGGGTGGTGTGAATCGGAGGGTCTCAATTGGGATAGGCAGTGAGTGGCAATTTAGGATGGAGAAAAGCACCACGGGGTGGTCAGCATGGGGAGCTCATGAAACATGCAGTGGCAATGTAGGATAGGTTTCTGAAAAACATCACTGGGTGGTGAGCATTGTAAGGGTTTCTAACAGGCCATTCACCAGTAGGAGTGAGAAAATCATCAAGGGGTGGTGTGAATCAGAGTTTCTCAATTAGGATAGGCAGTGAGTGGCAATGTAGGATGGAGAAAAGCACCACGGGGGGGTCAGCATGGTGTGGTCCAGAAACATGCATTAGCAATGTACGTTAGGTTTCTGAAAAATATCTAGGGTTTGTGCGCATTGTAAGGGTTTCTAACAGGCCATTCACTAGTAGGAGTGACAAAAACATCACGGGGTGCTGGGAATTGTAGGGTCTGAATTGGGATAAGCAGTGAGTGGCAATTTAGATTGGAGACAAGCACCACGGGGTGGTCAGCATGGGGAGGTCAGGAAA
Organism: Cavia porcellus; assembly: GCF_034190915.1. NCBI lineage: Eukaryota > Metazoa > Chordata > Mammalia > Rodentia > Caviidae > Cavia > Cavia porcellus. Next base: position 142,036 of record NW_026947560.1, on the reverse strand, counting down.
CATGTGGTGGCAATGTAGGATAGGTTTCTATAAAACATAGCGTGGTGGTGTGTATTCTAACTTTTTCTAAAAGGCCATTCAGTAGTAGGAGTGAGAAAAACATCACGGGGTAGTGTGAATCCGAGGGTCTGAATTAGTATAGGAAGTGAGTGGCAATGTAGGATGGAGAAAAGACAACGGGGTGGTCAGCATGGGGAGGTCAGGAAACATGCAGTGGCAATGTAAGATAGGTGTCTGAAAAGCATCCTGATGTGGTGCGCATAGTAAGGGTTTTTAACAGGCCATTCACTGGTAGGAGTGAAAAAAAACATCAGGTGTGGTGTGAATCGGAGCATCTGAACTAGGATAGGCAGTGAGTGGCAATGTAGGATGAAGAAAAGCACCACAGGGTGGTCAGCATGTGGAGGTCAGGAAACAGGCAGTGGCAATGTTGGATAGGTTTCTGAAAAACATCGCGGGGTGGTGCGCATTGTAACGGTTTCTAACAGGCCATTCACTAGTAGGAGTGAGACAAACATCACGGGGTGGTGTGAATCTGAGGGTCTGAATTAGTATAGGCAGTGAGTGGCAATGTAGGATGGAGAAAAGCTCCACAGTCTATTCACCATGGGGAGGTCAGGAAACATGCAGTGGCAATGTACGTTAGGTTTCTGAAAAACATTGCGGGGTGGTGCGCATTGTAAGGGTTTATAACAGGACATTCACTAGTAGGAGTGAGAAAAAAACCACGGGGTGGTATGAATCGGAGGGTCTGAATTGGGATAGGCAGTGAATCGCAATGTAGGATGGAGAAAAGCATCACGGGGTGGTCAGCATGGGGAGGTCATGAAACATGCAGTGGCAATGTAGGATAGGTTTCTGAAAATCATCGCGGGTTGGCGCAGACTGTAAGGATTTCTAATATGCCATTCACTAGCAGGAGTGAGAAAATCATCACGGGGTGGTTTGAATCAGAGAGTATTAATTAGGAGAGGTAGTGAGTGGCAATGTAGTATGGAGAAAAGCACCACGGGGTGGTCAGGAAACATGAAGTGGCAATGTAGGTTAGGTCAGGAAACATGCAGTGGCAATGTAGGTTAGGTTTCTGAAAAACATCACGGGGAGGTGCGCATTGTAAGGGTTTCTAACAGGCCATTCACTACTAGCAGTGAGAAAAACATCACGGGGTGGTGTGAATTGGAGGTTCTGAATTGGGATAGGCTGTGAGTGGCAATTTAGGTTGGAGAAAAGCACCACGGGGTGGTCAGCATGGGGAAGTCAGGAAATATGCAGTGGCAATGTGCATTAGGTTTCTCAAAAACATCGCGGGGTGGTGCGCATTGTAAGAGTTTCTAATAGGCCATTCACTAGCAGCAGTGAGAAAAACATCACGGGGTGGTGTGAATCGGAAAGTATTACCTAGGATAGGCAGTGAGTGGCAATGTAGGATGGAGAAAAGCACCACGCGGTGATCAGCATGGGGAGGTCAGGAAACATGCAGTGGCAATGTAGGATAGGTTTCTGAATAACAATGCGGTGTGGTGCGCATTGTAAGGGATTCTAAAAGGCCATTCACTAGTAGGAGGGAGAAAACCTTCACGGGGTGGTGTGAATCTGAAGCTCTGAATTAGTATAGCCAGTGAGTGGCAATGTAGGATGGAGAAAAGCACCACGCGTTGGTCAGCATAGGGAGGTCAGGAAACCTACAGTGGTAATGTAGGATATGTTTCTGAAAAACATCGCTCGGTGGTGCGCATGGTAAGGGTTTCTAACAGGCCATTCACTAGTAGGAGTGAGAAAAACATCACGGGGTGTTGTGAATCTGAAGGTTTGAATTAGGATAGCCAGGGAGTGGCAATGTAGGATGGGGAAAAGCACCACGCAGTGATCAGCATGGGGAGGTCAGGAAACATACAGTGGTAATGTAGGATAAGTTTCTGAAAAACATGGCTTGGTGGTACGCATTGTAAGGGTTTCTAACAGGCCATTTACTAGTAGAAGTGAAAAAAATATCACGGGGTGGTGTGAATCGGAGGGTCTGAATTAGAATAGGCAGTGAGTGACAATGTATAATGGAGAAAAGCACCACCAGATGGTCAGCATGGGAGGTCAAGAAACATGCATTGGCAATGTAGGTTAGGTTTCTGAAAAACATGGCGGGGTGGTGCGCATTGCATGGGTTTCTAACAGGCCATTCACTAAAAGACTGACAAAAATTTCACGGGTTGGTGTAAATAGGAGAGACTGAATTGGGATAGGCAGTGAGTGGCAATGTAGGATGGAGAATAACACCACGGGGTGGTCAGCATAGGGAGGAGAGGAAACATGCAGTTGTAATGTAGGATAAGTTTCTGAAAATAATCGAGGGGTGGTGCACATTGTAAGGGTTTCTAACAGGCCATTCACTAGTAGGAGTGAGAAAATCATCAAGGGGTGGTGTGAATCGGAGGGTCTGATTTAGGATAGGCAGTGAGTAGCAATGTAGGATGGAGAAAAGCACCTAGGGGGGTCAGCATGGTGAGGTCTGGAAACATGCAGTAGCAATGTAGGTTAGGTTTCTGAAAAATATCTAAGTTTGGTGCGCATTGTAAGGGTTTCTAACAGGCAATTCACTAGTAGGAGTGACAAAAACATCACGGGGTAGTGTGAATTGGAGGGTCTGAATTAGTATAGGAAGTGAGAGGCAATGTAGGATGGAGAAAAGACCACGGGGTGGTCAGCATGTGGAGATCAGGAAACATGCAGTGGCAAAGTAGGATAGGTGTCTGAAAATCATCGTGATGTGGTGTGCATAGTTAGGGTTTTAACCAGGCCATTCACTGGTAGGAGTGAAAAAAAACATCAGGTGTGGTGTGAATCGGAGCGTCTGAATTAGGATAGGCAGTGAGTGGCAATGTAGGATGAAGAAAAGCACCACGGGGTGGTCAGCATGTGGAGGTCAGGAAACATGCAGTGGCAATGTTGGATAGGTTTCTGAAAAACATTGCGGGGTGGTGCGCATTGTAAGGGTTTCTAACAGGCCATTCACTAGTAGGAGTGAGACAAACATAACGGGGTGGTGTGAATCGGAGGGTCTGAATTAGTATAGGCAGTGAGTGGCAATGTAGGATGGAGAAAAGCTCCACGGTGTATTCACCATGGGGAGGTCAGGAAACATGCAGTGGCAATGTATGTAAGGTTTCTGAAAAACATCGCGGGGTCGCGCGCTCTGTAAGGATTTCTAATATGCCATTCACTAGCAGGAGTGAGAAAAACATCACGGTTTGGGGTGAATCGGAGAGTCTCAATTAGGATAGGTAGTGAATGGCAATGTAGGATGGAGGAAAGCACCACGGGGTGGTCAGGAAACATGCAGTGGCAATGTAGGTTATGTCAGGAAACATGCAGTGGCAATGTAGGTTAGGTTTCCAAAAAACACGGCAGGGAGTCACAATGTAGGATGGATTGATGAGCATGGGGAGTTCAGGAAACATGCACTGGCAATGTAGGTTAGGTTTCTGAAAAACATCGCGGGGTGGTGCGCATTGTATGGGTGTGGGTAACATTACATTCAAAAGTAGGAGTGAGAAAAACATCACGGGGTGGTGTGAATTGGAGGGTCTGAATTAGGATAGGCAGTGAGTGGCAATGTAGGATGGAGAAAGGCACCATGGGTTGGTCAGCTTGGGGAGGTTAGGAAACATGCAGTGGCAATGTCGGATAGGTTTCTCAAAAACATCGCGGGATGGTGCCCATTGTAAGGGTTTCTACCAGGCCATTCATTAGTAGGAGTGAGAAAAACACCACGGGGTGGTGTGAATCGGAGGGTCTCAATTGGGATAGGCAGTGAGTGGCAATTTAGGATGGAGAAAAGCACCACGGGGTGGTCAGCATGGGGAGCTCATGAAACATGCAGTGGCAATGTAGGATAGGTTTCTGAAAAACATCACTGGGTGGTGAGCATTGTAAGGGTTTCTAACAGGCCATTCACCAGTAGGAGTGAGAAAATCATCAAGGGGTGGTGTGAATCAGAGTTTCTCAATTAGGATAGGCAGTGAGTGGCAATGTAGGATGGAGAAAAGCACCACGGGGGGGTCAGCATGGTGTGGTCCAGAAACATGCATTAGCAATGTACGTTAGGTTTCTGAAAAATATCTAGGGTTTGTGCGCATTGTAAGGGTTTCTAACAGGCCATTCACTAGTAGGAGTGACAAAAACATCACGGGGTGCTGGGAATTGTAGGGTCTGAATTGGGATAAGCAGTGAGTGGCAATTTAGATTGGAGACAAGCACCACGGGGTGGTCAGCATGGGGAGGTCAGGAAACATGTGGTGGCAATGTAGGATAGGTTTCTATAAAACATAGCGTGGTGGTGTGTATTCTAACTTTTTCTAAAAGGCCATTCAGTAGTAGGAGTGAGAAAAACATCACGGGGTAGTGTGAATCCGAGGGTCTGAATTAGTATAGGAAGTGAGTGGCAATGTAGGATGGAGAAAAGACAACGGGGTGGTCAGCATGGGGAGGTCAGGAAACATGCAGTGGCAATGTAAGATAGGTGTCTGAAAAGCATCCTGATGTGGTGCGCATAGTAAGGGTTTTTAACAGGCCATTCACTGGTAGGAGTGAAAAAAAACATCAGGTGTGGTGTGAATCGGAGCATCTGAACTAGGATAGGCAGTGAGTGGCAATGTAGGATGAAGAAAAGCACCACAGGGTGGTCAGCATGTGGAGGTCAGGAAACAGGCAGTGGCAATGTTGGATAGGTTTCTGAAAAACATCGCGGGGTGGTGCGCATTGTAACGGTTTCTAACAGGCCATTCACTAGTAGGAGTGAGACAAACATCACGGGGTGGTGTGAATCTGAGGGTCTGAATTAGTATAGGCAGTGAGTGGCAATGTAGGATGGAGAAAAGCTCCACAGTCTATTCACCATGGGGAGGTCAGGAAACATGCAGTGGCAATGTACGTTAGGTTTCTGAAAAACATTGCGGGGTGGTGCGCATTGTAAGGGTTTATAACAGGACATTCACTAGTAGGAGTGAGAAAAAAACCACGGGGTGGTATGAATCGGAGGGTCTGAATTGGGATAGGCAGTGAATCGCAATGTAGGATGGAGAAAAGCACCACGGGGTGGTCAGCATGGGGAGGTCATGAAACATGCAGTGGCAATGTAGGATAGGTTTCTGAAAATCATCGCGGGTTGGCGCAGACTGTAAGGATTTCTAATATGCCATTCACTAGCAGGAGTGAGAAAATCATCACGGGGTGGTTTGAATCAGAGAGTATTAATTAGGAGAGGTAGTGAGTGGCAATGTAGTATGGAGAAAAGCACCACGGGGTGGTCAGGAAACATGAAGTGGCAATGTAGGTTAGGTCAGGAAACATGCAGTGGCAATGTAGGTTAGGTTTCTGAAAAACATCACGGGGAGGTGCGCATTGTAAGGGTTTCTAACAGGCCATTCACTACTAGCAGTGAGAAAAACATCACGGGGTGGTGTGAATTGGAGGTTCTGAATTGGGATAGGCTGTGAGTGGCAATTTAGGTTGGAGAAAAGCACCACGGGGTGGTCAGCATGGGGAAGTCAGGAAATATGCAGTGGCAATGTGCATTAGGTTTCTCAAAAACATCGCGGGGTGGTGCGCATTGTAAGAGTTTCTAATAGGCCATTCACTAGCAGCAGTGAGAAAAACATCACGGGGTGGTGTGAATCGGAAAGTATTACCTAGGATAGGCAGTGAGTGGCAATGTAGGATGGAGAAAAGCACCACGCGGTGATCAGCATGGGGAGGTCTGGAAACATGCAGTGGCAGTGTAGGTTAGGTTTCTGAAAAACATGGTGGAGTGGTGCGCATTGTAAGGGTTTCTAACAGGCCATTCACTAAAAGACTGACAAAAACATCACGGGTTGGTGTGAATTGGAGGGACAGAATTGGGATAGGCAGTGAGTGGCAATGTAGGATGGAGAATAACACCACGGGTTGGTCAGCATAGGGAGGACAGGAAACATGCAGTTGTAATGTAGGATAGGTTTCTGAAAATAATCGAGGGGTGGTGCGCATTGTAAGGGTTTCTAACAGGCCTTTCACTAGTAGGAGTTAGAAAATCATCAAGGGGTGGTGTGAATCGGAAGGTCTGAATTAGGATAGGCAGTGAGTGGCAATGTAGGATGGAGAAAAGCACCACGGGGGGGGTCAGCATGGTGAAGTCCGGAAACATGCAGTAGCAATGTAGGTTAGGTTTCTGAAAAATATCTATGGTTGGTGCGCATTGTAAGGGTTTCTAACAGGCCATTCACTAGTAGGAGTGACAAAAACATCACGGGGTGCTGTGAATTGGAGGGTCTGAATTGGGATAGGCAGTCAGTGGCAATGTAGGATGGAGAAAAGGACCACGGGGTGGTCAGAATGCGGAGGCCAGGAAACATACAGTGGCAATGTACGTTAGGTTTCTGAAAAACATCGCGGGGTGGTGCGCATTGTAAGGGTTTCTAATAGGCCATTCATTAGCAGGAGTGATAAAAACATCACGGGGTGGTGAGAATTGCACAGTCTTAATTAGGATAGGCAGTGAGTGGCAAGGTAGGATGTAGAAAAGCACCACGGGAGGGTCAGGAAACTTGCAGTGGCAATGTAGGTTAGGTCAGGAAACATGCAGTGGCAATGTAGGTTAGGTTTCTGAAAAACACGGCAGGGAGTCACAATGTAGGATGGATAGGTCAGCAGGGGAGTTCAGGAAACATGCAGTGGAAATGTTGGATAGGTTTCTGAAAAACATCGCGAGGTAGTGCGCATTGTAAGAATTTTTAACAAGCCATTCACAAGTAGGAGTGAGAAAAACATCACGGGGTGGTTTGATTTGGAGGATCTGATTTAGGATAGGCAGTGAGTGGCAATGTAGGATGGAGAAAAGCACCACCAGGTGGTCAGCATGGGGAGGTCAGGAAACATACAGTGGCAATGTAGAATAGGTTTCTCAAAAACATCGTGGGGTGGTGCGCATTATAAGGATTTCTAACAGGCCATTCACTAGTAGGAGTGAGAAAAACATCACGGGGTAGTGTGAATCAGAGGGTTTGAATTAGGATAGGCAGTGAGTGGCAATGTAGGATGGAGAATAGCACCACGGGGTGGTCAGCATGGGGAGGTCAGGAATCATACAGTGGCAATATAGGTTAGGTTTCTGAAAAACACTGGGATAGACGGTGAGTAGCAATGTAGGATGGAGAAAAGCATCACGGGGTGGTCAGCATGGGGAGGTCAGGAAACATGCAGTGGTAATGAAGGATAGGTTTCTGAAAAACAATGCGTTGTGGTGCACATTGTAAGGGATTCTAACAGGCCATTCACTAGTAGAAGTGAGAAAAACATCATGGGGTCTTGTGAATCTGAAGGTCTGAATAAGGATAGCCAGTGGGTGGCAATGTAGGATGCGGAAAAGCACCACGCGGTGGTCAGCATGGGGAGGTCAGGAAACATACAGTGGTAATGTAGGATAGGTTTCTGAAAAACATCGCTGGGTGGTGCACATGGTAAGGGTTTCTAACAGGCCATTCACTAGTAGGAGTGAGAAAACCATCACGGGGTGGTGTGAATCTGAAGCTCTGAATTAGTATAGCCAGTGAGTGGCAATGTAGAATGGGGAAAAACAACACGCGGTGGTCAGCATAGGGAGGTCAGGAAACATACAGTGGTAATGTCGGATATGTTTCTGAAAAACATCGCTGGGTGGTGCGCATGGTAAGGGTTTCTAACAGGCCATTCACTAGTAGGAGTGAGAAAAACATCACGGGGTATTGTGAATCTGAAGGTCTCAATAAGGATAGCCAGTGAGTGGCAATGTAGGATGGAGAAAAGCACCACGCGGTGATCAGCATGGGGAGGTCAGGAAACATACAGTGGTAATGTAGGATAGGTTTCTGAAAAACATGGCTTGGTGGTACGCATTGTAAGGGTTTCTAACAGGCCATTCACTAGTAGGAGCGAAAAAAATATCACGGGGTGGTGTGAATCGGAGGGTCTGAATTAGATTAGGCAGTGAGTGACAATGTATAATGGAGAAAAGCACCACCAGACTGTCAGCATGGGGAGGAAAGGAAACATGCAGTGGCAATGTAGGTTAGGTTTCTGAAAAACATCGCGGGGCGTTGTGCATTGTAAGGGTTTATAACAGGACATTCACTAGTAGGAGTGAGAAAAAAACCACAGGGTGGTATGAATCGGAGGATCTGAATTGGGATAGGCAGTGAGTGGCAATGTAGGATGGAGAAAAGCACCACGGGGTCGTCAGCATAGGGAGGACAGGAAACTTGCAGTGGTAAAGTTGGATAGGTTTCTGAAAAACATCGCGGGGTGGTGCGCATTGTAAGGGTTTCTAATAGGCCATTTACTAGCAGGAGTGAGAAAAACATCACGGGGTGGTGTGAATCGGACCGTCTTAATTAGAATAGGCAGAGAGTGGCAAGGTAGGATGTAGAAAAGCACAACGGGATGGTCAGGAAACATGCAGTGGCAATGTAGGTTATGTCAGGAAACATGCAGTGGCAATTTAGGATAGGTTTCTGAAAAATATCGCGAGGTAGTGCGCATGGTAAGGATTTCTAACAAGCCATTCACTAGTAGGAGTGAGAAAAACATCACAGGGTGGTGTGATTTGGAGGATCTGAATTAGAATAGGTAGAGAGTGGCAATGTAGAATGTAGAAAAGCACCACCGGTTGGTCAGCATGGGGAGGTCAGGAAACATACAGTGGCAATGTAGGATAGGTTTCTCACAAACATCGCGTCGTGGTGTGCATTGTAAGGATTTGTAACAGGCCATTCACTAGTAGGAGTGAGAAAAACATCACAGGGTGGTGTGAATCAGAGGGTTTGAATTAGGATAGGCAGTGAGTGGCAATGTAGGATGGAGAATAGCCCCACGGGGTGGTCAGCATGGGGAGGGCAGGAATCATACAGTGGCAATATAGATTAGGTTTCTGAAAAACATTGGCATAGACGGTAAGTAGCAATGTAGAATGGAGAAAAGCATCACGGGTGGTCAGCATGGGGAGGTCAGGAAACATGCAGTGGCAATGTAGGATAGGTTTCTGAATAACAATGCGGTGTGGTGCGCATTGTAAGTGATTCTAAAAGGCCATTCACTAGTAGGAGGGAGAAAACCTTCACGGGGTGGTGTGAATCTGAAGCTCTGAATTAGTATAGCCAGTGAGTGGCAATGTAGGATGGAGAAAAGCACCACGCGTTGGTCAGCATAGGGAGGTCAGGAAACATACAGTGGTAATGTAGGATATGTTTCTGAAAAACATCGCTCGGTGGTGCGCATGGTAAGGGTTTCTAACAGGCCATTCACTAGTAGGAGTGAGAAAAACATCACGGGGTGTTATGAATCTGAAGGTTTGAAATAGGATAGCCAGGGAGTGGCAATGTAGGATGGGGAAAAGCACCACGCAGTGATCAGCATGGGGAGGTCAGGAAACATACAGTGGTAATGTAGGATAAGTTTCTGAAAAACATGGCTTGGTGGTACGCATTGTAAGGGTTTCTAACAGGCCATTTACTAGTAGAAGTGAAAAAAATATCACGGGGTGGTGTGAATCGGAGGGTCTGAATTAGAATAGGCAGTGAGTGACAATGTATAATGGAGAAAAGCACCACCAGATGGTCAGCATGGGAGGTCAAGAAACATGCATTGGCAATGTAGGTTAGGTTTCTGAAAAACATGGCGGGGTGGTGCGCATTGCATGGGTTTCTAACAGGCCGTTCACTAAAAGACTGACAAAAATTTCACGGGTTGGTGTAAATAGGAGAGACTGAATTGGGATAGGCAGTGAGTGGCAATGTAGGATGGAGAATAACACCACGGGGTGGTCAGCATAGGGAGGAGAGGAAACATGCAGTTGTAATGTAGGATAAGTTTCTGAAAATAATCGAGGGGTGGTGCACATTGTAAGGGTTTCTAACAGGCCATTCACTAGTAGGAGTGAGAAAATCATCAAGGGGTTGTGTGAATCGGAGGGTCTGATTTAGGATAGGCAGTGAGTAGCAATGTAGGATGGAGAAAAGCACCTAGGGGGGTCAGCATGGTGAGGTCTGGAAACATGCAGTAGCAATGTAGGTTAGGTTTCTGAAAAATATCTAGGTTTGGTGCGCATTGTAAGGGTTTCTAACAGGCAATTCACTAGTAGGAGTGACAAAAACATCACGGGGTAGTGTGAATTGGAGGGTCTGAATTAGGATAGGAAGTGAGAGGCAATGTAGGATGGAGAAAAGACCACGGGGTGGTCAGCATGTGGAGATCCGGAAACATGCAGTGGCAAAGTAGGATAGGTGTCTGAAAATCATCGTGATGTGGTGTGCATAGTTAGGGTTTTAACCAGGCCATTCACTGGTAGGAGTGAAAAAAAACATCAGGTGTGGTGTGAATCGGAGCGTCTGAATTAGGATAGGCAGTGAGTGGCAATGTAGGATGAAGAAAAGCACCACGGGGTGGTCAGCATGTGGAGGTCAGGAAACATGCAGTGGCAATGTTGGATAGGTTTCTGAAAAACATTGCGGGGTGGTGCGCATTGTAAGGGTTTCTAACAGGCCATTCACTAGTAGGAGTGAGAAAAACATAACGGGGTGGTGTGAATCGGAGGGTCTGAATTAGTATAGGCAGTGAGTGGCAATGTAGGATGGAGAAAAGCTCCACGGTGTATTCACCATGGGGAGGTCAGGAAACATGCAGTGGCAATGTATGTAAGGTTTCTGAAAAACATCGCGGGGTCGCGCGCTCTGTAAGGATTTCTAATATGCCATTCACTAGCAGGAGTGAGAAAAACATCACGGTTTGGGGTGAATCGGAGAGTCTCAATTAGGATAGGTAGTGAATGGCAATGTAGGATGGAGGAAAGCACCACGGGGTGGTCAGGAAACATGCAGTGGCAATGTAGGTTATGTCAGGAAACATGCAGTGGCAATGTAGGTTAGGTTTCCAAAAAACACGGCAGGGAGTCACAATGTAGGATGGATTGATGAGCATGGGGAGTTCAGGAAACATGCACTGGCAATGTAGGTTAGGTTTCTGAAAAACATCGCGGGGTGGTGCGCATTGTATGGGTGTGGGTAACATTACATTCAAAAGTAGGAGTGAGAAAAACATCACGGGGTGGTGTGAATTGGAGGGTCTGAATTAGGATAGGAAGTGAGTGGCAATGTAGGATGGAGAAAGGCACCATGGGTTGGTCAGCTTGGGGAGGTTAGGAAACATGCAGTGGCAATGTCGGATAGGTTTCTCAAAAACATCGCGGGATGGTGCCCATTGTAAGGGTTTCTACCAGGCCATTCATTAGTAGGAGTGAGAAAAACACCACGGGGTGGTGTGAATCGGAGGGTCTCAATTGGGATAGGCAGTGAGTGGCAATTTAGGATGGAGAAAAGCACCACGGGGTGGTCAGCATGGGGAGCTCATGAAACATGCAGTGGCAATGTAGGATAGGTTTCTGAAAAACATCACTGGGTGGTGAGCATTGTAAGGGTTTCTAACAGGCCATTCACCAGTAGGAGTGAGAAAATCATCAAGGGGTGGTGTGAATCAGAGTTTCTCAATTAGGATAGGCAGTGAGTGGCAGTGTAGGATGGAGAAAAGCACCACGGGGGGGTCAGCATGGTGTGGTCCAGAAACATGCATTAGCAATGTACGTTAGGTTTCTGAAAAATATCTAGGGTTTGTGCGCATTGTAAGGGTTTCTAACAGGCCATTCACTAGTAGGAGTGACAAAAACATCACGGGGTGCTGGGAATTGTAGGGTCTGAATTGAGATAAGCAGTGAGTGGCAATTTAGATTGGAGACAAGCACCACGGGGTGGTCAGCATGGGGAGGTCAGGAAACATGTGGTGGCAATGTAGGATAGGTTTCTATAAAACATAGCGTGGTGGTGTGTATTCTAACTTTTTCTAAAAGGCCATTCAGTAGTAGGAGTGAGAAAAACATCACGGGGTAGTGTGAATCCGAGGGTCTGAATTAGTATAGGAAGTGAGTGGCAATGTAGGATGGAGAAAAGACAACGGGGTGGTCAGCATGGGGAGGTCAGGAAACATGCAGTGGCAATGTAAGATAGGTGTCTGAAAAGCATCCTGATGTGGTGCGCATAGTAAGGGTTTTTAACAGGCCATTCACTGGTAGGAGTGAAAAAAAACATCAGGTGTGGTGTGAATCGGAGCATCTGAACTAGGATAGGCAGTGAGTGGCAATGTAGGATGAAGAAAAGCACCACAGGGTGGTCAGCATGTGGAGGTCAGGAAACAGGCAGTGGCAATGTTGGATAGGTTTCTGAAAAACATCGCGGGGTGGTGCGCATTGTAACGGTTTCTAACAGGCCATTCACTAGTAGGAGTGAGACAAGCATCACGGGGTGGTGTGAATCTGAGGGTCTGAATTAGTATAGGCAGTGAGTGGCAATGTAGGATGGAGAAAAGCTCCACAGTCTATTCACCATGGGGAGGTCAGGAAACATGCAGTGGCAATGTACGTTAGGTTTCTGAAAAACATTGCGGGGTGGTGCGCATTGTAAGGGTTTATAACAGGACATTCACTAGTAGGAGTGAGAAAAAAACCACGGGGTGGTATGAATCGGAGGGTCTGAATTGGGATAGGCAGTGAATCGCAATGTAGGATGGAGAAAAGCACCACGGGGTGGTCAGCATGGGGAGGTCATGAAACATGCAGTGGCAATGTAGGATAGGTTTCTGATAATCATCGCGGGTTGGCGCAGACTGTAAGGATTTCTAATATGCCATTCACTAGCAGGAGTGAGAAAATCATCACGGGGTGGTTTGAATCAGAGAGTATTAATTAGGAGAGGTAGTGAGTGGCAATGTAGTATGGAGAAAAGCACCACGGGGTGGTCAGGAAACATGAAGTGGCAATGTAGGTTAGGTCAGGAAACATGCAGTGGCAATGTAGGTTAGGTTTCTGAAAAACATCACGGGGAGGTGCGCATTGTAAGGGTTTCTAACAGGCCATTCACTACTAGCAGTGAGAAAAACATCACGGGGTGGTGTGAATTGGAGGTTCTGAATTGGGATAGGCTGTGAGTGGCAATTTAGGTTGGAGAAAAGCACCACGGGGTGGTCAGCATGGGGAAGTCAGGAAATATGCAGTGGCAATGTGCATTAGGTTTCTCAAAAACATCGCGGGGTGGTGCGCATTGTAAGAGTTTCTAATAGGCCATTCACTAGCAGCAGTGAGAAAAACATCACGGGGTGGTGTGAATCGGAAAGTATTACCTAGGATAGGCAGTGAGTGGCAATGTAGGATGGAGAAAAGCACCACGCGGTGATCAGCATGGGGAGGTCAGGAAACATGCAGTGGCAGTGTAGGTTAGGTTTCTGAAAAACATGGTGGAGTGGTGCGCATTGTAAGGGTTTCTAACAGGCCATTCACTAAAAGACTGACAAAAACATCACGGGTTGGTGTGAATTGGAGGGACAGAATTGGGATAGGCAGTGAGTGGCAATGTAGGATGGAGAATAACACCACGGGTTGGTCAGCATAGGGAGGACAGGAAACATGCAGTTGTAATGTAGGATAGGTTTCTGAAAATAATCGAGGGGTGGTGCGCATTGTAAGGGTTTCTAACAGGCCTTTCACTAGTAGGAGTTAGAAAATCATCAAGGGGTGGTGTGAATCGGAAGGTCTGAATTAGGATAGGCAGTGAGTGGCAATGTAGGATGGAGAAAAGCACCACGGGGGGGTCAGCATGGTGAAGTCCGGAAACATGCAGTAGCAATGTAGGTTAGGTTTCTGAAAAATATCTATGGTTGGTGCGCATTGTAAGGGTTTCTAACAGGCCATTCACTAGTAGGAGTGACAAAAACATCACGGGGTGCTGTGAATTGGAGGGTCTGAATTGGTATAGGCAGTGAGTGGCAATTTAGAATGGAGAAAAGCACCACGGGGTGGTCAGCATGGGGAGGTCAGGAAACAGGCGGTGGCAATATAGGATAGGTTTCTATAAAACAGGGCGGCGTGGTGTGTATTGTAACGGTTTCTAAAAGGCCATTCACTACTAGGAGTGAGAAAAACATCACGGGGTAGTGTGAATCGGAGGGTCTGAATTAGGATAGGAAGTGAGTTTCAATGTAGGATGGAGAAAAGACCACAGGGTGGTCAGCATGTAGAGGTCAGGAAACATGTAGTGTCAATGTAGGATAGGTGTCTGAAAATCATCGTGATGTGGTGTGCATAGTAAGGGTTTCTAACAGGCCATTCACTAGTAGGAGTGAGAAAAACTCACTCGGGGTGGTGTGATTTGGAGGATCTGAATTAGGATAGCCAGTGAGTTGCAATGTAGGATGGAGAAAAGCACCACGGGTCGGTCAGCATGTGGAGGTCAGGAAACATGCAGTGGCAATGTTGGATAGGTTTCTGAAAAACGTCGCGGGGCGTTGCGCATTGTAAGGGTGTCTAGCAGGCCATTCACTAGTAGGAGTGAGAAAAACACCATGGGGTGGTGTGAATCTGAGGGTCTGAATTGCGATAGGCAGGGAGTGGCTATATAGGATTGAGAAAAGCACCACGGTGTGGTCAGCATGGGGAGGTCAGGAAACATGCAGTGGCAATGTAGGATAGGTTTCTGAAAATCATCACGGGGTGGTGCGCATTGCAAGGGTTTCTAACAGGACATTCACTAGTAGGAGTGAAAAATATATCACGTGATGGTGTGAATCGGAGTGTGTGAATTGGGATAGGCAGTGAGTGGCAATGTATGATGGAGAAAAGCACCAAGGGGTGGTCAGCATGGGGAGGTCATGAAACATGCAGTGGCAAGGTAGGATAGGTTTCTGAAAAACATTGCGGGGTGGTGCGTATTGTAAGGGTTTCTAACAGGCCATTCACTAGTAGGAGTGAAAAAAATATCATGGGGTGGTGTGAATCGGAGCCTCTGAATTAGGATGGGAACTGAGTGGCAATGTAGGATGGAGAAAAGCACCACGGGGTGGTCAGCATGTGTAGGTCAGGAAACATGCAGTGGCAGTGTTGGATAGGTATCTGAAAAACATCGCGGGGTGGTGGCATTGTAAGGGTTTCTAACAGGCCATTCACTAGTAGGAGTGAGAAAAACATCACGGGGTGGTGTGAATCGGACCGTCTTAATTAGAATAGGCAGAGAGTGGCAAGGTAGGATGTAGAAAAGCACAACGGGATGGTCAGGAAACATGCAGTGGCAATGTAGGTTATGTCAGGAAACATGCAGTGGTAATTTAGGTTAGGTTTCTCAAAAACAAGGCAGGGAGTCACAATGTACGTTGGATTGGTCAGCATGGGGAGTTCAGGAAACATGCAGTGGCAATGTTGGATAGGTTTCTGAAAAACATCGCCAGGTAGTGCGCATGGTAAGGATTTCTAACAAGCCATTCACTAGTAGGAGTGAGAAAAACATCACAGGGTGGTGTGATTTGGAGGATCTGAATTAGAATAGGTAGAGAGTGGCAATGTAGGATGTAGAAAAGCACCACCGGTTGGTCAGCATGGGGAGGTCAGGAAACATACAGTGGCAATGTAGGATAGGTTTCTCACAAACATCGCGTCGTGGTGTGCATTGTAAGGATTTGTAACAGGCCATTCACTAGTAGGAGTGAGAAAAACATCACGGGGTGGTGTGAATCAGAGGGTTTGAATTAGGATAGGCAGTGAGTGGCAATGTAGGATGGAGAATAGCCCCACGGGGTGGTCAGCATGGGGAGGGCAGGAATCATACAGTGGCAATATAGATTAGGTTTCTGAAAAACATTGGCATAGACGGTAAGTAGCAATGTAGAATGGAGAAAAGCATCACGGGGTGGTCAGCATGGGGAGGTCAGGAAACATGCAGTGGCAATGTAGGATAGGTTTCTGAATAACAATGCGGTGTGGTGCGCATTGTAAGGGATTCTAAAAGGCCATTCACTAGTAGGAGGGAGAAAACCTTCACGGGGTGGTGTGAATCTGAAGCTCTGAATTAGTATAGCCAGTGAGTGGCAATGTAGGATGGAGAAAAGCACCACGCGTTGGTCAGCATAGGGAGGTCAGGAAACATACAGTGGTAATGTAGGATATGTTTCTGAAAAACATCGCTCGGTGGTGCGCATGGTAAGGGTTTCTAACAGGCCATTCACTAGTAGGAGTGAGAAAAACATCACGGGGTGTTGTGAATCTGAAGGTTTGAATTAGGATAGCCAGGGAGTGGCAATGTAGGATGGGGAAAAGCACCACGCAGTGATCAGCATGGGGAGGTCAGGAAACATACAGTGGTAATGTAGGATAAGTTTCTGAAAAACATGGCTTGGTGGTACGCATTGTAAGGGTTTCTAACAGGCCATTTACTAGTAGAAGTGAAAAAAATATCACGGGGTGGTGTGAATCGGAGGGTCTGAATTAGAATAGGCAGTGAGTGACAATGTATAATGGAGAAAAGCACCACCAGATGGTCAGCATGGGAGGTCAAGAAACATGCATTGGCAATGTAGGTTAGGTTTCTGAAAAACATGGCGGGGTGGTGCGCATTGCATGGGTTTCTAACAGGCCATTCACTAAAAGACTGACAAAAACATCACAGGTTGGTGTGAATAGGAGAGACTGAATTGGGATAGGCAGTGAGTGGCAATGTAGGATGGAGAATAACACCACGGGGTGGTCAGCATAGGGAGGAGAGGAAACATGCAGTTGTAATGTAGGATAAGTTTCTGAAAATAATCGAGGGGTGGTGCACATTGTAAGGGTTTCTAACAGGCCATTCACTAGTAGGAGTGAGAAAATCATCAAGGGGTGGTGTGAATCGGAGGGTCTGATTTAGGATAGGCAGTGAGTAGCAATGTAGGATGGAGAAAAGCACCTAGGGGGGTCAGCATGGTGAGGTCTGGAAACATGCAGTAGCAATGTAGGTTAGGTTTCTGAAAAATATCTAGGGTTGGTGCGCATTGTAAGGGTTTCTAACAGGCAATTCACTAGTAGGAGTGACAAAAACATCACGGGGTAGTGTGAATTGGAGGGTCTGAATTAGGATACGAAGTGAGAGGCAATGTAGGATGGAGAAAAGACCACGGGGTGGTCAGCATGTGGAGATCAGGAAACATGCAGTGGCAAAGTAGGATAGGTGTCTGAAAATCATCGTGATGTGGTGTGCATAGTTAGGATTTTAAACAGGCCATTCCCTGGTAGGAGTGAAAAAAAACATCAGGTGTGGTGTGAATCGGAGCGTCTGAATTAGGATAGGCAGTGAGTGGCAATGTAGGATGAAGAAAAGCACCACGGGGTGGTCAGCATGTGGAGGTCAGGAAACATGCAGTGGCAATGTTGGATAGGTTTCTGAAAAACATTGCAGGTTGGTGCGCATTGTAAGGGTTTCTAACAGGCCATTCACTAGTAGGAGTGAGACAAACATAACGGGGTGGTGTGAATCGGAGAGTCTGAATTAGTATAGGCAGTGAGTGGCAATGTAGGATGGAGAAAAGCTCCACGGTGTATTCACCATGGGGAGGTCAGGAAACATGCAGTGGCAATGTATGTAAGGTTTCTGAAAAACATCGCGGGGTCGCGCGCTCTGTAAGGATTTCTAATATGCCATTCACTAGCAGGAGTGAGAAAAACATCACGGTATGGGGTGAATCGGAGAGTCTCAATTAGGATAGGTAGTGAGTGGCAATGTAGGATGGAGGAAAGCACCACGGGGTGGTCAGGAAACATGCAGTGGCAATGTAGGTTGTGTCAGGAAACATGCAGTGGCAATGTAGGTTAGGTTTCCAAAAAACACGGCAGGGAGTCACAATGTAGGATGGATTGATGAGCATGGGAAGTTCAGGAAACATGCACTGGCAATGTAGGTTAGGTTTCTGAAAAACATCGCGGGGTGGTGCGCATTGTATGGGTGTGGGTAACATTACATTCAAAAGTAGGAGTGAGAAAAACATCACGGGGTGGTGTGAATTGGAGGGTCTGAATTAGGATAGGCAGTGAGTGGCAATGTAGGATGGAGAAAGGCACCATGGGTTGGTCAGCTTGGGGAGGTTAGGAAACATGCAGTGGCAATGTCGGATAGGTTTCTCAAAAACATCGCGGGATGGTGCCCATTGTAAGGGTTTCTACCAGGCCATTCATTAGTAGGAGTGAGAAAAACACCACGGGGTGGTGTGAATCGGAGGGTCTCAATTGGGATAGGCAGTGAGTGGCAATTTAGGATGTAGAAAAGCACCACGGGGTGGTCAGCATGGGGAGGTCATGAAACATGCAGTGGCAATGTAGGATAGGTTTCTGAAAAACATCACTGGGTGGTGAGCATTGTAAGGGTTTCTAACAGGCCATTCACCAGTAGGAGTGAGAAAATCATCAAGGGGTGGTGTGAATCAGAGTTTCTCAATTAGGATAGGCAGTGAGTGGCAATGTAGGATGGAGAAAAGCACCACGGGGGGGTCAGCATGATGAGGTCCAGAAACATGCATTAGCAATGTACGTTAGGTTTCTGAAAAATATCTAGGGTTTGTGCGCATTATAAGGGTTTCTAACAGGCCATTCACTAGTAGGAGTGACAAAAACATCACGGGGTGCTGTGAATTGTAGGGTCTGAATTGGGATAAGCAGTGAGTGGCAATTTAGATTGGAGACAAGCACCACGGGGTGGTCAGCATGGGGAGGTCAGGAAACATGTGGTGGCAATGTAGGATAGGTTTCTATAAAACATAGCGTGATGGTGTGTATTCTAACTTTTTCTAAAAGGCCATTCAGTAGTAGGAGTGAGAAAAACATCACGGGGTAGTGTGAATCCGAGGGTCTGAATTAGTATAGGAAGTGAGTGGCAATGTAGGATGGAGAAAAGACAACGGGGTGGTCAGCATGGGGAGGTCAGGAAACATGCAGTGGCAATGTAAGATAGGTGTCTGAAAAGCATCCTGATGTGGTGCGCATAGTAAGGGTTTTTAACAGGCCATTCACTGGTAGGAGTGAAAAAAAACATCAGGTGTGGTGTGAATCGGAGCATCTGAATTAGGATAGGCAGTGAGTGGCAATGTAGGATGAAGAAAAGCACCACAGGGTGGTCAGCATGTGGAGGTCAGGAAACAGGCAGTGGCAATGTCGGATAGGTTTCTCAAAAACATCGCGGGATGGTGCCCATTGTAAGGGTTTCTACCAGGCCATTCATTAGTAGGAGTGAGAAAAACACCACGGGGTGGTGTGAATCGGAGGGTCTCAATTGGGATAGGCAGTGAGTGGCAATTTAGGATGGAGAAAAGCACCACGGGGTGGTCAGCATGGGGAGCTCATGAAACATGCAGTGGCAATGTAGGATAGGTTTCTGAAAAACATCACTGGGTGGTGAGCATTGTAAGGGTTTCTAACAGGCCATTCACCAGTAGGAGTGAGAAAATCATCAAGGGGTGGTGTGAATCAGAGTTTCTCAATTAGGATAGGCAGTGAGTGGCAATGTAGGATGGAGAAAAGCACCACGGGGGGGTCAGCATGGTGTGGTCCAGAAACATGCATTAGCAATGTACGTTAGGTTTCTGAAAAATATCTAGGGTTTGTGCGCATTGTAAGGGTTTCTAACAGGCCATTCACTAGTAGGAGTGACAAAAACATCACGGGGTGCTGGGAATTGTAGGGTCTGAATTGGGATAAGCAGTGAGTGGCAATTTAGATTGGAGACAAGCACCACGGGGTGGTCAGCATGGGGAGGTCAGGAAACATGTGGTGGCAATGTAGGATAGGTTTCTATAAAACATAGCGTGATGGTGTGTATTCTAACTTTTTCTAAAAGGCCATTCAGTAGTAGGAGTGAGAAAAACATCACGGGGTAGTGTGAATCCGAGGGTCTGAATTAGTATAGGAAGTGAGTGGCAATGTAGGATGGAGAAAAGACAACGGGGTGGTCAGCATGGGGAGGTCAGGAAACATGCAGTGGCAATGTAAGATAGGTGTCTGAAAAGCATCCTGATGTGGTGCGCATAGTAAGGGTTTTTAACAGGCCATTCACTGGTAGGAGTGAAAAAAAACATCAGGTGTGGTGTGAATCGGAGCATCTGAATTAGGATAGGCAGTGAGTGGCAATGTAGGATGAAGAAAAGCACCACAGGGTGGTCAGCATGTGGAGGTCAGGAAACAGGCAGTGGCAATGTCGGATAGGTTTCTCAAAAACATCGCGGGATGGTGCCCATTGTAAGGGTTTCTACCAGGCCATTCATTAGTAGGAGTGAGAAAAACACCACGGGGTGGTGTGAATCGGAGGGTCTCAATTGGGATAGGCAGTGAGTGGCAATTTAGGATGGAGAAAAGCACCACGGGGTGGTCAGCATGGGGAGCTCATGAAACATGCAGTGGCAATGTAGGATAGGTTTCTGAAAAACATCACTGGGTGGTGAGCATTGTAAGGGTTTCTAACAGGCCATTCACCAGTAGGAGTGAGAAAATCATCAAGGGGTGGTGTGAATCAGAGTTTCTCAATTAGGATAGGCAGTGAGTGGCAATGTAGGATGGAGAAAAGCACCACGGGGGGGTCAGCATGGTGTGGTCCAGAAACATGCATTAGCAATGTACGTTAGGTTTCTGAAAAATATCTAGGGTTTGTGCGCATTGTAAGGGTTTCTAACAGGCCATTCACTAGTAGGAGTGACAAAAACATCACGGGGTGCTGGGAATTGTAGGGTCTGAATTGGGATAAGCAGTGAGTGGCAATTTAGATTGGAGACAAGCACCACGGGGTGGTCAGCATGGGGAGGTCAGGAAACATGTGGTGGCAATGTAGGATAGGTTTCTATAAAACATAGCGTGGTGGTGTGTATTCTAACTTTTTCTAAAAGGCCATTCAGTAGTAGGAGTGAGAAAAACATCACGGGGTAGTGTGAATCCGAGGGTCTGAATTAGTATAGGAAGTGAGTGGCAATGTAGGATGGAGAAAAGACAACGGGGTGGTCAGCATGGGGAGGTCAGGAAACATGCAGTGGCAATGTAAGATAGGTGTCTGAAAAGCATCCTGATGTGGTGCGCATAGTAAGGGTTTTTAACAGGCCATTCACTGGTAGGAGTGAAAAAAAACATCAGGTGTGGTGTGAATCGGAGCATCTGAACTAGTGAGTGGCAATGTAGGATGAAGAAAAGCACCACAGGGTGGTCAGCATGTGGAGGTCAGGAAACAGGCAGTGGCAATGTTGGATAGGTTTCTGAAAAACATCGCGGGGTGGTGCGCATTGTAACGGTTTCTAACAGGCCATTCACTAGTAGGAGTGAGACAAACATCACGGGGTGGTGTGAATCTGAGGGTCTGAATTAGTATAGGCAGTGAGTGGCAATGTAGGATGGAGAAAAGCTCCACAGTCTATTCACCATGGGGAGGTCAGGAAACATGCAGTGGCAATGTACGTTAGGTTTCTGAAAAACATTGCGGGGTGGTGCGCATTGTAAGGGTTTATAACAGGACATTCACTAGTAGGAGTGAGAAAAAAACCACGGGGTGGTATGAATCGGAGGGTCTGAATTGGGATAGGCAGTGAATCGCAATGTAGGATGGAGAAAAGCACCACGGGGTGGTCAGCATGGGGAGGTCATGAAACATGCAGTGGCAATGTAGGATAGGTTTCTGAAAATCATCGCGGGTTGGCGCAGACTGTAAGGATTTCTAATATGCCATTCACTAGCAGGAGTGAGAAAATCATCACGGGGTGGTTTGAATCAGAGAGTATTAATTAGGAGAGGTAGTGAGTGGCAATGTAGTATGGAGAAAAGCACCACGGGGTGGTCAGGAAACATGAAGTGGCAATGTAGGTTAGGTCAGGAAACATGCAGTGGCAATGTAGGTTAGGTTTCTGAAAAACATCACGGGGAGGTGCGCATTGTAAGGGTTTCTAACAGGCCATTCACTACTAGCAGTGAGAAAAACATCACGGGGTGGTGTGAATTGGAGGTTCTGAATTGGGATAGGCTGTGAGTGGCAATTTAGGTTGGAGAAAAGCACCACGGGGTGGTCAGCATGGGGAAGTCAGGAAATATGCAGTGGCAATGTGCATTAGGTTTCTCAAAAACATCGCGGGGTGGTGCGCATTGTAAGAGTTTCTAATAGGCCATTCACTAGCAGCAGTGAGAAAAACATCACGGGGTGGTGTGAATCGGAAAGTATTACCTAGGATAGGCAGTGAGTGGCAATGTAGGATGGAGAAAAGCACCACGCGGTGATCAGCATGGGGAGGTCAGGAAACATGCAGTGGCAGTGTAGGTTAGGTTTCTGAAAAACATGGTGGAGTGGTGCGCATTGTAAGGGTTTCTAACAGGCCATTCACTAAAAGACTGACAAAAACATCACGGGTTGGTGTGAATTGGAGGGACAGAATTGGGATAGGCAGTGAGTGGCAATGTAGGATGGAGAATAACACCACGGGTTGGTCAGCATAGGGAGGACAGGAAACATGCAGTTGTAATGTAGGATAGGTTTCTGAAAATAATCGAGGGGTGGTGCGCATTGTAAGGGTTTCTAACAGGCCTTTCACTAGTAGGAGTTAGAAAATCATCAAGGGGTGGTGTGAATCGGAAGGTCTGAATTAGGATAGGCAGTGAGTGGCAATGTAGGATGGAGAAAAGCACCACGGGGGGGTCAGCATGGTGAAGTCCGGAAACATGCAGTAGCAATGTAGGTTAGGTTTCTGAAAAATATCTATGGTTGGTGCGCATTGTAAGGGTTTCTAACAGGCCATTCACTAGTAGGAGTGACAAAAACATCACGGGGTGCTGTGAATTGGAGGGTCTGAATTGGGATAGGCAGTGAGTTTCAATTTAGAATGGAGAAAAGCACCACGGGGTGGTCAGCATGGGGAGGTCAGGAAACAGGCGGTGGCAATATAGGATAGGTTTCTATAAAACAGGGCGGCGTGGTGTGTATTGTAACGGTTTCTAAAAGGCCATTCACTACTAGGAGTGAGAAAAACATCACGGGGTAGTGTGAATCGGAGGGTCTGAATTAGGATAGGAAGTGAGTTTCAATGTAGGATGGAGAAAAGACCACAGGGTGGTCAGCATGTAGAGGTCAGGAAACATGTAGTGTCAATGTAGGATAGGTGTCTGAAAATCATCGTGATGTGGTGTGCATAGTAAGGGTTTCTAACAGGCCATTCACTAGTAGGAGTGAGAAAAACTCACTCGGGGTGGTGTGATTTGGAGGATCTGAATTAGGATAGCCAGTGAGTTGCAATGTAGGATGGAGAAAAGCACCACGGGTTGGTCAGCATGTGGAGGTCAGGAAACATGCAGTGGCAATGTTGGATAGGTTTCTGAAAAACGTCGCGGGGCGTTGCGCATTGTAAGGGTGTCTAGCAGGCCATTCACTAGTAGGAGTGAGAAAAACACCATGGGGTGGTGTGAATCTGAGGGTCTGAATTGCGATAGGCAGGGAGTGGCTATATAGGATTGAGAAAAGCACCACGGTGTGGTCAGCATGGGGAGGTCAGGAAACATGCAGTGGCAATGTAGGATAGGTTTCTGAAAATCATCACGGGGTGGTGCGCATTGCAAGGGTTTCTAACAGGACATTCACTAGTAGGAGTGAAAAATATATCACGTGATGGTGTGAATCGGAGTGTGTGAATTGGGATAGGCAGTGAGTGGCAATGTATGATGGAGAAAAGCACCAAGGGGTGGTCAGCATGGGGAGGTCATGAAACATGCAGTGGCAAGGTAGGATAGGTTTCTGAAAAACATTGCGGGGTGGTGCGTATTGTAAGGGTTTCTAACAGGCCATTCACTAGTAGGAGTGAAAAAAATATCATGGGGTGGTGTGAATCGGAGCCTCTGAATTAGGATGGGAACTGAGTGGCAATGTAGGATGGAGAAAAGCACCACGGGGTGGTCAGCATGTGTAGGTCAGGAAACATGCAGTGGCAGTGTTGGATAGGTATCTGAAAAACATCGCGGGGTGGTGGCATTGTAAGGGTTTCTAACAGGCCATTCACTAGTAGGAGTGAGAAAAACATCACGGGGTGGTGTGAATCGGACCGTCTTAATTAGAATAGGCAGAGAGTGGCAAGGTAGGATGTAGAAAAGCACAACGGGATGGTCAGGAAACATGCAGTGGCAATGTAGGTTATGTCAGGAAACATGCAGTGGTAATTTAGGTTAGGTTTCTCAAAAACACGGCAGGGAGTCACAATGTACGTTGGATTGGTCAGCATGGGGAGTTCAGGAAACATGCAGTGGCAATGTTGGATAGGTTTCTGAAAAACATCGCCAGGTAGTGCGCATGGTAAGGATTTCTAACAAGCCATTCACTAGTAGGAGTGAGAAAAACATCACAGGGTGGTGTGATTTGGAGGATCTGAATTAGAATAGGTAGAGAGTGGCAATGTAGGATGTAGAAAAGCACCACCGGTTGGTCAGCATGGGGAGGTCAGGAAACATACAGTGGCAATGTAGGATAGGTTTCTCACAAACATCGCGTCGTGGTGTGCATTGTAAGGATTTGTAACAGGCCATTCACTAGTAGGAGTGAGAAAAACATCACGGGGTGGTGTGAATCAGAGGGTTTGAATTAGGATAGGCAGTGAGAGGCAATGTAGGATGGAGAATAGCCCCACGGGGTGGTCAGCATGGGGAGGGCAGGAATCATACAGTGGCAATATAGATTAGGTTTCTGAAAAACATTGGCATAGACGGTAAGTAGCAATGTAGAATGGAGAAAAGCATCACGGGGTGGTCAGCATGGGGAGGTCAGGAAACATGCAGTGGCAATGTAGGATAGGTTTCTGAATAACAATGCGGTGTGGTGCGCATTGTAAGGGATTCTAAAAGGCCATTCACTAGTAGGAGGGAGAAAACCTTCACGGGGTGGTGTGAATCTGAAGCTCTGAATTAGTATAGCCAGTGAGTGGCAATGTAGGATGGAGAAAAGCACCACGCGTTGGTCAGCATAGGGAGGTCAGGAAACATACAGTGGTAATGTAGGATATGTTTCTGAAAAACATCGCTCGGTGGTGCGCATGGTAAGGGTTTCTAACAGGCCATTCACTAGTAGGAGTGAGAAAAACATCACGGGGTGTTGTGAATCTGAAGGTTTGAATTAGGATAGCCAGGGAGTGGCAATGTAGGATAGGGAAAAGCACCACGCAGTGATCAGCATGGGGAGGTCAGGAAACATACAGTGGTAATGTAGGATAAGTTTCTGAAAAACATGGCTTGGTGGTACGCATTGTAAGGGTTTCTAACAGGCCATTTACTAGTAGAAGTGAAAAAAATATCACGGGGTGGTGTGAATCGGAGGGTCTGAATTAGAATAGGCAGTGAGTGACAATGTATAATGGAGAAAAGCACCACCAGATGGTCAGCATGGGAGGTCAAGAAACATGCATTGGCAATGTAGGTTAGGTTTCTGAAAAACATGGCGGGGTGGTGCGCATTGCATGGGTTTCTAACAGGCCATTCACTAAAAGACTGACAAAAACATCACAGGTTGGTGTGAATAGGAGAGACTGAATTGGGATAGGCAGTGAGTGGCAATGTAGGATGGAGAATAACACCACGGGGTGGTCAGCATAGGGAGGAGAGGAAACATGCAGTTGTAATGTAGGATAAGTTTCTGAAAATAATCGAGGGGTGGTGCACATTGTAAGGGTTTCTAACAGGCCATTCACTAGTAGGAGTGAGAAAATCATCAAGGGGTGGTGTGAATCAGAGGGTCTGATTTAGGATAGGCAGTGAGTAGCAATGTAGGATGGAGAAAAGCACCTAGGGGGGTCAGCTTGGTGAGGTCTGGAAACATGCAGTAGCAATGTAGGTTAGGTTTCTGAAAAATATCTAGGGTTGGTGCGCATTGTAAGGGTTTCTAACAGGCAATTCACTAGTAGGAGTGACAAAAACATCACGGGGTAGTGTGAATTGGAGGGTCTGAATTAGGATAGGAAGTGAGAGGCAATGTAGGATGGAGAAAAGACCACGGGGTGGTCAGCATGTGGAGATCAGGAAACATGCAGTGGCAAAGTAGGATAGGTGTCTGAAAATCATCGTGATGTGGTGTGCATAGTTAGGATTTTAAACAGGCCATTCCCTGGTAGGAGTGAAAAAAAACATCAGGTGTGGTGTGAATCGGAGCGTCTGAATTAGGATAGGCAGTGAGTGGCAATGTAGGATGAAGAAAAGCACCACGGGGTGGTCAGCATGTGGAGGTCAGGAAACATGCAGTGGCAATGTTGGATAGGTTTCTGAAAAACATTGCGGGTTGGTGCGCATTGTAAGGGTTTCTAACAGGCCATTCACTAGTAGGAGTGAGACAAACATAACGGGGTGGTGTGAATCCGAGAGTCTGAATTAGTATAGGCAGTGAGTGGCAATGTAGGATGGAGAAAAGCTCCACGGTGTATTCACCATGGGGAGGTCAGGAAACATGCAGTGGCAATGTATGTAAGGTTTCTGAAAAACATCGCGGGGTCGCGCGCTCTGTAAGGATTTCTAATATGCCATTCACTAGCAGGAGTGAGAAAAACATCACGGTTTGGGGTGAATCGGAGAGTCTCAATTAGGATAGGTAGTGAGTGGCAATGTAGGATGGAGGAAAGCACCACGGGTGGTCAGGAAACATGCAGTGGCAATGTAGGTTGTGTCAGGAAACATGCAGTGGCAATGTAGGTTAGGTTTCCAAAAAACACGGCAGGGAGTCACAATGTAGGATGGATTGATGAGCATGGGAAGTTCAGGAAACATGCACTGGCAATGTAGGTTAGGTTTCTGAAAAACATCGCGGGGTGGTGCGCATTGTATGGGTGTGGGTAACATTACATTCAAAAGTAGGAGTGAGAAAAACATCACGGGGTGGTGTGAATTGGAGGGTCTGAATTAGGATAGGCAGTGAGTGGCAATGTAGGATGGAGAAAGGCACCATGGGTTGGTCAGCTTGGGGAGGTTAGGAAACATGCAGTGGCAATGTCGGATAGGTTTCTCAAAAACATCGCGGGATGGTGCCCATTGTAAGGGTTTCTACCAGGCCATTCATTAGTAGGAGTGAGAAAAACACCACGGGGTGGTGTGAATCGGAGGGTCTCAATTGGGATA
This sequence comes from Cavia porcellus, assembly GCF_034190915.1. Taxonomy (NCBI): domain Eukaryota; kingdom Metazoa; phylum Chordata; class Mammalia; order Rodentia; family Caviidae; genus Cavia; species Cavia porcellus. Next base: position 115,047 of record NW_026947560.1, on the reverse strand, counting down.
GGCAGTGAGTGGCAATTTAGGATGTAGAAAAGCACCACGGGGTGGTCAGCATGGGGAGGTCATGAAACATGCAGTGGCAATGTAGGATAGGTTTCTGAAAAACATCACTGGGTGGTGAGCATTGTAAGGGTTTCTAACAGGCCATTCACCAGTAGGAGTGAGAAAATCATCAAGGGGTGGTGTGAATCAGAGTTTCTCAATTAGGATAGGCAGTGAGTGGCAATGTAGGATGGAGAAAAGCACCACGGGGGGGTCAGCATGGTGAGGTCCAGAAACATGCATTAGCAATGTACGTTAGGTTTCTGAAAAATATCTAGGGTTTGTGCGCATTGTAAGGGTTTCTAACAGGCCATTCACTAGTAGGAGTGACAAAAACATCACGGGGTGCTGTGAATTGTAGGGTCTGAATTGGGATAAGCAGTGAGTGGCAATTTAGATTGGAGACAAGCACCACGGGGTGGTCAGCATGGGGAGGTCAGGAAACATGTGGTGGCAATGTAGGATAGGTTTCTATAAAACATAGCGTGATGGTGTGTATTCTAACTTTTTCTAAAAGGCCATTCAGTAGTAGGAGTGAGAAAAACATCACGGGGTAGTGTGAATCCGAGGGTCTGAATTAGTATAGGAAGTGAGTGGCAATGTAGGATGGAGAAAAGACAACGGGGTGGTCAGCATGGGGATGTCAGGAAACATGCAGTGGCAATGTAAGATAGGTGTCTGAAAAGCATCCTGATGTGGTGCGCATAGTAAGGGTTTTTAACAGGCCATTCACTGGTAGGAGTGAAAAAAAACATCAGGTGTGGTGTGAATCGGAGCATCTGAATTAGGATAGGCAGTGAGTGGCAATGTAGGATAAAGAAAAGCACCACAGGGTGGTCAGCATGTGGAGGTCAGGAAACAGGCAGTGGCAATGTTGGATAGGTTTCTGAAAAACATCGCGGGGTGGTGCGCATTGTAAGGGTTTCTAACAGGCCATTCACTAGTAGGAGTGAGACAAACATCACGGGGTGGTGTGAATCTGAGGGTCTGAATTAGTGTAGGCAGTGAGTGGCAATGTATGATGGAGAAAAGCTCCACGGTCTATTCACCATGGGGAGGTCAGGAAACATGCAGTGGCAATGTACGTTAGGTTTCTGAAAATCATCGCGGGTTGGCGCACACCATAAGGATTTCTAATATGCCATTCACTAGCAGGAGTGAGAAAATCATCACGGGGTGGTTTGAATCGGAGAGTCTTAATTAGGAGAGGTAGTGAGTAGCAATGTAGTATGGAGAAAAGCACCACGGGGTGGTCAGGAAACATGAAGTGGCAATGTAGGTTAGGTCAGGAAACATGCAGTGGCAATGTAGGTTAGGTTTCTGAAAAACATCACGGGGAGGTGCGCATTGTAAGGGTTTCTAACAGGCCATTCACTACTAGCAGTGAGAAAAACATCACGGGGTGGTGTGAATTGGAGGTTCTGAATTGGGATAGGCTGTGAGTGGCAATTTAGGTTGGAGAAAAGCACCACGGGGTGGTCAGCATGGGGAAGTCAGGAAATATGCAGTGGCAATGTGCATTAGGTTTCTCAAAACATCGCGGGGTGGTGCGCATTGTAAGAGTTTCTAATAGGCCATTCACTAGCAGCAGTGAGAAAAACATCACGGGGTGGTGTGAATCGGAAAGTATTACCTAGGATAGGCAGTGAGTGGCAATGTAGGATGGAGAAAAGCACCACGCGGTGATCAGCATGGGGAGGTCAGGAAACATGCAGTGGCAGTGTAGGTTAGGTTTCTGAAAAACATGGTGGAGTGGTGCGCATTGTAAGGGTTTCTAACAGGCCATTCACTAAAAGACTGACAAAAACATCACGGGTTGGTGTGAATTGGAGGGACAGAATTGGGATAGGCAGTGAGTGGCAATGTAGGATGGAGAATAACACCACGGGTTGGTCAGCATAGGGAGGACAGGAAACATGCAGTTGTAATGTAGGATAGGTTTCTGAAAATAATCGAGGGGTGGTGCGCATTGTAAGGGTTTCTAACAGGCCTTTCACTAGTAGGAGTTAGAAAATCATCAAGGGGTGGTGTGAATCGGAAGGTCTGAATTAGGATAGGCAGTGAGTGGCAATGTAGGATGGAGAAAAGCACCACGGGGGGGTCAGCATGGTGAAGTCCGGAAACATGCAGTAGCAATGTAGGTTAGGTTTCTGAAAAATATCTATGGTTGGTGCGCATTGTAAGGGTTTCTAACAGGCCATTCACTAGTAGGAGTGACAAAAACATCACGGGGTGCTGTGAATTGGAGGGTCTGAATTGGGATAGGCAGTGAGTGGCAATTTAGAATGGAGAAAAGCACCACGGGGTGGTCAGCATGGGGAGGTCAGGAAACAGGCGGTGGCAATATAGGATAGGTTTCTATAAAACAGGGCGGCGTGGTGTGTATTGTAACGGTTTCTAAAAGGCCATTCACTACTAGGAGTGAGAAAAACATCACGGGGTAGTGTGAATCGGAGGGTCTGAATTAGGATAGGAAGTGAGTTTCAATGTAGGATGGAGAAAAGACCACAGGGTGGTCAGCATGTAGAGGTCAGGAAACATGTAGTGTCAATGTAGGATAGGTGTCTGAAAATCATCGTGATGTGGTGTGCATAGTAAGGGTTTCTAACAGGCCATTTACTAGTAGGAGTGAGAAAAACTCACTCGGGGTGGTGTGATTTGGAGGATCTGAATTAGGATAGCCAGTGAGTTGCAATGTAGGATGGAGAAAAGCACCACGGGTTGGTCAGCATGTGGAGGTCAGGAAACATGCAGTGGCAATGTTGGATAGGTTTCTGAAAAACGTCGCGGGGCGTTGCGCATTGTAAGGGTGTCTAGCAGGCCATTCACTAGTAGGAGTGAGAAAAACACCATGGGGTGGTGTGAATCTGAGGGTCTGAATTGCGATAGGCAGGGAGTGGCTATATAGGATTGAGAAAAGCACCACGGTGTGGTCAGCATGGGGAGGTCAGGAAACATGCAGTGGCAATGTAGGATAGGTTTCTGAAAATCATCACGGGGTGGTGCGCATTGCAAGGGTTTCTAACAGGACATTCACTAGTAGGAGTGAAAAATATATCACGTGATGGTGTGAATCGGAGTGTGTGAATTGGGATAGGCAGTGAGTGGCAATGTATGATGGAGAAAAGCACCAAGGGGTGGTCAGCATGGGGAGGTCATGAAACATGCAGTGGCAAGGTAGGATAGGTTTCTGAAAAACATTGCGGGGTGGTGCGTATTGTAAGGGTTTCTAACAGGCCATTCACTAGTAGGAGTGAAAAAAATATCATGGGGTGGTGTGAATCGGAGCCTCTGAATTAGGATGGGAACTGAGTGGCAATGTAGGATGGAAAAAGCACCACGGGGTGGTCAGCATGTGTAGGTCAGGAAACATGCAGTGGCAGTGTTGGATAGGTATCTGAAAAACATCGCGGGGTGGTGGCATTGTAAGGGTTTCTAACAGGCCATTCACTAGTAGGAGTGAGAAAAACATCACGGGGTGGTGTGAATCGGACCGTCTTAATTAGAATAGGCAGAGAGTGGCAAGGTAGGATGTAGAAAAGCACAACGGGATGGTCAGGAAACATGCAGTGGCAATGTAGGTTATGTCAGGAAACATGCAGTGGTAATTTAGGTTAGGTTTCTCAAAAACACGGCAGGGAGTCACAATGTACGTTGGATTGGTCAGCATGGGGAGTTCAGGAAACATGCAGTGGCAATGTTGGATAGGTTTCTGAAAAACTTCGCCAGGTAGTGCGCATGGTAAGGATTTCTAACAAGCCATTCACTAGTAGGAGTGAGAAAAACATCACAGGGTGGTGTGATTTGGAGGATCTGAATTAGAATAGGTAGAGAGTGGCAATGTAGGATGTAGAAAAGCACCACCGGTTGGTCAGCATGGGGAGGTCAGGAAACATACAGTGGCAATGTAGGATAGGTTTCTCACAAACATCGCGTCGTGGTGTGCATTGTAAGGATTTGTAACAGGCCATTCACTAGTAGGAGTGAGAAAAACATCACGGGGTGGTGTGAATCAGAGGGTTTGAATTAGGATAGGCAGTGAGAGGCAATGTAGGATGGAGAATAGCCCCACGGGGTGGTCAGCATGGGGAGGGCAGGAATCATACAGTGGCAATATAGATTAGGTTTCTGAAAAACATTGGCATAGACGGTAAGTAGCAATGTAGAATGGAGAAAAGCATCACGGGGTGGTCAGCATGGGGAGGTCAGGAAACATGCAGTGGCAATGTAGGATAGGTTTCTGAATAACAATGCGGTGTGGTGCGCATTGTAAGGGATTCTAAAAGGCCATTCACTAGTAGGAGGGAGAAAACCTTCACGGGGTGGTGTGAATCTGAAGCTCTGAATTAGTATAGCCAGTGAGTGGCAATGTAGGATGGAGAAAAGCACCACGCGTTGGTCAGCATAGGGAGGTCAGGAAACATACAGTGGTAATGTAGGATATGTTTCTGAAAAACATCGCTCGGTGGTGCGCATGGTAAGGGTTTCTAACAGGCCATTCACTAGTAGGAGTGAGAAAAACATCACGGGGTGTTGTGAATCTGAAGGTTTGAATTAGGATAGCCAGGGAGTGGCAATGTAGGATGGGGAAAAGCACCACGCAGTGATCAGCATGGGGAGGTCAGGAAACATACAGTGGTAATGTAGGATAAGTTTCTGAAAAACATGGCTTGGTGGTACGCATTGTAAGGGTTTCTAACAGGCCATTTACTAGTAGAAGTGAAAAAAATATCACGGGGTGGTGTGAATCGGAGGGTCTGAATTAGAATAGGCAGTGAGTGACAATGTATAATGGAGAAAAGCACCACCAGATGGTCAGCATGGGAGGTCAAGAAACATGCATTGGCAATGTAGGTTAGGTTTCTGAAAAACATGGCGGGGTGGTGCGCATTGCATGGGTTTCTAACAGGCCATTCACTAAAAGACTGACAAAAACATCACAGGTTGGTGTGAATAGGAGAGACTGAATTGGGATAGGCAGTGAGTGGCAATGTAGGATGGAGAATAACACCACGGGGTGGTCAGCATAGGGAGGAGAGGAAACATGCAGTTGTAATGTAGGATAAGTTTCTGAAAATAATCGAGGGATGGTGCACATTGTAAGGGTTTCTAACAGGCCATTCACTAGTAGGAGTGAGAAAATCATCAAGGGGTGGTGTGAATCGGAGGGTCTGATTTAGGATAGGCAGTGAGTAGCAATGTAGGATGGAGAAAAGCACCTAGGGGGGTCAGCATGGTGAGGTCTGGAAACATGCAGTAGCAATGTAGGTTAGGTTTCTGAAAAATATCTAGGGTTGGTGCGCATTGTAAGGGTTTCTAACAGGCAATTCACTAGTAGGAGTGACAAAAACATCACGGGGTAGTGTGAATTGGAGGGTCTGAATTAGGATAGGAAGTGAGAGGCAATGTAGGATGGAGAAAAGACCACGGGGTGGTCAGCATGTGGAGATCAGGAAACATGCAGTGGCAAAGTAGGATAGGTGTCTGAAAATCATCGTGATGTGGTGTGCATAGTTAGGATTTTAAACAGGCCATTCCCTGGTAGGAGTGAAAAAAAACATCAGGTGTGGTGTGAATCGGAGCGTCTGAATTAGGATAGGCAGTGAGTGGCAATGTAGGATGAAGAAAAGCACCACGGGGTGGTCAGCATGTGGAGGTCAGGAAACATGCAGTGGCAATGTTGGATAGGTTTCTGAAAAACATTGCGGGTTGGTGCGCATTGTAAGGGTTTCTAACAGGCCATTCACTAGTAGGAGTGAGACAAACATAACGGGGTGGTGTGAATCGGAGAGTCTGAATTAGTATAGGCAGTGAGTGGCAATGTAGGATGGAGAAAAGCTCCACGGTGTATTCACCATGGGGAGGTCAGGAAACATGCAGTGGCAATGTATGTAAGGTTTCTGAAAAACATCGCGGGGTCGCGCGCTCTGTAAGGATTTCTAATATGCCATTCACTAGCAGGAGTGAGAAAAACATCACGGTTTGGGGTGAATCGGAGAGTCTCAATTAGGATAGGTAGTGAGTGGCAATGTAGGATGGAGGAAAGCACCACGGGGTGGTCAGGAAACATGCAGTGGCAATGTAGGTTGTGTCAGGAAACATGCAGTGGCAATGTAGGTTAGGTTTCCAAAAAACACGGCAGGGAGTCACAATGTAGGATGGATTGATGAGCATGGGAAGTTCAGGAAACATGCACTGGCAATGTAGGTTAGGTTTCTGAAAAACATCGCGGGGTGGTGCGCATTGTATGGGTGTGGGTAACATTACATTCAAAAGTAGGAGTGAGAAAAACATCACGGGGTGGTGTGAATTGGAGGGTCTGAATTAGGATAGGCAGTGAGTGGCAATGTAGGATGGAGAAAGGCACCATGGGTTGGTCAGCTTGGGGAGGTTAGGAAATATGCAGTGGCAATGTCGGATAGGTTTCTCAAAAACATCGCGGGATGGTGCCCATTGTAAGGGTTTCTACCAGGCCATTCATTAGTAGGAGTGAGAAAAACACCACGGGGTGGTGTGAATCGGAGGGTCTCAATTGGGATAGGCAGTGAGTGGCAATTTAGGATGTAGAAAAGCACCACGGGGTGGTCAGCATGGGGAGCTCATGAAACATGCAGTGGCAATGTAGGATAGGTTTCTGAAAAACATCACTGGGTGGTGAGCATTGTAAGGGTTTCTAACAGGCCATTCACCAGTAGGAGTGAGAAAATCATCAAGGGGTGGTGTGAATCAGAGTTTCTCAATTAGGATAGGCAGTGAGTGGCAATGTAGGATGGAGAAAAGCACCACGGGGGGGTCAGCATGGTGAGGTCCAGAAACATGCATTAGCAATGTACGTTAGGTTTCTGAAAAATATCTAGGGTTTGTGCGCATTGTAAGGGTTTCTAACAGGCCATTCACTAGTAGGAGTGACAAAAACATCACGGGGTGCTGTGAATTGTAGGGTCTGAATTGGGATAAGCAGTGAGTGGCAATTTAGATTGGAGACAAGCACCACGGGGTGGTCAGCATGGGGAGGTCAGGAAACATGTGGTGGCAATGTAGGATAGGTTTCTATAAAACATAGCGTGATGGTGTGTATTCTAACTTTTTCTAAAAGGCCATTCAGTAGTAGGAGTGAGAAAAACATCACGGGGTAGTGTGAATCCGAGGGTCTGAATTAGTATAGGAAGTGAGTGGCAATGTAGGATGGAGAAAAGACAACGGGGTGGTCAGCATGGGGAGGTCAGGAAACATGCAGTGGCAATGTAAGATAGGTGTCTGAAAAGCATCCTGATGTGGTGCGCATAGTAAGGGTTTTTAACAGGCCATTCACTGGTAGGAGTGAAAAAAAACATCAGGTGTGGTGTGAATCGGAGCATCTGAATTAGGATAGGCAGTGAGTGGCAATGTAGGATGAAGAAAAGCATCACAGGGTGGTCAGCATGTGGAGGTCAGGAAACAGGCAGTGGCAATGTTGGATAGGTTTCTGAAAAGCATCGCGGGGTGGTGCGCATTGTAAGGGTTTCTAACAGGCCATTCACTAGTAGGAGTGAGACAAACATCACGGGGTGGTGTGAATCTGAGGGTCTGAATTAGTGTAGGCAGTGAGTGGCAATGTATGATGGAGAAAAGCTCCACGGTCTATTCACCATGGGGAGGTCAGGAAACATGCAGTGGCAATGTACGTTAGGTTTCTGAAAATCATCGCGGGTTGGCGCACACTGTAAGGATTTCTAATATGCCATTCACTAGCAGGAGTGAGAAAATCATCACGGGGTGGTTTGAATCGGAGAGTCTTAATTAGGAGAGGTAGTGAGTGGCAATGTAGTATGGAGAAAAGCACCACGGGGTGGTCAGGAAACATGAAGTGGCAATGTAGGTTAGGTCAGGAAACATGCAGTGGCAATGTAGGTTAGGTTTCTGAAAAACATCACGGGGAGGTGCGCATTGTAAGGGTTTCTAACAGGCCATTCACTACTAGCAGTGAGAAAAACATCACGGGGTGGTGTGAATTGGAGGTTCTGAATTGGGATAGGCTGTGAGTGGCAATTTAGGTTGGAGAAAAGCACCACGGGGTGGTCAGCATGGGGAAGTCAGGAAATATGCAGTGGCAATGTGCATTAGGTTTCTCAAAACATCGCGGGGTGGTGCGCATTGTAAGAGTTTCTAATAGGCCATTCACTAGCAGCAGTGAGAAAAACATCACGGGGTGGTGTGAATCGGAAAGTATTACCTAGGATAGGCAGTGAGTGGCAATGTAGGATGGAGAAAAGCACCACGCGGTGAACAGCATGGGGAGGTCAGGAAACATGCAGTGGCAGTGTAGGTTAGGTTTCTGAAAAACATGGTGGAGTGGTGCGCATTGTAAGGGTTTCTAACAGGCCATTCACTAAAAGACTGACAAAAACATCACGGGTTGGTGTGAATTGGAGGGACAGAATTGGGATAGGCAGTGAGTGGCAATGTAGGATGGAGAATAACACCACGGGTTGGTCAGCATAGGGAGGACAGGAAACATGCAGTTGTAATGTAGGATAGGTTTCTGAAAATAATCGAGGGGTGGTGCGCATTGTAAGGGTTTCTAACAGGCCTTTCACTAGTAGGAGTTAGAAAATCATCAAGGGGTGGTGTGAATCGGAAGGTCTGAATTAGGATAGGCAGTGAGTGGCAATGTAGGATGGAGAAAAGCACCACGGGGGGGTCAGCATGGTGAAGTCCGGAAACATGCAGTAGCAATGTAGGTTAGGTTTCTGAAAAATATCTATGGTTGGTGCGCATTGTAAGGGTTTCTAACAGGCCATTCACTAGTAGGAGTGACAAAAACATCACGGGGTGCTGTGAATTGGAGGGTCTGAATTGGGATAGGCAGTGAGTGGCAATTTAGAATGGAGAAAAGCACCACGGGGTGGTCAGCATGGGGAGGTCAGGAAACAGGCGGTGGCAATATAGGATAGGTTTCTATAAAACAGGGCGGCGTGGTGTGTATTGTAACGGTTTCTAAAAGGCCATTCACTACTAGGAGTGAGAAAAACATCACGGGGTAGTGTGAATCGGAGGGTCTGAATTAGGATAGGAAGTGAGTTTCAATGTAGGATGGAGAAAAGACCACAGGGTGGTCAGCATGTAGAGGTCAGGAAACATGTAGTGTCAATGTAGGATAGGTGTCTGAAAATCATCGTGATGTGGTGTGCATAGTAAGGGTTTCTAACAGGCCATTCACTAGTAGGAGTGAGAAAAACTCACTCGGGGTGGTGTGATTTGGAGGATCTGAATTAGGATAGCCAGTGAGTTGCAATGTAGGATGGAGAAAAGCACCACGGGTTGGTCAGCATGTGGAGGTCAGGAAACATGCAGTGGCAATGTTGGATAGGTTTCTGAAAAACGTCGCGGGGCGTTGCGCATTGTAAGGGTGTCTAGCAGGCCATTCACTAGTAGGAGTGAGAAAAACACCATGGGGTGGTGTGAATCTGAGGGTCTGAATTGCGATAGGCAGGGAGTGGCTATATAGGATTGAGAAAAGCACCACGGTGTGGTCAGCATGGGGAGGTCAGGAAACATGCAGTGGCAATGTAGGATAGGTTTCTGAAAATCATCACGGGGTGGTGCGCATTGCAAGGGTTTCTAACAGGACATTCACTAGTAGGAGTGAAAAATATATCACGTGATGGTGTGAATCGGAGTGTGTGAATTGGGATAGGCAGTGAGTGGCAATGTATGATGGAGAAAAGCACCAAGGGGTGGTCAGCATGGGGAGGTCATGAAACATGCAGTGGCAAGGTAGGATAGGTTTCTGAAAAACATTGCGGGGTGGTGCGTATTGTAAGGGTTTCTAACAGGCCATTCACTAGTAGGAGTGAAAAAAATATCATGGGGTGGTGTGAATCGGAGCCTCTGAATTAGGATGGGAACTGAGTGGCAATGTAGGATGGAAAAAGCACCACGGGGTGGTCAGCATGTGTAGGTCAGGAAACATGCAGTGGCAGTGTTGGATAGGTATCTGAAAAACATCGCGGGGTGGTGGCATTGTAAGGGTTTCTAACAGGCCATTCACTAGTAGGAGTGAGAAAAACATCACGGGGTGGTGTGAATCGGACCGTCTTAATTAGAATAGGCAGAGAGTGGCAAGGTAGGATGTAGAAAAGCACAACGGGATGGTCAGGAAACATGCAGTGGCAATGTAGGTTATGTCAGGAAACATGCAGTGGTAATTTAGGTTAGGTTTCTCAAAAACACGGCAGGGAGTCACAATGTACGTTGGATTGGTCAGCATGGGGAGTTCAGGAAACATGCAGTGGCAATGTTGGATAGGTTTCTGAAAAACATCGCCAGGTAGTGCGCATGGTAAGGATTTCTAACAAGCCATTCACTAGTAGGAGTGAGAAAAACATCACAGGGTGGTGTGATTTGGAGGATCTGAATTAGAATAGGTAGAGAGTGGCAATGTAGGATGTAGAAAAGCACCACCGGTTGGTCAGCATGGGGAGGTCAGGAAACATACAGTGGCAATGTAGGATAGGTTTCTCACAAACATCGCGTCGTGGTGTGCATTGTAAGGATTTGTAACAGGCCATTCACTAGTAGGAGTGAGAAAAACATCACAGGGTGGTGTGAATCAGAGGGTTTGAATTAGGATAGGCAGTGAGTGGCAATGTAGGATGGAGAATAGCCCCACGGGGTGGTCAGCATGGGGAGGGCAGGAATCATACAGTGGCAATATAGATTAGGTTTCTGAAAAACATTGGCATAGACGGTAAGTAGCAATGTAGAATGGAGAAAAGCATCACGGGGTGGTCAGCATGGGGAGGTCAGGAAACATGCAGTGGCAATGTAGGATAGGTTTCTGAATAACAATGCGGTGTGGTGCGCATTGTAAGGGATTCTAAAAGGCCATTCACTAGTAGGAGGGAGAAAACCTTCACGGGGTGGTGTGAATCTGAAGCTCTGAATTAGTATAGCCAGTGAGTGGCAATGTAGGATGGAGAAAAGCACCACGCGTTGGTCAGCATAGGGAGGTCAGGAAACATACAGTGGTAATGTAGGATATGTTTCTGAAAAACATCGCTCGGTGGTGCGCATGGTAAGGGTTTCTAACAGGCCATTCACTAGTAGGAGTGAGAAAAACATCACGGGGTGTTGTGAATCTGAAGGTTTGAATTAGGATAGCCAGGGAGTGGCAATGTAGGATGGGGAAAAGCACCACGCAGTGATCAGCATGGGGAGGTCAGGAAACATACAGTGGTAATGTAGGATAAGTTTCTGAAAAACATGGCTTGGTGGTACGCATTGTAAGGGTTTCTAACAGGACATTTACTAGTAGAAGTGAAAAAAATATCACGGGGTGGTGTGAATCGGAGGGTCTGAATTAGAATAGGCAGTGAGTGACAATGTATAATGGAGAAAAGCACCACCAGATGGTCAGCATGGGAGGTCAAGAAACATGCATTGGCAATGTAGGTTAGGTTTCTGAAAAACATGGCGGGGTGGTGCGCATTGCATGGGTTTCTAACAGGCCATTCACTAAAAGACTGACAAAAACATCACAGGTTGGTGTGAATAGGAGAGACTGAATTGGGATAGGCAGTGAGTGGCAATGTAGGATGGAGAATAACACCACGGGGTGGTCAGCATAGGGAGGAGAGGAAACATGCAGTTGTAATGTAGGATAAGTTTCTGAAAATAATCGAGGGATGGTGCACATTGTAAGGGTTTCTAACAGGCCATTCACTAGTAGGAGTGAGAAAATCATCAAGGGGTGGTGTGAATCGGAGGGTCTGATTTAGGATAGGCAGTGAGTAGCAATGTAGGATGGAGAAAAGCACCTAGGGGGGTCAGCATGGTGAGGTCTGGAAACATGCAGTAGCAATGTAGGTTAGGTTTCTGAAAAATATCTAGGGTTGGTGCGCATTGTAAGGGTTTCTAACAGGCAATTCACTAGTAGGAGTGACAAAAACATCACGGGGTAGTGTGAATTGGAGGGTCTGAATTAGGATAGGAAGTGAGAGGCAATGTAGGATGGAGAAAAGACCACGGGGTGGTCAGCATGTGGAGATCAGGAAACATGCAGTGGCAAAGTAGGATAGGTGTCTGAAAATCATCGTGATGTGGTGTGCATAGTTAGGATTTTAAACAGGCCATTCCCTGGTAGGAGTGAAAAAAAACATCAGGTGTGGTGTGAATCGGAGCGTCTGAATTAGGATAGGCAGTGAGTGGCAATGTAGGATGAAGAAAAGCACCACGGGGTGGTCAGCATGTGGAGGTCAGGAAACATGCAGTGGCAATGTTGGATAGGTTTCTGAAAAACATTGCGGGTTGGTGCGCATTGTAAGGGTTTCTAACAGGCCATTCACTAGTAGGAGTGAGACAAACATAACGGGGTGGTGTGAATCGGAGAGTCTGAATTAGTATAGGCAGTGAGTGGCAATGTAGGATGGAGAAAAGCTCCACGGTGTATTCACCATGGGGAGGTCAGGAAACATGCAGTGGCAATGTATGTAAGGTTTCTGAAAAACATCGCGGGGTCGCGCGCTCTGTAAGGATTTCTAATATGCCATTCACTAGCAGGAGTGAGAAAAACATCACGGTTTGGGGTGAATCGGAGAGTCTCAATTAGGATAGGTAGTGAGTGGCAATGTAGGATGGAGGAAAGCACCACGGGGTGGTCAGGAAACATGCAGTGGCAATGTAGGTTGTGTCAGGAAACATGCAGTGGCAATGTAGGTTAGGTTTCCAAAAAACACGGCAGGGAGTCACAATGTAGGATGGATTGATGAGCATGGGAAGTTCAGGAAACATGCACTGGCAATGTAGGTTAGGTTTCTGAAAAACATCGCGGGGTGGTGCGCATTGTATGGGTGTGGGTAACATTACATTCAAAAGTAGGAGTGAGAAAAACATCACGGGGTGGTGTGAATTGGAGGGTCTGAATTAGGATAGGCAGTGAGTGGCAATGTAGGATGGAGAAAGGCACCATGGGTTGGTCAGCTTGGGGAGGTTAGGAAATATGCAGTGGCAATGTCGGATAGGTTTCTCAAAAACATCGCGGGATGGTGCCCATTGTAAGGGTTTCTACCAGGCCATTCATTAGTAGGAGTGAGAAAAACACCACGGGGTGGTGTGAATCGGAGGGTCTCAATTGGGATAGGCAGTGAGTGGCAATTTAGGATGTAGAAAAGCACCACGGGGTGGTCAGCATGGGGAGCTCATGAAACATGCAGTGGCAATGTAGGATAGGTTTCTGAAAAACATCACTGGGTGGTGAGCATTGTAAGGGTTTCTAACAGGCCATTCACCAGTAGGAGTGAGAAAATCATCAAGGGGTGGTGTGAATCAGAGTTTCTCAATTAGGATAGGCAGTGAGTGGCAATGTAGGATGGAGAAAAGCACCACGGGGGGGTCAGCATGGTGAGGTCCAGAAACATGCATTAGCAATGTACGTTAGGTTTCTGAAAAATATCTAGGGTTTGTGCGCATTGTAAGGGTTTCTAACAGGCCATTCACTAGTAGGAGTGACAAAAACATCACGGGGTGCTGTGAATTGTAGGGTCTGAATTGGGATAAGCAGTGAGTGGCAATTTAGATTGGAGACAAGCACCACGGGGTGGTCAGCATGGGGAGGTCAGGAAACATGTGGTGGCAATGTAGGATAGGTTTCTATAAAACATAGCGTGATGGTGTGTATTCTAACTTTTTCTAAAAGGCCATTCAGTAGTAGGAGTGAGAAAAACATCACGGGGTAGTGTGAATCCGAGGGTCTGAATTAGTATAGGAAGTGAGTGGCAATGTAGGATGGAGAAAAGACAACGGGGTGGTCAGCATGGGGAGGTCAGGAAACATGCAGTGGCAATGTAAGATAGGTGTCTGAAAAGCATCCTGATGTGGTGCGCATAGTAAGGGTTTTTAACAGGCCATTCACTGGTAGGAGTGAAAAAAAAACATCAGGTGTGGTGTGAATCGGAGCATCTGAATTAGGATAGGCAGTGAGTGGCAATGTAGGATGAAGAAAAGCACCACAGGGTGGTCAGCATGTGGAGGTCAGGAAACAGGCAGTGGCAATGTTGGATAGGTTTCTGAAAAGCATCGCGGGGTGGTGCGCATTGTAAGGGTTTCTAACAGGCCATTCACTAGTAGGAGTGAGACAAACATCACGGGGTGGTGTGAATCTGAGGGTCTGAATTAGTGTAGGCAGTGAGTGGCAATGTATGATGGAGAAAAGCTCCACGGTCTATTCACCATGGGGAGGTCAGGAAACATGCAGTGGCAATGTACGTTAGGTTTCTGAAAATCATCGCGGGTTGGCGCACACTGTAAGGATTTCTAATATGCCATTCACTAGCAGGAGTGAGAAAATCATCACGGGGTGGTTTGAATCGGAGAGTCTTAATTAGGAGAGGTAGTGAGTGGCAATGTAGTATGGAGAAAAGCACCACGGGGTGGTCAGGAAACATGAAGTGGCAATGTAGGTTAGGTCAGGAAACATGCAGTGGCAATGTAGGTTAGGTTTCTGAAAAACATCACGGGGAGGTGCGCATTGTAAGGGTTTCTAACAGGCCATTCACTACTAGCAGTGAGAAAAACATCACGGGGTGGTGTGAATTGGAGGTTCTGAATTGGGATAGGCTGTGAGTGGCAATTTAGGTTGGAGAAAAGCACCACGGGGTGGTCAGCATGGGGAAGTCAGGAAATATGCAGTGGCAATGTGCATTAGGTTTCTCAAAACATCGCGGGGTGGTGCGCATTGTAAGAGTTTCTAATAGGCCATTCACTAGCAGCAGTGAGAAAAACATCACGGGGTGGTGTGAATCGGAAAGTATTAACTAGGATAGGCAGTGAGTGGCAATGTAGGATGGAGAAAAGCACCACGCGGTGATCAGCATGGGGAGGTCAGGAAACATGCAGTGGCAGTGTAGGTTAGGTTTCTGAAAAACATGGTGGAGTGGTGCGCATTGTAAGGGTTTCTAACAGGCCATTCACTAAAAGACTGACAAAAACATCACGGGTTGGTGTGAATTGGAGGGACAGAATTGGGATAGGCAGTGAGTGGCAATGTAGGATGGAGAATAACACCACGGGTTGGTCAGCATAGGGAGGACAGGAAACATGCAGTTGTAATGTAGGATAGGTTTCTGAAAATAATCGAGGGGTGGTGCGCATTGTAAGGGTTTCTAACAGGCCTTTCACTAGTAGGAGTTAGAAAATCATCAAGGGGTGGTGTGAATCGGAAGGTCTGAATTAGGATAGGCAGTGAGTGGCAATGTAGGATGGAGAAAAGCACCACGGGGGGGTCAGCATGGTGAAGTCCGGAAACATGCAGTAGCAATGTAGGTTAGGTTTCTGAAAAATATCTATGGTTGGTGCGCATTGTAAGGGTTTCTAACAGGCCATTCACTAGTAGGAGTGACAAAAACATCACGGGGTGCTGTGAATTGGAGGGTCTGAATTGGGATAGGCAGTGAGTGGCAATTTAGAATGGAGAAAAGCACCACGGGGTGGTCAGCATGGGGAGGTCAGGAAACAGGCGGTGGCAATATAGGATAGGTTTCTATAAAACAGGGCGGCGTGGTGTGTATTGTAACGGTTTCTAAAAGGCCATTCACTACTAGGAGTGAGAAAAACATCACGGGGTAGTGTGAATCGGAGGGTCTGAATTAGGATAGGAAGTGAGTTTCAATGTAGGATGGAGAAAAGACCACAGGGTGGTCAGCATGTAGAGGTCAGGAAACATGTAGTGTCAATGTAGGATAGGTGTCTGAAAATCATCGTGATGTGGTGTGCATAGTAAGGGTTTCTAACAGGCCATTCACTAGTAGGAGTGAGAAAAACTCACTCGGGGTGGTGTGATTTGGAGGATCTGAATTAGGATAGCCAGTGAGTTGCAATGTAGGATGGAGAAAAGCACCACGGGTTGGTCAGCATGTGGAGGTCAGGAAACATGCAGTGGCAATGTTGGATAGGTTTCTGAAAAACGTCGCGGGGCGTTGCGCATTGTAAGGGTGTCCAGCAGGCCATTCACTAGTAGGAGTGAGAAAAACACCATGGGGTGGTGTGAATCTGAGGGTCTGAATTGCGATAGGCAGGGAGTGGCTATATAGGATTGAGAAAAGCACCACGGTGTGGTCAGCATGGGGAGGTCAGGAAACATGCAGTGGCAATGTAGGATAGGTTTCTGAAAATCATCACGGGGTGGTGCGCATTGCAAGGGTTTCTAACAGGACATTCACTAGTAGGAGTGAAAAATATATCACGTGATGGTGTGAATCGGAGTGTGTGAATTGGGATAGGCAGTGAGTGGCAATGTATGATGGAGAAAAGCACCAAGGGGTGGTCAGCATGGGGAGGTCATGAAACATGCAGTGGCAAGGTAGGATAGGTTTCTGAAAAACATTGCGGGGTGGTGCGTATTGTAAGGGTTTCTAACAGGCCATTCACTAGTAGGAGTGAAAAAAATATCATGGGGTGGTGTGAATCGGAGCCTCTGAATTAGGATGGGAACTGAGTGGCAATGTAGGATGGAGAAAAGCACCACGGGGTGGTCAGCATGTGTAGGTCAGGAAACATGCAGTGGCAGTGTTGGATAGGTATCTGAAAAACATCGCGGGGTGGTGGCATTGTAAGGGTTTCTAACAGGCCATTCACTAGTAGGAGTGAAAAAAATATCATGGGGTGGTGTGAATCGGAGCCTCTGAATTAGGATGGGAACTGAGTGGCAATGTAGGATGGAAAAAGCACCACGGGGTGGTCAGCATGTGTAGGTCAGGAAACATGCAGTGGCAGTGTTGGATAGGTATCTGAAAAACATCGCGGGGTGGTGGCATTGTAAGGGTTTCTAACAGGCCATTCACTAGTAGGAGTGAGAAAAACATCACGGGGTGGTGTGAATCGGACCGTCTTAATTAGAATAGGCAGAGAGTGGCAAGGTAGGATGTAGAAAAGCACAACGGGATGGTCAGGAAACATGCAGTGGCAATGTAGGTTATGTCAGGAAACATGCAGTGGTAATTTAGGTTAGGTTTCTCAAAAACACGGCAGGGAGTCACAATGTACGTTGGATTGGTCAGCATGGGGAGTTCAGGAAACATGCAGTGGCAATGTTGGATAGGTTTCTGAAAAACATCGCCAGGTAGTGCGCATGGTAAGGATTTCTAACAAGCCATTCACTAGTAGGAGTGAGAAAAACATCACAGGGTGGTGTGATTTGGAGGATCTGAATTAGAATAGGTAGAGAGTGGCAATGTAGGATGTAGAAAAGCACCACCGGTTGGTCAGCATGGGGAGGTCAGGAAACATACAGTGGCAATGTAGGATAGGTTTCTCACAAACATCGCATCGTGGAGTGCATTGTAAGGATTTGTAACAGGCCATTCACTAGTAGGAGTGAGAAAAACATCACGGGGTGGTGTGAATCAGAGGGTTTGAATTAGGATAGGCAGTGAGTGGCAATGTAGGATGGAGAATAGCCCCACGGAGTGGTCAGCATGGGGAGGGCAGGAATCATACAGTGGCAATATAGATTAGGTTTCTGAAAAACATTGGCATAGACGGTAAGTAGCAATGTAGAATGGAGAAAAGCATCACGGGGTGGTCAGCATGGGGAGGTCAGGAAACATGCAGTGGCAATGTAGGATAGGTTTCTGAATAACAATGCGGTGTGGTGCGCATTGTAAGGGATTCTAAAAGGCCATTCACTAGTAGGAGGGAGAAAACCTTCACGGGGTGGTGTGAATCTGAAGCTCTGAATTAGTATAGCCAGTGAGTGGCAATGTAGGATGGAGAAAAGCACCACGCGTTGGTCAGCATAGGGAGGTCAGGAAACATGCAGTGGTAATGTAGGATATGTTTCTGAAAAACATCGCTCGGTGGTGCGCATGGTAAGGGTTTCTAACAGGCCATTCACTAGTAGGAGTGAGAAAAACATCACGGGGTGTTGTGAATCTGAAGGTTTGAATTAGGATAGCCAGGGAGTGGCAATGTAGGATGGGGAAAAGCACCACGCAGTGATCAGCATGGGGAGGTCAGGAAACATACAGTGGTAATGTAGGATAAGTTTCTGAAAAACATGGCTTGGTGGTACGCATTGTAAGGGTTTCTAACAGGCCATTTACTAGTAGAAGTGAAAAAAATATCACGGGGTGGTGTGAATCGGAGGGTCTGAATTAGAATAGGCAGTGAGTGACAATGTATAATGGAGAAAAGCACCACCAGATGGTCAGCATGGGGAGGTCAGGAAACATGCAGTGGCAATGTAGGTTAGGTTTCTGAAAAACATCGCGGGGTGGTGCACACTGTAAGGGTTTCTACCAGGCCTTTCACTAGTAGGAGTGAGAAAAACATCAAGGGGTGGTGTGAATCAGAGGGACTGAATTAGGATAGGCAGTGAGTGGCAATGTAGGATGGAGAAAAGCACCACGGGTTGGTCAGCATGTGGAGGTCAGGAAACATGCAGTGGCAATGTTGGATAGGTTTCTGAAAAACGTCGCGGGGCGTTGCGCATTGTAAGGGTGTCTAGCTGGCCATTCACTAGTAGGAGTGAGAAAAACACCATGGGGTGGTGTGAATCTGAGGGTCTGAATTGCGATAGGCAGGGAGTGGCTATATAGGATTGAGAAAAGCACCACGGTGTGGTCAGCATGGGGAGGTCAGGAAACATGCAGTGGCAATGTAGGATAGGTTTCTGAAAATCATCACGGGGTGGTGCGCATTGCAAGGGTTTCTAACAGGACATTCACTAGTAGGAGTGAAAAATATATCACGTGATGGTGTGATTCGGAGTGTGTGAATTGGGATAGGCAGTGAGTGGCAATGTATGATGGAGAAAAGCACCAAGGGGTGGTCAGCATGGGGAGGTCATGAAACATGCAGTGGCAATGTAGGATAGGTTTCTGAAAAACATTGCGGGGTGGTGCGTATTGTAAGGGTTTCTAACAGGCCATTCACTAGTAGGAGTGAAAAAAATATCATGGGGTGGTGTGAATCGGAGCCTCTGAATTAGGATGGGAACTGAGTGGCAATGTAGGATGGAGAAAAGCACCACGGGGTGGTCAGCATGTGTAGGTCAGGAAACATGCAGTGGCAGTGTTGGATAGGTATCTGAAAAACATCGCGGGGTGGTGGCATTGTAAGGGTTTCTAACAGGCCATTCACTAGTAGGAGTGAGAAAAACAACACGGGGTGGTGTGAATCGGACCGTCTTAATTAGAATAGGCAGAGAGTGGCAAGGTAGGATGTAGAAAAGCACAACGGGATGGTCAGGAAACATGCAGTGGCAATGTAGGTTATGTCAGGAAACATGCAGTGGCAATTTAGGTTAGGTTTCTCAAAAACACGGCAGGGAGTCACAATGTACGTTGGATTGGTCAGCATGGGGAGTTCAGGAAACATGCAGTGGCAATGTTGGATAGGTTTCTGAAAAACATCGCGAGGTAGTGCGCATGGTAAGGATTTCTAACAAGCCATTCACTAGTAGGAGTGAGAAAAACATCACAGGGTGGTGTGATTTGGAGGATCTGAATTAGGATAGGTAGTGAGTGGCAATGTAGGATGTAGAAAAGCACCACCGGTTGGTCAGCATGGGGAGGTCAGGAAACATACAGTGGCAATGTAGGATAGGTTTCTCACAAATATCGCGTGGTGGTGTGCATTGTAAGGATTTCTAACAGGCCATTCACTAGTAGGAGTGAGAAAAACATCACGGGTTGGTGTGAATCAGAGGGTTTGAATTAGGATAGGCAGTGAGTGGCAATGTAGGATGGAGAATAGCCCCACGGGGTGGTCAGCATGGGGAGGGCAGGAATCATACAGTGGCAATATAGATTAGGTTTCTGAAAAACATTGGCATAGAAGGTAAGTAGCAATGTAGAATGGAGAAAAGCATCACGGGGTGGTCAGCATGGGGAGGTCAGGAAACATGCAGTGGCAATGTAGGATAGGTTTCTGAATAACAATGTGGTGTGGTGCGCATTGTAAGGGATTCTAACAGGCCATTCACTAGTAGGAGGGAGAAAACCATCACGGGGTGGTGTGAATCTGAAGCTCTGAATTAGTATAGCCAGTGAATGGCAATGTAGGATGGAGAAAAGCACCACGCGTTGGTCAGCATAGGGAGGTCAGGAAACATACAGTGTTAATGTAGGATATGTTTCTGAAAAACATTGCTGGGTGGTGCGCATGGTAAGGGTTTCTAACAGGCCATTCACTAGTAGGAGTGAGAAAAATATCACGGGGTGTTGTGAATCTGAAGGTCTGAATTAGGATACCCAGGGAGTGGCAATGTAGGATGGAGAAAAGCACCACGCAGTGATCAGCATGGGGAGGTCAGGAAACATACAGTGGTATTGTAGGATAAGTTTCTGAAAAACATGGCTTGGTGGTACATATTGTAAGGGTTTCTAACAGGCCATTTACTAGTAGAAGTGAAAAAAATATCACGGGGTGGTGTGAATCAGAGGGTCTTAATTAGAATAGGCAGTGAGTGACAATGTATAATGGAGAAAAGCACCACCAGATGGTCAGCATGGGAGGTCAAGAAACATGTATTGGCAATGTAGGTTAGGTTTCTGAAAAACATGGCGGGGTGGTGCACATTGTAAGGGTTTCTGACAGGCCATTCACTAAAAGACTGACAAAAACATCACGGGTTGGTGTGAATTTGAGGGACTGAATTGGGATAGGCAGTGAGTGGCAATGTAGGATGGAGAATAACACCACGGGGTGGTCAGCATAGGGAGGACAGGAAACATGCAGTTGTAATGTAGGATAGGTTTCTGAATATAATCGAGGGGTGGTGCGCATTGTAAGGGTTTCTAACAGGCCATTCACTAGTAGGAGTGAGAAAATCATCAAGGGGTGGTGTGAATCGGATGGTCTGATTTAGGATAGGCAGTGAGTAGCAATGTAGGATGGAGAAAAGCACCTAGGGGGGGTCAGCATGGTGAGGTCTGGAAACATGCAGTAGCAATGTAGGTTAGGTTTCTGAAAAATATCTATGGTTGGTGCGCATTGTAAGGGTTTCTAACAGGCCATTCACTAGTAGGAGTGACAAAAACATCACGGGGTAGTGTGAATTGGAGGGTCTGAATTAGGATAGGAAGTGAGTGGCAATGTAGAATGGAGAAAGGCACCATGGGTTGGTCAGCTTGGGGAGGTCAGGAAACATGCAGTGGCAATGCTGGATAGGTTTCTGAAAAACATTGCGGGGTGGTGCGCATTGTAAAGGTTTCTAACAGGCCATTCACTAGTAGGAGTGAGACAAACATAACGGGGTGGTGTGAATCGGAGGGTCTGAATTAGTATAGGCAGTGAGTGGCAATGTAGGAAGGAGAAAAGCTCCACGGTGTATTCACCATGGGGAGGTCAGGAAACATGCAGTGGCAATGTATGTAAGGTTTCTGAAAAACATCGCGGGGTCGCGCACTCTGTAAGGATTTCTAATATGCCATTCACTAGCAGGAGTGAGAAAAACATCACGGTTTGGGGTGAATTGGAGAGTCTCAATTAGGATAGGTAGTGAGTGGCAATGTAGGATGGAGGAAAGCACCACGGGGTGGTCAGGAAACATGCAGTGGCAATGTAGGTTATGTCAGGAAACATGCAGTGGCAATGTAGGTTAGGTTTCCAAAAAACACGGCAGGGAGTCACAATGTAGGATGGATTGATGAGCATGGGGAGTTCAGGAAACATGCACTGGCAATGTAGGTTAGGTTTCTGAAAAACATCGCGGGGTGGTGCGCATTGTATGGGTGTGGGTAACATTACATTCAAAAGTAGGAGTGAGAAAAACATCACGGGGTGGTGTGAATCGGAGGTCTGAATTAGGATAGGCAGTGAGTGGCAATGTAGGATGGAGAAAGGCACCATGTGTTGGTCAGCTTGGGGAGGTTAGGAAACATGCAGTGGCAATGTCGGATAGGTTTCTCAAAAACATCGCGGGATGGTGCCCATTGTAAGGGTTTCTACCATGCCATTCATTAGTAGGAGTGAGAAAAACACCACAGGGTGGTGTGAATCGGAGGGTCTCAATTGGGATAGGCAGTGAGTGGCAATTTAGGATGGAGAAAAGCACCACAGGGTGGTCAGCATGGGGAGGTCATGAAACATGCAGTGGCAATGTAGGATAGGTTTCTGAAAAACATCACTGGGTGGTGAGCATTGTAAGGGTTTCTAACAGGTCATTCACTAGTAGGAGTGAGAAAATCATCAAGGGGTGGTGTGAATCGGAGTTTCTGAATTAGGATAGGCAGTGAGTGGCAATGTAGGATGGAGAAAAGCACCACAGGGGTGTCAGCATGGTGTGGTCCAGAAACATGCATTAGCAATGTACGTTAGGTTTCTGAAAAATATCTAAGGTTTGTGCGCATTGTAAGGGTTTCTAACAGGCCATACACTAGTAGGAGTGACAAAAACATCACGGGGTGCTGTGAATTGGAGGGTCTGAATTGGGATAAGCAGTGAGTGGCAATTTAGAATGGAGACAAGCACCACGGGGTGGTCAGCATGGGGAGGTCAGGAAACATGTGGTGGCAATGTAGGATAGGTTTCTATAAAACATGGCGTGGTGGTGTGTATTATAACTTTTTCTAAAAGGCCATTAAGTAGTAGGAGTGAGAAAAACATCACGGGGTAGTGTGAATCGGAGGGTCTGAATTAGTATAGGAAGTGAGTGGCAATGTAGGATGGAGAAAAGACAACGGGGTGGTCAGCATAGGGAGGTCAGGAAACATGCAGTGGCAATGTAAGATAAGTGTCTGAAAAGCATCCTGATGTGGTGCGCATAGTAAGGGTTTTTAACAGGCCATTCACTGGTAGGAGTGAAAAAAAACATCAGGTGTGGTGTGAATCGGAGCATCTGAATTAGGATAGGCAGTGAGTGGCAATGTAGGATGAAGAAAAGCACCACGGGGTGGACAGCATGTGGAGGTCTGGAAACATGCAGTGCCAATGTTGGATAGGTTTCTGAAAAACATCGCGGGGTGGTGCGCATTGTAAGGGTTTCTAACAGGCCATTCACTAGTAGGAGTGAGACAAACATCACGGGGTGGTGTGAATCTGAGGGTCTGAATTAGTATAGGCAGTGAGTGGCAATGTAGGATGGAGAAAAGCTCCACGGTCTATTCACCATGGGGAGGTCAGGAAACATGCAGTGGAAATGTAGGTTAGGTTTCTGAAAAACATCGCGGGGTGGTGCACATTTTAAGGGTTTATAACAGGACATTCACTAGTAGGAGTGAGAAAAAAACCACGGGGTGGTATGAATCGGAGGGTCTGAATTGGGATTGGCAGTGAGTCGCAATGTAGGATGGAGAAAAGCACCATGGGGTGGTCAGCATGGGGAGGTCATGAAACATGCAGTGGCAATGTAGGATAGGTTTCTGAAAAACATCCCAGGGTGGTGCGGATTGTAAGTGTCTAACAGGCCATTCACTAGTAGGAGTGAGAAAAACATCACGGGGTGGTGTTAATCGGAGGGTCTGAATTAGGATAGGCAGTGAGTCGCAATGTAGGATGGAGAAAACCCACACAGGGTGGTCAGCATGGGGATGTCAGGAAACATGCAGTGGCAATGGAGGATAGGTTTCTGAAAATCATCGCGGGTTGGCGCGCACTGTAAGGATTTCTAATATGCCATTCACTAGCAGGAGTGAGAAAATCATCACGGGGTGGTTTGAATCGGAGAGTCTTAATTAGGAGAGGTAGTGAGTGGTAATGTAGTATGGAGAAAAGAACCACGGGGTGGTCAGGAAACATGCAGTGCCAATATAGCTTAGGTCAGGAAACATGCAGTGGCAAGGTAGGTTAGGTTTCTGAAAAACATCACGGGGAGGTGCGCATTGTAAGGGTTTCTAACAGGCCATTCACAACTAGCAGTGAGAAAAACATCACGGGGTGGTGTGAATTGGAGGTTCTGAATTGGGATAGGCTCTGAGTGGCAATTTAGGATGAAGAAAAGCACCACGGGGTGGTCAGCATGGGGAAGTCAGGAAATATGCAGTGGCAATGTACATTAGGTTTCTGAAAAACATCGCGGGGTGGTGCGCATTGTAAGAGTTTCTAATAGGCCATTCACTAGCAGGAGTGAGAAAAACATCACGGGGTGGTGTGAATCGGAAAGTATTAACTAGGATAGGCAGTGAGTGGCAATGTAGGATGGAGAAAAGCACCACGCGGTGATCAGCATGGGGAGGTCAGGAAACATACAGTGGTAATGTAGGATAAGTTTCTGAAAAACACGACTTGGTGGTTCGCATTGTAAGGTTTTCTAATAGGCCATTCACTAGCAAGAGTGAGAAAAACAACACGGGGCGGTGTGAATCGGAGAGTCTTAATTAGGATAGGCAGTGAGTGGCAATGTAGGATGCAGAAAAGCACCACGGGGGGGTCAGCATGTGGAGGTCAGGAAACATGCAGTGGCAATGCAGGATAGGTTTCTGAAAAACATCGCGGGGCGTTGCGCAATCTAAGGGTTTATAACAGGTTATACACTAGCAGGAGTGAGAAAAACATCACGAGGTGGTGTGAATCAGAGGGTCTGAATTAGGATAGGCAGTGAGTGGCAATGTATGATGGAGAAAAGCATCACGGGGTGGTCAGGAAACATGCAGTGGCAATGAACGTTAGGTCAGGAAACATGTAGGTGCAATGAAGGTTAGGTAAGGAAACATGCAGGGGCAATGTAGGTTAGGTTTCTGAAAAACACGGCAGGGAGTCACAATGTAGGATGGATTGGTCAGGATGAGGACGTCAGGAAACATGCAGTGGCAATATAGGTTAGGTTTCTCAAAAACATCGCGGGGTGGTGCGCATTGTAAGTGTTTCTAACAGGTCATTCACTAGTAGGAGTGAGAAAAACACCACGGGGTTGTGTGAATCTGAGGGTCTGAATTGCGATAGGCAGGGAGTGGCTATATAGGATGGAGAAAAGCACCACGGGGTGGTCAGCATGGGGAGGTCATGAAACATGCAGTGGCAATGTAGGATAGGTTTCTGAAAATCATCAAGGGGTGGTGCGCATTGCAAGGATTTCTAACAGGACATTCACAAGTAGGAGTGAAAAATATATCACGGGATGGTGTGAATCGGAGTGTGTGAATTGGGATAGGCGGTGAGTGGCAATATATGATGGAGAAAAGCACCACGGGGTGGTCAGCATGGGGAGGTCAGGTATCATACAGTGGCAATATAGGTTAGGTTTCTGAAAAACATTGGGATAGACGGTGAGTAGCAATGTAGGATGGAGAAAAGCATCACGGGGTGGTCAGCATGGGGAGGTCAGGAAACGTACAGTGGTAATGTAGGATAGGTTTCTGAAAAACATCGCTGGGTGGTGTGCATGGTAAGGTTTTCTAACAGGCCATTCACTATTAGGTTGACAAAACCATCACGAGGTGGTGTGAATCTGAAACTCTAAATTAGTATAGCCAGTGAGTGGCAATGTAGGATGGAGAAAAGCACCACGCGGTGGTCAGCATAGGGAGGTCAGGAAACATACAGTGGTAATGTAGGATATGTTTCTCAAAAACATCGCTCGGTTGTGCGCATGGTAAGGGTTTCTAACACGCCATTCACTAGTAGGAGTGAGAAAAACTCACTCAGGTTGGTGTGATTTGGAGGATCTGAATTAGGATAGCCAGTGAGTTGCAATGTAGGATGGAGAAAAGCACCACGGGGTGGTCAGCATGTGGAGGTCAGGAAACATGCAGTGGCAATGTTGGATAGGTTTCTGAAAAACGTGGCGGGGCGTTGCACATTGTAAGGGTTTCTAGCAGGCCATTCACTAGTAGGAATGAGAAAAACACCATGGGGTGGTGTGATTCTGAGGGTCTGAATTGCGATAGGCAGGGAGTGGCTATATAGGATTGAGAAAAGCACCACGGGGTGGTCAGCATGGGGAGATCAGGAAACATGCAGTGGCAATGTAGGATAGGTTTCTGAAAATCGTCACGGGGTGGTGCGCATTGCAAGGGTTTCTAACAGGACATTCACTAGTAGGAGTGAAAAATATATCACGTGATGGTGTGAATCGGAGTGTGTGAACTGGGATAGGCAGTGAGTGGCAATGTATGATGGAGAAAAGCACCAAGGGGTGGTCAGCATGGGGAGGTCATGAAACATGCAGTGGCAATGTAGGATAGGTTTCTGAAAAAAATTGCGGGGTGGTGCGTATTGTAAGGGTTTCTAACAGGCCATTCACTAGTAGGAGTGAGAAAAACATCACGGGGTGGTGTGAATCGGAGTGTCTCAATTAGGATAGGCAGTGAGTGGCAATGTAGGATGGAGAAAAGCACCACGGGGTGGTCAGCATGGGGAGGTCAGGAAACCTGCAGTGGCAATGTACGTTAGGTTTCTAAAAAATCATCGCGGGGTGGTGCGCATTGCAAGGGTTTCTAATAGGCCATTCAGTAGCAGGAGTGAGAAAAACATCACGGGGTGGTGTGAATCGGACAGTCTTAATTAGGATAGGCAGTGAGTGGCAAAGTAGGATGTAGAAAAGCACCATGGGATGGTCAGGAAACATGTAGTGGCAATGTAGGTTAGGTCAGGAAACATGCAATGGCAATGTAGGTTAGGTTTCTGAAAAACACGTCAGGGAGTCACAATGTAGGATGGATTGGTCAGCATGGGGAGTTCAGGAAACATGCAGTGGCAATATTGGACAGGTTTATCAAAAACATCGCGAGGTAGTGTGCATTGTAAGGATTTCTAACAAGCCATTCACTATTAGGAGTGAGAAAAACATCACGGGGTGGTGTGATTTGGAGGATCTGAATTAGGATAGGCAGTGAGTGGCAAAGTAGGATGGAGAAAAGCACCACCAGGTGGTCAGCAAGGGGAGGTCAGGAAACATTCTGTGGCAATGTAGTATAGGTTTCTCAAAACCATCGGGGTGGTGAGCATTGCAAGGATTTCTAACAGGCCATTCCCTAGTAGGAGTGAGAAAAACATCATGGGGTGGTGTGAATCAGAGGGATTGAATTAGGATAGGCAGTGAGTGGCAATGTAGGATGGAGAATAGCAGCACGGGGTGGTTAGCATGGGGAGGGCAGGAATCGTACAGTGGCAATATTGGTTAGGTTTCTAAAAAACATTGGGATAGACGGTGAGTAGCAATGTAGGATGGAGAAAAGCATCACAGGGTGGTCAGCATGAGGAGATCAGGAAATATGCAGTGGCAATGTAGGATAGGTTTCTGAAAAACAATGCGGTGTGGTGCGCATTGTAAGGGATTCTAACAGGCCATTCACTAGTAGGAGTGAGAAAAACATCACGGGGTGTTGTGAATCTGAAGGTCTGAATTGGGATAGCCAGTGAGTGGCAATGTAGGATGGAGAAAAGCACCACGCGGTGATCAGCATGGGGAGGTCAGGAAACATACAGTGGTAATGTAGGATAGGTTTCTGAAAAACATGGCTTGGTGGTACGCATTGTAAGGGTTTCTAACTGGCCATTCACTAGTAGGAGTGAAAAAAATATCACGGGGTAGTGTGAATCGGAGGGTCTGAATTAGAATAGGCAGTGAGTGACAATGTATAATGGAGAAAAGCACCACCAGATGGTCAGCATGGGGAGGTCAGGAAACATGCAGTGGCAATGTAGGTTAGGTTTCTGAAAAACATGGGGGGGTGGTGCGCATTGTAAGGGTTTCTAACAGGCCATTCACTAAAAGACTGAAAAAGACATCACGGGTTGGTGTGAATTGGAGGGACTGAATTGGGATAGGCAGTGAGTGGCAATGTAGGATGGAGAATAACACCATGGGGTGGTGAGCATAGGGAGGACAGGATTCATGCAGTTGTAATGTAGGATAGGTATGTGATAAACATCGAGGAGTGGTGCGCATTGTAAGTGTTTCTAACTGGCCATTCACTAGTAGGAGTGAGAAAATAATCCAGGGGTGGTGTGAATCAGAGTGTTTGAATTAGGATAGGCAGTGAGTGGCAATGTAGGATGGAGAATAGCACCACGGGGTGGTCAGCATGGGGAGGTCAGGAATCATACAGTGGCAATATAGGTTAGGTTTCTGAAAACATTGGGATAGACGGTGAGTAGCAATGTAGAATGAAGAAAAGCATCACGGGGTGGTCAGCATGGGGAGGTCAGGAAACATGCAGTGGCAATGTAGGATAGGTTTCTGAAAAACAATGCAGTGTTGTGTGCATTGAAAGGGATTCTAACAGCCCATTCACTATTAGGAGTGAGAAAAATATCATGGGGTGTGTGAATCTGAAGGTCTGAAGTAGGATAGCCAGTGAGTGGCAATGAAGGATGCGGAAAAGCATCAAGCGGTGGTCAGCATGGAGAGGTCAGGAAACATACAGTGGTAATGTAGGATAGGTTTCTGAAAAACATCGCAGGGTGGTGCGCATGGTAAGGGTTTCTAACAGGCCATTCACTAGTAGGAGTGAGAAAACCATCACGGAGTGGTGTGAATCTGAAGCTCTGACTTAGTATAGCCAGTGAGTGGCAATGTAGGATGGAGAAAAGCACCACGAGGTGGTCAGCATAGGGAGGTCAGGAAACATACAGTGGTAATGTAGGATATGTTTCTGAAAAACATCGCTCGGTGGTGCGCATGGTAAGGGTTTCTAATAGGCCATTCACTAGTAGGAGTGAGAAAAACATCACGGCGTGTTGTGAATCTGAAGGTCTGAATTGGGATAGCCAGTGAGTGGCAATGTAGGATGCAGAAAAGCACCACGCGGTGATCAGCTTGGGGAGTTCAGGAAACATACAGTGGTAATGTAGGATAGGTTTCTGAAAAACATGGCTTGGTGGTGCGTATTGTAAGGGTTTCTAACAGGCCATTCACTAGTAGGAGTGAAAAAAATATCACGGGGTGTTGTGAATCGGAGGGTGTGAATTAGAATAGGCAGTGAGTGACAATGTATAATGGAGAAAAGCACCACCAGATGGTCAGCATGGGGAGGTCAGGAAACATGCAGTGGCAATGTAGGTTAGGTTTCTGAAAAACATGGCGGGGTGGTGCGCATTGTAAGGGTTTCTAACAGGCCATTCACTAAAAGACTGAAAAAAACATCACGGGTTGGAGTGAATTGGAGGGAATGCATTGGGATAGGCAGTGAGTGGCAATGTAGGATGTAGAATAACGCCACGGGGTGGTCAGCATAGGGAGGACAGGAAACATGCAGTTGTAATGTAGGATAGGTTTCTGAAAATAATCGAGGGGTGATGCACATTGTAAGGGTTTCTAACAGGCCATTCACTAGTAGGAGTGAGAAAATAATCAAGGGGTGGTGTGAATCGGATTGTCTGAATTAGGATAGGCAGTGAGTGGCAATGTAGGATGGAGAAAAGCACCACGGGGGGGTCAGCATGGTGAGTTCCGGAAACATGCAGTATCAAAGTAGGTTAGGTTTCTGAAAAATATGTAGGGTTGGTGCGCATTGTAAGGGTTTCTAACAGGCCATTCATGGTAGGTGTGAAGAAAAACATCAGGTGTGGTGTGAATTGGAGCATCTGAATTAGCATAGGCAGTGAATGGCAATGTAGGATGTAGAAAGTCACCACGGGGTGGTCAGCATGTGGAGTTCAGGAAACATGCAGTGGCAATGTTGGATAGGTTTCTGAAAAACATCACTGGGTGGTGCGCATTGTAAGGGTTTCTAACAGGCCATTCACTAGTAGGAGTGAGAAAAAAACCACGTGGTGGTATGAATCGGAGGGTCTGAATTGGGATAGGCAGTGAGTGGCAATGGAGGATGGAGAAAAGCACCATGGGGTGGTCAGGAAACATGCAGTGGCAATGAAGGTTAGGTCATGAAACATGCAGTGGCGATGTAGGTTAGAATTCTGAAAAACACGTTAGGGAATCACAATTTAGGATGGATTGGTCAGGATGAGGAGGTCAGGAAACATGCAGTGGCAATGTAGGTTAGGTTTCTGAAAAACTTCGCGGGGTGGTGCGCATTGTAAGTTTTTCTAACAGGTCATTCACTAGTCGGAGTGAGAAAAACACCACGGGGTGGTGTGAATCTGAGGGTCTGAATTGCGATAGGCAAGGAGTGGCAATATAGAATGGAGAAAAGCACCGCGGGGCGGTCAGCATGGGGAGGTCAGGAAACATGCAGTGGCAATGTAGGATAGGTTTCTGAAAATCATCGAGGGGTGGTGCGCATTGCAAGGGTTTCTAACAGGACATTCACTAGTAGGAGTGAAAAAACATCACGGGGTAGTGTGAATCGGAGGGTCTGAATTAGGATAGGAAGTGAGTGGCAATGTAGGATGGAGAAAAGACCACGGGGTGGTCAGCATGGGGAGGTCAGGACACATGCAGTGGCAATGTAGGATAGTTGTCTGAAAATCATCGTGATGTGGTGCGCATAGTAAGGGTTTTTAAGAGGCCATTCACGGGTAGGGGTGAAAAAAAATATCAGGTGTGGTGTGAATCAGAGCATCTGAAATAGGATAGGCAGTGAGTGGCAATGTAGGAAGAAGAAAAGCACCACGGGGTGGTCAGCATGTGGAGGTCTGGAAACATGCAGTGGTAATGTTAGATAGGTTTCTGAAAAACATCGCGGGGTGGTGCGCATTGTAAGGGTTTCTAAAAGGCCATTCACTAGTAGGAGTGAGACAAACATCACGGGGTGGTGTGAATCGGAGGGTCTGAATTAGTATAGGCAGTGAGTGGCAATGTAGGATGGAGAAAGGCACCATGGGTTGGTCAGCTTGGGGAAGTCAGGAAACATGCAGTGGCAATGTAGGATAGGTTTCTCAAAAACATCGCGTGGTGGTGCGCATTGTAAGGGTTTCTAACAAGCCATTCACTAGTAGGAGTGAGAAAAACATTGGGTGGTGTGAATCAGAGGGTCTGAATTGGGATAGGCAGTGAGTGGCAATGTCGGATGGAGAAAAGCACCACCGGGTCGTCAGCATGGGGAGGTCATGAAACATGCAGTGGCAGTGTAGGATAGGTTTCTGAAAAACATCACGGGGTGGTGAGCATTGTAAGGGTTTCTAACAGGCCATTCACTAGTAGGAGTGAGAAAACCATCACGGGGTGGTGTGAATCAGAATGTTTCAATTAGGATAGGCAGTGAGTGGCAATGTAGGATGGAGTACAGCACCACGGGGTAGTCAGCATGGGGAGGTCAGGAATCATACAGTGGCAATATAGGTTAGGTTTCTGAAAAACATTGGGATAGACGGTGAGTAGCAATGTAGAAGGAAGAAAAGCATCACGGGGTGGTCAGCATGGGGAGGTCAGGAAACATGCAGTGGCAATGTAGGATAGGTTTCTGAAAAACATCGCGGGGTGGTGCACATTGTAAGGTTTCTAACAGGCCATTCACTAGTAGGAGTGAGACAAACATCACGGGGTGGTGTGAATCGGAGGGTCAGAATTAGTATAGGCAGTGAGTGGCAATGTAGGATGGAGAAAAGCTCCACGGGGTATTCAGCATGGGGAGGTCAGGAAACATGCAGTGGCAATGTAGGTTAGGTTTCTGAAAAACATCGGGGGGTGGTGTGCATTGTAAGTGTTTCTAACAGGTCATTCACTAGTAGGAGTGAGAAAAACACCACGGGGTGGTGTGAATCAGAGGGTCTGAATTGCGATAGACAAGGATTGGCAATATAGGATGGAGAAAAGCAACGCGGGGTGGTCAGCACGGGGAGGTCAGGAAACATACAGTGGCAATGTAGGATAGGTTTCTGAAAATCATCGAGGGGTGGTGCGCATTGCAAGGGTTTCTAACAGGACATTCACTAGTAGGAGTGAAAAAACATCACGGGATGGTATGAATCGGAGTGTGTGTATTAGGATAGGCAGTGAGTGGCAATGTATGATGGAGAAAAGCACCACGTGGTCATCAGCATGGGGAGGTCATGAAACATGCAGTGGCAATATAGGATCGGTTTCTGAAAAATATCGCGGGGTGGTGCGCATTGTAAGAGTTTCTGACAGGCCATTCACAAGTAGGAGTGAGAAAAACACCACGGGGTGGTGTGAATCGGAGGGTCTGAATTGGGATAGGCAGTGAGTGGCAATGTAGGATGGAGAAAAGCACCACGGGGTGGCCGCATGGGGAGGTCATGAAACATGCAGTGGCAATGAGGGATAGGTTTCTGAAAAACATCGCGGGGTGGTGTGCATTGTAAGGATTTCTAACAGGCCATTCACAAGTAGGAGTGAGATAAACATCACGGGGTGGTGTGAATCGGAAAGTCTGAATTAGGAAAGGCAGTTAGTGGCAATGTTGGATGGAGAAAAGCACCAAGGGGTGTTCAGCATGGGGAGGTCAGGAAACATGCAGTGGCAATGTACGTAAGGTTTCTGAACAACATCGCGGGGTGGCGCGCATTGTAAGGATTTCTAATATGCCATTCACTAGCAGGAGTGAGAAAAACATCACGGGGTGGTGTGAATCGGAGAGTCTTAATTAGGATAGGTAGTGTGCGGCAATGTAGGATGGAGAAAAGCACCATGGGGTGGTCAGGAAACATGCAGTGGCAATGTAGGTTAGGTCAGGAAACATGCAGTGGCAATGTAGGTTAGGTTTCCGCAAAACACGGCAGGGAGTCACAATGTAGGATGGATTGATCAGCATGGGGAGTTCAGGAAACATGCAGTGGCAATGTATGTTAGGTTTCTGAAAAACATCGCGGGGTGGTGCGCATTGTAAGGGTTTCTAACAGGCCATACACTAGTAGCAGTGAGAAAAATATCACGGGGTTGTGTGAATTGGAGGGTCTGAATTAGTATAGGCAGTGAGTGGCAATGTAGGATGGAGAAAGGCACGATGGGTTGGTCAGCTTGGGGAAGTCAGGAAACATGCAGTGGCAATGTAGGATAGGTTTCTCAAAAACATCGCGGGGTGGTGCGCATTGTAAGGGTTTCTAACAGGCCATTCACTAGTAGGAGTGAGAAAAACATCATTGGGTGGTGTGAATCGGAGGGTCTGAATTGGGATAGGCAGTGAGTGGCAATATCGGATGGAGAAAAGCACCACCGGGTCGTCAGCATGGGGAGGTCATGAAACATGCAGTGGCAATGTAGGATAGGTTTCTCAAAAACATCGCGGGGTGGTGCGCATTGTAAGGCTTTATAACAGGCCATTCACTAGTCAGAGTAAGAAAAACATCATTGGGTGGTGTGAATCGGAGGGTCTGAATTGGGATATGAGGTGAGTGGCAATGTCGAATGGAGAAAAGCATCACGGGGTGGTCAGCATGGGGAGGTCATGAAACATGCAGTGGCAATGTAGGATAGGTTTCTGAAAAACATCACGGGGTGGTGAGCATTGTAAGGGTTTCTAACCGGCCATTCACTAGTAGGAGTGAGAAAAGCATCACGGGGTGGTGTGAATCAGAGTGTTTGAATTAGGATAGGCAGTGAGTGGCAATGTAGGATGGAGGATAGCACCACGGGGTGGTCAGCATGGGGAGGTCAGGAATCATACAGTGGCAATATAGGTTAGGTTTCTGAAAACATTGGAATAGACGGTGAGTAGCAATGTAGAATGAAGTAAAGCATCACGGGGTGGTCAGCATGGGGAGGTCAGGAAACATGCAGTGGCAATGTAGGATAGGTTTCTGAAAAACAATGCAGTATGGTGCGAATTGAAAGGGATTCTAACAGGCCATTCACTATTAGGAGTGAGAAAAACATCATGGGGTGTGTGAATCTGAATGTCTGAAGTAGGATAGCCAGTGAGTGTCAATGTAGAATGCGGAAAAGCACCAAGCGGTGGTCAGCATGGAGAGGTCAGGAAACATACAGTGGTAAAGTAGGATATGTTTCTGAAAAACATCGCTCGGTGGTGCGCATGGTAAGGGTTTCTAACAGGCCATTCACTAGTAGGAGTGAGAAAAACATCACGGGGTGTTGTGAATATGAAGGTCTGAATTGGTATAGCCAGTGAGTGGCAATGTAGGATGCAGAAAAGCACCACGCGGTGATCAGCATGGGGAGGTCAGGAAACATACAGTGGTAATGTAGGATAGGTTTCTGAAAAACATGGCTTGGTGGTACGCATTGTAAGGGTTTCTAACAGGCCATTCACTAGTAGGAGTGAAAAAATTATCACGGGGTGGTGTGAATCGGAGGGTCTGAATTAGAATAGGCAGTGACTGACAATGTATAATGGAGAAAAGCACCACCAGATGGTCAGCATGGGGAGGTCAGGAAACATGCAGTGGCAATGTAGGTTAGGTTTCTGAAAAACATGGCGGGGTGGTGCGCATTGTAAGGGTTTCTAACAGGCCATTCACTAAAAGACTGAAAAAAACATCACGGGCTGGAGTGAATTGGAGGGACTGCATTGGGATAGGCAGTGAGTGGCAATGTAGGATGTAGAATAACGCCACGGGGTGGTCAGCATAGGGAGGACAGGAAACATGCAGTTGTAATGTAGGATAGGTTTCTGAAAATAATCGAGGGGTGATGCACATTGTAAGGGTTTCTAACAGGCCATTCACTAGTAGGAGTGAGAAAATAATCAAGGGGTGGTGTGAATCGGAGGGTCTGAATTAGGATACGCAGTGAGTGGCAATGTAGGATGGAGAAAAGCACCACGGGGGGGTCAGCATGGAAACATGCAGTATCAAAGTAGGTTAGGTTTCTGAAAAATATGTAGGGTTGGTGCGCATTGTAAGGGTTTCTAACAGTCCATTCATGGTAGGAGTGAAAAAAAACCACGTGGTGGTATGAATCGGAGGGTCTGAATTGGGATAGGCAGTGAGTGGCAATGGAGGATGGAGAAAAGCACCATGGGGTGGTCAGGAAACATGCAGTGGCAATGAAGGTTAGGTCAGGAAACATGTAGTGGCAATGTAGGTTAGGTCATGAAACATGCAGTGGCGATGTAGGTTAGCATTCTGAAAAACACGTTAGGGAATCACAATGTAGGATGGATTGGTCAGGATGAGGAGGTCAGGAAACATGCAGTGGCAATGTAGGTTAGGTTTCTGAAAAACTTCGCGGGGTGGTGCGCATTGTAAGTGTTTCTAACAGGTCATTCACTAGTAGGAGTGAGAAAAACACCACGGGGTGGTGTGAATCTGAGGGTCTGAATTGCGATAGGCAAGGAGTGGCAATATAGAATGGAGAAAAGCACCGCGGGGTGGTCAGCATGGGGAGGTCAGGAAACATGCAGTGGCAATGTAGGATAGGTTTCTGAAAATCATCGAGGGGTGGTGCGCATTGCAAGGGTTTCTAACAGGACATTCACTAGTAGGAGTGAAAAAACATCACGGGGTAGTGTGAATCGGAGGGTCTGAATTAGGATAGGAAGTGAGTGGCAATGTAGGATGGAGAAAAGACCACGGGGTGGTCAGCATGTGGAGGTCAGGAAACATGCAGTGGCAATGTAGGATAGTTGTCTGAAAATCATCGTGATGTGGTGCGCATAGTAAGGGTTTTTAAGAGGCCATTCACGGGTAGGGGTGAAAAAAAATATCAGGTGTGGTGTGAATCAGAGCGTCTGAAATAGGATAGGCAGTGAGTGGCAATGTAGGAAGAAGAAAAGCACCACGGGGTGGTCAGCATGTGGAGGTCTGGAAACATGCAGTGGCAATGTTAGATAGGTTTCTGAAAAACATCGCGGGGTGGTGCGCATTGTAAGGGTTTCTAAAAGGCCATTCACTAGTAGGAGTGAGACAAACATCACGGGGTGGTGTGAATCGGAGGGTCTGAATTAGTATAGGCAGTGAGTGGCAATGTAGGATGGAGAAAGGCACCATGGGTTGGTCATCTTGGGGAAGTCAGGAAACATGCAGTGGCAATGTAGGATAGGTTTCTCAAAAACATCGCGGGGTGGTGCGCATTGTAAGGGTTTCTAACAGGCCATTCACTAGTAGGAGTGAGAAAAACATCATTGGGTGGTGTGAATCGGAGGGTCTGAATTGGGATAGGCAGAGAGTGGCAATCTCGGATGGAGAAAAGCACAACCGTGTCGTCAGCATGGGGAGGTCATGAAACGTGCAGTGGCAATGTAGGATAGGTTTCTGAAAAACATCACGGCGTGGTGAGCATTGTAAGGGTTTCTAACAGGCCATTCACTAGTAGGAGTGAGAAAAACATCACGGGGTGGTGTGAATCAGAGTGTTTGAATTAGGATAGGCAGTGAGTGGCAATGTAGGATGGAGAATAGCACCACGGGGTGGTCAGCCTGGGGAGGTCAGGAATCATACAGTGGCAATATAGTCTAGGTTTCTCAAAACATTGGGATAGACGGTGAGTAGCAATGTAGAATGGAGAAAAGCATCACGGGCTGGTCAGCATGGGGAGGTCAGGAAACATGCAGTGGCAATGTAGGATAGGTTTCTGAAAAACAATTCAGTGTGGTGCGCATTGTAAGGGATTCTAACAGGCCATTCACTATTAGGAGTGAGAAAAACATCATGGGGTGTGTGAATCTGAAGGTCTGAAGTAGGATAGCCAGTGAGTGGCAATGTAGGATGCGGAAAAGCACCAAGCGGTGGTCAGCATGGAGAGGTCAGGAAACATACAGTGGTAATGTAGGATAGGTTTCTGAAAAACATCGCTGGGTGGTGCGCATGGTAAGGGTTTCTAACAGGCCATTCACTAGTAGGAGTGAGAAAACCATCAAGGAGTGGTGTGAATCTGAAGCTCTGAATTAGTATAGCCAGTGAGTGGCAATGTAGGATGGAGAAAAGCACCACGAGGTGGTCAGCATAGGGAGGTCAGGAAACATACAGTGGTAATGTAGGATATGTTTCTGAAAAACATCGCTCGGTGGTGCGCATGGTAAGGGTTTCTACCAGTCCATTCACTAGTAGGAGTGAGAAAAACATCATGGGGTGTTGTGAATCTGAAGGTCTGAATTGGGATAGCCAGGGTGTGGCAATGTAGGATGGAGAAAAGCACCACGCGGTGATCAGCATGGGGAGTTCAGGAAACATACAGTGGTAATGTAGGATAGGTTTCTGAAAAACATGGCTTGGTTGTACGCATTGTAAGGGTTTCTAACAGGCCATTCACTAGTAGGAGTGAAAAAAATATCACGGGGTGGTGTGAATCGGAGGGTCTGAATTAGAATAGGCAGTGACTGACAATGTATAATGGAGAAAAGCACCACCAGATGGTCAGCATGGGGAGGTCAGGAAACATGCAGTGGCAATGTAGGTTAGGTTTCTGAAAAACATGGCGGGGTGGTGCGCATTGTAAGGGTTTCTAACAGGTCATTCACTAAAAGACTGAAAAAAACATCACGGGTTGGAGTGAATTGGATTGACTGCATTGGGATAGGCAGTGAGTGGCAATGTAGGATGTAGAATAACGCCACGGGGTGGTCAGCATAGGGAGGACAGGAAACATGCAGTTGTAATGTAGGATAGGTTTCTGAAAATAATCGAGGGGTGATGCACATTGTAAGGGTTTCTAACAGGCCATTCACAAGTAGGAGTTAGAAAATAATCAAGGGGTGGTGTGAATCGGAGGGTCTGAATTAGGATAGGCAGTGAGTGGCAATGTAGGATGGAGAAAAGCACCACGGGGGGGGGGGGTCAGCATTTAGAGTTCCGGAAACATGCAGTATCAAAGTAGGTTAGGTTTCTGAAAAATATGTAGGGTTGGTGCGCATTGTAAGGGTTTCTAACAGGCCATTCATGGTAGGAGTGAAAAAAAAACATCAGGTGTGGTGTGAATTGGAGCATCTGAATTAGGATAGGCAGTGAATGGCAATGTAGGATGAAGAAAGTCACCACGGGGTGGTCAGCATGTGGAGTTCAGGAAACATGCAGTGGCAATGTTGGATAGGTTTCTGAAAAACATCACTGGGTGGTGCGCATTGTAAGGGTTTCTAACAGGCCATTCACTAGTAGGAGTGAGAAAAAAACCACGTGGTGGTATGAATCGGAGGGTCTGAATTGGGATAGGCAGTGAGTGGCAATGGAGGATGGAGAAAAGCACCATGGGGTGGTCAGAAAACATGCAGTGGCAATTAAGGTTAGGTCAGGAAACATGTAGTGGCAATGTAGGTTAGGTCATGAAACATGCAGTGGCGATGTAGGTTAGGATTCTGAAAAACACGTTAGGGAATCACAATGTAGGATGGATTGGTCAGGATGAGGAGGTCAGGAAACATGCAGTCGCAATGTAGGTTAGGTTTCTGAAAAACTTCGCGGGGTGGTGCGCATTGTAAGTGTTTCAAACAGGTCATTCACTAGTCGGAGTGAGAAAAACACCACGGGGTGGTGTGAATCTGAGGGTCTGAATTGCGATAGGCAAAGAGTGGCAATATAGAATGGAGAAAAGCACCGCGGGGCGGTCAGCATGGGGAGGTCAGGAAACATGCAGTGGCAATGTAGGATAGGTTTCTGAAAATCATCGAGGGGTGGTGCGCATTGCAAGGGTTTCTAACAGGACATTCACTAGTAGGAGTGAAAAAACATCACGGGGTAGTGTGAATCGGAGGGTCTGAATTAGGATAGGAAGTGAGTGGCAATGTAGGATGGAGAAAAGACCACGGGGTGGTCAGCATGGGGAGGTCCGGAAACATGCAGTGGCAATGTAGGATAGTTGTCTGAAAATCATCGTGATGTGGTGCGCATAGTAAGGGTTTTTAAGAGGCCATTCACGGGTAGGGGTGAAAAAAATATCAGGTGTGGTGTGAATCAGAGCGTCTGAAATAGGATAGGCAGTGAGTGGCAATGTAGGAAGAAGAAAAGCACCACGGGGTGGTCAGCATGTGGAGGTCTGGAAACATGCAGTGGCAATGTTAGATAGGTTTCTGAAAAACATCGCGGGGTGGTGCGCATTGTAAGGGTTTCTAAAAGGCCATTCACTAGTAGGAGTGAGACAAACATCACGGGGTGGTGTGAATCGGAGGGTCTGAATTAGTATAGGCAGTGAGTGGCAATGTAGGATGGAGAAAGGCACCATGGGTTGGTCAGCTTGGGGAAGTCAGGAAACATGCAGTGGCAATGTAGGATAGGTTTCTCAAAAACATCGCGGGGTGGTGCGCATTGTAAGGGTTTCTAACAGGCCATTCACTAGTAGGAGTGAGAAAAACATCATTGGGTGGTGTGAATCGGAGGGTCTGAATTGGGATAGGCAGTGAGTGGCAATGTCGGATGGAGAAAAGCACCACCGGGTCGTCAGCATGGGGAGGTCATGAAACATGCAGTGGCAATGTAGGATAGGTTTCTGAAAAACATCACGGGGTGGTGAGCATTGTAAGGGTTTCTAACAGGCCATTCACTAGTAGGAGTGAGAAAAACATCACGGGGTGGTGTGAATCAGAGTGTTTCAATTAGGATAGGCAGTGAGTGGCAATGTAGATTGGAGTACAGCACCACAGGGTGGTCAGCATGGGGAGGTCAGGAATCATACAGTGGCAATATAGGTTAGGTTTCTGAAAAACATTGGGATAGACGGTGAGTAGCAATGTAGAATGAAGAAAAGCATCACGGGGTGGTCAGCATGGGGAGGTCAGGAAACATGCAGTGGCAATGTAGGATAGGTTTCTCAAAAACATCGCGGGGTGGTGCGCATTGTAAGGGTTTATAACAGGCCATTCACTAGTAGGAGTAAGAAAAACATCATTGGGTGGTGTGAATCGGAGGGTTTGAATTGGGATAGGAGGTGAGTGGCAATGTCGGATGGAGAAAAGCATCACGGGGTGGTCAGCATGGGGAGGTCATGAAACATGCAGTGGCAATGTAGGATAGGTTTCTCAAAAACATCACGGGGTGGTGAGCATTGTAAGGGTTTCTAACAGGCCATTCACTAGTAGGAGTGAGAAAAACATCACGGGGTGGTGTGAATCAGAGTGTTTGAATTAGAATAGGCAGTGAGTGGCAATGTAGGATGGAGTATAGCACCACGGGGTGGTCAGCCTGGGGAGGTCAGGAATCATACAGTGGCAATATAGGTTAGGTTTCTCAAAACATTGGGATAGACGGTGAGTAGCAATGTAGAATGAAGAAAAGCATCACGGGGTGGTCAGCATGGGGAGGTCAGGAAACACGCACTGGCAATGTAGGATAGGTTTCTGAAAAACAATGCAGTGTGGTGCACAGTGTAAGGGATTCTAACAGGCCATTCACTATTAGGAGTGAGAAAAACATCATGGGGTGTGTGAATCTGAAGGTCTGAAGTAGGATAGCCAGTGAGTGGCAATGTAGGATGCGGAAAAGCACCAAGCGGTGGTCAGCATGGAGAGGTCAGGAAACATACAGTGGTAATGTAGGATAGGTTTCTGAAAAACATCGCTGGGTGGTGCGCATGGTAAGGGTTTCTAACAGGCCATTCACTAGTAGGAGTGAGAAAACCATCACAGAGTGGTGTGAATCTGAAGCTCTGAATTAGTATAGCCAGTGAGTGGCAATGTAGGATGGAGAAAAGCACCACGAGGTGGTCAGCATAGGGAGGTCAGGAAACATACAGTTCTAATGTAGGATATGTTTCTGAAAAACATCGCTAGGTGGTGCGCATGCTAAGGGTTTCTAACAGGCCATTCACTAGTAGGAGTGAGAAAAACATCATGGGACGTTGTGAATCTGAAGGTCTGAATTGGGATAGCCAGTGAGTGGCAATGTAGGATGGAGAAAAAAACCACGTGGTGATCAGCATGGGGAGGTCAGGAAACATACAGTGGTAATGTAGGATAGGTTTCTGAAAAACATGGCTTGGTGGTACGCATTGTAAGGGTTTCTAACAGGCCATTCACTAATAGGAGTGAAAAAAATATCACGGGGTGGTGTGAATCGGAGGGTCTGAATTAGTATAGGCAGTGACTGACAATGTATAATGGAGAAAAGCACCACCAGATGGTCAGCATGGGGAGGTCAGGAAACATGCATTGGCAATGTAGGTTAGGTTTCTGAAAAACATGGCGGGGTGGTGTGCATTGTAAGGGTTTCTAACAGGCCATTCACTAAAAGACTGAAAAAAACATCACGGGTTGGAGTGAATTGGATTGACTGCATTGGGATAGGCAGTGAGTGGCAATGTAGGATGTAGAAAAGCACCACGCGGTGATCAGCATGGGGAGGTCAGGAAACATACAGTGGTAATGTAGGATAGGTTTCTGAAAAACATGGCTTGGTGGTACGCATTGTAAGGGTTTCTAACAGGCCATTCACTAGTAGGAGTGAGAAAAACATCACGGGGTGTTGTGAATATGAAGTTCTGAATTGGTATAGCCAGTGAGTGGCAATGTAGGATGCAGAAAAGCACCACGCGGTGATCAGCATGGGGAGGTCAGGAAACATACAGTGGTAATGTAGGATAGGTTTCTGAAAAACATGGCTTGGTGGTACGCATTGTAAGGGTTTCTAACAGGCCATTCACTAGTAGGAGTGAAAAAATTATCACGGGGTGGTGTGAATCGGAGGGTCTGAATTAGAATAGGCAGTGACTGACAATGTATAATGGAGAAAAGCACCACCAGATGGTCAGCATGGGGAGGTCAGGAAACATGCAGTGGCAATGTAGGTTAGGTTTCTGAAAAACATGGCGGGGTGGTGCGCATTGTAAGGGTTTCTAACAGGCCATTCACTAAAAGACTGAAAAAAACATCACGGGTTGGAGTGAATTGGAGGGACTGCATTGGGATAGGCAGTGAGTGGCAATGTAGGATGTAGAATAACGCCACGGGGTGGTCAGCATAGGGAGGACAGGAAACATGCAGTTGTAATGTAGGATAGGTTTCTGAAAATAATCGAGGGGTGATGCACATTGTAAGGGTTTCTAAGAGGCCATTCACTAGTAGGAGTGAGAAAATAATCAAGGGGTGGTGTGAATCGGAGGGTCTGAATTAGGATACGCAGTGAGTGGCAATGTAGGATGGAGAAAAGCACCACGGGGGGGTCAGCATGGAAACATGCAGTATCAAAGTAGGTTAGGTTTCTGAAAAATATGTAGGGTTGGTGCGCATTGTAAGGGTTTCTAACAGTCCATTCATGGTAGGAGTGAAAAAAAACCACGTGGTGGTATGAATCGGAGGGTCTGAATTGGGATAGGCAGTGAGTGGCAATGGAGGATGGAGAAAAGCACCATGGGGTGGTCAGGAAACATGCAGTGGCAATGAAGGTTAGGTCAGGAAACATGTAGTGGCAATGTAGGTTAGGTCATGAAACATGCAGTGGCGATGTAGGTTAGCATTCTGAAAAACACGTTAGGGAATCACAATGTAGGATGGATTGGTCAGGATGAGGAGGTCAGGAAACATGCAGTGGCAATGTAGGTTAGGTTTCTGAAAAACTTCGCGGGGTGGTGCGCATTGTAAGTGTTTCTAACAGGTCATTCACTAGTAGGAGTGAGAAAAACACCACGGGGTGGTGTGAATCTGAGGGTCTGAATTGCGATAGGCAAGGAGTGGCAATATAGAATGGAGAAAAGCACCGCGGGGTGGTCAGCATGGGGAGGTCAGGAAACATGCAGTGGCAATGTAGGATAGGTTTCTGAAAATCATCGAGTGGTGGTGCGCATTGCAAGGGTTTCTAACAGGACATTCACTAGTAGGAGTGAAAAAACATCACGGGGTAGTGTGAATCGGAGGGTCTGAATTAGGATAGGAAGTGAGTGGCAATGTAGGATGGAGAAAAGACCACGGGGGGGTCAGCATGTGGAGGTCAGGAAACATGCAGTGGCAATGTAGGATAGTTGTCTGAAAATCATCGTGATGTGGTGCGCATAGTAAGGGTTTTTAAGAGGCCATTCACGGGTAGGGGTGAAAAAAAATATCAGGTGTGGTGTGAATCAGAGCGTCTGAAATAGGATAGGCAGTGAGTGGCAATGTAGGAAGAAGAAAAGCACCACGGGGTGGTCAGCATGTGGAGGTCTGGAAACATGCAGTGGCAATGTTAGATAGGTTTCTGAAAAACATCGCGGGGTGGTGCGCATTGTAAGGGTTTCTAAAAGGCCATTCACTAGTAGGAGTGAGACAAACATCACGGGGTGTTGTGAATCGGAGGGTCTGAATTAGTATAGGCAGTGAGTGGCAATGTAGGATGGAGAAAGGCACCATGGGTTGGTCAGCTTGGGGAAGTCAGGAAACATGCAGTGGCAATGTAGGATAGGTTTCTCAAAAACATCGCGGGGTGGTGCGCATTGTAAGGGTTTCTAACAGGCCATTCACTAGTAGGAGTGAGAAAAACATCATTGGGTGGTGTGAATCGGAGGGTCTGAATTGGGATAGGCAGAGAGTGGCAATGTCGGATGGAGAAAAGCACAACCGTGTCGTCAGCATGGGGAGGTCATGAAACGTGCAGTGGCAATGTAGGATAGGTTTCTGAAAAACATCACGGCGTGGTGAGCATTGTAAGGGTTTCTAACAGGCCATTCACTAGTAGGATTGAGAAAAACATCACGGGGTGGTGTGAATCAGAGTGTTGGAATTAGGATAGGAAGTGAGTGGCAATGTAGGATGGAGAATAGCACCACGGGGTGGTCAGCCTGGGGAGGTCAGGAATCATACAGTGGCAATATAGGTTAGGTTTCTCAAAACATTGGGATAGACGTTGAGTAGCAATGTAGAATGGAGAAAAGCATCACGGGGTGGTCAGCATGGGGAGGTCAGGAAACATGCAGTGGCAATG
The DNA here is from genome assembly GCF_034190915.1 of Cavia porcellus. NCBI lineage: Eukaryota > Metazoa > Chordata > Mammalia > Rodentia > Caviidae > Cavia > Cavia porcellus. Next base: position 71,520 of record NW_026947560.1, on the reverse strand, counting down.
TAGGATAGGTTTCTGAAAAACAATGCAGTGTGGTGCGCATTGTAAGGGATTCTAACAGGCCATTCACTATTAGGAGTGAGAAAAACATCATGGGGTGTGTGAATCTGAAGGTCTGAAGTAGGATAGCCAGTGAGTGGCAATGTAGGATGCGGAAAAGCACCAAGCGGTGGTCAGCATGGAGAGGTCAGGAAACATACAGTGGTAATGTAGGATAGGTTTCTGAAAAACATCGCTGGGTGGTGCGCATGGTAAGGGTTTCTAACAGGCCATTCACTAGTAGGAGTGAGAAAACCATCAAGGAGTGGTGTGAATCTGAAGCTCTGAATTAGTATAGCCAGTGAGTGGCAATGTAGGATGGAGAAAAGCACCACGAGGTGGTCAGCATAGGGAGGTCAGGAAACATACAGTGGTAATGTAGGATATGTTTCTGAAAAACATCGCTCGGTGGTGCGCATGGTAAGGGTTTCTACCAGGCCATTCACTAGTAGGAGTGAGAAAAACATCATGGGGTGTTGTGAATCTGAAGGTCTGAATTGGGATAGCCAGTGTGTGGCAATGTAGGATGGAGAAAAGCACCACGCGGTGATCAGCATGGGGAGGTCCGGAAACATACAGTGGTAATGTAGGATAGGTTTCTGAAAAACATGGCTTGGTTGTACGCATTGTAAGGGTTTCTAACAGGCCATTCACTAGTAGGAGTGAAAAAAATATCACGGGGTGGTGTGAATCGGAGGGTCTGAATTAGAATAGGCAGTGACTGACAATGTATAATGGAGAAAAGCACCACCAGATGGTCAGCATGGGGAGGTCAGGAAACATGCAGTGGCAATGTAGGTTAGGTTTCTGAAAAACATGGCGGGGTGGTGCGCATTGTAAGGGTTTCTAACAGGTCATTCACTAAAAGACTGAAAAAAACATCACGGGTTGGAGTGAATTGGATTGACTGCATTGGGATAGGCAGTGAGTGGCAATGTAGGATGTAGAATAACGCCACGGGGTGGTCAGCATAGGGAGGACAGGAAACATGCAGTTGTAATGTAGGATAGGTTTCTGAAAATAATCGAGGGGTGATGCACATTGTAAGGGTTTCTAACAGGCCATTCACAAGTAGGAGTGAGAAAATAATCAAGGGGTGGTGTGAATCGGAGGGTCTGAATTAGGATAGGCAGTGAGTGGCAATGTAGGATGGAGAAAAGCACCACGGGGGGGGGGTCAGCATTTTGAGTTCCGGAAACATGCAGTATCAAAGTAGGTTAGGTTTCTGAAAAATATGTAGGGTTGGTGCGCATTGTAAGGGTTTCTAACAGGCCATTCATGGTAGGAGTGAAAAAAAAACATCAGGTGTGGTGTGAATTGGAGCATCTGAATTAGGATAGGCAGTGAATGGCAATGTAGGATGAAGAAAGGCACCACGGGGTGGTCAGCATGTGGAGTTCAGGAAACATGCAGTGGCAATGTTGGATAGGTTTCTGAAAAACATCACTGGGTGGTGCGCATTGTAAGGGATTCTAACAGGCCATTCACTAGTAGGAGTGAGAAAAAAACCACGTGGTGGTATGAATCGGAGGGTCTGAATTGGGATAGGCAGTGAGTGGCAATGGAGGATGGAGAAAAGCACCATGGGGTGGTCAGAAAACATGCAGTGGCAATTAAGGTTAGGTCAGGAAACATGTAGTGGCAATGTAGGTTAGGTCATGAAACATGCAGTGGCGATGTAGGTTAGGATTCTGAAAAACACGTTAGGGAATCACAATGTAGGATGGATTGGTCAGGATGAGGAGGTCAGGAAACATGCAGTGGCAATGTAGGTTAGGTTTCTGAAAAACTTCGCGGGTTGGTGCGCATTGTAAGTGTTTCTAACAGGTCATTCACTAGTCGGAGTGAGAAAAACACCACGGGGTGGTGTTAATCTGAGGGTCTGAATTGGGATAGGCAAAGAGTGGCAATATAGAATGGAGAAAAGCACCGCGGGGCGGTCAGCATGGGGAGGTCAGGAAACATGCAGTGGCAATGTAGGATAGGTTTCTGAAAATCATCGAGTGGTGGTGCGCATTGCAAGGGTTTCTAACAGGACATTCACTAGTAGGAGTGAAAAAACATCACGGGGTAGTGTGAATCGGAGGGTCTGAATTAGGATAGGAAGTGAGTGGCAATGTAGGATGGAGAAAAGACCACGGGGTGGTCAGCATGGGGAGGTCAGGAAACATGCAGTGGCAATGTAGGATAGTTGTCTGAAAATCATCGTGATGTGGTGCGCATAGTAAGGGTTTTTAAGAGGCCATTCACGGGTAGGGGTGAAAAAAATATCAGGTGTGGTGTGAATCAGAGCGTCTGAAATAGGATAGGCAGTGAGTGGCAATGTAGGAAGAAGAAAAGCACCACGGGGTGGTCAGCATGTGGAGGTCTGGAAACATGCAGTGGCAATGTTAGATAGGTTTCTGAAAAACATCGCGGGGTGGTGCGCATTGTAAGGGTTTCTAAAAGGCCATTCACTAGTAGGAGTGAGACAAACATCACGGGGTGGTGTGAATCGGAGGGTCTGAATTAGTATAGGCAGTGAGTGGCAATGTAGGATGGAGAAAGGCACCATGGGTTGGTCAGCTTGGGGAAGTCAGGAAACATGCAGTGGCAATGTAGGATAGGTTTCTCAAAAACATCGCGGAGTGGTGCGCATTGTAAGGGTTTCTAACAGGCCATTCACTAGTAGGAGTGAGAAAAACATCATTGGGTGGTGTGAATCGGAGGGTCTGAATTGGGATAGGCAGTGAGTGGCAATGTCGGATGGAGAAAAGCACCACCAGGTCGTCAGCATGGGGAGGTCATGAAACATGCAGTGGCAATGTAGGATAGGTTTCTGAAAAACATCACGGGGTGGTGAGCATTGTAAGGGTTTCTAACAGGCCATTCACTAGTAGGAGTGAGAAAAACATCACGGGGTGGTGTGAATCAGAGTGTTTGAATTAGGATAGGCAGTGAGTGGCAATGTAGATTGGAGTACAGCACCACGGGGTGGTCAGCATGGGGAGGTCAGGAATCCTACAGTGGCAATATAGGTTAGGTTTCTTAAAAACATTGGGATAGACGGTGAGTAGCAATGTAGAATGAAGAAAAGCATCACGGGGTGGTCAGCATGGGGAGGTCAGGAAACATGCAGTGGCAATGTAGGATAGGTTTCTCAAAAACATCGCGGGGTGGTGCGCATTGTAAGGGTTTATAACAGGCCATTCACTAGTAGGAGTAAGAAAAACATCATTGGGTGGTGTGAATCGGAGGGTGTGAATTGGGATAGGAGGTGAGTGGCAATGTCGGATGGAGAAAAGCATCACGGGGTGGTCAGCATGGGGAGGTCATGAAACATGCAGTGGCAATGTAGGATAGGTTTCTCAAAAACATCACGGGGTGGTGAGCATTGTAAGGGTTTCTAACAGGCCATTCACTAGTAGGAGTGAGAAAAACATCACGGGGTGGTGTGAATCAGAGTGTTTGAATTAGGATAGGCAGTGAGTGGCAATGTAGGATGGAGTATAGCACCACGGGGTGGTCAGCCTGGGGAGGTCAGGAATCATACAGTGGCAATATAGGTTAGGTTTCTCAAAACATTGGGATAGACGGTGAGTAGCAATGTAGAATGAAGAAAAGCATCCCGGGGTGGTCAGCATGGGGAGGTCAGGAAAACACGCACTGGCAATGTAGGATAGGTTTCTGAAAAACAATGCAGTGTGGTGCACAGTGTAAGGGATTCTAACAGGCCATTCACTATTAGGAGTGAGAAAAACATCATGGGGTGTGTGAATCTGAAGGTCTGAAGTAGGATAGCCAGTGAGTGGCAATGTAGGATGCGGAAAAGCACCAAGCGGTGGTCAGCATGGAGAGGTCAGGAAACATACAGTGGTAATGTAGGATAGGTTTCTGAAAAACATCGCTGGGTGGTGCGCATGGTAAGGGTTTCTAACAGGCCATTCACTAGTAGGAGTGAGAAAACCATCACAGAGTGGTGTGAATCTGAAGCTCTGAATTAGTATAGCCAGTGAGTGGCAATGTAGGATGGAGAAAAGCACCACGAGGTGGTCAGCATAGGGAGGTCAGGAAACATACAGTGGTAATGTAGGATATGTTTCTGAAAAACATCGCTCGGTGGTGCGCATGCTAAGGGTTTCTAACAGGCCATTCACTAGTAGGAGTGAGAAAAACATCATGGGACGTTGTGAATCTGAAGGTCTGAATTGGGATAGCCAGTGAGTGGCAATGTAGGATGGAGAAAAGCACCACGTGGTGATCAGCATGGGGAGGTCAGGAAACATACAGTGGTAATGTAGGATAGGTTTCTGAAAAACATGGCTTGGTGGTACGCATTGTAAGGGTTTCTAACAGGCCATTCACTAGTAGGAGTGAAAAAAATATCATGGGGTGGTGTGAATCGGAGGGTCTGAATTAGTATAGGCAGTGACTGACAATGTATAATGGAGAAAAGCACCACCAGATGGTCAGCATGGGGAGGTCAGGAAACATGCAGTGGCAATGTAGGTTAGGTTTCTGAAAAACATGGCGGGGTGGTGTGCATTGTAAGGGTTTCTAACAGGCCATTCACTAAAAGACTGAAAAAAACATCACGGGTTGGAGTGAATTGGATTGACTGCATTGGGATAGGCAGTGAGTGGCAATGTAGGATGTAGAATAACGCCACGGGGTGGTCAGCATAGGGAGGACAGGAAACATGCAGTTGTAATGTAGGATAGGTTTCTGAAAATAATCGAGGGGTGATGCACATTGTAAGGGTTTCTAACAGGCAATTCACTAGTAGGAGTGAGAAAATAATCAAGGGGTGGTGTGAATCGGAGGGTCTGAATTAGGATAGGCAGTGAGTGGCAATGTAGGATGGAGAAAAGCACCACGGGGGGGTCAGCATTGTGAGTTCCGGAAACATGCAGTATCAAAGTAGGTTAGGTTTCTGAAAAATATGTAGGGTTGGTGCGCATTGTAAGGGTTTCTAACAGGCCATTCATGGTAGGAGTGAAAAAAAACATCAGGTGTGGTGTGAATTGGAGCATCTGAATTAGGATAGGCAGTGAATGGCAATGTAGGATGAAGAAAGTCACCACGGGGTGGTCAGCATGTGGAGTTCAGGAAACATGCAGTGGCAATGTTGGATAGGTTTCTGAAAAACATCACTGGGTGGTGCGCATTTTAAGGGTTTCTAACAGGCCATTCACTAGTAGGAGTGAGAAAAAAACCACGTGGTGGTATGAATCGGAGGGTCTGAATTGGGATAGGCAGTGAGTGGCAATGGAGGATGGAGAAAAGCACCATGGGGTGGTCAGAAAACATGCAGTGGCAATTAAGGTTAGGTCAGGAAACATGTAGTGGCAATGTAGGTTAGGTCATGAAACATGCAGTGGCGATGTAGGTTAGGATTCTGAAAAACACGTTAGGGAATCACAATGTAGGATGGATTGGTCAGGATGAGGAGGTCAGGAAACATGCAGTGGCAATGTAGGTTAGGTTTCTGAAAAACTTCGCGGGGTGGTGCGCATTGTAAGTGTTTCAAACAGGTCATTCACTAGTCGGAGTGAGAAAAACACCACGGGGTGGTGTGAATCTGAGGGTCTGAATTGCGATAGGCAAAGAGTGGCAATATAGAATGGAGAAAAGCACTGCGGGGTGGTCAGCATGGGGAGGTCAGGAAACATGCAGTGGCAATGTAGGATAGGTTTCTGAAAATCATCGAGGGGTGGTGCGCATTGCAAGGGTTTCTAACAGGACATTCACTAGTAGGAGTGAAAAAACATCACGGGGTAGTGTGAATCGGAGGGTCTGAATTAGGATAGGAAGTGAGTGGCAATGTAGGATGGAGAAAAGACCACGGGGTGGTCAGCATGGGGAGGTCCGGAAACATGCAGTGGCAATGTAGGATAGTTGTCTGAAAATCATCGTGATGTGGTGCGCATAGTAAGGGTTTTTAAGAGGCCATTCACGGGTAGGGGTGAAAAAATATCAGGTGTGGTGTGAATCAGAGCGTCTGAAATAGGATAGGCAGTGAGTGGCAATGTAGGAAGAAGAAAAGCACCACGGGGTGGTCAGCATGTGGAGGTCTGGAAACATGCAGTGGCAATGTTAGATAGGTTTCTGAAAAACATCGCGGGGTGGTGCGCATTGTAAGGGTTTCTAAAAGGCCATTCACTAGTAGGAGTGAGACAAACATCACGGGGTGGTGTGAATCGGAGGGTCTGAATTAGTATAGGCAGTGAGTGGCAATGTAGGATGGAGAAAGGCACCATGGGTTGGTCATCTTGGGGAAGTCAGGAAACATGCAGTGGCAATGTAGGATAGGTTTCTCAAAAACATCGCGGGGTGGGGCGCATTGTAAGGGTTTCTAACAGGCCATTCACTAGTAGGAGTGAGAAAAACATCATTGGGTGGTGTGAATCGGAGGGTCTGAATTGGGATAGGCAGTGAGTGGCAATGTCGGATGGAGAAAAGCACCACCGGGTCGTCAGCATGGGGAGGTCATGAAACATGCAGTGGCAATGTAGGATAGGTTTCTGAAAAACATCACGGGGTGGTGAGCATTGTAAGGGTTTCTAACAGGCCATTCACTAGTAGGAGTGAGAAAATCATCACGGGGTGGTGTGAATCAGAGTGTTTCAATTAGGATAGGCAGTGAGTGGCAATGTAGGATGGAGAATAGCACCACGGGGTGGTCAGCCTGGGGAGGTCAGGAATCATACAGTGGCAATATAGGTTAGGTTTCTCAAAACATTGGGATAGACAGTGAGTAGCAATGTAGAATGAAGAAAAGCATCACGGGCTGGTCAGCATGGGGAGGTCAAGAAACATGCAGTGGCAATGTAGGATAGGTTTCTGAAAAACAATGCAGTGTGGTGCGCATTGTAAGGGATTCTATCAGGCCATTCACTATTAGGAGTGAGAAAAACATCATGGGGTGTGTGAATCTGAAGGTCTGAAGTAGGATAGCCAGTGAGTGGCAATGTAGGATGCGGAAAAGCACCAAGCGGTGGTCAGCATGGAGAGGTCAGGAAACATACAGTGGTAATGTAGGATAGGTTTCTGAAAAACATCGCTGGGTGGTGCGCATGGTAAGGGTTTCTACCAGGCCATTCACTAGTAGGAGTGAGAAAAACATCATGGGACGTTGTGAATCTGAAGGTCTGAATTGGGATAGCCAGTGAGTGGCAATGTAGGATGGAGAAAAGCAGCACGTGGTGATCAGCATGGGGAGGTCAGGAAACATACAGTGGTAATGTAGGATAGGTTTCTGAAAAACATGGCTTGGTGGTACGCATTGTAAGGGTTTCTAACAGGCCATTCACTAGTAGGAGTGAAAAAAATATCACGGGGTGGTGTGAATCGGAGGGTCTGAATTAGTATAGGCAGTGACTGACAATGTATAATGGAGAAAAGCACCACCAGATGGTCAGCATGGGGAGGTCAGGAAACATGCAGTGGCAATGTAGGTTAGGTTTCTGAAAAACATGGCGGGATGGTGTGCATTGTAAGGGTTTCTAACAGGCCATTCACTAAAAGACTGAAAAAAACATCACGGGTTGGAGTGAATTGGATTGACTGCATTGGGATAGGCAGTGAGTGGCAATGTAGGATGTAGAATAACGCCACGGGGTGGTCAGCATAGGGAGGACAGGAAACATGCAGTTGTAATGTAGGATAGGTTTCTGAAAATAATCGAGGGGTGATGCACATTGTAAGGGTTTCTAACAGGCCATTCACTAGTAGGAGTGAGAAAATAATCAAGGGGTGGTGTGAATCGGAGGGTCTGAATTAGGATACGCAGTGAGTGGCAATGTAGGATGGAGAAAAGCACCACGGGGGGGTCAGCATGGAAACATGCAGTATCAAAGTAGGTTAGGTTTCTGAAAAATATGTAGGGTTGGTGCGCATTGTAAGGGTTTCTAACAGTCCATTCATGGTAGGAGTGAAAAAAAACCACGTGGTGGTATGAATCGGAGGGTCTGAATTGGGATAGGCAGTGAGTGGCAATGGAGGATGGAGAAAAGCACCATGGGGTGGTCAGGAAACATGCAGTGGCAATGAAGGTTAGGTCAGGAAACATGTAGTGGCAATGTAGGTTAGGTCATGAAACATGCAGTGGCGATGTAGGTTAGCATTCTGAAAAACACGTTAGGGAATCACAATGTAGGATGGATTGGTCAGGATGAGGAGGTCAGGAAACATGCAGTCGCAATGTAGGTTAGGTTTCTGAAAAACTTCGCGGGGTGGTGCGCATTGTAAGTGTTTCTAACAGGTCATTCACTAGTAGGAGTGAGAAAAACACCACGGGGTGGTGTGAATCTGAGGGTCTGAATTGCGATAGGCAAGGAGTGGCAATATAGAATGGAGAAAAGCACCGCGGGGTGGTCAGCATGGGGAGGTCAGGAAACATGCAGTGGCAATGTAGGATAGGTTTCTGAAAATCATCGAGTGGTGGTGCACATTGCAAGGGTTTCTAACAGGACATTCACTAGTAGGAGTGAAAAAACATCACGGGGTAGTGTGAATCGGAGGGTCTGAATTAGGATAGGAAGTGAGTGGCAATGTAGGATGGAGAAAAGACCACGGGGGGGTCAGCATGTGGAGGTCAGGAAACATGCAGTGGCAATGTAGGATAGTTGTCTGAAAATCATCGTGATGTGGTGCGCATAGTAAGGGTTTTTAAGAGGCCATTCACGGGTAGGGGTGAAAAAAAATATCAGGTGTGGTGTGAATCAGAGCGTCTGAAATAGGATAGGCAGTGAGTGGCAATGTAGGAAGAAGAAAAGCACCACGGGGTGGTCAGCATGTGGAGGTCTGGAAACATGCAGTGGCAATGTTAGATAGGTTTCTGAAAAACATCGCGGGGTGGTGCGCATTGTAAGGGTTTCTAAAAGGCCATTCACTAGTAGGAGTGAGACAAACATCACGGGGTGTTGTGAATCGGAGGGTCTGAATTAGTATAGGCAGTGAGTGGCAATGTAGGATGGAGAAAGGCACCATGGGTTGGTCAGCTTGGGGAAGTCAGGAAACATGCAGTGGCAATGTAGGATAGGTTTCTCAAAAACATCGCGGGGTGGTGCGCATTGTAAGGGTTTCTAACAGGCCATTCACTAGTAGGAGTGAGAAAAACATCATTGGGTGGTGTGAATCGGAGGGTCTGAATTGGGATAGGCAGAGAGTGGCAATGTCGGATGGAGAAAAGCACAACCGTGTCGTCAGCATGGGGAGGTCATGAAACGTGCAGTGGCAATGTAGGATAGGTTTCTGAAAAACATCACGGCGTGGTGAGCATTGTAAGGGTTTCTAACAGGCCATTCACTAGTAGGATTGAGAAAAACATCACGGGGTGGTGTGAATCAGAGTGTTGGAATTAGGATAGGAAGTGAGTGGCAATGTAGGATGGAGAATAGCACCACGGGGTGGTCAGCCTGGGGAGGTCAGGAATCATACAGTGGCAATATAGGTTAGGTTTCTCAAAACATTGGGATAGACGTTGAGTAGCAATGTAGAATGGAGAAAAGCATCACGGGGTGGTCAGCATGGGGAGGTCAGGAAACATGCAGTGGCAATGTAGGATAGGTTTCTGAAAAACAATGCAGTGTGGTGCGCATTGTAAGGGATTCTAACAGGCCATTCACTATTAGGAGTGAGAAAAACATCATGGGGTGTGTGAATCTGAAGGTCTGAAGTAGGATAGCCAGTGAGTGGCAATGTAGGATGCGGAAAAGCACCAAGCGGTGGTCAGCATGGAGAGGTCAGGAAACATACAGTGGTAATGTAGGATAGGTTTCTGAAAAACATCGCTGGGTGGTGCGCATGGTAAGGGTTTCTAACAGGCCATTCACTAGTAGGAGTGAGAAAACCATCAAGGAGTGGTGTGAATCTGAAGCTCTGAATTAGTATAGCCAGTGAGTGGCAATGTAGGATGGAGAAAAGCACCACGAGGTGGTCAGCATAGGGAGGTCAGGAAACATACAGTGGTAATGTAGGATATGTTTCTGAAAAACATCGCTCGGTGGTGCGCATGGTAAGGGTTTCTACCAGGCCATTCACTAGTAGGAGTGAGAAAAACATCATGGGGTGTTGTGAATCTGAAGGTCTGAATTGGGATAGCCAGTGTGTGGCAATGTAGGATGGAGAAAAGCACCACGCGGTGATCAGCATGGGGAGGTCAGGAAACATACAGTGGTAATGTAGGATAGGTTTCTGAAAAACATGGCTTGGTTGTACGCATTGTAAGGGTTTCTAACAGGCCATTCACTAGTAGGAGTGAAAAAAATATCACGGGGTGGTGTGAATCGGAGGGTCTGAATTAGAATAGGCAGTGACTGACAATGTATAATGGAGAAAAGCACCACCAGATGGTCAGCATGGGGAGGTCAGGAAACATGCAGTGGCAATGTAGGTTAGGTTTCTGAAAAACATGGCGGGGTGGTGCGCATTGTAAGGGTTTCTAACAGGTCATTCACTAAAAGACTGAAAAAAACATCACGGGTTGGAGTGAATTGGATTGACTGCATTGGGATAGGCAGTGAGTGGCAATGTAGGATGTAGAATAACGCCACGGGGTGGTCAGCATAGGGAGGACAGGAAACATGCAGTTGTAATGTAGGATAGGTTTCTGAAAATAATCGAGGGGTGATGCACATTGTAAGGGTTTCTAACAGGCCATTCACAAGTAGGAGTGAGAAAATAATCAAGGGGTGGTGTGAATCGGAGGGTCTGAATTAGGATAGGCAGTGAGTGGCAATGTAGGATGGAGAAAAGCACCACGGGGGGGGGGTCAGCATTTTGAGTTCCGGAAACATGCAGTATCAAAGTAGGTTAGGTTTCTGAAAAATATGTAGGGTTGGTGCGCATTGTAAGGGTTTCTAACAGGCCATTCATGGTAGGAGTGAAAAAAAAACATCAGGTGTGGTGTGAATTGGAGCATCTGAATTAGGATAGGCAGTGAATGGCAATGTAGGATGAAGAAAGGCACCACGGGGTGGTCAGCATGTGGAGTTCAGGAAACATGCAGTGGCAATGTTGGATAGGTTTCTGAAAAACATCACTGGGTGGTGCGCATTGTAAGGGTTTCTAACAGGCCATTCACTAGTAGGAGTGAGAAAAAAACCACGTGGTGGTATGAATCGGAGGGTCTGAATTGGGATAGGCAGTGAGTGGCAATGGAGGATGGAGAAAAGCACCATGGGGTGGTCAGAAAACATGCAGTGGCAATTAAGGTTAGGTCAGGAAACATGTAGTGGCAATGTAGGTTAGGTCATGAAACATGCAGTGGCGATGTAGGTTAGGATTCTGAAAAACACGTTAGGGAATCACAATGTAGGATGGATTGGTCAGGATGAGGAGGTCAGGAAACATGCAGTGGCAATGTAGGTTAGGTTTCTGAAAAACTTCGCGGGTTGGTGCGCATTGTAAGTGTTTCTAACAGGTCATTCACTAGTCGGAGTGAGAAAAACACCACGGGGTGGTGTTAATCTGAGGGTCTGAATTGGGATAGGCAAAGAGTGGCAATATAGAATGGAGAAAAGCACCGCGGGGCGGTCAGCATGGGGAGGTCAGGAAACATGCAGTGGCAATGTAGGATAGGTTTCTGAAAATCATCGAGTGGTGGTGCGCATTGCAAGGGTTTCTAACAGGACATTCACTAGTAGGAGTGAAAAAACATCACGGGGTAGTGTGAATCGGAGGGTCTGAATTAGGATAGGAAGTGAGTGGCAATGTAGGATGGAGAAAAGACCACGGGGTGGTCAGCATGGGGAGGTCAGGAAACATGCAGTGGCAAGGTAGGATAGTTGTCTGAAAATCATCGTGATGTGGTGCGCATAGTAAGGGTTTTTAAGAGGCCATTCACGGGTAGGGGTGAAAAAAATATCAGGTGTGGTGTGAATCAGAGCGTCTGAAATAGGATAGGCAGTGAGTGGCAATGTAGGAAGAAGAAAAGCACCACGGGGTGGTCAGCATGTGGAGGTCTGGAAACATGCAGTGGCAATGTTAGATAGGTTTCTGAAAAACATCGCGGGGTGGTGCGCATTGTAAGGGTTTCTAAAAGGCCATTCACTAGTAGGAGTGAGACAAACATCACGGGGTGGTGTGAATCGGAGGGTCTGAATTAGTATAGGCAGTGAGTGGCAATGTAGGATGGAGAAAGGCACCATGGGTTGGTCAGCTTGGGGAAGTCAGGAAACATGCAGTGGCAATGTAGGATAGGTTTCTCAAAAACATCGCGGAGTGGTGCGCATTGTAAGGGTTTCTAACAGGCCATTCACTAGTAGGAGTGAGAAAAACATCATTGGGTGGTGTGAATCGGAGGGTCTGAATTGGGATAGGCAGTGAGTGGCAATGTCGGATGGAGAAAAGCACCACCAGGTCGTCAGCATGGGGAGGTCATGAAACATGCAGTGGCAATGTAGGATAGGTTTCTGAAAAACATCACGGGGTGGTGAGCATTGTAAGGGTTTCTAACAGGCCATTCACTAGTAGGAGTGAGAAAAACATCACGGGGTGGTGTGAATCAGAGTGTTTGAATTAGGATAGGCAGTGAGTGGCAATGTAGATTGGAGTACAGCACCACGGGGTGGTCAGCATGGGGAGGTCAGGAATCCTACAGTGGCAATATAGGTTAGGTTTCTTAAAAACATTGGGATAGACGGTGAGTAGCAATGTAGAATGAAGAAAAGCATCACGGGGTGGTCAGCATGGGGAGGTCAGGAAACATGCAGTGGCAATGTAGGATAGGTTTCTCAAAAACATCGCGGGGTGGTGCGCATTGTAAGGGTTTATAACAGGCCATTCACTAGTAGGAGTAAGAAAAACATCATTGGGTGGTGTGAATCGGAGGGTGTGAATTGGGATAGGAGGTGAGTGGCAATGTCGGATGGAGAAAAGCATCACGGGGTGGTCAGCATGGGGAGGTCATGAAACATGCAGTGGCAATGTAGGATAGGTTTCTCAAAAACATCACGGGGTGGTGAGCATTGTAAGGGTTTCTAACAGGCCATTCACTAGTAGGAGTGAGAAAAACATCACGGGGTGGTGTGAATCAGAGTGTTTGAATTAGGATAGGCAGTGAGTGGCAATGTAGGATGGAGTATAGCACCACGGGGTGGTCAGCCTGGGGAGGTCAGGAATCATACAGTGGCAATATAGGTTAGGTTTCTCAAAACATTGGGATAGACGGTGAGTAGCAATGTAGAATGAAGAAAAGCATCCCGGGGTGGTCAGCATGGGGAGGTCAGGAAAACACGCACTGGCAATGTAGGATAGGTTTCTGAAAAACAATGCAGTGTGGTGCACAGTGTAAGGGATTCTAACAGGCCATTCACTATTAGGAGTGAGAAAAACATCATGGGGTGTGTGAATCTGAAGGTCTGAAGTAGGATAGCCAGTGAGTGGCAATGTAGGATGCGGAAAAGCACCAAGCGGTGGTCAGCATGGAGAGGTCAGGAAACATACAGTGGTAATGTAGGATAGGTTTCTGAAAAACATCGCTGGGTGGTGCGCATGGTAAGGGTTTCTAACAGGCCATTCACTAGTAGGAGTGAGAAAACCATCACAGAGTGGTGTGAATCTGAAGCTCTGAATTAGTATAGCCAGTGAGTGGCAATGTAGGATGGAGAAAAGCACCACGAGGTGGTCAGCATAGGGAGGTCAGGAAACATACAGTGGTAATGTAGGATATGTTTCTGAAAAACATCGCTCGGTGGTGCGCATGCTAAGGGTTTCTAACAGGCCATTCACTAGTAGGAGTGAGAAAAACATCATGGGACGTTGTGAATCTGAAGGTCTGAATTGGGATAGCCAGTGAGTGGCAATGTAGGATGGAGAAAAGCACCACGTGGTGATCAGCATGGGGAGGTCAGGAAACATACAGTGGTAATGTAGGATAGGTTTCTGAAAAACATGGCTTGGTGGTACGCATTGTAAGGGTTTCTAACAGGCCATTCACTAGTAGGAGTGAAAAAAATATCATGGGGTGGTGTGAATCGGAGGGTCTGAATTAGTATAGGCAGTGACTGACAATGTATAATGGAGAAAAGCACCACCAGATGGTCAGCATGGGGAGGTCAGGAAACATGCAGTGGCAATGTAGGTTAGGTTTCTGAAAAACATGGCGGGGTGGTGCGCATTGTAAGGGTTTCTAACAGGCCATTCACTAAAAGACTGAAAAAAACATCACGGGTTGGAGTGAATTGGATTGACTGCATTGGGATAGGCAGTGAGTGGCAATGTAGGATGTAGAATAACGCCACGGGGTGGTCAGCATAGGGAGGACAGGAAACATGCAGTTGTAATGTAGGATAGGTTTCTGAAAATAATCGAGGGGTGATGCACATTGTAAGGGTTTCTAACAGGCAATTCACTAGTAGGAGTGAGAAAATAATCAAGGGGTGGTGTGAATCGGAGGGTCTGAATTAGGATAGGCAGTGAGTGGCAATGTAGGATGGAGAAAAGCACCACGGGGGGGTCAGCATTGTGAGTTCCGGAAACATGCAGTATCAAAGTAGGTTAGGTTTCTGAAAAATATGTAGGGTTGGTGCGCATTGTAAGGGTTTCTAACAGGCCATTCATGGTAGGAGTGAAAAAAAACATCAGGTGTGGTGTGAATTGGAGCATCTGAATTAGGATAGGCAGTGAATGGCAATGTAGGATGAAGAAAGTCACCACGGGGTGGTCAGCATGTGGAGTTCAGGAAACATGCAGTGGCAATGTTGGATAGGTTTCTGAAAAACATCACTGGGTGGTGCGCATTTTAAGGGTTTCTAACAGGCCATTCACTAGTAGGAGTGAGAAAAAAACCACGTGGTGGTATGAATCGGAGGGTCTGAATTGGGATAGGCAGTGAGTGGCAATGGAGGATGGAGAAAAGCACCATCGGGTGGTCAGAAAACATGCAGTGGCAATTAAGGTTAGGTCAGGAAACATGTAGTGGCAATGTAGGTTAGGTCATGAAACATGCAGTGGCGATGTAGGTTAGGATTCTGAAAAACACGTTAGGGAATCACAATGTAGGATGGATTGGTCAGGATGAGGAGGTCAGGAAACATGCAGTGGCAATGTAGGTTAGGTTTCTGAAAAACTTCGCGGGGTGGTGCGCATTGTAAGTGTTTCAAACAGGTCATTCACTAGTCGGAGTGAGAAAAACACCACGGGGTGGTGTGAATCTGAGGGTCTGAATTGCGATAGGCAAAGAGTGGCAATATAGAATGGAGAAAAGCACTGCGGGGTGGTCAGCATGGGGAGGTCAGGAAACATGCAGTGGCAATGTAGGATAGGTTTCTGAAAATCATCGAGGGGTGGTGCGCATTGCAAGGGTTTCTAACAGGACATTCACTAGTAGGAGTGAAAAAACATCACGGGGTAGTGTGAATCGGAGGGTCTGAATTAGGATAGGAAGTGAGTGGCAATGTAGGATGGAGAAAAGACCACGGGGTGGTCAGCATGGGGAGGTCCGGAAACATGCAGTGGCAATGTAGGATAGTTGTCTGAAAATCATCGTGATGTGGTGCGCATAGTAAGGGTTTTTAAGAGGCCATTCACGGGTAGGGGTGAAAAAATATCAGGTGTGGTGTGAATCAGAGCGTCTGAAATAGGATAGGCAGTGAGTGGCAATGTAGGAAGAAGAAAAGCACCACGGGGTGGTCAGCATGTGGAGGTCTGGAAACATGCAGTGGCAATGTTAGATAGGTTTCTGAAAAACATCGCGGGGTGGTGCGCATTGTAAGGGTTTCTAAAAGGCCATTCACTAGTAGGAGTGAGACAAACATCACGGGGTGGTGTGAATCGGAGGGTCTGAATTAGTATAGGCAGTGAGTGGCAATGTAGGATGGAGAAAGGCACCATGGGTTGGTCATCTTGGGGAAGTCAGGAAACATGCAGTGGCAATGTAGGATAGGTTTCTCAAAAACATCGCGGGGTGGTGCGCATTGTAAGGGTTTCTAACAGGCCATTCACTAGTAGGAGTGAGAAAAACATCATTGGGTGGTGTGAATCGGAGGGTCTGAATTGGGATAGGCAGTGAGTGGCAATGTCGGATGGAGAAAAGCACCACCGGGTCGTCAGCATGGGGAGGTCATGAAACATGCAGTGGCAATGTAGGATAGGTTTCTGAAAAACATCACGGGGTGGTGAGCATTGTAAGGGTTTCTAACAGGCCATTCACTAGTAGGAGTGAGAAAATCATCACGGGGTGGTGTGAATCAGAGTGTTTCAATTAGGATAGGCAGTGAGTGGCAATGTAGGATGGAGAATAGCACCACGGGGTGGTCAGCCTGGGGAGGTCAGGAATCATACAGTGGCAATATAGGTTAGGTTTCTCAAAACATTGGGATAGACGGTGAGTAGCAATGTAGAATGAAGAAAAGCATCACGGGCTGGTCAGCATGGGGAGGTCAGGAAACATGCAGTGGCAATGTAGGATAGGTTTCTGAAAAACAATGCAGTGTGGTGCGCATTGTAAGGGATTCTATCAGGCCATTCACTATTAGGAGTGAGAAAAACATCATGGGGTGTGTGAATCTGAAGGTCTGAAGTAGGATAGCCAGTGAGTGGCAATGTAGGATGCGGAAAAGCACCAAGCGGTGGTCAGCATGGAGAGGTCAGGAAACATACAGTGGTAATGTAGGATAGGTTTCTGAAAAACATCGCTGGGTGGTGCGCATGGTAAGGGTTTCTACCAGGCCATTCACTAGTAGGAGTGAGAAAAACATCATGGGACGTTGTGAATCTGAAGGTCTGAATTGGGATAGCCAGTGAGTGGCAATGTAGGATGGAGAAAAGCAGCACGTGGTGATCAGCATGGGGAGGTCAGGAAACATACAGTGGTAATGTAGGATAGGTTTCTGAAAAACATGGCTTGGTGGTACGCATTGTAAGGGTTTCTAACAGGCCATTCACTAGTAGGAGTGAAAAAAATATCACGGGGTGGTGTGAATCGGAGGGTCTGAATTAGTATAGGCAGTGACTGACAATGTATAATGGAGAAAAGCACCACCAGATGGTCAGCATGGGGAGGTCAGGAAACATGCAGTGGCAATGTAGGTTAGGTTTCTGAAAAACATGGCGGGATGGTGTGCATTGTAAGGGTTTCTAACAGGCCATTCACTAAAAGACTGAAAAAAACATCACGGGTTGGAGTGAATTGGATTGACTGCATTGGGATAGGCAGTGAGTGGCAATGTAGGATGTAGAATAACGCCACGGGGTGGTCAGCATAGGGAGGACAGGAAACATGCAGTTGTAATGTAGGATAGGTTTCTGAAAATAATCGAGGGGTGATGCACATTGTAAGGGTTTCTAACAGGCCATTCACTAGTAGGAGTGAGAAAATAATCAAGGGGTGGTGTGAATCGGAGGGTCTGAATTAGGATACGCAGTGAGTGGCAATGTAGGATGGAGAAAAGCACCACGGGGGGGTCAGCATGGAAACATGCAGTATCAAAGTAGGTTAGGTTTCTGAAAAATATGTAGGGTTGGTGCGCATTGTAAGGGTTTCTAACAGTCCATTCATGGTAGGAGTGAAAAAAAACCACGTGGTGGTATGAATCGGAGGGTCTGAATTGGGATAGGCAGTGAGTGGCAATGGAGGATGGAGAAAAGCACCATGGGGTGGTCAGGAAACATGCAGTGGCAATGAAGGTTAGGTCAGGAAACATGTAGTGGCAATGTAGGTTAGGTCATGAAACATGCAGTGGCGATGTAGGTTAGCATTCTGAAAAACACGTTAGGGAATCACAATGTAGGATGGATTGGTCAGGATGAGGAGGTCAGGAAACATGCAGTGGCAATGTAGGTTAGGTTTCTGAAAAACTTCGCGGGGTGGTGCGCATTGTAAGTGTTTCTAACAGGTCATTCACTAGTAGGAGTGAGAAAAACACCACGGGGTGGTGTGAATCTGAGGGTCTGAATTGCGATAGGCAAGGAGTGGCAATATAGAATGGAGAAAAGCACCGCGGGGTGGTCAGCATGGGGAGGTCAGGAAACATGCAGTGGCAATGTAGGATAGGTTTCTGAAAATCATCGAGTGGTGGTGCACATTGCAAGGGTTTCTAACAGGACATTCACTAGTAGGAGTGAAAAAACATCACGGGGTAGTGTGAATCGGAGGGTCTGAATTAGGATAGGAAGTGAGTGGCAATGTAGGATGGAGAAAAGACCACGGGGGGGTCAGCATGTGGAGGTCAGGAAACATGCAGTGGCAATGTAGGATAGTTGTCTGAAAATCATCGTGATGTGGTGCGCATAGTAAGGGTTTTTAAGAGGCCATTCACGGGTAGGGGTGAAAAAAAATATCAGGTGTGGTGTGAATCAGAGCGTCTGAAATAGGATAGGCAGTGAGTGGCAATGTAGGAAGAAGAAAAGCACCACGGGGTGGTCAGCATGTGGAGGTCTGGAAACATGCAGTGGCAATGTTAGATAGGTTTCTGAAAAACATCGCGGGGTGGTGCGCATTGTAAGGGTTTCTAAAAGGCCATTCACTAGTAGGAGTGAGACAAACATCACGGGGTGTTGTGAATCGGAGGGTCTGAATTAGTATAGGCAGTGAGTGGCAATGTAGGATGGAGAAAGGCACCATGGGTTGGTCAGCTTGGGGAAGTCAGGAAACATGCAGTGGCAATGTAGGATAGGTTTCTCAAAAACATCGCGGGGTGGTGCGCATTGTAAGGGTTTCTAACAGGCCATTCACTAGTAGGAGTGAGAAAAACATCATTGGGTGGTGTGAATCGGAGGGTCTGAATTGGGATAGGCAGAGAGTGGCAATGTCGGATGGAGAAAAGCACAACCGTGTCGTCAGCATGGGGAGGTCATGAAACGTGCAGTGGCAATGTAGGATAGGTTTCTGAAAAACATCACGGCGTGGTGAGCATTGTAAGGGTTTCTAACAGGCCATTCACTAGTAGGATTGAGAAAAACATCACGGGGTGGTGTGAATCAGAGTGTTGGAATTAGGATAGGAAGTGAGTGGCAATGTAGGATGGAGAATAGCACCACGGGGTGGTCAGCCTGGGGAGGTCAGGAATCATACAGTGGCAATATAGGTTAGGTTTCTCAAAACATTGGGATAGACGTTGAGTAGCAATGTAGAATGGAGAAAAGCATCACGGGGTGGTCAGCATGGGGAGGTCAGGAAACATGCAGTGGCAATGTAGGATAGGTTTCTGAAAAACAATGCAGTGTGGTGCGCATTGTAAGGGATTCTAACAGGCCATTCACTATTAGGAGTGAGAAAAACATCATGGGGTGTGTGAATCTGAAGGTCTGAAGTAGGATAGCCAGTGAGTGGCAATGTAGGATGCGGAAAAGCACCAAGCGGTGGTCAGCATGGAGAGGTCAGGAAACATACAGTGGTAATGTAGGATAGGTTTCTGAAAAACATCGCTGGGTGGTGCGCATGGTAAGGGTTTCTAACAGGCCATTCACTAGTAGGAGTGAGAAAACCATCAAGGAGTGGTGTGAATCTGAAGCTCTGAATTAGTATAGCCAGTGAGTGGCAATGTAGGATGGAGAAAAGCACCACGAGGTGGTCAGCATAGGGAGGTCAGGAAACATACAGTGGTAATGTAGGATATGTTTCTGAAAAACATCGCTCGGTGGTGCGCATGGTAAGGGTTTCTACCAGGCCATTCACTAGTAGGAGTGAGAAAAACATCATGGGGTGTTGTGAATCTGAAGGTCTGAATTGGGATAGCCAGTGTGTGGCAATGTAGGATGGAGAAAAGCACCACGCGGTGATCAGCATGGGGAGGTCAGGAAACATACAGTGGTAATGTAGGATAGGTTTCTGAAAAACATGGCTTGGTTGTACGCATTGTAAGGGTTTCTAACAGGCCATTCACTAGTAGGAGTGAAAAAAATATCACGGGGTGGTGTGAATCGGAGGGTCTGAATTAGAATAGGCAGTGACTGACAATGTATAATGGAGAAAAGCACCACCAGATGGTCAGCATGGGGAGGTCAGGAAACATGCAGTGGCAATGTAGGTTAGGTTTCTGAAAAACATGGCGGGGTGGTGCGCATTGTAAGGGTTTCTAACAGGTCATTCACTAAAAGACTGAAAAAAACATCACGGGTTGGAGTGAATTGGATTGACTGCATTGGGATAGGCAGTGAGTGGCAATGTAGGATGTAGAATAACGCCACGGGGTGGTCAGCATAGGGAGGACAGGAAACATGCAGTTGTAATGTAGGATAGGTTTCTGAAAATAATCGAGGGGTGATGCACATTGTAAGGGTTTCTAACAGGCCATTCACAAGTAGGAGTGAGAAAATAATCAAGGGGTGGTGTGAATCGGAGGTTCTGAATTAGGATAGGCAGTGAGTGGCAATGTAGGATGGAGAAAAGCACCACGGGGGGGGGGTCAGCATTTTGAGTTCCGGAAACATGCAGTATCAAAGTAGGTTAGGTTTCTGAAAAATATGTAGGGTTGGTGCGCATTGTAAGGGTTTCTAACAGGCCATTCATGGTAGGAGTGAAAAAAAAACATCAGGTGTGGTGTGAATTGGAGCATCTGAATTAGGATAGGCAGTGAATGGCAATGTAGGATGAAGAAAGGCACCACGGGGTGGTCAGCATGTGGAGTTCAGGAAACATGCAGTGGCAATGTTGGATAGGTTTCTGAAAAACATCACTGGGTGGTGCGCATTGTAAGGGTTTCTAACAGGCCATTCACTAGTAGGAGTGAGAAAAAAACCACGTGGTGGTATGAATCGGAGGGTCTGAATTGGGATAGGCAGTGAGTGGCAATGGAGGATGGAGAAAAGCACCATGGGGTGGTCAGAAAACATGCAGTGGCAATTAAGGTTAGGTCAGGAAACATGTAGTGGCAATGTAGGTTAGGTCATGAAACATGCAGTGGCGATGTAGGTTAGCATTCTGAAAAACACGTTAGGGAATCACAATGTAGGATGGATTGGTCAGGATGAGGAGGTCAGGAAACATGCAGTGGCAATGTAGGTTAGGTTTCTGAAAAACTTCGCGGGTTGGTGCGCATTGTAAGTGTTTCTAACAGGTCATTCACTAGTCGGAGTGAGAAAAACACCACGGGGTGGTGTTAATCTGAGGGTCTGAATTGGGATAGGCAAAGAGTGGCAATATAGAATGGAGAAAAGCTCCGCGGGGCGGTCAGCATGGGGAGGTCAGGAAACATGCAGTGGCAATGTAGGATAGGTTTCTGAAAATCATCGAGTGGTGGTGCGCATTGCAAGGGTTTCTAACAGGACATTCACTAGTAGGAGTGAAAAAACATCACGGGGTAGTGTGAATCGGAGGGTCTGAATTAGGATAGGAAGTGAGTGGCAATGTAGGATGGAGAAAAGACCACGGGGTGGTCAGCATGGGGAGGTCAGGAAACATGCAGTGGCAAGGTAGGATAGTTGTCTGAAAATCATCGTGATGTGGTGCGCATAGTAAGGGTTTTTAAGAGGCCATTCACGGGTAGGGGTGAAAAAAATATCAGGTGTGGTGTGAATCAGAGCGTCTGAAATAGGATAGGCAGTGAGTGGCAATGTAGGAAGAAGAAAAGCACCACGGGGTGGTCAGCATGTGGAGGTCTGGAAACATGCAGTGGCAATGTTAGATAGGTTTCTGAAAAACATCGCGGGGTGGTGCGCATTGTAAGGGTTTCTAAAAGGCCATTCACTAGTAGGAGTGAGACAAACATCACGGGGTGGTGTGAATCGGAGGGTCTGAATTAGTATAGGCAGTGAGTGGCAATGTAGGATGGAGAAAGGCACCATGGGTTGGTCAGCTTGGGGAAGTCAGGAAACATGCAGTGGCAATGTAGGATAGGTTTCTCAAAAACATCGCGGAGTGGTGCGCATTGTAAGGGTTTCTAACAGGCCATTCACTAGTAGGAGTGAGAAAAACATCATTGGGTGGTGTGAATCGGAGGGTCTGAATTGGGATAGGCAGTGAGTGGCAATGTCGGATGGAGAAAAGCACCACCAGGTCGTCAGCATGGGGAGGTCATGAAACATGCAGTGGCAATGTAGGATAGGTTTCTGAAAAACATCACGGGGTGGTGAGCATTGTAAGGGTTTCTAACAGGCCATTCACTAGTAGGAGTGAGAAAAACATCACGGGGTGGTGTGAATCAGAGTGTTTGAATTAGGATAGGCAGTGAGTGGCAATGTAGATTGGAGTACAGCACCACGGGGTGGTCAGCATGGGGAGGTCAGGAATCCTACAGTGGCAATATAGGTTAGGTTTCTTAAAAACATTGGGATAGACGGTGAGTAGCAATGTAGAATGAAGAAAAGCATCACGGGGTGGTCAGCATGGGGAGGTCAGGAAACATGCAGTGGCAATGTAGGATAGGTTTCTCAAAAACATCGCGGGGTGGTGCGCATTGTAAGGGTTTATAACAGGCCATTCACTAGTAGGAGTAAGAAAAACATCATTGGGTGGTGTGAATCGGAGGGTGTGAATTGGGATAGGAGGTGAGTGGCAATGTCGGATGGAGAAAAGCATCACGGGGTGGTCAGCATGGGGAGGTCATGAAACATGCAGTGGCAATGTAGGATAGGTTTCTCAAAAACATCACGGGGTGGTGAGCATTGTAAGGGTTTCTAACAGGCCATTCACTAGTAGGAGTGAGAAAAACATCACGGGGTGGTGTGAATCAGAGTGTTTGAATTAGGATAGGCAGTGAGTGGCAATGTAGGATGGAGTATAGCACCACGGGGTGGTCAGCCTGGGGAGGTCAGGAATCATACAGTGGCAATATAGGTTAGGTTTCTCAAAACATTGGGATAGACGGTGAGTAGCAATGTAGAATGAAGAAAAGCATCCCGGGGTGGTCAGCATGGGGAGGTCAGGAAAACACGCACTGGCAATGTAGGATAGGTTTCTGAAAAACAATGCAGTGTGGTGCACAGTGTAAGGGATTCTAACAGGCCATTCACTATTAGGAGTGAGAAAAACATCATGGGGTGTGTGAATCTGAAGGTCTGAAGTAGGATAGCCAGTGAGTGGCAATGTAGGATGCGGAAAAGCACCAAGCGGTGGTCAGCATGGAGAGGTCAGGAAACATACAGTGGTAATGTAGGATAGGTTTCTGAAAAACATCGCTGGGTGGTGCGCATGGTAAGGGTTTCTAACAGGCCATTCACTAGTAGGAGTGAGAAAAACATCATGGGACGTTGTGAATCTGAAGGTCTGAATTGGGATAGCCAGTGAGTGGCAATGTAGGATGGAGAAAAGCACCACGTGGTGATCAGCATGGGGAGGTCAGGAAACATACAGTGGTAATGTAGGATAGGTTTCTGAAAAACATGGCTTGGTGGTACGCATTGTAAGGGTTTCTAACAGGCCATTCACTAGTAGGAGTGAAAAAAATATCATGGGGTGGTGTGAATCGGAGGGTCTGAATTAGTATAGGCAGTGACTGACAATGTATAATGGAGAAAAGCACCACCAGATGGTCAGCATGGGGAGGTCAGGAAACATGCAGTGGCAATGTAGGTTAGGTTTCTGAAAAACATGACGGGGTGGTGTGCATTGTAAGGGTTTCTAACAGGCCATTCACTAAAAGACTGAAAAAAACATCACGGGTTGGAGTGAATTGGATTGACTGAATTGGCATAGGCAGTGAGTGGCAATGTAGGATGTAGAATAACGCCACGGGGTGGTCAGCATAGGGAGGACAGGAAACATGCAGTTGTAATGTAGGATAGGTTTCTGAAAATAATCGAGGGGTGATGCACATTGTAAGGGTTTCTAACAGGCAATTCACTAGTAGGAGTGAGAAAATAATCAAGGGGTGGTGTGAATCGGAGGGTCTGAATTAGGATAGGCAGTGAGTGGCAATGTAGGATGGAGAAAAGCACCACGGGGGGGTCAGCATTGTGAGTTCCGGAAACATGCAGTATCAAAGTAGGTTAGGTTTCTGAAAAATATGTAGGGTTGGTGCGCATTGTAAGGGTTTCTAACAGGCCATTCATGGTAGGAGTGAAAAAAAACATCAGGTGTGGTGTGAATTGGAGCATCTGAATTAGGATAGGCAGTGAATGGCAATGTAGGATGAAGAAAGTCACCACGGGGTGGTCAGCATGTGGAGTTCAGGAAACATGCAGTGGCAATGTTGGATAGGTTTCTGAAAAACATCACTGGGTGGTGCGCATTTTAAGGGTTTCTAACAGGCCATTCACTAGTAGGAGTGAGAAAAAAACCACGTGGTGGTATGAATCGGAGGGTCTGAATTGGGATAGGCAGTGAGTGGCAATGGAGGATGGAGAAAAGCACCATGGGGTGGTCAGAAAACATGCAGTGGCAATTAAGGTTAGGTCAGGAAACATGTAGTGGCAATGTAGGTTAGGTCATGAAACATGCAGTGGCGATGTAGGTTAGGATTCTGAAAAACACGTTAGGGAATCACAATGTAGGATGGATTGGTCAGGATGAGGAGGTCAGGAAACATGCAGTGGCAATGTAGGTTAGGTTTCTGAAAAACTTCGCGGGGTGGTGCGCATTGTAAGTGTTTCAAACAGGTCATTCACTAGTCGGAGTGAGAAAAACACCACGGGGTGGTGTGAATCTGAGGGTCTGAATTGCGATAGGCAAAGAGTGGCAATATAGAATGGAGAAAAGCACTGCGGGGTGGTCAGCATGGGGAGGTCAGGAAACATGCAGTGGCAATGTAGGATAGGTTTCTGAAAATCATCGAGGGGTGGTGCGCATTGCAAGGGTTTCTAACAGGACATTCACTAGTAGGAGTGAAAAAACATCACGGGGTAGTGTGAATCGGAGGGTCTGAATTAGGATAGGAAGTGAGTGGCAATGTAGGATGGAGAAAAGACCACGGGGGGGTCAGCATGGGGAGGTCCGGAAACATGCAGTGGCAATGTAGGATAGTTGTCTGAAAATCATCGTGATGTGGTGCGCATAGTAAGGGTTTTTAAGAGGCCATTCACGGGTAGGGGTGAAAAAATATCAGGTGTGGTGTGAATCAGAGCGTCTGAAATAGGATAGGCAGTGAGTGGCAATGTAGGAAGAAGAAAAGCACCACGGGGTGGTCAGCATGTGGAGGTCTGGAAACATGCAGTGGCAATGTTAGATAGGTTTCTGAAAAACATCGCGGGGTGGTGCGCATTGTAAGGGTTTCTAAAAGGCCATTCACTAGTAGGAGTGAGACAAACATCACGGGGTGGTGTGAATCGGAGGGTCTGAATTAGTATAGGCAGTGAGTGGCAATGTAGGATGGAGAAAGGCACCATGGGTTGGTCATCTTGGGGAAGTCAGGAAACATGCAGTGGCAATGTAGGATAGGTTTCTCAAAAACATCGCGGGGTGGTGCGCATTGTAAGGGTTTCTAACAGGCCATTCACTAGTAGGAGTGAGAAAAACATCATTGGGTGGTGTGAATCGGAGGGTCTGAATTGGGATAGGCAGTGAGTGGCAATGTCGGATGGAGAAAAGCACCACCGGGTCGTCAGCATGGGGAGGTCATGAAACATGCAGTGGCAATGTAGGATAGGTTTCTGAAAAACATCACGGGGTGGTGAGCATTGTAAGGGTTTCTAACAGGCCATTCACTAGTAGGAGTGAGAAAATCATCACGGGGTGGTGTGAATCAGAGTGTTTCAATTAGGATAGGCAGTGAGTGGCAATGTAGGATGGAGAATAGCACCACGGGGTGGTCAGCCTGGGGAGGTCAGGAATCATACAGTGGCAATATAGGTTAGGTTTCTCAAAACATTGGGATAGACGGTGAGTAGCAATGTAGAATGAAGAAAAGCATCACGGGCTGGTCAGCATGGGGAGGTCAGGAAACATGCAGTGGCAATGTAGGATAGGTTTCTGAAAAACAATGCAGTGTGGTGCGCATTGTAAGGGATTCTATCAGGCCATTCACTATTAGGAGTGAGAAAAACATCATGGGGTGTGTGAATCTGAAGGTCTGAAGTAGGATAGCCAGTGAGTGGCAATGTAGGATGCGGAAAAGCACCAAGCGGTGGTCAGCATGGAGAGGTCAGGAAACATACAGTGGTAATGTAGGATAGGTTTCTGAAAAACATCGCTGGGTGGTGCGCATGGTAAGGGTTTCTACCAGGCCATTCACTAGTAGGAGTGAGAAAAACATCATGGGACGTTGTGAATCTGAAGGTCTGAATTGGGATAGCCAGTGAGTGGCAATGTAGGATGGAGAAAAGCAGCACGTGGTGATCAGCATGGGGAGGTCAGGAAACATACAGTGGTAATGTAGGATAGGTTTCTGAAAAACATGGCTTGGTGGTACGCATTGTAAGGGTTTCTAACAGGCCATTCACTAGTAGGAGTGAAAAAAATATCACGGGGTGGTGTGAATCGGAGGGTCTGAATTAGTATAGGCAGTGACTGACAATGTATAATGGAGAAAAGCACCACCAGATGGTCAGCATGGGGAGGTCAGGAAACATGCAGTGGCAATGTAGGTTAGGTTTCTGAAAAACATGGCGGGATGGTGTGCATTGTAAGGGTTTCTAACAGGCCATTCACTAAAAGACTGAAAAAAACATCACGGGTTGGAGTGAATTGGATTGACTGCATTGGGATAGGCAGTGAGTGGCAATGTAGGATGTAGAATAACACCACGGGGTGGTCAGCATAGGGAGGACAGGAAACATGCAGTTGTAATGTAGGATAGGTTTCTGAAAATAATCGAGGGGTGATGCACATTGTAAGGGTTTCTAACAGGCCATTCACTAGTAGGAGTGAGAAAATAATCAAGGGGTGGTGTGAATCGGAGGGTCTGAATTAGGATAGGCAGTGAGTGGCAATGTAGGATGGAGAAAAGCACCACGGGGGGGTCAGCATTGTGAGTTCCGGAAACATGCAGTATCAAAGTAGGTTAGGTTTCTGAAAAATATGTAGGGTTGGTGCGCATTGTAAGGGTTTCTAACAGGCCATTCATGGTAGGAGTGAAAAAAAACATCAGGTGTGGTGTGAATTGGAGCATCTGAATTAGGATAGGCAGTGAATGGCAATGTAGGATGAAGAAAGTCACCACGGGGTGGTCAGCATGTGGAGTTCAGGAAAAATGCAGTGGCAATGTTGGATAGGTTTCTGAAAAACATCACTGGGTGGTGCGCATTGTAAGGGTTTCTAACAGGCCATTCACTAGTAGGAGTGAGAAAAAAACCACGTGGTGGTATGAATCGGAGGGTCTGAATTGGGATAGGCAGTGAGTGGCAATGGAGGATGGAGAAAAGCACCATGGGGTGGTCAGAAAACATGCAGTGGCAATTAAGGTTAGGTCAGGAAACATGTAGTGGCAATGTAGGTTAGGTCATGAAACATGCAGTGGCGATGTAGGTTAGGATTCTGAAAAACACGTTAGGGAATCACAATGTAGGATGGATTGGTCAGGATGAGGAGGTCAGGAAACATGCAGTGGCAATGTAGGTTAGGTTTCTGAAAAACTTCGCGGGGTGGTGCGCATTGTAAGTGTTTCAAACAGGTCATTCACTAGTCGGAGTGAGAAAAACACCACGGGGTGGTGTGAATCTGAGGGTCTGAATTGCGATAGGCAAAGAGTGGCAATATAGAATGGAGAAAAGCACCGCGGGGTGGTCAGCATGGGGAGGTCAGGAAACATGCAGTGGCAATGTAGGATAGGTTTCTGAAAATCATCGAGGGGTGGTGCGCATTGCAAGGGTTTCTAACAGGACATTCACTAGTAGGAGTGAAAAAACATCACGGGGTAGTGTGAATCGGAGGGTCTGAATTAGGATAGGAAGTGAGTGGCAATGTAGGATGGAGAAAAGACCACGGGGTGGTCAGCATGGGGAGGTCAGGAAACATGCAGTGGCAATGTAGGATAGTTGTCTGAAAATCATCGTGATGTGGTGCGCATAGTAAGGGTTTTTAAGAGGCCACTCACGGGTAGGGGTGAAAAAAATATCAGGTGTGGTGTGAATCAGAGCGTCTGAAATAGGATAGGCAGTGAGTGGCAATGTAGGAAGAAGAAAAGCACCAAGGGGTGGTCAGCATGTGGAGGTCTGGAAACATGCAGTGGCAATGTTAGATAGGTTTCTGAAAAACATCGCGGGGTGGTGCGCATTGTAAGGGTTTCTAAAAGGCCATTCACTAGTAGGAGTGAGACAAACATCACGGGGTGGTGTGAATCTGAGGGTCTGAATTAGTATAGGCAGTGAGTGGCAATGTAGGATGGAGAAAGGCACCATGGGTTGGTCAGCTTGGGGAAGTCAGGAAACATGCAGTGGCAATGTAGGATAGGTTTCTCAAAAACATCGCGGGGTGGTGCGCATTGTAAGGGTTTCTAACAGGCCATTCACTAGTAGGAGTGAGAAAAACATCATTGGGTGGTGTGAATCGGAGGGTCTGAATTGGGATAGGCAGTGAGTGGCAATGTCGGATGGAGAAAAGCACCACCGGGTCGTCAGCATGGGGAGGTCATGAAACATGCAGTGGCAATGTAGGATAGGTTTCTGAAAAACATCACGGGGTGGTGAGCATTGTAAGGGTTTCTAACAGGCCATTCACTAGTAGGAGTGAGAAAAACATCACGGGGTGGTGTGAATCAGAGTGTTTCAATTAGGATAGGCAGTGAGTGGCAATGTAGGATGGAGTACAGCACCACGGGGTGGTCAGCATGGGGAGGTCAGGAATCATACAGTGGCAATATAGGTTAAGTTTCTGAAAAACATTGGGATAGACTGTGAGTAGCAATGTAGAATGAAGAAAAGCATCATGGGGTGGTCAGCATGGGGAGGTCAGGAAACATGCAGTGGCAATGTAGGATAGGTTTCTCAAAAACATCGCGGGGTGGTGCGCATTGTAAAGGTTTATAACAGGCCATTCACTAGTAGGAGTAAGAAAAACATCATTGGGTGGTGTGAATCGGAGGGTCTGAATTGGGATAGGAGGTGAGTGGCAATGTCGGATGGAGAAAAGCATCACGGGGTGGTCAGCATGGGGAGGTCATGAAACTTGCAGTGGCAATGTAGGATAGGTTTCTCAAAAACATCACGGGGTGGTGAGCATTGTAAGGGTTTCTAACAGGCCATTCACTAGTAGGAGTGAGAAAAACATCACGGGGTGGTGTGAATCAGAGTGTTTGAATTAGGATAGGCAGTGAGTGGCAATGTAGGATGGAGTATAGCACCACGGGGTGGTCAGCCTGGGGAGGTCAGGAATCATACAGTGGCAATATAGGTTAGGTTTCTCAAAACATTGGGATAGACGGTGAGTAGCAATGTAGAATGAAGAAAAGCATCACTGGGTGGACAGCATGGGGAGGTCAGGAAACATGCAGTGGCAATGTAGGATAGGTTTCTGAAAAACAATGCAGTGTGGTGCACATTGTAAGGGATTCTAACAGGCCATTCACTATTAGGAGTGAGAAAAACATCATGGGGTGTGTGAATCTGAAGTTCTGAAGTAGGATAGCCAGTGAGTGGCAATGTAGGATGCGGAAAAGCACCAAGCGGTGGTCAGCATGGAGAGGTCAGGAAACATACAGTGGTAATGTAGGATAGGTTTCTGAAAAACATCGCTGGGTGGTGCGCATGGTAAGGGTTTCTAACAGGCCATTCACTAGTAGGAGTGAGAAAACCATCACAGAGTGGTGTGAATCTGAAGCTCTGAATTAGTATAGCCAGTGAGTGGCAATGTAGGATGGAGAAAAGCAACACGAGGTGGTCAGCATAGGGAGGTCAGGAAACATACAGTGGTAATGTAGGATATGTTTCTGAAAAACATCGCTCGGTGGTGCGCATGGTAAGGGTTTCTAACAGGCCATTCACTAGTAGGAGTGAGAAAAACATCACGGGGTGTTGTGAATCTGATGGTCTGAATTGGGATAGCCAGTGAGTGGCAATGTAGGATGGAGAAAAGCACCACGCGGTGATCATCATGGGGAGGTCAGGAAACATACAGTGGTAATGTAGGATAGGTTTCTGAAAAACATGGCTTGGTGGTACACATTGTAAGGGTTTCTAACAGGCCATTCACTAGTAGGAGTGAAAAAATTATCACGGGGTGGTGTGAATCGGAGGGTCTGAATTAGAATAGGCAGTGACTGACAATGTATAATGGAGAAAAGCACCACCAGATGGTCAGCATGGGGAGGTCAGGAAACATGCAGTGGCAATGTAGGATAGGTTTCTGAAAAACATGGCGGGGTGGTGCGCATTGTAAGGGTTTCTAACAGGCCATTCACTAAAAGACTGAAAAAAACATCACGGGTTGGAGTGAATTGGAGGGACTGCATTGGGATAGGCAGTGAGTGGCAATGTAGGATGTAGAATAACGCCACGGGGTGGTCAGCATAGGGAGGACAGGAAACATGCAGTTGTAATGTAGGATAGGTTTCTGAAAATAATCGAGGGGTGATGCACATTGTAAGGGTTTCTAACAGTCCATTCACTAGTAGGAGTGAGAAAATAATCAAGGGGTGGTGTGAATCGGAGGGTCTGAATTAGGATAGGCAGTGAGTGGCAATGTAGGATGGAGAAAAGCACCACTGGGGGGTCAGCATGGTGAGTTCCGGAAACATGCAGTATCAAAGTAGGTTAGGTTTCTGAAAAATATGTAGGGTTGGTGCGCATTGTAAGGGTTTCTAACAGGCCATTCATGGTAGGAGTAAAAAAAAACATCAGGTGTGGTGTGAATTTGAGCATCTGCATTAGGATAGGCAGTGAATGGCAATGTAGGATGAAGAAAGTCACCACGGGGTGGTCAGCATGTGGAGTTCAGGAAACATGCAGTGGCAATGTTGGATAGGTTTCTGAAAAACATCACTGGGTGGTGCGCATTGTAAGGGTTTCTAACAGGCCATTCACTAGTAGGAGTGAGAAAAAAACCACGTGGTGGTATGAATCGGAGGGTCTGAATTCGGATAGGCAGTGAGTGGCAATGGAGGATGGAGAAAAGCACCATGGGGTGGTCAGGAAACATGCAGTGGCAATGAAGGTTAGGTCAGGAAACATGTAGTGGCAATGTAGGTTAGGTCATGAAACATGCAGTGGCGATGTAGGTTAGGATTCTGAAAAACACGTTAGGGAATCACAATGTAGGATGGATTGGTCAGGATGAGGAGGTCAGGAAACATGCAGTGGCAATGTAGGTTAGGTTTCTGAAAAACTTCGCGGGGTGGTGCGCATTGTAAGTGTTTCTAACAGGTCATTCACTAGTCGGAGTGAGAAAAACACCACGGGGTGGTGTGAATCTGAGGGTCTGAATTGCGATAGGCAAGGAGTGGCAATATAGAATGGAGAAAAGCACCGCGGAGTGGTCAGCATGGGGAGGTCAGGAAACATGCAGTGGCAATGTAGGATAGGTTTCTGAAAAGCATCGAGGGGTGGTGCGCATTGCAAGGGTTTCTAACAGGACATTCACTAGTAGGAGTGAAAAAACATCACGGGGTAATGTGAATCGGAGGTTCTGAATTAGGATAGGAAGTGAGTGGCAATGTAGGATGGAGAAAAGACCACGGGGTGGTCAGCATGGGGAGGTTATTAAACATGCAGTGGCAATGTAGGATAGTTGTCTGAAAATCATCGTGATGTGGTGTGCATAGTAAGGGTTTTTAAGAGGCCATTCACGGGTAGGGGTGAAAAAAATATCAGGTGTGGTGTGAATCAGAGCGTCTGAAATAGGATAGGCAGTGAGTGGCAATGTAGGAAGAAGAAAAGCACCACGGGGTGGTCAGCATGTGGAGGTCTGGAAACATGCAGTGGCAATGTTAGATAGGTTTCTGAAAAACATCGCGGGGTGGTGCGCATTGTAAGGGTTTCTAAAAGGCCATTCACTAGTAGGAGTGAGAAAACATCACGGGGTGGTGTGAATTGGAGGGTCTGAATTAGTATAGGCAGTGAGTGGCAATGTAGGATGGAGAAAAGCTCCACGGGGTATTCAGCATAGGGAGGTCAGGAAACATGCAGTGGCAATGTAGGTTAGGTTTCTGAAAAACATCGCGGGGTGGTGCGCATTGTACGGGTTTCTAACAGGCCATTCACTAGTAGCAGTGAGAAAAACCTCACGGGGTTGTGTGAATCGGAGGGTCTGAATTAGGATAGGCAGTGCGTGGCAATGTAGGATGGAGAAAGGCCCCATGTGTTGGTCAGCGTGGGGAGGTCAGGAAACATGCAGTTGCAATGTAGGATAGGTTTCTGAAAAACATCACGGGGTGGAGAGCATTGTAAGGGTTTCTAACTGGCCATTTACTAGTACGAGTGAGAAAAACATCACGGGGTGGTGTGAATCAGAGTGTTTGAATTAGGATCGGCAGTGAGTGGCAATGTAGGATGGAGAATAGCACCATGGGGTGGTCAGCATGGGGAGGTCAGGAATCATACACTGGCAATATAGGTTGGCTTTCTGAAAACATTGGGACAGACGGTGAGTAGCAATATAGAATTAAGAAAAGCATCATGGGGTGGTCAGCATGGGGAGGTCAGGAAACATGCAGTGGCAATGTAGGATGGGTTTCTGAAAAACAATGCAGTGTGGTGCGCATTGTAAGGGATTCTAACAGGCCATTCACTATTAGGAGTGAGAAAAACATCATGGGGTGTGTGAATCTGAAGGTCTGAAGTAGGATAGCCAGTGAGTGGCAATGTAGGATGCGGAAAAGCACCAAGCGGTGGTCAGCATGGGGAGGTCAGGAAACATACAGTGGTAATTAATGTAGGATAGGTTTCTGAAAAACATTGCTGGGTGGTGCGCATGGTAAGGGTTTCTAACAGGCCATTCACTAGTAGGAGTGAGAAAACCATCACGGGGTGGTGTGCATCTGAAGCTCTGAATTAGTATAGCCAGTGAGTGGCAATGTAGGACGGAGAAAAG
The DNA here is from genome assembly GCF_034190915.1 of Cavia porcellus. Classification (NCBI taxonomy): domain Eukaryota; kingdom Metazoa; phylum Chordata; class Mammalia; order Rodentia; family Caviidae; genus Cavia; species Cavia porcellus. The sequence continues at coordinate 38,726 of NW_026947560.1, read as the reverse complement.
CACCACGAGGTGGTCAGCATAGGGAGGTCAGGAAACATACAGTGGTAATGTAGGATATGTTTCTGAAAATCATCGCTCGGTGGTGCGCATGGTAAGGGTTTCTAACAGGCCATTCACTAGTAGGAGTGAGAAAAACATCACGGGGTGATGTGAATCTGAAGGTCTGAATTGGGATAGCCAGTGAGTGGCAATGTAGGATGGAGAAAAGCACCACGCGGTGATCAGCATGGGGAGGTCAGGAAACATACAGTGGTAATGTAGGATAGGTTTCTGAAAAACATGGCTTGGTGGTACGCATTGTAAGGGTTTCTAACAGGCCATTCACTATTAGGAGTGAAAAAAATATCACGGGGTGGTGTGAATCGGAGGGTCTGAATTAGAATAGGCAGTGACTGACAATGTATAATGGAGAAAAGCACCACCAGATGGTCAGCATGGGGAGGTCAGGAAACATGCAGTGGCAATGTAGGTTAGGTTTCTGAAAAACATTGCGGGGTGGTGCGCATTATAAGTGTTTCTAACAGGCCATTCACTAAAAGACTGACAAAAACATCACGGGTTGGTGTGAATTGGAGGGACTGAATTGGGATAGGCAGTGAGTGGCAATGTAGGATGTAGAATAACACCACGGGGTGGTCAGCATAGGGAGGACAGGAAACATTCAGTTGTAATGTAGGATAGGTTTCTGAAAATAATCGAGGGGTGGTGCACATTGTAAGGGTTTCTAACCGGGCATTCACTAGTAGGAGTGAGAAAATCATCAAGGGGTGGTGTGAATCTGAGGGTCTGAATTAGGATAGGCAGTGAGTGGCAATGTTGGATGGAGAAAAGCACCACGGGGGGGGTCAGCATGGTGAGTTCCGGAAACATGCAATATCAAAGTAGGTTAGGTTTCCGAAAAATATGTAGGGTTGGTGCGCATTGTAAGGGTTTCTAACAGGCCATTCATGGTAGGAGTGAAAAAAAACATCAGGTGTGGTGTGAATTGGAGGGACTGAATTGGGATAGGCAGTGAGTGGCAATGTAGGATGGAGAATAACACCACGTGGTGGTCAGCATAGGGAGGACAGGAAACATGCAGTTGTAATGTAGGATAGGTTTCTGAAAATAATCGAGGGGTGGTGCACATTGTAAGGGTTTCTAACAGGCCATTCACTAGTAGGCGTGAAAAAATTATCAAGGGGTGGAGTGAGTCGGAGGGTCTGAATTAGGATAGGCAGTGAGTGGCAATGTAGGATGGAGAAAAGCACCACGGGGGGGTCAGCATGGTGAGTTCCGGAAACATGCAGTGGCAATGTTGGATAGGTTTCTGAAAAACATCGCGGGGTGGTGCGCACTGTAAGGTTTTCTAACAGGCCATTCACTAGTAGGAGTGAGGCAAACATCACGGGGTGGTGTGAAACGGAAGGGCTGAATTAGTATAGGGAGTGAGTGGCAATGTAGGATGGAGAAAAGCTCCACGGGGTATTCAGCGTGGGGAGGTCAGGAAACATGCCGTGGCAATGTAGGTTAGGTTTCCGAAAAACATCGCGGGGTGTTGCGCATTGTGAGGGTTTATAACAGGGCATTCACTAGTAAGAGTGAGAAAAAAACCACGGGGTGGTATGAATCGGAGGGTCTGAATTGGGATAGGCAGTGAGTGTCAATGGAGGATGGAGAAAAGAACCACGGGGTGGTCAGGAATCATGCAGTGGCAATGAAGGTTAGGTCAGGAAACATGTAGTGGCAATGTAGTTTAGGACATGAAACATGCAGTGGCAATGTAGGTTAGGATTCTGAAAAACACATTAGGGAGTCACAATGTAGGATGGATTGGTCACGATGAGGAGGTCAGGAAACATGCAGTGGCAATGTAGGTTAGGTTTCTGAAAAACATCGCGGGGTGGTGCGCATTGTAAGTGTTTCTAACAGGTCATTCTCTAGTCGAAGTGAGAAAAACACCACGGGGTGGTGTGAATCTGAGGGTCTGAACTGCGATAGGCAAGGAGTGGCAATATAGAATGGAGAAAAGCACCGCGGGGTGGTCAGCATGGGGAGGTCAGGAAACATGCAGTGGCAATGTAGGATAGGTTACTGAAAATCATCGAGGTGTGGTGCGCATTGCAAGGGTTTCTAACAGGACATTCACTACTAGGAGTGAAAAAACATCACGGGGTAGTGTGAATCTGAGGGTCTGAATTAGGATAGGAAGTGAGTGGCAATGTAGGATGGAGAAAAGCACCACGGGGGGGTCAGCATGGTGAGTTCCGGAAACATGCAATATCAAAGTAGGTTAGGTTTCTGAAAAATATGTAGGGTTGGTGCGCATTGTAAGGGTTTCTAACAGGCCATTCAAGGTAGGAGTGAAAAAAAACATCAGGTGTGGTGTGAATTGGAGCATCTGGATTAGGATAGGCAGTGAATGGCAATGTAGGATGAAGAAAGTCACCACGGGGTGGTCAGCATGTGGAGTTCAGGAAACATGCAGTGGCAAAGTTGGATAGGTTTCTGAAAAACATCGCGGGGTGGTGCGCATTGTAAGGGTTTCTAACAGGCCATTCACTAGTAGGAGTGAGGCAAACATCACGGGGTGGTGTGAATCGGAAGGGCTGAATTAGTATAGGCAGTGAGTGGCAATGTAGGATGGAGAAAAGCTCCACGGGGTATTCAGCGTGGGGAGGTCAGGAAACATGCCGTGGCAATGTAGGTTAGGTTTCTGAAAAACATCGCGGGGTGTTGCGCATTGTGAGGGTTTATAATAGGGCATTCACTAGTAGGAGTGAGAAAAAAACCACGGGGTGGTATGAATCGGAGGGTCTGAATTGGGATAGGCAGTGAGTGTCAATGGAGGATGGAGAAAAGAACCACGGGGTGGTCAGGAATCATGCAGTGGCAATGAAGGTTAGGTCAGGAAACATGTAGTGGCAATGTAGGTTAGGTCATGAAACATGCAGTGGCGATGTAGGTTAGGATTCTGAAAAACACATTAGGGAGGCACAATGTAGGATGGATTGGTCAGGATGAGGAGGTCAGGAAACATGCAGTGGCAATGTAGGTTAGGTTTCTGAAAAACATCGCGGGGTGGTGCGCATTGTAAGTGTTTCTAACAGGTCATTCACTAGTCGGAGTGAGAAAAACACCACGGGGTGGTGTGAATCTCAGGGTCTGAACTGCGATAGGCAAGGAGTGGCAATATAGAATGCAGAAAAGCACCGCGGGGTGGTCAGCATGGGGAGGTCAGGAAACATGCAGTGGCAATGTAGGATAGGTTTCTGAAAATCATCGAGGGGTGGTGCGCATTGCAAGGGTTTCTAACAGGACATTCACTAGTAGGAGTGAAAAAACATCACGGGGTAGTGTGAATCTTAGGGTCTGAATTAGGACAGGAAGTGAGTGGCAATGTAGGATGGAGAAAAGACCACGGGGTGGTCAGCATGGGGAGGTCAGGAAACATGCAGTGGCAATGTAGGATAGGTGTCTGAAAATCATCGTGATGTGGTGCACATAGTAAGGGTTTTTAAGAGGCCATTCACGGGTAGGGGTGAAAAAAAACCTCAGGTGTGGTGTGAATCAGAGCGTCTGAAATAGGATAGGCAGTGAGTGGCAATGTAGGAAGAAGAAAAGCACCACGGGGTGGTCAGCATGTGGAGGTCAGGAAACATGCAGTGGCAATGTTGGATAGGTTTCTGAAAAACATCGCGGGGTGGTGCGCATTGTAAGGGTTTCTAAAAGGCCATTCACTAGTAGGAGTGACACAAACATCACGGGGTGGTGTGAATCGGAGGGTCTCAATTAGTATAAGCAGTGAGTGGCAATGTAGGATGGAGAAAAGCTCCACGGGGTATTCAGCATGGGGAGGTCAGGAAACATGCAGTGGCAATGTAGGTTAGGTTTCCGAAAAACATCGCGGGGTGGTGCGCATTGTAAGTGTTTCTAACAGGTCATTCACTAGTAGGAGTGAGAAAAACAACATGGGGTGGTGTGAATCTGATGGTCTGAATTGCGATAGGCAAGGAGTGGCAATATAGGATGGAGAAATGCACCGCGGTGTGGTCAGCATGGGGAGGTCAGGAAACATGCAGTGGCAATGTAGGATAGGTTTCTAAAAATCATCGAGGGGTGGTGCGCATTGCAAGGGTTTCTAACAGGACATTCACTAGTAGGTGTGAAAAAACATCACGGGATGGTATGAATCGGAGTGTGTGTATTAGGATAGGCAGTGAGTGGCAATATATGATGGAGAAAAGCACCACGTGGTCTTCAGCATGGGGAGGTCATGAAACATGCAGTGGCAATATTGGATCGGTTTCTGAAAAATATTGCGGGGTGGTGCGCATTGTAAGGGTTTCTGACAGGCCATTCACAAGTAGGAGTGAGAAAATTACCAAGGGGTGGTGTGAATCGGAGTGTCTGAATTGGGATAGGCAGTGAGTGGCAATGTAGGATGGAGAAAAGCACCACGGGGTGGTCCGCATGTGGAGGTCATGAAACATGCAGTGGCAATGAGGGATAGTTTTCTCAAAAACATCGCGGGGTGGTGTGCATTGTAAGGATTTCTAACAGGCCATTCACTAGTAGGAGTGAGAAAAACATCACGGGGTGGTGTGAATCGGAAGGTCTGAATTACGATAGGCAGTTAGTGGCAATGTAGGATGGAGAAAAGCACCACGGGGTGGTCAGCAAGGGGATGTCAGGAAACATGCAGTGGCAGTGTACGTAAGGTTTCTGAACAACTTCGCGGGGTGGCGCGCACTGTAAGGATTTCTAATATGCCATTCACTAGCAGGAGTGATAAAAACATCACGGGGTGGTGTGAATCGGAGAGTCTTAATTAGGATAGGTAGTGAGTGGCAATATAGGATGCAGAAAAGCACCATGGGGTGGTCAGGAAACATGCAGTGGCAATGTAGGTTAGGTCAGGAAACATGCAGTGGCAATGTAGGTTAGGTTTCCGAAAAACACGGCAGGGAGTCACAGTGTAGGATGGATTGATCAGCATGGGGATTTCAGGAAACATGCAGTGGCAATGTAGGTTAGGTTTCTGAAAAACATCGTGGGGTGGGGCGCATTGTACGGGTTTCTAACAGGCCATTCACTAGTAGCAGTGAGAAAAACATCACGGGGTTGTGTGAATCGGAGGGTCTCAATTAGGATAGGCAGTGAGTGGCAATGTAGGATGGAGAAAGGTACCATGGGTTGGTCAGCTTGGGCAGGTCAGGAAACATGCAGTGGCAATGTAGGATAGGTTTCTCAAAAACATCGCGGGGTGGTGCGCATTGTAAGGGTTTCTAACAGGCCATTCACTAGTAAGAGTAAGAAAAACATCATTGGGTGGTGTGAATCGGAGGGTCTGAATTAGTATAGCCAGTGAGTGGCAATGTAGGACGGAGAAAAGCACCACGAGGTGGTCAGCATAGGGAGGTCAGGAAACATACAGTGGTAATGTAGGATATGTTTCTGAAAAATATCGCTCGGTGGTGCGCATGGTAAGGGTTTCTAACAGGCCATTCACTAGTAGGAGTGAGAAAAACATCACGGGGTGTTGTGAATCTGAAGGTCTGAATTGGGATAGCCAGTGAGTGGCAATGTAGGATGGAGAAAAGCACCACGCGGTGATCAGCATGGGGAGGTCAGGAAACATACAGTGGTAATGTAGGATAGGTTTCTGAAAAACATGGCTTGGTGGTACGCATTGTAAGGGTTTCTAATGGGCCATTCACAAGTAGGAGTGAAAAAAACATCACGGGGTGTTGTGAATTGGAGGGTGTGAATTAGGATAGGCAGTGAGTGGCAATGTATGATGGAGGAAAGCACCACGGCGTGGTCAGCATGGGGAGGTCAGGAAAAACACAGTGGCAATGTAGGTAGGTTTCTGAAAAACATCACGGGGCGGTGAGCATAGTAAGGGTTTCTAACAGGCCATTCACTAGTAGGAGTGAGAAAAACATCACGGGGTGGTGTGAATCAGAGTGTTTAAATTAGGATAGGCAGTGAGTGGCAATGTAGGATGGAGAATAGCACCACGGGGTGGTCAGCATGGGGAAGTCAGGAAACATGCAGTGACAATGTAGGATAGGTTTCTGAAAAACAATGCGTTGTGGTGCGCATTGTAAGGGATTCTAACAGGCCATTTACTAGTAGCAGTGAGAAAAACATCATGGGGTGTGTGAATCTGAAGGTCTGAAGTAGGATAGCCAGTGATTGGCAATGTAGGATGCGGAAAAGCACCACGCGGGGGTCACCATAGGGAGGTCAGGAAACATACAGTGGTAATGTAGGATAGGTTTCGGAAAAACATCGCTGGGTGGTGCGCATGGTAAGGGTTTCTAACAGGCCATTCACTAGTAGGAGTGAGAAAACCATCACGGGGTAGTGTGAATCTGAAGTCTGAATTAGTATAGCCAGTGAGTGGCAATGTAGGATGGAGAAAAGCACCACGCGGTGGTCAGCATAGGGAGGTCAGGAAATATACAGTGGTAATGTAGGATATGTTTCTAAAAAACATCGCTCGGTGGTGCGCATGGTAAGGGTTTCTAACAGGCCATTCACTAGTAGGAGTGAGAAAAACATCACGGGGTGTTGTGAATCTGAAGGTCTGAATTGGGATAGCCAGTGAGTGGCAATGTAGGATGGAGAAAAGCACCGCGCCGTGATCAGGATGGGGAGGTCAGGAAACATACAGTGGTAATGTAGGATAGGTTTCTGAAAAACATGGCTTGGTGGTACGCATTGCAAGGGTTTCTAACAGGCCATTCACTAGTAGGAGTGAAAAAAATATTACGGGGTGGTGTGAATCGGAGGGTCTGAATTAGAATAGGCAGTGAGTGACAATGTATAATGGAGAAAAGCACCACAAATGGTCAGCATGGTTAGGTCAGGAAACATGCAGTGGCAATGTAGGTTAGGTTTCTGAAAAACATGGCGGGGTGGTGCGCATTGTAAGGGTTTCTAACAGGCCATTCACTAAAAGTCTGACAAAAACATCACGGGTTGGTGTGAATTGGAGTGACTGATTTGGGATAGGCAGTGAGTGGCAATGTAGGATGTAGAATAACACCACGGGGTGGTCAGCATAGGGAGGACAGGAAACATGCAGTTGTAATGTAGGATAGGTTTCTGAAAATAATCGAGGGGTGGTGCACATTGTAAGGGTTTCAAACAGGCCATTCACTAGTAGGACTGAGAAAATCATCAAGGGGTGGTGTGAATCGGAGGGTCTCAATTAGTATAAGCAGTGAGTGGCAATGTAGGATGGAGAAAAGCTCCACGGGGTATTCAGCATGGGGAGGTCAGGAAACATGCAGTGGCAATGTAGGTTAGGTTTCCGAAAAACATCGCGGGGTGGTGCGCATTGTAAGTGTTTCTAACAGGTCATTCACTAGTAGGAGTGAGAAAAACAACATGGGGTGGTGTGAATCTGATGGTCTGAATTGCGATAGGCAAGGAGTGGCAATATAGGATGGAGAAATGCACCGCGGTGTGGTCAGCATGGGGAGGTCAGGAAACATGCAGTGGCAATGTAGGATAGGTTTCTAAAAATCATCGAGGGGTGGTGCGCATTGCAAGGGTTTCTAACAGGACATTCACTAGTAGGCGTGAAAAAACATCACGGGATGGTATGAATCGGAGTGTGTGTATTAGGATAGGCAGTGAGTGGCAATATATGATGGAGAAAAGCACCACGTGGTCTTCAGCATGGGGAGGTCATGAAACATGCAGTGGCAATATTGGATCGGTTTCTGAAAAATATTGCGGGGTGGTGCGCATTGTAAGGGTTTCTGACAGGCCATTCACAAGTAGGAGTGAGAAAATTACCAAGGGGTGGTGTGAATCGGAGTGTCTGAATTGGGATAGGCAGTGAGTGGCAATGTAGGATGGAGAAAAGCACCACGGGGTGGTCCGCATGTGGAGGTCATGAAACATGCAGTGGCAATGAGGGATAGTTTTCTCAAAAACATCGCGGGGTGGTGTGCATTGTAAGGATTTCTAACAGGCCATTCACTAGTAGGAGTGAGAAAAACATCACGGGGTTGTGTGAATCGGAAGGTCTGAATTACGATAGGCAGTTAGTGGCAATGTAGGATGGAGAAAAGCACCACGGGGTGGTCAGCAAGGGGATGTCAGGAAACATGCAGTGGCAGTGTACGTAAGGTTTCTGAACAACTTCGCGGGGTGGCGCGCACTGTAAGGATTTCTAATATGCCATTCACTAGCAGGAGTGATAAAAACATCACGGGGTGGTGTGAATCGGAGAGTCTTAATTAGGATAGGTAGTGAGTGGCAATATAGGATGCAGAAAAGCACCATGGGGTGGTCAGGAAACATGCAGTGGCAATGTAGGTTAGGTCAGGAAACATGCAGTGGCAATGTAGGTTAGGTTTCCGAAAAACACGGCAGGGAGTCACAGTGTAGGATGGATTGATCAGCATGGGGATTTCAGGAAACATGCAGTGGCAATGTAGGTTAGGTTTCTGAAAAACATCGTGGGGTGGGGCGCATTGTACGGGTTTCTAACAGGCCATTCACTAGTAGCAGTGAGAAAAACATCATGGGGTTGTGTGAATCGGAGGGTCTCAATTAGGATAGGCAGTGATTGGCAATGTAGGATGGAGAAAGGTACCATGGGTTGGTCAGCTTGGGCAGGTCAGGAAACATGCAGTGGCAATGTAGGATAGGTTTCTCAAAAACATCGCGGGGTGGTGCGCATTGTAAGGGTTTCTAACAGGCCATTCACTAGTAAGAGTAAGAAAAACATCATTGGGTGGTGTGAATCGGAGGGTCTGAATTAGTATAGCCAGTGAGTGGCAATGTAGGACGGAGAAAAGCACCACGAGGTGGTCAGCATAGGGAGGTCAGGAAACATACAGTGGTAATGTAGGATATGTTTCTGAAAAATATCGCTCGGTGGTGCGCATGGTAAGGGTTTCTAACAGGCCATTCACTAGTAGGAGTGAGAAAAACATCACGGGGTGTTGTGAATCTGAAGGTCTGAATTGGGATAGCCAGTGAGTGGCAATGTAGGATGGAGAAAAGCACCGCGCCGTGATCAGGATGGGGAGGTCAGGAAACATACAGTGGTAATGTAGGATAGGTTTCTGAAAAACATGGCTTGGTGGTACGCATTGCAAGGGTTTCTAACAGGCCATTCACTAGTAGGAGTGAAAAAAATATTACGGGGTGGTGTGAATCGGAGGGTCTGAATTAGAATAGGCAGTGAGTGACAATGTATAATGGAGAAAAGCACCACAAATGGTCAGCATGGTTAGGTCAGGAAACATGCAGTGGCAATGTAGGTTAGGTTTCTGAAAAACATGGCGGGGTGGTGCGCATTGTAAGGGTTTCTAACAGGCCATTCACTAAAAGTCTGACAAAAACATCACGGGTTGGTGTGAATTGGAGTGACTGATTTGGGATAGGCAGTGAGTGGCAATGTAGGATGTAGAATAACACCACGGGGTGGTCAGCATAGGGAGGACAGGAAACATGCAGTTGTAATGTAGGATAGGTTTCTGAAAATAATCGAGGGGTGGTGCACATTGTAAGGGTTTCAAACAGGCCATTCACTAGTAGGACTGAGAAAATCATCAAGGGGTGGTGTGAATCGGAGGGTCTCAATTAGTATAAGCAGTGAGTGGCAATGTAGGATGGAGAAAAGCTCCACGGGGTATTCAGCATGGGGAGGTCAGGAAACATGCAGTGGCAATGTAGGTTAGGTTTCCGAAAAACATCGCGGGGTGGTGCGCATTGTAAGTGTTTCTAACAGGTCATTCACTAGTAGGAGTGAGAAAAACAACATGGGGTGGTGTGAATCTGATGGTCTGAATTGCGATAGGCAAGGAGTGGCAATATAGGATGGAGAAATGCACCGCGGTGTGGTCAGCATGGGGAGGTCAGGAAACATGCAGTGGCAATGTAGGATAGGTTTCTAAAAATCATCGAGGGGTGGTGCGCATTGCAAGGGTTTCTAACAGGACATTCACTAGTAGGCGTGAAAAAACATCACGGGATGGTATGAATCGGAGTGTGTGTATTAGGATAGGCAGTGAGTGGCAATATATGATGGAGAAAAGCACCACGTGGTCTTCAGCATGGGGAGGTCATGAAACATGCAGTGGCAATATTGGATCGGTTTCTGAAAAATATTGCGGGGTGGTGCGCATTGTAAGGGTTTCTGACAGGCCATTCACAAGTAGGAGTGAGAAAATTACCAAGGGGTGGTGTGAATCGGAGTGTCTGAATTGGGATAGGCAGTGAGTGGCAATGTAGGATGGAGAAAAGCACCACGGGGTGGTCCGCATGTGGAGGTCATGAAACATGCAGTGGCAATGAGGGATAGTTTTCTCAAAAACATCGCGGGGTGGTGTGCATTGTAAGGATTTCTAACAGGCCATTCACTAGTAGGAGTGAGAAAAACATCACGGGGTGGTGTGAATCGGAAGGTCTGAATTACGATAGGCAGTTAGTGGCAATGTAGGATGGAGAAAAGCACCACGGGGTGGTCAGCAAGGGGATGTCAGGAAACATGCAGTGGCAGTGTACGTAAGGTTTCTGAACAACTTCGCGGGGTGGCGCGCACTGTAAGGATTTCTAATATGCCATTCACTAGCAGGAGTGATAAAAACATCACGGGGTGGTGTGAATCGGAGAGTCTTAATTAGGATAGGTAGTGAGTGGCAATATAGGATGCAGAAAAGCACCATGGGGTGGTCAGGAAACATGCAGTGGCAATGTAGGTTAGGTCAGGAAACATGCAGTGGCAATGTAGGTTAGGTTTCCGAAAAACACGGCAGGGAGTCACAGTGTAGGATGGATTGATCAACATGGGGATTTCAGGAAACATGCAGTGGCAATGTAGGTTAGGTTTCTGAAAAACATCGTGGGGTGGGGCGCATTGTACGGGTTTCTAACAGGCCATTCACTAGTAGCAGTGAGAAAAACATCACGGGGTTGTGTGAATCGGAGGGTCTCAATTAGGATAGGCAGTGAGTGGCAATGTAGGATGGAGAAAGGTACCATGGGTTGGTCAGCTTGGGCAGGTCAGGAAACATGCAGTGGCAATGTAGGATAGGTTTCTCAAAAACATCGCGGGGTGGTGCGCACTGTAAGGGTTTCTAACAGGCCATTCACTAGTAAGAGTAAGAAAAACATCATTGGGTGGTGTGAATCGGAGGGTCTGAATTAGTATAGCCAGTGAGTGGCAATGTAGGACGGAGAAAAGCACCACGAGGTGGTCAGCATAGGGAGGTCAGGAAACATACAGTGGTAATGTAGGATATGTTTCTGAAAAATATCGCTCGGTGGTGCGCATGGTAAGGGTTTCTAACAGGCCATTCACTAGTAGGAGTGAGAAAAACATCACGGGGTGTTGTGAATCTGAAGGTCTGAATTGGGATAGCCAGTGAGTGGCAATGTAGGATGGAGAAAAGCACCACGCGGTGATCAGCATGGGGAGGTCAGGAAACATACAGTGGTAATGTAGGATAGGTTTCTGAAAAACATGGCTTGGTGGTACGCATTGTAAGGGTTTCTAATGGGCCATTCACAAGTAGGAGTGAAAAAAACATCACGGGGTGTTGTGAATTGGAGGGTGTGAATTAGGATAGGCAGTGAGTGGCAATGTATGATGGAGGAAAGCACCACGGCGTGGTCAGCATGGGGAGGTCAGGAAAAACACAGTGGCAATGTAGGTAGGTTTCTGAAAAACATCACGGGGCGGTGAGCATAGTAAGGGTTTCTAACAGGCCATTCACTAGTAGGAGTGAGAAAAACATCACGGGGTGGTGTGAATCAGAGTGTTTAAATTAGGATAGGCAGTGAGTGGCAATGTAGGATGGAGAATAGCACCACGGGGTGGTCAGCATGGGGAAGTCAGGAAACATGCAGTGACAATGTAGGATAGGTTTCTGAAAAACAATGCGTTGTGGTGCGCATTGTAAGGGATTCTAACAGGCCATTTACTAGTAGCAGTGAGAAAAACATCATGGGGTGTGTGAATCTGAAGGTCTGAAGTAGGATAGCCAGTGATTGGCAATGTAGGATGCGGAAAAGCACCACGCGGGGGTCACCATAGGGAGGTCAGGAAACATACAGTGGTAATGTAGGATAGGTTTCGGAAAAACATCGCTGGGTGGTGCGCATGGTAAGGGTTTCTAACAGGCCATTCACTAGTAGGAGTGAGAAAACCATCACGGGGTAGTGTGAATCTGAAGTCTGAATTAGTATAGCCAGTGAGTGGCAATGTAGGATGGAGAAAAGCACCACGCGGTGGTCAGCATAGGGAGGTCAGGAAATATACAGTGGTAATGTAGGATATGTTTCTAAAAAACATCGCTCGGTGGTGCGCATGGTAAGGGTTTCTAACAGGCCATTCACTAGTAGGAGTGAGAAAAACATCCCGGGGTGTTGTGAATCTGAAGGTCTGAATTGGGATAGCCAGTGAGTGGCAATGTAGGATGGAGAAAAGCACCGCGCCGTGATCAGGATTGGGAGGTCAGGAAACATACAGTGGTAATGTAGGATAGGTTTCTGAAAAACATGGCTTGGTGGTACGCATTGCAAGGGTTTCTAACAGGCCATTCACTAGTAGGAGTGAAAAAAATATTACGGGGTGGTGTGAATCGGAGGGTCTGAATTAGAATAGGCAGTGAGTGACAATGTATAATGGAGAAAAGCACCACAAATGGTCAGCATGGTTAGGTCAGGAAACATGCAGTGGCAATGTAGGTTAGGTTTCTGAAAAACATGGCGGGGTGGTGCGCATTGTAAGGGTTTCTAACAGGCCATTCACTAAAAGTCTGACAAAAACATCACGGGTTGGTGTGAATTGGAGGGACTGATTTGGGATAGGCAGTGAGTGGCAATGTAGGATGTAGAATAACACCACGGGGTGGTCAGCATAGGGAGGACAGGAAACATGCAGTTGTAATGTAGGATAGGTTTCTGAAAATAATCGAGGGGTGGTGCACATTGTAAGGGTTTCAAACAGGCCATTCACTAGTAGGACTGAGAAAATCATCAAGGGGTGGTGTGAATCGGAGGGTCTGAAGTAGGATAGGCAGTGAGTGGCAATGTAGGATGGAGAAAAGCACCACGGGGTGGTCAGGAAACATGCAGTGGCAATGAAGGTTAGGTCAGGAAACATGTAGTGGCAATGTAGGTTAGGTCATGAAACATGCAGTGGCAATGAAGGTTAGGATTCTGAAAAACACGTTAGGGAGTCACAATGTAGGATGGATTGGTCAGGATGAGGAGGTCAGGAAACATGCAGTGGCAATGTAGGTTAGGTTTCTGAAAAACATCGCGGGGTGGTGCGCATTGTAAGTGTTTCTAACAGGTCATTCACTAGTCGGAGTGAGCAAAACACCACGGGGTGGTGTGAATCTGAGGGTCTGAATTGCGATAGGCAAGGAGTGTCAATATAGGATGGAGAAAAACACCGCGGGGTGGTCAGCATGGGGAGGTCAGGAAACATGCAGTGGCAATGTAGGATAGGTTTCTGAAAATCATCGAGGGGTGGTGTGCATTGCAAGGGTTTCTAACAGAACATTCAATAGTAGGAGTGAAAAAACATCACGGGATGGTGTGAATCGGATTGTGTGTATTAGGATAGGCAGGGATTGGCAATGTGTGATGGAGAAAAGCACCACAGGGTCGTCAGCTTGGGGAGGTCATGAAACATGCAGTGGCAATGTAGGATAGGTTTCTGAAAAACATCACGGGGTGGTGAGCATTGTAAGGGTTTCTAACAGGCCATTCACTAGTAGGAGTGAGAAAAACATCACGGGGTGGTGTGAATCACAGTGTTTCAATTAAGATAGGCAGTGAGTGGCAATGTAGGATGGAGAATAGCACCACGGGGTGGTCAGCATGGGGAGGTCAGGAATCATACAGTGGCAATATTGGTTAGGTTTCTGAAAACATTGGGATAGACGGTGAGTAGCAATGTAGAATGAAGAAAAGCATCACGGGGTGGTCAGCATGGGGAGGTCAGGAAACATGCAGTGGCAATGTAGGATAGGTTTCTGAAAAACAATGCAGTGTGGTGCGCATTGTAAGGGATTCTAACAGGCCATTCACTATTAGGAGTGAGAAAAGCATCATGGGGTGTGTGAATCTGAAGGTCTGAAGTAGGATAGCCAGTGAGTGGCAATGTAGGATGCGGAAAAGCACCAAGCGGTGGTCAGCATGGGGAGGTCAGGAAACATACAGTGGTAATGTAGGATAGGTTTCTGAAAAACATCGCTGGGTGGTGCGCATGGTAAGGGTTTCTAACAGGCCAATCACTAGTAGGAGTGAGGCAAACATCACGGGGTGGTGTGAATCGGAAGGGCTGAATTAGTATAGGCAGTGAGTGGCAATGTAGGATGGAGAAAGGCTCTACGGGGTATTCAGCATGGGGAGGTAAGGAAACATGCAGTGGCAATGTAGGTTAGGTTTCTGAAAAACATCGCGGGGTGTTGCGCATTGTAAGGGTTTATAACAGGGCATTCACTAGTAGGAGTGAGAAAAAAACCACGGGGTGGTATGAATCGTTGGGTCTGAATTGGGATAGGCAGTGAGTGGCAATGGAGGATGGAGAAAAGCACCACGGGGTGGTCAGGAAACATGCAGTTGCAATGAAGGTTAGGTCAGGAAACATGTAGTGGCAATGTAGTTTAGGTCATGAAACATGCAGTGGCAATGTAGGTTAGGATTCTGAAAAACACGTTAGGGAGTCACAATGTAGGATGGATTGGTCAGGATGAGGAGGTCAGGAAACATGCAGTGGCAATGTAGGTTAGGTTTCTGAAAAACATCGCGGGGTGGTGCGCATTGTAAGTGTTTCTATCAGGTCATTCACTAGTCGGAGTGAGAAAAACACTACAGGGTGGTGTGAATCTGAGGGTCTGAATTGCGATAGGCAAGGAGTTTCAATGTAGGATGGAGAAAAGCACCGCGGGGTGGTCAGCATGGGGAGGTCAGGAAACATGCAGTGGCAATGTAGGATAAGTTTCTGAAAATCATCGAGGGGTGGTGTGCATTGCAAGGGTTTCTAACAGGACATTCAATAGTAGGAGTGAAAAAACATCACGGATGGTGTGAATCGGATTGTGTGTATTAGGATAGGCAGTGATTGGCAATGTATGATGGAGAAAAGCACCACAGGGTCGTCAGCATGGGGAGGTCATGAAACATGCAGTGGCAATATAGGATCGGTTTCTGAAAAATATCGCGGGGTGGTGCGCATTGTAAGGGTTTCTGACAGGCCATTCACAAGTAGGCGTGAGAAAAACTACACGGGGTGGTGTGAATCGGAGGGTCTGAATAGGAATAGGCAGTGAGTGGCAATGTAGGATGGAGAAAAGCACCACAGGGTGGTCCGCATGGGGAGGTCATGAAACATGCAGTGACAATGAGGGATAGGCTCCTGAAAAACATCGAGGCGTGGTGTGCATTGTAAGGATTTCTAACAGGCCATTCACTAGTAGGAGTGAGAAAAAAAACACGGGGTGGTGTGAATCGGAGGGTCTGAATTATAATAGGCAGTGAGTGGCAATGTAGGATGGAGAACGGCACCATGGGTTGATCAGCTTGGGCAGGTCAGGAAACATGCAGTGGCAATGTAGGATAGGTTTCTCAAAAACATCGTGGGGTGGTGCGCAATGTAAGGGTTTCTAACAGGCCATTCACTAGAAGGAGTGAGAAAAACATCATTGGTTGGTGTGATTCGGAGGGTCTGAATTGGGATAGGGAGAAAGTGGCAATGTCGGATGGAGAAAAGCACCACGGGGTGGTCAGCATGGGGAGGTCATGAAACATGCAGTGGCAATGTAGGATAGGTTTCTGAAAAACATCACGGGGTGGTGAGCATTGTAAGGGTTTCTAACAGGCCATTCACTAGTAGGAGTGAGAAAAACATCACGGGGTGGTGTGAATCAGAGTGTTTAAATTAGGATAGGCAGTGAGTGGCAATGTAGGATGGAGAATAGCACCACGGGGTGGTCAGCATGGGGAGGTAAGGAATTATACAGTGGCAATATAGGTTAGGTTTCTGAAAAACATTGGGATAGACGGTGAGTAGCAATGTAGAATGAAGAAAAGCATCACGGGGTGGTCAGCATGGGGAGGTCAGGAAACATGCAGTGGCAATGTAGGATAGGTTTCTGAAAAACAATGCGTTGTGGTGCGCATTGTAAGGGATTCTAACAGGCCATTTACTAGTAGCAGTGAGAAAAACATCATGGGGTGTGTGAATCTGAAGGTCTGAAGTAGGATAGCCAGTGATTGGCAATGTAGGATGCGGAAAAGCACCACGCGGTGGTCACCATAGGGAGGTCAGGAAACATACAGTGGTAATGTAGGATAGGTTTCGGAAAAACATCGCTGGGTGGTGCGCATGGTAAGGGTTTCTAACAGGCCATTCACTAGTAGGAGTGAGAAAACCATCACGGGGTAGTGTGAATCTGAAGTCTGAATTAGTATAGCCAGTGAGTGGCAATGTAGGATGGAGAAAAGCACCACGCGGTGGTCAGCATAGGGAGGTCAGGAAATATACAGTGGTAATGTAGGATATGTTTCTGAAAAACATCGCTCGGTGGTGCGCATGGTAAGGGTTTCTAACAGGCCATTCACTAGTAGGAGTGAGAAAAACATCACGGGGTGTTGTGAATCTGAAGGTCTGAATTGGGATAGCCAGTGAGTGGCAATGTAGGATGGAGAAAAGCACCACGCCGTGATCAGGATGGGGAGGTCAGGAAACATACAATGGTAATGTAGGATAGGTTTCTGAAAAACATGGCTTGGTGGTACGCATTGCAAGGGTTTCTAACAGGCCATTCACTAGTAGGAGTGAAAAAAATATTACGGGGTGGTGTGAATCAGAGGGTCTGAATTAGAATAGGCAGTGAGTGACAATGTATAATGGAGAAAAGCACCACAAATGGTCAGCATGGGGAGGTCAGGAAACATGCAGTGGCAATGTAGGTTAGGTTTCTGAAAAACATGGCGGGGTGGTGCGCATTGTAAGGGTTTCTAACAGGCCATTCACTAAAAGTCTGACAAAAACATCACGGGTTGGTGTGAATTGGAGGGACTGATTTGGGATAGGCAGTGAGTGGCAATGTAGGATGGAGAATAACACCACGGGGTGGTCAGCATAGGGAGGACAGGAAACATGCAGTTGTAATATAGGATAGGTTTCTGAAAATAATCGAGGGGTGGTGCACATTGTAAGGGTTTCAAACAGGCCATTCACTAGTAGGACTGAGAAAATCATCAAGGGGTGGTGTGAATCGGAGGGTCTGAATTAGGATAGGCAGTGAGTGGCAATGTAGGATGGAGAAAAGCACCACGGGGTGGTCAGGAAACATGCAGTGGCAATGAAGGTTAGGTCAGGAAACATGTAGTGGCAATGTAGGTTAGGTCATGAAATATGCAGTGGCAATGAAGGTTAGGATTCTGAAAAACACGTTAGGGAGTCACAATGTAGGATGGATTGGTCAGGATGAGGAGGTCAGGAAACATGCAGTGGCAATGTAGGTTAGGTTTCTGAAAAACATCGCGGGGTGGTGCGCTTTGTAAGTGTTTCTAACAGGTCATTCACTAGTCGGAGTGAGCAAAACACCACGGGGGGGTGTGAATCTGAGGGTCTGAATTGCGATAGGCAAGGAGTGTCAATATAGGATGGAGAAAAGCACCGCGGGGTGGTCAGCATGGGGAGGTCAGGAAACATGCAGTGGCAATGTAGGATAGGTTTCTGAAAATCATCGAGGGGTGGTGTGCATTGCAAGGGTTTCTAACAGAACATTCAATAGTAGGAGTGAAAAAACACACGGGATGGTGTGAATCGGATTGTGTGTATTAGGATAGGCAGGGATTGGCAATGTGTGATGGAGAAAAGCACCACAGGGTCGTCAGCTTGGGGAGGTCATGAAACATGCAGTGGCAATGTAGGATAGGTTTCTGAAAAACATCACGGGGTGGTGAGCATTGTAAGGGTTTCTAACAGGCCATTCACTAGTAGGAGTGAGAAAAACATCACGGGGTGGTGTGAATCACAGTGTTTCAATTAAGATAGGCAGTGAGTGGCAATGTAGGATGGAGAATAGCACCACGGGATGGTCAGCATGGGGAGGTCAGGAATCATACAGTGGCAATATTGGTTAGGTTTCTGAAAACATTGGGATAGACGGTGAGTAGCAATGTAGAATGAAGAAAAGCATCACGGGGTGGTCAGCATGGGGAGGTCAGGAAACATGCAGTGGCAATGTAGGATAGGTTTCTGAAAAACAATGCAGTGTGGTGCGCATTGTAAGGGATTCTAACAGGCCATTCACTATTAGGAGTGAGAAAAACATCATGGGGTGTGTGAATCTGAAGGTCTGAAGTAGGATAGCCAGTGAGTGGCAATGTAGGATGCGGTAAAGCACCAAGCGGTGGTCAGCATGGGGAGGTCAGGAAACATACAGTGGTAATGTAGGATAGGTTTCTGAAAAACATCGCTGGGTGGTGCGCATGGTAAGGGTTTCTAACAGGCCATTCACTAGTAGGAGTGAGAAAACCATCACGGGGTGGTGTGAATCTGAAGCTCTGAATTAGTATAGCCAGTGAGTGTCAATGTAGGATGGAGAAAAGCACCACGAGGTGGTCAGCATAGGGAGGTCAGGAAACATACAGTGGTAATGTAGGATATGTTTCTGAAAAACATCGCTCGTGGTGCTCATGGTAAGGGTTTCTAACAGGCCATTCACTAGTAGGATTGAGAAAAACATCACGGGGTGTTGTGAATCTGAAGGTCTGAATTGGGATAGCCAGTGAGTGGCAAGTTAGGATGGAGATAAGCACCACACGGTGATCAGCATGGGGAGGTCAGGAAACATACAGTGGTAATGTAGGATATGTTTCTGAAAAACATGGCTTGGTGGTACGCATTGTAAGGGTTTCTAACAGGCCATTCACTAGTAGGAGTGAAAAAAATATCACGGGGTGTTGTGAATCGGAGGGTGTGAATTAGAATAGGCAGTGAGTGACAATGTATAATGGAGAAAAGCACCACCAGATTGTCAGCATGGCGAGGTCAGGAAACATGCAGTGGCAATGTAGGTTAGGTTTCTGAAAAACATCGCGGGGTGGTGCGCATTGTAAGTGTTTCTAACAGGCCAATCACTAGTAGGAGTGAGGCAAACATCACGGGGTGGTGTGAATCGGAAGGGCTGAATTAGTATAGGCAGTGAGTGGCAATGTAGGATGGAGAAAAGCTCTACGGGGTATTCAGCATGGGGAGGTAAGGAAACATGCAGTGGCAATGTAGGTTAGGTTTCTGAAAAACATCGCGGGGTGTTGCGCATTGTAAGGGTTTATAACAGGGCATTCACTAGTAGGAGTGAGAAAAAAACCACGGGGTGGTATGAATCGTTGGGTCTGAATTGGGATAGGCAGTGAGTGGCAATGGAGGATGGAGAAAAGCACCACGGGGTGGTCAGGAAACATGCAGTGGCAATGAAGGTTAGGTCAGGAAACATGTAGTGGCAATGTAGTTTAGGTCATGAAACATGCAGTGGCAATGTAGGTTAAGATTCTGAAAAACACGTTAGGGAGTCACAATGTAGGATGGATTGGTCAGGATGAGGAGGTCAGGAAACATGCAGTGGCAATGTAGGTTAGGTTTCTGAAAAACATCGCGGGGTGGTGCGCATTGTAAGTGTTTCTAACAGGTCATTCACTAGTCGGAGTGAGAAAAACACTACAGGGTGGTGTGAATCTGAGGGTCTGAATTGCGATAGGCAAGGAGTTTCAATGTAGGATGGAGAAAAGCACCGCGGGGTGGTCAGCATGGGGAGGTCAGGAAACATGCAGTGGCAATGTAGGATAAGTTTCTGAAAATCATCGAGGGGTGGTGTGCATTGCAAGGGTTTCTAACAGGACATTCAATAGTAGGAGTGAAAAAACATCACGGATGGTGTGAATCGGATTGTGTGTATTAGGATAGGCAGTGATTGGCAATGTATGATGGAGAAAAGCACCACAGGGTCGTCAGCATGGGGAGGTCATGAAACATGCAGTGGCAATATAGGATCGGTTTCTGAAAAATATCGCGGGGTGGTGCGCATTGTAAGGGTTTCTGACAGGCCATTCACAAGTAGGCGTGAGAAAAACTACACGGGGTGGTGTGAATCGGAGGGTCTGAATAGGAATAGGCAGTGAGTGGCAATGTAGGATGGAGAAAAGCACCACAGGGTGGTCCGCATGGGGAGGTCATGAAACATGCAGTGACAATGAGGGATAGGCTCCTGAAAAACATCGAGGGGTGGTGTGCATTGTAAGGATTTCTAACAGGCCATTCACTAGTAGGAGTGAGTAAAAAAACACGGGGTGGTGTGAATCGGAGGGTCTGAATTATAATAGGCAGTGAGTGGCAATGTAGGATGGAGAACGGCACCATGGGTTGATCAGCTTGGGCAGGTCAGGAAACATGCAGTGGCAATGTAGGATAGGTTTCTCAAAAACATCGTGGGGTGGTGCGCAATGTAAGGGTTTCTAACAGGCCATTCACTAGAAGGAGTGAGAAAAACATCATTGGTTGGTGTGATTCGGAGGGTCTGAATTGGGATAGGGAGAAAGTGGCAATGTCGGATGGAGAAAAGCACCACGGGGTGGTCAGCATGGGGAGGTCATGAAACATGCAGTGGCAATGTAGGATAGGTTTCTGAAAAACATCACGGGGTGGTGAGCATTGTAAGGGTTTCTAACAGGCCATTCACTAGTAGGAGTGAGAAAAACATCACGGGGTGGTGTGAATCAGAGTGTTTAAATTAGGATAGGCAGTGAGTGGCAATGTAGGATGGAGAATAGCACCACGGGGTGGTCAGCATGGGGAGGTAAGGAATTATACAGTGGCAATATAGGTTAGGTTTCTGAAAAACATTGGGATAGACGGTGAGTAGCAATGTAGAATGAAGAAAAGCATCACGGGGTGGTCAGCATGGGGAGGTCAGGAAACATGCAGTGGCAATGTAGGATAGGTTTCTGAAAAACAATGCGTTGTGGTGCGCATTGTAAGGGATTCTAACAGGCCATTTACTAGTAGCAGTGAGAAAAACATCATGGGGTGTGTGAATCTGAAGGTCTGAAGTAGGATAGCCAGTGATTGGCAATGTAGGATGCGGAAAAGCACCACGCGGTGGTCACCATAGGGAGGTCAGGAAACATACAGTGGTAATGTAGGATAGGTTTCGGAAAAACATCGCTGGGTGGTGCGCATGGTAAGGGTTTCTAACAGGCCATTCACTAGTAGGAGTGAGAAAACCATCACGGGGTAGTGTGAATCTGAAGTCTGAATTAGTATAGCCAGTG
The DNA here is from genome assembly GCF_034190915.1 of Cavia porcellus. Taxonomy (NCBI): domain Eukaryota; kingdom Metazoa; phylum Chordata; class Mammalia; order Rodentia; family Caviidae; genus Cavia; species Cavia porcellus. The sequence continues at coordinate 17,417 of NW_026947560.1, read as the reverse complement.
AGTGGCAATGTAGGATGGAGAAAAGCACCACGCGGTGGTCAGCATAGGGAGGTCAGGAAATATACAGTGGTAATGTAGGATATGTTTCTGAAAAACATCGCTCGGTGGTGCGCATGGTAAGGGTTTCTAACAGGCCATTCACTAGTAGGAGTGAGAAAAACATCACGGGGTGTTGTGAATCTCAAGGTCTGAATTGGGATAGCCAGTGAGTGGCAATGTAGGATGGAGAAAAGCACCACGCCGTGATCAGGATGGGGAGGTCAGGAAACATACAGTGGTAATGTAGGATAGGTTTCTGAAAAACATGGCTTGGTGGTACGCATTGCAAGGGTTTCTAACAGGCCATTCACTAGTAGGAGTGAAAAAAATATTACGGGGTGGTGTGAATCGGAGGGTCTGAATTAGAATAGGCAGTGAGTGACAATGTATAATGGAGAAAAGCACCACAAATGGTCAGCATGGGGAGGTCAGGAAACATGCAGTGGCAATGTAGGTTAGGTTTCTGAAAAACATGGCGGGGTGGTGCGCATTGTAAGGGTTTCTAACATGCCATTCACTAAAAGTCTGCCAAAAACATCACGGGTTGGTGTGAATTGGAGGGACTGATTTGGGATAGGCAGTGAGTGGCAATGTAGGATGGAGAATAACACCACGGGGTGGTCAGCATAGGGAGGACAGGAAACATGCAGTTGTAATATAGGATAGGTTTCTGAAAATAATCGAAGGGTGGTGCACATTGTAAGGGTTTCAAACAGGCCATTCACTAGTAGGACTGAGAAAATCATCAAGGGGTGGTGTGAATCGGAGGGTCTGAATTAGGATAGGCAGTGAGTGGCAATGTAGGATGGAGAAAAGCACCACGGGGTGGTCAGGAAACATGCAGTGGCAATGAAGGTTAGGTCAGGAAACATGTAGTGGCAATGTAGGTTAGGTCATGAAACATGCAGTGGCAATGAAGGTTAGGATTCTGAAAAACACGTTAGGCAGTCACAATGTAGGATGGATTGGTCAGGATGAGGAGGTCAGGAAACATGCAGTGGCAATGTAGGTTAGGTTTCTGAAAAACATCGCGGGGTGGTGCGCTTTGTAAGTGTTTCTAACAGGTCATTCACTAGTCGGAGTGAGCAAAACACCACGGGGGGGTGTGAATCTGAGGGTCTGAATTGCGATAGGCAAGGAGTGTCAATATAGGATGGAGAAAAGCACCGCGGGGTGGTCAGCATGGGGAGGTCAGGAAACATGCAGTGGCAATGTAGGATAGGTTTCTGAAAATCATCGAGGGGTGGTGTGCATTGCAAGGGTTTCTAACAGAACATTCAATAGTAGGAGTGAAAAAACATCACGGGATGGTGTGAATCGGATTGTGTGTATTAGGATAGGCAGGGATTGGCAATGTGTGATGGAGAAAAGCACCACAGGGTCGTCAGCTTGGGGAGGTCATGAAACATGCAGTGGCAATGTAGGATAGGTTTCTGAAAAACATCACGGGGTGGTGAGCATTGTAAGGGTTTCTAACAGGCCATTCACTAGTAGGAGTGAGAAAAACATCACGGGGTGGTGTGAATCACAGTGTTTCAATTAAGATAGGCAGTGAGTGGCAATGTAGGATGGAGAATAGCACCACGGGATGGTCAGCATGGGGAGGTCAGGAATCATACAGTGGCAATATTGGTTAGGTTTCTGAAAACATTGGGATAGACGGTGAGTAGCAATGTAGAATGAAGAAAAGCATCACGGGGTGGTCAGCATGGGGAGGTCAGGAAACATGCAGTGGCAATGTAGGATAGGTTTCTGAAAAACAATGCAGTGTGGTGCGCATTGTAAGGGATTCTAACAGGCCATTCACTATTAGGAGTGAGAAAAACATCATGGGGTGTGTGAATCTGAAGGTCTGAAGTAGGATAGCCAGTGAGTGGCAATGTAGGATGCGGTAAAGCACCAAGCGGTGGTCAGCATGGGGAGGTCAGGAAACATACAGTGGTAATGTAGGATAGGTTTCTGAAAAACATCGCTGGGTGGTGCGCATGGTAAGGGTTTCTAACAGGCCATTCACTAGTAGGAGTGAGAAAAACATCACGGGGTGTTGTGAATCTGAAGGTCTGAATTGGGATAGCCAGTGAGTGGCAATGTAGGATGGAGAAAAGCACCGCGCCGTGATCAGGATGGGGAGGTCAGGAAACATACAGTGGTAATGTAGGATAGGTTTCTGAAAAACATGGCTTGGTGGTACGCATTGCAAGGGTTTCTAACAGGCCATTCACTAGTAGGAGTGAAAAAAATATTACGGGGTGGTGTGAATCGGAGGGTCTGAATTAGAATAGGCAGTGAGTGACAATGTATAATGGAGAAAAGCACCACAAATGGTCAGCATGGTTAGGTCAGGAAACATGCAGTGGCAATGTAGGTTAGGTTTCTGAAAAACATGGCGGGGTGGTACGCATTGTAAGGGTTTCTAACAGGCCATTCACTAAAAGTCTGACAAAAACATCACGGGTTGGTGTGAATTGGAGTGACTGATTTGGGATAGGCAGTGAGTGGCAATGTAGGATGTAGAATAACACCACGGGGTGGTCAGCATAGGGAGGACAGGAAACATGCAGTTGTAATGTAGGATAGGTTTCTGAAAATAATCGAGGGGTGGTGCACATTGTAAGGGTTTCAAACAGGCCATTCACTAGTAGGACTGAGAAAATCATCAAGGGGTGGTGTGAATCGGAGGGTCTCAATTAGTATAAGCAGTGAGTGGCAATGTAGGATGGAGAAAAGCTCCACGGGATATTCAGCATGGGGAGGTCAGGAAACATGCAGTGGCAATGTAGGTTAGGTTTCCGAAAAACATCGCGGGGTGGTGCGCATTGTAAGTGTTTCTAACAGGTCATTCACTAGTAGGAGTGAGAAAAACAACATGGGGTGGTGTGAATCTGATGGTCTGAATTGCGATAGGCAAGGAGTGGCAATATAGGATGGAGAAATGCACCGCGGTGTGGTCAGCATGGGGAGGTCAGGAAACATGCAGTGGCAATGTAGGATAGGTTTCTAAAAATCATCGAGGGGTGGTGCGCATTGCAAGGGTTTCTAACAGGACATTCACTAGTAGGCGTGAAAAAACATCACGGGATGGTATGAATCGGAGTGTGTGTATTAGGATAGGCAGTGAGTGGCAATATATGATGGAGAAAAGCACCACGTGGTCTTCAGCATGGGGAGGTCATGAAACATGCAGTGGCAATATTGGATCGGTTTCTGAAAAATATTGCGGGGTGGTGCGCATTGTAAGGGTTTCTGACAGGCCATTCACAAGTAGGAGTGAGAAAATTACCAAGGGGTGGTGTGAATCGGAGTGTCTGAATTGGGATAGGCAGTGAGTGGCAATGTAGGATGGAGAAAAGCACCACGGGGTGGTCCGCATGTGGAGGTCATGAAACATGCAGTGGCAATGAGGGATAGTTTTCTCAAAAACATCGCGGGGTGGTGTGCATTGTAAGGATTTCTAACAGGCCATTCACTAGTAGGAGTGAGAAAAACATCACGGGGTGGTGTGAATCGGAAGGTCTGAATTACGATAGGCAGTTAGTGGCAATGTAGGATGGAGAAAAGCACCACGGGGTGGTCAGCAAGGGGATGTCAGGAAACATGCAGTGGCAGTGTACGTAAGGTTTCTGAACAACTTCGCGGGGTGGCGCGCACTGTAAGGATTTCTAATATGCCATTCACTAGCAGGAGTGATAAAAACATCACGGGGTGGTGTGAATCGGAGAGTCTTAATTAGGATAGGTAGTGAGTGGCAATATAGGATGCAGAAAAGCACCATGGGGTGGTCAGGAAACATGCAGTGGCAATGTAGGTTAGGTCAGGAAACATGCAGTGGCAATGTAGGTTAGGTTTCCGAAAAACACGGCAGGGAGTCACAGTGTAGGATGGATTGATCAGCATGGGGATTTCAGGAAACATGCAGTGGCAATGTAGGTTAGGTTTCTGAAAAACATCGTGGGGTGGGGCGCATTGTACGGGTTTCTAACAGGCCATTCACTAGTAGCAGTGAGAAAAACATCACGGGGTTGTGTGAATCGGAGGGTCTCAATTAGGATAGGCAGTGAGTGGCAATGTAGGATGGAGAAAGGTACCATGGGTTGGTCAGCTTGGGCAGGTCAGGAAACATGCAGTGGCAATGTAGGATAGGTTTCTCAAAAACATCGCGGGGTGGTGCGCACTGTAAGGGTTTCTAACAGGCCATTCACTAGTAAGAGTAAGAAAAACATCATTGGGTGGTGTGAATCGGAGGGTCTGAATTAGTATAGCCAGTGAGTGGCAATGTAGGACGGAGAAAAGCACCACGAGGTGGTCAGCATAGGGAGGTCAGGAAACATACAGTGGTAATGTAGGATATGTTTCTGAAAAATATCGCTCGGTGGTGCGCATGGTAAGGGTTTCTAACAGGCCATTCACTAGTAGGAGTGAGAAAAACATCACGGGGTGTTGTGAATCTGAAGGTCTGAATTGGGATAGCCAGTGAGTGGCAATGTAGGATGGAGAAAAGCACCACGCGGTGATCAGCATGGGGAGGTCAGGAAACATACAGTGGTAATGTAGGATAGGTTTCTGAAAAACATGGCTTGGTGGTACGCATTGTAAGGGTTTCTAATGGGCCATTCACAAGTAGGAGTGAAAAAAACATCACGGGGTGTTGTGAATTGGAGGGTGTGAATTAGGATAGGCAGTGAGTGGCAATGTATGATGGAGGAAAGCACCACGGCGTGGTCAGCATGGGGAGGTCAGGAAAAACACAGTGGCAATGTAGGTAGGTTTCTGAAAAACATCACGGGGCGGTGAGCATAGTAAGGGTTTCTAACAGGCCATTCACTAGTAGGAGTGAGAAAAACATCACGGGGTGGTGTGAATCAGAGTGTTTAAATTAGGATAGGCAGTGAGTGGCAATGTAGGATGGAGAATAGCACCACGGGGTGGTCAGCATGGGGAAGTCAGGAAACATGCAGTGACAATGTAGGATAGGTTTCTGAAAAACAATGCGTTGTGGTGCGCATTGTAAGGGATTCTAACAGGCCATTTACTAGTAGCAGTGAGAAAAACATCATGGGGTGTGTGAATCTGAAGGTCTGAAGTAGGATAGCCAGTGATTGGCAATGTAGGATGCGGAAAAGCACCACGCGGGGGTCACCATAGGGAGGTCAGGAAACATACAGTGGTAATGTAGGATAGGTTTCGGAAAAACATCGCTGGGTGGTGCGCATGGTAAGGGTTTCTAACAGGCCATTCACTAGTAGGAGTGAGAAAACCATCACGGGGTAGTGTGAATCTGAAGTCTGAATTAGTATAGCCAGTGAGTGGCAATGTAGGATGGAGAAAAGCACCACGCGGTGGTCAGCATAGGGAGGTCAGGAAATATACAGTGGTAATGTAGGATATGTTTCTAAAGAACATCGCTCGGTGGTGCGCATGGTAAGGGTTTCTAACAGGCCATTCACTAGTAAGAGTGAGAAAAACATCACGGGGTGTTGTGAATCTGAAGGTCTGAATTGGGATAGCCAGTGAGTGGCAATGTAGGATGGAGAAAAGCACCGCGCCGTGATCAGGATGGGGAGGTCAGGAAACATACAGTGGTAATGTAGGATAGGTTTCTGAAAAACATGGCTTGGTGGTACGCATTGCAAGGGTTTCTAACAGGCCATTCACTAGTAGGAGTGAAAAAAATATTACGGGGTGGTGTGAATCGGAGGGTCTGAATTAGAATAGGCAGTGAGTGACAATGTATAATGGAGAAAAGCACCACAAATGGTCAGCATGGTTAGGTCAGGAAACATGCAGTGGCAATGTAGGTTAGGTTTCTGAAAAACATGGCGGGGTGGTGCGCATTGTAAGGGTTTCTAACAGGCCATTCACTAAAAGTCTGACAAAAACATCACGGGTTGGTGTGAATTGGAGTGACTGATTTGGGATAGGCAGTGAGTGGCAATGTAGGATGTAGAATAACACCACGGGGTGGTCAGCATAGGGAGGACAGGAAACATGCAGTTGTAATGTAGGATAGGTTTCTGAAAATAATCGAGGGGTGGTGCACATTGTAAGGGTTTCAAACAGGCCATTTACTAGTAGGACTGAGAAAATCATCAAGGGGTGGTGTGAATCGGAGGGTCTGAAGTAGGATAGGCAGTGAGTGGCAATGTAGGATGGAGAAAAGCACCACGGGGTGGTCAGGAAACATGCAGTGGCAATGAAGGTTAGGTCAGGAAACATGTAGTGGCAATGTAGGTTAGGTCATGAAACATGCAGTGGCAATGAAGGTTAGGATTCTTAAAAACACGTTAGGGAGTCACAATGTAGGATGGATTGGTCAGGATGAGGAGGTCAGGAAACATGCAGTGGCAATGTAGGTTAGGTTTCTGAAAAACATCGCGGGGTGGTGCGCATTGTAAGTGTTTCTAACAGGTCATTCACTAGTCGGAGTGAGCAAAACACCACGGGGTGGTGTGAATCTGAGGGTCTGAATTGCGATAGGCAAGGAGTGTCAATATAGGATGGAGAAAAACACCGCGGGGTGGTCAGCATGGGGAGGTCAGGAAACATGCAGTGGCAATGTAGGATAGGTTTCTGAAAATCATCGAGGGGTGGTGTGCATTGCAAGGGTTTCTAACAGAACATTCAATAGTAGGAGTGAAAAAACATCACGGGATGGTGTGAATCGGATTGTGTGTATTAGGATAGGCAGGGATTGGCAATGTGTGATGGAGAAAAGCACCACAGGGTCGTCAGCTTGGGGAGGTCATGAAACATGCAGTGGCAATGTAGGATAGGTTTCTGAAAAACATCACGGGGTGGTGAGCATTGTAAGGGTTTCTAACAGGCCATTCACTAGTAGGAGTGAGAAAAACATCACGGGGTGGTGTGAATCACAGTGTTTCAATTAAGATAGGCAGTGAGTGGCAATGTAGGATGGAGAATAGCACCACGGGGTGGTCAGCATGGGGAGGTCAGGAATCATACAGTGGCAATATTGGTTAGGTTTCTGAAAACATTGGGATAGACGGTGAGTAGCAATGTAGAATGAAGAAAAGCATCACGGGGTGGTCAGCATGGGGAGGTCAGGAAACATGCAGTGGCAATGTAGGATAGGTTTCTGAAAAACAATGCAGTGTGGTGCGCATTGTAAGGGATTCTAACAGGCCATTCACTATTAGGAGTGAGAAAAGCATCATGGGGTGTGTGAATCTGAAGGTCTGAAGTAGGATAGCCAGTGAGTGGCAATGTAGGATGCGGAAAAGCACCAAGCGGTGGTCAGCATGGGGAGGTCAGGAAACATACAGTGGTAATGTAGGATAGGTTTCTGAAAAACATCGCTGGGTGGTGCGCATGGTAAGGGTTTCTAACAGGCCAATCACTAGTAGGAGTGAGGCAAACATCACGGGGTGGTGTGAATCGGAAGGGCTGAATTAGTATAGGCAGTGAGTGGCAATGTAGGATGGAGAAAGGCTCTACGGGGTATTCAGCATGGGGAGGTAAGGAAACATGCAGTGGCAATGTAGGTTAGGTTTCTGAAAAACATCGCGGGGTGTTGCGCATTGTAAGGGTTTATAACAGGGCATTCACTAGTAGGAGTGAGAAAAAAACCACGGGGTGGTATGAATCGTTGGGTCTGAATTGGGATAGGCAGTGAGTGGCAATGGAGGATGGAGAAAAGCACCACAGGGTGGTCCGCATGGGGAGGTCATGAAACATGCAGTGACAATGAGGGATAGGCTCCTGAAAAACATCGAGGCGTGGTGTGCATTGTAAGGATTTCTAACAGGCCATTCACTAGTAGGAGTGAGAAAAAAAACACGGGGTGGTGTGAATCGGAGGGTCTGAATTATAATAGGCAGTGAGTGGCAATGTAGGATGGAGAACGGCACCATGGGTTGATCAGCTTGGGCAGGTCAGGAAACATGCAGTGGCAATGTAGGTTAGGTTTCTGAAAAACATGGCTTGGTGGTACGCATTGCAAGGGTTTCTAACAGGCCATTCACTAGTAGGAGTGAAAAAAATATTACGGGGTGGTGTGAATCAGAGGGTCTGAATTAGAATAGGCAGTGAGTGACAATGTATAATGGAGAAAAGCACCACAAATGGTCAGCATGGGGAGGTCAGGAAACATGCAGTGGCAATGTAGGTTAGGTTTCTGAAAAACATGGCGGGGTGGTGCGCATTGTAAGGGTTTCTAACAGGCCATTCACTAAAAGTCTGACAAAAACATCACGGGTTGGTGTGAATTGGAGGGACTGATTTGGGATAGGCAGTGAGTGGCAATGTAGGATGGAGAATAACACCACGGGGTGGTCAGCATAGGGAGGACAGGAAACATGCAGTTGTAATATAGGATAGGTTTCTGAAAATAATCGAGGGGTGGTGCACATTGTAAGGGTTTCAAACAGGCCATTCACTAGTAGGACTGAGAAAATCATCAAGGGGTGGTGTGAATCGGAGGGTCTGAATTAGGATAGGCAGTGAGTGGCAATGTAGGATGGAGAAAAGCACCACGGGGTGGTCAGGAAACATGCAGTGGCAATGAAGGTTAGGTCAGGAAACATGTAGTGGCAATGTAGGTTAGGTCATGAAATATGCAGTGGCAATGAAGGTTAGGATTCTGAAAAACACGTTAGGGAGTCACAATGTAGGATGGATTGGTCAGGATGAGGAGGTCAGGAAACATGCAGTGGCAATGTAGGTTAGGTTTCTGAAAAACATCGCGGGGTGGTGCGCTTTGTAAGTGTTTCTAACAGGTCATTCACTAGTCGGAGTGAGCAAAACACCACGGGGGGGTGTGAATCTGAGGGTCTGAATTGCGATAGGCAAGGAGTGTCAATATAGGATGGAGAAAAGCACCGCGGGGTGGTCAGCATGGGGAGGTCAGGAAACATGCAGTGGCAATGTAGGATAGGTTTCTGAAAATCATCGAGGGGTGGTGTGCATTGCAAGGGTTTCTAACAGAACATTCAATAGTAGGAGTGAAAAAACATCACGGGATGGTGTGAATCGGATTGTGTGTATTAGGATAGGCAGGGATTGGCAATGTGTGATGGAGAAAAGCACCACAGGGTCGTCAGCTTGGGGAGGTCATGAAACATGCAGTGGCAATGTAGGATAGGTTTCTGAAAAACATCACGGGGTGGTGAGCATTGTAAGGGTTTCTAACAGGCCATTCACTAGTAGGAGTGAGAAAAACATCACGGGGTGGTGTGAATCACAGTGTTTCAATTAAGGTAGGCAGTGAGTGGCAATGTAGGATGGAGAATAGCACCACGGGGTGGTCAGCATGGGGAGGTCAGGAATCATACAGTGGCAATATTGGTTAGGTTTCTGAAAACATTGGGATAGACGGTGAGTAGCAATGTAGAATGAAGAAAAGCATCACGGGGTGGTCAGCATGGGGAGGTCAGGAAACATGCAGTGGCAATGTAGGATAGGTTTCTGAAAAACAATGCAGTGTGGTGCACATTGTAAGGGATTCTAACAGGCCATTCACTATTAGGAGTGAGAAAAACATCATGGGGTGTGTGAATCTGAAGGTCTGAAGTAGGATAGCCAGTGAGTGGCAATGTAGGATGCGGAAAAGCACCAAGCGGTGGTCAGCATGGGGAGGTCAGGAAACATACAGTGGTAATGTAGGATAGGTTTCTGAAAAACATCGCTGGGTGGTGCGCATGGTAAGGGTTTCTAACAGGCCATTCACTAGTAGGAGTGAGAAAACCATCACGGGGTGGTGTGAATCTGAAGCTCTGAATTAGTATAGCCAGTGAGTGTCAATGTAGGATGGAGAAAAGCCCCACGAGGTGGTCAGCATAGGGAGGTCAGGAAACATACAGTGGTAATGTAGGATATGTTTCTGAAAAACATCGCTCGTGGTGCTCATGGTAAGGGTTTCTAACATGCCATTCACTAGTAGGATTGAGAAAAACATCACGGGGTGTTGTGAATCTGAAGGTCTGAATTGGGATAGCCAGTGAGTGGCAAGTTAGGATGGAGATAAGCACCACACGGTGATCAGCATGGGGAGGTCAGGAAACATACAGTGGTAATGTAGGATAGGTTTCTGAAAAACATGGCTTGGTGGTACGCATTGTAAGGGTTTCTAACAGGCCATTCACTAGTAGGAGTGAAAAAAATATCACGGGGTGTTGTGAATCGGAGGGTGTGAAATAGAATAGGCAGTGAGTGACAATATATAATGGAGAAAAGCAACACCAGATTGTCAGCATGGCGAGGTCAGGAAACATGCAGTGGCAATGTAGGTTAGGTTTCTGAAAAACATCGCGGGGTGGTGCGCATTGTAAGGGTTTCTAACAGGCCAATCACTAGTAGGAGTGAGGCAAACATCACGGGGTGGTGTGAATCGGAAGGGCTGAATTAGTATAGGCAGTGAGTGGCAATGTAGGATGGAGAAAAGCTCTACGGGGTATTCAGCATGGGGAGGTAAGGAAACATGCAGTGGCAATGTAGGTTAGGTTTCTGAAAAACATCGCGGGGTTTTGCGCATTGTAAGGGTTTATAACAGGGCATTCACTAGTAGGAGTGAGAAAAAAACCACGGGGTGGTATGAATCGTTGGGTCTGAATTGGGATAGGCAGTGAGTGGCAATGGAGGATGGAGAAAAGCACCACGGGGTGGTCAGGAAACATGCAGTGGCAATGAAGGTTAGGTCAGGAAACATGTAGTGGCAATGTAGTTTAGGTCATGAAACATGCAGTGGCAATGTAGGTTAGGATTCTGAAAAACACGTTAGGGAGTCACAATGTAGGATGGATTGGTCAGGATGAGGAGGTCAGGAAACATGCAGTGGCAATGTAGGTTAGGTTTCTGAAAAACATCGCGGGGTGGTGCGCATTGTAAGTGTTTCTAACAGGTCATTCACTAGTCGGAGTGAGAAAAACACTACAGGGTGGTGTGAATCTGAGGGTCTGAATTGCGATAGGCAAGGAGTTTCAATGTAGGATGGAGAAAAGCACCGCGGGGTGGTCAGCATGGGGAGGTCAGGAAACATGCAGTGGCAATGTAGGATAAGTTTCTGAAAATCATCGAGGGGTGGTGTGCATTGCAAGGGTTTCTAACAGGACATTCAGTAGTAGGAGTGAAAAAACATCACGGATGGTGTGAATCGGATTGTGTGTATTAGGATAGGCAGTGATTGGCAATGTATGATGGAGAAAAGCACCACAGGGTCGTCAGCATGGGGAGGTCATGAAACATGCAGTGGCAATATAGGATCGGTTTCTGAAAAATATCGCGGGGTGGTGCGCATTGTAAGGGTTTCTGACAGGCCATTCACAAGTAGGAGTGAGAAAAACTACACGGGGTGGTGTGAATCGGAGGGTCTGAATAGGAATAGGCAGTGAGTGGCAATGTAGGATGGAGAAAAGCACCACAGGGTGGTCCGCATGGGGAGGTCATGAAACATGCAGTGACAATGAGGGATAGGCTCCTGAAAAACATCGAGGGGTGGTGTGCATTGTAAGGATTTCTAACAGGCCATTCACTAGTAGGAGTGAGAAAAAAAACACGGGGTGGTGTGAATCGGAGGGTCTGAATTATAATAGGCAGTGAGTGGCAATGTAGGATGGAGAACGGCACCATGGGTTGATCAGCTTGGGCAGGTCAGGAAACATGCAGTGGCAATGTAGGATAGGTTTCTCAAAAACATCGTGGGGTGGTGCGCAATGTAAGGGTTTCTAACAGGCCATTCACTAGAAGGAGTGAGAAAAACATCATTGGTTGGTGTGATTCGGAGGGTCTGAATTGGGATAGGGAGAAAGTGGCAATGTCGGATGGAGAAAAGCACCACGGGGTGGTCAGCATGGGGAGGTCATGAAACATGCAGTGGCAATGTAGGATAGGTTTCTGAAAAACATCACGGGGTGGTGAGCATTGTAAGGGTTTCTAACAGGCCATTCACTAGTAGGAGTGAGAAAAACATCACGGGGTGGTGTGAATCAGAGTGTTTAAATTAGGATAGGCAGTGAGTGGCAATGTAGGATGGAGAATAGCACCACGGGGTGGTCAGCATGGGGAGGTAAGGAATTATACAGTGGCAATATAGGTTAGGTTTCTGAAAAACATTGGGATAGACGGTGAGTAGCAATGTAGAATGAAGAAAAGCATCACGGGGTGGTCAGCATGGGGAGGTCAGGAAACATGCAGTGGCAATGTAGGATAGGTTTCTGAAAAACAATGCGTTGTGGTGCGCATTGTAAGGGATTCTAACAGGCCATTTACTAGTAGCAGTGAGAAAAACATCATGGGGTGTGTGAATCTGAAGGTCTGAAGTAGGATAGCCAGTGATTGGCAATGTAGGATGCGGAAAAGCACCACGCGGTGGTCACCATAGGGAGGTCAGGAAACATACAGTGGTAATGTAGGATAGGTTTCGGAAAAACATCGCTGGGTGGTGCGCATGGTAAGGGTTTCTAACAGGCCATTCACTAGTAGGAGTGAGAAAACCATCACGGGGTAGTGTGAATCTGAAGTCTGAATTAGTATAGCCAGTGAGTGGCAATGTAGGATGGAGAAAAGCACCACGCGGTGGTCAGCATAGGGAGGTCAGGAAATATACAGTGGTAATGTAGGATATGTTTCTGAAAAACATCGCTCGGTGGTGCGCATGGTAAGGGTTTCTAACAGGCCATTCACTAGTAGGAGTGAGAAAAACATCACGGGGTGTTGTGAATCTGAAGGTCTGAATTGGGATAGCCAGTGAGTGGCAATGTAGGATGGAGAAAAGCACCACGCCGTGATCAAGATGGGGAGGTCAGGAAACATACAGTGGTAATGTAGGATAGGTTTCTGAAAAACATGGCTTGGTGGTACGCATTGCAAGGGTTTCTAACAGGCCATTCACTAGTAGGAGTGAAAAAAATATTACGGGGTGGTGTGAATCGGAGGGTCTGAATTAGAATAGGCAGTGAGTGACAATGTATAATGGAGAAAAGCACCACAAATGGTCAGCATGGGGAGGTCAGGAAACATGCAGTGGCAATGTAGGTTAGGTTTCTGAAAAACATGGCGGGGTGGTGCGCATTGTAAGGGTTTCTAACAGGCCATTCACTAAAAGTCTGACAAAAACATCACGGGTTGGTGTGAATTGGAGGGACTGATTTGGGATAGGCAGTGAGTGGCAATGTAGGATGGAGAATAACACCACGGGGTGGTCAGCATAGGGAGGACAGGAAACATGCAGTTGTAATATAGGATAGGTTTCTGAAAATAATCGAGGGGTGGTGCACATTGTAAGGGTTTCAAACAGGCCATTCACTAGTAGGACTGAGAAAATCATCAAGGGGTGGTGTGAATCGGAGGGTCTGAATTAGGATAGGCAGTGAGTGGCAATGTAGGATGGAGAAAAGCACCACGGGGTGGTCAGGAAACATGCAGTGGCAATGAAGGTTAGGTCAGGAAACATGTAGTGGCAATGTAGGTTAGGTCATGAAACATGCAGTGGCAATGAAGGTTAGGATTCTGAAAAACACGTTAGGGAGTCACAATGTAGGATGGATTGGTCAGGATGAGGAGGTCAGGAAACATGCAGTGGCAATGTAGGTTAGGTTTCTGAAAAACATCGCGGGGTGGTGCGCATTGTAAGTGTTTCTAACAGGTCATTCACTAGTCGGAGTGAGCAAAACACCACGGGGGGGTGTGAATCTGAGGGTCTGAATTGCGATAGGCAAGGAGTGTCAATATAGGATGGAGAAAAGCACCGCGGGGTGGTCAGCATGGGGAGGTCAGGAAACATGCAGTGGCAATGTAGGATAGGTTTCTGAAAATCATCGAGGGGTGGTGTGCATTGCAAGGGTTTCTAACAGAACATTCAATAGTAGGAGTGAAAAAACATCACGGGATGGTGTGAATCGGATTGTGTGTATTAGGATAGGCAGTGATTGGCAATGTGTGATGGAGAAAAGCACCACAGGGTCGTCAGCTTGGGGAGGTCATGAAACATGCAGTGGCAATGTAGGATAGGTTTCTGAAAAACATCACGGGGTGGTGAGCATTGTAAGGGTTTCTAACAGGCCATTCACTAGTAGGAGTGAGAAAAACATCACGGGGTGGTGTGAATCACAGTGTTTCAATTAAGGTATGCAGTGAGTGGCAATGTAGGATGGAGAATAGCACCACGGGGTGGTCAGCATGGGGAGGTCAGGAATCATACAGTGGCAATATTGGTTAGGTTTCTGAAAACATTGGGATAGACGGTGAGTAGCAATGTAGAATGAAGAAAAGCATCACGGGGTGGTCAGCATGGGGAGGTCAGGAAACATGCAGTGGCAATGTAGGATAGGTTTCTGAAAAACAATGCAGTGTGGTGCGCATTGTAAGGGATTCTAACAGGCCATTCACTATTAGGAGTGAGAAAAACATCATGGGGTGTGTGAATCTGAAGGTCTGAAGTAGGATAGCCAGTGAGTGGCAATGTAGGATGCGGAAAAGCACCAAGCGGTGGTCAGCATGGGGAGGTCAGGAAACATACAGTGGTAATGTAGGATAGGTTTCTGAAAAACATCGCTGGGTGGTGCGCATGGTAAGGGTTTCTAACAGGCCATTCACTAGTAGGAGTGAGAAAACCATCACACTGTGGTGTGAATCTGAAGCTCTGAATTAGTATAGCCAGTGAGTGTCAATGTAGGATGGAGAAAAGCACCACGAGGTGGTCAGCATAGGGAGGTCAGGAAACATACAGTGGTAATGTAGGATATGTTTCTGAAAAACATCGCTCGTGGTGCTCATGGTAAGGGTTTCTAACAGGCCATTCACTAGTAGGATTGAGAAAAACATCACGGGGTGTTGTGAATCTGAAGGTCTGAATTGGGATAGCCAGTGAGTGGCAAGTTAGGATGGAGATAAGCACCACACGGTGATCAGCATGGGGAGGTCAGGAAACATACAGTGGTAATGTAGGATAGGTTTCTGAAAAACATGGCTTGGTGGTACGCATTGTAAGGGTTTCTAACAGGCCATTCACTAGTAGGAGTGAAAAAAAATATCACGGGGTGTTGTGAATCGGAGGGTGTGAATTAGAATAGGCAGTGAGTGACAATGTATAATGGAGAAAAGCACCACCAGATTGTCAGCATGGTGAGGTCAGGAAACATGCAGTGGCAATGTAGGTTAGGTTTCTGAAAAACATCGCGGGGTGGTGCGCATTGTAAGGGTTTCTAACAGGCCAATCACTAGTAGGAGTGAGGCAAACATCACGGGGTGGTGTGAATCGGAAGGGCTGAATTAGTATAGGCAGTGAGTGGCAATGTAGGATGGAGAAAAGCTCTACGGGGTATTCAGCATGGGGAGGTAAGGAAACATGCAGTGGCAATGTAGGTTAGGTTTCTGAAAAACATCGCGGGGTGTTGCGCATTGTAAGGGTTTATAACAGGGCATTCACTAGTAGGAGTGAGAAAAAAACCACGGGGTGGTATGAATCGTTGGGTCTGAATTGGGATAGGCAGTGAGTGGCAATGGAGGATGGAGAAAAGCACCACGGGGTGGTCAGGAAACATGCAGTGGCAATGAAGGTTAGGTCAGGAAACATGTAGTGGCAATGTAGTTTAGGTCATGAAACATGCAGTGGCAATGTAGGTTAGGATTCTGAAAAACACGTTAGGGAGTCACAATGTAGGATGGATTGGTCAGGATGAGGAGGTCAGGAAACATGCAGTGGCAATGTAGGTTAGGTTTCTGAAAAACATCGCGGGGTGGTGCGCATTGTAAGTGTTTCTAACAGGTCATTCACTAGTCGGAGTGAGAAAAACACTACAGGGTGGTGTGAATCTGAGGGTCTGAATTGCGATAGGCAAGGAGTTTCAATGTAGGATGGAGAAAAGCACCGCGGGGTGGTCAGCATGGGGAGGTCAGGAAACATGCAGTGACAATGAGGGATAGGCTCCTGAAAAACATCGAGGGGTGGTGCGCATTGTAAGGGTTTCTAACAGGCCATTCACTAGTAGGAGTGAGGCAAACATCACGGGGTAGTGTGATTCGGAAGGGCTGAATTATTATAGGCAGTGAGTGGCAATGTAGGATGGAGAAAAGCTCCACGGGGTATTCAGCATGGGGAGGTCATGAAACATGCAGTGGCTATGTAGGTTAGGTTTCTGAAAAACATCGCGGGGTGTTGCGCATTGTGAGGGTTTATAACAGGGCATTCACTAGTAGGAGTGAGAAAAAAACCACGGGGTGGTATGAATCGGAGGGTCTGAATTGGGATAGGCATTGAGGGGCAATAGAGGATGGAGAAAAGAACCACGGGGTGGTCAGGAAACATGCAGTGGCAATGAAGGTTAGGTTAGGAAACATGTAGTGGCAATGTAGGTTAGGTCATGAAACATGCAGTGGCAATGTAGGTTAGGATTCTGAAAAACACGTTAGGGAGTCACAATGTAGGATGGATTGGTCACGATGAGGAGGTCAGGAAACGTGCAGTGGCAATGTAGGTTAGGTTTCTGAAAAACATCGCGGGGTGGTGCGCATTGTAAGTGTTTCTAACAGGTCATTCTCTAGTCGAAGTGAGAAAAACACCACGGAGTGGTGTGAATCTGAGGGTCTGAACTGCGATAGGCAACGAGTGGCAATATAGAATGGAGAAAAGCACCGCGGGGTGGTCCGCATGGGGATATCAGGAAACATGCAGTGGCAATGTAGGATAGGTTACTGAAAATCATCGAGGGGTGGTGCGCATTGCAAGGGTTTCTAACAGGACATTCACTAGTAGGAGTGAAAAAACATCACGGGGTAGTGTGAATCGGAGGGTCTGAATTAGTATAGGTAGTGAGTGGCAGTGAAGCATGGAGAAAAGCACCGCAGGGTGGTCAGCATGGGGAGCTCAGGACACATGCAGTGGCAATGTAGGATAGGTGTCTGAAAATCATCGTGATGTGGTGCGCATAGTAAGGGTTTTTAAGAGGCCATTCACAGGTAGGGGTGAAAAAAAAACATCAGGGGTGGTGTGAATCAGAGCGTCTGAAATAGGATAGGCAGTGAGTGGCAATGTAGGAAGAAGAAAAGCACCACGGGGTGGTCAGCATGTGGAGGTCAGGAAACATGCAGTGGCAATGTTGGATAGGTTTCTGAAAAACATCGCGGGGTGGTGCGCATTGTAAGGGTTTCTAAAAGGCCATTCACTAGTAGGAGTGAGACAAACATCACGGGGTGGTGTGAATCGGACGGTCTGAATTAGTATAGGCAGTGAGTGGCAAAGTAGGATGGAGAAATGCTCCACGGGGTATTCAGCATGGGGAGGTCAGGAAACATGCAGTGGCAATGTAGGTTAGGTTTCTGAAAAACATCGCGGGGTGGTGCGCATTGTAAGTGTTTCTAACAGGTCATTCACTAGTAGGAGTGAGAAAAACACCACGGGGTGGTGTGAATCTGAGGGTCTGAATTGCGAT